>NC_069373.1:31965000-33215000 GCF_021730395.1 Mercenaria mercenaria | reverse complement strand
ATTGGAGCAAACTTTCTGGCTGCAATACCAAGATTTTAATTTAAGCTTTCTTGGTGCCATCTTTCACTTTATGAAGGCTTATTATAAACTAGGAGGTACAAAAGTCTACTACTTTAAACTGAGAATACTACTCTATCACTACAACATTCAGATCTAAGCAATGCCGCTTTAATTGTGGCATATATGACACCTTCCTTGCAGAGCACGTGAAATAACATGCAGATTTATCTGCTCTAACATTTTACAGCTTATACTATGGTCAGAAAATTCGTTACTAACAAGTGTATGAAATGCACTAAAAAAATTTTACAAGCTTGTCGGAGGCGTACTATAAACAACCTTTAAGAACACACTCGCTGTATCCAAATAAACATCTTTTTAATGAGGGAACCATAAATCATAAATGGCTTTAAATGAACATGACTCTTCAGGAAGTTCAGAAAAATGAAACAAAAAGGCACAGTAAGCCGCAGGCATTTAAATGGGAAAAATTCCCACAAGTATATTCAAACAGTTTTTTCTTAAACTGCAAAAATTTCAATTCACATAATGAACAGCTAAGCCTCTATTCTCAAATTTGGTGTTCAAATATTCCTAGCTAAAACATCAGGTTAAAAAAAAATAAACAAAATGACACAAAGTATTAATTTTTCCAACAAGATTAACACTAGTTTGCTTAGATATAAATTCTAACACCTCACTAATTTTCACCAGTAATTTTTAATCCATATGCGAGTTCTCTCTTAAATTTGAATATCTTCAATTTAAGATAAATTTCTCACTAGGATAGGAATGGAAATAATATTATATTTACATGTATAAGACTCAGACCACACTCTTTACAACTAGTCTAAAACAAATTATTTATTACTTGGAAGCAAGTGTACCTTTAATTTTATTATATTTCTTCCCTCAACTGACAAAATGTTCCTCTATGCAACAATCTTGAAATTTAAGCCAAAGTTACTTATATGACTTTTCAGAAATCAATTTTTGGGTTATTTTCAGCTTTGAAAATATGAAAAACAAACCCACTTTTATTTGTAAAAACAATGAGCAAAACTCTGAGACCTTAAATATTTTCCTTCAAAAGTGCATTATTGTTGCCTTTAAACCCAAGATTTGCCCAGAATCACAGATAACAAGTAATAAGGAAAACAAGTATATTCAGTATGTACTCACCACAGTTTATGCTTTATGGTAAATTTAGAGTTTCACTGATTGTCTTGTATATTGATTCCTGCATGCCCACATGTCATAAGGATCCTGGCTTTTTAGTTACTGGTTACAGCCTCTCATCCCTGGTTCTATCAAAATGCACCGGAAAAATAGCTGTTCATCGAAGTTTGGTTTTGTGTTTTTAAAGAGTTCTGTAGTTCCATCGCCATTGCCAAAGAAAAATTGTTTATTAACGTTTGGTCTCGTAATTTTGTATTGATCTCAAGCAGAAATCCAGAAAGACCAAGATCAAAGAGTCCCATCCATGTTGAAGTAATGTTTATATAAATTTATAAATTTGTTCTTTATATGTAGTTTTGTATGTTTTCCAAAGTTTCTTCTCAATGAAATTTTCCAATGTGTCAAACAAATAAAATTCTATTCCAGTTTCTTCATGTCCATCTCACTGATCGTACCCGGTTACTCCGCCACACATCTGTCATAGTGGGCCCTTATCGTTCCAAGGGTGTTGGGGTCATGACTCGGGCTCACAGGTGGTACCGGTTGATTTGTTGTAGTCTTGGGGAAATTAGCCGGGTTCGAGCTCCTGTGAGATTCCACCGAGTGTTATATATTTAAAGGAACCTCATTTTGACAGACTGATAAGCCTTTGGTTTTAGGCTTGACCTTTAGATAATTGTCCACACTGCATGCAGATAAAACACAATGTAACTGTTTTTTGAAGTTTAATTCAGGTTTCCCATTTAGATTGTAACAAGCAACAAAGATGTAACAAAGTTCCAGTGAATAATAAATTTCCAATGTTAAAGTTACAACAATTCACAAAATCCTGTATTTTAAATAACAAAGTAAAACTTAAGTGTTCCTTCAAAGTTTAATAGGCTGACTCAATATAAGTCATTGATATGCCCTTATTTCTGGCAAGAGATGCCAGGAACTTTTAAAACATCTTTACACCTTTGTGTCTAAAACTTAACTCCTTGAATAGCAGCAAAAACTGCATGATCAAGATTTGCAAATAAAAATAATTAACCAATGAAAAGAAATATACTTTTATCAGTAGCCAATCAAATTTAAGCTTGAAAGGGCCTGGATGACCCTCTCACATCTAAAGCCATAAACTAATACCATTATTCAATATTCAAATTATATCTACATGACAACAAGCTTATTAAAGATACCTGGTGATAGCAGACACACCAATTTATGATAATTGCAATTAGCAGTTCTGGACAGGTAATGCCAGATGTCACATATCTGCACATAAAAGTGCCAGTATCTTATCATATAGCTTGGCTTCACATTTTGTTTGCATATTATCTGCATAATAAATCTACTGAAAATCTTCTTAATTTAATAAATAAATAATCTTTAAAAAAAATACCTTTTTAAAACAAATTTCTGAATTTTAATTTCTTGCATATTTCAATTTAAAAATATGGCCTAAATTTTACTGCTATTACAGATGAAAGAAAGAGAATTCTTACAGACTTACCATCTGAAATGAAGAGGATCAGGTCAAACCTAGCTAGAATAGCATATAAGATTAGGCATGAGGAGAAACTCAAGACTAGAATAGTAGAAATAGGAATTAATGTGTACCTAGAAGTTAGAAAATTAAAGACAGATCCATGGGAGAGAAGAGATGTATAGAAAGTGTACATGTATGTACATGTATGACAGAGACTAGCTATATGTATAATTAGTGTAAGCCTATATAATTAATACTATAGTAAATGCAGTGATAAATACATGTATATTCAAAAGTTTTCAAATTGAATAATCAGGCTATTAGATTCTCTATTTCAAATTTTCTCAAATACTTTATTTGTTTACTTCTTTTGTAAATTCCCCACTCTTCCCCCTACAATACACATGGTTTACACGGTAATAGTATTGTATCAATGAATGTACGCTAAGTCGTAGTAAATCTGTCTTTTTTTCTTTTCTTTTTTTTTAACTCTCACATAAAGAATGATGTGAAGTAAACACATTACGGTGATAATAGCCCAATTTTCCCTTTAAAACCATGCTAATATTTCAAATATTCTCAAATACTTGAACTACTTGGTATCATTCCTAACTTTTGTTTTTCTTCTTGTGTAAATTCCCAACTCCTCCCCCTCCAATACACAAAACTATTTATCAATGAATGTATGCATAATCGTAGTAAATATGTATACTTCTTAACTCTCACATAAATCATGAGTTGCACGTGAAGTAAAAACATTACGGCGATAATGGTCAATTTTCCCTTTATAATTATGCTAATATTTCAAATATTCAAAATATTCTCAAATATTTGGTAGCATTTTTAGCTTTTGTTTACTTTTTGTGCTAATTCCCAACTTCCCCTCCCCCCAATACACAATACTATAATTGTATCAATGACTGTACGCAAAGTCGTAGTAAATTTGTCTACTTCATAACTCCCACATAAATCATGAGTTACACATGAAGTAATTACAATATTTTATATGGTATGTGCGTAGAACTTGCGCCGAACAAACTTTAAAAGAGATTCTGAGTCTTTTTTTATAATCCAATACTGTTATGGCCTTGTACGTGGTATAAACGACAAAATGATTTTGATAGAGAAGAAAAACCATGTTTGTCAATTATGAAGTTCATTATTACCATATAGTATTAAAAATGTTTGTGATAAACGCTTTTGCCGAAATCGAGATTAATAATCTTACAGTTTACGAGATTTTTGTCATAGGTTGATCCGAATTATTAATGTCCGATTTGAGTAACGGCTCAAAGTTTTTGACTGCGACTTTAAAATCAGGTAAAAATATGATTTCCGAAAAAATTTCACAGGATGTGCATATGACACCAATGTTATTGTTACATCTTTGTTCTAATTTGTACTTCTTTGTTTATAACTTACGTGTGTCATTTATTCCAATAGATGTTCGGAAGTAAAGTATCCGTTTTAATTATCCAGTGGTCTGGGTGTAATAAGTTTTATCCGAATTGCTTTAGATATTATTTACATTAAATTCACAGTAAACAAATACACACACGTGTCCTACCAAAGCGTGCTAGCACGTGTTTTTCATGGATGACCCAGTCAGGGTTTTTTTTTCCCTAACGGGTCAAATGTCCAGTACCTGTTTACATCAGTGCGTGGAGAGAAACCCGTAACAAAATGCTCAGAAATGAAATAATCAGGTTTTGAAGTTTTTTGTACTTTAATCATTAAAACAATTATGTTTGGAGTAATGTATTAGTATTTAATATATATTGTACATATATGCATTAATAGAATGCATTTGGTGATGGGTGTAAATACCTTGTAAATTAAGTACAGCGCATATTTTCACAATTGTATGGTATTTAATTGGTTCTTAGTTATATAAATGCAATTTTTTCATGGAGATTTTTAATTGGGAAATAAATTGTTATGATGGTTATATATGTTAAAATATGAGTTTCACAATGCAGCATATAAACATCAATGTAAAACGCTAAAATTCCGTTTCCGCATTCCAATGCCGTAAATGGTTCTTACAAATAAAATACTATCACTTTTTTTTCTTTTGTATTTTTTTTCTTGTTTCCTACGTTTTACAATGAATGTCATATTTATGTACAGAGAACTGTACCTTTTATGCAATGTATACTTTGGTTCTGAAAAACAATTTTTAAGTGTTATTTATGACAATGGGTAACATAAAAATAATTTCGTACAATTGAAGAGGCTTACGTGACAGTAGAAAAAGAGCTGATATGTTTTGTTTTCTGAAAGAGATGGGGGCTGATATATATTGTTTACAAGATTTGCATTTTACAGCTGATATGAATAAAACTTTGTATACAGAATGGAATGGAGAATGTTTCTTTAGCTTTGGCGAAACAAATTCTAGAGGTGTGGGCATTTTGTTTAAACGAAATATAGATTGCAATAGTTATAATACATTGTATGATGTTGAAGGTAATTATGTTATACTAGACTTAAGTTTTGATTCAAAACGTTTCACCTTAATAAACATATATGGACCGAATGTTGATAAACCATCTTTTTATGAATACATTTTTCAGAGTATTGATAATATTGGAAATGATACATACATATGGTGTGGCGATTTTAATCTTGTTTTAAACACTGACCTAGATTATTACAATTATAGATCCTTAGATAATAATAAAAAAGCTAGAGAAGTTTTATTAAGAGCTGTAAACGAGAGACATTTATATGATCCCTTTAGAGAATTGAATGGTGTTATACGTAAATTTTCATGGAGAAGAACTAATCCTCTGCAACAGGCGAGACTAGATTTTTTTCTTGTTACAGAAGATTTTCTACCACATGTTAGAAATTGTACTATAGACATAAGCTATAGGTCTGATCACTCAGTAATTATTTTGTCTTTAAATTTTGAGGAAGTTACACACGGCAAAGGTCTTTGGAAGTTTAATAATTCACTACTATATGATATTAATTATCTTGAGTGTATAAATAAAAAAATAGAAGAAGTTAAATTACAGTACTGTTTACCAGTTTACAATTTATCTAATATTGGCGAAATAAGTAACGACTGTTTGCAATTTACAATACATGATCAGCTTTTAAGACAAGAAAAAATGCAAGGATATTTTATTCGTTCTAGAGCTAAATGGATAGATGACGGAGAGAAACCGTCAAAATATTTTTGTAATTTAGAAAAAAACCATTATACCTCTAAAACTATACCTTTCTTGGAAAAAGATGACAAAACTGTTATATACAATCAACAAGAAATTTTGAAAGAAGCTCGAACCTTTTATGAAAAGTTATATGCTAAGAATGATAATATAACTGCGACAAATCTAGATGACTATCTAACCGGTGTAAATATACCTAAATTAAACGACGCACAAGCAAATAGTTTAGAAGGTTTTCTTTCTTATACCGAGGTTTCTGAAACTTTAAAAAATATGAAAAATGATAAAAGTCCGGGGTCAGATGGATTTACTACAAATTTCTTTAAAGTTTTTTGGAAGCAAGTTGGACATTTTGTTGTAAGAGCTATTAACTATGCATTTATGAAAGGTGAATTGTCAACTACACAAAAACAAGGCATTATTATTTGTATACCTAAAGGAGATAAACCTAAACAGTACTTAAAAACTGGAGACCTATAACTTTACTAAACACTGTTTATAAATTAGCTTCAGGATCTTTAGCAAAACGGTTAAAATCGGTACTAGATATTCTTATAAATACAGATCAAACGGGATTTATTAAAGGAAGGTTTATAGGCGAAAATACACGTCTAATATATGACATTATGCATTTTACTGAAAATAATAATATACCAGGTCTTTTAATGATGATTGATTTTGAGAAGGCGTTTGATACCTTATCGTTTGATTTTATTAATAACACTCTTGATTTCTTTAAGTTTGGTCCTATGTTCAGAAAATGGATTTCATTGTTTTATACAGATACGCAAACTTCCGTGCAGTTAAATGGTTTTCTGTCTGATTTCTTTAGGATTGAACGTGGTTGTCGTCAAGGAGACCCAATAAGCCCCTACATCTTTATATTATGCGCAGAGATCTTAGCACATAAAATTCGAAATAATAAAGACATAAAAGGTATTGTTATAGACGGCGTTGAATATAAAATAAGTCAGTTTGCTGATGATACCTCTATACTCCTTGATGGAACAGATAAATCATTAAACTCTACTTTAAACATTTTGAATGAATTCGCAAAATATTCAGGGTTAAAAGTTAATTTTGAAAAAACACATGTTGTTTGGATAGGATCTCTCAAGTATACTACAAGATCAATTAAAACAAAATGGAAATTGAATTGGAATACACATGCGTTTAAACTTCTTGGACTTACATTTCATATAGACTTAGAAAAAATGACTGAAATTAATTTCAAAGAGAAAATTGACAAAATAAAGAGCAGCATTTCATACTGGAAGAAACGACAACTTACTCCAATAGGTAAAATAACAGTAATAAAATCCCTTCTTTTACCGTTATTAACGCATCTTTTTACATCCTTACCAAATCCTTCAGCACAGATGTTGCAGCAAATTCATACCTTATTCTATGAATTTCTTTGGCAAGGCCCACCAAAAATAAAAAGTTTAGTTTTAGTTAAAAGTTATGCCGAGGGTGGTCTTAAAATGGTTGATATTGTATCTTATATGAAAAGTTTAAAATTAACGTGGTTACATAGAGTATTGACAGTTCAATCAAATAAATGTTATAGTCTAACAAATAATATTGTACATTTTGAAAAATTGTTTAATTTTGGAAAAGATTACGTTGATATATTAGTAAAACAAATTAAAAACCCTTTCTGGAAAGATGTTCTGTGCTCGTACTCTCATTTCATTGATGTTTTTCCAACTGACACAATGAATAAAATTCTAGATTCGCCACTGTTTTATAATCATTTGATTCAAATCGATAAGAAACCTGTTTTCATGAAATATCTTTATCAAAGAGGAATAAGGTTCGTGAAAGATATAATGAATACAGATGGCAGTATAATTGATCGAGTAGAATTGGAAAGAAAAACTGGTATAAATATCAATTTCCTTGTATTTGCAGCAATTCGAAATATCTTAAATAAACTAATGAAAACGGTAAAATCAAATGAAAGCGATGCAAATATTGAATGTGAATTTCCTATTATACCACTGTATTTAAAACCTATCTTATCCTCTAAGAAAGGAACGAATCATATATACAATATTCTTGTTAGAAACAGAGACATTCCTACTTGTCATGATAAATGGATGAATATTTTTGAAATTCATAATTCAGAATGGGAAGAAATTCATGGCTGGGTTTTTAAAATTAGTAATGATTCCTACTTACAATGGCTGCAAACAAGAATTGTTCATCGAATTTTAGGAACAAATGTTCTGTTGTATAAAATGAAGATATCCACAACAGAATTATGTTCTTTTTGCAAACTAGAAAAAGAAACTTTGCTTCATTTGTTCTGGGAGTGTACTTATATACAATCATTACTTGGAGATATAACGAATATGATTAAACGCTTTGATGTAAAATTTTACGTAGATAATAAGTCTTTTATTTTAGGATATACTAAAAACCAAGAAGAAACTTCAGGCTTTCAAGTAGTCCTACTTTTTCCTACTTTTTCCTACTTTTCCTACTATTTAGATCCCTTCCTACATTTTTCCTACTTTTTCTCAGAAAACTCCTACTTCTCCTACTTTTTTGATATTTTCAAAATAAAAAAAAATTAAAACATGTTCAATGAAATTTTAAATTAAGTAGTTAACATGATTATGCTTTAGTCTATTTGTAGAATGAATTGTGTTATATGATTTATGGTGTGATAGCTACTCATCAGGCTCTGATTGGACTACTGGACATGCTGCCATTGACCTCTTAGGGAATCTTCAGTGCCGGATCCAGCAAATATTGTCTTCTAAAGGTAAAGAGATACACATTTGAACACAAGTAGGCTAACAGATATGATTGCTGTGCACTGTAACTCTTTCCCAATGATGTGCAAACTGAGGAATTGGGTGAACAGAAATGATACACTGTACTTTGACTTAGACCCAATTTTCTAAAGACATCTTTTTAAAACATAAAATATTGTGATCTGAATTTCACTATTTCAAAGTGCATTATAATGTTTCTGTTCACTCTAAGCATAGGTTAAGGTAGAACATAACTGTAGTGACCAACTATAATTCTATCTGGCTAAGCCGGATAAGAATTTGTTGTAGCAGTGCGGGGATGCCTTAACCTGATCAGTTTGCTACTGGTACTTCTCTCAAATGTAATTTATATTTTGATGTATAATTACATGAAAATATTTCTAAGCCACTGAAAATGTTTTAAGAAAACATTTGAGCTTTTGAAGTATCAGCTGCAAACATTAATGCTTGTAGTAGCTGAGCTAACTTGATATATTTTGCAGGTGTCAACTAACAGTCTAGATGTACCAAAGATAAACTAACATCCTTTAACATAGATACTAACTATGCCAGGTGGAAAGACTCATTTTAATGCTTCTTGGCTTAATAAGATTGATAAAAATGGACACAAACTTAATCAGTGGTGTAGAAAGGATTCGTCATCTAACTTGAATGGCTTCTGCTTTATTTGTGATAAATCAATTTCATGTTCCAATACTGGTGTTGGGCAACTTATGAACCATGCTGATGGACAAAAGCACAAAGATAATATGAAATTAAGAAATTCATGCTCCCAGAAGAAGTTCTTTGTTGAAAAACAGAGCAGTGTTGTTGCAAGTACTTCTCAAGGAGGAGGTGATACCGAGAAAAAATCTTCAATCATTCAGCTCCAGTCATTATCCCATAAGGAGCAAGTTTGTAAAGCAGAGACACTGTGGGCGTTTAAAGTAGCAGCTAGTGGTTACACATACAGTTCTTGTGATGGGACACCAGAGTTATTCCAAAGCATGTTCCCAGGTAGCTCTGTGGCAAAGGACTTTACAATGAGTAAATCAAAAGTATCATATATGATATCAGATGGCTTGGTCCTTATTTTAGACAGACTATAGCAAATAAAATAGCAACTGATAAGATACCATATACAATTCAGTTTGATGAAACTGGTACAGTCCAAAATATGAAACAGTGTGATATATTAATCAGGTTTTGGAATGAAGAGAAAGGTGAAATAAGCACTATGTTTTTAAAGAGTGAACTGTTTGGTCATGCCAAAGGTGTTGATGTAGGACAGGCTTTAATTGATACTTTGAATGAAACACCTTATCAGATACCTTTAGATTTATTAGTATCACTTGGGAGTGATGGTCCCAATGTTAATAAGACTGTTTGGAACCATGTCAATACACATAAAGCTTCTCTCGGTCTACCTGAACTTACTGAATTTGTTCCATGTTCTATACATGCTGTTCACAATGGATTCAGAAAAGGTCTTAATGTCTATGGTGAGGATGCAGAGGAATTAGCCATCGACCTCTTTCAGTGGTTTAAATCACACACCTGTCAGAGAGAAGATTATGCTGCAGTGCTGGAAGACCTTAATCTTGATGAAAACATGTTTGTAAGACACGTTCAGTGTAGGTGGCTGACATTGATACCCGCTCTTGGAAGACTACTCAAGCATTGGGAGGGTTCTAGTAGATATTTCTTGAAAGTGCTACCACAGATTAGTAAAGATCAAGGAACTGACAAGTATCTGAAGAAGAATTCTAGGTACCTCAGGATTTGTGAAAAGCTGAAGTCCAAAGAAATTCTAGCACAGATTCAGTTTCTTATTAGTGTGGGGCCAGTCTTTGAAAGATTTTTGATCATGTTCCAAAAGCAAGAGCCTCTAATTCACATGTTGTATTCAGAAGCCTGTGACCTTATTAGGACATTGATGCTTAGATTTGTCAAACATGACATTGTTGCAGATGCCATCGGGTCTAAACTGGTTAAATTAGATGTGAAAGATCTGAACAACTGTCTTGATTTGAAAGAGATGGAAGTTGGTAGTGACACTGAGAAGACGTTATCTAAGCTGACTCAGGAAAGCAGAAAAGTCTGCAATATGACATGAGGAAATTTTATCAAGAAGTAACAAGTTACTTGGCTAAAAAGCTTCCGGTTGATGTTGCTTTGGTAAAAAATATTCAGTGTTTACATCCAGAAGTAAGAGAGCAGGAAAGTGCCTTTAAACACTTGAAAAGGCTATCAGAGACTCTGCCAGGTATTTCAAAAGAAGAAGTTCCTTTAATCAGGGATGAATGGAAGTTGTATAGAGCAGATGATATTCCAGATAGCAAGATATATAATGACCAGGATGAGATTGATAGAATAGATCATTATTGGGGCTATGTCTTGAGCAGGAAAACACCATCAGGTCGTCTAAAGTATAAAAATCTGAGAAAGTTAGTGATAAGCTGTTTGTGCATAAGTCATGGGAATGCAGATGTCGAAAGAAGTCTGTCTATCAATAAGAAACTGTTAACTAATGAAAGAACACTATTGTCTGAAGAATCCCTGAATGGCCTCAGGTTGACTAGGGATGCTGTTGGTATGTACAAGGGTAAGGTCACAGACATTCCAATGACCAAAGATCTACAGTCTTCTGTTGCCAAGTCCTATCAGAAGTATAAGGATAGAATTGAGACAGAAAAAGCTGAATTTAGATTGACTGAAAGTAAAAAAACAAGCATTGAAAGAACAAAGAGAAAAAGAACAGCAGTCACTGAAGCTGAATGAAGAAAGAAAACGAAAATTAGGGGAAAAAGAAAAAGAAGTAAAGAAGAGTGAACAGCAGTTAAAGGATGATCTGTCAAAAGCAAAGCATGTCTTTGCAGAAGCAAATAATAGACTTTCTGAAGCAATAAAGAAGAAAGACTTCCAGGAATTAGACATAGCACAAGGATTGTTACAGGTTGCCAAATCAAACCTTGATAAGGTTGGTGATGCTTTGGAATGTTGCAGAGAAAAAAGGCAAGACATTGATTGCAAGCGGCAAAAGATGCTTGACAATTTTATGTACAAACAGAAAACATCATTGGACTCAAGTAAATCAAACAAGAAAGGAAATTGACTATACAGAGAGAGGATAAGCCACAAAACCAGCTCTTGGTTATATAGCTTTAATATGGTGTGACACAATCATGTATAGGAATATTATATGTATTGCAAACTGATGTTAACAATATATTAATACAGTGCACAACATTCATATCTGCTAAGTCCATCATTTAGGGTTATTTTTAAAATGGGGGCATGGCTTGCTAGATGTAGAAAATACATGTTTGGTTGTTTTAGTATTAGATTAGTACTTGTATGTCAATGTTTTCAGCTAACATTTTAAAATCTACTTGACCTTGCATTTTAGAAAATGTTATTGCTAATGCATGATACTTTACTTTGCTGTATCATTTAGATGCTTTGTGGCTTATAGTGCCTTTAATAATACCATTGCCTGTAATTATATAAAGAGCTACACATAATCACTTTGTACTGTCTAGATTAACTAGACTGTTCTAGGGAAGATGAGCAGAAAACACTTGGCTTATTTTTGGACAAAATCTATATGTTTCAAAGAACTTTTCAGGCATAGTATTAAGGCCCAGTTGTGAAACATAATGCTTAAAGTTTTCAATATATCTCCCTAGAACAGTAGCTTTTATATAACATTGTGATTTATGATATGTAAAAATGTTCAGTTTGAATAATAAAATGAAAAAAAAATTTTAGGTTGATGGCAGCACTTCCATTGACTTCAGAACCTGATGAGAATGAAAACAGCTTCATACACCAAAGAATGAGTTCATTTCAAGTGTTTACATGATGGCACATGTGAGTAATTAGAAGATCAAATGGTAAGTTGACCGTTACAAGATCCTACTTTTAATGATCTGATTCCTACTTTCCTCCTACTTTTCTCCTACTTTTTTATGTTAGAGGCTCCTACTTTTCTCCTATTTTTTCTTCAAAAGTCACTGGAAAGCCTGAAACTTTTAACATTTTGAGTCTGGAAATAAAAAGATATATTTTTTTGTGTAAAAGAAAAGAAACCATTCCATCGCTGCAAGGGTTAAGAAATAGTTTAAAGTTTGCCTCTTCAATTAATAGCGAAACAGATAAAGCTGGGAAAATTAAAGCTCACTGGTCACTTATACAAAAGCTAATTGGTCAATAATTGTAAATAGATATAATTTTTATAAATATCATTATAATGAATTGCGTTTCTGTACGTGAATATGGCTATTTATATATACTTATATATTTGTAGTATCTGTTTATCTTGTACTATGTTTTGAGGCCTCAGACCATAAACATAATTGTATAGTTATCTCCCCTGAACATTGTCATTACGGAATCTTTTTTTCCTATGTTTTTCTTATATCCTACATTTAACTCATTTGTATGTATGTATTTGTAAGGTTAACATGGGATGGTTCCCCGACCCATGTCTAACCATGTGACGGGGAGAATAAACGGGGTCACCCATTGGGGCCTCAAAAAAAAAAAAAAATTTCTTTTGGGTAACTATTTGTATTTGTATAAGTTTTCCAAGACAGTGTTCGTTGAGGTTCAACTACACGAATGATCGATATGACCGATAAGAAACAAAATGTGTGAATGTTACGCTTTCTGTATACCGCTAATTAACAAGTGACACAAATACGATAATAGGCTGCTCTTCTATGCATTGTTTATCAATTAACTTTAACACATTGATCAATAAATACCTTTGGCAATGACGGACATTATTGTATCAAATACAAACCGCGAGAAGCCCACGTGTCAGTCGGCGCGTGGCATGATTGACATCTGCCAGAAGCTGATTAATATACCAAGCTCCGCCTACTGCCATACTTCCGCTTATGGCGGCGAACAATATTCGAATTCACCGGGATTTTGATTGACAAGGGGCAGTTCTTTCGAACTCGAGACGCGTAAAAGAAAATTTCCTCGGGTCAAGCCGACGCATGGGAAATTTTTTTGTGCGGGTCAAATACGAGTTTTTCTCTATAAGTGCGAGTGAAAACCCAGAAGCTCGGGTCTACCGAACGCCCTGCCGATTTCCTGATATACTACAAAATTATGCAAAAAGTTGTTTAGAAAATTCCACATGAACAAATCGTGGTACATAGTGTTATCTGTGCAATATTGCAGACGTATTTAACCGAGTTTTAGATTTGTAAAATAATGATTTTTCTCGTACGTAAAACATCTGGAAAAGATAAATTCTTGGATATCATTCTGTCATAATTTCTCAAACAATTTTGCAAACAAACAATAATTTTAGTTTCGATCTTTTGTCGTTGCATAATCTTTTTAATCTGCCCCGAGGATAAAACTGCAGTGACACTGCACAAGTCACTTGGAAAGAGCACAATAAACGTCAAAAATATTAGACCTGAAAATTTATTTATAAAGTTAAGCATCCTTTCAATGCAATGACTAAAACCAGCAAAAGAAATCCATAATGTTTACATTTCTAGATTTTCATATTTGCGTGAAATTAAATTTTCATGGGTCCACTTTTTCCTATTTTTCAAAACACAGACTTTAGAAACATAGTTATTATTACTGAAACTTTCTGTGACTTAAATAATGTAACTGAAATTCATGCAAAATTTTGACACCTGCCATCAGAAACTGGGTTTAATCTGTTTGACAACTGTTTCTTTTTATGTGTGGCGACAGTAGCAGATCAAAGAAGACACTAGCAGATCAAAGAAGACGTGTATTATGTGTGATGTCATAGTGATGTCACTGCTATTGACATGTATTTAATTCAAGAAGTGACTGTGAAATGCTTTTATGGGTTTTTGTGTTTTGACTTTGAGTGCATTAGCACTGGAAGCTTGATTTATTTTTGCTGATATGGAATTAACCTAGCTTTTTTTAATTGTATTCATATTCAGATTAGGCTTTTCTTGGTTAAGACAATCATTGCAAGAGTGAAAAAAACTCTAATTTGCAGTTTAATCACATTAGATTCACAAGGATAAGAAATTAGGTTTACATTGCTAAGTATATTTTTGTTCCATTTTAAACTTGCATGTCATGGCGCTATTAAAAATCTTTCCGCGTTTCCCTAAAATCACTCCACTTCTCCATAATCTTAGCTGAGGAAGAAATGACTTCTCCCTAAAATATTAACATAGCTTAAGCGCTGAGTAAACAATGTAAAACAATTAAGTATTGTCTTAAAATTACATGATACATAGGCTTTGAAGGAGTGCGGTGCTAGTAATCAGACTCGGGTCTACAGGGTATTAAAATATCAAAGATTTTGCTATGTACTTCAATGCTGAATCCTAAGGAATGTAATGTTTTTTTTATTACCCTAGCCAGTGCAAGGACATTCAAAAGGTCTGGCCAATTATTTTTGTTTAATATATTGATAATCTTAAATTTTTAAGTTCATATGGAGATAATAAGCTCTGTTTCTGACTGGTGTCAGGCTTATAATCTGTTGTTTTTATTGTTATTAAAAAGGTGATATTACTAGTAATATTAGTATTCATACTATGTGAAAACTACCACCCTTGCAGATATGTTACAATCAAGTTAGCATTCTACAGAGAAGTGTTAGTACCCAGAAGGTGTATAAACCAGAGGGTTAAAAAGAAAATGTATGTGTTGTACAATTAGCATACAAAATAAAAAAAAAAAACGAAAAAAAAAAAAAAAATCCCTACCTACCTACTCACACTAAAAATTCTGGGTCACGTTACTGCAAACAAACAATTTTTTAAGGATGGCCTTAGTGACAATAGACATCACATCAAATCCATATTAGTACATCTAAATGCTCTATTGTAACTGTGGGAAACTTACCAGGTGGAATCAGTCTGTACTTTATGCTGTTCGGGACAATAGCCAAATAATATTGACTAGCAACACCAGCAATGTCTTTTCGTGCTGCCCGCGCCAACTTAGGGAAATCACTCTTGCTGTGTTCCGTGTTCAGGCTAATGCCCTGTAGGCCGTACCAGACCGTACGCGAGCACTACAGCTCTCCCAAATTGGCTTTTTTCCATCAGTTTTGGTGTCAGAACCATATGCTTTTAAAACGTCCATTCCAGAGCACCAAAGCCAGCATTGAATATCATATTGAAGGAAAACAGGGCCTTCAGTTTTGAGACTTACTTTTATTCTAGAATTTTGACCCTTGCCAATCGCATCTAAGGCTAGAAACTACCAATTGAACAGAAACCAAAATCAGTATCATGAAACGCTTAATTTTTTTCTTTTTGATCATGCAAGCATTTTTAAACAGAGGGCCAATTCGTTTCACTCAACCCGGGACATGCCGGTCAAATGAGCGACAAGATAATAATTTTCGCCGGTTTAATAATAAACGAACGCTTCGGCATACCCCGGCCATGTGAGCTACAAATAAAAGAGATAAATTTCCAATTTATTATGATTTTCTATTGAGGCCTTGTCAAAAAAAGTTAGCAAAATATTTCTTGTAGTATGTTTCTACCTTTACTGTTATTAACCCAATTTTTCAGATGTTTAACTGATTTTATATCGCGAATATATATGATTTGCAGCTTTTCCTATTTTGCTAGACTGGCACACATCGGCGTACCCCTGATAGACTGGGGAAGTGCTGGGAAACCAAATGAATGCCTAGCCGGTTGCCCGAGGCAAAACAGCTTACGCTGCAAATGTGAAACAACTTGGCCCAGAAGCAAAAAACATGTCTTCCCTTCACCATTTAATGCACGGGCAGGCAGATTAAGAAAGGATTACGCAAAAAATACACCTTTATTCTCCTTCTTCATCCGAACTGAGACACCACATTTTAGTGAGAGTAGGGTGTTTCATTGATTCAGTGGTAGAACAGATGGGCAAATCGAAGAAAAACAAATTGGGTTATGTAGTAATGGAGGGGACTGTTCAGTGGTGGACAAGACTTAGTATCTTCCCTTTGTTAGTGACAGATGGGCTTGAAAGACGTCTAAAATGTGAAATATGTTCCGTCATACCCACATGATTGTATTCATAGTTGAAATTTACAATTAACCAAGTTGTACACTGAGACATATTTACAGCAGAGGAATAAAATATTTGTTTATATACAGATTTAAGTCTTTTGCACTCTTTTTCAAATAATACCATGATTCTAATTTTCAGCATTTGCCAAGCTAACTGATCGGTGCCGATTTACACATTGCATGTCAGCTTCCAGCATTCATTTATAAATTTTGGGAATAAAATACTCATTAATGTAAAAGGTTATCTAGAGCTCTGTTTTCATACAGACAACCTGTAAATTTATAGATTGAAAAATCTGTAAATTTACAAATAATTTGTAAAAATTCTGTTCTCAGGAAAGGTAACTCTTGCTCTTACTGGTTAACTGAATAGAGAGGGTTATGTAAGCTGGACATATGTACATATGGCTATCATTTAAAAGCATATGGCTTTGAAACTTATTTTTTCTTTTTCTAGGTCAAATACAAACCTCACTGGGTCAAGTCTCATAACTCTGTGGCATGTATTTTGGCCAAATTATGCCCCCTTTTTTACTTAGAAAATCATGGTTAGAGTTTTTATTTGCAAGTTACTATCTCTAAAACTTATGCAGATATTGAATAGAAACTTCATATTTGTCTTCGGGGTTATAAAACTAGTTGATAGCATCAAGTGCCATTACTCTGACATGCATTTTAGCGAAATTATGTCCCCTTTTGGACTTAGACTTTGCATGCAAGTACATATAGCTATTACTTAAAGGCATATAGTCTGAAACTTATTTTTTCTGTTCTAGGTCAATTACCAACCTCAATGAGTCACTGGGTCAAATCCCATAACCCTGACATGTATTTTGGGCAAATTATGCCCCTTTTGGTTAAAGTTTTGTGTGCAAGTTACTATCTCCAAATCAAATGCAGACTTTGAAATGAAACTTAACGTGTCTTCAGGGTTATAAAACTAGGTGATAGCATCAAGTTCCATAACTCTGACATGCATTTTGGCCAAATTATATCCCCTTTTTAACTTAAAACTTCTGGTTAAAGTTTTGCATGCAAGTTACTATCTCCAAAACTAAAGCAGATACTGGATTGAAACTCTATAGATATTTTAACATGTAGGGTAATAATTCCTGCCTCTGGGACAACAGTTCGAATAATCAAGCATTGGCTGTCTTATGGACAGCTCTTGTTAACTTTTAATTTTTTGGTTAATGTTTTTGATAAAGTCAAATGTCTCTGTTACTATCAAAGCTTTTGACTTGAAACTTAAAGTAGTTATTTACTACACCAGGAGAAACAATCCCCATAAGTCTGATTTGAATTTTGACAGAGTTATGCCCCTTTTTAACTTAGAATCTTTTGGTTAAAGTTTTATAAAAATTTTACTGGCAAAGCTCTAGTTCAGAGTCAAGGCTTACTCAAGCACTGAGAAATGCTGAGCGTACTGTGTAACGGACAGCTCTTGTATTTTAACACATTTATATATTGTAAATGTATGTTAATCAGATATGTATCGACCAAAAAGAATTGTATCCAAAACAAATATTTTCCCTTTACTACCTAACCGACCTTTAATGTCACAGGTTGTGTTATGATTATGGAAAGCAGAGATCAGATTGGCGTCAGATTTCTGATATTAAATAGACATATCTTAGATGTATATATTTCAGGTACCGAGTGACAAGTGTCGCTATATAGTCGGAGCTGTGCTCAGTGAAGGCGGAGTAAAAGTAGAACCTGAGGTGGTAGAGAGAATGACATCTGAAGATTTCAAAATTATTGAACTACCCGCACTAACAAACTGTGTAAAGACTTCATTTCCATATGTGAACACACTGTCCATCATGATAGCTGTAATGAGGGTCTACCCAAAAATGAACAAATACATTAAGGTATGTGATTTAATAGGTACCCTAGTCCCAGGATTTATTACTGTTATTTTTACAAGTGGAAAGAGCTATAAGTTCTGCTTAATCAAAATATATTAATGGCTGTTTATGATTTCTTGACTGTTCACTATCTACTCCACCTCTGCTCACTTTGGAGTTTGGTATTTCAAGCATTTTGTGTTAAGGTACATTTGTAGTTCTGCTTGTTTGATAAACCGGAAGATATGGCGTAACGTCATTTATCTGGAAAAAGTAAAATTAAGCCTGTATTTGGCTTACAGAAATGAAATTCATTTTTGTTGAGCCCACTTGCGGAAGCGAAGACATAATTGTCCAAATGGCTGTTCGGTGTATGTGTGTACATCCGTGCGTTAGTCCAGATTTGTTTGTCCGGCCCATAACTTTGAAATACATGTAGCAGTCTTATTTATATTTGGCATGAATGTTAACGTCAGTGAGACGGAGTGTCATGCGTAAACCTCAGGTTCCTATTTCAAAGGTCGAGGTCACAGTTTGGAGGTCAAAGGTCATGTCAGATCTTGTCCAGCCCATAACTTTGACATGCATTGAGGAATCTTGTTTATATTTGGCAAAAAGTGTTTAACTCAATGAGACGGTGTGACGTGTGCAATGCGTCCGTCCGTGTAAATTCTTGACCAGGCTGTAACTCTGCCATCCATACAGAGATTTTGAAATAACTTGGCATAATTGTTCACCATAATGAGACAATGTGTCATGCACAAGGCCCAGACCCCTAGCTCCAATGTCAAGGTCACACTTAGAGGTTAAAGGTTAACAGGGTCTGTTTCGTGTCCGGTCCATAACTCTGCCATCCATGAAGGGATTTTCAATTGATTTGGCATAAATGTTTACCATAATGAAACGACGTGTCATGCACAAGACCCAGACCACTAGCTCCAATGTCAAGGTCACACTTAGAGGTTAAAGGTTAACAGGGTCTGTTTCGTGTCCGGTTCATAGCTCTGCCATCCATGAAGGGATTTTCAATTGATTTGGCATAAATGTTTACCATAATGAAACGACGTGTCATGCGCAAGACCCAGACCCCTAGCTCCAAGGTCAAGGTCACACTTAGAAGTCAAAGGTTAACAGGGTCTGTTTCATGTCCGGTCCATAACTCTGCCATTGATGAAAGGATTTTGAAATTACTTCGCATAAATGCCTCACAATGAGACGATATGCCTTGCTACTTGAGTCACTGTTAATGTCAAACCTTTGTGCTGAAAAACTTCAGAATTATCCTGACTAATGAAAAGTTGCTTTCTAGTGCCATTATTGTCTTGTCTTTATTGAAGTACAATTTAGTTTAATACAGTGCTGTTTTGGTCTATATTTGCAGGAACACAAGTTGTGCGCTTATCCAATGCTTGAAATATATGAGCCTACTGTTATTCACTTCATGGCACCATTGTCCCAGCAAGAGCAGTTCTTTGCCAAAGAAGCCCTTGAATGCATTCCAGAAGAATATCAAGCAGAGAAAGATGAGTCCAGTTTGGATATATCGGCTAGATCAAGTCCCGCGCCATCTAGTAGATGCTCTCGTAGTGTCTCCTCATTTAGTCATAGTTACGTAAGTAGTCGATATGGTGACAATACGTACACTGATGATGAGTCTGATACTGACAACAAAAATGACGAGGAAAATATTGATGATAGCATTCAAGATGATGAAGTAAGTTCAAGCATTGAGGTAAGACCTTCAAAGGCTTGTACAAATCTTCTAGAAGAAACAGATGTTAATGTACTAAAGGAAGAGGAAGCATTGATGAAAGTAGGTAAAGATGACTCTGTTTGCAGAGGTGATGAGAGCGGGATAAGTCTGCAGGATTCTGGGATATGTTCCGGACGTACGTCTGCCATTCCTACAGAAACTGAAAGTCTGACTGATGTCAGAAGTCCTGCTGGAGCAGATGGAAATGATTCTTCTTCTTCCTTTGAAGAAATTAATATGGAACAAGCTGAAAAAGAAACTGCATCTCTGGAGGGAAGCAATGAAACAAAATCTGAACCATAATGAATTTGTTTTCCAACTTGCTTCAAGACTCTTGTTCCATGTATATCTAGAACAAAATTTGTTTCCGTTACCTGAACCATGGAATATATAGAGGACATTGTTTGTTTTTTTTTTAGTAAGATGTACTTACTTTTTTCATCTTGTGAGCTGCGAAAAAAGTATTATCACGAGTGGCTGTAAAGCTATCAAAAGTAAAACGTAATCTTCTGAATACAAGTTTATAGAAGTACAATGTAGGAATGCTTAAAATAGAAAACAAGATCATTGACAAATGTTGGTTGTGGGGTAAAATGTAGCCCAGTTGGTAATTTCTGTAAAAGATTAATATAATTGTTTAATTTATTGAATAGATAGATATGCTTTGAAGTAGTATGCCATATGTATTGCTAATTTTGTGCAATACTGTTAAATTTGCCATAAATACTTTATTTTTCCATGAGTGGGGCTTTCAGATATTTATAAGGCATATATTTGTTTAACCAATTTTGAAATGTTCAGGAAAGACATTATCTGGTTGGCTACCAACTTAAAAACTTTTGTAGTGAACTGTGAGTGTGAACTAGTGTTAGATTCAAACCAAGTTCTTTATAATTTACAAATGTACATGTATACAGACAATGTAAATGCTCAATGGTTTATCAAAGAAACCTTGGTGTTCACCGTCGTGCTGGTAAAAGTGGATTCTAAGGCTTAATATCTTGAGTGAGAAAGTATTATTGTACACATATAATATTACTTGAAGGTCATTTGTGGGCTCTGAGGCAGAAGAGAAAAGTATCCAAGAAATCTTTAAGAAAAATGCTAGTTCAGAATTTGGCACTTGTTACACTTTAGAATCATACTGAATTTCCCTCATATGATAACCCTAATTTAAAGCCTAAAGGTCAAAATGTGATCTTTGTGAAGTGTGATTTTTGTGTTCGACTGTGCAAAAGATCACGAAAATTATGTACTAACAATGCCTGATAGCTATTTTATACTTTAATGTTACACTTGTGTACTTGTTTGTATTATTATACACTTACTGAAGGTCTGAAGGATTAAGGGCCAATTGTTTTACAATGGATTGGCAAGCCATTACATTAGTGTTTTTATTACATGACATCAAAAATATTTTAATCACCATGTTGATAGATTCTACTGTCAGAGATACTGTAAACTTTTCACATTTTTGCGAACTTTTTAGCTTACCTGAAGAAGGTTCAAGGGGAGCTACTGTGATGGTGCTGTGTGTAGTATTAACATTTTACACTTACCATGCTAAATTTCTATGATGAACTTGTCCATCTTCCAATTTGGACAGTACCATTAACTCCTAAAAGGGGTCCATACCAAAACAGATACTGACTGAATAGCAAACAGTGCAGATCATGATCAGACTGCACAGATTTGCAGGTTGATCATGATCTACACTGGTCGCAAATGCAGAACCAATCGTGTCCAGCATGACTTTATTATTTCATAAAATTTGTAGGAGAGTTCTTGCAGTAATTTGTCCTTCATATAAACATGACCTGTAAAATTCCAAGTTTTCTTGATGGGAAACTTTTATGCAATCATGGAGCACTGATCAGTGACCTAAAGTAGTTAATGATCAGCTGATGACTTTGAGTGTTTATTATTTTGGCTGAATGATTCACCATTTGTAGGCAATAGGATTAAGTTACAATGTAGATATTAGTCAAAAATAGCATTCTTTAGCTTAGGAGCAAATTGTATTTACCAAGACATAAAGTATGTAATCAGTCATTTTTAGCTCCACTATTCTGAGAATAGGGGTGCTATTCTACTCACCCTGGCATTGGCGTCGCACCTTGGTTAAAGTTTTGCATGCAAGTATTTATAACTATCATTTAAAGGCATATAGCTTTGAAACTTATTTTTACTTTTTCTAGGCCAATTATCAACCTCACATGGTCAAGTCACATAACTCTGACATGTATTTTGGTCAAATATTGCACCATTTTGGACTTAGAAAATCCTGGTTTAAGTTTTGCATATATGTTAGTATCTCAAAAATTAATGCAGATGTTGAAATGAAACTTCACATGTGTCTTCAGGATTATAAAACTAGTCACAGGTAGCAGCAAGTCCTATAAATTTGACATGCATTTGGCCAAATTATACCCCCTTTTGGACTTAGAAAATCTAGGTTAAAGTCTTGCATACAAGTTACTATCTTCAAAACTAATGCAGATACTGTAAAATCATTTAATTTCGTGGGCATGAAATTTTGTGGTTTTGATCTAAACTGCAATTTTGTGGGGATATGAATTTGTGGATTTAAACTTTTGAACATAAAATGAATGAGAAATTTTCTTGTTAGTTGGGATTAAATTTCGTGGATTGACTTAACCACAAAATCCACGAAAATTAGTCCCCCACGAATATTAATGATTTCACAGTATACCAGTAGGTATTGTAACATTCTGCTTTTTGGACAACAATTCAAATAGTCAAGCATTGGCTGTCTTACGGACAGCTCTTGTTATACTACCTGTATACCCACTGAATTGTCTGTGTACAGGCATCGGGTAAAACTATCACATTCCAGAATATTGTCAGTGCTTGCATGCTTTAATTGTTTTACACAAGTACAGCTGATCAAGAAGGAAATTGTAAGCAAAAGAAAACATGTTTTTGTATGCATTTAAAGGCATTATTGAAGTGACATATCTGTGTTGGTTCAAAATTGAGTATAGCTATTTTTGTCAGCTTTGAAAGTTGTATTGTAGCATCAGTTTTTCAGTTTACATAGATGAGTTTCACAACTGAATGTGAAGAAATTGTCTGAGTATTTTGTACATGAAGAAATGTTGTGTTTCAATTATTGTGTTCTGGGTAAACAAATGTGCTTTCAATTATATTGATATACA
Organism: Mercenaria mercenaria; assembly: GCF_021730395.1. NCBI lineage: Eukaryota > Metazoa > Mollusca > Bivalvia > Venerida > Veneridae > Mercenaria > Mercenaria mercenaria. Next base: position 33,191,585 of record NC_069373.1, on the reverse strand, counting down.
ACTTGTAGTTTTTGTTGGATGTAAATAAAATACTGGTTGAAATGTAAATTTTGCTTCTGCTTACAGCATTTCCTCTTACACTGAAGACTTATATATTGAAATACACTATGAAGACAGACTCTATTCTTGGTTAAAACTGTAACAATAGATTGCCAACCAACGAGTCTATGGAGGAAAAAATGAAAACTGATCATATGGTTAATATGGGAGCATTTTTATTAGCTCACCTGTCATGTAGTGACAGGGTGAGCTTTTGTGATCGCCCTTCGTCCGTCGTCCGTCCACAATTTCTTGTCTGCACGATAGTGGTTTCATTTATGATTTTATTTTAACCAAACTTGCACACAACTTGTATTACCATAAGATCTTGGTTCCTTTCTTGAACTGGCCAGTTCCCATTATGGGTTCCAGAGTTATGGCCCCTGAAAGGGCCAAAATTAACTATTTTGACCTTGTCTGCACAAAAGCAGCTTTATTTATGATTTGATTTTTACCAAACTTGTACACAACTTGTATCACCATAAGATCTTGGTTCCTTTCTTGAACTGGCCAGATCTCTTTATGGGTTCCAGAGTTATGGCCCCTGAAAGGGCCAAAATAAGCTATTTTGACCTTGTCTGCACAATAGCAGCTTCATTTATGATTTGAATTTAATCAAACTTGCACAAAACTTGTGTCACCTTAAGATCTTGGTTCCTTTCTTGAACCGGCCAGATCCTGTAATTGGTTTCAGAGTTATGGTCCCTGAAAGGGCCAAAATTAGCTATTTTGACCTTGTCTGCACAAGAGCAGCTTCATTTATGATTTGATTTTAACTAAACTTGCACACAACTTGTATCACCACAAGATCTTGATTCTTTTCTTGAACTGGCCAGATTCTGTTATGGGTTCCAGAGTTATGGACCCTGATAGGTCAAGAATTAGCTATTTTGACTTTGTCTGCTCAATAGCAGCTTCAGTTATGATTTGAATTTAATCAGACTTGCACAAAAACTTGTGTCACCATAAGATCTTGGTTCCTTTGTTGAACTGGCCAGATCCCATTATGGGTTTCAGAGTTATGGCCCCTGAAAGGGCCAATATTAGCTATTTTGACCTTGTCTGCACAATAGCAGCTTCATTTATGATTTGATTTTAACCAAACATGCACACAACTTGTATCACCACAAGATCTTGATTCCTTTCTTGAACTGGCCAGATTCTGTTATGGGTTCCAGAGTTATGGCCCCTGAAAGGGCCAAAATCAGCTATTTTGACCTTGTCTGCTCAATAGCAGCTTCATTTATGATTTGATTTTAACCAAACTTGCACACAACCTGTATAAGGTCACACTTAGAGGTCAAAGGTCATATGACTTTGTTTTGTGTGTATATTGCTCTGCATTTGTGTTGCGTTGCAGTGCTCTTGTTTTTATTCGGCAGATCATTCTTTTGTTCACTTACAATAATTTTTTAGCTCACCTGTCACAAAGTGACAAGGTGAGCTTTTGTGATCGCGCGGTGTCCGTCGTCCTTCCGTGCGTCCGTAAACTTTTGCTTGTGACCACTCTAGAGGTCACATTTTTCATGGGATCTTTATGAAAGTTGGTCAGAATGTTCATCTCGATGATATCTAGGTCAAGTTCGAAACTGGGTCACGTGCCATCAAAAACTAGGTCAGTAGGTCTAAAAATAGAAAAACCTTGTGACCTCTCTAGAGGCCATATATTTCACAAGATCTTCATGAAAATTGGTCAGAATGTTCACCTTGATGATATCTAGGTCAAGTTCGAAACTGGGTCACGTGGGGTCAAAAACTAGGTCAGTAGGTCTAAAAATAGAAAAACCTTGTGACCTCTCTAGAGGCCATATTTTTCATGAGATCTTCATGAATGTTGGTCAGAATGTTTATCTTGATGATATCTAGGTCAAGTTCGAAACTGGGTCACGTAGGGTCAAAAACTAGGTCATTAGGTCTAAAAATAGAAAAACCTTGTGACCTCTCTAGAGGCCATATTCTCAATGCATCTTCATGAAAATTGGTCAGAATGTTCATCTTGATGATATCTAGGTCAAGTTCGAAACTGGGTCACGTGGGATTAAAAACTAGGTCAGTAGATCTAAAAATAGAAAAACCTTGTGACCTCTCTAGAGGCCATATTTTTCATGAGATCTTCATGAATATTGGTCAGAATGTTCACCTTGATGATATCTAGGTCAAGTTCGAAACTGGGTCACGTGGGGTTACAAACTAGGTCAGTAGATCTAAAAATAGAAAAACCTTGTGACCTCTCTAGAAGCCATATTTTTCATGAGATCTTCATGAATATTGGTCAGAATGTTCACCTTGATGATATCTAGGTCAAGTTCGAAACTGGGTCATGTGGGGTCAAAAACTAGGTCAGTAGATCTAAAAATAGAAAACCTTGTGACCTCTCTAGTGGCCATATTTCTCAATGGATCTTCATGAAAATTGGTCCAGAATGTTCACCTTGATGATATCTAGGTCAAGTTCGAAACTGGGTCATGTGCGGTCAAAAACTAAGTCAGTAGGTCTAAAAATAGGAAAACCTTGTGACCTCTCTAGAGGCGATATTTTTCAATGGATCTTCATAAAAATTGGTCAGAATGTTTACCTTGAAGATATCTAGGTCAAGTTCGAAACTGGGTCACGTGGGGTTAAAAACTAGGTCAGTAGATCTAAAATAGAAAAACCTTGTGACCTCTCTAGAGGCCATATTTTTCATGAGATCGTCATGAATGTTGGTCAGAATGTTCATCTTGATGATATCTAAGTCAGATTCGAAATGGGTCACGTGGGGTCAAAAACTAGGTCAGTAGGTCTAAAAATAGAAAAAAACCTTGTGACCTCTCTAGAGGCCATATTTCTCAATGGATCTTCATGAAATTTGTTGGAGAATGTTCAGCTTGATGATATCTAGGTCAGGTTCGTAACTGGGTCATGTGCGGTCAAAAACTAGGTCAGTAGGTCGAAAAATAGAAAAACCTTGTGACCTCTCTAGAGGCCGTATTTTTCATGAGATCTTCATGAATATTGGTCAGAATGTTTATCTTGATGATATCTAGGTCAAGTTCGAAACTGGGTCACGTAGGGTCAAAAACTAGGTCATTAGGTCTAAAAATAGAAAAACCTTGTGACCTCTCTAGAGGCCATATTTTTCATGAGATATTCATGAATGTTGGTCAGAATGTTTATCTTGATGATATCTAGGTCAAGTTCGAAACTGGGTCACGTAGGGTCAAAAACTAAGTCATTAGGTCTAAAAATAGAAAAACCTTGTGACCTCTCTAGAGGCCATATTTCTCAATGCATCTTCATGAAAATTGGTCAGAATGTTCATCTTGATGATATCTAGATCAAGTTCGAAACTGGGTCACGTGGGGTTAAAAACTAGGTCAGTAGATCTAAAAATAGAAAAACCTTGTGACCTCTCTAGAGGCCATATTTTTCATGAGATCTTCATGAATATTGGTCAGAATGTTCACCTTGATGATATCTAGGTCAAGTTCGAAACTGGGTCACGTGGGGTTAAAAACTAGGTCAGTAGATCTAAAAATAGAAAAACCTTGTGACCTCTCTAGAAGCCATATTTTTCATGAGATCTTCATGAATATTGGTCAGAAAGTTCACCTTGATGATATCTAGGTCAAGTTCGAAACTGGGTCATGTGGGGTCAAAAACTAGGTCAGTAGATCTAAAAATAGAAAAACCTTGTGACCTCTCTAGTGGCCATATTTCTCAATGGATCTTCATGAAAATTGGTCAGAATGTTCACCTTGATGATATCTAGGTCAAGTTCGAAACTGGGTCATGTGCGGTCAAAAACTAAGTCAGTAGGTCTAAAAATAGGAAAACCTTGTGACCTCTCTAGAGGCGATATTTTTCAATGGATCTTCATAAAAATTGGTCAGAATGTTTACCTTGAAGATATCTAGGTCAAGTTCGAAACTGGGTCACGTGGGGTTAAAAACTAGGTCAGTAGATCTAAAAATAGAAAAACCTTGTGACCTCTCTAGAGGCCATATTTTTCATGAGATCGTCATGAATGTTGGTCAGAATGTTCATCTTGATGATATCTAAGTCAGATTCGAAACTGGGTCACGTGGGGTCAAAAACTAGGTCAGTAGGTCTAAAAATAGAAAAAACCTTGTGACCTCTCTAGAGGCCATATTTCTCAATGGATCTTCATGAAATTGGTGAGAATGTTCAGCTTGATGATATCTAGGTCAGGTTCGTAACTGGGTCATGTGCGGTCAAAAACTAGGTCAGTAGGTCGAAAAATAGAAAAACCTTGTGACCTCTCTAGAGGCCGTATTTTTCACGAGATCTTTATGAAAATTGGTGAGAATGTTCACCTTGATGATATCTAGGTCAGGTTTAAAAGTGGGTCACGTGCCTTCAAAAACTAGGTCATTAGGTCAAATAATAGAAAAACCTTGTGACCTCTCTAGAGGCCATATTTTTCAATGGATCTTCATGAAAATTGGTCAGAATTTTTTATCTTGATATCTAGGTCACATGTGCTCAAAAACTAGGTCACTATGTCAAATAATAGAAATAACGATGTCATACTCAGTTGAACACTGGGTCATGTGGAGGTAGGTGAGCGATTCAGGACCATCATGGTCCTTTTGTTTTAATTACTTCCCTTTTATGTTACTATAAATAGCTTATTTAATAACTTTTTTATTATTGGCTGCAGGGAAAAACCGAGACCACTTTCCTGTGGTACAACATGGATGGTACCTCCAATTTATAGGTGTATTTTGACATATCTGTAACCTTAAAGAAAATTTCAAGTATAGTTTCTCATGATTCTTTTGATTGATCTTGATTATGATTTTTTGACCTTCTTGTCCTTAAGTGCAATGATGACAGGTGAGTGATATAGAGCCATTATGGCCCTCTTGTTTATTTTTTTGGCAGCAAGGGATGCATCATTTGCCTTTGTCTGGCTGTCTGAACAAATTTGTGTCATGCATATCTAGAAAAAAATGTAAGCTACAGTAGTCACACCTCAGGATTGTTATTCAGCATGTGAAAATGTGCACCTAGGGATTTGTTTGAAATTTCAGTCTGCTTGACAAGAGTTATTGCCCTTGACTTATGCTTAAAGGGCCAAAAAGTTTGTGTAACATGTATCGCAACATAGGAATGTTATTCAGCATGTTAAGTTGTTACCACCCCCTATCCTAAACCCTCACCCCCACCCCACCACCCAAAGTAGAGAATTTTCTAAATGATCTATAATATCCATAACCCCATCCCCACCAACATCCAGGTAATATGAAAATGTACTTAATCTTGTATTGTCAACAAATAAAATAGGATCGTGAGTCGGGGCATTAACTTGTTATACCTCGATCTAAGAACTTATAGGAATTGTTGACCTGTCAATTAACATTCCTATGTATACTCCATCTGTCCCTTTCATATTATTATGATTACTTTTTCCTCACCGAACCACACTAAAACTTAAACCTTTATCAAATCACTATAATAATGCATATCATTGTAGAACTCCAACTGCAAAGGAAATACGTCTCTTTGAAACCCAAAAATTATGTCTCCCACACCACTGTGGTGGGAGACATATTGATTTACTCCTGTCCATGTGGCTGTCTGTCACAAATCTTGTCCGCACTCTTTGGCAAGTTAAATAATTCTAGCTTTTATTTTGTCAAAATTGTGCCACTTTTTAACATCGCTATGCATGTAAACATGATTTTCAGGAATAACTTGACCAAATGTTTTCAGTTTATCCACATCATGGGATGACCTCACATGACAAGTTTCATTACTCTGGTTTACATTTTTAACAAAAGTATGCCCCTTTTTGTGCCCCCCCCCCCCCCATGAGTAGTGGGGGCATATAGATTTGGTCTTGTCCGTGCAGCCTCTTTCCGTCCGAAGTTCGTGACACGCCTAGCTCGATAAGTATTTGATATAGATTCATGAAACCTTGCATGAGTCTTTATCATGATATGAACTTGCGCACCTCCTATTTTTCGTCTGGCTCTGCCCCCTATTTTTAGCTCACCGGTCACAAAGTGACAAGGTGAGCTTTTGTGATCGTGTGGCGTCCGTCGTCCGTCCGTGTGTGCGTAAACTTTTGCTTGTGACCACTCTAGAGGTCACATTTTTCATGGCATCTTTATGAAAGTTGGTCAGAATGTTCATCTGGATGATATCTATGTCAAGTTCGAAACTGGGTCACGTGGGGTCAAAAACTAGGTCAGTAGGTCTAAAAATAGAAAAACCTTGTGACCTCTCTAGAGGCCAAATTTCTCAATGGATCTTCATGAAAATTGGTGAGAACGTTCACCTTGATGATATCTAGGTCAAGTTCGAAACTGGGTCACGTGGGTTCAAAAACTAGGTCAGTAGGTCTAAAAATAGAAAAACCTTGTGACCTCTCTAGAGGCCATATTTCTCAATGGATCTTCATGAAAATTGGTCAGAATGTTCACCTTGATGATATCTAGGTCAAGTTTGAAACTGGGTCACGTGCGGTCAAAAACTAGGTCAGTAGGTCTAAAAATAGAAAAACCTTGTGAAGTCTCTAGAGGCCATGTTCCTCAATAGATCTTCATGAAAATTGGTGAGAGTGTTCAGCTTGATGATATCTAGGTCAAGTTCCTAACTGGGTCATGTGCGGTGAAAAACTAGGTCAGTAGGTCGAAAAATAGAAAAACCTTGTGACCTCTCTAGAGGCCATATTTTTCATGGGATCTTTCTGAAAATTAGTCAGAATGTTCACCTTGATGATATCTAGGTCAAGTTTGAAACTGGGTCACGTGCGGTCAATAACTAGGTCAGTAGATCTAAAAATAGAAAAACCTTGTGCCCTCTCTAGAGGCCATATTTTTCAAGAGATCTTCATGAAAATTGATCAGAATGTTCATCTTGATGATATCTAGGTCAAGTTCGAAACTGGGTCACGTGGGGTCAAAAACTAGGTCAGTAGGTCTAAAAATAGGAAAACCTTGTGACGTCTCTTGAGGCCATGTTTCTCAATGGATCTTCATGAAAATTGGTGAGAGTGTTCAGCTTGATGATATCTAGGTCAAGTTCGTAACTGGGTCATGTGCGGTGAAAAACTAGGTCAGTAGGTCGAAAAATAGAAAAACCTTGTGACCTCTCTAGAGGCCATATTTTTCATGAGATCTTCATTAAAATTGGTGAGAATGTTCACCTTGATGATATCTAGGTCAGACTAAGAAGTGGGTCACGTGCCTTCAAAAACTAAGTCATTAGGTCAAATAATAGAAATAACAACGTCGTACTCAGTTCAACACTGGGTCATGTGGGGATAGGTGAGCTATTCAGGACCATCATGGTCCTCTTGTTAGAGTTATGGCCCCTGAAATAGTCACATAGTGACAAGGTGAGCTTTTGTGACCACCCTTTGTCCGTCGTCAGTCCGTCCGTCCGTGCGTGACTTTAATCAAACTTGCACAAAACTTGTGTCACCATCAGGGTTGTTAATAATTACTTGCAAAAGTAATGCATTAAATTAGCATTACATAGAAAAAATCGGCATTAAATTAGCATTAGCATTACTCATTTTTATCAAAATAATGTATTAAATAAGCATTACACAGGGTGCATTAGCACTACTTTATGTTCATCATTGCATGTTATAATCACTATTTGTTTGTTTTTCCTTTAATCATTTTAATTGTTTATTTCATAGTAGCACCACATGACTTTATTACATTTATCATTTGTAATGAATCAAATTTACCAACTAGTGACTCACCATAAGATCTCGGTTCCTTCCTTGAACCGGCCAGATCCCATAATGGGTTCCAGAGTTATGGCCCCTGAAAGGGCCAAAATTAGCTATTTTGACCTTGTCTGCACAATAGCAGCTTCATTTATGATTTGATTTTAACCAAAGTTGCACACAACTTGTATCACCACAAGATCTTGCTTCCTTTCTTCAACTGGCCAGATTCCATCATTGGTTCCAGAGTTATGGCCCCATAAAGGTCCAAAATTGGCGATTTTGGCTTTTGCAGCCATATAGAGACTTCATTTATGGTTTTATTTGATACAAACTTCCAAAATTTCTTCAACAACAATAAATCTTGGATTCTATGACAAATCAGATCCAATCGTAGGTTCCAGAGTTATTTTATATCTGATTACCTCCCCTGATTGTAATCAAAATGGATTTATATCAGTAAGTACTTATAGGACTTATTTGAAATTTCACTATTGTTATTAGTTGGACTGAGACAATCAGGGTAGATAACTATGAACTGATTTTATGTCAAATTACCTCCCTTTATTTCAAATTAAAATGGGTATATCTCCATAACTAATGAAGATACTGATCTGAAATTTCATTTATGTCAACAGATTTATTTGTCAGATCCTTCTTTTGTTCTAAAAATTATTTTTTTTAGTTACTTCCCTTTTATGTCACTATAAATAGCTTATTTTTAGTACCTTTTTTATTATTGGCCATAGGGAAAAACTAAGCACTTTTCTCTGGTACAACATGGATGGTACCTCAAATTTTTAGGTGTATTTTGACATATCTATACCTTGTAAGATTTTTTTTTCTTTTTGGTTAAATTTCTTCCCTTTGTTGTTCCTGTCCTTTGGACTTAGATATTTTTTCGAGGACCTTCTTGCCCTCAAGTGCAATGATAACAGGTGAGCGATATAGGGCCATCATGGTCCTCTTGTTAGAGTTATGGCCCCTGAAATAGTCAAAAATGCACATTTTCACCTTGTGACATGCCTAGCTCAAAAAGTATTTGATATAGATTCATGAAACCTTGCATGAGTCTTAATCATGATATGAACTTGCACACCTCCTATTTTTCATTTGGGTCCACCCCCTATTTTTAGAGTTATGGCCCCTGAAATAGTCAAAAATGTACATTTTCACCTTTTGACGCACATAGCTCAAAAAGTATTTAATATAAATGGTTGAAAACTTGCATAAGTCTTTATCATGATATAAACTTGCACACCTCTAATTTTTTGGCTGATTCCACCCCCTATTTTTAAAGTTATGGCCCCTGAAATAGTAAAAAAATGCACTTTTTTACCTAATTATGTGCCTAAAGTATTAGATGTAAATTCAGGAAACCTTGCAGGAGTCTTTATAATGATGTGGCCTTGCACACTTGGCATTCTTCTTGAGAATCTGACTCTTATTACAGAGTTATGGCCCTTGAAATAGCCAAAATAGTAGATTTTTTGTTTGTGATGCTCATAGCTCAAAAAGTATATGGCCTAGAATAATGAACCCTTTTCATAAAATGTTTGTTGAGGCTATACCCCATTAAGACTGCAAACATATGAATTATTGCCCCTTATTTGTGACAAATGAACCAGTGGGTGGGGATGGGGTGGGGGGAGAGCGCACACCCTGTGTCCTACAGACACATTCTAGTTCAACTTAGACAAGAAAATATAAGTAGGACTGATGGATGCTCCCCAAAGTATGATTATTGCATAGTAGACCTTTCTAACGTAAACGTAATTACGAAACGGAATACTGAATCCGTAAAAGTTTAGGCTAATTTGTGGTCTATGGGAGACGATTTCATCCAATAGTAATCCCCCTTAGACTATTATTTGCAAATAACATTTACGGATTCAGTAATCCGTTTCCGATTTACGTTTACTTTAGAAATGTCTACTAAAAGCACAAAATCTGAATCAACTAGGCACATACCTCAGCTTAGTTAAGTTTCCAAAGAAGTTTGTTAGAATTCCAGCCAGTTGAGAAAAAGCATGCACACCATTTATGTGCATCTCCTTTTCAAAGTGAAGCTTCCTATAAAGTTTCGCTGAATTTCAGCCAGGTAATGCTGAGTAACACTCCAGACAAGGATGGCGCTATAGACTAGTTAACTAATGTTGAATAATAATTAAAGGGCAATAACTTAGTGAAAAATCACCAGACCGGAAAATGAAGATAATATGCACATCTCAAGAGTGAAACTTTGTATGAATTTTCACTGATGGTTGCATAGAAATTCTCTGGACAAGGACAGCACTATAGTTAACTTTTGTTGAATTCTAGTAATCAAAGGGCAATAACTGTGAAAAATCATCTGACCAGAACACAAACATAATATGCACATCCCCTATTGGGAGTGAAGTTCCTATGAAGTTTGGCTGAATTCCAGCGCATGGTTGTCAGGGAATACTTTGTACAAGAAATGGTGCCATAGTATACTAATATTAAATAACCAAAGGGCAATAACTTCGTGAAAAATCATCAAACTAGGTAATGAAATATGTGCTTCTCGTTTCCTTTGAAGTTTTGATGAATTATAGCCAGTGGCTGCTGAGAAATACTCAGATAAGAATTGTGGGATTAAGGAAGCCTCAGATACAAAAATTTTGCTAAAGCTTCTGTATGTACAGGTAGGCTCGCTTAGCTCTATAGGGAGAGCGCCGATCTACGGATCGCGAGTTTGATCCTTGGGCGGGCCGTATGTTCTCCGTGTGATTTGATAAAAGACATTGTGTCCGAAATCATTTGTCCTCCACCTCCGATTCATGTGGGGAAGTTGGCAGTTACTTGCAGAGAACAGGTTTGTACTGGTACAGAATCCAGGAACACTGGTTAGGTTAACTGCCTGCCATTACATAACTGAAATACTGCTGAAAAACGGCGTTAAATCCAACATAAACAAAAGCTAGTATAAGCTGGAAAGGCTTCAAATACTGAGTAGTCCAGCACACTGTCATAAGACAGCTCTAGTTTAGCTGGAGTATACATCATCTTGAAGAATAGCAGCCTTGCTTTTGTACAGGAACCATGGCAGAACCTACAACCTTCCACAAGCTAAATGCAAGACATAGTAAACATCCAAGTCTTGAATCCCTACTACTCTCATTGTGGGGTGTCCTTTTGACAAGGTATTTTATCAAACCCAGCTACAAACGATTGCTAGCATAGGTATAACTGGCTTTGTTTTTTCTTAACAACTCAAATACTTAACCTTTGCCAGCCTGACATTAAAGAATTTAATCCTGATGGGTCTCGACAGAAATGAGAATCAGCGGCCTTGACCACTAGGCTACAGAAGATACACTAAAATTCTAATAAAAAAATAAACTACAAACTGATCTCCCATAACACCATGTAGACTTTATTACTTAACACCATGATAAACTTTTTTATAATCCAACAATTATTGTACAGATTTTTATAAATAATAAATACATGCAGTAACATGATAATATTTTAACAGCTCCAACACCAATCAGTTAATATCAATATTCAGTCATCACATTTCGGCTAAATCTTCAACAAAATTCCAATTAGCATTTTCATGTAGTAACAACACATTTCCCCTGAAAGACTTCCTGTTTCAACAGTATGTTGAACAAATACTTGCAATATTTATCATAATCAAGACAAAATTATAGTTTAAAGCGACTCGTTCACAGCTGGGCTGATTTTTTTTTCAATCTTCAAATACACCGACTTTGATACAAAATCTGTGCTGTTAATTCGATAACAATGCTGTTATTTTTATAAAAAGAGCTATGTAAAAATTCATTACTGTAGTGGATATTACAATGCCAAATATCTCCACTAGTATAATCAACTATTAAGCACAAACTGTAAATAAATTTGGCAAGTCTAGATGTCTTACAAAAATTGCAAAGGAAAAGTGGCGGGAAAATTGTGAAGAAAAAGTTGTGAAAATCTTGACGGAAAAGTGAAAAGAAAATTATCATATTTACTTTATATTACATTGTATCCTACATTCAGAAATAATAAAGTGAAAACCAGTAACGCACTTTGAAGTAGAATCTTGACTCTGTACCGCATTTTACTGTTTGAGCCATTGTTACTTCTGCCCTTAACTGAAAATGTTCTGTTTATACAGAAAACGAGGTTTAACCATTTCAGCACTAACTTCATTTTTATCCTAAAAAACATGAACGAGTCACTTTAAATTCAAATGACCTTTCATGCAGAGGTCATACATGTAAATCAATCTACATAAGATATAATGTATGATCTGTGCCTGAAAGGTCTTCATGAATTCTTCTATATCAATATATTACATACAAGATATAAAACAAAACAGCATTCAGTAAAATTAAATCGGGTTATATACATTTGTACTCTAGGTTTTTTTAATTACAGTTAATGTAATTCTATCAAGGTCAGACAATGTCAACACATCTGGTACAAATTGCAAAATCTTATTACTACATCATCATCCAGTATGTGAAAACTGGGCTAAAACATGACATCATAGCTAAAACTTATTCTGATTAACAACACTACTATATATATATATAAGGTTATCAAAGAAGATGTTTTAATGATCTTAAGATTTATAAAATGTCCAAAATGACCCTCTGAAAATCAGAAAATGTATGAAAATTGGTAGGAGAAACTCCTCCATGGTTCCTAAAAGGCTGCAATTGAGAAAAAAATCATTTCCATAAAGTATTTACAAATGCTTTAAAAGAATATATAAACTGTCATTTTTATTATTTGTAATCTACGACAAAAATATTTCTCTTTTCAGTCTTGTCCCCAAGATAAGTGGAATTTAAGTTTCAGGACCAGATAAGTGGAATTTAAGTTTCAGGACCAGATAAGTTGAAGTTAAGTTTCAGAACCAGATATATAAGTGGAATTTAAGTTTCAGGACCAGATAAGTGGAATTTAAGTTTCAAGACCACATTATCACTGGTGTGATTCAAACAACACTTATTTGATCTAAAATATTACGAAAGATGTTAACACAACTAACTTTGAAACAAAACACAAAACTCTTCACAATTTCTGTAAAATTAATTAATTGTATGGGGTAACAAGTAAATCAACATAAAAAATACAGACTAAAATCCATTGCACATGATTTCTTTTAAGTAACATTTCCAATGAAAACTCTGACATAAACAAGTATCAACTAACAATACAAATGCCAGATGCTGCTTTTAACTAAACTGTAAGTTTTTAATTATCTTACCATTTTCTAAAACATCTATAATCTAACACTGACTTAGCTTTCAATTCATGTCTCCAAAATCGGTAAACATTAACAACACTGCAAATTGTGACTGGCAAAATCAGGAAGAAAAAGAAAAGTTAGCAGCAGACACTTGTTGGTTTAGATGAAAAATAAGATGTACAGTGTATTACAAATTAATAATACAAATGTAGTACTTTACAAATCATTATCATTGTGGTGGTTACATAATTAAAGGAAAGTTCAAAATCCATAAATCTGAATACCTCAAAATGAAAACCACAGACGATCCTTTTACTCATGCTTGTACATACTGTGTTGATTAGATAAAGTTCACGCGACTTTTTCACTGGTATTTATGACCACTATACTAACTGACATGACTGTTTACCAGATACTGCAACATTTCCAAATATATCACAGGCTGAGAAGACTCAGTTCTCAATAATTCAAATTCTGTACTGATAAAAACTTGATAAAAAATCCGATAATACACAAATAATATTATATTGGATTCAGATCAATTGTTTACATGAATTTCACACAGTAAGTATATAATGACGAAAAAGCACTATCCAACTTTATAGCAAATGCTTGATTATTCTTGATGAAATTTTCCTTAACTTTACTCCTTCACTGTCATTGTACAGAGGACTCAGTAGGTAGCTACAGCACAAGTCACAAATTATCATAATAGAAATACATTACAGACCAAACTGTGTACATTCACAGTCACCATGACCTAGGTTTAAGGTTATTAAAGTAGAGTTTGTAGACACACCTAGGTCCAGGGTTATGAAGCCGAGTTAAAAGAAGAGACTAAAGACAGCACTGTAATTTCCTGTGGATACCCCGCTAGAAATTATGTGGGTTATAGAACAAAGCAGGTTATATTAAGACAAGACAAGACTTTTATGCAGTGCTGAATCGGTCATGTTCGCCAGTGGGTGACCTGCATTACTTAAAATATATAAATAACAAGGTCTCCCATCTAGTTTAATATTTGATCAAATTAAATAAATAATCGTAAATGAATATCAAAGAATTTGCATACAAGCTGCACAAATGAAATAACTGTCATATATGCATGAGACCTTTCTAATGAGTGTATTTTTGATCAATTACTGACTTAAATATGCATTAAACAGTATTGTGAAGATTATTTAGCTGTGGTTAATCCTTCTACCAGCTTAACATACATGTTTATATCATTCTGAGTATACTATTCCAAGTTAATACGACATATCTTTTTTCATTTTTCTGATCAATGGGCATTACGGTATGAATGTGAATTTTACGAGGCGCGGGTTATCTGCAGGAAATTACAGTATCTGATCATTTCCAAACTGACCAATCAATAACTGGTCTCCTTACTCCGAAGCAAATTAAGGGGACTATTTTTTCAAAATACTGCTTTAGGAAACCCATATTAGCAAAATCAAGTGACTAGATACCAATCAATCATTCCAGAACCTTCCTCAGATCAAAGTACAAAACTCATAACAAGCAAAAATAAAAAATTGTAAGAAAATAGTTATTAAAATAACAAGTATATAAAATGTTCATCATTAAAAAGAAGATAATTTAATTTTTGTTACAGTGCCACAGTTACAATATATATCATAAACCAGATGCCCACGGGCAACATGTCGAGCCCGCCCTTTGACCCCTAACAGTGACCTTGACCTTTGAGATAGGAACCTGAGGTTTGCACAAGACACTCAGTCTCATTGAGTTAAACATTCATGCCAAATATTAACAAGATTCCTCAATGCATGTCAAAGGTATGGGCCAGACAAGATCTTACATTACATTTGACCTCCAACTGTGACCTTGACCTTTGAGATAGGAATCTGGGTTTTGCGCATGACAATCTGTCTCACTGAGGTTAACATTCCTGCCAAATATAAACAAGATTGCTCCATGCATGTCAAAGTTATGGTCCGGACAAGCTGTCAAGATCTGACATGACATTTGAACTCCAACTGTGACCTTGACCTTTGAGATAGGAACCTGAGGTTTGCGCATGACACTCCGTCTCACTGAGGTTAATAACATGCCAAATACAAGTGAGAATGCTCCATGCAAGTCAAAGTTATGTTCCGGACAAACAAATCCGCCAGGATGCACACACTGACGGACGCACATACATACACTGAACAGCCATTTTGACAACTATGTCTTCGCGCAAACAGGCTCGACAATAAATCAAAACAACTATAGTTTGGTGTTGCCTTTAAAACAGAACGAAACAGAACAGGTAGTATTTTGTCAAAAGATAGGAAGTGTTTTCATTTCATGGCCAATTAAAAAAATCTTCTTCTTGGATTAGTTTTAGAGCTAAGACACACAATACAAGTTTGATCAATATTACTGTTCCCTTTAAAGGGGAATGTCTCCAGCTGTACATCAAAATATCAACATTCTTAAAACAAACAGAAACGGCTATAAATCAATATTGTATATTATAAAGCTAATTTTATTAGTAGGATGTAAGAGACAAATGCTTTTTATTAAAGCATCGATTGTAATGAGTCTTAGCAATTTACGGAATAAAAGTGTTTAATATATTTCTGTAAAAGTTTCCTTATGCATGTGTGTTCTCTGTTATTTACAACTTTGAAATGTTGTATCTTCAAATGTCAAAAGACTGGCCATAAAGCTGAAGGCATGTCCCTTTAAGCATTCTAACACATACAGTCTTGATTTCATCAACAAATAAAACAATATATACAGTATCTCTTGGTTTTGAGGTAATATACATTTTTGTATTATCTAACTGTACAATTAACAAGAGCTGTCGGAGGACAGCAACGCTCGACTATTTACGCCTTGTCGCTTGAATGAATAAGAAGTCGAAAAAGGGGCATAATTAGTAAAAAAGTAAAATAGGGTTATGGAACTGCATAGTGCTTATCAGTCATGACAGTGGACAATGTATGAAGTTTCAATTCATTCCATTAGTGGGTACTGAGATACCAGCTTACATATAAGAATTTAACCAAAAAACTCTAGTTGAAAAAGGGGCATAATTTTGTAAAATGCAAAGTTGAGTATTGACCCTTTGCACTGCACGTCATATCATGAAAGTGAATTAGTGTGTGAAGTTTCAATCCTTTCCCATTAGTGGATACTGAGATACCAGCTTACATACAAAAACTTAACCAAAAATTTCTATGTTGAAAAAGGGCATAATTTTGTAAAAAATCAAAATAAGTTATGGACTGCTTTGTGCATGTCAGATCATGACAGTGAACAAGTGTGTGAAGTTTCAAATCCATTCCCATTAGTGAGTACTGAGATACCAGCTTACATACAAAACCTTAACCAAAAATTCTAAGTCGAAAAAGGGGCATAATTTTGTAAAAAAGCAAAATAGAGTTATGGAACCTGTGCAATGTAAGTCAGTTTATCACAGTAAATAAGTGTGTGAAGTTTCAATCCATTCCCACAAGTGGTTACTGAGATACAAGCTTACATACAAAACCTTAACCAAAAATTTCTAAGTCAAAAAAGGGGCATAATTTTGTAAAAAAGCAAAACAGAGTTATGGAACCTGTGCAATGTAAGTCAGTTTATCACAGTGAATAAGTGTGTGAAGTTTCAATCCATTCCCACAAGTGGTTGCTGAGATACCAGCTTACATACAAAAACTTAACCAAATCGGGACGCGGACGCGGACGCCGACGCCGACGCGGACGCATGGGCGAGTCCAATAGCTCTACTATTCTATGAATAGTCGAGCTAAAAATGGTTACAGCATAAAAAATGTTTGTGTTCTTATAGAGTTTCATAGTCGTATACTGAAGATTCGATCTTTCACATTTTGTCTAATTGTTTACATATGACATCACTTAGTGTGTTTCAAGATCTGTTCATAGAAAACATTAAAACATTTGCAGCCACAAGCCTTTCGAAAAAATGTGACTACAGCTAACGTTTGTTACCAATAACCATACGAAAAAAAATAAGTATGTGCCCATATGACATGGTGCTCCCACTTACTGCCACTGTGTGGTTATTTCAATTACAAAGAAATTGTTTTGAAATTTCATGTATTTTTTTTTTTGACATAATCAACAAATGATGTCACTGTAATAACCTTTCAGAAATTCAGCATTTTTTAATATTATACAAAATTTCCTAAAAATTAAATCTCGCAAAATAAGACTGCATTTAAAATTTGCAACATTTTAGTTAAGTGAAAATACAGTCGAAACTCGGTATCTCGAATTTCAAGGGACCGTGAGTTTTATTTCGAGATAACCGAAATTCGAGTTATGAGGAGGAACGTATAGAAATGAAATGAGTACACATTACGAAAAGATTTAACAAAAAATAAAAACTGTTTCCTTGATGCCCCTTGTAAGTTGTCGGCACTTTACGCATACACAATTCCATACAGTTTGTGTATCAATTTTTCGAAGAATGAAAATAAATGATACTAACCTCAAATGTTTTTGAGTAAAGTTTTCTTTTTGTACCACATTTCTCTCTTGGATAATTGACAGCCTTTCGGTCTGACATATTGAACGAATGATGCTTTCCCCCAAGAAGTTAATTTTTATACAGTCTTATCGTGATTACAAAATGTACATCTAATTAATCCTTTTAAAGATCCCAACTGTTCAAACTAATTTATTTATAACTTTAAATTAAAAGCAATTTTCAGAACTTCTCAAAAACAAATGACTGCTGATTAAAGAAATCTAATGTTTACATCAAACAATTATCATTATGGCACAGGCAAACAAGTATGACATCATCTCACTTTGATAATCGCAGCACCTTTGATATGTCGGCATCACGGCTTTCTGGTTAGGCAATAAACATAGACATGTGTTAAAAAACCAACCACATTCACAACTACATGGGTGAAATTTTAACACATATTTTTCTCACTTCGACTATTGAGTTTAAAATGCACTAGAATTTTATTGACGGGACTGAAAAGCCCTTTCGACACATCTGGAGTCTTGGTAAGTCAAATTTTGACGTAACCTAAATTGAAATACATATATAAAGAAGGAAATCTGATGGGACTTGAAAATTTCTTTGACTTAAGCGGAATTTCGAGGTAAGCGAGTTTGAGATACCGAGTTTCTACTGTACAGTATATCAGGTTATACACATACTTCTGAAAACAACTACAGTGTCGCTGTTCTGTACCTAGGTTAGACTATATAAATCTTCATCCTTCTTACTGTAAACTAAACTATTTACATCACATACAGGTATATATTTACAGTTGTAAGGCAAGAACTTATAACATAAACATCGTACAAAGTAACTTTCTTCTATCCTTAACATTTAAGGAATAACAACAATTTTTTAACACATACTATTCAGTAAAGATGAAAACAACCACAAAGTTAGATCATAATGTAAACATACATAGTATTATACTTTCCTGGCTTTCAAACAGTACAAAATTAAGAGCTAATTTTAGGACTGAAGTCGACCAACTTTAGAGGGAAAATTTAGATCTTTAGGGTCTCTCTTGGGGTTACAAACTTTTTAAAAAAAATAGGATAAGCTTATGTTTTTCTGAGGCTGGATCCAAAATGTGATGATACTGTTGAAACCCCTCAAATATGTTTTGTACGTTTTCTTGTTAAGAACTTTTAAGTCCATGTGACAGCTCCAAGTTTTGCTGAGGACAACATAGCAGCACATCAAAATATTTCTATTGGTAAATATATAAATATCTTTAATATAGTTTATACCATTTATAAATAAATTAACAAGTACATGTCTTTTATATTAGGAATATTCAGGGTATTTTTGATTTTCACAATTATTTAGTACTTTCTGGAAAACAGGAAGAACGCAGGATATTTTAACAATCTAAAGACCACTTATAAGCCTGATTTTCATATGAAATATTAGCATTAGCTTAAGTTTCATGTTTTAAAAGAAGGCTTTAAACTTTCAAAATGTTTTGCCATGTATGTTACAAGCAGCAATTTCAAACACGGAGCGACCATGTAAGCCTATTTAACCTTTAGCCTGCTGGCAGCAAATGATTTTGCCTTTGCAACCAGTGCAGACCAAGATCAGCCTGCACATCCGTGCAGGCTGATCATGGCCTGCACTATTCGCTATTCAGTCAGTAAATTTTCAGTGAACACCCCTTTGAATGACAAGTGGTATTGCCCAAATTGAATGATAGACAAGTTCATTATAGAAATTATAGAAATATAGCAGGGTAAAGGTTAACAATTTTTGATCTCTGTGGTCATTTTCATCTTAACATCACCAGCATATTTAACATGTGGATCAATATGTTCTGCTAGTTAAATATAATGAAATGAATAACAGACTGGGTTTTTTAAAAGCTTTAAAAACAAATCTGCAACAACTGCAATTAACATAATTATCACTTGAAAAAAAGCACTTTTAAAATCATTAAATGATTAAAGAATGATTAAATGCAAAATTTATATCACAGAAAACAATAACATTTTTAACAAGACAAACACAAATATTGTCATTTTATCGCAAAAATATTGTAACAGTGTAGAACTAACAGAACAGTTACAATAGTTTTGCAATAAGGCAACTAAATTAGGATACATATATCTCAAGAGTATTCTACTAAAATATAACAACTATGACAAAAGTAATGATAAAATAAAGAAAGCATAAAACAATTATTGTATAAACGAAGAAACAAAGAAAAATATGACTTTATTAACACAACAGGCCTGAGTACCTAGCAACCACTACTTTTTACTTTAATAGCTTTTTGTCAAAATCTTTTCTTTTTTTGTGCCTCATAAATGCATCTCATAGAACAGAGGCACACAACTTAAGTGAAACCTGTGACTCGCTGAAAACTCTCTTTTTAAGTTTTTTCCCCAACCATATGCTGATATATTTCAAATTCATTACTTTCACACTATGAACAAATGCCAGTTCATCCATTCCTTCTTGTTTATCTTTCTATCTAGTTAAATTGCAAAATGTAACTTCAGAACAAAAAGTACTGTGAATTTATTTTCTGTGAGTTTCTTGTGTAACTATCTGATAAAAACTTTACAGGAAGCATGATCCCTATCTCTACACCAACCCACCCCTGTACTCGAAAGTCCTCTATCTCATTATATTGTTCATAGTACAGAAATGCATCAAAATACATAACACATAATGTTTAGTATATTCAATATACAGTCCATGTAATAGTGTATAATCAATAATAAAACTTAACAAGAAATTTGTATCCATCAGAAATTTTGTTATATTACACAAAATATGTTATTGCAACATCTGTTCTCAACATTTTATACCTTGTTAACATATACAGCATCAAAAATTAATACATACTTTATTACTAATTGCATTTTACATAACAATGAACCTTTATCAAACCTGAAGGTAATGTGTTTCAGCGTAGGTGTTTGTGTATACAATATAGTTATATAGGTACATACTCTAGCACTTCTTATAATATTTAAAATCAAAGTTAACTGGTTGTATCTGTCGGCACATGGCATAACTTGGAATTAATCATAAAAACTTGTTTAATCTAATGCTTCAAATATATAAATACCTCAGGTTGGTTTGTCATCAATTGCAAATCAACTAGAGAGATACTGATCATAAATCAATTATGACATTAATTAAAACCATCGTGAAGATCATCATTCACAAATTCAAAATATCCATGAATAACAGTTTGTATCAAGTTTTGCAAATTCTAAATACCATGGATGATGCTGCTAACCATGAAATTTTTAATCAAGAACTCATTATTTTTCAGTTGTGGCCCTGTAAATGATACTCAGTAATTTCTGTAAGATTTTGTAATCTCCAAATTCTACTGTTGTATTTTTTCAGAAATAACTGCAGCTGAAACAAATATGACTTAACGGATCATGGTTTAACATCTGCAGAATCTCAAGGAATTGTTTGCTATCCGACCTATCCTGAGGAATTCTACAGATGTTATAACACAAAATGAACAAGGGCTAACGTAATTCTAGCATTAAACCTGTAATGTCATGGCTTACTGCTGAGGAAATATGTAAACAATTTATCATAACACACACTGTCTTATCATAATGCACAATGTAACTTTCTTGCAATTAAATATCTCTTACTTAATTAACTTGTAATAAAATATAACAGCATTGCACATACCGTATGTTTAACAAGAATAAATAATATTATCACATACCTTATATACCATACTTTAAAAATCATGTATTAATAATTATATATTTCATCATTATATAGGAGGAACTGACCTAAAAATAAGCTTAAAAAAAACAAGTACAAATGTAACAACATACAAGAAATTTTTAGTTTTTTGTTTGACTTTACATAAATAGTCACTCAATTATTAACTACCTGCTGTATAAACATTCTAGTTTTAAGAAGATAACAGTGGTGAACAAGAGTTTTAACACGATCATATTTTGGCCTTAACAAAGCTATGAACTAACAGAATGAGGTAAATGTTCAAAAATATATCCAAACGATGATAAAACAAAGTTTCATCTTTTCAGATGTATTATTAGCAAAAACAACAACAAACAAAATTCCTCATCATAGAGGTATATGTCATCACTCTTTTTGTCCAAATAACCAATATAATTAACACTCCCAACTTTTAAATCTTTGCTTTAATATATATATTAGTTATAACAAGACCCAATAGTTTTAACAATAAAAATCTTTGTTCTTTCATTTTCACCGCTTATTTACTTTTGGCATGGTACAATAAATCCTACCTATGTTTTTTTTTCTAGAAAATTATCTGAAACATAGGAAAAAAAACCTATGCTGATATTAACATTCAACTGTCAGATTACCTTCCTAGAAAGATACAAATATTAAGGATCAGTTTTGTTTTGTTCCTTATCTGCTACATCAGAATCCTTGTCTGCACCTGATTTATCCTCCATCGGTATGTCTCCTTCAGTATCTTTAGACTCATCAAGACCATATGTACATGATGGCGCACTCTTCCTCATGTCAAACGCAAATGGCATCATGTCATGCCTATGATTCCGGTAGTCTGCATACGGTGAAGTAAGAATCAGATCTTTTTCCACTTCATATGTCGGAGTCGGTGTTTGATTTGTGCTCTCGTTGTCAACATCTATTGGATGCACGTCATCGTTTCCTAGGCCAGCCTCTTGGAGTTGACGATAGTGCGTCTTCCGATGTCGATGAAGGTTCCAACTACGGGAAAACCGCTTTCCACAGTAGTTACACTGATAGCGCAGAACATGGTTGTATCGATGGAACTTTAGGGACTGCGGATCACGAAATGACTTCCCGCAAGTTCCACACATGTTGCTACCACCATAGTCCTCGGTATCTTTCTGAGCCTGAGAACTGGCTTGATTTGAACTCTCTGTTGACAATTTTCGTACAGGAGACATCATCTTGTAAGGTGAAAGGGCGGGAGCAGTCAAAACTTCACGGTGCTCCGACATCACATGTGTTTTTAAGGTAGAAAGATTCTGAAAAAGTCTAAGGCAAATGTGACACTGGTGTGAGGAGGGCGTCTCACTGTTGTTGTTCTCCTCTGTGTCTGACTGATTTATCTCCTCTTTTGTTTGGGCTGTAGACCCATATTTCCCCAGAAATCCTTCCCTTACCTCCCCTGGGTCGCCGGAGCTTGGAGAATTCTTGGTAAGAGCTTTCATAAGAAGTTGGTGTTGTACTGAGGTTGTAACAGGCAAGGTAAAGGCACTTCCAATTGGTGGAAACAGAAATCCAGGAAAAGTAGGTATACCTGATCGAAAATTATCATAGTCTGGCCGGCTCCATGAGAAGGAACTACTTGGTGTGAAAAATGGTTGATCTGAAATATAAAATCCACATTCAAGGAACAGGAAAAACTGAAGTTCTCATAAAATGGATTTTCACCTTAATAAGTCACGGTTTTAAAAGGGTGTATAAAACTTAAGTCCAGAGAAGAAATTATTCAGTAATTATTCATGATAAAGTTTGCTCTGCATTTCCTCTCATGACCATCAATAATTTTGATACATTTCATTAAATTCTCTTCAGTATTTTCTAGTTTACTGTCAACATAAAACTCTGAAAATGTACAATATATACACCAAAGCAGATAAGATACAAGATATAAAACATTATTATTTAATCTAGCACAGGACTGATAAATGGGTGTCTGTACAAACAAGTACTTAAACTGCTCTCCTTCTGTTCTACTTATTATATATACATTTAAACTCCTATCCCCACAGAAGAAAACTGAACATATTTTACAGGTATATCTACAGTTTTACTTGCCACATTAGTATCTTTCTGTATGCAGAGACTGACAGACAGACAGATAGACAGAACAAACAACACTTTTATAACCATCTTCTACACCCCTGCAGGGGAGAGAACTGTCTTTTTGTCAGTACCTGTAGGGGATTCTTCCTGCTCTTTCTTGACCTCTACATGCTCAAGGTCATTGTCTTCTAGTGGTTGTATGATTACTGAGCCATTACCGCTCGGTACTGAACTTGGCCTTGATGACTGACGTGGACTTGTATTGCTACTGCCAATCCCTGATGTGTCAGCACAGGCAAACTCACGTAGACCATCTCTTCTGGTTTTATCTTGAGTTGGGGACTGAGTTGTTATCGTGGTTGGTACAAATACCGGAGGTACTTGTTGCTGGACAGCCTGAAATATCAAAATTACTTGAATGGGAGCACTGAGATTGTCTGCATTCATAATAAATGTCGAATGAAAATGGCTTACAGAAAAATTTCTAACACCAGTTCGGACACTAGTTTTTTTCTCACATTTTCACAGAAGGACTAATCAAGGGAATCAACATCTTTTTTTTTTTCCTGTTTGACCTGGATCTTTCAAGTTTCTAAACTTAAACAACATGTCCTCATTAGAAATATCTTACAAAACTGTTCAAGAGCATACTAGTCACCCTAGGATTAAAATCCTGCAAATTTATTTTATCAAAACCAATTAAAGCAGGACAACATTGTCACCTACCAAAACATATTATGCTGACCCCAAAGCACACTTAAAATCTTAGACTGGTAAATGGTTCGTACCGAGTTTTTAGACCAGTCTAAATCTCTAGTATTTGACTGATTCATCATTGTTTCTGCACACAATATTGACAAATAGCAAAGTTGCATTTTGAACTAGATTCCAAACTAAACAAATGCTCAGAGTGGACTCAGCAGTCCAGTAAAAAAAACACCTATACTACAAAACTAAAAGTTTTGAGTTCAGGCACCATTTCTCCAATTAAAATTACTAGAACTTGGATGAAAGTATTGTCATGCATGGGTGTTCTACACCTCTCATACTTAAGAACCATGTAACTCGAGTATCTTCTCAATCTTGCACTATCCTCCAACTAAAATTATTAACAGTCTTGCAGAGGAGTCGTCCATATGCATTACTGGTGACAGCAAGAAATAAACTTAAAGACAGGCACACACACTTAACACAAACCTCAGACTTAAGAGCTTGTTGAGCTGCCAGGAAGGTAATACAAAGTTTTTCAATCTCTTTGATCTGCAGGAAGTTGGCAGCGGTGAGAATCTTGTCTGCCGACTGAGAATCCACAGTGATGTTACTAGAGTAACAGAAGTCGACGAGCTGTCGGACACATTCATCTCGTAGATGATTTCCTAAAGTGATGTCTGTTTTGTGTTTGTTGTCAGGCTCATGAAATAGATCTCTGAAAAGAAAAACATTTTATTCAATTTCCTACAAGACAATACTCTCCATGTTACACTAAAGTTAAAATATGAAATATTTACTTTCTTTAAAATAAATAAAACCTATCTTCTCATTGTTAATAGTAACAGGAAACCTTTCAGTGTTTCTGTCATTAACCATGACTTTTGTATGCTTTGGTAAAGGTAAAATGAACAGACACTGACATTTTCCTTATATCAAAGATTTAACCTTGCTAAAAATCTGTTAACTTGACTACTTTGCAAAGAAAATCATCAAAATATTTTAAGAAAATATGAGCCACGCCATGACTTGCATGAGAAAACCAACATAGTGCGTTTGCGGCCAGCATGGATCCAGACCAGCCTGCACATCCGCGCAGTCTGGTCAGAATCCATGCTGTTCGCTTTCAAAGCCTAATGCAATTAGAGAAACTGTTAGTAAACAGCATGGATCCTGACCAGACTGCACGGATGCGCAGGCTGGTCTGGATCCATGCTGGTCGCAAATGCACTATGTTGGTTTTCTCACGGCGCGGCTCAATTTTGTTCAAGAGTAAGGCCTGACAACTTCCCCAAATATTACCTGAAGTAAGGACTGAAAGCAGCCAGCACTATCCTATGTGCATGTATTTTGATATTTCCGATGTGCAGTATGACATCACAGAACTCCCCTGTCTGGTAAAATTCTCTCATAACAGACACCACCTGCAACAAAATTGAGAATAATATAACAGAACTCCCAAACTCTCTTACATGCCATAAAATACAGTATGACAGCTCCCCTGTCTAGTAAAATTCTCTCGTGCTCATTGTCTGATAGCAGACAGTGAAAAATATACATGTATATCTTTCTTTTGTTTTGAAAGACTTCTGCAGACTTTGGTTGAAAAAAATCATTTTGAAAATTGCAGAAAGAAAATAGAAGAAAACACACTTATATTTAAAGACCAAATTGTCGTTACAGCATAAAAAAAATATATTACAAATTTCTACAACTGAAATTCAGGACACAAATTATATAATATACATGTATTGCGACAACAGAAACACACTGAAAATACCCAAAAATACTTTACGTCCCATGAGTGTGAGTGTATGTTCAGGTTTAGCATCTTTTTCAACAGTTTTTCAGTCATATTAACAAGGGTGTCTAATTGTAGCAGTGAGTACAATGCCCAACTTTATAGTTCTGCCTCACACGAGACATGATACCCCATCCAGTCCCATTATACTGACACCAGGCTGACCAGTCCTAGTACTATCCTCTTCAATGTTGCAGGTACCAGTACCTTTTTTCACGTCTTTGGTATGCCATGATCAGAGAGCTAACCCACAACCTCCCTCACTCAAAGTGGATGCTCTACCACTAAGCTATCTGGGCGGTTTTATTTCCAATGACCAGGAAAAAATGTATATAAAGGAAAAACGCTGCTGAGTTAATATACGAGACTTTTTTCTTACAACTTGTTTGAATTAATAGCACCAGTCTTCCTGCAACAAGTAAATCATGTGAGAAACCAGAAGCTGATTATCTAAACATGGGCCTTGTTTAAAATCAGCCTATCCAGAGTTTCAGTAAAACAGGAGCAATAATAAATGAGCCGTGCCATGAGAAAACCAACATAGTGGGTATGCGACCAGCATGGATCCAGACCAGCCTGCGTATCCACGCAGTCTGGTCAGGATCCATGTTGGTTGCAAACCCACTATGTTGGTTTTCTCATGGCACGGCTCAAATAGGTAATAATTACAATGTATAATAATCATATGATAATAACCACAATAATAATAAAGTCTTTATTAAGTGGAATATCAAATGTGTACATAACATAGTACAGACAGGCAAAATTATTTTCAGCACTGCCTGCATCCAACAACAACAGAAACATGTATTATGTGATATAATATATAGCAAAATGTTTGAAACCTTGTTGTTGAGCTGGTCACTGTGGTAACGCAGTGACAGAGGAGCTCCTGTTGCCATAACGCTGTGGTTCTTCCCTCAGACATCAAAATGTTCAGTCTGAAACAAAGCAATGCAAACATTACAAAATCAATGCTAATTTAATTGTAACAGCAATCAACTTGACTTTGAAGTCTAGAAGCATTAATTTAAAGACAGATGCTTAGTCATTAAAAGAATCCATTGGAATATACCGGGTATCATTATTCCCATAATAACATAAGGAAACCATGCATGGTTTATATCCATTTCCTCTTTGTGTGTTGTTGCTTAACAGAAGGGATGTGCAGTATTACTGATATATTACTGGTTCAGAAAGATTCAGCTGTCCACAGCTAAAGAACTGTTCCTACATGTAACTCTGTTCTTTGATAATATCAGCACCACTACTGTTCTCTTAATAGATCTATATGACTATACATAAAATTACATTTATTCAGAGCTAATACTTATACTTTCAAATGACCCAAAATAAATCCCAATTTGTGTAGGTGTGACCGTGTGAGGGGTGTTGAACAATTCATTACTTCTCATGAACAGACTCGATCAAACTGAGACCGCTACATTGTTGTTTGGTAGCATTCTATGTTTCCAAAGAATCTTTTCACAGATTTTATTAGTAACTATTACAACAGCAGCCTTTAAGTGTCTTTAAGTGGCAGCTCTAAAAAGTCTCCCCTTCCTTAGTGTAATTATATTTTCTGATCCTTTTTGGATTACAGAGAGCATTCAGTTTTGTTGTATCAGAATTCTTCTCAAATTTTCTAAGTTTCTAAATTATGAAGTCTATTTTATTGAAATAAATAACAATTTTTTACTGACTGCTTTTTTTTTCAGTCTTGCTCAAAGTTATCTACACATTTTGCCTAAAATAAACATTCAAGCAATTCATTTTATTGAAAAAAATACAGGAAGGAATATTATACTTTTACTTTTTTCATATTTTTGTGAGTTTTTCTAAAAAAAAAAGTACTTAAATTATTTTGATTTATTCAGGAATAAAAAATATATGTACATTGAAACATTAACATATTTAATTCAATAGATCTATAAACTTCAAAAACCTTTTTTTATAAGACTACAGAATTATTCTTAAAAACTTAATCAACATCATTTTTTATTTCCAAATAATAATCAAAGTTGCTGAATATGTTGATTAAGTATGTGCTAAAGTTCTGCTGTTATGCTTCTTTGATCTGAGACTGCTCAACACCTACCATTAATCAAAGATCAAGTATAACAATAGATCATTTAACACCTATTTAATCACTATAAATAATCAGGGGGTGAAACATCTAGGGGTGAAACAACCAGGAGGTGGAAAGTCCAGGGGAGAAACGTCTAGGAGGTGAAATGCTTAAGTTAAGGTACTCTGCTGCTAGACATGTAGTTGCTGTGTTGACTACCTGCCATGATTTGACCTTTATTTCACCTGTTTGAAATTCTTTACATATACAGTCACCAAATAACCCATAACTACGATTTAAATTCTTCTTTAAAATATTCAGAATTTGCCATGATAATAAAAAAAAACAATTAAGGTAGTTCTCAGGCCATTTTTTCAACCAACAGAAGTGGACTGAATCCAACTTGGCAATGAAAATAAAATCCGTGATATAGGAAAAAAATCAACATTCCCGGCATGCGCAGGCATTTTCATTGCTATGCCGGACACAACCACCTTGTCATTTTTTTGTGTCAGATCATACTCGTAGGCAAATTCTGAATATTTTAAAGAAGCATTTAATTGAAAGTTGTGGGTTGTGTCTTGACTATAATGTAAAGAATTTCAAATAGCAGAAATATCGGTCAAAATTACGGCGGTAGTCAACACAGTGGCTGTATGTCCAGCCGCAAAGTACAGGTCTGTGCAGCTGTGCTAGCCTCTCGTGCACAAGACTGTCCAGCGATGACTCACATATAAAAATAAGTTTTAGACAAGCCATAAGGTGCCATTGTTAACCACTGCGCTGAAATAACATAAATTTGACAGAAGTGAAAATAAAATTTCGTCTGGGAACTTGGAACAATTTTATCAATTATGCGACTGAAAACAGATATAAATCTGAATATGAGTTTCATTAAACCGATAAACATCATTCCTATGGCATAAATGAACAATTAAACAAACAAATTACCATTCCATTGTTCTTTTAAAAACATTTTCTAAATACTAAATTTTTTTGGAAATTTTTGACATTTCTCAAAAACCGGAAATGACTTCATGCGGAAGAGTTAAGTTACTTGCCCTAATGATTTCATAGTAACGAAAAGGAACAAAAATAGCAAATGTCAAGAATGTAGCAGAAAAAAAAAGTTGCTTTCCAATTGCATTTTTGTGTACAAGGTAAATTAGAGAAGGCCGAAGCACTATGCTCCTTTGTTTTAATTTCTTTATTGTTTATTTTAATCTTTAGAGATTATCACCCTAAGGTATTTAGTTAGAAATTAGGGAAAAATATAAGTTTTCCCTAATTAAACTTATCAGGGATGCAAAATACAGATACAAAGGTACAAACTTCATATAAAAATAGACAACCGTAATTAGCTAAGTATAGCTATCGGCTGACAAAATTATCAACAATAGCATAACATAATAAAAATTGTACTTATTAAGGAGGTAGGTTACCTTGTTACAAGGGTAAATTCAAATTAGTTGAACCGCAACATCTTTTTGTATTTCGTGTAATATGAAGTTTTAACTGCTAAAATCTCAGTTTCGCTTGTCTCTGTCCCTTCAAGTTCAATTTTTATACAGTTTTGAAGAACATGACCCTCCAAAGGTATTTCATATTGAAAGAAGAAGGAAAATGCGGATATTTAACACTTTTCAGTGTATTTTAGTTTCATTGATATCTGTAGAAGTCAGCATAATTTATAATTTTGCTAGTATGCACGTTAGCTTTCTAATATAAGCTTAAAATGTATATGTCGCGGGGCTCGTGTTTCCATGGTAACGCATTTTCTCTCATTTTTAAACAAATATATATAAAAATTGGGGTTTTCGACGGCTTCAGTGCCATTCTGTTAATGACCAACATGGAATATTTGGGTAATATTATTAGCAAAATACCAAGCACTATATATGGTACCCTATTTTTCTTAAAGTTTAAAGTAACCATAGCAACAGAGATGTTTAAAATGGCTTATATCTTGCTTTTTGTCGTAATTTCTTATAAAATAATATTGAATAAGATTATCTTTCTAGTTGATGTAGCTTTAAAACATATTATTTCTAACGTAAGTTATATTTTCGTGTTATCTGAATTTATTCAAACAAATTTCTAAGCTTAGAATACTTACAGCAGTACCCCTCGTCTGGCATTTTTCATGGAAAAATCGTTCAGCATGCTACTATTATTCTCATGGATATTGTTGAAATGAAAATAAAAAGCCGAAGCTGTGTTTCTTAAATAGACTAGTGTCAACGATTATGAATTTTACATTTAGATACATAGGTCACGGGCTTCGTTTCCATGGTAACATCAATTCAATTCAAGAAACCACAATTTTCTACTGAAATTTGAACAATTTTAGATCTTAGTTTTAGTATATAAGTAACAAATTATTCACGGAACCTGTAAAATAGGTATTACAAATCAAACTGCTAGATTTTTTATTTGAAAATGGCCGTAACAAGTAACCTCTCACCCAGCTATATTCCAAATAACATTGGTTACCATCATCCATTTTCTTACATTCCGCATAAAATTTCAATATAACTACATAAAAGAAGCAAAATATTGATTATTATTCAGAGCAAAAGACTCATAAAAATATTTCAGCAAATAATGGTTATTTGAAAATAGTTTGAATAAAGAAAATGCACAGAATTACGTACTTTCAAGATAAAAGCTATCAATTTTGCGCGGTAACTGACACGTAACGTCATGACGTCAATGACGTCATTTTAAGGCAACATTGTTTTGAAGCGTTTCTGCGGCAATTTATTCATTATTTCTGCATTATTAAACCATAAAGCGTCAGATCGAAGACAGGCCTATGATTTGTTTTCAGAAGAATGAATATACAAACACATTTAGTTTGTCGTAAACGTCGTCGTAAATCGTCACGTTAGCTTCCGGTTGGACATGCGCACATACAAATATAAAGGTAACCTACCTCCTTAAATAGAATCACAATATTAGCAAATCAAAGAAATACAATTTATACGTATAAATTTGGTTTAACCTGAAATACATTTGTTAATCTTGGCTTTGGCCTAAAAACTAGTTAAAAGCAATTTTTTATACAACTTAAAAACTGACATGAAAAAGAACACTAATTAATGCGCTTCATCAAATCAGAATTGTTATGGACTGATTAACAGTTGCATTAGAGGTCAATAAAGGAAAGAGAACTAATTAAGGAGGTAGGTTACCTTGTTACAAGGGTAAATTCAAATTAGTTGAACCGCAGCACATTTTTGTATTTCGTGTAATATGAAGTTTTAACTGCTACAATCTCAATTTCGTTTGTCTCTGTCCCTTCAAGTTCAATTTTTATCCAGGTTTGAAGAACATGACCCTCCAAAGGTATTTCATATTGAAAGAAGAAGGAAAATACGGATATTTAACACTTTTCAGTGTATTTTAGTTTCATTGATATCCGTTGAAGTCTGCATAATTGATAATTTTACTAGTATGCACGTTATCTTTCTAATAAAAGCTTAAAATGTATATGTCGCGGGGCTCGTGTTTCCATGGTAACGCATTTTCTCTCATTTTTAAACAACTATGTATAAAAATAGGGGTTTTCGACGGCTTCAGTGCCATTCTGTTAATGACCATCATGGAATATTTGGGTAATATTATTAGCAAAATACCAAGCACTTTACATGGTACCCTATTTTTCTTAAAGTTTAAAGTAACCATGGCAACAGAGATGTTTAAAATAGCTTATATCTTGCTTTTTGTCGTAGTTTCTTATAAAAAATATTGAATAAGATTATCTTTCTAGTTAATGTAGCTATAAATCATATTATTTCTAACGTAAGTTATATTTTCGTGTTATTTGCATTTATTAAAACAAATTTCACAGCTTAGAATACTTACAGCAGTACCCCTCGTCTGGCATTTTTCATGGAAAAAATCGTTCAGTATGCTGCTATTATTCTCATGGATATTGTCGAAATGAAAATAAAAGGCCGAAGCTGTGTTTCTTAAATAGACCAGTGTCAACGCTTTTAAATTTTACATTTAGATACATAGGTCACGGGCTTCGTTTCCATGGTAACATCAATTCAATTCAAGAAACCACATTTTTCTACCGAAATTTGAACAATTTTAGATCTTAGTTTTAGTATATAAGTAACAAATTATCAACGGAACCTGAAAAATAGGTGTTACAAATCAAACTGCTAGATTTTTTATTTGAAAATGGCCGTAACAAGTAAACTTTCACCCAACTATATTCCAAATAACATTGGTTACCATCATCCATTTTCTTATATTCCGCATAACATTTCAATATAACTACAAAAAAGAAGCAAAATATTGATTTTTATTCAGAGCAAAAGACTCATAAAAATATTTCAGCAAATAATGGTTATTTGAAAATAGTTAAAATAAAAAAAAATGCACAGAATTACGTACTTTCAAGATAAAAACTATTAATTTTGCGCGGTAACTGACACGTAACGTCATGACGTCATTTTAAGGCAACATTGTTTTGAAGCGTTTCTGCGGCAATTTATTCATTATTTCTGAATTATTAAACCATAAAGCATCAGATCGAAGACAGGTTCATGATTTGTTTTCAGAAGAATGAATATACAAACACATTTAGTTTGTCGTAAACGTCGTCGTAAATCGTCACGTTAGCTTCCGGTTGGACATGCGCACATACAAATATGAAGGTAACCTACCTCCTTAATTATTAAACCATAAAGCATCAGATCGAAAACAGGTTCATGATTTGTTTTCAGAAGAATGAATATACAAACACATTTAGTTTGTCGTAAACGTCGTCGTAAATCGTCACGTTAGCTTCCGGTTGGACATGCGCACATACAAATATGAAGGTAACCTACCTCCTTAAGAGCAGACAAATCATAATAAAAATTACTGAAATTTGTTGCAAACTATATTAAGGCTATATACATGTACCAGTAAAAGAAATTGTTCTTTGTTTCATATAAAATTCAGCTATTTCAGAACAATTTTGATACAGTTTCTAGATTTTCACTCCGTCGTAGACCTATTTTCCACAAGATATCCATACATTTGCTTCAAGAAAACGAAAAGAAAAAGGGGTGTTGAATAGTATGCAGTGAAATGCAAGTCAACTGAAGTCAGGTACCCTCATATTGCCGCATTTCAGAAAGCGGTCCGCAGAATAATCACCCTACTTCCGTTTTCAAGCAAAGAACTCGAAAACATGCGAATATTAGTATGAAAAGTGTCGTATTTTATGTAAAATTCATTCCACGAGTGAAACAATGCCCATTTGGCGCCCGGGTTCCGCGCCAAATGAGAGAAAAATGGAAAATTTAGGATCTATTTATCAGGGACTTCTTTCGACTACACCACGGAAGCACATTTTTGACCGAATTACTGTTATATAACCTTATAGGTTACACTTTACCAATTCAGTTCCTTATTTATTTCATATTAACAATAAAATATTCAGACCTCATTTTCAGCACTTAAGGATGTACAAGCGAATTTTTTCTAACGTTAAGAATATTTTCATACCCTGTGAGCTTGAAGAACATTAGTTTCTAAGACAAACAAGAGCAGAAAAAACATAGGTCACCGAACTCGTTTTAATTTTATAGGGTACTTTCTTCACCCACTGTTTACGCATTTCTGAAATTTTGTAAAATTGAAAGAATGTTGGTACTTTATAAAACATATAATATCCTACTTAATCTTATAGGGATTTCAGGTCTTACAGGTTAATGGTCAGAGACCACCAATTGAAAAAAGTACAGGGTACTTACTGGGAATGAGGTAAGTGTATACCTGGGAATAAGGTAACGTCTGTGCGTTCTGATTGGTCAGTCATGTAAACAAACCCAGGAAGTGATTATTTTTTCAAAATTGATATTTTTTTCACTGCATTTATAGTATTTTATCATACATTTTGACAAAATTTGCTACATTATATGTATATTGAAAAAAAGTTTTATCAAACGAATTTCTCCCGCCATGTCAATGAGGTAAACAGGGGGTCATCTCATTCACACGAAAATTACTTAAATAAAGTATCACTATTCATATGTTTTTCGTCCGATATTTTGGTAGAACTAAGATAGTTCTTGAAAAACTTGTAATTAGATATATATGTTTCGATGTATGGAAGGCCGTACACGCCATAATGTTACAATGTAAGTCTATGGGAAAACAATTGGTGGTCTCTAACCTAATATGAATATATGGTGATGTCAGTATAATATAAGCATAAATGTCCACTAACAATTCTCTTTATTTTTACATGTTGACATAATTACCCCACCCACTTTATTTTCAATGAAAAAAACGTATTTAGATCTACAAATAAAATTCTGACGTTAAGATTTTCAAAATATTTTGCAGCATCAATGACACACAAAAATGCTTGAAAATGGAAAGAAAAAAAGTTGGGGTCACCGTGCATCTAAGAGTTTTATTAAGAAAAAACTGTTAAAAAGTGGTGAATTTTGATATTTTTTGTTCTTTTTGTTTTAATTTATATTTTCTAGATAATATAAAGTGCTATCTTGAAAACTTTTATTTTATTTATATCTTAACATTATATGTATCGGTCAGAACAAATATCAAAACCAAACCTGATCTACTTTAATAGATATTTGAAATTACCTACCCTACCCCATTGTAAATCTTACGTCAATTTTAGGCAAATGCCAGCCAAAAATAAGGGTGAAAATTTTTTTTTCGCAAAAGCATAATATATTTGGTTAAATGGTACATTATTAGCCATATTTTAATTAAAATGTATTTAGCATTAATGTTTGGCAAAACTTTTGTTAGAAAGCAATATTCGAAGAAATATTTTTCAAAATGGCGGATATCCTGAAAAAAAACGCTCGTACATCCTTAAAAGCATTTCAATGATACGAAAACCATATATGGTCATTTAGTATGACATGTCTTCTTATAAATAATAGCAAAATATTGACATGTTATGTTGTATATAAGAAAAATAATCTGTTCTGAGAAATATCACCCTCTAAATGCCCCCATGAAAACAGCCGTAGGTAGACATTTTTCGCGAAGAATAAAACTTATTCCAGGAAATTCACAATGAAAATGGTCTAGACCTTTTCTCAATACAATAAGCAATAAAAATAAGCCAAATATTTAACTGTCAATCATTATACCAGATTTCATCCAAAGCACGAAACTACATTTTGGACTACTTCACACGTAACACTGAGTAGTCACTTCCGGTTTGGTGTAATCCGTCCTAAAACAAATCAATTAGCAGCTAGGGCATGCATAATACTAAGCACACTGAAAAAACAAAGGTTGACAGAGGGTGGAAAAAAGCAAGAATTGAAACAGAGCAAAATAATTTAATTAGAGCAGCAAGAGCATCTACAATGCTGCCCGTCCCAGGAGCTAACCAGACTTCGGAACAGATTAAGCCCCGTTACATCACTGAAATGCTCTGCAGAACGGAAAGACCTGTGGGACTTCAGCCATGTTGATGTATCTAAAAGAATAAGAATTATTTTTTTTATTTTTAAGTAAGTCATGGAGATAAGATGGTATTCCCTTATCAATTATCTTAAAAGTTTCGATAGTCATGTATCTTAATCATCTAATTTTCAAAGTCGGCAGTTGAGATTTACTTAACAGACTTCATACTCTGACTGGTAATCATTGTAGATGAATCTTTAAGGTCTTTTCTGTATGCTTTCTATCTTTTAGTATTTACTTCCCCATAGAAATGCCATTTTAATGGAGAGAAGAAAGAAAAGAGTAATATAGTTTACTTAAATGCCTACCAATACGTTTTAAAATATTTAGTTGTCTGTGAGCTTTCTTACAAATATTTGAAATATGGGTCTCAAATTTTAGCCTAAAATCAAGTAACACCTAGCAAAATTACTTAATCATCACAGTTTATTTCATTACCAGACAAATCAATAGTAATATTACATTTTTTAGTCTTAGGTCCTATATCGACTGCTTGAAACTTGTGTTGACTGGCTTGAATTTTATTATCTGAAAACCATTTTATCAAAGATATGATGTCAGGTTCTAACGTAGACTTAACTGTGTCTAGATCATGATTTGCAAAGGATACGGTAATATCATCAGTTTACTTGTATAGCACATTTTTTTGATAGAAATGAAATATGTCATTAAGAAAAATGCAAAATGCACGGGACCTGTTATCGAGCCTTGAGGAACACCTTTATATATTTCTTGGAAATCACTTTTGAAATGACGGGCCATATATGTTTAATGCACTGTTTTCTTTCACTTAAGTAACTGACAATCAACTTCAAAGAATTTTCAGATTTACTATAAGTTTTTAATTTGAGAGCGAGTAAGTCGTTATGTAAACAATCGAAAGCTTTAGAAAGGTCCATTAAAACTGATGCTATGTATATATTCTCATCTAATGCCTGTTTCCAATCCTAAATTAGTCTATGTAGGTTGTCTGACAGCCGTAACCTGATCTAAACACTAATAGATATGTATCGAAATGTTGGTCAAAAAACTGGATTATCCCTAACCTAAAGTACTTCTTTCTTCTGTAAAGGTGTTACTTGTGGTATTTTCAAATTTTCTGAGAAGACAGCTGTTTCAAAAGCTTTATTCACCACAGAGATTATATGGCTTGAGACAGTGTGTTTTGATAATTTAAGTAACTTTGGTGAGATACCATCAACATCAGTGGTTTTCTTATTACTTAATTTATCTATTTATTTATCTATAAATGACGATTCAGCTGGGTGAAAGCAAAGTTCTGACTGAACATTATTATTTGATTTTATTGAAGGTATACTAGGGTGAATTTTATCTTCAGATATTGTGTTATTTCCGATATTTTGAGCAACATTTACAGAGAAATGTTAAAAACATTTACGTACTTCTCGTTGATCTGTAATTATCTTTCCTTCCTCACATAATTTCCCTTATTTGTTAAAAAGGTTCTACAGTAGGCCAAAAGTCTGCAGATTTATACCCCAACACAATAGTCAATATAATATTTATTCACGGATTTTCTCCCAATACTAGTAACTAAATTTGCTTTATAAAATATTCTCAGTTTTTAGATGTTTTGTTTTTGTTATATTTGTTTAATAACATATTCAATTACTGGAAATGGCATTTTTTAATGTTTTGTTCATAACAGGAGCTGGTCGCAGGATTGCTCTCTTCTTCTTCTTAATAAGAGTATGCTGTTTTGCAGTTTCAGAAAAAATATCACGAAAGTCACTGTACATTTTGTTTACATCGTTATTAGAGGTATCTAATTTTGAAAGATTGGCTTCAAGGTCTGAATTAAAACTGTCTGTGTTAAAATGCTTAACACTTCTGTAGGAACAAATATAAAAGTTTGGGTCTGCTGTTTGAATATTTGGACGTCAATAAAATTATGGCAGTCACTAAGTCCGCATTTAGCTTTATCAAAATTTACCTATACACTGACAGATTCTATTCCTTTAAATTCTAAAGTATGTTTCCTTTCACCGGCAATATTTGATCTCAAGTAGACAATAAGTCCACCTCCATTCACATTTCTGTCAGCCCTCCACATGTGATACTGAAAATTGAGAGTCAGGAAAAGAGTCATCAGTTTTTGTTTCAGCAACTAAATTTTCATGTATTATATTTTGTGCACAATGAAATTTGTTTCTGAGACTATCAATATTCAGGTAACCACATGTAAAACGTCTTGGAAATTGTTTTGTCAAGTTCGTAAGCGGTTAATAATTATCGATATTCCCATCACAGTGGAATTAAAAGAGTCATCTGCTGAAAATACGATTGTTTGAAGAAATGATCGGTAAAATGAAAATGGCTGCACTGGCTGCATAACCAGTGGTCATCACTATTGGAATGTTTTTTATATTCATATGATGTTATATTAACACATTTAATGTATACCACCAGTTATAGCATGCTTCGCAGAAGACTCCTGTATAGTTCTTGACGCAGTTTGTAACATCCTCCATACGGATATCTCGTTGATATAATTATCATCTCCAGAGAGTAAAATAATGTAGATTGCTATGTAATATTTGATAGACACTGGTTTTGATTTGACTGTCTCGTGAGTAAAGAAAGTGATAATAAAATTGAAAAAAAAAATAGTGATTTGGCACTTTGTTGTTATCGATACAAAAGTGAATATCAGCAGTTTGTAGCGACTGATTCTTTGCTTTCTGCAACATCTTCAGATCTTCGTTATAGGTATTAGACCCCTAATAGTAATGTTTAAAAAATGGAATTTGCTTGGTATATTCTTAAAGTTGACCGTGTTTTGCACTGTGTTGCAATTTTTAAACAACTTTTACCGTGCCGTTTTTTATGAATTATGTATAATTTATGATATTTCCTCAAGCTCAAGTAGAGACAAAATTCAAAGTGATGGCCACTATCCAAAACGTTTGCAGAGAATTCATTATAACATTACTTTTGATAAAAGAAGCATCAAACTATTGGTAAACAATTATAAAACACAAAATAAAACTTGTCAATATCATTTCTTCTAGCGTAACTCAAGTAAACGGATATAAAGAGACAGAATTCTAACTCCAACATTGAAAAATTAAGATCGAATCCTGCGGGTCTGTTTTGAATTTTGCTCACTTCATTCAAAAATAACTTGGGGCAGAAGTAAAACCTACCTACATTTCTTCCACAATATGTAGTCTAAAGAGTGAAGGCAAAAAAGAGAACTTTTACCGCATGTAACTCCCTATTTTTAAAGATGTCTAACTCTACCCCTTCTGTTTCAGAGGTAAATTCCCTTGGAACAACAAGAAATCACTTATCAAAAGAAAATCTTCCACTTTTATACAATAAATCAATAAGAAGTCTTGAAAGAAGTAAAAACTTACTAGAAAAAAGGAAAATAAGGGGGAAAAATGTTGGACCCAGTGGGGTTTGAACCTACGCCCCCTGAAAATTGCAGTCAAAGTAGGTTTATGGCAGGAATTAAATACTCTTCAAAAAGGAGGTACTCTATTATGGATCTAATACCTTAAACAACAGGATGGTCAAGAGTTCCACAACTGCAAAAAATTTACCATGCTTCCGTGCAAGGTTACCGGTAGATCTAGAGTCGTTAGAAGCTTGTATACACTATTTATTTCAATGTTGATTTCTTGTTGAAATCTACGGACCAGTCCCGTCTCCACCTTTGAAGTTGATAAGTTAAAAGTTATGTCAAGATCGAAAGCCATGCTGGTACTGGCTAAACGGGTAATGTGGTTTAATGTTTGAAACCAAAATATGCTCCAAGAATTTAGAAGCAATGCAGGTGATAGACACTGGCATGTAGTTACTGGCCTTGGACAATTGACCTTTCTTATAAACGGGAATGGCGATTGCACGTTTCCAATCTGAGGGGATCAATACCTGTTTCTAGGGATAGATTTAAGATTTTAGTGAGGATTGTTGATACCTCTTGGTGTATCTCTTAAAGTATTTTTGGTGATATTTCATCAGGACCACAGACTTTATAGGGTAATAGCCCTGTTAGTCATTTTCAGCACCTTCGACGGATATTGAAATCTCAGGCATCTTAGACGTTGATGTGAGCAATTTTCTTATACAGCTCTTTTTAACTGAGCGATTGAGGTTTAGAAAATACCGATTCAAATTGCCTATAACACTACATGATTTGTATACTTTTACATTTAAATTTAAATACAACTCAAGTGAAAGCCTGGTCACGGTAAAGACGTGACATAGTTGCACTGTACACTTTGTACGTGTGTGACTGAATGCAAGTGTTACGTACGTACGGTTTTAAGATAGTATGAATTTTTCATTAACACTCTATGGGTTGATTCCGATGCAGGTATGATCCTTGAAAGTTTCCATGTTGAGCCTGATGCTGGCGATGACTTACATGACTTCTGATTTTTACGGGCAAGACTATGAATTAGTGACTTCCCTTTAGTACTAATTGCTTTCGGGACCTTGGATTCACACTTTAAGTTTCAAATTGCTTTGTTTTTTTTATTAATACCTACACATAGTTTAAAACAGCTTATAAGCAGAAATATTTCAAATATTGTCTTACATAATTACATTGTAAAGACCCTGATATGAATCACCTTTCACTAATAGTTCATTGCCTTTAAACACATAGTGGTGCATGTAAAGCAAGGCAAAACACGTAACAATACATAATAAGTAACATCATCAAATGGATTGGGCTACGAGTTATTACAACATTGGTTTCAGCCCTGACTTAGTCTTTAAAGACCGATTCCCTGCTATTTCATGGTTGTACATACATATGCTCAAGTAGATTTTTCTAAAACGAAATACGAATGTTCATTATCTGGCGAGCCCGGTGTGCATGGTGCCATTGGGTCAATGTGCGCGTAATTATGACTTTGATTGTGGGTATTGTTCCTAGTGAGTGGTTCGTAAGTCTCGCCTGGGCCATTAACGTGTGAAGAATCGTCTGCTGCACCTGGTTGAAACCCAGGATGTGGCGAAGGAGAAGCTCGTGTAGCCGGTTCAACATAATTGGGGTCATCAAAGTCACGTTGTGTGGATGGACGCCGCTGTCTGCTGGTGTCTGTATTTGATGGGAGATCTGGAGAGCGTACCGGACGTAGCTGTAGTGTGACGTTATTCTGTAAAAGACAAAAGTATACATACCATAGAAAACTAGCATGCTCAAAATGAAACGTTGATATTAAAGATAATCATAAGTAAGAAGAGCGGTAAAAGTAAGAAATTATAGGTATTCCTAGGTATTATTCAAATAATTAGTGACATAATATATCCATATCTTATAAGTTTGACCACGGCTACAGACTTACAAGAGTGAACTGAAAATTCTTCCTGTAACTGACTGCGTAGTTTGTTAAAAAGAAAGATTTGAGAACATCCATTTCTGTATTACGAAATACGGAAATACTTGTAAAAAGTGGAAAAATAGACTTCTGCCTTTACATAGAAGTACATGCATACATGTCAGGTAAATTGCAAATTGCTTACAAATTCCCGTCTTGTGTATCTACAAAAACACATACTACTAAAACCTCAAGAAAAATGCCCTTTCAGAAAATGTATGAAGTGAAGACACTTTCTTAAAGCGATTTTGACACGAACGAAATACAATGGTATTCTCTTGACTTCATAACGCTGTTCACATTCGCCAGATTTCCACCCTAGCATGTGGACCAAAATACACCCGAATAAAAGAAGCAAATCACATTTGCTCATACACAAATTTAAGTAGGGTTATTTGTCGTCATATGAACCGACAATAAAAGTACAACCGCAAATACAAGCGCAAATTAATTTAAAATTTATTTTAGAATTGATTTTAGTGCACTAGATTAAAAAAGAAACAAAAGGACAAAGGTTAAAGTGAAAAAAATGAAAGTTTTACATCCACGCATGTTATGTTTCTGATTGAATACAGAACACGGTAACAATAAAAGGAAGACTAGCGTTTTATGTATAAGAAATATGCGCTGACCACACAGGTACATGTATCAATAGAAAAGTTTACTCTACGAAACACATTTAAGCGATCTGTCACAAATGAAAGAAGAAAACACTTATTCCCCACCCCTTTACTGCATGTAAACCATAGCATGCCTAGGCAAATATTGAATATTAAGCGTGTGCAATTTTACACCCAATGTAAATATTTCATCATGTGAACAGGAGTATGCTCATTAAAATATGCAAATTATTAAATGTGATTTAGCATTTGAAATTATTTTTACATGTCTTACATCATGAATGGCTGTGTAATAATCACTGGTAACAGATGCCCTTGTCTTAGCTTCATATTCAGGAGTGTTCCGTAATTTTGAATTTGCCCACCTGAAAGATAACATCACGCACATGGCTACATACAAACATTGCTGCCCAGACAGAACAACATTGACTATCTAAATTCTGATTGACTTTGGAGACCTGTCATTGCACAAGGCATACCGGACTCTTTCCGGTGCATAAAACTGCCGAGCAAATAAGAATTCATAGTTTCAATTTCACGCATTTCTACTACAACTAGAGCTGCTTTTGAGAAACGCGCATGTCTCCCACAACTGCCTAATCATCTAGATTGACATTTCTTCTCCATTATGTATCTCGGTCAACCATGCACCAAGACCTGTATCACTGACATCAGTATTTTCGGTAATTCAAGGGCCATAATTCTGAAGTGCCTGTGCCGATTTGGCTAGTTATCGAACTTGGCCGAGGACTTACTGGCAAACACATTTTGTTTACATTGGTGAAAATCGGATGAGAAATGTTCGACTTAGAGTGCGGACAAGATTTGTGACAGACACACAGACAGGAGTAAATCAGTATGTCTCCCGGAGGCCGGAGACATAATAAACTATTGACTCATACTGAGAACTGGTA
This sequence comes from Mercenaria mercenaria, assembly GCF_021730395.1. Classification (NCBI taxonomy): domain Eukaryota; kingdom Metazoa; phylum Mollusca; class Bivalvia; order Venerida; family Veneridae; genus Mercenaria; species Mercenaria mercenaria. Next base: position 33,149,425 of record NC_069373.1, on the reverse strand, counting down.
TACATTGTACTTATACCTAGTTAGCGCCAGCTCTGACGAAATCTAAAAGAAGACCATTTGGAAGCAAAGAACGCAACGAAGCAAAATAATAACTTGGTTTGAGTCTGTTCGTGAAAGGTATTAAAATGTGCAACATACCTCATGCACCTTAGCACCGACTTAAGCGGAAGTCTACTACTTAAAATCACTTGCCGCCCACCGATGTGGACTCGAGCCTCACTCAGGGCGTTGAATTCTTTATGGAATGTCGGTGGTTCTACCGAGGTGCCCGTCCGTGATGAAAATAACGCAAGGAGGGGCACCTGGGGTTTTCGTCCACCATCAAAGCTGGTGAGTCGCCATATGACCTATAACTGTGTCCGTGCGACATTAAACCTACCAAAAATATAGATATTAAATGGATTCCATGAATTCAAGTACAGGCAGACTTTTTTACGGCCGCCACAAGGCACTTAAAGATTGTTGTCCATTGTTGATCTGATGATAAGCAACGCACTTGATAAATATCTCGTGATGGTCGGAGTAGATGCCATTTAAATGCATGACATTAATCAATATGATCTCAGTTATATAAAATCTAGCAAAACAGTTAAAATGAACCTGTGAGTTTGCGGACACATGAGACAGACAGCGACTGTTGATGCCACACCCAGAAGAACACCAATAAACACAAGTCCTACAAGCAGCAGCACGCCACTGCTGTCCTCCATTAGTCGATCCATCGAGCTGGACTTAGATGCTAAAACAGAATAAAAAATGCGCTGAATCAGTAAACATTGAAACTGGAGTTAGGAAGCCATCACCAGGGCCAGATCGGCCTATACATTCTGTTAACAACCTTGAAATTGGCCGCTTGTGACCAACATGCACTGACCTCTTCAAAGAAATGGTCATGAAGTAATGTGAAATCGTTACTTTTTCTTCGTTTTTGTTGGACATGAACATTGCTTTCAGTTATCTCATCGAAATATTCCTTTATTTAGTCACAGTTCTTACTTGTTTATCGCAGATAACTGGCATTTCGCCTACAGAAAGCGGAAGCATGGTCTAGCTAATGATTAGTACACACGACTCATGACAGTCGTCAACGGAAATATCTGTCCTAGTAAAACACCAATACGTAGAGCGCCTTTTACTCTCTGCTGCGAGAAAGACAGACGGACACGAAATATGTCTCCCATGTTCAACAAAGTGCAAGTTTAAGCTCATTAGACAGAGCACATAGCTCAGATAGAGCACAAGACCCCACATGGTCGCGAAGAATTGTAACAGAAGCCATTCGTTTTCCACTTCTAATTTATATGGGGAATTCGTCAGCTATTTGCAGAGAACTACAGAATCCAGGAACCTGAAGTCAGTTCAGTTTAAAAGCTCAAAGAGGAAAACAAAGGTTGTGCCGTTCGACATTTTACAGGCAGAGGTTTAGCAAATGAAGGTTTTGTTCAGAGATCGCATTTCTGTGCCAATCTCGCAAATGTCCAGGTAAATGAAAAAATAACTCACTTGTAGTTGTGTAACCGCAGTGGGACGACTCGCGATAAGATTTACATTGGCTCGTGTCTGAAAATGAAAATATATTTTTAAACATTTGTGCAGAACTGTTAGCTTGGTGAAGACATGTGAAAAATGTTTTCATTCAAGTCGTGTGCACGGTTTTCTATTTATTCGTTCAAAAATGGACCGATTATGTGAATATGTCGTGTGCACGAAACAGTATGTCATGTGTATGAAAAAAAGTATAGCATATTCACGAAATACAACAAGATCGTGTACAGAGGATCGTAGATCTATTTCACGAGCCCGAGATAAGTTGTGAGCACGAGACAATGTGTCGTGTGCACGAGACAGTGTTGCACCGCACATGCGCATTGCTTAGAAAAATATCTTTACGTCAGCTCCAGTCTTCCGTAGTTTTCAGGTACTTTTTCATGTTTTTCTCTTTGAGAGAACATACTTTTTTAACGAAATTACAGCAGCATGTCCACAGCATTTTATCATGTTCTCGGCTAGTCGGTTTTCACAAGATGTTTGTTTTAAAACAACGAAAATGATCCAAGGTTTCAAATCCCATGTCTTTCTTACATTGCTTCCTGTGCGAACAATTGCAAATGCACTGGCAAAATCAGAACCAGTTATTGCATTATAAAAATGTGAATGTTGAAAGTTTACATAAAAATGGACTGAAATGGTCTTAAATCTAGATTAGTAACCGTAAGTGACTGCTAGCTATTACATACAGTGGTGACGTACTTTTAAAGTAGCATACTACATGTTTTTAAAGTAATTGAGCCGTCATGAGAAAACCAACATAGTGCATTTGCGATCAGCATGGATCCAGACTGCAGATGCGCTATGTTGTTGTTTTTTCGTTTGAGGCCCCAATGAGTGACCCCGTTTATTCTCCCCGTCACATGGTTAGACATGGGTCGGGGAACCATCCCATGCTAACCTTACAAATACACACATACAAATGAGTTAAATGTAACATATAAGAAAAAAAGAAAAACATAGGAAAAAAAGATTCCGTAATGACAATGTTCAGGGGAGATAACTATACAATTATGTTTATGGTCTGAGGTCTCAACACATAGTACAAGATACAAGATGGTATTTATAAAGATTATATCTATTTACAACTATTGACCAATTAGCTTTTGTATAACTGACCAGTGAGCTTTAATTTTCCCAGCTTTATCTGTTTCGCTATTAATTGAAGAGGCAAACTTTAAACTATTTCTTAACCCTTGCAGCGATGGAATTGTTTCTTTTCTTTTACACAAAAATATATATCTTTTTATTTCTAGACTCAAAATGTTAAAAGTTTCTTCTTGGTTTTTAGTATTATCCTAAAATAAAAGACTTATTATCTACTTGAAATTTTACATCAAAGCGTTTAATTATATTCGTTATATCTCCAAGTAATCGGATTGTATATAGGTACACTCCCAGAACAAATGAAGCAAAGTTTCTTTTTCTAGTTTGCCAAAAGAACATAATTCTGTTGTGGATATCTTCATTTTATACAACAGAACGTTTGTTCCTAAAATTCGATGAACAATTCTTGTTTGCAGCCATTGTAAGTAAGGATCATTACTAATTTTAAAAACCCAGCCATGAATTTCTTCCCATTCTGAATTATGAATTTCAAAAACATTCATCCATTTATCATGACAAGTAGGAATGTCTCTGTTTCTAACCAGTATATTGTATATAAGATTTGTTCCTTTCTTAAGAGTATAAGATAGGTTTTAAATACAGTGGTATAATATGAAATTCACATTCAATACTTACACCGCTTTCATTTGATTTTACCGTTTTCATTAGTTTATTTAAGATATTTCGAATTGCTGCAAATACAAGGAAATTGATATTTGTACCAGTTTTTCTTTCCAATTCTACTCGATCAATTATACTGCCATCTGTATTCATTATATCTTTCACAAACATTATTCCTCTTTGATAAAGATATTTCATAAAAACAGGTTTCTTATCGGTTTGTATCAAATGGTTATAAAACAGTGGCGAATCTAGAATTTTATTCATTGTGTCAGTTGGAAAAACATCAATGAAATGAGAGCACGAGCACAGAACATCTTTCCAGAAAGGGTTTTTAATTTGTTTTACTAATATATCAACGAAATCTTTTCCAAAATTAAACAATTTCTCAAAATGTACAATATTATTTGTAAGACTATAACATTTATTTGATTGAACTGTCAATATTCTACGTAACGTTAATTTTAAACTTTTCATATAAGCTACAGTATCAACCATTTTAAGACCACCCTCGGCATTGCTTTTAACTAAAACTGGACTTTTTATTTTCGGTGGGCCTTGCCAAAGAAATTCAAATGCATTATGTTGGCTTTCTCATGGCGCCGCTCAATTCTTTATTAGTGAGAAATAAGTTTGGTAAAATAAACTGATAACTGCTATACTTACAAGAATAGACACTTTCACAGTTGAAGTCATGTTCAGGAGTACACAGAGACCACTGGTTTACAAGGATTTGCTCTGATTTAGGGGTACAGTTCCGAATATAGGCATGAAACGTCGCTTCCACAGCCGGCCTGACCAAGTGACGCACCACAAAATCTGTATTACTGCTCAGGGATAAAGAATTACGACACTTCGTTAATTACTGTTCAATTATTGAAAATCTATGATGATGGAACACGTCACACCACGTCACGTCAAACTTTTTTTTTATTTTGAGTTGATAATGCATAGGCATACTTAATAAGTCTGTTTGTGTAAGTTGGTGCATTCTAAAATGCGACACAGTGCAGCTACGCCACTGTATACTATTACATTACTACTTTAGTATGGCGTACCATTTGGGTCGTGGTACCTGGAAACTTTCGACCCAAATGGTACGCCATACTAGTCAAACTATTTGAACAGTGCCATGCATATTTGGCAAATAACACAGATTTAGAAACCCTGTGACTTTATTTACCTGCAAACTGTATCTTCGTGGAAATCATCAAAGCCTTTCTTTAATGTCACCTCTGACATGTCTGAAATGTAATCAAATATGGTACTGTTTTATCTTCTTATACATGTAGTATATTTTATGACTGAACGCAATCGCCAAGTAAAAAAATAGCAAGAAGCCATATCGTTTAGAGCATATTTTAAATTCTGGAAACAAATTAGAATGAAACAAAGTTGAACATAGTAGACGTCGCGTCAGAAGTTGAATCAAATTAGTGTAACGTCAAAAACGTCGTAAAATACGAGTGAGCCGCACCATGAGAAATCCAACATAGTCTGGTCAGGATCCATGCTGTTCGCTAACGGTTTCTCTAATTGCAATAGGTAGGCTTTGAAAGCGACCAGCATAGATTTTGGTCTGGATCCATGCTGGTCGCAAATGCACAATGTTGGTTTTCTCATGGTGCGGCTCACTCGTATGAACGTTATTCGCCGTCAAATCTTTTACGTTTCCGTCTGGGCAGCCGAGGTTGAGATGTAAGGCCTAACAGCAGTGGTGATCAACTGGTCTAGTCTCAGATTATTGAACAATTTTTTATGGGTGGCCACACTGGTAATAATTAAGCATATATTTTGCTTATACAATGTACTTTATTTTGGATCTTCATATATACTTTCTATTTTTCTGAAAATATTTCAGCAATAAATAATAATTTCTAGATATTTTAATCTATTTCCTGAAAATGCTTTAGCGCAAAATTTTGGCGTTAATGATTGAAACTGCCACGAGCTATTTGGTAGCTATCACGTTAAAACTATAAAAACTTCAAGCAATGTTGTCCAATTTTCTGAAAACATTTTCGCAATAATTATTTTTCTAGATATGCTTCATATTTCCAGGAAACTTTAAGCTATTAAGATAACTTTTCATAAAGTTTCGAAATATCAAGAAAATTTCTGACAATATGGAAGTAACGATCTAGCTAGTAAATGGCAGCTGTGCATGGACACTTACAGAAATGGTATCGAGATTATAATGTAAATTATCGCAATAATATTTCCAGGAAACCTTCGACTAATGAGATAAACTGCGCTATATCACGATGTTTTTTTTAAGTATCGCGATAGCTACCTAACCATCTTGTAGCAGAAATATGCCACCATAACTAACATAGAAAACTCGTTTTTAAAATTGTACATACAGTCTTACTTTGTTGGAAAATTAATTAGGAAAAATACTTTATTACTTATCGTTCCTGTTTTTTCAAAAGTCTCATAATTTTCTAGCGTTTTTAATTATAATGGTCTGTCTTTTCTTTGTTGTCACGAGCTTCCTTTTCTGGAGTAATTTTCATATTTTTTAAACGATTTGGTGCCGTTTTCAGCCTATAATAGCTTACTAGCTCGTATCACTTGGTAGTTTCTGTTGCATCCCTTGCATACAGAACCATTAACGTATTCCCTGGGGTACAAGTTAAACAATATTACAGACACAAAGAAAATGAAGTTATCTTTACTTTCATACAAAATAGTGTATATCTTAAGATTATTCAGCCATATTAACCATCTGTTATTGCCCGCATTACCCTGAATATGTGTTAGCCTCAACTTCGACGCGACGTCTACTAATTCAGTGATACGTGTATTTGTATCTTTTCTGACGTGCATTTCCAATAAATTTCAGCTAAAGACATAATTGTTCGTACAAATCTTTTAACACATATAATACAACAGGTCTTGTATTAAATATGTCATTCCTTACCCAAAATTTGTTTGTCCAATTTATACTTATGTAAAAACAACCAGGATGGGAAATACCTCTTAGTAACGGAAATTTTAGCTAAATTGACATCACATACTTGGCTTAAATTTGATTATAACATCGATTCTACTACAACCACTCGTACCCCACCTACCCAAGCACTGTCGAGGCACGAAACCCGGGGTATGCTGATAGATATAAGGAATTACAAGATCTACAGTTGTACCCGAATATAAAATATAGTTCCTGGAGATTTAAGGAAAGATTTTTAAACATTTAAAACTTACTTGACGGAATGTCTGGTAGCATTGAGTTATATTCCATATTTAGATCCACCTAACAAATAACTTCAATACATGAACATGTAAGCTGGGAATGGCTTAATCCGGAAGAGTGTCATATTGATGTACAAAAAAGTACTTAATACACTTGTCTCACTCGCTTAATAACAAAAGAATTAGAATATAAATATATCCCTTTACATGTAATTTATTTACGATTGACCAAAATCCTTGTATCGAAAGTATGACACAATAAATTCACTTCAATAAACATTCAGATTATGTAAATATCAGTATAAATGCGATTTTTTGCATGAATGACTCAATAGTTTGTACACATATTTTAGCTATACAAATCGTTATAACGTAAACAGGTTAAGTTTAATTCAAAGTACACTTCCTATCAAATAGGGATTTATTTGGTTTGTGAAATTTTAACCGTTTAAGTCTTAAATTTGAAGGAAATATAAATTAACTAAACGCGTTATATAAACAAAGAAAGACAATGATATTAGCTAAATCAATTAACTGAAAATAACACGTTTACATGTATACAGAGGATGACAGCCCAGCATAAAAATGTATTTCAGCGCAGACTGACATCTGACATCTTCGTCCTGTTTCTTCCATAATAACCTCTTGTTGGAGATAAAAGAACCAATGCACCTTATGAACTCGCTTCTTCCCTTGTTACCTTTATAAAATTTTTGTCGATGACCCCGAATTTATATGCATTTAGGAATCATATTAATGTCAGATTTTGGGAAGTATCAGCTAGCATGTTTTAAGGTAGTAGAGGTGTAATAGCAATGTTTACAAAATGGCACTTGCTTGGTATATTCTTAAAGATGACCGTGTTTCGCACTGTATTGCAAATTTTAAACAACTTTTACCATGCCGTTTTTTCTAAATTTTGTATAACTTACGGTATCTCCTCTAGCTAAAGTAGAGAAAAATTTCAAAGTGATAGCCGCTAAAACGTTTGCAGAGAACTCATTTTACCATTAATTTTAATAAAAGAATCATCAAACTATTGGTAAACAATTATTAAACACAAAATAGAAATGTGGATATCATTTTATATAGTGTTCCTCAAGTAAATGGATTTAATGATACAGATTTCTAATTTCAACGTTGAAAAAATAAGGTCGAATCCTATGTTTCTGTTTGAATTTTGCTTACTTCAAATAACCTTGGGACAGATGTAAAACCTACCTAAATTTCTTCCACGATATATAATCTAAAGAGTGAAAGCAAAATATAGAACTTTTACCACATGTAACTCAATATTTTTACAGATGTATAACTCTACCCCTTCTGTTTAAGTAGTAAATTCATTTTTTCCCCATTTTTGTACAATGAATCTATCACAAGTCTTGAAAGAAGTAAAAACTAACTAGAAAAAAATCGAAAATAAGGAAAAAACAATTTGGTCCCAGTAGGGCTTGAACCTACGCCCCCCTGAGAATTGCAGTAAATGTGGGTTTATGGTAGGAATTGAATACTCTTCAAAAAGGAGGTACTCTATTACACCTCTACTACCTTAACTTAGTGAGGAGTGGATTGCGATTCCATTGACGTGATCCTGTGATATCCATAAATTGTTTTGCTATTTCTTGAAACTATACGGACTATTGCAGTTTCTTAGACTAATAAGACATCTCGGTCTATGCCTGTCGCTTCATGCGATTAGTGAAATGGCAATCTCATTTAGACCAAATTAGCCTAACGGATCACTTTGAACTGCATTCCCATTGTTTAACCATTCGTAGCAATATGTATAGTGCGAAATAGATGCATACAGTGTGGGATGTGTCTCCAACCACATTATTCCTAATTCACTTGAAAATGTGATGGAGAAGCCAGTTGCCGACTTTGTTTGATGTTATTTTAGCCTCAACGAGTAGGTAGGATTTAAAACACCGAATGTGAATCATAACCGTCCATTCCAGATTATAGACTTAATAGATTAATAACAGTAAGTGTATGCCTTATTTCACCCTGTCCTGTTTTACAGAATGCGGCAATACGAAACGTCCCTGCCTTATTTCTGCTGACTATATATTAGTATTCATACGTTGTATCATCGATGATGATCGATCAATACCACCAGTTAAGTTTTTTTTACCAAAGAATATAGGTTAGGAGACTGTAAAAATATCAGTCTTTCGTTGTGGCTAATTTGTTTGTCGGTTAGGATATTAAATATGTTTATTCCAGAAAGATTGGTAAAAATCAAGCACTGAAGCTGACAGCAAGGGGCTCAGTGTAGATCATTTATGTCAGTTGGACAAGTACCACCATTAAAGCCAGAGTTTACCTCCAAACAAATCCCTCCATAATGGATCCCATGCATGATGTAGATGGAATATTGTAATTGTGTATGTAATTGTGATTATGCCTGAAATTAACCTGCAACGGAGAGATTTTACAAGGTAGACAATGGGTTCGTCCTTGGATTGCACGTAGGGAACAATACGGCTTACAATGTACCATGCGCTAATTCAGGAACTGAGCCAGGAGCACATAAAGGTCATCCCTTTTCCATTGAGCATTGGAAGCCACTTTGCTTCAGAACTTTGTTTATATTTTGGACAATTATTTCTGGACTTTTAATTACTTACCTCATTATCAGCTAATAATTTACCAATTTGTTGCTTGTCAACGTGGATGGTACGTAAGGCAAAACACTCACTAATGATAACTATCATATATTCCTGTGGTTAAAAAAAATTGTCTTGAAGACTTTTTAGCTCGACTATTCATAGAATAGTAGAGCTATTGGACTCGCCCGTGCCCCTTTTTCAAGTTAGAATGTTTGGTTACTGTTTTGTATGTAAGCTGGTATCTCAGTTACCACTTGTTGGAATGGATTGATACTTCACACACATGTTCACTCTCATAATTTGACATGCAGTGTGCAGGCCCCTTAACTCTACTTTGCATGTTTTCAAAGTTATGCCCCTTTTTCGACTTAGCAGTTTTTGGTTAAGCTTTTGTATGTAAGCTGGTATCTCAATATCCACTAATAGGAGTGGGTTGAAACTTCACACACTTGTTCAATGTCATAATATGACGTGCAATGCAAAGGTTCAATAACTCTGTTTTGCATTTTTACAAAAATTATGCCCCTCTTTTAACTTAGCAGTTTTTGGTTAAATTCTTATATGTAAGCTGGTATCTCAGTGCCTGCTAGTGGGAATGGATTGAAACTTCACACACTTGTCTACTGTCATGAGCTGATAAGCACTGTGCAGGTTCTATAACACTGTTTTGCATTTGTACAAAATTATGCCCCTTTTCGACTTTTGTATTCATTCAATTGACAAGGCTGTTGAATAGTCGAGCGTTGCTGTCCTTTGGCAGCTCTTGTTATATATATATATATATATATATATATTATAAAGGACAGCAACGCTATATATATATATATATATATATATATATATATATATATATATAATTTTTCTTTATCTAAGTGTTGTATTCGTATAGCATCTGTGATATTCATGATTAGTCTCTTATAACTCATTGATGAGTGGCATCTGTGTACTATGTTATATAATGTGTATGTAAATATATACATGTATGTTTTTGTTTTACGTAATGATGTACATGATGATAAGACTGAAATAAATTATCTTATCTTATCTTATAACGAAATAGAACATGTTGTAATCTGTAAAAGGTGGAGACTTAAGATTTACGAAATCAAGGAATAGCATCGTACATTTGATATTTGGCTGCAAATTTTACATTTAATTGGTGTTGTGTAACCAAATCCTACCGTCTGTTGAGGCCTAACGGATTTTTTTTACAAATCCGAAACACAAATGGCCTATATTGCCGTATTTGTTATATATATTGCATTAATATTGGGTAATTGTATCATTTGAAAACAATATCTCTATTTTGGAATTTATTTTATCACTAGGGGAAAGCTTATAAATATCTTTTCTAAGTCGGAATTGAAACTGATGCCATTTGTACTCTGCTCCACTAATGTGATCTGTCTTAGCAATACAGCGTCAGTTGTGGAGGCAAGGGACAGTAAATTTGAGAATTCCACGAATCTGTGTTGATATAAGTGCAAAACAAAATCATTAAAATTCCAATTTTGAGAAATTCCCGGAAAGTATTGAGCGGATGTATTACATATATTGAACGCTTCATCGTGTGACATTTTCAACCAGCCGATTCCGTTGTTTCTGTAATAGTAAATTTTGAGGCAAAATGCACACCCTGTACCGCATTATCTGCAAATAACTGACCTAAATCATATAAATATTTTCAAAGCATGTGGCCAGACGAAAATAATGGTGTGAAGAAAAGTGGGAAGAAAAGTATCTCATAACCGTTTACTCTTTCCGCAAATTTGAGCTGAATCTGAATGGAGGAATGACTGTTTCTATTTTTGCTGACTTCCATTACCTCAAGTAAGATTTAAGACACGACCGCCTACACGGGGCTAGGAAATTCAATTCAAGCATTCATTCATTCATTTGTTTTACAAAATAATTACTCATACGCAAGAATCCCCAGTTCTATAAACTCCATAATTAACCAGTTGAATATAAAGACCTTTAAAGTACATCTATTTGTTTTTAAAGAAAATAAAACGTACGCGGGCCAAATGCGAAACTGTCCCCTGCCATTTAACAAACCAATTACAAGGGTACATGCTATTTCACCCGTAAAGGCCTAACTATACTAAAGGAACCAGCGTGGGAGCCATCTGGTCTAGCGCAATGGCTGTCAGGTATTTGAACACTAATTTTTCACTTGGCATGGCAACAGAGGCCTAAATTAAAGCTAGTTTCTGTTTAAATTTCATTGTGGATGTATTTGTGACATTTTGGTAGGAAAAATATGAGAGCAGGTTGTTTTGGGTGAAATAAATCTCAGTTGTAGTATGAGTAGTTCTTCCAGGTCACAGCAGTGTGATTTTGATGTCAGTTTACAGTAAGCAAATGTGACCAGAGAAATCACTCTTAGAAGATAAATGACCCCTTCTTTTCTCTTCATTTTATATCAGTTTTATCGTAACTCTTTAAAATGAGGTAAGGATTTGTTCTCTGAAATGGGTCTAGCTATGTTTGGAAGCTCTTCAAAAAAATTTCAGTTTTATATAGAATATATAGGGAAAACTATTTAGATGGTTGTGACCTAAATAAATTAAGTCTGTAAGACAAGGGAAGTAACACAGTCAAACAGTTTTCTGTATCGGATCAATACCATGATCCACCGTGCGAATGCTAATCTAAAAATAGCCAGGCTAAACCTTGGTATTGAATGCTCGTAGAAAATTGTCTTAATCATCAAAAACTTGACTTGCGTACGGTCAATTAAGAAACATAGCATGTTAAACCTACTATATACTATGAAGGTTTAAACAATACACAACTGATAAGCGCAGATAATTCCAGTAATTCCATTGGATTAATCGATAAGCATTGTCCCATACAGTTCAGGCGTGATAGGCATGATTCCATTTGTTGAAGGCCGCTTTCGCGTAGTGAGACATTTTTTTTTAATTCTGTAATTACAATATTTTAATAGCGATTTTCTCTTGGGTGATTTCTATTGTATAAGTGATATCACTTCAAATCCATTTTCCAGCTGATATCGCAAATGCTTACAGCTGCTTCCTTTTTGTTAACCAAGGACTATTTCCTGTAAAGAGCAACAATCTGTTTTATTCAGAAATCGTACCTGTGCCCAAATACGCTATGTTAAATGTGACACAGCTTACGAGTGCAAACGTGTATTTTAATGTATAAGGTCTCGTTAGAAAGGGCATAGGAACTCGGCTATACGGAGACATCTTTAATTAGGCGCTAAGCGAAAGGAACAGTCCAGGACAGTTTCATGAGTATAAGTCTCTCATAATCATGGCCGTAAATTGATAACTGCAGTGTTCTTGTAAATGATTGTTAATGTGAATTCAGCCTTCTGTAAAACAAATTATATTCAGGCCTAAATGAAAGACAGACTACATACAGGCCGATATTAGGAATAAAACGTTAGAATGTGAGGAGTATACCTTTAATAAAGCATGTAGGAAATATTTGATTGAAAGTTATGGGTGGTGGAAAATTCGAATATTCCTCTAAGTGCTCTGATATGGTAGATATAATGCGACAATAACAATGACATTTAAACCTAAACAATGCTTTTAAGAAATTTGTCAACTCATTGTTTATATTTTCAATCAAAGCACTGAAAGTGCTGACAGCAAGGGGCTCATTGCAGATCATGTATGTCAGTTGAACAATGTATACATTCAGTAATACCAGCCTATTAAGTACCACACTTCAAGTCAGAAACATTAATAACCTTTCTTTGTTTTGTTGGTTGTATGTCAGATTTAAGCAGACTTTCAGTAAGAACCAGTCGAGTGCGAGTCACGACTCGTTACAACATAAACAGGTCAATGGTCAAGTGTACGTCATTGGAGTGAGTTAAAGAGATGGGCTCGGCAGAGCTGAACGCAGTTGAAGAAGATCTCACTTTATTCCATGATGTCTAATAGTTTAATATTGACAATTATTATCGCTGATGCGCAAAACCAGACTAAGACATGATCACTCGTAATTACAAACTTACAGAAAATCAGATTAAGACACAATTATTCGTCAAAGTCAACCATTATACTAACTGTACGATAATAATAACAACGAGGAGATGACTACTTTCGAAAAAGTGTCCACAGACGGTAGGTTCTAGTTGTACGACACCAATTTTCTCAAAGATGTACAATTTTAAAATTGTAGACATAGTACTTGAGATCAATCAATTACTCAAATTATAATCCTACCTTGCATTAACCTTTACACCTGTATTTATTTATTTATTATACCAGATTTATATAGCGCCCTTTTCATGATCAATTTCACGTTATAAGGCGCTTTACATAGTATATATATATAACCAAACAACTCTAATTTTTTAATTGTTTTTCATAATTTGAAATTTTACGTACTATCCCTAAAACTTGTACAGATTTTTACATCCATACAGTATTCCATTTCCATATAAATCACAGAGTTTACCTCCAAAAAATCCCTCCATAATGGATCACATGCAGGATATAGATGTAATTATTGTAATTGTGATTATGTCTGCAATTAACCTGCAACTGAGAGATTTTACAAGGTAGACAATGGGTTCGTCCTTGGATTGCACGTAGGGGACAATACAGCTTACCATGCGCTAATTCAGGAACTGAGCCAGGAAGACCCAAGGTTATCCCTTTTCCATTGCGCATTGGAAGCCACTTTGTTTGCTTCAGATTTTTGTTCATATTCTGGACAATTATCTCTGGACTTTTATTCACTTGCCTCATTATCAGCTTATAATTTACCAATGTGTTGCTTGTCAACGTGGGTGGTACAACAAAAACTTACGAAATAGAACATGTTATAATCTGTAAGTCGAGATTTAAGATTTACGAAATCAAGGAATAGCATCGTACATATGATATTTGGCTGCAAATGTTACATTTAACTGGTGTTATGTAACTAAATCCTACCGTCTGATGAGGCTTTAAGGATTATTTTACAAATCCGAAACTCAAATGGCCAATATTGCCGTATTTGTTATATATTAATATTGGCTAATTGTATAATCATTTGAAAGCAATATCTCTATTTTGGCATTTATTTTATCACTAGGGAAAAGATTATAAATATCTTTTCAAAGTCGGAATTGAAACTGATGCCATTTGTATTCTGCTCCACTAATCTGATCTGTCTTAGCAATACAGCGTCAGTTATGGAGGTAAGGGACAGTAAATTTGAGAATTCCACGAATCTGTGTTGATACAAGTGCAAAAAAAAACATTAAAATTCCATTTTTGAGAAATTCCCGGAAAGTGTTGAGCGGATGTATTACATATATTGAACGCTTCATCATGTGCCATTTGCAACCGGCCGATTCCGTTGTTTCTATAATAGTAAATTTTGGGACAAAAATGACCCAAAATGCACACCTTGCGCGGCCTGTACCGCATTATCTGCAAATAACTGACCTAAATCATATGTATATTTTCAAAGCATGTGTCCAGACGAAAATAATGGTGGGAAGAAAAGTGTCTCATAACAGTTAACTCTTTCCGCAAATTTGAGCTGAATCTGAATAAAGGGATGACTGTTTCTTTATTAGTCCCCTACTGGTTGAAAACCAGTTTCGGGGACTATAGGAATGCACTTTTCCGTCATTCCGTCCGTCCGTCTGTCCGTCCGTCCGTCTGTCCGTCCGTCCGTCCGTCCGTCCGCAATTTCGTGTCCGGTCCATAACTCTGCCATCCATGAAGGGATTTTAATATTACTTGGCACAAATGTTCCCCATGATGAGACGACGTGTCATGCGCAAAACCTGGACCTCTAGCTCAAAGGTCAAGGTCACAATTGGAGGTCAAAGGTCAACAGGGCTTTTTTCCTGTCCGGTCCACAACTCTCCCATCCTTGAAGGGATTTTAGTATTACTTGGCACAAATGTTCCCCATGATGAGATGATGTGTCATGCGCAAATCCCAGACCCCTAGCTCAAAGGTCAAGGTCACAATTGGAGGTCAAAGGTCAACATAGCATGAACAGGGTCTGTTTCGTGTCCGGTCCATAACTCTGACATTCATTAAGGAATTTTAATATCACTTAGCACAAGTGTTCCCCATGATGAGACGATGTGTCATGCGCAAATCCCAGACCCCTAGCTCAAAGGTCAAGGTCACAATTGGGGGTCAAAGGTCAACAGAGTTTTTTTCCTGTCCCGTCCATAACTCTGCCATCCATGAAGGGATTTTAATATTACTTGGCACAAATGTTCCCCATGATGAGACAACATGTCATGCGCAAAGCCCAGACCCTTAGCTCAAAGGTCAAGGTCACAATTGGAGGTCAAAGGTCAATAAGGTTTTTGCCCTGTCCGATCCAGAACTCTGTCATCCATCAAGGGATTACAATATTACTTGGCATAAATGTTTCCCATGATGAGACGACGTGTCATGCGCAACACCCAATACCCTAGCTTAAATGTCAAGGTCACACTTTGAGATCAAAGGTCAAGAGGATTTTTTTCCTGTCCGGTCTATAACTTTGTCATGCAAAGCAGGATTTAGATATCAGTTGGCACAAATATTCCCCTGGATGAGACAACATGTCATGCGCAAGAACCAGGTCCCTAGGTCTAAGGTCAAGGTCATATTTAGAGGTCAAAGGTCAAATTCAAGAATGACTTTGTACGGGACATTTCTTCTTCATGCATGGAGGGATTTTGATGTAACTTGGACCAAATGTTCACCACCATGAGGCACCCTTGTTTTTAGAATTACGTCCCTTTGTTGTTACTATAAATAGATTTTATTGTAACTTTTTTATTACTGGCGGTAGAGAAAAATCGAGACCACTTTTCTGTGGTACAGCATGCATGTTACATCCAATTTTTAGGTGTATTTTGACCTATCTCTACCTGGTAAAGAGTTTCTTGTGGACTTGTATTATATAGATTTTTTTTTTCTTTTTTTTTTTTAAAAGATTAATTTCCCTGTGTTGTTACTATAAATAACTTACATGATAACATTTTTATAATCAGCCCAAAAAATTCAATATGAAAACAACTGTAGGTTTTTATATATATAAATTTTAATCCAAGTGTTTTGTTATAACATATTGTATATATAGTACAATATTGTTTATACATCATTGACAGATATCAGTTCATTATGTTATACTGCAGTAGAGAAAATTAGGTGCCTTCCAGTAGGGGACTTTGTATTGCATGGCAATACTTCATTCACTTGTTTTTACTGACTTCCATTACCTCAAGTAAGATTTAAGACACGGCCGCCTACACGGAGCTAGGAAATTCAATTCAAGCACTTATTCATTCATTTTACGAAATAATTACTCATACGCAAGAGTCCTCAGTTCTATTAACACCATAAGTAACCAGTTGAATATAAAGACCTTTAAAGTACATCTATTTTATTAAAAAAAAAAAAGACGTACCCGGGCCAAATGCGAAACTGTCCCCTGCCACTTAACAAACCAATTACAAGGGTACAGCTAGGCTATTATACCCGTAAATAAATTAAGTCTGTAAGACAAGGGAAGTAACACAGTCAAACAGATTTCTGTATCGTATCAATACCATGATCCACCGCGCGAATGCTAATCTAAAACTAGCCAGGCTTTCCTTAAGAGAAATGTAGCACAATATGAACCTTGGTATTGAATGCTCGTAGAAAATTGTCTTAATCATCAAAAACTTGACTTCCGTACAGTCAATTAACAAACATAGCATGTCAAACCTACCACTATGAAGGTTTAAACAATGCACAACTGATAAGCGCAGATAATTCCAGTAATTCCATTTGATTAATCGATAAGTATTGTCATACAGTCCACGCGTGATAGGCATGATTCCATTCGTTGAATGTCGCTTTCGCGTAGGAAGACATTTTTTTAAATTCTGTAATTACAATATTTTAACAGCGATTTTCTCTTGAGTGATTTCTATTGTATCAGTGATATCACTTCAAATCCATTTTCCAGCTGATATCGCAAATGCTTACAGCTGCTTCCTTTTTGTTAACCAAGGACTATTTCCTTCATGCGAATTTGGCGTGTTCAAATCTAAGGCGTTCATCGAGTGTCTTCGGATTTAGCCTAACTGAAGCAAGTGTCTCCTAACGAGACCCTTGCTAAAAACAGCTCAGTATTTATGGACAGATGACCATTTCCGGTTTAATTTGCTTCAAATACCTCGGGTAATATTTTAGGACCGTCCGGCTCCAAAGAGCTACGTAAATTGACCGAAGCATTGATTTACTTACTCAGTAATATCTTATTAGAAAAAGTTACTAAGATCTATAAATGTTTAAAGACCCATTAAATATAAATGCCTGTAAAGAGCAACAATCTGTTTTATTCAGAAATCGTACCTGGGCCAAATACGCTATGTTAAATGTGACACAGCTTACGAGTGCAAACGTGCATTTTAATGTGTAAGGTTCTCGTTAGAAAGGGGATAGAACTCGGCTAGACGGAGACATCTTTAATTAGGCACTAAGCGAAAGGAACAGTCCAGGACAGTTTCATGAGTATAAGTCTCTCATAATCATGGCCGTAAATTGATAACTGCAGTGTTCTTGTAAATGATTGTGAATGTGAATTCAGCCTTCTGTAAAACAAATTATATTCAGGCCTAAATGAAAGACAGACCGAAGACAGACTACATACAGGCCGATATTAGGAATAAAACGTTAGAATGTGAGGAGTATACCTTTAATAAAGCATGTAGAAAATATTTGATGGAAAGTTATTGGCGGAGGGGGGCAAACTATGGAAAATTCGAATATTCCTCTAAGTGCTCTGATATGGTAGATATAACGCGACAATAACAATGACATTTAAACCTAAACAATGGTTTTAAGAAATTTGTCAACTCACTGTTCATATTTTCAATCAAAGCACTGAAAGTGCTGACAGCAAGGGGCTCATTGCAGATCATGTATGTCAGTTGAACAATGTATACATTCAGTAATACCAGCCTATTAAGTACCACACTTACAGTCAGATACATTAAAAAACCTTTCTTTGTTTTGTTGGTTCCATGCCAGATTTCAGCAGACTTTCAGTAAGAACCAGTCGAGTGTGAGTCACGAATCGTGACAACTTTCTTACATAAACAGGTCAATGGCCAAGTGTACGTCATTGGAGTGAGTAAAAGAGATGGGCTCCGAAGAGCTGAACGCAGTTGAAGGAGATATCAGTATCTCACTATAGTCCATGATGTCTAACTGTTTAATATTGACAATTATTATCGCTGATGCGCAAGACCATGACTAAGACATGATCACTCGTAATTACAAACTTACAGAAAATCAGATTAAGACACAATTATTCGTCAAAGTCGACCATTATACTAACTGTACGATAATAACAACGAGGAGATGACTACTTTCGAAAAAGTGTCCACAGACGGTAGGTTCTAGTTGTACGACACCAATTTTCTCAAAGATGTACAATTTTAAAATTGTAGACATAATTCTTGAGATCAAACAATTACTCAAATTATAATCCTACCTTGCATTAACCTTTACACCTGTATTTATTTATTTATTATACCAGATTATATAGCGCCCTTTTCATGATCAATTTCACGTATAAGGCGCTTTACATAGTATATATATATAACCAAACAACTCTAATTTTTAATTGTTTTCATAATTTGAAATTTTACGTACTATCCCTAAAACTTGTACAGTTTTTTACATCCATACAGTATTCCATTTCCATATAAATCACAGAGTTTACCTCCAAAAATCCCTCCATAATGGATCACATGCAGGATATAGATGTAATTATTATAATTGTGATTATGTCTGCAATTAACCTGCAACTGAGAGATTTTACAAGGTAGACAATGGGTTCGTCCTAGGATTGCACGTAGGGGACAATACAGCTTACCATGCGCTAATTCAGGAACTGAGCCAGGAAGACCCAAGGTCATCCCTTTTCCATTGCGCATTGGAAGCCACTTTGTTTGCTTCAGATTTTGTTCATATTCTGGACAATTATCTCTGGACTTTTATTCACTTGCCTCATTATCAGCTTATAATTTACCAATGTGTTGCTTGTCAACGTGGGTGGTACAACACAAAACTTACGAAATAGAAATGTTATAATCTGTAAGTCGAGATTTAAGATTTACGAAATCAAGGAATAGCATCGTACATATGATATTTGGCTGCAAATGTTACATTTAACTGGTGTTATGTAACTAAATCCTACCGTCTGATGAGGCTTTAAGGATTTTTTTACAAATCCGAAACTCAAATGGCCAATATTGCCGTATTTGTTATATATTAATATTGGCTAATTGTATAATCATTTGAAAGCAATATCTCTATTTTGGCATTTATTTTATCACTAGGGAAAAGATTATAAATATCTTTTCAAAGTCGGAATTGAAACTGATGCCATTTGTATTCTGCTCCACTAATCTGATCTGTCTTAGCAATACAGCGTCAGTTATGGAGGCAAGGGACAGTAAATTTGAGAATTCCACGAATCTGTGTTGATACAAGTGCAAAAAAAACCATTAAAATTCCATTTTTGAGAAATTCCCGGAAAGTGTTGAACGGATGTATTACATATATTGAACGCTTCATCATGTGCCATTTGCAACCGGCCGATTCCGTTGTTTCTGTAATAGTAAATTTTGGGACAAAAATGACCCAAAATGCACACCTTGCGCGGCCTGTACCGCATTATCTGCAAATAACTGACCTAAATCATATGAATATTTTCAAAGCATGTGTCCAGACGAAAATAATGGTGGGAAGAAAAGTGTCTCATAACAGTTAACTCTTTCCGCAAATTTGAGCTGAATCTGAATAAAAGGATGACTGTTTCTTTATTTTTACTGACTTCCATTACCTCAAGTAAGATTTAAGACACGGCCGCCTACACGGAGCTAGGAAATTCAATTCAAGCACTTATTCATTCATTTTACGAAATAATTACTCATACGCAAGAGTCCTCAGTTCTATTAACACCATAAGTAACCAGTTGAATATAAAGACCTTTAAAGTACATCTATTTTATTCAAAAAAAAAAGACGTACCCGGGCCAAATGCGAAACTGTCCCCTGCCACTTAACAAACCAATTACAAGGGTACAGCTAGGCTATTATACCCGTAAATAAATTAAGTCTGTAAGACAAGGGAAGTAACACAGTCAAACAGATTTCTGTATCGTATCAATACCATGATCCACCGCGCGAATGCTAATCTAAAACTAGCCAGGCTTTCCTTAAGAGAAATGTAGCACAATATGAACCTTGGTATTGAATGCTCGTAGAAAATTGTCTTAATCATCAAAAACTTGACTTCCGTACAGTCAATTAACAAACATAGCATGTCAAACCTACCACTATGAAGGTTTAAACAATGCACAACTGATAAGCGCAGATAATTCCAGTAATTCCATTTGATTAATCGATAAGTATTGTCATACAGTCCACGCGTGATAGGCATGATTCCATTCGTTGAATGTCGCTTTCGCGTAGGAAGACATTTTTTTAAATTCTGTAATTACAATATTTTAACAGCGATTTTCTCTTGAGTGATTTCTATTGTATCAGTGATATCACTTCAAATCCATTTTCCAGCTGATATCGCAAATGCTTACAGCTGCTTCCTTTTTGTTAACCAAGTACTATTTCCTTCATGCGAATTTGGCGTGTTCAAATCTAAAGGCGTTCATCGAGTGTCTTCGGATTTAGCCTAACTGAAGCAAGTGTCTCCTAACGAGACCCTTGCTAAAAACAGCTCAGTATTTATGGACAGATGACCATTTCCGGTTTAATTTGCTTCAAATAACTCAGGTAATATTTTAGGACCGTCCGGCACCAAAGAGCTACGTAAATTGACCGAAGCATTCATTTACTTACTCAGTAATATCTTATTAGAAAAAGTTATTAAGATCTATAAATGTTTAAAGACCCATTAAATATAAATGCCTGTAAAGAGCAACAATCTGTTTTATTCAGAAATCGTACCTGGGCCCAAATACGCTATGTTAAATGTGACACAGCTTACGAGTGCAAACGTGCATTTTAATGTGTAAGGTCTCGTTAGAAAGGGGATAGGAACTCGGCTAGACGGAGACATCTTTAATTAGGCGCTAAGCGAAAGGAACAGTCCAGGACAGTTTCATGAGTATAAGTCTCTCATAGTCATAGCCGTAAATTGATAACTGCAGTGTTCTTGTAAATGATTGTGAATGTGAATTCAGCCTTCTGTAAAACAAATTATATTCAGGCCTAAATGAAAGACAGGCCAAAGACAGACTACATACAGGCCGATATTAGGAATAAAACGTTAGAATGTGAGGAGTATACCTTTAATAAAGCATGTAGGAAATATTTGATGGAAAGTTATTGGCGGAGGGGGGCAAACTATGGAAAATTCGAATATTCCTCTAAGTGCTCTGATATGGTAGATATAACGCGACAATAACAATGACATTTAAACCTAAACAATGGTTTTAAGAAATTTGTCAACTCACTTTTCATTTTTTCAATCAAAGCACTGAAAGTGCTGACAGCAAGGGGCTCATTGCAGATCATGTATGTCAGTTGAACAATGTATACATTCAGTAATACCAGCCTATTAAGTACCACACTTACAGTCAGATACATTAAAAAAACCTTTCTTTGTTTTGTTGGTTCCATGCCAGATTTCAGCAGACTTTCAGTAAGAACCAGTCGAGTGTGAGTCACGAATCGTGACAACTTTCTTACATAAACAGGTCAATGGCCAAGTGTACGTCATTGGAGTGAGTAAAAGAGATGGGCTCCGAAGAGCTGAACGCAGTTGAAGGAGATATCAGTATCTCACTATAGTCCATGATGTCTAACTGTTTAATATTGACAATTATTATCGCTGATGCGCAAGACCATGACTAAAACATGATCACTCGTAATTACAAAGTTAAAAAAATTAAATTAACATAAAACTATCCTAAATCAACCATTATACTAACTGTACGATAATAACAACGAGGAGATGACTACTCAATAATTAAAATCTCGACAACTTGCTTCCAGTGGTTTGTCAAAATCGTGGAGACACTTCTGAAGAGGAATCCCGGAATATTTTTTCGAAAAGTGTCCACAGACCATAGGTTCTAGTTGTACAACACCAATTTTCTCAAAGATGTACAACTTTAAAATTCTACAGTTTTTGCATTCAGACAGTATTCCATTCCCATATAAATCACAGAGTTTACCTCCAAAAAGTCCCTCCATAATGGATCCCATGCAGGATACAGATGGAATTATTGTAATTGTGTATGTAATTGTGATTATGTCTGCAATTTAACCTGCAACGGAGAGATCGTTTACAAGGTAGACAATGGGTTCGTCCTTGGATTGCACGTAGGGAACAATACGGGGCTTACCATGCGCTAATTCAGGAACTGAGCCAAGAAGACCCAAGGTCATTCCTTATACATTGCGCATTGGAAGCCACTTTGCTTCAGAATTTTGTTTATATTTTGGACAGTTATTTCTGGACTTTCATTCACTTGCCTCATTATCAACTAATAATTTACCAGTTTGTTGCTTGTCAACGTGGGTGGTACATAGGGCAAAACTTACATGTTGTAATGTGTAAGTCGAGACTTAAGATTAACGAAATCAAGGAATAGCATCGCACATATGATATTTGGCATCAAAGTTTACATTTAATTGATTTAATTTAACTAAATCCTACCGTCTGTTGAGGCCTAAAGGATTTCTTTTTACAAATCTGAAACTCAAATGGCCCATATTGCCGTATTTGTTATATATATTGCATTAATATTGGCTTATTGTATAATCATTTGAAAACAATGTCTCTATATAGGCATTTATTTTATCACTAGGGGAAAGATTATAAATATCGTTTCTAAGTCGGAATTGCAACTGATGCCATTTGTATTCTGCCCCACTAATCTGATCTGTCTTAGCAATACAGCGTCAGTTAAGGAGGCAAGGGACAGTAAATTTGAGAACTCCACGAATCTGTGTTGATACAAGTGCAAAAAATCATTAAAATTCCATTTTTGAGAAATTCCCGGAAAGTGTTGAGCGGATGTATTACATATATTGAACGCTTCATCATGTGCCATTTTCAATCAGCCGATTCCGTTGTTTCTATAATGATAAGTTTCGAGGCAAGAAATGACCCAAAATGCACACCTTGCGTGGTCTGTACCGCATTATCTGCAAATAACTGACCTAAATCATATGAATATTTTCAAAGCATGTGTCCAGACGAAAATAAGTTGGAAAGAAAAGTGTCTCATAACCGTTTACTCTTTCCGCAAATTTGAGCTGAATCTGAATGGAGGGATGACTGTTTCTATTTTCGCTGACTTCCATTACCTCACGAAAGATTTAAGACACGGCCGCCTACACGGAGCTAGGAAATTCAATTCAAGCATTTATTCATTTATTTTACAAAATAATTACTCATACGCAGGATTCCTCAGTTCTATTAACACCATAATTAACCAGTTGAATATAAAGACCTTTAAAGTACATCTATTTTATTTTTTTTTTTAATTCTGTAATTACAATATTTTAACAGCGATTTTCTCTTGGATGATTTCTATTGTATCAGTGATATCCCTTCAAATCCATTTTCCAGCTGATATCGCAAATGTTTACAGCTGCTTCCTTTTTGTTAACCAAGTACTATTTCCTTCATGCGAATTTGGCGGTTCAAATCTAAAGGCGTTCATCGAGTGTCTTCGGATTTAGCCTAACTGAAGAAAGTGTCTCCTGACGAGACCCTTGCTAAAACAGCTTAATATCTATGGACAGATGACCATTTCCGGTTTAATTTGCTTCAAATACCTCGGTAATATTTTAGGACCGTCCGGCTCCAAAGAGCTACGTAAATTGACCGAAGCATTCATTTACTTACTCAGTAATATCTTATTAGAAAAAGTTATTAAGATCTATAAATGTTTAAAGACCCATTAAATATAAATGCCTGTAAAGAGCAACAATCTGTTTTATTCAGAAATCGTACCTGGGCCCAAATACGCTATGTTAAATGTGACACAGCTTACGAGTGCAAACGTGCATTTTAATGTGTAAGGTCTCGTTAGAAAGGGGATAGGAACTCGGCTAGACGGAGACATCTTTAATTAGGCACTAAGCGAAAGGAACAGTCCAGGACAGTTTCATGAGTATAAGTCTCTCATAATCATGCCGTAAATTGATAACTGCAGTGTTCTTGTAAATGATTGTGAATGTGAATTCAGCCTTCTGTAAAACAAATTATATTCAGGCCTAAATGAAAGACAGACCGAAGACAGACTACATACAGGCCGATATTAGGAATAAAACGTTAGAATGTGAGGAGTATACCTTTAATAAAGCATGTAGGAAATATTTGATGGAAAGTTATAGGGGGAGGGGGGCAAACTATGGAAAATTCGAATATTCCTCTAAGTGCTCTGATATGGTAGATATAACGCGACAATAACAATGACATTTAAACCTAAACAATGGTTTTAAGAAATTTGTCAACTCACTGTTCATTTTTTCAATCAAAGCACTGAAAGTGCTGACAGCAAGGGCTCATTGCAGATCATGTATGTCAGTTGAACAATGTATACATTCAGTAATACCAGCCTATTAAGTACCACACTTACAGTCAGATACATTAAAAAAAACCTTTCTTTGTTTGTTGGTTCCATGCCAGATTTCAGCAGACTTTCAGTAAGAACCAGTCGAGTGTGATCACGACTCGTGACAACTTTCTTACATAAACAGGTCAATGGCCAAGTGTACGTCATTGGAGTGAGTAAAAGAGATGGGCTCCGAAGAGCTGAACGCAGTGAAGGAGATATCAGTATCTCACTATAGTCCATGATGTCTAACTGTTTAATATTGACAATTATTATCGCTGATGCGCAAGACCATGACTAAAACATGATCACTCGTAATTACAAAGTTAAAAAAATTAAATTAACATAAAACTATCCTAAATCAACCATTATACTAACTGTACGATAATAACAACGAGGAGATGACTACTCAATAATTAAAATCTCGACAACTTGCTTCCAGTGGTTTGTCAAAATCGTGGAGACACTTCTGAAGAGGAATCCCGGAATATTGTTTTCGAAAAGTGTCCACAGACGATAGGTTCTAGTTGTACAACACCAATTTTCTCAAAGATGTACAACTTTAAAATTCTACAGTTTTTGCATTCAGACAGTATTCCATTCCCATATAAATCACAGAGTTTACCTCCAAAAAGTCCCTCCATAATGGATCCCATGCAGGATACAGATGGAATTATTGTAATTGTGTATGTAATTGTGATTATGTCTGCAATTTAACCTGCAACGGAGAGATCGTTTACAAGGTAGACAATGGGTTCGTCCTTGGATTGCACGTAGGGAACAATACGGAGCTTACCATGCGCTAATTCAGGAACTGAGCCAAGAAGACCCAAGGTCATTCCTTATACATTGCGCATTGGAAGCCACTTTGCTTCAGAATTTTGTTTATATTTTGGACAGTTATTTCTGGACTTTCATTCACTTGCCTCATTATCAACTAATAATTTACCAGTTTGTTGCTTGTCAACGTGGGTGGTACATAGGGCAAAACTTACATGTTGTAATGTGTAAGTCGAGACTTAAGATTAACGAAATCAAGGAATAGCATCGCACATATGATATTTGGCATCAAAGTTTACATTTAATTGATTTAATTTAACTAAATCCTACCGTCTGTTGAGGCCTAAAGGATTTCTTTTTACAAATCTGAAACTCAAATGCCCATATTGCCGTATTTGTTATATATATTGCATTAATATTGGCTTATTGTATAATCATTTGAAAACAATGTCTCTATATAGGCATTTATTTTATCACTAGGGAAAGATTATAAATATCGTTTCTAAGTCGGAATTGCAACTGATGCCATTTGTATTCTGCCCCACTAATCTGATCTGTCTTAGCAATACAGCGTCAGTTATGGAGGCAAGGGACAGTAAATTTGAGAACTCCACGAATCTGTGTTGATACAGTGCAAAAAATCATTAAAATTCCATTTTTGAGAAATTCCCGGAAAGTGTTGAGCGGATATATTACATATATTGAACGCTTCATCATGTGCCATTTTCAATCAGCCGATTCCGTTGTTTCTATAATGATAAGTTTCGAGGCAAGAAATGACCCAAAATGCACACCTTGCGTGGTCTGTACCGCATTATCTGCAAATAACTGACCTAAATCATATGAATATTTTCAAAGCATGTGTCCAGACGAAAATAAGTTGGAAAGAAAAGTGTCTCATAACCGTTTACTCTTTCCGCAAATTTGAGCTGAATCTGAATGGAGGGATGACTGTTTCTATTTTCGCTGACTTCCATTACCTCACGAAAGATTTAAGACACGGCCGCCTACACGGAGCTAGGAAATTCAATTCAAGCATTTATTCATTTATTTTACAAAATAATTACTCATACGCAGGATTCCTCAGTTCTATTAACACCATAATTAACCAGTTGAATATAAAGACCTTTAAAGTACATCTATTTTATTTTTTTTTTTTAATTCTGTAATTACAATATTTTAACAGCGATTTTCTCTTGGATGATTTCTATTGTATCAGTGATATCCCTTCAAATCCATTTTCCAGCTGATATCGCAAATGTTTACAGCTGCTTCCTTTTTGTTAACCAAGTACTATTTCCTTCATGCGAATTTGGCGGTTCAAATCTAAAGGCGTTCATCGAGTGTCTTCGGATTTAGCCTAACTGAAGAAAGTGTCTCCTGACGAGACCCTTGCTAAAAACAGCTTAATATCTATGGACAGATGACCATTTCCGGTTTAATTTGCTTCAAATACCTCGGGTAATATTTTAGGACCGTCCGGCTCCAAAGAGCTACGTAAATTGACCGAAGCATTCATTTACTTACTCAGTAATATCTTATTAGAAAAAGTTATTAAGATCTATAAATGTTTAAAGACCCATTAAATATAAATGCCTGTAAAGAGCAACAATCTGTTTTTTTCAGAAATCGTACCTGGGCCCAAATACGCTATGTTAAATGTGACACAGCTTACGAGTGCAAACGTGCATTTTAATGTGTAAGGTCTCGTTAGAAAGGGGATAGGAACTCGGCTAGACGGAGACATCTTTAATTAGGCACTAAGCGAAAGGAACAGTCCAGGACAGTTTCATGAGTATAAGTCTCTCATAATCATGGCCGTAAATTGATAACTGCAGTGTTCTTGTAAATGATTGTGAATGTGAATTCAGCCTTCTGTAAAACAAATTATATTCAGGCCTAAATGAAAGACAGACCGAAGACAGACTACATACAGGCCGATATTAGGAATAAAACGTTAGAATGTGAGGAGTATACCTTTAATAAAGCATGTAGGAAATATTTGATGGAAAGTTATAGGGGGAGGGGGGCGAACTATGGAAAATTCGAATATTCCTCTAAGTGCTCTGATATGGTAGATATAACGCGACAATAACAATGACATTTAAACCTAAACAATGGTTTTAAGAAATTTGTCAACTCACTGTTCATATTTTCAATCAAAGCACTGAAAGTGCTGACAGCAAGGGGCTCATTGCAGATCATGTATGTCAGTTGAACAATGTATACATTCAGTAATACCAGCCTATTAAGTACCACACTTACAGTCAGATACATTAAAAAAAACCTTTCTTTGTTTTGTTGGTTCCATGCCAGATTTCAGCAGACTTTCAGTAAGAACCAGTCGAGTGTGAATCACGACTCGTGACAACTTTCTTACATAAACAGGTCAATGGCCAAGTGTACGTCATTGGAGTGAGTAAAAGAGATGGGCTCCGAAGAGCTGAACGCAGTTGAAGGAGATATCAGTATCTCACTATAGTCCATGATGTCTAACTGTTTAATATTGACAATTATTATCGCTGATGCGCAAGACCATGACTAAAACATGATCACTCGTAATTACAAAGTTAAAAAAATTAAATTAACATAAAACTATCCTAAATCAACCATTATACTAACTGTACGATAATAACAACGAGGAGATGACTACTCAATAATTAAAATCTCGACAACTTGCTTCCAGTGGTTTGTCAAAATCGTGGAGACACTTCTGAAGAGGAATCCCGGAATATTGTTTTCGAAAAGTGTCCACAGACGATAGGTTCTAGTTGTACAACACCAATTTTCTCAAAGATGTACAACTTTAAAATTCTACAGTTTTTGCATTCAGACAGTATTCCATTCCCATATAAATCACAGAGTTTACCTCCAAAAAGTCCCTCCATAATGGATCCCATGCAGGATACAGATGGAATTATTGTAATTGTGTATGTAATTGTGATTATGTCTGCAAATTAACCTGCAACGGAGAGATCGTTTACAAGGTAGACAATGGGTTCGTCCTTGGATTGCACGTAGGGAACAATACGGGGCTTACCATGCGCTAATTCAGGAACTGAGCCAAGAAGACCCAAGGTCATTCCTTATACATTGCGCATTGGAAGCCACTATGCTTCAGAATTTTGTTTATATTTTGGACAGTTATTTCTGGACTTTCATTCACTTGCCTCATTATCAACTAATAATTTACCAGTTTGTTGCTTGTCAACGTGGGTGGTACATAGGGCAAAACTTACATGTTGTAATGTGTAAGTCGAGACTTAAGATTAACGAAATCAAGGAATAGCATCGCACATATGATATTTGGCATCAAATTTTACATTTAATTGATTTAGTTTAACTAAATCCTACCGTCTGTTGAGGCCTAAAGGATTTCTTTTTACAAATTTGAAACTCAAATGGCCCATATTGCCGTATTTGTTATATATATTGCATTAATATTGGCTTATTGTATAATCATTTGAAAACAATGTCTCTATTTAGGCATTTATTTTATCGGTCATTATATTATATGTAATTTTGATTATGTCTGCAATTAACCTGCAACGGAGAGATCGTTTACAACGTAGACAATGGGTTCATCCTTGGATTGCGCCCAGGGAACCATGCGCTAATTCAGGAATTGAGTCAGGAGGACCCAAGGTCATCCCTTTTTCATTGTGCATTGGAAGCCACTTTGCTTCAGATTTTTGTTTATATTTTGGACATTTGTTTCTGGACTTTCGCTCACTTGCCTCATTATCAGCTAATAATTTACCAATTTCTTGCTTGACAACGTGGGTGGTACGTAAGGCAAAACTTACAAAATAGAATATGTTGTAATCTGTAAGTCGAGGCTTGAGATTTACGAAATCAAGGAATAGCATCGTACATATATGATAATATTTGGCTGCAAATTTTACATTTAATTGGTGTTGTACAACTAAATCCTAGCGTCTGGTGAGGCCTAAAGGATTTTTTTACACATCCGAAAATCAAATTGCCCATATTGGCGTATTTGTTATAATTGGCTAATAATGTCTCCCACCACACAATGGTGTGGGAGATATATTGATTTACTCCTGTGTATAAAAATATATGTGTGCGTGTGCGTGTGTCACAAAGCTTGTCCGCACTCTAAGTCGAACATTTCTCATCCGATCTTCACCAAACTTAAACAAAATGTGTTTGCCAGTAAGTTCTCGGCCAAGTTCGATAACTAGCCAAATCGGCCCAGGCACTTCGGAATTATGGTCCTTGAAACCCGTTTTTTTATAATCAAAGCACTCAAAGTCTGATAAGGCAGTTGAGGTATTGGTGCATAGTTGAAACATGTACTACTATTTAGATAATTAGGCAGTTGTGGGAGACATGCACTTTTCTTAAAAGCAGCTCTAGTTGTATAATCATTTCAAAACAATAACTATTATGGTATTTATTCTATCATTAGGGGACAGATTATAAATATCTGTTCTAAGTTGGAATTGAAACTGATGCCATTTGTATTCTGCTCCACTGATCTGATCTGTCTTAGCAATACAGCGTCAGTTATGGGGGCAAGGGACAGTAAAGTTGAGAATTCCGCGAATCTGTGTTGACACAAGTGCGAAAAAATCATTAAAAATCCAATTTTGAGAACTTTCCTGAAAGTGTTGAGCGGATGTATTACATATATTCAACGTTTCATCATGTGACATTTTCAGCCTGCCGATTCCTGTTTCTATGATAGAAACCAGTTAAACTCCGGTTTAAGTACACTAAATTTTTAAGCAAAATCTGATATTCGTCTTCCAGCTCATAACAACAAAGATATTTTCTTTCATTAAACGGGATGCTCATTGTTTTCTTTTCCACCATCATATTCTACTTCTAATCGCTGTGGCGGCACTTAGTTTAGACAAAGCATACATAAACAATGGAACCCAAAGGAAGCTTATTTTAATAAAATAGTGATTATCGCAAGCTAGCTTTCCAGTCTTCGAAATATACATCGCGTACTCGGCGTTTAAATAAATTTAACAAAAACAAAATATAACCCAAATGTTATATGTTGACGATTACGTCGCTGTACTTACTTAGTGGGTTTTGTTTTTGTCGTTGTTTTCTTCACCTCCTCTGCAGGAGAACAGCTCATGAATTTAAATACACAGCAATGAATATTGACTAAACAGTTCACTATATACAGTCATATACTAATCAACTGGTATTTTGGAAGGACAAACAGTCAATGTTGTGCAATCAGCCACCTCTCAAAAAACACCATTCTGACATTGCTATAGGTCAGCCTGTAAGAAACCTATATTGAGATAAAAGAGCAAGGATACTTTAAAATGCAAGTCACCTTGGTTAAAAGGCCAGTTTTTTGTCTAATTCTTAGGTTACATTTGTAAAAAGTTTGACTATAATTATGCATATCAAAAATTAAACACATATATACTTAACTTAAAAAAAATAAAATTAATTAAAGTATAAAACTAAAAATATAAGACACTGTATATCAATATTTGTTCCAGATTACGTACTGTGTAGTAAGTTTGGCGTTGATAACGGAAAGAGGAATGGGCATAGCCATGCCTACATTAAGATGACGAAGCCTTGTACCTATAAGGAGTTACAAACTTACAATGACATATTAACAACACGAAACACAACATACAACAATCCTTAACAAATGCTTATACAGAAATAGTGGTATAAAACTTACTTATATACATACCAATAAAAATAACACAATAAAGTAGGTTTAAAATTAGAATAAATTAACTTTACATGCAAGTACAAAGCAGTATCCGGAATTTCGGTTTGAATAAAAGGCCTATACCCCCAGCCCCTATCATATGAAATAAATATAGCAAATAGTTATGCCTACAATATAATAAATCAATATTTAAAATAAGATCTAAAAACAAATGTTACACACGCGCTGAAAAAGGTAACCACAGGCAGATGTTTTAAGGATCAGAATGTTGTAACTCCATAAAGCTAAATATTGTCAAATTTTTATTATTCCATTTTTTTTTCATGGAATAAAAAGTCAAATAGGGAAGGACTCTACAACTAATAATTTAAAATTATAAAAAAACATATTCACTGAACTTCCATGGTAATCTTTTGCGGCGCTTATGCGCATGCGCAAAATCTACGCCACAGGATCAGGGGCAAAATAATATGACAAAAGAGAAATACCCATAGGTACTTAACATGTAATTTATACCCTTTAATAACTTTCGTCAAGAAAACATAGTTGGTTTCTAACGCCTTGGTTAAGCCGTGCTTAAAAACCAAATCTTGACTTTGCTGACCCATGCTGGTTTAACTGGATGCAATTCCGAGTCTGATTTATTAGATTATAAACTGTTTTTGTTCCACCGGTAATGGACTAATAAAATATCACTGTTTTTCGTCCGATATTTTTTTTGGTGGAAGGAAAGTTCTTGAAAGAAATGTGATTAGATATACATGTTTCGCTTCTTCGGAAGCCGTTCTCGCCATAATGTTACAATGGAAGTCTATTGGAAAACCATTGGTGTTCTTTAACTACATTATTGCCGTTTGATGAGTTATTTTAGCTCTATAAACCTAAACGCAATAACTAGTACTCCATCGTTCAAAATATTCAAATATCATATAAGATATCGGCATTAAAATTACACTTTTTGTAACAAGTTACCACTCACTGCTGAATGACAAATTAATCCCGCCGACTGACCAGTAACAACTGCCAAATGACAAGGTACTGATCGAGTGACAAACGACTTATACCTTCTGCAGAATGACAAGTTTCCGCTGCCAATGAAATGACAAATATACACTACAGAATGATAAGCAATACATCATTATGTATTTAGTGATCACGCAAGAATGGAATGTAGTCCAATGATAGTGTACACTGACGACCTCAGAATGACAAGTAAAAGTTATAATATGAAATACTGTTCTCTGATACTACATACGCGCATGCAGAGTAAAAAAGCTCCAATTGAATGAAAATTCGTTATGAAATATAATCAATGCTATGTTTTAACAGTGGTCGTCTTTTTCCAGTATAAAAAAGGAAGAGCTTGTTGCCACGTCATTAACGGCATATGCCAGATTTTCTGAGTCAGCCGACTCTGCCATAGGTTCTAGAACGAAATATATGTGTCCCGAATCCCTTCCATTGGAGCTACTTGTGTCTTTCATAGTGTTTTGAAACACTGGCGTCACTTTACTGGTCCCTGGCTCAAGTTTGAAATATACGTGACCTGGATCAAACGGGAGAGTATCTGATTTACTCTCAAATGGTTTTACAGGCAAGCGTTTGTCTGAACCGGGTTCGAGAATAAAATATTCATGATTTGAGACCCTTTTCTTCTGTTTGTTACCAGGATTTCCGGGTGAAAATGGCTCATAACTGTTTGTTGTTGATGCATTTTGTGTTTTACTTGTACTCGAACCTTCGGTTTTGATATCGGAATATCTGTGCGTTTTGCTATTACCCACAATGCACTTTTCGTATCGTTGCCCATCACTTGTGTCCGCACTTGCATCCGCTTTTGTTCGAGAAATTGCCTGCTTTGGAGTAGCAAATGTCCTTGTCTTTTTCTAAAGATGAAAATTATATAATTAAATTTGACCAATATTTTAATAGCATTTGCATGGTTTATTGTCTGTTTTATAACGGTTCAGAGTTCAGATGCGCAGGTCTTAACCTGCCTAACCATCTGAACAATGAACATCAGATTGAAACTTTAATCATATTTTATTAGCTGAATCAAACACACAAACAAAATAGAATAAACATGTAATTCATTTAAAAGAAGATCTTTTTTTAAAGCATACGTTTAAAGCATTGGAAGCTTAGTAGGTAATTAGTGTGCAAAAGTTATATAAAGTGAATAGAAGAAAACAAAGAATCCAGTAAAACACGAGAATAAACATTTGAGCCGCACCATGCGAAAACCAACATAATGCGTATGAGACTGGCATGGATCCATACCAGCCTGCGCGGATTTCAAAGCCTTTTTCAAATAAGAAACCGTTAGTGAACAGCATGGATCCTGACCAGGATGCGCAGGCTGGTCTGGATCCATGCTGCTCGCAAATTCACTATGTTGGTTTTCTCATGGTGTAGCTCATTTTATATTTTTGCAAGTTAGAACAAAATATCATGGAATGGTAAGTATTCTAAAACAGTAATTTTTTATTTTAATTTCCGTCAAACCAGAAGAAAGCTTTATTTATTTTATAGGGTAGGGCGACAATTAGGCCATTCAAAAAGATGAACCCGGACCCAATTTTTAACAAGGCAAGTTATATTCCTAAATGTTGGTAAAAGTCTGAAGTTTATCAGGTTGCCGGCATAAACTGGCATAAATGATGGCGATCTGAGAAATCAATCCAAGATGGCGTCCAGGATGGCCGCATCAAAGGTAATGATGACTACAATGTTTAAACACACCATCTGTTGAATATTTAACTACGATATGTCAGATTTTATGAGTATCATTTTAACATAAATTTCCTAAAAATATAAGACAAATTAAAGGTCAAATAATCATAAAACTCAAATATCGGATAGACAAGTTAAAGCATAGCAAAAGTTCCTTCTAGGGCACATCTATATAAATATAAAATGATCATCTTGTAAAATTTTGGTTGCAATGTCTGTTTTATACTGCCCAAAAATGTCAGGTAAGTATTTACGCTAGTTCTTTAACATAAATTGTTAAATCCAACAACAAATTAAATATGTTACCACTTTCAGTAGAGTAAATACGGCATTAAAACATTGACCCGGTCAATCCATTACGATTCGATGCGTGAATTTGTTGCGCATAATTAGAGGGTCGCAATGGGGTTTGTTTTCACATATTAACCATGCATTTGAAGGTAACGATAATATTTAGTTGTTTACATTTAATTTTTTCTGATATATGTCTATCTGGTCGACTGAATGTACATATGTTATGTTCTTCAAGAATGGAGGAAATAAAAGAATCAATCAATCATCCTCGGGTTTAGTAGTATGTAATCGGCATGGAACGCGTTCAGTCAGAGGGTCGCCTCAATTAGGAAAGAATAGTTTAGCGTCAGAGGTTATTTCTAAGGTCACAGAATTTAATTGGCCAGCTTGTAATTACAACAGCTTTCGATATCAGTAGCTCAGTCAAGAGTGACTTACCGATTTAAAATGTTCCTTCTCGAGAAAGAACAATAAAAAAATATATTTAGCATATGATTTCAAGACAATTTTCAGATTTCAAAAGTATTTATGCAAAATCATGTCCTTAAGTTTATTCTCGGTGAACAGTACTCATAGTACCGTGAATGCTACTCAATGAGCAGTACTAAAGTACCGTGAAAACTATTCAGGTAAGCAGTAATCACAGTACCGTGAATAACACTACGCAGTGAGCAGTA
The DNA here is from genome assembly GCF_021730395.1 of Mercenaria mercenaria. Taxonomy (NCBI): domain Eukaryota; kingdom Metazoa; phylum Mollusca; class Bivalvia; order Venerida; family Veneridae; genus Mercenaria; species Mercenaria mercenaria. The sequence continues at coordinate 33,114,590 of NC_069373.1, read as the reverse complement.
CTCACGGTGCCGTGAACACTACGCAGTGAGCAGTACTCACGGTGCCGTGAACACTACGCAGTGAGCAGTACTCACGGTAATGTGAACACTACTCAGTGAGCAGTACTCACGGTGCTGTGAAACACTACGCAGTGAGTAGTACTCACGGTAAATTGATTGTGAACATACTCAATTGAGAGTATCCGATATGTAAACACTACTCATGAGTAGTACTCACGGTATGCTGAACACTACTCATGAGCAGTACTCAGTGCCTTTGAACACTACTAGTGACAGTACTCATGGTAATGTGAACACTATTCACCATTGTAAAAAAAAATGTTACCGTGCGACCACATACATGCATCACAGGATCGATGCCCCTTTCTCAAACGAAATAGGGGCGACAATTTTGTCAACCTACCATATCCCCTTTTCGGATAGGTAATCAGTCAACTATTAATCAAGACTTTTGAAGAAATAGTTTATATACGACATCTTTTTTACGTTTAAGCAGGGTAATAGTGTCAATTTGTTTTCGGTTTTGACATTTAAAACCGAATGTGCTTATATAATTTTTTGGAAAATATGACGATGTTTATTTTTTTTAGCTCCTGTAAAACTGATTTATTAGACTTTTAATTATTTCAGTGATATCGTCGAAACGTTTTCAAAACGTTTTATAATGTTATATCAAGGTGCATATATTTCAAGTTATGCAAAAATATGCTCTATTTTTGTATGCAAACTTTGCTTGAGGCAATATGCGGACAATACTTGAATAGCATTGAAAACCTGTCTATGGATAATACGACATTATCCGTGTGGACCTGCGATAACAAATAAAAATAAATGTACTAATATACAGAATTTAAAACAATTACAGTAAATGAACCAAATTTGTAAGTATTCTGGTGTTCTGACCTCATAAATGATAAAAAAAATCCCTATCCTTTGGGGACCACAAAACATAAAATAGAACTAGAAACTGACAACAACATTTGTTTTTCATACCTGCATAACTTGAGGAGGAAAATTAGACACATGTATCCATATGTATCAACTTCTTCAAGTACTTTTCTGATTACCTGCTTGCGCATATAAGCATATAAAGTCACATTAATATGAGTATATAAAGTCACATTAATATGAGCATATAAAGTCACATTAATATGAGTACCTTTTACAACAGTTCTACCGTAAGTCATCAAAAATGGTCATTCTTTGTATCAGATAATCCTTTTGTGCCATTCTTTGAGGATTTATAAGTTCTAATTTTCAAAACTACAAATGAGTGATGATGAATGGGTAAAATTTGTATTTTTAGCAGGAATTCGACCTTTTGACATTATTTTTTTTAACATTTAAATGTAACATTTTAAATCTTTTACAATTTATGAAAGGTGTGTTGCAATAATTCTACAAAACAATGCATGCCAGCAGTTTATTTCATCAAAATTAAATGAAGAAATCCTTATATTTTTTGCAAAAGCACCTTCTTTCAGTTAATCTTGGATTTCTCTGCTGGCTACCATTCGTGCCAATTTATGCCGGTGTAATGAAGTATTTCGACCCCCATAGAATAACGACCCCCGGTCATTATTCTATAGAAAATGTGACTCCTTTCCTGTAAAATATTGACTCCCCTTATAAAAAACTGACTCCCTTTGAAAACTCTATAGAATAACGACCCCTGGTCATTATTCTATAGAAAACTGACCCCTCCAAGTAAAATACTGACTCCCTAAAGATGACTCCCTTCGAATCTCATAGAATAACGACCCCGGTTATTATTCTATAGAAAAAGTGACTCCTTCCAACTAAAATACTCACTGCCGAAATTACTACATTCGAACTCTCATAAAATATCGATTCCCGAACATTATTCTATTTAAAAAAGTTTCTCTTTCCGTGTAAAACACCGGCTCCTAAAAAGACTTTCGACGATAATATCTATTTAAAAGTGATCCCGCCAAACCTAACGGACAATTTTACTAGATCTACAACTCTAATACCCTCCATTGCCAATAGTTAACATTTTGATTGTACTACTACTACTGTTGCCGCTACTTCTATTGCTATTACGACATGTACTTCTTCTTCTTCTACTACTACTACTTCTACTACTACTACTACAACTGCTACTACTGATACTACTATACCTGCTTCCACTAATACGTCTTGTACATCTACCTCTTCTTCTCCTGCTGCTGTTGTTACTGTCACTTATTCCTCTGCTGCTGCTGCTGCTGCTGCTGATGCTGCTGCTACTGCAACTGCTACTACCACTACTACTACTACTACTACTACTATCTATCTATTGTTGCCGCTACCGTACTTTACTGCCACTGCTAAGTATTGCAACTTCTATTAATACTAAGTTATATGCTAGCAGTTTCTTGTGCAGTTTTCTTCTGAAGAATTACTTCATACCGAAGTTTGCAGGGATTATTGACACTGGTGTGTTTTGTGAACGTATTGTGAATTGTTATTTTCCTGAAAAAAAAATGTATACACCAAGATACAGCGTCTAGAAATAGAATCCCTTTTCCCGTTGCGGAATGCTCTGATTTCTGTGTCAAGTGACGGTATCTGGGGCTAATGGTCAAATGGAAGGACGGACGGACGGACGGACAGACAAGGGCAAATCTATATGCCCCCCTCCCCTGAGTGGGGGGCATAAAGTGCAGCAATTAGGCCTTAGATACTCGAGTTATCACTAAATTTGACCAAATGACCGGGGGTCATTTTTTTATGGGAGTCAATATTCTTCGTGAGGTTCAGTTTACTTAACGTGGGTGACTCATAGTACTATGATCTGGAGGTCATAATACTATGACCGGGGGGTCACTTTTTCTATAGAATAATGACCGGGGGGTCATTATTCTATGGGGGTCAAAATACTTCATTACACCGGCACTTTCAGAATCTACAAAATTTTACGAACATTTCAGTATATAACATGCCTAGTTAAAATTTGGGTCGGGTTTACCCCTAGAAATAGTTGACTTTCTTGGCCGAAGTCACCCTACCAATATTTTTTTTGTATGCTCATTGAAATTAATCTGGATTAGTAAAATCATGCGTCAACTGATGTCATCGATGACGCCTCAATTAACGTGACCATGTTCTATAGTCGTTCCGTGCATCAACCGTTGTAACAACTACATTCTGTTATTCACATGTTTAATTAAGAAATAATTTATAGTAAAAGAGCGCTTTAACACTATTTATGCACGATGGTCGGTTATACGTCGGGCGTAATAATTTCACGTGGGCGCAGCCCGAGTGAAATTATTTGTTCGACGTATTACCGCCCGTGTGTATAAGTAGTGTTAAAACACGGTTTTGCTATTAATTATTTCAATTCTAATATACCTTTAATCGAAAACAGTAGATAAAATATAGTAGCGCTCTTTCTTTCTTGGTCGTAAAAAAAACCTCTGACGTCACCGCACGTTAACGTGACGTCATTCTAGCGTATGCGTGTTTTAATAGAGACAAGCATATTAGAATAATTATGCTACACGCTTACGCTAAAATGACGTCACGTTAAGGTGTCATGAGGTCAATGTTTTTGTTTCGACCAAGAAAGAGCGCTACTATATTTTATCTGACTGTTTTAGATTAAGCTCATATTAAAATCGAAATAATAGATAGCAAATTCGTGTTTTACCTAAATTAATACACAAAGTCGGTTATACCTCGCCAGAATAATTCACTCGGGCTTTGCCCTCGTGAAATCATTCCACGGACGTATAACCTCTTTCCGTGTATTAATAATATTAAAACACGGTTTTCAATACAATTCTTTAATAAAAACTAACAGAAATCTAAACTTGTTTTGCTCTAGGTGTAAATAATGGACATTGATATTTAGTTCTTTATTTGAATGGTATAGTCAATTACAAAATGACAAACACTTTTTCAAAACGGTGAAAATGTTAAGGGAAACATTATTTCAGTTGAGCAGTCCTTTTCAGTTTGAGCCTTAATAAATGGCAGAATGTAACTCATACCTCGTCTATTTCCATGTAGTGGTTTGTTCTTGCGTCTGTGCACTCGAGGTCCACAAAACCTGGAGCCTCCTCTCTCCCCAATATACTCTCCTGTGATCTCGGGCACCCGTGACATCTAAGTTTTCTACAAGAAGTAAACCATCATCCCAGTTAGTTTCTGAATGCGACGTCGTACTTTTTGACATTTGTAAATTTATCCGGCCATTGGTAAAAACTTCTACTACGTGATAGTCATTTTCTCTTTGTATGCAAAGACAAAAAAAAAATAGTGATGCTAGAAAATTTATCTTCTTATGTTTACAAATGTACTGTTTCTCGTGTTTATTACATTGTCCAAGTCGTTGTGGACAGTACTGTAATTAACTACATTGTATTATTATTATACGAGATTTATATCGCGCCCTTTTCATGATAAACACGTTCAAAGGTTCTTTACATATACTGCAGCCACACAGGGCGCGAAATCATCCTCTACTAGTACAGACACAGAGCGATCTGATCAGAGGGACAGAGTGAGATAAAGCCCCCAGAACAGACAGAGAGAACTTTTTTAGATACAGGCCTGTCCGGCTAACTTAGCCTAGCTCTTTGCGAATAGACAGTCTGGTTCTTTAACGTGCCCAGTGTATAACACCGATACACGTGAAGCCGTCTTTCCTGGGAAGAACCAGTACAGGCCTCTAGTTAGAAGGGAGACACTCAAGAGCATCTCAGAAATTTCCAGTGCCTGGACCGGGATTCGAACCCCGAATCTCTGGATTGACAGTCAAGCGTGTTACCACTAGACCATCGGCTAAACAACTACACAAATGTAATCACCTAGATAGATACCAATTGTAAGCTTACATGTATAGTTTTGGCAGTGTAATCAGCAAAAGCACGGCAGAAATAAATCCAAGCACGAACCCCGGCAAAGCCATCAGAGCTAAAAGTTCATCTGTAAAATAGATATATATGCATATAAGGCGGAAGTACACTTGTAAATACAATTGTAAACTGATACGCATGTTTGACAAATAAAATAATATACAATATAACGTTAACCCATTGAATAATGATCCTGGATTAGATCCAATGATCTGTTGTAGTGAAGTCGTAAAAAAATCATCTCCTTTATTTCATAATTTAATCTTTATGTCCCTTGATATTCTTTCTATGTTTCATTTTTTACCAAAATAATGTAGGGGGTGGGGGAACTTCCGTGGTCGAGTGTTTAAGGTCAATTGCCCCAGCCAGCAAACCAGAGCGACCCCAACCAGCAAACCCGTAGCTAGCCATCGTTGGGTAGATACGATAGATATCGATAAAAAGTTTCTTGTTGTCGACAAAAATCCCCAGTGGGTAGTTGGCGAAATTCCCCACGTGGAATGGATGGAACAACTTATTTACTGCCGAGCCCACGACAGGCGTCATATTTACCTTCCCAGCATCCAGTCTAGACCGATAATGCTGGAAACAGTACCAATTTAAGTATATCACCCAACACTGAACATCAGTCGGGATATCACCCGCGACCGGGAATCGAACTCAGTCCGCTGGCGTTGTAGTCCAACCTGCTAACCACTATGTCACTGACTCCGTTACGAAATCGTCTTGATAAGTAGCTCCAGCTATTTCAAACATTTAAAAAGTTCATTTGACATGTTTAAGGTGTCTCGGTGTTCGCAGTGTTATGCCGTCAAGCAATGATCTGTATAGATTTTTGGTTACAAGTCAGATCGATATTCCAGTGGAGTGTCGCTCACAAATCAGGCCACATATTGTAGCCAAGAATAACATGAAAATCTACTGTCACTCCACAGAAATACAGAGGTTACCACGTACACGTAACCACCATTTTACCAATAAAATGGTTATTGGAGGTAAAACAAAACACCTTTGTCGGATCTATCTGCCGATATTTCATCCACATATTGACCTCTATCATCTATTTATGGGGAATGCTCACTGGACGTTCAACTTTGTTTGTTCGAACTCTGTTCGGCTGTTAAGAGGCCAGGTAGCTGGATTGCAGAGAGTCGGCGGTCCTATCAAGGTACAAGCCTACGCATGGAATAATGCCCGCAGGAACACCTACTACTGAGGCCATCCTATGTTGGCTACACTATTGCCGTGTGATCAGCTGCACTATACCTGCTACATTTTCAATAAACACCATTCTTTTTGCAATGTTTAATGATATTTTTTACAATACAAAATTGTAGTTCTGAACAAATATTAGTGGTACTCACCGCCCATAATAACGAATTGGCAACGCACTCGGTATCACTATATATTCCACTTTTATTTTTCAAATATAAAACACTAACACATGTATATTCTATTTTGTCGTCTGCATACTTATAGTTTATACAAGGAAGTTAATGTAATGCGTGTTAAGATCAGTTGATTTTTAATGTATTTATTTACGTATCCGCTGATATTGTCCTTTCAAGAAAGGCGGAAATTATCTTATCGTTTTAGACTGCTTAAAGGCGGCCAATTCTAATTTAAGAATCTGACATTTTGAGAAACATATATAGGAATATTTCAACAATCTGAAACCTGATATCCTCGTTGAAAATCTAACTTGTAGCGCTAAGTGAATAATGAATATAATATTTACAATAAGGACAGGAAAATAATATCCATTGAAAATCCAACTTGTATAAAGCGCTAAGTAATGCAGATAATTTATTATAATATTATGCTAAAAATTTGCTTGACCAAAATCTGATTAACCACATTTAAATATGTACATTTACGGTAATAATGATATTGTAAACATTTACAAAGACCTTGAAAATAGTCACCAACTTGATAAAGAAACAAGAAATTGCATCTTGATTGCTAGATTTTATGCATTTATTGACTACATGATTTTATTTCTTTGAAAATCTTTGCAATCGTCATGATTCCACGTACGCCAAAGGCAGCAGGGCCTACTGGGGCTACATACAGGGACTTTGGAATCCTGTAATTGGAAAAACTGAAAATTACTGTCCTAGTTTTAAAATTCATGTTAGTCCCACATTCTAGATGTGCTATCATGTTTGGTTTAACACCAAATATTACGACAAACAGACTATAGGCACATTTGTGTCCACAACTTTTAAAACATTTACTATGTAGACATAAAAGTTTGCTTTAGTAATAAATTCTGCGGCCAAACAGTCAAGCTTTACGGCCGTCATGGACATTTTTTCCTGTATTGCACATTTTACAATTTCCGTAGACTCCACATAGCCTCGTCAAAAAAGTTTTTCCCATGTCTCAGTTTCTAATTGAACCTCTAGGAACATGCCCTTTGTTTGCTGATACTGATAAATCATTTAGAGTAACATGGTTAAAAGTTTTGAGAGAAACCTCTAGTCCGGATGACATTACTGTTTTAACTAATAGGTATTATCACAGATGGTTGGAACTGAACGTTTTATGAAGTCCGCAAAAGATTTTTTATTGAATTTTAATGCAATTTTATGACAAGCATTTGGTTATTAGGTTAAGAAATGTTATCTCTGAGCTCGAATACTTCTTTCTCTCATTTAATTTCAAATGTAGATCTTACGTAATCACCCTATCGTCGGCGTCCGCGTCACAGAAGATTAAAGTTTTAAATGTATGTAGGCCAAATGCTTTCAAACTTCACATATGTCTGTGGTATCATGAAATAACATCTCAAGACAAGTTACTTAACTCTAGCTTTTATTTTGTCAAAATTATGCCATTTTAACTTAGATTTCAGGTTAAAGATTTGCTTGTAAGCATGAGGAATTTTGTGAGACTTTTTTGCATGTGAGCGTGTTTCTCCGGAATTTTTCAGATTCTCCACACGTTTTTGACCTCATGAGTTGGCCTCATTGGACAAGTTACATGACTCTAAAAATTTGCATGTCAGCATAGAAACTACTAGTCCGATTGCTTTCAAACTTCACACATGTCTTTGCTATAATGAGATTACAAGCAAGTTACATAACTCTAGCTTTTATTTTATCAAAATTACGCCCCTTTATAAAATAGAAATTTGTGACAGTTTTGCATATGAACATGTTTCTCCGGAATTACTAGATCGAGTGTTTTCTGATTCTCCACACGTCTTTGACATTATGAGTTGACCTCATGGAACAAGTTACATGACTCTTAACTTTTATTTTGTCAAAGTTACGCCCATTTTATAAAAGTTTTGCATGCAAGCATGTTTCTCAGGAGAATTTCTCAGATGTTCTCCGATTCCCCACACGTCTTTGGCATCATTGGATGACCTGACTGGGCAAGAGTCATAACTGGCTTACATTTTACTAAAATTATGCCCTTTATACAATGTTGCCTTGAGGTCCATTGACCTATTGAGCCAAATAATCTACTGACCGCAGGCATGAAATATGGTATATTGACTCGGAAACATTAGATGTTATCTGTTGATCACAGGCAACAGTTCCATTAATTTGCACATCAGTAGACACAAACTTTCTTTAATTATTAAGCAGACACTATTTTCAGTCTAGAGATGAACTAGACATTGACCTTTGACCTACCCATCCATGAAATATTTAAGGTTATCAAATGACCTTTGCAACGGTAGACTGAACGGATCTTTAGTTACTGAGCAGAAACCATGTTTCTGTCTTGAGGTCACTGTGACCTTGACATTTGATCAACTGATCCCAAAGCAAAACGGACCACATATTGACCACATATTGTCATCCGATGACGTTTGGACCAGTGAGAGTCAAATTATTCTCTAGTTACAGGACACCAAATGGTTTACCGACGAAAGGACAGACAAACGGACGAAGAGCAAAACAAAATATTCCTCTTCTTCGAATCAAGACTATGGGAGCTCTTAAACTGGGACTGTGGCCATGACTGGTTTTTACCTCCCCTAGCAATACGAGGCTTAAATGAAATGGAAGTGATACTCTCGTCACGAGTTGGACTACTGTGGAGCTTAAAAATATAACAAGAACATCGCTGTTGACAGAAAAATACACCTGAAGCAATCGCCTCATCTAGTTTGAGGATCACAGATCAAACACTAAGGAGTTACTTAGCGGAAGCTAAATTGCAAACAGGCCGACAGAACATACGTCCATCTGAGTGACCATTACCTTTGTCCAAGAAACCAAACAATCAAGAGGAATCCATGGTGAACTTTCTTTTCATACTAACAATCGCTGGTACATTTGACTATTGACCTCTAAATCATAAGTAGTCGTTTATTGCCCACTGACAATGTACCTGACAGTCAAGTTTAGGAGTCGTAGGTAAAGTCGTTCAGGAAACATATTTTGTACTAACAGTTGTGACAGACCTTGAATCATATAATATCAAAATCATCAGGCGTCATCAACTCCACAGGAGCAACATGTCTGCCAACTTTGAGGATTGTAGAAAAAAACGTTCTCAAAATACCAGGTACACGGCAGAAACGATTTTAGACTAACCATTATTCTGATCTTTACCTTCAGTCCACCGGTGGGCCATTCACTACTAATTGGCAATGTACTCGACAAGTAAGAAGATCGTAGTTCTAGGGATTAGCAAGTTCATGAGCGAAAACAAAAACATTCACAATCACCGTAAACTTGACCTTAGACCCTCTGAACGTAATCATAATCAATAGAGCTCATCCACTATTCATGCGCTATATGCCACTAATTAAGTTCGAGGATCATAGGTAGAGACATTCTTAAGACTTATAGTAGAAATGTTGTTTTTTTGTACCAATAGTCACCGAGACCGTGACATTTGACCTAACAATCAATAGGGGTCACCAACTGCCCTTTAGCAATGTACACATCATGTCTAAGAAACATTTAAGTAAAAGCAATCTACATATACGGAAAAATTCTGCATTCCTTGTGGGGTTTCAAAGACAGGCACATGACTCGGAGAACTTGACTACAGAGACCCACATTACTAGCTGAACATCAGTGGGAGGAGAGGGAGTGGGAAGAGGAGAATATGTGTCACTGTATTAGTTACAGGTGAAGTTGATCTGGGAAAGAGATTTATTGAATATAGGAACAAAATAATTAAAAGTATTCTTAATTTATTTAATCATGAAATATAAATGTTCTAATTATAAATGAGAGTAAACTCAACTGTTAAATCAAAAACATATATGACTAGTAAAATGTTAAAATATAACATTACAACAAACAGTGATTTGTACACAGCTGTGGATTTCTCTGTGATTTCCTGAAACTGCTACCAGTATCTCCAACATAGCAAAAGTAATACATTTCTGGTCCTTAACCCTTAGCCTGCTGGCGGCAGATGATTCTGCCTTTGCGACCAGTGCAGACCAAGATCAGCCTGCACATCTGTGCAGTCTGATCATGGTCTGCACTGTCGCTATTCAGTCAGTAAATTTTCAGTGCAAACCCCTTTGAATAATAAATGGTATTGTCCAAATTGAAGGATGGACCAGTCCATTATAGAAATATAGCAGGGTAAGGATTAAGGATAAAAAAGTCCATTCAATGTTACCGTATTAATAACAGTTTTCATTACTGCTCATGAAACCAAAAATTGCTATTATTTTGCTAAGTTGTATTAAAGTGTAATAACATTTTGTACATGTTACATGTACATTGTACCTAATGAACATCAGCTTGGTTGTAATTAGTTATACACCCTTGAAATGCTTATTTTTTTTAAAAAAGTTTTCATGATGGGAAATCTGTTCTTAATCATCCACAATATCTGTCTCTTGACATTTTCCAAATTTGACAATTTTTCAGTGAGTTCAAAACATGAGTGTCTTTACCAATAAAATTTTGTAAAGTAAGTGACAAGAAGATACAGGGGCAGAAGACCAATCACTTCTCAGTATTTAGTGTCCAAATTTGTGTAATGATCACATGACCTCTGGACAATGAGCCTAAAGCTCTCAGCTATGTTCTAAACTTAGATAACCAAATACCTATTGACTTACTGATTATTTTGTCTTATAAATACTGAGAATCTATTAAAAGTATTCCCTTCTCTGAACATAAAATACTTTTTTATTTGTTATCATATAAAAAAAATAAAATAGTTTTGTTCAGAATAGCAAGTTTTATAGTTGTATTTCAATGGAACAAAGTATATGTCCATTGTAGAACTTTACCAGCAGGGATGGAGAATTGTAACGTTATCTTTTATAATGCCTTCTAAGACTTTAAATGTGTTCTTTTTTTCTATTTTACTATGTCCTAAAACACTGACTTTAAAATTTGATCTTAAAATCAGGAAATCTGAGGATCATCACCACCATTTCTGTGTCCCTTTACATTTATATGATGAACAGGGCTTAATTGTTCTTATTCTACATCTTTCTACATCTTATATCTGGGACACAGAAGACAGTAAGATATATATATAAGTGTATATGTAGAACTGTTTCTGGGGGAAATAATCTCTTCCTACAAAACAAAACATCTTCAAAGTTCAAAACAATAAATTCTTAAGATTCATTAACAAAATCAAATATTTGAACATTAACTCTATACATGAAGACATTAATCAACGAAGCTTTAAAAATGGAATGTTATAAAAAAATAAAATAAACTTATATAAAAAGCACATACACTAAATCAATACACAATATCAAAGATAAACTGTGAAAATACACAAGCATCACTGTATAGAGCGGTACACATTATTTGGTATGAAGCATATTTTATATGTAAGAATATGGAAATATTGCACATTAGTCAAAAACAGGACATTAAATTGAAATTCCAGACATACAGAACAATAAGCGAATGATTGGACACTGACATTATTTTACGATGTATCATACTTGTGAACCGTCATGTAAAAAGGGACCTCACATCACTTTACAATGTATCATACTTGTGAACTGTCATGTTAAAAGGGACCTCACGTATCTTTACAATGTATCATACTGGTGAACTGTCATGTTAAAAGGGACCTCACATCACTTTACAATGTATCATACTTGAGAACTGTCATATCAAAAGGGACCTAAGATCCCTTTACAATGCATTATACATGTGAATTGTCACATTAAAAGAAACCCGACAATACTACAATGTCTCATACTTCTGAATTTTTCATATTTAAAGGACTGCATGGTATATTTGCAGAAAAATCAGGATCTTAGAAAATTAGAAAGAAAAAAAAAAACCAAAAAATTACCATCATTTTGCTCCAAGGTTTCATGTTGCTATAATGGTCATATTTAATTGAAAGCATTTACTTTCCATACAACGTAAGGACACTCATATCAGCTCCATTTTTTCCTTATGGCAAAAAAAAAAATACACGTGTATCTAGCAGGCATTTTTCAATATCTCAGTTGAGCTACTGCCCAAAATTTACACATGTATACTGTTGACAGCATCAGTTTCTATTTGCAAGTAATGTCAATATTACATCAGGCAATTTGAATGAGTGTTGTCATGGCAAAAAAAACATCTTGCATACTGACAAGTGGTTGATGAACTGGGATGAAGATACACAATAACGCACTTCTCTGTGTATCTTTTTCTGGAGTTCTTCAATTTTGTACTTGAAAATGATGTCCATATTCAGCAGAAACTCAGTCTTTTGAAATAAAAGAGATAGAATGTTTTACTTCAAGATAATTAGACTTAAAAATATTTAGTGGTGTTTTCACAAAATGCTGTTTGAAAGTACCTGAACATTAATTTGAGACAGCTGGACTTGTGAGATTTGCAAATTTGAGATGCCCAGTGTCAACTGTATTCATGATGATATCCATTTCATCAAAGACAAATGATCGTACTTCACAAATAAGCAAAAACAACTAAATATATAGTTCACATGATGGCCTAAAAATCAGTTAAAATGCCAAAGTTGCACTTTTTTCAAGAGATAATTCACAAAACAAACATTAGGTCATGTATATGACACCATATATCATTTTTTGCATTGAACTGAGGCTGAGATTGTTTTAAATGGTCACATGCGCTCTCTACATATAGTGTAACACATTACTTTGACAGTGATAAACCATTACAAAGAGAAACAACTTTCTAGGCACAGTCAAGAATACCACAATGAATACCCTATCAGAGATTTACCCCTTAAAGTGAAAAAGGATAAACGGCAACTTCCTACCTTTTTAAATAAACAACATACATATACCACTTTTTTAATCACAACAGAACATCAGGAACAGTTTGCAACATATTAGAGGAAAACATGAAATTCAAAGGGCAGTTCATGGATTTGCCAATCCTATTCTGTTGTTCATTTCACATGAACACCGAAAAAAAAGTTTAATTTCTTATATTTACATTGTATTTACTTTCCATTTGTAAACAAGATCATATAAAAAAACTGCATATATTTTGACGCATTTAACATTAAAACCAGCTTCCTGGCCATTCTGTTCACCCGACAGAACAGCTGCAAATCATTTAACGAACGTTCTCCCCGACTATACGCGGACATCGTCAAAACAGCGGCCCGTTATCACTAAGCAGCGCTGACACAACTTTTGCACCTTTCCTTTTATTGTGTACATACGAAATAAACGTCATAATTTTCAACGGAAAGAATATGGTGAATGTAAATATAAATAAATAACCCACTGAATTATTAAATTTTGTCTGAATCAATCCCCTGTGCCTCAAAGTTGCACTATAAAAAATCTTTCAGAAAACTGATTTTCCTTCAATGCTAACTTTGAATTTTTGTTTACATTTGTTTAGGCAACCACTGCTGGAAACCACTAACAACTGTATATGGACAAGGGTATGTACAAGAAATGGTAGCATACATGCATTCTAATCTATTAGACAAACTACAGAAAAGCATGTTAATACAAAACCAAAGTTAATCTTAATATTTATGGCAAATTTTAATTTCCTCACTACTGCATTGGTGGTTTTCTGTTTCGGCTCTTTCTTACTTTCAAGAAAAAGAAATTCTAAAAGACGACTGAACCTGGGTATTTTTAATCACCAAATTATCAGGCACCTTAACTGGGCAATTATGGTAAATTGCATAATAAAAATATCATTAAGCTGTATAAATATGACTTGTTAAAGCTATGACCATTCATTTATATAAAACAGTTGTGCTAAATAGATGAGATAACAATGTAAACTATTAATCTATTGGGAGGTCTAATATTGCTTCGCTAAATTAGTCATGCTGTTAAATCAGTCTGAACATTATTGTCCCATAGTCCATCACTCCTATTGTTCAAGACCAGAATGTTAAGTAGGTACTCAAACAACTGAACAAGTTTCCCACTTCTTGTCTATCTGTTAACATATTATTCACATGGGCATAATATTTTTCAAGTAAAATCTAAACTGTTATGATATATTCTTAAACACTTGTCTTTAATTGTCTTTTCTAGACTTTAACCCCTACCCTGCTAAATTTCTATAATGAACTTGTCCATCTTTCAGTTTGGTCCGTGCCATTAACTGTTAAAAGGAGTGCTTACCAAAAAGATACTGACTGTATGGCGAACAGTGCAGATCTTGATCAGACTGCACAGATGTGCAGGCTGATCATGATCTACACTGGTTGCAAAGGCATAATCAATAGTGTCTAGCATCATAAGGGTTAAAATTTCATGAAAAGTAAAATAACTATTAAACGTTTTAACATACAAATCTGCAAACCCAATATTTTATCTAACAATTTGTTAAGAAGTTGAAATTCTGTATAAAATATAAAATTAATATTTGGATTTGTTAGTGACAATCCACAGAAACATGTGGGGTCAGCATGATTGGTGGAAGGGTGGTGGGAGTGGGGGTAAGGCCACTTATTTTTAGCCTAAACTGACCTGAAAATCTACAATATAATTGGATACCATGTGACCACCTTTTAACCAATTAAAATACCAGAATATTGTGGCAGGTATAACAGTAACTACCAGTTTCCTTTAATTATTTTACCAAACTGATTTTTTTTATGGTGAGAGTGAATATTTATGAAAGGCTTAACACTTAACCTGTGAATAGAAAAGTCATTGGGTTTCAGAATTGTAACATTTTGTTATTAATAAAAGGTTATTTTTGACATTTTTCAACTTAGCATATATGATATCACAACAACAATTAATATACCATATACAAGTTAAACCAAGTGTAGGACACATAGGATTTGTAACAGACACAGCAGATGATAAAATATACAATGAGTAAGCAAAGTAAACAAAACTTAACATTCAACAATAGACCTGATTCAAATTTCATGCATAATACATCAGCACTATATAACTTCCCCTCATTCACATATACTGTATTTCATCTTTCAAAAATGATCAGTCTCTCAGTGAACAATCTTTCAATAAATGAATATCAGGAAGTAAATGTTGATCAAAGGATAACTTGAAACACAAATATTCAGCATTAATGCTAGCAATTAATTTGAAAAAGTATTTTTAATTCTTTGCATTTCCAAATATATCTTGAAATACACAATGATGCATACTTCAGTGTAAAATACAATGATCTAGATTTCAATATGAAGTTTACTTCAACGTAAAATACAATGAACTTGCAAACGAAGTGATGTTCAATGTAAAATAAAATGAAGTTATTTTCAATATGAAGTAAACTTCAATGTAAAATACAAGAATGTAAATTTTAATACGAGTCAATGTAAAATACACTGAAGTAAATTCTAGTGTAAAGTACAGTGAAGCCGGCTGCATCACTTTTATTATTTTATTTTTTTTTATATTTAGCCAAACAATGTCATACACAATATTTTAAATGCTATAACAAAAGGTGTTCAACAGCAAGATATTGGCAATAATCTTTAAAAGTTTTCTTGCTCAAAATCATAAAAAGGGTTTAAATACATGTTTATATCTGCAATCAACTGTTACAGACTTTTACTTTCATACTAACATTTATCCTGTTTCATCATATACCAACTTTAATACTAACATGTATCCTGTTATTCATACTAACATATGTCCTGTTACATAATGTACCACAACAAGTATGACACTGAAAACAATTTGCAAGCACATGGAATTCAACAGTAATGTAAGTCTATAAATAGAAATGGTTGTCATGGAAATGGTTGTCTCTATGGAAATATGACATTTGGTCATGTTAATTGCACATTATGCGTTCATATCAACGTTCACAACAACTATATCCAGGAATGCTGCACATTTGCTTTCATAAAGCACATCAAAATTTTCTTATTCCACTCAACTTGAAGTTACAACACGTGTATACACAGAATAACGAAGTCCAGGTCAAGTTTAAGTTCCTTTCATTACATTTACTTAAGCGCACTGGAGCAAACAGAAATGGCATAAAGTTCACAGAGTTTATTCCCACACTGAACCATCCTTAGCACAGTTACTTATAACCAGTCTGAGGATGTTTGTGAAAACTTTCCATTACCACTTGTGAAGTCTTTGTTATGTGAAAGAAAGAAAAAGTAACACCCTTTTACAAAGTCAGCAGTCCATGAACTGAAGAAAACTTCAATAATGAGTAATCCTCTCAAAGCATTTGTTGCTAGGCAACAGCTGACTTAATTCTGTGTATCCATGGTAACTTCTGCAACATTCCTGATGTTCATTGTCAGACAAAAGTGGACATTGCTGACTGCTGGTTCCCCTTCTCATCTGGTTTTTGGGAACCATACTGACCTGAAATTACAAATGCACATTTTACAAAATTTGTAATGTGAATAAAAAACTTTCATAATGAAAAATGAACTTTTATAAAAATTACTTCATGGTAAAACCAACCATGACAAGTGGTCATACTGGTGATTTTCTCATATCAGCATGGCTTAATGGTCAAATAAACATGCTACATCTATCTGACAGCACATTTTCAATGTATAAGTACTGTATAGAAGGTACTGACACTGGTACTATGAAACTCTCACCCTGCTAAATTTCTATAATGAACTTGTCCATCTTTCAATTTGGACAGTACCATTAACTGTTAAAAGGGGTGCTTACCAAAATGATTCTGACTGAATGGCGAACAGTGCAGATCATGATCAGACTGCACAGATGTGAAGGCTGATCATGATCTACACTGGTCGCAATGGCAGAATCAATCGTGTCCAGCTAGGTAAGGGTTAATAATGAAACTTGCTATCCAATTCAATCTCTCAACCTTTTAAAAGTGTTAAAAACATATCTGTTATGTTATTATGTTGCATAACTAATATTTGTCATGTTACATAATTATTTTGCAGTCTCTCTCTCAATCACAGATGTTACTTGTATTTGGAATGAAGTAAGCATCTATTGATACAATGTATATTTACTGCCATCTTGCTTACACATTTTGCACATTTACACTGCATATCTTTTGTGATTCTGTTATATTGTTGCACGTACATGTGTCAGAATTGGCTAAATAAATCATAATGAACATAAATATGCATGATCTGTAGCAGATTAGTTTAAAATTAAACCAAAACATGCACCCTCCTGGGATAATTACTGATTTTTCCAAAAGCCATTTGACTGTTAATGGTAAGTAGGGAGTTGAACATAACAAATTCCTATATTTCCTACCTATAAATGATCCATCTTCATTAAATTTACTTGGATCAACATCACCATATTCTGCCATACTGTCTGTCTCACTTCCACCCAGAATTTTGTGATCATCATTGTCAAAGGAATCTGGACTTCCTGCAGCTAGAGGGTCTGTTTCACCACTGTTAAAAACAAAACCAATGTTGTAAATGTACAGTATAAACTCTGCTAGTAAAAGTATCTCCATGCAAAAGCAGTGTTCCTTTTCTACTAGACCAGTTTTTTAGTTAATAAAAAATGACCCCTGAATGCAATAACCTCTCCCTCTCTACACCATGTCCCCTCAAAAGCTTTCACCTCTCTACAAAATGTCTCCTCAAAAGCAGTCACCCCTCTACAACATGTCCTCTAAAGAGCAACATGATCCTCTCAACAGCAGTCACCCCTCTACAACATGACTCTCTCAAGAGCAGTCACCTCTCTACAACATGACTCTCTCAAGAGCAGTCACCCCTGTACAACATTACTCTCAACAGCAGTCACCTCTCTACAACAAGACTCTCAACAGCAGTCATCCCTCTACAACGTAACCCTCTCAACAGCAGTCACCCCTGAGGCCTCTACATGACTCAACAGCAGTCACCTCTCTAGAACATAACTCTCTCAACAGCAGTCACCTCTCTATAACAGAATTCTCTCAACAGCAGTCACCTCTCTACAACATGATTCTCAACAGCAGTAATCTCTTTACAACATGATTCTCATAACAGCAGTCACCTCTTTAAATCATGACTCTCTCAACAGCAGTCATCACGCTACAACAGCAGTCACCTCTCTACAACATGACTCTTTCAACAGCAGTCACCTCTCTACAACATGACTCTCCAACATCAATCATCCCTCTACAACATGACTCAACAGTAGACACCTCTATACAACCTGACTCTCTCAACAGCAGTCACCCCTCTACAATATGACTCTCAACAGCAGTCACTATTATACAACATGACTGTATCAACAGCAGTCACCCCTCTACAACATGACTCTCTCAACAGCAGTCACCCCTCTACAACATGACCCTGTCACAAACAATACCCTCTCTACAACATGACTCTCTCAACAGCAGTCACCCCTCTTCAACATGGCCCTGTCATGAGCAATACCCTCTCTTCAACATGACTCTCTTAACAGCAGTAACCCCTCTACAACATGACCCTGTCACGAGCAATACCCTCTCTTCAACATTACTCTCTTAACAGCAGTCACCCCTCTACAACATGACCCTGTCAAGAGCAATAACCTCTCTACAAAAACTCATCAATAATCACATGCATACTGTGTGAGTGACAGTGCCCTGTAATTCATTCAAGGAAAATCTGCCTAACTTTCTTTCAACAAACACAGTTATTAATTGCTGAACAGTAAACAATACTGCCTCTAAGTGAAATCTATAAAACTTCTATTAACATGTTAGGTGTAAAATAAATGGTCAACTAACTAACCTTTTCGGGTATTCATTGAACATATCTTTCTCTGGATTTTCTAAGTCATTTCCTCGTAATTTCTCACGCTCTTGAACTGTAAATGAAATATGACATGTTTTCATTTGAGTATGAATTACACTAGATGTGTTTACATGATGAAATAATCAACTTACTTTGGCTGTTGAAACAGCAACTTTCTAACCACAGAGTTCAAATAGACCATAGCTGCTTAATTCTAGGAAAAACCCTGTGGAATGTATCCTACTTTAAACATAGGAAACATCAGTAGTATACAATCCTTTATTTTGCTTTCCGTTTTTGCATAAAAAAGCAAGCATTTTTTGAGATGTAAGTATCCAATGGCATGTTCTTTCCTCACATACTTAATACTTTTCTATAAATGAGTGATAGTCTAATGAGTGAACTGTTTGCCACTACACTGAGAAGTCATAGGTTCAAACCCCAATACGGTCTTGCTCACATTTCCTTACACATCACTTGTATTGATTTATTGAAGGAAAATCACTTCAGAACTCAAGTAAGCCTAGATTATACTTATATCTTACATAAATTGTAAATGAAGTTCTCTCTCAGCTTATAAATAAGATATGTATGCTCTTTGAATTACTGATTCTATTCAAAATCAGGATGCAGTAATTTTGTATATTACATATCCTTCTCAAATGCGCTCATTTGACTGGTCGAAATGAGTGCACGCACGGGTCAGAAAAAAGCGATATTGACCTGCAAAAGTGATAATGACTCTTGTGACATCACTTTTTCGTATATGTATGAAATATGGGCCAGTCAAATGAATACATTTGAGAAGGGCATGTAATATAACAATTAAAGACTTATGTTTCGGTCAATATGTGTTTTTACGGACCTGTAAAAGTGATATTGACTCAACATAAGTCAATAACTGTATAATAAACTACAATATGGAGGTGTTATGTACTTACCGTTGTATTTCTCTCCCCTGCTTCTCTTGATGAAGCATACAATAATGAGGATGAGAATGAGGACAGCTATAAGGATCATCATGATAATGAACCATGGTGCCTGAGCAATATTTGTCTCCGTCTTTACTGATGGACTTGCTGTCAAATATAAATAATATAAAGAATGACATTCTATAAATACTTGTGTGGCTAACACTTCGTTCTCTCTGTTGTTTGTCCTTTTTTGCCCGCAAGAGCTGTACACCTGCTATGGACAACCTGATACCTATATTGAGAAAAGAATTTATTGAAAGTACAGTCAACATTGTACCGGGTTATTAAGAGACCGCACCAGGGACTGCTAAAAAGTGGTCTCTTAATGAAATGGTCTCTTAATGAATTTCTGCTAGGTGAAGAGAAAAGTTATTTTTAACTGTTAATGTAACTGCATTTATTATTAACAAAAATGTATGTATACACATTTCACTAACTGTGAACATTATAGCTGGATTGTTTGTCAGTTCGACTGTTACAAAAGTAAACTGCATTCAGGCAGGTGCAAAACTTACTTGCTAATTACACAGGTGAAGAATTGCCCAGTGGGAATTTGGTACCTGGTTGCTTAATAGGTACTTTTGTCGCATATTTTACCTGTCGGGACTACATTAATGTGGTCGCTAGTCGTTTAATAAAAAAGTCGTTAAATGGAATGAATCTATATACTGAAAACGCTCGGGAGAGATTTTGACCGGTCGTTTAACACAAAAAACGCTTAATAGCTGTGGTCGCAAGTATGATGTCAACTGTATACTGTTCCAACTGGTAAAGGCTAACACTGTTTATCAATTCCATTTGAGAAATGTCTATATTTAGGCACATTAATTGCAAACATAGGTGAGCTTATCCTTTTAAACATAACTTTTTATCTGTTTCTGAAGCCTGACCCAGGTTTACATTGTCCAGTTTATTTAATTTGCTGACAATGAACATGTTCATCTACACGCATTATTATTTATGCAATATAAACATTTTTTAAATCTAACTTTGAATTCCAATCAAAATGGTACATAGCATGTTATCATCAATGTACTGTTACATCATAAAAAGAAAACTAGCAAGAATAATTCACTTACGTTCTCCTTTTGTTGTGACCTCCTTGATATCGCTGGGAGTTTCTCCATGTTCGTTGCCAGCGACAACCAGAAACTCATACCGCTTATTTGGTTGAAGATTTGAGACATTCATCCATGTGTTCATCTTCTCCCTCTCTGTTTCTTCAAAGTCCACTTTTCCTGTGAATGTCAATAAGATCATCTCTTTAAGTATGTCAAGTCTCTATGTGATGGAATTTATGTTTCGTTTATATACACAACCAACTTCCAAGCTGCGGTGGCCTAATGGATAAGGCACCTGCCCCACAATGGGGAAGTCGAAGGTTCGAGCCCTGTCACAGGCAGGTCTTGTTACTGAACAGAGACCGGTTGGTGAGCCACCAGCTACTTAAATAATGGTTACCAACTGCCTACCTGCCTGGTGCCTGGCATTAAGAAATAGGAATCAGGAAGTAATGCTGTTCATTGTATGTAGGTGTCTCATAAGCCAACTTGGATGGCCCTTTAAGCAGGGGTGACACTATAATAAACAAACTCTTTACTTTACTTTACTTTAATTTTATATTGGATAACGACATCAATTCTTCTACACTAAATTAACAAGAAGGGACCAATTTCTACATATTTTATCACAACTTACCAATTTCTCCATAACAGACCACATTGTAAAAGATTCTATATATCTGATCACTACTTACCTATCTCCCTATACTTGACGTAATGGTATTGTCCAGCTGGTGCATCCTGGCTTGGGTCGACACTCCAACTAACATTTACAAAATCCTCACCTATCAAAACTATGTCTATCTCTGGGACAATCAAAGCTGCAAAAAAAAAAAACAGAACGGTTTAATTAGCATTTTCAGCTAATGAAGACCGTGCCTTGTCTGGCTTGTCTCAAATATAATGTCAAATGCCTCTCTTCCAGTGTCAGGATTACATGTATTTTTAACAAGAGCTTGTAAAACACGAAATGCGCCCCTTAATGCATTCAGTAATTGCACAAGGAACAGAAATTATTTGCTCACTGTAAACAAGAGTTCTACTGTTCTGGTTCAATGTGACATTTGACCTACTGACCTCAAAATCAACAGGGGTCATCTGCTGGTCATGATCAACCTCCCTATTAAGTTTAGTGATCCTAGGCCCAAGCGTTCTCAAGGTATCGTCCGGAAAGGGTTTAACTGTTCCGGGTCAATGTGACCTTGACCTTTAGCCTACAGACCTCAAAATCTATAGGGGTCATCTACAGGTCATGATCAACCTCCCTATCAAGTTTCATGATCCTAGGCCTAAGCGTTCTCAAGTTATTGTTTGGAAACGGTTTAAATGTTCAGGGTCACTGTTACTTCGACTTTGACCTACTGACCTTAAAATCAATAGGGGTCATCTGCTGGTCATGATGAACCTCTCTATCATCTTTCATGACCATTGGCCCAAGCGTTCTCAAGTTATCGTCCAGAAACCGTTTAACTGTTCCTAGCCAATCTGACCTTGAACTTTGACCAAATGACCTCAAAATCAATAGGGGTCATCTGCTGGTCATGATCAATCTCCCTATCAACTTTCATGATCCTACCCCAAGCGTTCTTGAGTTATCATCCGGAAACCGTTTAACTGTCCAGGGTCACTATGACCTTGATCTTTGACATACAGATCTCAAGATCAATAGGGGTCATCTGCAGGTGATGACCAACCTTCCTATCAACTTTCATAATCCTAGGCCCAAGCGTTCTTGAGTTATCATCCAAAACTGGATTGGTCTACATACAGACCGAGCGACATCTGCAAAACAATATACCCCTCCTTCTTTGAAGGGGGGCATAATTCTTGAGTTATCATCCGGAAATGGATTGGTCTACATACAGACCAACCGACAGACATCTGCAAAACAATATACCCCTCCTTCTTTAAAGGGGGGCATAACAATTACCTGACCACACTTTAGACTTGTACTATTACTAAAGGTGACCCATACCCCACTAAACTGACTGATTTTGAGGATTTTTTGAAAATCATATAAGACAGTGCAAAAAAATTCAATAACCTGACAAATAATTAAGTATAAACTGCCACCTTCCTTCCCCAAACCTGATTTAAATGGCAAACATTTTGAAATCATTAATATTTGTGAAAAACTAACTATAAATTTTTCCTGGTTTTCTTGGTTAAATCAATTAACAAAATGTAGCCCATCAAAAAAATAAAATCTATTCATTCTGTTTTTGCAAGAATGAAACCCTCTAATTCATAAGACCATCCAAAAATCACATTATCTCACGCTTACAAAATGTAAATGCTTTTACATTACATGTTTTGTATAAAGAAATCACAGAAAAAAAACTTACAACCAACATTAGCAGTTTTGGCATCAAAATAGTAATCTTTTCCTCGACCTTGCTTGGTCCGCCCCCACACATATATTGTATACTCCTGATTTTCATCAAGATTTTCAATAAAGGCGCGACTACGATATGGATCATCATACTTGTTTGTCTGAAGTATTTCACCAACATTGAAACCATCAACTGAAAAAAACAACAACAACAAACCAACTTTAATAATAATATACAAAGTACACAAGCCGGTATGTGGGAAAGAAGCAACTCATATCAAAATATGGCTTTGGAAAAGGGACCTAACTAGGGACATAACTAGAAATGATTTAAATTTGAGTTATATTTCTTGTTTTAAAGAAACGTGCTATGTAATACCAGTGGTGCATGAAAAACCTCCACAGGCAAATTATGAGTTCTCTTGACAAAGGATACACCATCAAGATTCTGTTTGTTTGTTTTGGGTTTAGTGAATTTTTTCAACAGTATTTCCATTATATTAGAGCGGGCAGGTAACTTAACCGGTGCTCTTGGTTTCTGTACTTACTAACCTGTTCTCCACCAGTAATTATCAGAGGCAGAGGAAGATTTCAGACACAAAGCCTTCTATCAAATCGTCACAGAGCATAATGCTTAGACTAGGGATCAAACTAATGACCCCAAAACTCACAGAATTGAACAATACAGGAGACTGAATGCTTATATAAGGTATATACAAAAAATTGAAACAAGGAGTCATTACTCCGACAGTAATTCAAAAACATTACTTTCTTTATATACATCTATACACAATATTGTGATTGACAGGAGCAACTATTTCTACCTAATGTTGAACAAGAATGTAGTAACAACATATACAAACAGTCAAACGCAGCCAAATCTATTTTCAAATTTGCCTCAAACTTCAAAGAGCACAAGAAATTATGTAAATCTTTCATGATTACCTAGACGGCAATGTACAACAGTAAGGAAGAACTGTTACAACTCATGTCCTCTCTCTCTCTCTTTCATTATAAACTGGATTATGTTCTCACAATGTGGTAAAAGCAAACTTCTGTAGATTTTATTTCTTGCATTTATGGAAATAGACCCAGATTATCTACACACCACCAACCCAAACATTATTTGAGCCATGCCATGACAAAACCAACATAGTGCATTTGCGACCAGCATGGATCCAAACCAGCCTGCACATCTGCGCAGTCCGTTCAGGATGTTTGTTTTCTCTTGGTGTGGCTCAAATGACCCTTCCAAAGTCAACTGAATATGAAAATAGTGACAAACATACCCTTTTTGTATCCAATTTCAAATCCGAGAAGTACACCATTGGGTTCCTCAGGAGGCTCCCATTCAACGAGGAAGTGGTGGGATCCACGTAACACAACCCGGGCTTTTTTCACTCGGCCAGGAACTGTTGAAATAATCATACTTAAAATCACATAGTTAAGCTTATCCTATAAAGATATTAAGAGTTAAGTAATATAAGTACATTTCATTTAAGTATCATAGTACCATGACCATTTTTTTATCTAAGAATTGTATATCTACCTCTTTTTTTTTTGATAATCATAAAAAATTATTCTTTAATTCATGTGTAGTTACTATTCATCCCAACTTTTGTAAGGAAACATGATCATGATCTACAAGAGGTAGAAGCTTAACTCTCATGGTCTTCTGTTTGGACCTCAGTCATGTCAAGTCTATGCCCTCTCCTATGACATCAGTACAATCAACTGCTCAAGAAAACTCTAGAATGTTAAAATCTGCTAAGTTTTTTCACATTCTAACTAAAAAGAACACGGTTGACTAAGTACCTTGAATTCTGAGGAACTTAGCTTTTTTTTCTTACTTCAGGACCTCTAGAGGTGAATACCAGTACACAGGCATTTGTTACTTGGTACTTGAAATTTGTTTTGATACAGCATGTAGATGGAGAACTTGTCTTCAACAAGGTCAAAACAAATACATTTACAAGAAATTTTGCTAGGACTGCAAGTTTCCTTCAATATGAAACTTCAAGGCAAGCAAGGAGATACAAAGTTTCAACTTAAGCTAGAAATGTAACATGTAATGCCTCACCTCCTTCAGGTGTAGTGAAGCTGATAACATTACTGGCATTGGAGACAAAGTATGTATTTGCCGCGACAATGTCCGCCTCAAGGTCAGAATACGGAGGTAAACTGTTCACAGTTGCAGTATCTTTAACGGCACGCTTTTTGATTCTTGTATCTTGTGGTGGACTTCTTGGCACCTCTACTACTTGCATTGTGGTATTCTTCTCACCAACTTTCCAGTAACGAATCTGTTAATACAATATGGTGTAAGTATAACCACAAGACCTTGACAGACTTTGTTTTGAAAACCAGGAAACAGACTGCTAATCTCAACTCTTTTACATTCACTTTTTTCATTAAAATGAAAATAAATACCAGTATGCGGTAAAATACTACATAGTCATTTTAACTATCAATAAACCTATCACCAAGTTGATATGATGTTTAAAGCTTATCAACTTGGACTAGAAGTACAACTGTCTTAACATATTGAGCAGAAACTATTTTCAGTCTCAAAGGTCACTGTGACCTTGACCTCTGACCTACTGATCCCCAAAACAGTCCTGGTCATCTAATGACCAAAGGCTATCATCCTACAAAGTTGGAGGCAGTAGGCCCAAGGGTTCATTAGCTACTGAGTGGAAACCATTTTGCAGTATAGAGGTTCCTGAGATCATAACATTTGACCCACACTCTAAAAGCAATTGAGTTCATCTACCGACAAAAGGCAATCTATGAGTTTGATGATAGAGACTAAGATGTTCTTTAGTTATTGAGTGTAAACCGTTTCAGTCTCAAAGTCACTGTGACCTTGTCCTTTGACCTAATGACCCTAAAACAACAGGCAACCATCTTACAAAGTTTGACCATTTTCAGATAACACATTCTTTAGTTTTTGATTGGAAAATAAATGGTCAATCCACCAACGGACTGGACAACATACTCCCTCTTCTTCAAAGGGCAGCATAGATATTGCTGTAAAACAAATTCATAAATACAGCTTTAAAACCATTCCACAAGTATTGCTGTAAAACAGTTCATAAATATTGCTGTAAAACCAGTTTACCCCAATTTTAGCCTTTTGCTTTTACACTTTTAACATATATACCTACATCATCACTAATGTACTGCATTTCCTTAGAAACTACATCTAGAATTTTATATTAAAATTTACCTGGTAACCTTTGAACTCTCCACGAATCATTTCTGGTGACGTGTCAACTGGATCCCACTGGAATGTTGCTGACTTTGCAGAAGCATTTCCGACCAGCTCAAAATTACCTGGTGCTGTAAGTGGAGCTGGAAAAACAAGCAGCTATGTAAAGTTAACTTATAACAAGTTTCTAATCACTCTAGGCTTCTGTAAAATAAACATACTGTTTAACTGCTCATTGGGATATACTATAGTGGATTCACACAACCATGAAATTCATAAAAAAATAGCTCCCTGCAAGTTTTAATGACTTCAAGATATGTGCTCCACAAAATAAGATCTCTCCATATTTTATACACTGAAAACAAAGGCCAGTCATTTCTTGTATACAACCACCACAGACTCATCTGATATGTCAATGAATGATATTAAGTAAGACAGAAATTAAGCCACAACCTGGGACAAAATCTGAACACAGCATCCATTTCTTATATTAATCACATGGAGGAAGAACTAGTCAGCAGAGCCCTTTTGTATGACTGTCTACCTATTTGGACTCGTCTTTTCTTGCTTTAAAGAAGTCATAAATAATATTCACTTTCCATTAACTCTCAACAGATATATTTTTCATTTCCCAAAAAGATCATCTATTAGCTGACATAACCCATTTTTGTGAAATAAATTGAAGCTCTGAAAAATCTAACAATATCTAAACAAGGAAGAGATCGTGGTTGTGCAAATGTTACAAGACAGCTGTCATTCAACCCTTCTCAATATGTAAGTACAACATACATTTTACACGGGCTAGTCTTACTTAGTAGATCTTTTGCTAGCAAGTTGATGACCATATTATTTATACTTGCATCCCCTTCAGGTCTCTGTACTAAATGTTCCTACAGCCACAATAAATGACATATAGGCAAACGAAAACAGAAAGCTTTGAAAAATATAAACGTACATTCACTAGAGACGTACAAAGTAAGAGAAATGTGAATTTATGCCAGATTCAGTTTGTCATGGACTGTCGTAAGAGCTTCTTTTCATGCAAAATGAGCTGACAGCCTGCAATCTACATAATATGGCTTGTCATCTGTGACAGGTGTACTAATTTCACCTAAAAACACGGTTCAAACACTACTTCAAGTTCATCAGTTACTGACATAAAAACATAATATAAACAGTATACCTGCTTCTCCGGTGTATCCAATATGTACGACTGCAGGGTCATTACATGGTCCTATTTCATTTACAGCGTCAACAAAAATTTCATAAGGTTCATAGACAGAACCGATGTATATTTCCTTCTTATTCTCTGTCCAGTCATATATTTCAGTTGTGTTCTTCTTGCCATTTTTCATTATGACCAGGTCATACCTGAATCCTGGCCCATTGTGCTCTATTTCCGGCATTTTCTGAAAATAAAGTAGGACACTTTAAAAATGATTCAAATTTAATACATTTATATATATTTTCTAAAGTTTCTTAAAACCTAATTTTAAAGATCCATTCCATTAACTGTTTCATTTTGCAGAACTTTTAAAAACTGATGAACCAGCTGCCAAAGTAAGATACACGTAAATAATTCTAATATTTATTAACCCTTGTCCATTTTTCAATTTGGACAGCAGCACTAACTTTTTAAAGGGATGCTAACTGAAAAGATACTGACTGAATGGTGAACAGTGCAGATCTTGAGCAGACTGCATGGATGTGCAGGCTGATCATGATTTACACTGGTCGCAAACGCAGAATCAATTGTGTCCAGCATGATTAGGGTTAAAGGTCTGCAGCTAATAGTCAGGCTCTAAAATGCTTAAATTTTACTGTCTTTATTTTCATATATACGTATGTATTTTTGTTGTTTGTGTAAAGTACGTATCATGTACAAGGTTCAGTTTCACATGCTAAAGATTCAGCTGGGTAAATCGTCCAACCTTTTCAAAGTTTCTGTAAGACATATGAATGGTTTCCTCAAATGACGGATTATGCACCCTAAGTAAGATTTAGAAATGCAAGTGACCTGAATCCAGTGACCTTAAGTACTCAACCATGAAGGTCTCTAACCATTACTTGAAAACAAACAAAATTCTCTTACATCCCATTTAATGATAAGCCATCCTGTTCTGCTCCTGTCTGTGTGTACGTTGGAAGGGTGTTTGTCTGGCAATGCACTGTTGGCATCACACGCAGCAAGACTGCGTTCACTGGGTTTGCTTTTACCCAACAGGTTCTCTGCTATTACCCTGAAGAAAGAATTTGAGATCACTCCAATTAATAAACACTATAAATGCATCATCTAAAGACGTTTTGCTTGTGTTTTGCAGACAAACCATTCCAAATTGCTCCCAACCCACAGCAAACTTCCATTTTAATTATATGATGAAAGTCATTTACGTACTTTTATATGTCAAAGATAATACAGGATTAAAGTTCAATAATGCTTTAAACTTGATCTTAACAACAGATGATACACCAGATAATAACATGGTTAGAAAAATACTGCTTTTAGTACAGAAATGAACTTTTACCATTACAGCAATAAAGGGAGACAATTATATACAATAGATTCAATAAAACTTTCAATCATGTTTATCAATATTCAAATCTTTGACACATATCAGAGAAATAAATTCATAAATTAGAAGATTTTAAAAGAAATTAATATATTTTATATTCGTAGAGTTATGGAACCTGTGTACTGCAAGTCAGATTATCACAATGACCAACTGTGCAAAGTTTCAATCTGTTTCAATTAGTTGATACTGATATACAAGCTTACAAATAAAACTTAAACAAATTAGGACCACTGTGTATGAGTGAGTGAGTGCAATAGCTTTACCTGTTCTTCAAATAATCAAGGTTAAAGTTACCTAAATGTGTAGTTTGCATGTGGAGATAGCTTGACTCTGGCTTCAGTCTTTGTGGGGTCTTTCACAACAGCAGCCCTTGTCCAAACATCCGGAGCAAATGAATGGTTATACTCAACATAGTATTTTGTGATGGGAGAAAAGTTGTCAAATCCCTTAGTCCATGATACGATTGCACTACGACTCATACATGCACTGAATGAGACGTCAATAGGAGGGTCTGGTGGTGCTGCAATGTTACAATAATAAGTACATTTCGAGGGCTCAATGCGAAACTAGTCTAAGTGTATAAAGAAATAGAAGCAGATAGACTAGTTTCGCGTTGAGCCCTCGATTTATGTATTTATGTACTTTTTATGATTTTCCAAAAAATTTTAACTCAAAAGAGAAGTGATAAGCTTATAAAAAACAATGCAATGATGTAATGGCAACTTTAAACAAGAGCACTGCAGATGCTCATCTGTTTGTCTCTGTATAATATTTTCTAAGTCCAAAAGGTGCCATAATGGAGTTATGTTTCTTACTGTACAGAGTCATCTTTTAATGGTGAATAAGTATTGCAAGTTTTAAAGCAATAGCTTTGATAGTTCAGGAGAAAAGCTGACCTAAACACAAAGCTTAAACAAGAAATCTGATTTTCTAAGCCCAAAAAGGGATATAATTCTTGCAAAAAGCAATGTAGAGTTACGGTATTTGCTGTGCTGAGTCAACTTTTAATGGCAAATAACTGCTCTAACTTTTAAAGCAATAGCTTTGACCATTAAGGAGAAAAATTGACCTAAACGCAAAACTTAACCAAGAATTCTGATATTTTCTAAGTCCAAAAGGGGCCATATTTAGGATTTGCTTCAGGTAAAACGTTGGGATGTTAAATCACATTAGAGCTATCACAGCTCTTGTACCCAAAGTTATAGTATCTCAAGTTGATTCAACAGCAGCCTTGCAGTAAAGGTCCAAAGTTAATCACATTTTGGAAGAATGAAATCAAAATATTTTTTCTGTTTTTCACTAGATGGCTTCTTTCATAAAAGCATATGTCTCTCCCCAAAACTGTGTGTTGTACCGGTATCTGCACTAAAAGACACCAAAATATATACAGTGCAACCTCTGTAGAGCAACACCCTTTGGGAGATACAAATATTAACTGTTATGTAAAGGTTGTTGTTCCAGAGAGGTAAATTTGGTAGTATATTTCAACTTAGGGAAATTTTGATGATGTTGTTATAGAGAGGTTATTCTTTAGAGGGTTGCTCTGGAGAGGCTGTACTGTATTGACCTTTATAAAGTGTGTATCTGATCTTTGACGTTCGACTAGGACCGCAGTCCCTGAAGCTGCTCTTTATACATCAAATAGCTATATAAGATAAAGACTGGACATATTCTGGACAGGCAGATGACCC
Source organism: Mercenaria mercenaria (assembly GCF_021730395.1). Classification (NCBI taxonomy): domain Eukaryota; kingdom Metazoa; phylum Mollusca; class Bivalvia; order Venerida; family Veneridae; genus Mercenaria; species Mercenaria mercenaria. The sequence goes on along the minus strand of NC_069373.1, from coordinate 33,083,798 downwards.
ATTCAAATATAATATTTTGGGTGACATATTAAATATTTTATCTCATTGAGTTAAACATTCATACAAAATATAAACTAGATTCCTCAATGCATGTCAAAGTTATGGGCCAGACAAGATCTGACATGACTTTTAACCTTCAACTGTGACCTTGACCTTTGAGATAGGAACCCGTGATTGTGCAGGAAACTCATTCTCAATGAGGTTAACATTCACACCAAATATAAACAAGACTGCTCCATGCATGTTAGTTATGGTACGGACAAACAAATCCAAAGGACAGAATGATGCACACACGCACACACTGATACACGCATGCACATATATACACCAAACAGCCATTTGGACAACTATGTCTTTGCATCCGCAATCGGGCTCAACAAAAATGAACTTACCTATAACATTAAGTTCTGCTGAAGCAGAATCTGAGTCCAGACCATTACTGGCAACACATGTGTAGTTCCCTGTATCTTCGCTTGTTGTACCCTCAACAATTATACCAGTTCCTGTTTTCTTAACTCTCGGGTTATTCTTGAAATCTATTGGTTCCCCATCCTTCAGCCAGGTGTACTTGAGGTTCTGTTGTTCTGCAGGATCTGTGATGGCATTGCACCTAAATGGTGTTGTGGTACCAAACTTTATCTGCTGCTTTGATGGGGATGGGCGGTTTTCTATTTTTGTTTTCACTGAAATATATACATTTTTGTTTTCACTGAAATATATACATGTATAGAAAGCTTAAGCCTGGAAGTCTGAAATTGTCTTTTTTGTATGTAATTACTTTTTAATTTTAACTTAATTTAATTCAAAGAAGTAAGCTACAGAAATTTTGAGGTCTGAAACTTTGAAACAGTTACTTTGCAATCCCGATGTTGGAACCCAATTTCAGTTCATTTTTTATGTGTGTGTGTGTGTGGTGGGTCATACTTCTATAAATCTGTTTTCATGGTTTGTTAAATGTTTTATTGAGTGAAAGTGTTGATTTATACAGTTCAAATTAATGTTGCTCTGCACAATATAAACATTGCTCTATAGAGTGCAAATGTTGCTTCATAGTATATAATTAGCCAGACTTACTTCTAACAATTAGTTCTCCTGAAGATTTAGTCTTTCCATATCTGTTCTCCGCAAAACACGTCCATTTACCCTCTTCACTCTTTGTTGCATTCTGTAAATCAGAAAGATATGGTTGTAAATGTAAAATTGTATTTCTGAAAATGTTAAAAAATAAGTGTTTTTGAGTAACACAGAACTAATTATTTATTAATCACATTAATATAAATATAGTGAAATATTTTGTCCATCTACAGTCAATTTTTATGCTGTTGAATCAAGCACTACAGAAGTTAAAAGGATTCTTTCAAGGTAGGACCAGAAGATAAACAAGTACAGAGATGGATCAACAGCGGATGTAACTCTGTTAGTTAACAATCTATAATACCATTCTAAAAAATTAACCCACAAAATTCAAACATTCACATGACTCATTTAGATAAAGTTACCTCAATTGTCAAGTTTCCTGTTGACATCATCCTATAACCAGGCCCGTCCATTTTTTGGTCTTTCCTTTTCCAGAAGACACTTGGTGTTGGTTTGCCATCTACCTCACATGGTAAAGTGACAGATTTACCTTCTGATACCTTGATCTCATCAAACTTAGCCTTGATCTCTGGCTTGTAAGCTGCAAGAAATTAACATGTACCCTGCTAGATTTCTAAAATGGACTGGTCCATCATTCAATTCAGGCAATACCATTCATTATTCGAAGGGGAGTTCACTGAAAATATACAGACTGAATAGTGAACAGTGCAAACCAAGATCAGCCTGCACAGATGTGCAGGCTAATCTTAGTCTGCACTGATAACTTGCTGCCAGCAGCCTAAAGGTTAAAGCCACAACTGTTTACTCTCCAGCAGCAACCTGTATATTATTAACACCTCATTGTGTCACACCTGACCTTAACAAACAGCAATGTACCCATAAAAAATGTGTAGTAATTTAATTCCAAAATGTAGTCAACTGTTTAAAGACGGAGTTTCTAGTGTTTTCACCAGTGCTGGAAAACTCCATCTTACACCACCTGGTGTGAAATGACCCTTGTGCTATAAACGACATCACAATTGACTATATTTTTTGAAGTGGATATGTGTATTGAATTTACTCCCTACGTAAAACAGAACAAAAATCAAATACCTCAATAGCTATGCTTGTCCCCTATAGCAAAGTTCTTAAAGTTATTATAAGAGAAATATATAACATTGCGCTACAGTCATAAATATACAACTGGAACCCTTATGTTGCTATTAACATTTGAAACATCATGATGCCATTCTGTTTACAAACCTGCATTTCCCATGCTTCATTTAAATACGTATTTACAAAAACTGTGGTTCTTATATTATTTGTATATCATGAAATGCAAGAAAACCTATCAGTGGAAGTAGGTGCAGATGGAAATATTTGTTTTTACAATAACTTGGCAAAGCCTCGTTACACCCTAAAAAATTACCGCACAGGATATTCCATCTGTACATCCAACCAGCAAGATTCTTACATTTTACAGCTTTTACCTGCAACATTTACTGAAGTAGTTCAAGTTGACTTTAATGTCTTCGTGATGAATAATTTACCAAATGAGCCGTGCCATGAGAAAACCAACATAGTGGGTTTGCGACCAGCATGGATCCAGACCAGCCTGAGCATCCGCGCAGTCTGGTCAGGCTCCATGCTGTTCGCTTTTAAAGCCTATTGGAATTGGAGAAACTGTTAGCGAACAGCATGGATCCTGACCAGACTGCGCGGATGCGCAGGCTGGTCTGGATCCATGCTGGTCACAAAGCCACTATGTTGATTTTCTCATGGCACGGCTCAAATCATGGTGTTTAGTATCCTGAATACACTGCAAAGTAGACCTTAAGCACCATCTCTCATCAAATAAAGAACTCACAAATGTTCAACGTGTTCTAGAACTCACCCATAATGCTAAGTGCCACATCTGCCCACAGTGAACCATGACTATTTGAGACATTGCATTGTATGACTTTAGCATCATCTCTTGTCAAATTCATAAATCGCAACTGTCCAGCACTTTCTATTCTACGACTGTCAACTTTCAAATCTGCCAAAACATACAAGAAATAAATTTTAGTCATTTGAAGCTAATATAAAACACACTGAAAGTTAGCATATTTAATTATAATCTCATATTCCTGAACCAGTCCACTTCCAAAATATGTTTGTATTACTTTGTAAACAGGACATAAAAATTTGCTTACTTTCAAGAGGTTCACCGTTGATGAACCACTGTATTTCAGGTTCTGGTCGACCTTCAGCACTACACTCAAACACAGCCTGCTCTTCTACACCAGCATCAAACTTCTTAGGCTCTGCTACCCATACAGGTTTGGCTACAGTGAAAAATATAACATTCAATAAAACATTCATTATAACTGTGAGAAAATATTCTTTCACTCATCAATTAAGGATAAACAGACCATCTTCTATGATATATGTGTAAGATTGGTCATGTTTCATTCTCTGTTTCCTGTTCTTTAGTTTCTTTCCTAATACAGTGAACTCCCTGGAAACCAAAGTCCATATAATTTTGACATTTGTCAAATCCTAAGACAACAAATGGTTCCAAAATAAGCCCTTGTTATTTAAATACAGGTCTCATTGAGAATACAGACTATGGTATGGAAATGGTTTTCCATGTTCTGTCCTCTGTGACCCTGACCATTGATCAAGTGACCCCAATACCAATAGGGGTCAACTAACCTGTATGCCCAATCATCCTAAGAGGTTTCAACACTCTGGGTCAAGTGCTTCTCAAGTAATTGATTGGCAACATTTTTCCATGTTCAGGCCCAGTGACCTTGACCTTTGATGGAGTGACTCCAAAAAACAATAGGGGTCATCTACTCTGTAAGTCCTATCACTCTAAGAAGTTTGAAGGTTTTGGGTCAAGTGGTTCTCAAGTTATTAATCAGAAAAGTTTTTCAATGTTCTGGCCCCTGTGACCTTGACCTTTGATTGAGTGATTCCAAAATCAATACCAGTCATCTACTCTGCATCCTATGAAGTTTCAACATTCTAGGTCAAGTGGTTATCAAGTTATTGATCAGAAACGGTTTTCCATGTTCAGGCCCCTGTGACCTTGACCTTTGATGAAGTGATCCCCACTACAATAGGGGTCATCTACTCAAAAAGCCCATCATCCAATTAAGTTTGAAGGTTCTAAGCCAAATGGTTCTGAAGTTATTGATTAGAAATGAAGTGTGACAGATGGACGGACGAACGGACAGGGAGGGCAAAACAATATGTCTCCCGCAGTAAGGGGGAGACTACCTGAAGTAAAACAATTTTTAAGTAATATATTAATTTTCAGTGTTGCTGTTTTCTTTGTTAGAGATACAAATTGACACTATTTTAAAATTTCCTTTGCATGGAAGGCATAAGTTCTCTGTATTTCACTTACATTCTACTTCTAACTTGAAGGTTTTTTTAATGGCAGTTGGAATAACAGAGTTCTCTCCCCTACACTCATATGTTCCAGCGTCCTCATACTGTACGTTTTTAATGGTCAGCTTCTGATTTTTTGGGAACATGCGCTTTTTATCAAGTTTACCGCCCGACTTTCTAACCCATTTGATACTAGGTGTTGGACTGAAAAGAAATGAAAAATAAGAAATTGTCAACATTTTGATAGTACTACAATTACTAGATTGTCCATACCATGGAAGATATGTCTTTTTTTTTTCTTTTGGAAATTTATCAATCAGGATAATATCAAAATACATGTAAAATAACCAGTTTTACGAAAACCAGGGCAGTCTTGGGATTAAGGGTGTGCATTTATTTAAAGGATGGCATTTATATTAAAGTATTACACTATGGTTTACAATAGTATAGGGCTAGGTCCTCTAAAAAACTTTTACATGAATTATCTGAATATAGCATTTTGTACCATTCTAAAGGGCCATAACTGATTAACCAAACACGGTTCACATTTCCTGATAAAATGCACAAGATTACTTCACACTGAGACATTTTTGTAAGAAGGGCCAGATCTGTTGAAATGAGTAAGAGAAGTTATCATATAAAATGTCAGTGGACAATAACACATAAAGTAGACATAGTATATGTATGCCCTAATAATATGAAAATGTTCAATCAACAGTTATTATCATTATTATACCATATCTATATAGTGCCCTTTTCATGATAAACTCGTTCAAAGGCACTATACATAATTTTTTTTAAGTTTTCAAAACTGTAAGAGTAGTTACTTGACAAGTCTCCAACAATATTGGACAATATACTATGAAATCAATAATATTCGTAGGGGGCTAATTTTTCGTGGATTTCGTGGTTGAGAGAATCCATGAAATTTAATCCCATCGAACAAGTAAAATTCCCATTCATTTTATCTATCCACGAATTCATATCCTCACGAAATTACTGTTTTGACCAAAACCACAAAATTTCATGCCCACGAAATTAAATGAGTTTACAGTGCCCTATTTCATAAAAATTTCAAAGCATTACATTTATATCCAGACAATACACACAAGTTCACTCATACTGATATATTCCTGTAAATTTGGGCCAGATCTGTTGAGAACTGTACGAGGTATCCAGACAAATGAGTAATGTACAACATTCTGTAAAATTTCAAAGAGCCATAACTCTTAATCCAAGTATTGTAAGAGTTCCACTAACAAGCATTTTGGGATGGACTGTCAGACAGACAAGGCAGCAGTTATATACTACCACTCAACCCCATTCTCCAAGAAAGCTTTCCGGGAGCATAATAAGAAAAACAAGCAAATTCAGTGAATTGGTATCCCCCAGCCAGGCGGGATAAAGGCTTCACCTTTGAAAAAACATTCACTTCCAACAAAAAGCACTTAAAATTCAACTGCATGTCAGTCTTGTTGAAAGACACTCATTCTAAATTATTGCTCAACAAGAGGGCCATGATGGCCCTATATCGCTCACCTGTTATCATTGCACTTAAGGACAAGTCTTCAAGGTCAAAAGATCATAATAGAAATCAATCAAAAGAATTATGAGAAAATATAGTTGAAATTTTCTTTAAGTAACTTTAAAAACAAGATTTGAAAACTTTTTGTAGAGGTCCACTAGGCAATGCTACATGTCAAATATCTAAGCTCTTCTGGTTTATTTTTAGAAAATTTTGAAGATTTTTCTATGTACAATCAAGTAACCCCATGGGGCAGGGTCAATTTGACCCCAGGGGTCATGATTTGAATAAACTTTGTAAAAGTCTAATAGGCAATGCTACATGTCAAATATCTAAGATCTAGGCCTTCTGGTTTATTTTTAGAATTTTTTTTTAAGATTTTCCTATGTAAAATCAAGTGACCCCTAGGGCGGAGTCAATTTTGACCCCGGGGGACAAGGTTTGAACAAATTTTGTAGAGGTCCACTAGGCAATGCTACATGTCAAATATCTAGTCTCTAGGCCTTCTAGTTTATTTTTAGAAAATTTTTGAAGATTTTCCTATGTAAAATCAAGTGACCCCTGGGGCTGGGTCAATTTTGACCCAGGGGGTCATGATATGAACAAATTTTGTAGAGGTCCACTAGGTAATGCTACATGTGAAATATCTAAGCTCTAGGCCTTCTGGTTTATTTTTAGAAAACTTTTGAAGATTTTCCTATGTAAAGTCAAGTGACCCCTAGGGCGGGGTCAATTTTGACCCCCGGGTCATAATTTGAACAACTTTAGTAGAGGTCCAATAGGCAATGCTACATGTCAAATATCTAAGCTCTAGGGCTTCTGGTTTTTGAGAAGAAGATTTTTTAAATATTTTCCTATGTAAAATCAAGTGACCCCTGGGGCGGGGTCAATTTTGACCCCGGGGGCCATGATTTGAACAAATTTTGTAGAGGTCCACTAGGCAATGCTACATGTGAAATATCTAAGCTCTAGGCCTTCTGGTTTATTTTTAGAAATTTTTTGAAGATTTTCCTATGTAAAATCAAGTGACCCCTGGGGCGGGGTCAATTTTGACCCCGGGGTCATGATTTGAACAATTTTAGTAGAGGTCCACTAGGCAATGCTACATGTCAAATATCTAAGCTCTAAGGCTTCTGGTTTTTGAGAAGAAGATTTTTTAAGATTTTCTTATGTAAAATCAAGTGACCCCTGGGGCGGGGTCAATTTTGACCCCGGGGTCATGATTTGAACAAACTTGGTAGAGGTCCACTAGGCAATGCTTCACACCAAATATCTAAGCTCTAGGGCTTCTGGTTTTTGAGAAGAAGATTTTTAAAGTTTTTCCTTTCGGTTGCCATGGCAACCAGTGTTCTGCATGGAATTCAATTCTTTGAACAATTTTGAAAGGGGGCCATCCAAGGAACATCCCTGTGAAGTTTCATCAAAATTGGCCTGTTGGTTTAGGAGGAGATGTTGTTTAAAGGAAAGTGTGGACGGACGTACAACGGACGGACGGACGGACGGACGCCGGACGGTGAGCGATCACAATACCTCACCCTGAGCACTTTGTGCTCAGGTGAGCTAATAAAACTAAATATAATTGCAAAAACAAATAATTTTTTTTTTAATTCCTATATAAGTCTATGTAAAACTTGAGACCCCTAGGGCAGGGCCTCTTTTCACCCCAGGGGCATAATTTGAACAATCTTGGTAGAGGACCACAAGGCAATGCTACGTACCAAATATCAAAGGCCTAGGTCTTGTGATTTCAGACAAGAAGATTTTTAAAGTTTTTTCCTATATAAGTCTATGTAAAACTTGGGACACCCTGGGTGGGGCCTCTTTTCAACTCAGGGGCATAATTTGAATAATCTTGGTAGAGGACCACTAGGCAACGCAACATACCAAATATCAAAAGCCTAGGCCGTGCAGTTTCACACAAGAAGATTTTTAAAATTTCTTCCTATATAAGACTATGTAAAACTTGGGACCCCCGGGGCAGGGCCTCTTTTCACCCCAGGGACATAATTTGAACACTCTTGGTAGAGGACCACAAGGCAATGCTACATACCAAATATCAAAGGCCTAGGTCTTGTGGTTTCAGACAAGAAGATTTTTAAATTTTTTTTCCTATATGTCTATGTAAAATTTGGGACCCCCGGGGTGGGGCCTCTTTTCACCTCAGGGGCATAATTTGAACAAACTTCATAGAGAACCATTAGATGATGTTACATGCCAAATATAGAGGCTCTACGCCTTGCGGTTTTGGACAAGAACATTTTCAAAGTTTTTCCTTTTGGTTGCCATGGCAACCAGAATTCTGTATGGAATTCAATTCTTTGAACAATTTTTAAAGAAGACCATCCAAGGAACATCCCTGTGAAGTTTCATCAAAATTGGCCTGTTGGTTTAGGAAGAGATGTTGTTTAAAGGAAAGTGTGGACGGACGACGGACGGACGGACGGACGGACGGACGGACGGACGCCGGACGGTGAGCGATCACAATACCTCACCCTGAGCACTTTGTGCTCAGGTGAGCTAAAAACCAGTTTTCTATATTTAGTAACAATGACCTTTACCTTAGTTACCTGAAATGAAAAAAAAATGTCTCTATGAAAGCAACCTATATTTGCTAGGTTTGGTCTGCTAACATCATTCCAAACCGATGTTATCATGAGAAAACCTTTCTGTTTTTAGCAACGATGATGTTGACCTTGACCTAAGCAACCCAAAATACATCTAAAACCATGGGCTCCATGCAAGCTTCCTAAATTCCAAGTTTGGACGTAATACTCTATTCCATACTGAAGTATCGATCAGAAACAATTTTCTATTTCTAATAACAGCAACTTTGACCTTGACCCAAGTGAATAGAAAGCAGTATTGTACATTAGTATTCAAGAAAGCTTTACATGTACTAAGCTTGGTCATGCTGTCCCATAGCAAAAATGGACCTTAAAATAACATTTAATTTGCAAAGAAATGGTCTATATAGTAAACATTATATAAGTACTAACGGCCATAACATGTGAAGCAATATCACTGAATGGAAATGCAGGGCCACACTGTTAAACTTTCTGCCATGTTTTATTGAAATCCTACAAACCACTTCTGGGATATGAGACTGGGCGGACAAAAGATTGTTTTTATTGCAAAGGGCTAAAAATCTTGTCTTCCTAAATCAAGCTGGATGACACTTGCAGGGTCACATTGCCCTACAGCAGACTTAGCAGTTAACATTTTCACCACGTTTTATTGTAATCCTTCCAACCATCCTGTGAGATACGACTACGGATGGACAGAAAATGGAATAAAATACTATATATATATGTAATATACAAAGGACCATAAATCTTGCCTTACTCATGCAATCTGACCGAAACTTGCAGGGTTACATTTCCCTACAGCAGTTAACATTTCTATCATGTTCTATTTAAATACTCCACACCATGCCATAGATATGGTTTTGGACGGAAGGACAATGCTTAAACTATATCTCTCCGCCTTAGGCAGGGGGATAATTACACCTGTGTAATTCATAAAATACTAAAACAAAACTTATACCAGTACTGTCATTATGCTTGATAACAGATTTTACTGTAAGTTCAAAGCAAATCCATAGAGATAACAAAATTACTTTCCACCTAAGGCAGAAGTCGGAAAAAGTTGAAAGGTACATACTTGCCAGCAAAAATACACTGGAATGTTACAGTTTTTCCCTTTAGTCCAGTAACTTCAGGCTCAGAAAAGTATTTAAGCTCGACAGGAAACTGTGCTTCGACTGGTCCTGTAATTATCAATACAATATAAGATACAGTGCAACCTCGCCATAGTGAACTCCACTGGGAAGATAAAACTCTTGTTTCTTGTAAAGAGGTTGATGCTATGTATAGGTTATTTACGTAATGAAAAAGATAATATCTGCCATGGCAGACAGGTGTTTACTCATTTAAGATTACAGTATACATTATATGCTTATGTCAACCTGTAATTAACATATTTGTGTAAGTCTGCCTGCTTATGGGTCTGTCACACTACACCGTATAGCATTAACCGACGTCCAACGTATAACAAAATTTTCAATCCGTTTGTGGTCGTTCGTATGCGTTCCTTTTCCATTTCTCATGCGGCGCCTGTGCTATTTGTCCGGCGATGTTTGTTCCATCTGGTGAAAGGTTTTGAGCATGTTAATTCTGAACATACACCACCGTACAAAGTTGTCCGTTAAATGTATGGTAGCAATGCGCTGGTATGCGTTTTGTTCGTTACTTGTGCATTCCTTATTCTGTACTTGTCTGGTTCGCATTTGTTCTTGTCCGGTGGACCTGATTCACAGCTGAACTACTACCGGACAAGCAATGGATGTAACGTACGTTCAACAGACAATAACTGATAATACATTCGTCAAACTTTAAAGAACATTGTGTCGGTTTCTCATGTGTTGTGTTTACGTTTTACGCGGTACAAATCCATTACTAGTACTGTGATGTTCGTTGACTGAACATTGTTCGTCCTGTATATGAGCGTTGATCTTGCGGTCATTGTGCATTTCATGCGTCCCATACACCGATCCCGAGAGCACCGAGCAGCAGCGGGGGATGCCTTTCTTCACCGGATAACTTTCTGCTGCAATTTTTCTATACGTTGGGCGTCCATATGGTGTAGTGTGACTGACACATTAACTCGATAGGAAAAATAACACACAGGTTTTGAGAAAAGAAATATTAAGTGAATATATTTTTACAATGTAGTCAGGTGGAGTCAACCCATTATAATTCAACCTATTTTACATTTAGTTGTTCCTTACAATTGGTTGATTAGAATTCATTAAGTGTGATTATACATATACAATTCCAATCTACACAATACAAATGTTTTGGGTAGGACAGACAGTCAGATGGGACAATGTGATTAAAAACTAGATGTGTGTCCATAGGACACAGGTGCCCCCACTCCTGCCACTGTAACATGGTTTTATGACTCAGGTTAAATAATTTTTAAGATGTTTGCAAAACAAACTTTTAAGAACCTTATGTGTATTTTTCACTCAGTTAGCCATAACTCTGGCCTAGCTGAGTAAAATGCTAAAGAGAACACTTCACAGGCTATAAAACAATCCTCTAATGTTTTATGATTCTAGGTCAAGTAACTTATATGTTTCACAAACTTTTTTTTTTTGAGTAAGTCTGGACAAGAAGTCTGGTCTTGTGTAACAAAAAAACTTAAAAAAACAAATTAAGTCAGGGGCCATAACTCCTACACGACTGAATGAGTCCGGACGCGAAATCCCAGGTGCACAACTGCACATGCTGACCAACATTCCTGTAAGCTTTGGTGACTAGGTCAAATACTTCTGGAGCTACGCGCGATACAACATTAAAATGACCAATTTTTTACTAAGTCAGGGGCCATAACTCCTACACAACTGAATGAATCCGGACGCGAAACCCCAGGTGCACAACTACACATGCTGACCAACATTCCTGTAAAGTTTTGTGACTCTTCGTCAAATACTTTTGGAGCTAGGCGCGAAACAACACTAAAATGACCAATTTTTACAAAGTCAGGGGCCATAACTCCTACAAGACTGAATGAATCCAGACGCAAAACCCCAGGTGCACAACTACATATGCTGACCAACATTCCTGTAAAGTTCTGTGACTCTACGTCAAATACTTTTGGAGCTAGGCGCGACACAACAATCTCGGAAGGACGGACGGACAAAAGCAAATCTATATGACCCCACCACTCAAGGGGGGTGGGGGGCACAAAAACATGTGCAAAACTCATTTGGAGGTTTGTAAATGCTTGTGAAGGTAATTTTATTTACAGTGCTTTGTGAAACAATCAGAACATAAGCTCTGTAGAGCTTATGAGTAACCCTATTTCAAGAACAGTTATACCTTACCCCCAGCAATTGGCTGGTACCCATTTACAGCTGGGTCGACTGAAGCAATCATGATAAAATGCCTTGCCCAAGGACACAGCGCAATGGGAGTAGCCAGGAATCAAACCCAGGGCCTTAAGCTCCATTGGAAAGCTTCTTAGCCCCTGGCCCAATGCATCCACAATGTGAAGACATATTTCATACATTGCAATTGTAAGGTATGACAAACTGACTACTCACCGCTGTCATCAACTTCTATGGTTGAGAAAGCGCCCTCTATGTACATATTGAGTGCCCTTATCTGTACTTCACACGTGTAATCCTCCCCCTCATTCTCATCACCTTCTTGTACATTTGCGAAATACAGATTCCCTGAAATAAAAATACAATTAATTATTACAGATTTATATTGTTACTTCTGTTCATACATTTCTGTAAATCTTCTGTTGGAACTGTTTGAAATTGTTTTCATCTGGTATATTTCATTTGTCTACTTTTAGATATACTGTTTTCATGTCTACTATGGGCAGGGTAAGATGCTTTGGGCTATAGATTGTCAGATTTACTATCTTGATTCTATTCCTTTCTTTTTTCTATATAAAATTTGTTGTTTATCTGGAGTTCTATATTTTGAATAACTAGTTCATTATCTTGAGCTACTATTTTTGCCCCAACTAAAACTTGCATTTTTTCACACCGTTAATTCCGACTTCTGAAATCACTTGTTAATTGTGAGAGGTGTGAACAATTAACGGCATACTGTAAAAGGTGTGGTAATTGACTCAATCAATTTCAAAATTTTTTTCAAGGCACCCGGGAAGGTCAGAGATGAAAGAAGAGTTGCAGTTGTCACCAGTCGAAAAATCCAGAGAAGAGTCTAGTAACAAACCCAGGAGGATATGTGGATCGGCCATTGCTGAGAAATCAAGAGATGGACCAGGCAACAAATCTGGGGGTATCTGTACTCTCGACAACTGGGTGTAAGGGCAAAATTCTTTAAAACAATTTTTAGTTCAAGATAACAAAAGCTCCAGAAAAGATGCAATCGAAAAAGTCATTTTCATGACATGTGATTCCCAAATTTAACCATACAAGGCAAACCCAATACCAAGCAATTCTATACGGGAAGAAAAATCAAATTAAAATAAAACAAGAGCACGTAATGAGGAGCAATATACGCCCTAAGGTATGACCTTTGACCCCCTAAGTGTGAACTTGACCTTGTAGCTAGCCATCCAGAACATGCGTTCTGCACATCGTCTCAATGTGGTGAACAGTTGTGTCAAGTTTCTTTGAAATCCTTCAAGGGGTTCAAGAATTACAGAGCGATGACCTTCGACCCCTAAGTGTGACCTTGACCTTGAAGTGAGCCATCTAAAACATGTGTTCTGCACATCGTCTGAATGTTTGTGGATTATATAATGATGCTACAGACCAAGTTTGATGAAGATCCATCAAGCGGTTCAGGAGATAAGTTGTTTAAAGGTATTTTTATTTTTAGCTTTAGCGGCCCCTAAAAGTGGCCAAGTATCCCCATTTAAACAAACTTGGGAGAGGACTATATAATGATGCTACAGACCAAGTTCGATGAAGATCCATCAAGCGGTTCATAAAAAGAAGTCGTTTAAAGGTACTTCTATTTTTAATTCTAGTGGCCCCTAATCAACCCCCTACTAATAGCTCATCATGAACCTAAGGTTCAGGTGAGCTAAAAACCATGAACCTAAGGTTCAGGTGAGCTAAAAGTATGTATCTGCTGAGTTAAGTTAGACAAACTACCACAAAATGTCGAAGGTAACATTTTGTTCCTATTTCTATAAAAACATACTATTCTGCACTCAAACACATGCAAACATGTCTTGCGATATAAACAATATGTTAGACTCAGTGAACATGTAAAAAGCATTGTTGGATATCTCAAATTGAGTTAAATCTCTACTGTTTTTGGACAAATACAATATGCACAAAAAAGAATACAGTGGAACTTCCGAAAACCGGACCTTCTGAAAACTGGAAACCTTTGAAAACCGCACAAACTTGAAGTCCCGTTTTTTCTTGTTCTTATTTCTATATATTTTTATATTCTGAAAACCGGAACTTCTGAATTCCGAAAACCGGACGATTTTTGAAGGACCCTTTATATTTCAACACTTTAATTGACTTCCGAAAACGGAACAACAAAATATTTGCTGGATTAAAAGTGTCACCTGTTAATCCAAAAACATCCATGGCAAGTTGTCAACATGTTCTTTTGTGTATCTATTAGTGGCGCATGTTTATTTTGACATTCATAATAATAAATGTGATCATTTGATGCAAAAGTAAAGAAATAATTGGCGATTAATTTGTTTTTAATTTATGAAAACATGATGATTTAAATATCTTAAGTGTGAAAAACCTTCTTCATGTTTGAATGAAAGAAAGATCAATGTTTTAATTGATTCAGTAACATCGAGTAAACTATGCGTTAAATAATGCGTTTAATATGGACAAACTCGGACTTCAATTAATATTTTAATAAATTCTATTACTAAAGAGATGTTTTTATATTTCTTATGTATTTTTTATACATACTTGATTATCCTTAATGTTTGTAATTAATTCATTAATATATTAACTAATTACTTAATACGAACTTGTACAATTATCATAAAGGATAATATTAATCTCTTTCATCTATGTGTAAGAAAAGCTAACTCTAGTGCACCTCATCCGCTTTGCCTGCAAATTTCCAAACTTCTGAATTCCGGAAACTTCTAAATACCAAAATTTTAGGCTGGTCCGAAGGTCGTTCGGTTTTCGGAAGTTACACTGTAGTTACATTTACTCCCAGTAAAAGATTCTTATTTTTTTTTTTCTGATTAAGATATTCAAAATATTTTACTATGACAATGTATATCAGTACTTGCCTTCATTATCCTGTGAAATTCTGTCACCAAAATCGATGTAATTCTTTCCGTTACCGTTATCGGAGTACTGCACCCAGCGTATAATACCTGGTGGGGTGTTCTGCGGTGGATTACATCTGATCATTAAAAAGTCTGCTGGCCTTTTAGAATATCTTGTCCTCTTTGTCGGATCACTAAAAGGTCGCTTAGTTGCTTTCAAAAGATGGAACTTTTTAGATTTTGAAACACCGTATGCGTTCCTTGCAATGCACTGATATATACCTTCATCATCTTCACGTAACTCAGAAATAACTATAGTCCCTGTCAGTCTATCCTTATGAACGATCTTTGGTTTTTTTGTGGTATTGGATATGTACTTGGGATCATCTAAATCAATCACTTTGCCATTTTTGGTCCATTCAAAACTGGAAACAAAAGAGAAGAATATCTTTAGTCACAAAGGCAATCCAGCTACCAGCAGATGTTCTGAAATCTGAATAAGAAAGCTAGAGCTGCTTTTGAGAAAATTGCATGTCTCCCACAACTGCAATTCCCAATCAGACTTTCAGTGCTTTGATTGCAGAAAAAGCAATGTTTTAAGGGCCATAATTCCAAAGTGCCTGGGTCGATTTGGCTAGTTATCGAACTTGGCCTAGGACTTATGGTCAAACACATTTTGTTGAAGTTTGGTGAAGATCGGATGAGAACTGTTCGACTTAGAGTGCGGACAAGATTTGTGACAGACATACAGACAGGAATAAATCAATATGTCTCCCACACCACTGTCAGGTGGGAGTCATAAGTAGTTTCTTTACATGTATTTACATTCTGCAAAAGAAGACATTCATCCTCTGATTGTTTGAACTCAGGAAGATCTTAGAGACTAGCAACTAAGCTGACATAATTATCAATTTAATGTTTTTTAATGTAATTTCATGTCAAAAGCCAGTTTGTTCTCAGAAAAGTAAATGTGATATATGGACTTGCACATAAAGGTAGAAATTTTAAAAAGTTAATAATAAAAAATATCAAAATCTAATCTATATCTATGTCTTCCTACATGATTTTTGCACCAAATATGCGAAGAAAAATAACTCTGTATATCTCTTCATTTTTGGAGATAATCTATTCTACTTGTATCGCCATTTTTTTAGAGAATCTATTCCGCCATTTGTGGTGAGCAACAGTTTATTTTTCCAGTTTGGAAAAGCAACAATATGTTGTTGCTTCTCCATTAGGGGAGAGCAGTTAGTGATTTGTCCCTCTAGTTTGGGAAAGTAACATTTTGTTTCTCCACTTTGTGAGAGCAACCTTTTTGAATTTCCATCTTAAAGAGCACAACATCTTTTACACAGCTGATATAACATACTGATGTAAGAAATACATAAAAGCAAGCAATATACTATGAAAATATGAGTAAAATTTTTGATACAATGCAATGATCTACTGACTGTTTCACAGAAACTTTCTTTAACCCTTACCATGCTGGGCACGATTGATTCTGCCTTTGCGACTAGTGTAGATCATGATCAGCCTGCACATCCGTGCAGTCTGATCTGATCAAGATCTGCACATTTCGCTATTCAGTCAGTATCTTTTTTGGTAAACACCTCTTTCAACAGTTAATGGTATTGTCCAAATTGGAAGATGGACAAGTTCATTATAGAAATTTAGCAGGGTCAGGGTTAAAAAGTATGATGATAGAGAAGATGGATGCTTCATATTATGCTGGCCAGGAAAAGAGCGATGTGTGATATTTATAGACACAATTTCTGATCAACAGTTGTCAGTATGGTGATATTAACTGGGCACAAAGACTGAAAATGACAAAAATTGCTGTAATTCACCATTACCAAGAAACTAATCAGTAACTAGATCTATTTCTGTAAAATCTAAACTATAGTATTATGTAAAATAGAACATAGCAAAGAACGTCCTAGAAACTGAGTTAGGAACCACGGATACCTTTACCTTTGTACTAAATCTGTATTAAACTATAAAAAAATATACAACTGTGATATAGGACTGATTCAACTTAGTATCAATACATGCAGATTCATGTTTTACTTTTAACACATTATGAACAGTATAACAGCAAACAGTAACTGGTAGTAACAAGCTTGGGTTTGTGAGTGAAGTAATTTGTTAGTAAGTTTTAAAAAAGAGACACACCATCTGCAATAGGGATTTTTTTAAACAGAATTTCCTTTTTTTTTTGTCTTTTAAACAGAGATAAGAACATAAAATGCATCAATACATTACTATACAGGATTTTAACTAACTTATATATGAGCCATGCCATGAGAAAACCAACATAGTGGGTTTGCGACCAGCATGGATCCAGACCAGCCTGCGCATCCGCGCAGTCTGGTCAGGCTCCATGCTGTTTGCTTTTAAAGCCTATTGGAATTGGTGAAACTGTTAGCGAACAGCATGGATCCTGACCAGACTGTGCGGATGCGCAGGCTGGTCTTGATCCATGTTGGTCGCAAACCCACTATGTTGGTTTTCTCATGGCATGGCTCATTTTAATTTTGCTATAAAATCAGAATGAACTGAAAGACAAAATATCACATTAAGGTATCCGACCCACAAATAAGCAAGTTCTATTAAAATATATCAAATATTGATGCCTGGTAAGCTCATATAATTTTGGTATCATTTGAACATGTATTGTCTACTGAAAAACAAAACATAAATTACATGACAAAAATATGTTATAGAATTTTGTTTTTTACTTTATACTTTCAACAGAAATCCAGTTATTACAGTGCAAGATTTATCTTTTTGCAGTCAAAAACATGACTGAAATGATTCTTGCATATTATTTATGGTCATCTTATTTACTAATTCTTGTTCAGCAGACACACCTCCAATGATACCAAAACGATACCAAAAAAAACATGGGGTCACCAGGTATTGAAATTTACCTATTTGTCGATTGGATACCTAATAATTCATACATGTTGCATAAAAAATTATGTAACTTGAGTTAATAAAGTTCTGTTCTGTTCTACAAGAAAACTTAAATCAATTTTCTTCTTTCCTTTATGGACTGGAGCAACATTGCTGTAGTGAACTTGCTTTTTTATTTTTCATTCCAAATATCTATAGAATACTCAAATTTATATTCTTAAAACTCCATGTTTAAAGTTAATTAATTGAGTTTAGAGACTAGTCTCAATTAAGAAAATTAACAATTATATTTGTCAATACAAAAACTAAGCTCTGATTTTACTTTATTTGTTTTGGGTTTAATGCCGTTTTTCAAAGGTATTTCAGTTATGTAACAGTGGGCAGTTAACCTAACCAGTGTTCCTGGATTCTGTTCTCCACAAGTAACTGCCAACTTCCCCACATTAATCAGAGGTGGAGAACAAATGATTTCAGACAAAATGTCTTTAATCAAATCGTCATAGAGAACAAAAAGACCGCCCAGGGATCGAACTCACAACCCTGCAATCCATAGATCTGCACACTCTCAATTGAGCTAAGCGGGCGGACTAAGCTCTAAATCAACCAATCAGAGGCTGTAGTTTTAATACTGGTCTGACCTAGGAACCAGCATCTGCTTGAATGTTTCCCAGCTTAAGTCAGTTGCACATTTTAAGCTATCACAAACTTGCAGTCTATTGCAAGGGATAGACATCTGCTTGCATTCTATCAAGTCTTAAACACTCTTGTGTGTCAAAACCTTTGTACATGCAGTTCTTTTGTGTAGTTTGCTTATTTGTGAACTAATATGAAGCAGAGATATAAGCAAAATGCATTTTCAGGTTAAAACGTGGGTGGCAAAATAAGAAAACTGCCGAATGTGCAAAATGTCTTTTTTTTCCAAGATGGATTAACAAACAGGATGGCTATGACAGCCCTAGACAGCTCACCTTAGTTTCCTCCACTCAAACAATCTTGGTAGAGAGTCATCCAAGAATTGCAGTTGGGTATGGCGCATGATTTTTGAGGACGACTTGAACAACTTAAATACAGTTTTTGTGATTTATTTTCTGACCAGCAATTTCGAAGACATGATATAAAGAATCAGAATAATTTGAACAAGCTGTTATGTGTCACCAAATGGTCAGGAAATTATTTTAACATCAGACTGGTGGTTTTCTGACATTATGATTTTTAAAGTTTTTCTTTTTAATTGCTATGACAACCAAAGCTAAATATAAATCTAAAAGGAAGATACAAAAGGAACTTTATATGAGCAGTGCCATGGGAAAACCAACATAGTGGCTTTGTGACCAGCATGGAACCAGACCAGCCTGCGCATCCACGCAGTCTGGTCAGGATCCATTCTTGTTCACTTCAATTGTCATTGATATTAGAGAATATATTAGCAAAACAGGCCATGGAGTATTAACCAGACTGCGCAGGCTGGTCTGAAACCATGCTGGTCGCAAAGCCACTATGTTGGTTTTCCCATGGCACGGCTCACATGCTTGGTGGAAAATAACCAAGTGGTTAGGATGGCGATATCATCTGACACAAAACGTTTTTGACGCTGGACGACGGATCAGGTTGATCATAATACTTCACACGAGCACAAGACTTAGTACTTGTGTCTTGTGCTCTTGTCAGTCCAAAACCCACAAAACTCTAGTCTACAGTCTAGCAATTAGTTCAAACACTGAAAGAAACAGAATTATGCTGTAAGAGATGTTGTTAGACAAAACTGATGATCTGGAGGGAAATCTATGATCAATGTTAGTCGAAAATGACGGCACAGGTACTACTGATTTCATAACTGTTTGAACTTTAGTGTGCTAAATGGATTGGGTATTTCAAAAAATTTAATGCTATTTGTTGCAAAACAAAAACATGTGCCTTATCAGTGAAGCAATTAAACCCATCAAAAGTACTTCGACAAGTTTTTTAAAGACTTGTGAGCACCTGTGTAATGGACAGGGTCAACGCTCAGTTCAGGGATTTCAGGCTCAAGCCAAGCAAATGTTACTAGCTCATCTATTAAGATTTTAGTATTGCATATTTCCAGGAATCTGTCTGAAGACTGATTGAAGTAAGTTAAGAAAAAAACATTTTAGATAAAACAAGAGCTTGTAGAACATGAAATGCCCCCCTTAATGCATTCAGTAATTGCACAAGGAACAGAAAGTATTTGGTCACTGTACACAAAAGTTCTACTATTCTGGGTCAATGTGACCTTGACCTTTGACCTACTGACCTTAAAATCAACAGAGGTCATCTGCTGGTCATGATCAATCTCCCTATTAAGTTTCTTGATCTTAAGCCCAAGCATTCTCAAGTTATTGTCCTGAAACGGTTTAACTGTTCTGGGTCACTTTGACCTTGACCTTTGATGGCAAAATCAATAGGGGTCATCTGCTGGTCCTCCCTATCAAGTTTCGTGATCCTAGGCCTAAGCCCAAGCATTCTCAAGTTATTGTCCTGAAACGGTTTAACTGTTCTGGGTCACTTTGATATTGACCTTTGACATCAAAATCAATAGGGGTCATCTGCTGGTCCTCCCAATCAAGTTTCGTGATCCTAGGCCCAAGCATTCTCAAGTTATTGTTCGGAAACGGTATAAATGTTCTTGGTCACTTTGACCTTGACCTTTGACCTACTGACCTCAGAATCAGTAGGGGTCATCTGCTAGTTATGACCAAACCTCCCTATCAACTTTCATGATCCTAGACCCAAGCATTTTTGAGTTATCATCTGGAAATCCTTTAACTGTTCCGGGTCGCTGTGAATTTGACCTTTGACCTACTAACCTTAATAGATAAAGGTCATCTGCTGGTCATGACCAACCTTCCTATCAAGTTTCATGATCCTAGGTGCAAGTGTTCTTGAGTTAACAACCGGAAACCGTTAAACTGTTCCAGGTCACTGTGAACTTGACCTTTGACCTACTAACCTTAAAATAGATAAAGGTCATCTGCTGGTCATCACCAACCTTCCTATCAAGTTTCATGATCCTAGATACAAGCGTTCTTGAGTTATCAACCGGAAACCGTTTTAACTGTTCCAGGTCACTGTGACCTTGACCTTTGACCTTATGGCCTAAAAATCAATAGGGGTCATCGGTTAGTCATGATCAACCTCCCTATCAACTTTCATGATCCTAGGCTCAAGCGTTCTTGAGTTATCATCCGGAAACCAATTGGTCTACATACCGACAGACCGACCGACCGACATCTGCAAAACAATATACCCCTCCTTCTTCAAAGGGGGGGCAATTCTGTGTCCAACCAGATTTAATAGATATCTTTATCTGGGAAAAACAGTCTTAGTAATAAAGTTTAGATTTTAATGAAAACTACCAGGCCTGACTATAGACATTTCCTCTGTGTGTGTTTTTAATCTGACAGTGCCAAAATCAAAGATCAAACAGTCTTGAAACTATTGTCTGATTCACAAGATTTAAAATCTTTGCTACAATTTTGTGCAAGCTGTCTGAAACAATAGCTATATACTCAATATAATGTTTAACTGACAATATTTTACTATATACTTCATAGGATATACACCATATATGTTTTTTAAAATGTCATCTCCATATGGTCTAATCTTTGTCCAGCAATTCTAGAAGTGTCAAAGATATTCTCATAAAATACTACCATTTTTAATGACAGCAACCAAACCAATGTTTTGGAAAAGCTGGTTAAAAAAATCCTTAAAAAATTAGCTAGCACTAAATACAACTGGAGTAAAAATGAGTAAAATAAAAATTAACCCTTATCATGCTGGACACAATTGATTCTGCCTTTGTGACCAGTGTAGATCATGATCAGCCTGCACATGTGTAGTCTGATAAAGATCTGCACTGTTCGTCATTCAGTCAGTATCTTTTAGGTATGCACCCCTTTTAACAGTTAATGGTACTGTCCAAATTGAAAGTTAGAAAAGTTCATAATAGAAATTTAGCAGGGTAAGGATTAAATAAAACCATAAAAATGTGAATCAGACAGAACCAGTAGTACCTAAGCCTGGTTAATGAAATGCCTACAGAGTTCTAGCACCAAGACTAGCTAGAGCTGAGTTTAATTTGACACTCAAGTTAAAATAAATTGAGTACTTGGAATTATCTATTTTCAGCAGTTTGCCATTTTTGGTCCACTCAAATCTGTAAAAGAAAGTGTCATAATACAATTATTGATAGATACAGTTACAAGCATGATTGAGTACAAGTAACAAGATAATAATTGAAAACATGCATTGTAAGCTGCGTTACTTTTGAAAAGGATAAAACAGCGAAGGAACATAGAACAGGATTGGAAACTCTTGATCTGTTAAGTATTTAAATGTGTAAAACTTCTTTTTTTTTTAAAGAAAAAATTGGGATCACAGACATGACTTGATGCAGCAGAATCTGATTGTATATTTCAAATACCAGACCACAATTAAAAATTCATGCAGCAACTGCAATAGCATATAGAAATTTAGAATTTTGCTCCTGTCTCTTCAACAAGAGGGTCATGATGACCCTGAATCACCCACCAGAGTAATATAAGCCACATGTTTAAAATGGCAAACTGATGCTAAAATATTAGAAAGTAGGTCAGTAGGTCACATTCATGGTCACTGAAAGTCAGTTTTAAGATCGGTGTGCAAAACTGTACATGTCATCCAAATTTCAAGGCTGTATCTTAAAAAACAAGAAAGAAGGTCAGTAGGTCAAGGTCACAGTCAAGTGACCCCTAATCGCTTGGAGTCATCAGGTTATTATAATCAAACAGTCTAGAAAATATGATCTATAATTTTTGAAGTTTTTATTCCTATATAACTCTTATAACAAGTGACCCCCAGGACAGGGCCTCTTTTCATCCCAGGGGCATAATTTGAACAATCTTGTTAGAGATCTACTAGGCAATGCTACATACCAAATATCAAAGGCCTAGGCCTTGAACTTTCAGACAAGAAGATTTTTATTTTTTTCTCCTTTATAAGTCTATGTTTAATTTAGGACCCCCAGGGCAGGGCCTCTTTTCATCCCAGGGGTATAATTTGAACAATTTTGGTAGAGGAACACAAGGCAATGCAACATACCAAATATCAAAAGCCTAGGCCTTGCAGTTTCAGGCAAGAAGATTTTTAAAGTTTTTTCCTATATATCTATATAAAACTTGAGACCCCCCGAGGCAGGGCCTCTTTTCACCCCAGGGTTATAATTTAAATAATTTTTGTAGAGGACCACAAGGCAATGCTACATACAAAATATCAAAGGCTTAGGTCATGAGAGTTCTGCATGGAATTCAATTCTTTGAACAATTTTGAAAGGGGGCCACCCAATGATAATTCCTGTGAAGTTTGATGTAATTCTGCCGAGGGATTTTCAAGAAGTTTTTTTAGAAAATGTTGACGGACGGACGACGCACAACTGACAACGGACATTGAGCAGTCACAAAAGCTCACCATGAGCCTTTGGCTCAGGTGAGCTAAAAACAAAAACAAACATTTGAAAAAATTCTTGCTGGCAGCCTTATTTTCTTTTTGAAAAACAAAATGTAATGAACAACTTTTCAATTTTGTATGGTTTTACTGCAGATCAATAGTTTTGAACCCACTCTATGTAAATCTTTAAACATAATGTTACAGACTTTTTTAAAAATCTTCACCACAACAGAAATTGGCAAAGGCCTAATAATAATGATTAAACAAGGATAATTGTGTAGCATATTTACTTTAAAAGGGTGCTAGGCTATCACTGATATACACAATATTTATATTAAAAAGAAACAGAACTAAAATTCGGACATCTAAAAATAATTACAACTAGTAGTCTATTAGATTTATTTACACAAAATTTCAGAGATATAGAAGTGTCACTGTAATTTATAATGAAAACAACACATCTCTGAATTAAAAATGTCTAAAACTTAAAAAATACACCAAAATTTAAGGTAAGCAGACACCCTGCAATTTTTGTGAGGTATCATGTTAAAGGAACCATCTTGTAAAGAACATTTGTTCCGGATCAAAGCTTTGACTTAATTCATTCTGTCAGTATTAAATCACAGTTTGATTATCATTTTCATAAATAATTTTTTATACAGAAGCTACTGTGCCTTACAATTCAGGCACTTTTATGCAACAAAAGCTGTCTGTTGACAAGAGCGCTCGACTTTTCGAAGAGTTGATGTATGGGTTCCTAGTTATTTTTCGAATTGTAGCCAAAAAGTTGTGAGTAGAAAAGCTATGTACTCTTGTCTACACATAGACACCATGATGGAAAGCAAACGTTTAAAGTTTCAAAGCCACATATCAGTATAGACAAAATATGGAATGGTACACGCAACTAAACTAATTTCTATGTAAAAAAAGGGCCATAACTAAACTAAAATCCTTGTCCTAGTTATGAAGTATGTTTGCCTTCATATGGAGACTATGATGGTAAAGAAGTGGTTAAAGCTTCAAAGCCATATGTCAAACAGTTTAGACAAATACGGACTGGTGCGATTTTTTTTTTTTACTGATTTCCAAGTCTGAAAAGGGCCAGAATTCAGCCAAATATCTTTGTTATAGTTACATACCCTTGACTTCTGATGGAGCTCATGACAATGAACAAGTGTTCAACATTTCAAAGCCATAATTATGTTAAATAGTTTTAACAAAACGTGGACTTGTAACAATAACTTAAACCAATTTTCAAGACAAAAAGGGCCATAATTCGGCCAAAATACTTGACAGAGTTATGTACTCCTGCCTACAGATAGGGACTGTTATAGTAAAGAAGTGATAAAAGTTTCAAAGCCGTATGTCAAACAGTTTACACAATATATGATCTGGTACAAAAAGCTTAACCAAGATTTGTTAGTTAAAAGGGGCCATAATTCAGTCAAAATCCTTGACAGAGTTATGTACTCCTGTCTAAAACTGGACATGGTGATGGTACACAAGTGTTGAAAGTTTCGAAGCTATACGACAAAAGGTTTTGTCAAAATGTGGACTTGTACGAAAAACTTAACCAAGGTGTAACGCTGACCCCCACACCAATGCCAAGGCCATGGTGAGTAGGATAGCTCTCCTTATTCTTCGAATACTTGAGCTAAAAAAAAAGACACCAAGATTGTCCTTTTCCCATGACAATTCACTTCTATGAACCTACTACATGCAAGTCACTTACTTAATGGTTTCATTGCCTAATGCTTTACAAGGGAACTCTTGTGGAGATGTACCTTCTGGATCAAAGTATATCACATCTTGCATCTGTCTTTCTGGCATTATGGTTGGTGGTCGAGTAACTGAGAAACACAATAACTAAACTGGTAATTTTGGTAAGTGCACAACATTTTGGTTAAATTTTCTCTAATCTGCAATGTTTAACAGAGTAATGGCAGTTGAATATTATGATTTAGTGTATTATCTATAAATAAACTTATTTCTATTGGTAGTTAAAACTACTTGTTTCAATTCAAGTAATTTTGATATTTAAGGTAGTGGACCTGTTCTTACAATCGGCAAATTATGTGTAGTTAAAATACTGTATGGCAAAGATACTTACCTCTGGGTGGTTGGTCCACGGACAGTGCACACTGCACAGTCAATATGACTAGGAAAGTTAAAATACTGTATGGCAACATGGTGGTGACTTGCTAGCTTCTACCTATTGTAGTGATGGATTACTGTAGATGCTGTACACCCTCTACATGTCTGCTGTAATGATTCTGCTTCTCTGTTTACCTGAAGTTTAAAATGGTAAACCAGTTAAAAAATATTTGCAAATCAACTGACCTAAAGACAGTGGCACTTCCAAACATTACCAGCAGTGGTCAATCTATGAAGCCCTTGTGATATTTTCCAGGTAAATGCTGGAACCTAAATGTGAACATGCTGTTTCTCTCTCACATTTGTAGTAGAGTATTACTGAAACACGCAAATAAAAGCTTTTGTGAGATCTTATTTTGTCATTTCTTCATTCAAAGTAGCTCTTCTGGTTACAACAAAAATCAAAAACATTATTATTTCTAGTTACAACCTGATGATTTAATCTACACAAAATACCAAATCTAGCAGTCACTGCAATCTCTTTTTGAATGTGATAAGCAAGACATATATATGTTCTTACATATTTGCTTGTGAATGAGAGCTGTTTTCCCAACCCCCAGGACAGCATGGATCAGAGACCACACTAAGCTTGGCTATCCCTCTGGTACCTAAAACCCTGCGCTACAGGAAAGCAGACATGTAAGTTCCTTTTACTCTTCACAAGAAAACAATAACTTTCATGTAAAAATATGTACAGAAGAGACAATATATTAATATTTCCACAAGTTCAGTCCCAGAACTCTCTGGCTCTCTCTGTCTCTCTGTATCTTGTGCTTTTCTTCCATAACAGCAAACAAAACAGATTGATTTCTCATACTCTGACACACACATTCCCATATATATGATACAATTATTGCAGTGTGGTGTGATTTATGGAAGTTCTGGACCCTTTACAGAATAACAATTAACTCCTGATCAACTTCTTGCCAGCTATAACACAATACAGGGAAAAAATACAGATATCACATGGAAAGACAAGTAAAATCTGAATACTGAGAAGAAATTGTCAGTTGGAAATATGTTTGAAACTCTGAAGAAGGAATTCAATTATAAGATGAAATTGTAATACCAGTGTCTTCAATAACAGTTTCAGAAAATGGTCAAAGTTCATATCATACTAGGTTAATTACTGTTTAGTTTCATAAAGAGCAGTGGCTGCTATTAAAGACTACAAAATTGTCTTTAGATAGATCAAATACAAAAAAAATTTGGGGTCCAAGATACTGCAAAGGACATTGTTACAGACTGCATCTTTACTAACATTCAAAATGCTCTTTAGTTCACATATTGCACGAGAAAGACCATACAAAAGTTCACTCATCATTTTTTGATAATACGAGAAAAGT
Source organism: Mercenaria mercenaria (assembly GCF_021730395.1). NCBI lineage: Eukaryota > Metazoa > Mollusca > Bivalvia > Venerida > Veneridae > Mercenaria > Mercenaria mercenaria. The sequence goes on along the minus strand of NC_069373.1, from coordinate 33,057,200 downwards.
ACAAAGAACAAAACAATAGGGAGTATCAATCCTGATATCACATGTTGACTGAAGTCTTATAATTATAAGGTAATTCCAGTATCTATAGCACTGGTAATGCTTGCGACTTTCCAACTCTTCTGATAAGGATCCCAAGCGTCAGTTTTACCTCTGTGGGCTCCTGGGTAGACCCAAATAACCGTAAAGCTCACGTGAAGAGTTTCAACCTGACAATGTTTGAAAACGCTGCAGAGTCAGAACAACCAAGTATAACCACTTGATCAAGGTGTAGACAAAAACAGTTAGGGAAACTGGCAACCACTTAAATATGGAAAGAAAATCATTCATATTTACTGAGTACTGAGCAGCTATAATACAGTTCTAAGACAATTTCTTATATTAGCGTTGAATGTGGTTTAGTCAATGTCTATATTCTTACTGAAAATCATCGTTTTATTAAAGAGACTGAAAATCAAATCATGTATCTTTGCTGTAAAGATAGCAAATAAAATCAATAAGTTTATTCCTATCTGTATCATTAAGAATGTCTCCAGCAAGCTATTGATTCTTTCATTAATGCATGTTTGCTATTCTGGGAGGCATCTTTATGTTCCAGTGATGTATTAACTTTCACCAAGAAGAATATAATTACTGATTTCTAACAGTTTTCTTACATAAAAGACCACATGTGTCTTGAAATTAAACTGCAATCTTCAGTTATTTTCAGTAACTTCTGTTTTGTTTGATTTGTAGCCACACAGATGAAATTTCAGGTTAGTAATGGCGACTTTTCAGGTGGAAGAAAACCCAAGGTATCTCTCTGGACATTGTTTCAGGAAAAAATGGGTGCTTGGGTAGAAGTAACCAACCATGTGTTATCCAGCTGAATGTCAGACTCTTCACAAAAGTGAGTACCAAGTGATTTGAAGCCAGCAACCTTAAGCACTTGGCTACAGAGACCCTAAGTAATTTTCACTTTTGATTCACTTTAAAATCAAAGTGGATAACAGTTTTTTTAGCTACCTTGCAATAACACAATCCTGGATATTTCACTTTCTTAAAATCACTGATCTCAAGCCACTTATCCCTCATTGGTGTGCCTTCCAAAATCTGTCTGTAGAATTCTTTCATGTAAAGAAATCAAGCCATCCTGCTGAGTGTGTGTGTGTCCGGGTTTAACATCTTTTTCAACAATTTTTCAGTCATATAAACGATGGTGTCTACTTATAGCAGTGAGCACAATGCCCAACTTTATAGTGCTGCCTCACTGGAATATCACGCCGTAGACACGTGGCATGATACCCCACCCAGTCACATTATACTGACACTGAGCTGACCAGTCCTAGCAATATCCTCTTAATGCTGAGCGCCAAGTGAGGAAGCTACTAGTACCATTTTTTATGTCTTGGGTATGACGCGGCCGGGGATCGAACCCACGACCTCCCGCATTCGAAGCAGATGCTCTACCACTAGGCTACCGAGACAGTTACCATGCTGAAGGTTTGCTGCAGGTTATGTCAAAGCTTTCCTTTCCGTGCCTGAAAATAATGCCTACAGTAGCGTCAGGGCTCTTCTTCCACCACTAACTACTGATAAGTCACCATAACATCTAAAACTGTGTCAGAACGACTAAAAATCTGACAATACATAAAAATCGGCTTCAGAAATGCTTTTGGACCTTCTAGACTGAAGGTAATATGTCAAGGATCAATGCTTCTTGTTATAGGTCAGAAAAATCCCCTCTTTAGATTACATATCTTGACATATTACAGGAATTATTAATCTGAACATTTCTATTTTGTAATTTTCTGCAGAAGTTTTCCCAAGTCAATAGATTACCTTTGTGTCAATATCGCTGTTTTGTACCAGACATAAAACATCCTTAAGCCAATCAAATGCAAGCACTACTTGCAGAGGGCATAAATTACGACCACACACTGGAACGAAACATATCCTCTGTGAATCCAAGAGACAAATAGATACATAATACAGAAAAAGTGAAACAACTTATCATGTAATGTAGATACATATAAATTCTGGACAGAAACCACTTTGTCTGAAAGCTTTTCCAAGAGACCAACTGAACTAAATGCATATTAAATTACTTATGGAATATTCTATAAATATTTCTGCAGCAAAGCATTAGAGAAATGGGTTAGAAACGAAGCAAAAATCAATCATATTGCATCGCAAACAAGTTTTCACTGAATGCTTCCACTTGTTGGGTCTATTGATCAGAATCTCCCTGAAAGTTAAAACAACCATAAAATGTCATCAGCAGTGTGGCAGGTCTGTTTCCTTAACATTTTAATTTCACTTTATTTCTTAGCCAACAGTTTTAAACCTTTAAAGATGACATTGATTGGAAAGTGCTTGAAAGAGATTTGTACATATTCTGAGGTATTTGACAGAAATATGTTCATCAAAGATCTGTAATTGTTTATCCTGCTGTTATTCAGTTAGCACATATCTTACTTATCTAACTACTGTCAACATCCCAGGAAAACAAGCTGGCTCCCTGAGAAGCTAAGTGTTTTAATTTTTTTTACAAACTGAAGAAGAAACAATATTCTACAGATACTACCAATTCTATCATGCTGACCTGCCTTTTCTTAGTATAACAGTTGAAGGGTGTGTTATTTAAATATAGCCTACCTATAGGTCAGTCCCCTCTGAAAAATCATTGTTCTTTTAGGTAAGGTCAGAACACAACAACCACTTAAGTCTATAATTACGAATTTCCTGTTTAATAAGGTTACGACTGGATGACTAGTTATGTTTTTGCTAATGAATTTTCTATTGACAGGCAGGAACGAAATTGGATGTTCCACTGAGTGAGGCAAGAGCATGACAGTCAGTGTAATATCTACGATATAGAATGCTCCATTGACAGAAGAAAAAATATGACAGCCAGTGTAATATCTATGATACTGGATGTTCCATTGAGTAAGGCAAGAACATGACAGTCAGTGTAATATCTATGATATAGAATGTTCCAATGACAGAAGCAAAAATATGACAGCCAGTGTAATATCTATGATACTGGATGTTCAATTGAGTGAGGCAAGAACATGACAGTCACTGTAATATCTATGATACTGGATGTTCCACTGAATGAGGCAAGAACATGACAGCCAGTTTAATATCTATGATATTGAATGTTCCATTGACAGAAGCAAAAATATGACAGCCAGTGTAATATCAATGATAATGGATGTTCCATTGAGTGAGGCAAGAACATGACTGTAGTGTAATATTAATGATACTGAATGCTCCATTGAGTGAGGCAAGAACATGACAGTCAGTGTAATATCTAAGATACTAGATGTTCCACTGAATGAGGCAAGAACATATCAGTCAGTGAAATATCTATGTTACTGCATGTTCCATTGACAGAAGCAAAAACATGACAGCCAGAGTAATATCTATGACACTGAATGTTCTATTGAGAGAAGCAAGAACATGTCAGCCAGTGTAATATCTATGCCATTGAATGTTCCATTGAGAGAAGCAAGAACATGGCAGCCAGTGTAATATCTATGATACTAAATGTTTCATTGAGTAAGTCAAGAACATGACAGTCAGTGTAATATCTATGATACTGAATGTTCCATTGTGTGAGGCAAGAACATGGCAACCAGTGTAATATCTACGATATTGAATGTTCCATTGATTGAGGCAAGAACATGACAGCCAGAGTAATATCTATGATACTGAATGTTCCATTGATTGAGGCAAGAACATGACAGCAAGTATAATATCTATGATACTGATGTTCCATTGAGTGAGGCAAGAACATGACAGTCAGTGCAATATCTATGATACTAAATGTTCCATTGAGAGAAGCAAGAAAATTACAGCCAGTGTAATATCTATGATACTGAATGTTCCATTGAGTGAGGCAAGAACATGACAGTCAGTGTAATATCTATGATACTGAATGTTTCATTGAATGAGGCAAGAACATGACAGACAGAGTAATATCTATGATACTGAATGGTCCATTGAGTGAGGCAAGAACATGATAGTCAGTGTAATATCTATGATATTGAATGTTCCATTGATTCAGGCAAGAGCATGACAGTCAGTGTAATATCTATGATACTGAATGTTCTACTGACTGAGGCAAGAACATGACAGACACTGTCATATCTATGATACTGAATGTTCCATTGAATGAGGCAAGAACATGACAACCAGTGTAATATCTATGATACTGAATGTTCCATTGCCCAAGGCAAGAACATGACAGCCAGTGTAATATCTATGATACTGGATGTTCCATTGACAGAAGCAAAAACATGACAGCCAGTATAATCTCTATGATACTGAATGTTCCACTGACTGAGGCAAGAATATGACAGCCAGTGCAATATCTATGATACTGAATGTTCCATTGAATGAGGCAAGAACATGACAACCAGTGTAATATCTATGATACTGAATGTTCCATTGCGCAAGGCAAGAACATGACAGCCAGTGTAATATCTATGATATTGGATGTTCCATTGACAGAAGCAAGAGCATGACAGCCAGTGTAATATCTATGAAACTGAATGTTTCGTTGAGTGAGGCAAAATCATGACAGCCAGTGTAATATCTATGATACTGGGTGTTCCATTGACAGAAGCAAGAGCATGACAGCCAGTGTAATATCTATGATATTGTATGTTCCACTAACTGAGGCAAGAGCATGACAGTCAGTGTAATATCTATGATACTGAATGTTCCATTGAGTGTGGCAAAATCATGACAGCCAGTGTAATATCTGTGATACTGGATGTTCCATTGACAGAAGCAAGAACATGACTGTCAGTGTAATATCTATGATACTGAATGTTCCATTGAGTGAGGCAAAATCATGACAGCCAGTGTAATATCTGTGATACTGGATGTTCCATTGACAGAAGCAAGAGCATAACAGCCAGTGTAATATCTATGATACTGAATGTTCCATTGAGTGAGGCAAAATCATGACAGCCAGTGTAATATCTGTGATACTGGATGTTCCATTGACAGAAGCAAGAGCATAACAGCCAGTGTAATAACTATGATACTGAATGTTCCATTGAGTGAGGCAAGAACATTATAGTCAGTGTAATATCTATGATACTGGAAGTTCCATTGACAGAAGCAAGAGCATGACAGCCAGTGTAATATCTATGATATTGAATGTTCCATTGAGTGAGGCAAGGACATGACAGTCAGTGTAATATCTATGATACTGAATGTTCCATTGACAGAAGCAAAAACATGACAGTCAGTGTAATATCTATGATATTGAATGTTCTATTGAGAGAAGCAAGAACATGACAGCCAGTAATATCTATGATATTGAATGTTTCATTGAGTGAGGCAAGAACATCACAGACAGAGTAATATCTATGATATTTACTGTTTCATTGAGTGAGGCAAGAACATGACAGCCAGTGTAATATCTATGATATTGAATGTTTCATTGAGTGAGGCAAGAACATGACAGCCAGTGTAATATCTATGATATTGAATGTTCCATTGAGAGGCAAGAACATGACAGTCAGTGTTATGTCTGTTATAACAAATATTCCATTAAGTTAGATAAGAACTTGACAGATTTTTATGTCTCAGTATAATAACAATACAGATTATGTAACTGTTGTACCTGGTTAACCTGTATAGTATTTTTATGTCTATACCAGTAGTTACTCTCCACAAGTGAAAGAAAATTTGCCAACATGAACAATGCACTGAAATAATAAAAGACAAAATGACACAGTCCACAACACAAAATAGAACTGTTTACTGATGAAATTACATTGATCAGTCTCAGAAAATGTCTATTGATATATCCATATGGGACAACCAATGTAACATTATTGGCTTCGCCAACAAAGGCTGGGACCTTTTGTTATATAATTGAAGAAACTAGATAATTAAGGGCAGGAACATAATATCTATTTCTAAATAATTCATCACCAGTGTATGATACACTATTACACAATAACAGAGGAGAAATGGGAAAAATACCAGTCTAATTCATTATTATGTGTAATTACGAAAATGAGCTGAAATGAAAGCTTTTATGGAAACTTAATCATTGCAGCTACCAGGTCATAAAAATAGAAGGAATATCATAATCAACTGGATGAAATAAACCAGATATATATTTTTGTTCCATTTCCACAGCCAAGAAGACCTTTCTCATCAGTTATGAAATGACTATTGAATATTTTTTGCAAATGAATATACGACTGTCACTCTCACTATTCTAAAAGAAAATTATGAGTGAAGTCAGATCTTAAAAGACAGTCCAACATGGAAAACAGTCAAAGATACAGCGAACAATCCTAGACAAATGAGAGGCCAGTACAATGAGGACAGTTGAAGATACAAGACATTCTCAATCTGGAACCTTTACCTTGCTTCATTTATATGCAAATTAGTTTTTCAAGCATAAAACTATGAAAGTTAAGGTCAAAGCCCCAATATTCTATTTTATCATTAGTGATTTGCCTTAGTTTGACCTTCAGGTTAGCAAAACAATATGTTGATATGCCTGAGCATTATTCTGCTTAGTTCATACAATTTTAAATTTGCTCCACTGGTCCACTGTGACGCATTGGTTCTCCAACTTATATTATTCACTCTTAATGTAACCTCATTCACTATGTGGGTTTGAGAAGAGAAGCCAGTTTCCTTTTTAATGCTGAGCACCATGCAAGGGAGCTGCTGTCACCATTTTTTACACATCTGGTACGTGGCTGAGGATCAAACCCACTACCTCCTACACTCAAAGCCAATTATATATATATAATGCTCTACCACTGGGCTATCGAGACGGTTAAGGCTTATTGTTAAGCTTACACTTTTACCATCTGAGCATACACTTTATTAAAAAAATATTAAAGTCTTAAAACTTTAAGTAAATGTCAAGAAGTATGGTTTCCTTGACCAGGGGCTCAGAAGCATCTATGCTTCATCTATTGTATTGTCAATACAAGAAGAATTGCCAAACCACAGTTACTCACTGCAGCTCATAGATTTGGGAGATGACCAATTTGTTTTCTATTTCAATGAATTATCTTGGCATTCAAACACTATAATTAAAGAAATGCAGAAGCAAATGGCTTGGAATGAAAAATTCCATCAAGGATGACCACTGATCAATATTCCCTTCACCCAAGATAACCCCTTGCATGCTATATGCTAACACTGACCACTGACCAAGGAAATAGGGAGAATTAATGAGTCTGGATTAGGTCTGTTCTATGAGGACAATGACAGCTACTTGTTGTAGTCGTGTGCCGGCAATCAATGCCAGTCACAGCAAGAGACAGGACAATGTCCTTATGAGAATTTATATCTGTGAATGTGTCACAGTTTCGGTCAATATTTTTTCAGTACCTTCCAAAAAAGAGAAGAAAGTTCTAAACATTCTGAACTTATCTCTGTATTAATTCCATAGAATTATTGGGGTTTTATTGTTTTGTTTTTTATTTGGTACTTTGGTTTCAAGTCCTCTAGTGAGAACAATCAAAGTGCTCCTGTTCATCTGTCTGTATGTGTGTCTGTATTTCCATCACAGTCATTTTCATGGTCAACAATAACTTGAAAAGTATGAAGATTGCTCTAAAGTGATAGAGAACAGTAAAGATTTTGCTAATGAAGTCTGGCAAAATTTATGGCTACTACAACAAAACATGTTATAAAGGTATTCTAAATGATGTTTCTTTCAAGTTAGTCTGATAAAGAAGTACAAATAGTTACATTCTGAAGCAAAGATCAAAACTGTTGTTGTTACGGTAACAAAATATAAAAATTGTCAATTATGATTCTTGATTAACAGGAAGTAATCAGAGCGATATTATATTACAGACAAATATCAAGTTGCAAGCTGCAAACTGGCAGGCGATATAGTTAGGAAATCTTGTATTTGCTTTTATGGGGGATTGGGCTTTAATGGGAAGGGGGCTATGTTTTTCACCTTTTTGGTGGGAATGGTATGTATTTAAAAACTATCATTATTTTTTTACCTTTTTTGGGACTTTTTTTATACATTTTTACATAGGCTTTGCAAAAATTTTCATTCCACTAAAATCTGGATACAAAGAAATATGTATATATCTCTTTAAGGTAACCTTTCAGAAACTGAAAACTTATTACTTCAATTATGACATTCTTTTAAGATTCTTGTATTATTTGGTTCCTTAAACTGAGAGAATTATATTTTTGAAATGATTCCTATCTAAAACTGTTATTACAACTAACAGCTCCAGATATTTAGCCATGTATGCATGTACATTACATTATGTCTGCAAAAATTACTGATACAATTTTTAAATTAAATGAGCCTGGCCATAAGAAAACCAACATAGTGCGTTTGTGACCAGCATGGACCCAGACCAGCCTGCGCATCTGCACAGTCTGGTCAGGATCCATGCTGGTAGCAAATGCACTATGTTGGTTTTCTCATGGTGCAGCTCAAATGTCAATTACATGCAAGTAAATTTTTTTAAATGTTGGCCCCCATGTAAAGAAGATGTATGTTATTAGGCCTGACTTTTAATGATTTATAGATTTATGCCATTCAGTTCTAAGTCCAGCATACAGAACTTAGCTAAACATGAGTATTTATATTCATGTTGAATTTTCTGTTCCATTCAAGTCTAATCCAGCATATAGAACTCAGCTAAAACATATATGCTGAAATGTCCATTCTATTCTGTTCTAGTCAAGTAAAAACAGCGCATTGATATACGTGTTGAAATTTCTGTTCTATTCAGTTCTAATTTAGCATACATAACTTAGCTAAACCAAGGGCATTTATCTTTATGCTGAAATTTCTGTTCCATTTAGATCTTAGACCCTTGTATACATAAGTTCACTAAACCATACATCAATGTTTTTCTTTTAGTTAAATTTCTGATATTTACATACCAACTATATCCATGTGATAATGGGATTGAACAAGAGCTGTCCGTAAGACAGCCAATGCTCGACTATTCGAATTATTGTCCCAGAAGCAGGAAAATGTTATCCTAAATGTTAAAATATCTATAGAGTTTCAATCCAGTATCTGCATTAGTTTTGGAGATATATAACTTGCATGCAAAACTTTAACCAGAAGTTTTATGTTCAAAAGGGGACATAATTTGACCAAAATGCATGTCAGAGTTATGGGACTTGATGCTATCAACTAGTTTTATAACCCCGAAGGCAAATGTGAAGTTTCAATTCAATATTTGCATTTGTTCTGCAGATAGTAACTTGCATGCAAAACTTTAACCAGAATTTTCTAAGTCTAAAAGGGGGCACAATTTGCCCAAAATACATGTCAGAGTTAGGGAACTTGACCCAGTGCGGTTGGTAAGAATTGATCTAGAAAAAGAAAAAATAAGTTTCAAAGCTATATGCCTTTAAATGATAGCTGTATGTAGTTGCAAGCAAAACTTTAACCAAGGTGTGATGCCAACGCCAGCGCCAGGGTGAGTAGAATAGCTAGACTATTCTTTGAATAGTTGAACTAAAATTGATCCTAAATTCTAATTAGACATACAGCTATTTTATATTTTTTTTATTCAATTCATAGATCTATACACAAAGTCAATGTCTGTTGGTATTCAGCCCCTCCCATCCATCTATCTATCTTATCGTCTATCCAGTAATGTCATCTGACTGTGTCTCTTGAGGCTACACAGTGAAACAACAAATGTATGTATTTATACAGAAAAGTCTATTGTTATGTCAGTCTTTGGAAACAAGGCATTGTATATGTTCTGTTTGACAGTATAATATTATAAAAAAAATACCGACATAAGGAAATATTCTTGCCATTTTGACTAACATATTGCCATATGTATTTCCTTTCAATGTCAGTTTCCCTTGGTGCTGGTAGACCTACTGAATTAGGAAAAAATACTGATTTCAGTAAAAATTATCTCATATATCAAAATACACACATATATTACAACATTAAAATATTTAAGAAATATACCTTAAACGGAACTAATTTCAATCCAAATCGTGTAACAAATTCCCTAAAAAGGAATAACACGCACACATAAATAATAATAATAATTATATTTAACTAGACTTTTCCTGTTCAATATTAAATCTATATCCCATAAACTATGTTATTTTCACTGTAGTTATGTTTCACATGAAAGACTATGATGTCTCACAAGTTGTTCTGGGACATGACTTCAGGAATCTCTCCCAATCACAGCCTCCATCTTGTTTCCAAGGATCAATAATGGATCAATACAACATTATCCCATATACAGCAGCACTTCTTAAGTCTACCAAGCATCTCAGAGTCTCAGAACACATTGTCTGAGTCACACAGAAGATTGGTAAATTTAATTGAGTTGGCACCAGGAGATAACAGTAGTTAGGGTCTTTAAAACACAATCGGTACAGCTTTCCTGATTGTTATGACAAGAAATCTATTACAGCTGAAGTCTGGTAAAATAAATATTTTGCTTTGGGTGTTTATTAGGTGACAGATAAATATAATGGCAGAAAAGGTGCTTATAACAGATTACTGGCAGACCATCTTTAGGTTAAACTAAAAATATCTCTCAGAAACATGACTAACAGCATTGTTCCATAATAAGAAGACAGTATTCTGATAAATACTGAAAAAATCAATTTTGTCTTCAGAATGTTTATGTGTCACAATGCTATAACAGAAAATGTCCACCACTGACATTGGCTAACTTCTACTATCTCTAATGTTTAAATAATTACCAAGAATGACCGGAGACTTTCAATGCAATGCCTTATACATACTCTTTTTGTTTTCCTGTTTTATGTGGTTTATAAGTACATTATCAAACAGTTGGTTGGATGTGTTCCTCCAATATTCTTGGATTGCATTCCTGTACTAAACTTATTCCTGCTGGAAGCTGAATCTTCCACCTTACACATCATTGAGAAGGTGTCAAAAGCTTAACCTAGAAGCATCCTTGAATCACTAAAAAATATGAAACATAATTTCACAAAAAGCAATAATTAGTTTTTCATAACTCATTCCCAATATTTATTCCATCAGAGATTGTCAGTACATTCACAAAAATCAATTTGAGAGAATGCATACCAATTCTAGATTTATTGCCCAGCACTTTCAGAGCTAAGGAAACAATTTACTGCCTGTAATTAGAGTCCCTTGACATGCAATCTGTACATTTATCAACTGACCATTTACATGCTAACTCTACATCAATGTTATTCTACACGGGCCATTCCAAAAATTCCAAAAATGGTCATGTTAGGGTCTGAAGCTATATTGAAAATATTTAAATTTTTTTAAATTTTAAATTTATAAATAAATTTCACTTTGACTGTGTATAATCTATAATGAAAATAAATATTGTTTTAAACTAAATAAATTTCATACAGTCATGTCCCAATATTCATCATTTCTGCTTTAATGAAACTGATTTGCACTTGAACATTAAGCTTGGAATAAAAGGTATTAAAAACTGAAACACCAGTAGGCTAAGAAGAAATTTATCATGACTAGAAAAGTGATAAAAGGAATTAAGGAACTGAATGAATAGATGGAATTCCTATTAAAATCACCCTTAACCAGTATCCTGCTTAGGCCAATTTAAGAAACCTGACACCTTCTTAATGGTAATTGCTGTATTAACTATTCCTAATTGGCAACTCTATAATTAGAAAATGGATCACATGACTGGTGGTCACATGTTGAGGTGCTTTAATGACCACATTGAGGCGGAACTTCTGACGTTTATGACGGAACCTATGCATTGTGGAATACAGATAGGTGACACGTGAATAACTGACATTTAAACATTTGTATTGATTGGTCAAGCAATAAAGGGACACATCCAACAATAGCAGCACAAGCTACTGTCAGTTGGTCTTGTATTGTAATAAAACTAAAATTAGAAATGTTAGCAACTTCTGCTTCCTTTCCTTTTTTGAATTGGCAGAGGGAGTTTATGAAGCACTGCAGTGAATTTTGCATCTTTCCAGGCACACTAAATTTGTGGAGAAATATCTCAATAAATATGTGTACATTTCATATTGACCTTTGGCAATTCCTGGGGTATTTTTCACAAATGTGATTTCTTTCACCATATGGTATCTCACGTTGAAGAAATATTACTTCTGTCAATAAGTTAATGTAATTATTGTATGAATTATAAATCAAGTTGTATCATAAAGTAATCAAAAAAACTCCTATACTGGGAATGTCTTTGTTTCATGGACCGGACTGGTTTAACTGTCCACATTAGCATAATAATCTGATGTAGTCAATATTAGATATGACAACTCGTATTTTTCGACCAATCATGTCTCAATATTTCAACGATCAAGGGGACGTTCCAGGGCCATCATTAGTTCATCTTCAGGATGCTGCGACTCAGATTTCATGTCCATCAGTGTGACCATCAGAAAAGCCCTCGATTAAAAGGTCATGATCAATTATTCACTATTGTAATGACTATAAGGTGAGAGCAGTTACTCATGACTAACACAATTATAATTATAAAGAAACAGATCAATAGAGAAATAAAAACTTGTGACTTCAAGGACTGTCATGAATTGATGATGTTTTTATATTTGAAATCAATGACATGGCTATGAAGCCAGTTATTACAGGTCAATACCCACATACTATTGCTGACTTTTCCGCTACTAAAACAAATTAGAATATTCAATATTTTTCCGTTTACTGCTAGTACTAGCAGAATGACAGAAATGACTTGTGTCAAAAGTCTGATTTGCAAGCTTACATTATGCAAAATATATGTAACGTATTTTAACTCCACTACTTGAAAGTATATATTTTTTATATAACCAAATGCAAAGTGTACCTTCGACCCAAATGATACATCAAAGATAAATGTATAACAAACTTGTAATATGTATATTGATTATATGTTCACAGTTTTCAATAATAAAACAAAACAAAAACCTGATGTGGATTCACTTGTTGTATTAAACTGTCCCATATGATTTTGAGTTAAAAGAACTACATGTCTAAGACTAAGTATTGCATATGTTAGAGCTTGATATTGAAAATTCAGCCACGCCATGAGAAAACCAGTATAGTGCATTTGCGATCAGCATGGATCCAGACCAGCCTGCGCATCTGCATTCTGATCTAGATCCATGCTGTTTGCTAATGGTTTCTCTATTTACAATAGGCTTTGAAAGAGAACAGCATGGATCCTGACCAGACTGCATGGATGCGTAGGCTGGTCTGGATCCATACTGGTCGCAAACTCACTATGTTGGTATTCTCAAAGTAATATTTCATAAAATTTGATTTTTTTCTAACCTGGTTACCCTCTCAAGAAGTTTTCCATATTTAAACTTTTGAACATTACAGCCAGTGCCTTTCAATATTTTATGTGTAATGGACTGTACAAGCTAACAGTATTTCCTATTACAATATGACAATTGTTTATTTAAAATACTGAAACAATTTGAAATTTTCTGCTCTCCCATGCCCACTAATTGGTAGCAAACTTCTTTTATTCTATTAGAACTATTGTACTGCTGCTAAGATCTTAACTGATGACAGTTCTGTTTAACAGAATGTGTTGTGTTTTTTCATCTCTGAAATAAAACTAAAAACTGTGTTACAATAATGCAAAATTTAAATTACCTGTGAGAAACTTTTTTTTTTTACAAGAACAGAATCAGTTTTATCTAATTACCTTGTATTAAACAGAGCTCAACTTTACCAATGTAAATAAACAATAATGGCTTCTTTAGACAATTTACAGACTTTTTTCAAGGAAGTAACTGAGTTAACTGGAGTTGAGACTAAGTCACACTTAATAAATATACAGTAACAAGAACAAGAGTTGTTGGAAGATGGCAACTCTCAACTAAATACATGTAACTGCTACATAAGTCAAAAAAGGGGCATAACTATGAAACCTGAAAAAGAGTTATGAATCCTGTACACTGCATATCAGATCATCACAAACAAATGTGTGCAGTTTCAATCCATTCCCACAAATGATTAGTGAGATACCAGCTAGCTTAACCAAAATGCTAACATGGGTGAGTGCAGTTTTTCTATATAGGTCAAGCTAAAAGAGATGATTCATTTATGTATACTAGTACATTTATCAGGTATTTAGCAATTTTTATCATCAACATCATATAGTATTTCTAAGTCTATATAAATTGGATTTTCTGTCTCTTCTTTGTTATTTTTACAGATATCACTAATGAGGAAATAGACTGGAGTCTATGACATGTGTCCATATCCCTGGTGAATAAAAAACATCTCGGAAAGTTCATAATGGAAAGCTCCTCAAATTAAATATCAATAGATTTTCTTGCTCCTGACAATGAAGTCAAGTTGTTTAAATGTGCCCAAGAGTAAATGTCTATTTTTAGTTAATAGCATTAAGAAAACTTTTGAGAACATTTGGAGTCAGGGGAAGATAATCAAATGACACAAATATTAGAATCTGTATATTGTCACTGACAGCAGTGTATTAGTCTGAGTTAGAGCTTTCGGAGGCTGAATGCAATTTCTTAAAGCTTTTCAGTTCAGTACAATAGTATGATCACCTATCCAGTTTTTTTGAATGTCTTAACAGTATTAACATGTTGAACATACTGCCTACCAGTATCTTCGAAGGTGGAGAACAAAATAACCTTCTGTGTAATAAGTTCACACAGTAATCACAAACAGTATGAAAAAGATTCAAACTTAAGATCTCCTAATTCTACATGTATTTGTATTTACCTTTAATAACACAACATATTTCTGTTAATTTCTATATAAGTCTAGGGTATCATCCCTGTTAGTTTTCCAGAGATCTCGACAGCTATAGATCAACATGGATTCAAAAAAGGAAAAATTAATATAAGTACTTGAGTTCACAAGCAGTACAAACAGAGCAATATTTCATCTTTAGGGCAGCTGTCAATCATTTTATCTTATATTTCTAATGATATATTGACAATTTGCCTTGAAAGGATTTCAACAATACTGTTGTTTTGAAGTAATTTTCATTCCCTGGCTAAAAAGATGAAATTTGAATTGCAAATTTGACATTATCATTGTGACTTGTATCCAGACGCCTTGATTTTTCCTGGAAATTCAATACTTAAGTGAGATCACAAACTTAGTCACTGCCTGTGGGGGAAACGGTGAAAAATTGTCCAAATCTGTAACAGTCGCTTGTTGTATCTAAAACTTTAGAAGATAAAATAAATATGTAATACGGATTCAAACTCCTAACATACAATAAAAAATGAAAAGCAGCCTTTATCATGTCAATCCCGTGCAAATGCACCACTTAAAAGTTTTAAAACAAAACCTACTTTATAGAAAAAGCTATGGTCCTGTGGTAAAATGCTGACTACAAAGTAAGTGGTTGCAGGTTCAGGCCCACTGATCCAACTAAAACTGCTAGAGAGAGGCTTTAACCACAGTCTGCTTTGATGCTTTATGGGTAACTCAGGCAGCGACTATCACACAAACTGTAACTAATCAATAAATCATTTGGCTAGAATCAGGTACTCTTGTCAGATATAACAGATAATCTGTCAACAAAACTTGTCATTTGATCAATGCTCGTTATTTCAGCCTTTTTCCTTACATAGCAGAAAATCACTTCCTCAACAAGAAGAAAATTGCAGGCCGTGAAGTAAACCAGAAAGGTAAGTAAGTGCTGTATCATTTTTCAACTAAATCTTTCAATGACTTCAAACACGCACAAAATTATACCCCATGAGGGCCTCTAGTTGGTAACTGGCTTTTGAGTATTATGTCTTTTATATTAACCTTGACCTTTGCCTCCCAAAAACCTACCAACAGCAGGAAATCACTCTATGAAGTTTGAGGTCAACATGCCTAGGAAGCTTTCTCCAGATATTAAAGTCACTCTGGACTTCACCAACAATCTATTGACCAGAATAATTAACCCTATGGAATTTGACAGCCACTGGACCAAGCTTTCTCCATTTCTTCGTTGGAGCCTGTTTTCAGTCTCTGGGTAACTGTAACCTTGACATTTGGCCAACCGATGTTCACCTACTGACCACAGGCAATACCCCTATAAAGGTTGACAGCCACAGACCTAAATGTTCTTTTCATCTTGATCTCACTACCTTACTGACCTTTAGTTAATCATCAATTTTCTCCTGTTGACCAGAATGATTTACCCTATGGAATTTGACAGCCACTGGACCAAGTTTTTATGAAGTTATTTTTCTAGGTCATTGTGACCTTGACCTTTGACCAATTTATAGGCCATATACTAACCATGGCCACTGGCAATAATTCTACCAAGATTGTTACTGCCTAAACCCAGACATTCACCATTTATTAAGTAAACTACAGCTAAACTTTTTAAAAAATGTGGCATTAAGTGACACAATAATGTACCATTTAACAGGCATAAATCATAGAGTCTGGCCTACTCTTGAAAAAGTATCAACTTTGGTGACATGTTCTTCTGCAAGTTGTTGATTAACCTGCAGTAGAGATGGTACAACTTCTCTGACTACATACATAAATGATAGTTTTCTTGGTAGCAAGCCAACTACGTAGCTTTTTTTTAACAAACTTTAATTTCCTGCAGAATGAATGCTGATGGCCTTGCATAAGCCCTCATTGTGATGAACTGTTCTTGATAATGTTCTTCAGCAATCTCTTTTGTTTCAAAGGTCAATAACATAACAAAACATGGCTTTAAAAGGTTCTTGTAATTGAGGAGCAGAAGACAAAGGGTGCCTGTAAGGTTATCATGTAATAATGACCAACAATAATCACCGGGGAATAAATTAGTAATGTATCATCTAATAACTTCTTTGTTCCACTTGGGGACTATTTGTTATTTTATTGTGTGCTATTTGACAAAATGCCTATTCACCACTTTTACACTACAAAAAAGATGCACAGTAAACAACTATGGCAGATATATCCTCTAAACCATCGTAGATACTCTCTGAGCAAAAAACAGCAACAAAAAAAAACAACAAAAAAGCAAAAAAAAAAAAAAAAAAAAAAAAAAACACCAATGCTTTCAAGCAATAGGCTTTAGGGCACTTTTTTCTACCCTTCTTCTCTGACAACATATTCACTTGCATGCTCTTTTTTTTTAAATGATTCACATGGAACTTTGAGTACTGAATTTAAAGAAAACCTACAAGCCCTTTTCTATGAACATTTCATCATGAATTTTGATATAATATTATGTCAAGACCAGTTTTTAAGTTCATATAAATTTTCTTAAAATCTCTTTTGTCCTGTGGCACAGGGGTGACATAGCTGTTTTCATACTGCTGCATGCACACATATATTATTAATCTATGTGTACACATAATATGCATGCATAATATCTAAATATTTCCAAGTACTTTAATACCACTCTGACCGCCACAATGATTATCAGCGACACCATAGTTATCAAAGAGTTCCAGCAGACCTGTTTCACCACTCCGATTTTCCATGTTGGAAAGTGTCGACAACTGGCTTACTATCACAAGCGCACATATTACTTATCATGTGCACACGTATTACTTATTATGTGCACACATATTAGCTTTTTTGTGCAAACATAGTAACTAATACATGCACACACAATAGTATAAAAAGATCTAGGTATGTCACCTCTGAGCTACCATACTTATAACCATGTCTGGTGACAGTGCATTAATAAATACAAAAACACAAGTAAAAACTACTCTGTCTAAAATAAGATTAGGATAAGATCCTTTTTTCCTACATGGTGGTAATAAAACTGCACTTACTGGAACATTACTGCAAAAAAAAGCCTCAATTTTATATTCCTGAAACCTGATTATCATGGAGAGAATTTCCAGCTCATTAGCGAACAGTAGTTAGAAACCACTTGTCTGTTATAGCTATATTATAGCACACAGCACATATTCTCTTATTTCAGTGTTTGGCCAGCAGGAACCAGATCCTCCTAACCTTACTTTGATGTTCCTGGTCAAATGAAATACACATTTTGATTCAGTTAGTTCTTCCAAAAGGTTTGCAAACTTTTTGGCTGTTGCAGCTTAAAGCGCATCATATACAACACAACAGAATGGGCTTTTTTTATAGAATTAATGAAGGCATAGCTCACTGCTGCTCTACATCCTCTACACCCTACAATCTGTACTTTCATATAAGCAAGGAACATTGCTAAAAATAAATATTACAGTCCATTTAATTCTTTTCATAAATGTGCGAAACTAAATTTTCTTCATGCCATTTAAGTCATGAGGGAGCAACAATTTGATATGGCAGATTACGCACAACTATTCCACATCTGGTCGCCAAACACTGTCACTCTAACGTCCCGTCCTGCAGTTTTAATTTCCCATGTTTCAAGCAAATATGCCGCATAAGTTTCCATATTTGGTAACAATGGCATTTATAGGATTTCGTCATGCGGCTTTATTGGGTAATCATAATAATTGTTAGAAACCTGCTAGCCTCTTTTATGCACAGCTTGCATCAAATAATTGCTCCAAATGGGCTGCTAAAGACTGTAATAGGGTCAATTAGGATAAGATTACAAATATCTGTCGCAGAATTGGCAGATATCATAAAGTACTACAAAGATGACAAAACAGCAGAAACAAAATAAACTAGAACTGTCGGCCCTTCAGCAGACAAAAAAAATAAATGTAAAAACCTAACCTTTAGAATAACATGATATGTGTAGAAGTTTTTTTATGGGGTATAATAAATTCAATCCATTCAGTCATTATGAGTTTTTTGATGGACAACCAAATTCTAAGTTGAAAAGGGGCCATAACTCTGTATTTCATAATGATATACATGAGAATGAAAAATGAATTAAATCAAGTCATCCTTTCAAAAGTTATCAAACAGACATCAACATTTTGCAAAATTTTAAATCAGGAAAGGGCCATAATTCTGCCAAAAATTGTTAGATTGCATTTACCATTCATCTATTCAAAGGTTGTTAAAGGAAAAAACAAATTTTATGTCAAAAAGGGTATATAAAACCACAAAAATTTGTCAGATTGTAACCAAAATCGAACTTGACATGTACTTTATTATCATGTACTGTCTACCAAAAATGAACTCAATCCATCAATCCACAGGTGCACAAATGGATGGATGCATGTGCCAACATATCCCCTCCTAATCTTCATTTATGTTGGTATAATTTCTTTGTGTGCGTGCTTTGATTGCTTCTGTTCCTACTCATTGGGATTTGAAATTGCTAAATATACAGTCTGAACAGATGCTTTATATATCACCTTTTAAAATTTCATTTTCATTCAATATCTTACTTAAGGTAGTTCTGCACGTTTGATAAACCCAAGTGATGGCGTAATGTCATTTATCCGAAAATGTAGAATAAAGCCTGGATTAGGCATATGGAAATGAAAATAATTTTATGATTTAATCGAAACCTGTGAGTAAATTTATTACAATGACACTGTTACTAAATTTCTAAAGCCAAAATATGATATTAAAACATATGACACATTAAAAAATTCAAAATAATGTCTTAAAATTAGCGAGAAATGTCCGCTTCACTTAAATCATGGTCAAATATCTCAAAAATAAGCACATGCACCTATACATTTTATTTCACAAAATTATAGGCCATGTGTTTATTTACAACTGTGGGAAGTTTCATCAAAATCTATATTGTAGAAAAAATTCTATTCGCGAAAATGTTATGAAATTTATGATTTTCCCATAGACTTCCATTATGAACTATTGCGTAAGGTCCAAATTTTTCAAATCAGTCTAGCAAATAATCAAGCACACGACCCGATCCTTTTTATTTGCTGAATTTTTTATGTATATTCTGAAGTTTTGAAAAATCAGAGTTTAATCAAATTCTACATTGTAGAAAAAAATTCGATCCAAACGTGCAGAACTACCTTAACCCTGACTATAATCAGTGTCATAATATTACTGAAGTCTAGATATAGTGGCAAAACATTATTATGTTCCACACTTTATCATTATAATGATACCATCAAACTGATCTATTTTCATGTTTTATTTCTTGAGAATGATTCAGGAAATCACAATCCAGAAACTTAATCTAAGTAATTTCCAATAAAAATATTATTAGACCCAGAGATTTTCATAAAAAAACCAACAGAACCTTTGGCTTCAATCTTGCCTCCAAAGATGTACACTAATTGCTGCCTCCTAAATTTATACATGACACTTACTATATTTAAACAGCACTTGGTGCAATTGAGTTCAGAAGTTGTAGACTGGAACTAGTTATTTAGTCTGTAAAGTGGCTGTCATCTACATGACTGTAAATCCCATCAGAGAACCAGTCAACTGGCACAGACACACTCTGAAAACAAATTAGAAATGGTAAGAAAAACATTGATCTTGAAACAATAGACCATTTAATGGCAGAAAATGTAGATATAGGATCCCAAAAGTATGCAAAAGTTATGTCCATCTCCAAAAATACATTTCCTGGAGTTATTAATGCCAGCTTCATGGACATGCCTCCCAACTTTTATTACTGCCAATTGTATGTCAAAATTTTCCAGAAAAAAAAATGCATGCCATCAAAGAACATGCTTCTGAAGCAAATACTGCCTCTTGGTTTTTATATGATGGCCAGCTAGATGATGTACTGTGGAAAGTTGCGATTTGAGAATAGTGCCAACTTGCTTTCTCTGTCCTCAGCTTAAGCATGTAATAAGCACAATATGAACAATGTTTTACCATTTCCATTATTCATAATATGAGCCGTGCCATGGGAAAACCAACATAGTGGCTTTGCGACCAGCACGGATCCAGACCAGCCTGCGCAACCGCGCAGTCTGGTCAGGATCCATGCTGTTCGCTAACAGTTTCTCCAATTCCAGTAGGCTTTAAAAGCGAACAGCATGGAGCCTGACCAGACTGCGCCGATGCGCAGGCTGGTCTGGATCCATGCTGGTCGCACACCCACTATGTTGGTTTTCTCATGGCACGGCTCAATTATTGATTTCAATTTAAAAGCATCCTGTGCACTTATTCCACTAGACAATTTATGCGCAATAACAAAACAATAAAGCAATACTTAATTCCCAGGGAGATATTAGATAAAATTTCCCCCAAAAAATAATTTGTGTGATCAATTTTGGCATTTTCCAACTTGGTTTCAGATGTGACTTCTTGCATTTATCATTTTCTCACCAAGGACAAAGATATTGCAGATGAAATAGGAATAAACATTATATAAATATGATAAGAAGTTGCTTCTTATCAAACTTGTTGCCTGTCAGAGCCAGTTATGACACTGAAATTTTCCTAATGTTTTCAGAACCACTGCGTGCCAATTCCTGTTGACTTTCTTGTAACGATTGTTTTTAAGCATTAAAAAGAAGTTGGCACTTTAATGCTTCAGTAAAAACAACATTTACTACCAGTATATTACCAACATTTGCATTCCATCACTTGAAGACTGATATAGACTTTGTACTCTGCAATATCATTATCTGAGTACTCTGCAAATGGCTTTACACAAATATAAACTGAAAACTGAAACTGCTTTATTTGATTAAACGCCTAATTTTACACATAGTATATTCACTGGCGTTGTACATTAAATTTTACCAGATTTATATAGCGCCCAAGGCGCTTTACATAGTTCAAATGCAGCCACACAGGGCGCATAATTCATCCTCTACTAGTACAGACACAGAGTGATCTGACCAGAGGGACAGAGTGAGACAAAGCCCCCACGACAGAGAGATCAGAAATCAGATACAGGCTTATCCGGCTAACTTAGCCTAGCTCGTTTCGAATAGACAGCCTGGTTCTTTAACGTGCCCAGTGTATAGCACTGATACACGCAAGGATTGCCTGGGTTCCTGACCAGTACACCTCTAGTTGGGTGGGAAACACTGAAAAGCGTTTCTGAAAATTCCCGAGTAGCTGCCAGGGATCGAACCCCGACCTCAGGATTGGAAGGCCAGTGTGCAAACCACTGAGCTATCCGTCCACCCAAATATACATCCTAGAACTTCCAAATTCACTGAATAATTATAACTAACTGACTGAAACTCAAACTTGATTAACTATGTAACTGTGTACATCAGGATATACACTGAATACATTGTATCAAACTGAAAGACGCCAAGAATTTTTCACAATTCCCGTAAGTTGATGGCTACAAATGGGTATTTCCTACTTAGGCTGAAATCAAGGATTATGTCTACCAATAAACAATTGGTTCTTTAATTAAATGATTTTTCAAAACCAACAGACAATTTTTATTTAAACTGTCTAAATAATTATAATGATCTTTAAATGCTATATGACCTTGACCTGTTTGGTATGGAACAAATATCACTATTATAATATTATAACTGACGGTATCCTTACTCTTTATTTTCAGAAAAAGACTGCACCCACATATTGCAAGTGGAACTGAGGAATCCCAGAAGGAAGAAATCAATTTTGTTATGTACTTTAAACCTTCAGTAAATTGATTATCTAGTTTCTGTAACAGAACCAAGTACAAAGACACATCAGGCAAACATGTTATCTGTATTTGCAATGACATGCAATTTTAACTTTAAGGTAACTTGACATGAACAACCAAGATGGCATCACGAAATTAGGGTTGGTCACATTATTTACCTCTATAGACAATATCCTGCTACAGAGGTCTAAAGATGCATTTTAATCATTTAACACACACATAAACAATTGTAAAAATGCATTTAATTTTTAAAATTATAAAATAAAATTTTCTGAAACTCACCATGAAAAGTAGTCAATTTTTGTGCGCATTTTGCGGAAAAGTTATGTATCCAAACTGAAAATAATTTATATCATCATATGTTTGAATATGTCCTTCAGATGCTCCACCTATGAACAAAAGAATTTATCCTCTGAGTTTTATGCTATTTGCTCTGGAATTTCATCAGTAAATTATAAATTTCAATATTTTGTTGCAAATAAATTCAGTAACAAGGGGCTATGCAATTTCAAAAATATGTTTATTGTAAAACTCACCCAGTCCTATGAATGGAAAATAAACCAAAACATAGCTGATTTTGGGTATATTACATTATTTTTTATGACTCTTCATGTTCAAATGAAGAAATCCTTATCTAAACTGTCTCTATATTTTTTGGGAAGCAACAGAAAATCAAGAATATGTACTTTATCAATTACATTAAACATATATTAATTTAGTATGGCCTAAGATCCATGCTTTCCATGAGATTTCCATGCAAGTCAGTAAAGTTTTGACATTGAGGGTTATTCAAACAGTAGCAAACACATTTGAACTAGGACACAGATTGAAAAGATTGTAAATGTTTTATAAAATTTAAATACAAACAATGTAGAATTACTAAGAAATGAACATATCACTCAAAACTCTTAATATGTGAGGATGTAAAGTCTCAGAAAGAAGGACAAAGTAAACTTACATGTACTTTGAATTTTTTTAACGACCCTCATACTGCCAGCAGGTTTCAACATTTTAGGGTGTAAAATATAGAAATTTATAATTTACTGATGAAATTCCAGAGCAGATAGCATAAAACTCGGTGGATAAGTTATTTTGTTCATAGGTGGAGCACCTGAAGGACACATCCAAACATATGAGGATATAAATTATTTTCAGTTTGGATACATAACTTTTCCGCAAAATACGCACAAAAATTGACTAGATTTCATGGTGAGTTTCAGAACATTTGATTTTATATTTTTATAAATTAAATGCATTTTTACAAGTGTTTATGTGTGTGTTAAATGATTAAAATGCATCTTCAGACCTCTGTAGCAGCATATAGTCTATAAGAGTAAATAATGTGACCAACCCTAATTTCGTGATGCCATCTTGGTTTTCCCTGTCAAGTTACCTTAATGCTATTTTGCATTTATAATTTTAAAGATAAATTGTACCTAATAATAAGGTTAGAATCAAAGAATAAAGAAACTGTTTTCTGAAAAACTCAAAGAAATGTCACACTGACAAAAAGGCGGCTTTTTATGTAACAGTTTATTCATTCACTTTATTGTGTAAGAATATAAATGCACATACAAATAAAATCTACCTTAAAATCGATGTACATCCATATATATTTCAAATTTTCTGCACTGTCACATACAGATTACATTGCTTTGGCATCAAACTATTCTCATGATGACAATGCAGTTTTAAACTACCTGTTAGAGACTGGAATACAACATAGCTAGCTGTTCGCATGAACTACCCCAATTTTCATGTTATTTGCCTATAAAAATGGAATGGACCTATAAAAACAGACTAAACCAGAAGTAGTACATTATTTCAAGGATCTATTATCAGGATAGATGAGGGCAATTTTAGTCCAATTAGCATGGTCATTATTGGTTTCCATATGTTTGACAACAGAATGAGGGCATGAAAACATTTATAGCAGTATCTTGTTTACCAGCAGAATTAGACAATATTTCTTTTCACGAAACATGCCACTTTTCCTCAAAACATATGACTAACCAGTAGCAGATTTATGCCAAAACATTACTCCTTCATTAATCGCATTGTTTCTGCCTAGCCTGGGAATCCAGTCTGACAATTTCTAACTTTTTTAATACCTGCAAATTGACAGCCTGGGGAAACCTGTTTTCCGACCGCAGCGCCACCTATATTACACCCGAAATATGCGGGTGTTTGATAAAGAACGATAACTTCTGAAAGCAATATATCATGGCTAAAAATAGAAACGGAATTCTCACGGAAAAGACAGATCTGAATCGTGTACTTCCGAAAGTTTCCGAACATTTCCGGGCCATAGACAAATACCAGTTTGTACCTCCCACAGCTTTTCCAGCAAGTTGCAACAACTTTTAAATATATCAGTATAAACTTAAATTTGCGCCATAGCTATCAAGAAGTTATATTAATGCAGACCTAGTGATCTACGGAAATTGCCGAATTTTTGACATCACTGCCTCGTTTCCGTTTCAAACAAGCGCAGATCTGATCACATGTTAATTAGGCTAATTATAGAAAATCGATAATCAGTAGTTACATGGAAACTCCTTCAGATTTCCCCAGGCGTTGATAATATCAGAAACTCGATGAATGCCAATTAACACTAATTAGCGCAAATTAAGTGATCTTTAATGCATAGGTATTAGGTATGATTTCTTCTGACAAAGCACAAATATTATCAACGGCTTCCCAGGCTAGTTTCTGCCATGAAAACATACTATCTAATCAAGTAGACCAGGATCACCTGTTCTGTAATATTAGCATAACAATCAATCAAACAGACCTATTATAAACACTCAAGTTTTTAAGCACTACAAAAATCAAAACATATGCCCTTAATTATATGAAATTTCTCCTTGGAAGATGTAGCAGTAGAAAAGACAAAACTCAGGCTAATATTTCAAATATAACAACCAATATCCCCTGCTACAAATGTTTGAAGTGGTTTAATTATTCAATAATTGTATTTATCTATAAATATTCATTAACCTATTATCATAGATGTATTTAAACTTTTGAAAATAAGGTAACCATAATTTCAATGGTTTTTTTTCCCTCAAGCTCTTGAGAGTACAGACAATATAGGATAAGGAATCCATCCTATTTCTCTCTTCGACTTATTTTCTGATACATTATGACAAGTTCTGCCAATAGACGTGGTGATATATTGATCTCTGACCAGTAGTATGTCCCAGACATGAGGACAAGACAAATTACAAAATCATCTAGATAATCTCTCTCATCTCTTTCTGTCTGCAATCAGAATGACCTACAGGCAGAGTAGGTGGCTCAGCAAATATATGTGTACATCCAGAATGTCATTATACATTATACACAGCAAGAATTAGTGAAATAGCTCATTATATAATATCTCCTACCATATAACAGACATTTTTTCTTTAAAGACAAGAGACGGGGATAACCGTCTGGTTTCTGAATACCAATTTAATACATACATATTTATGAAAGGAGTAAGTTGTGTGTGTATCTGTTATTTAAATTGTATAACTTAAATGTTCTTATAATGATACCTTGACCTTAAATAGTGAAATTTAGAGTTTGGTTAAGTAAGGTCAATATGACCTTGACCTGTAAGACCTAAGTATTTGTCAATAAAGCATACTTATCATCTATTATAGTGTAATAGCTGAGTGCAAAACCTGGTACTAGAAAAATATGTCTTGATATCTCAAAACATTATCTTGCATCTTTTTTAGATGCCAAACTGAGAAATTGTGATTAATTATTCTGAAAATGCAGAATTAATGATGTCTGTTAGCATGATGTACGACATGCACGGTATTGATCGAAAACAGATTAAATATTGATGAAATTTACTATGTAAAGCCATGCATCTCTGTTTAACCCAATTACTCCCTCCTCTGTGATTGCTCTTGACCACTCTCTAAGCTGCTTAAAGTTATAACTGACCACTTTGACCAGTTGTTGGACAATTGATTTCATCTTGCTGTGGTCAGTTTGTGACCAGATGGACTTTGGTCAAATCATGTAAAATTCTCTTAATTATACAGGATTTGCAAGATATTGTTGTTGCTTTAATACTGAGCATGATATGGAATCCAAGGCATCTGGAAATATCAAACAATGACTTCAAGAAGACAGAATAAGTTAATTAGAAAAGAACATCAGTCAATTTCAAGTTTTCATCAGAAAATTAACTGTAATAATTCTGGCATTTCATTTGATCAAATATCAACACAAAGCTGTTTGAATTAATGTAGAATTAATTGCAATATGGCCACAGTATTGTACTGATCTGGGTCTGCTTTGCCAGGAATTTGCAGCTTCCGCATCACATCATAAGGTGAAGAATGTTGCAAGGAAACAGGCAAGCAAGGCTTAAAGGGGGATGAAAGAACAAGAAAATTCACATTATAACAAGATCTGAGACAAAGTCTCAGACCAAAATGGCACTCAGAAACAAGTATATACTTCCACAACATTCAGAGAAAAACAAGAATCTGATTCAATTTTCTTTGTAACTAGTGAACCATGCTTTTGGTATGATTTTTTAAAATTCTTGTATACATCAAAATCATATTTCACTTTAGAGCCTGAGCAGCAAAGTGACCATTACAGTGAAACTTTTCTAAACAAGAACCAATAAATACATGAAACCCTTCCAAACTGAACACATTTTGCAGTCCCAAAATATGGCCCGATTTCATAAAAAAAATACCCCTGTAAACAGGAACTCTTCTATTTAGGAAACCAAACAACTTTTCCGGACCAAACCTCTATTTATCAACAGAAAACTAGCCCTGAAAAGCACAATTTTAATGGTAATCAGAATGATCATAAGAGGCGACTAATAGGGTCTTGACATTAAATTCTTGGTTTTGCTGTAACTGTGATTCCAGCAGGTATGCAAATTTTGATTCCATACCTCATGTTTTTATTTCGATGTAAATGAGATGTGAAACCAAAATTTGTAGTCCTGTTTGGCGCCATATAACCTATACTGTGTTGGTGTACCGTAAAACCCAAATAAATAAATAAATCAGAATTTTGACACTTGCTTTTTTACTAGATAACCAGGTATTGCACATGTCCACAAAAAAACTTTAATGGTGTTGTTTCATACAGTTACTAAATAAGACCAGGATTTAAAAAGACCTAGATCAGAATTTAAAAGAACTAGTTTGTTATGTAATTGTATAACTATTTTATGTAATGTAGCACTCATTCCACCAATAAACGGTCTAATCTGAACATTTTAACTCTGGTCCAGAGGCTGTTTGGTACAGGGTTCCACTATACAAAATAAATACAGCATACTAAGTATAAAACATCACAAATATGTTAATACAGACCTATAGTTCATAGCAGAATGACCTGGAATTTACAATTTCTGTCCAAATCAGTGGACACCATCACAACACTGATTAATCTCAGAACTCTATCCTGCAATGATGCTTTCACTTTAATCACAGATAACCAAATTTTCTCTATCATCAACAGCATGCCTACAGCAGCAATCAATGACTGGACCAGCAGTCCTTACAGAAATAGCCTATAAATCATCCTCTCTATTAAATGTATCAAATTTAATAGGGGTTTTATTCAGAGGCTCCTGTTGTACCAATATCAGCCATTGCTGGTGTCCATTATATTGTGCAAACATAAATCATGACTCACAATAGCTATACATGGAAATGAATGATTGAGAGAGGTGAGAGATTGGCGCTTGCCTACTGGACCTTAATGCAATAATATGTCAGGGAAATTGACAGGAAATATCGCTTTATTCCCCAACAATTTAACAGCATGGTAGCATTAGCTGTTAACTGTGGCAAAAAACAATGTATCATATGGGAGAATGTTGATAGTGATCGCTAGCTACACATCTCCTCATTCATTCTTGATAACAAGTATCATAATTTTTCCAAAAACACAAGTCTTGTCAATTAATCTGAAATAAAAATGTTGCACTAGAAACATTTTAAAAGGCTAAGGAACATTACAATGCCCTGATGGGTTTGAGAATATTTTATGGTTCTGATTTTCAGATTAGAAACTAAATTATCTACAGATTGCTTAAAAATACAAAAAAATGGGTTTTTTTTCAAAGGACTGCATACAATATTGACAGAAAATCTGAGATGGAAGAAAACTGACTCTTTCGTCAGATTATCGCAGAAAGCACTGCTAGATCTCGGGATCAAACCCGTGACCACTCAACTGGTAGTCTTGTGCTGTACATTGAGATAACAAAAAGGGCTAGTTTCTTAATCATAACTCTCTGACTAATTAAGTGGCAGCTGTATATCCCACATATAAGGCAATAATTACATGATATAACCTTTTTGGAGACATTTAAGACATGATAATAATATAACAATAGGTTTTTTTTTTCCAACTGATATTACATCACATTGCCTGGTTCCCAGATTCTCATCGATTTTCACAACCAGTCTGTACATAATCATTCTGCAGAAAATATCAATAGTGGGAGATGAGTCAATCAATCAATTGTGCCATGACTACAGCCTCTAATCAACCACCTTTTCTCTCCAGAAAGTAAAACATAACAGTTATTTGTAATTTCATTACAGTTTTCTATAAACAAAAATTCAATATTAATGGGTGTAATGGTGTCACATGACTTCAGTATAGTTATTCTCGCTGAGGGAATTCATCTTAAGAAACTGGAAGAAAAAATAAAATCTATAGATGATTGTCAAGAACAATGAGATAAAACTTGTGATCAAACTAAAGAAAAATAAAGTTACAAGATAATGCCATTTCAAAAGCTTTCCTAGATGACTTAGATATATCCCTATGTTTAGTTTGGTGGAAGGTGAACCTATAAATACAGTAACAAATACAGTAAGTGTTCCCTGAGACTGACTAAGTGTTCTAACAACTTTCTGATATGAATCAGAGGTAGATTGCAATTGATTTCAGACACACTGTCTTCTGTCAAATTGTTGAATACTGGGGAACACTTGCAAACTTCACTGAGTGACATTTACTATCTAGACAGTTTTACTTCCTAGCCCTTACCCTGCTAAAAAAGCACTAAAATAAATGATGGCTTATTCAAGACAATAAAACAGCGGATACATTATACTTACAAATAGATACAATTGCAAGTGTTTGACCTTAAAAATGACCATTACAGTATTTTAAAGATAAGACAAAAAAAGATACTCCTGACAGAAGTTTCAAAATTAACCAGCATGATAAAATTTGCATATCAAAATCTAGGCATGACCAATTCTGATTCTCAAAGCTTCATATACCTTATACTTAGTCTGAGTTGCTTAACCTTCAATGTTCTTACCATATAAGAATATTGCTCACAAACATTAATAAAGATATGGAACACAGCCACTGATGTGCATCTTTATTACTTTGTTCTCCGAGGATTTATATAATTACTTTCTATTATCAATTATTTATGGACAATTTTCCTAATATATTACTATAACTGTGCTGATGAAATTATACAGCCTGACCATTTCATGGGGATTTTACAGCATTTATTACATTAGAGCATTGAGAATCTGATTGGTGACCAGTGTGGCATGCTACAATGACCTAAGAAATTTATGTGGTAGAGTGTGGTAAGTGCAGTGATTGGTGACCAGTCCAGCATGCTACAATGACCTAAGAAATTTATGTGGTAGAGTGTGGTAAGAGCAGTGGTTGGTGACCAGTCCAGCATGCTAAAATGATCTTAGAAATGACACTAAGAAATGGTTTGGCAGAGTGCAGCAAGTGCTGCGACTGGTGACCATGTAGATTGCATGATATGCTAAAAGGACCAAAGAAATATTTGTTTAAAAGATCTAAGAAAGTTTGGTGTGGTACCTGTGGTAGTATACCATAATTATATGCTGAGATTGGTGAACAACATTGAAGTAAACTATTATGATCTGAGGAATAATGTGGTAGGGTGCAGTAAGTGCTGCAACTGTTACTGTTGACCATGCAGACTGGCATGCAGGAATAAAGTTTATATCAATTTCCGTACTACATAATCTCAGCTGCTCAGTCAATTTCATTGAAAAAACGTTTCGATACAGTCTGACAATATATTTGATTTGTTTGGCCAAAGAATTTATGAATTCAGCATTATCTGCAACTAATTCAAATATTGTTGTTTTGTTTTTCATTGACATAATTAATCAACTAGGTTACGAAAATATATATTTGATATTAATCTCTGAAAACTAATGGGTCTGTGGAAATCTACAGTGTTTTGTAAAATTAATGTGGCAATATGATGTCAGTTGTAATTCAACATTTTGGCTTCTGAAATATAGCACCTTTGAAATTAATCTAGTCTCATCAAAGGAAATGCTGGATTGTAAATATATTTTCTTTAACAGATTCATCTGTTGTTATTTTAGATGTGTCATGCTCCTGATTCCCTTCAATTTTCTGGCAAAGAAGCAACACAATAATCAATGGTTGTCTAACATTAAATCATCCTTGACAAGAATAGGTAGCTGTGGACAAGTTCATTAATATTTCACAGTGTAATTAGTCCTCTGGTACAGCCTTTTTCTATAGTATAAAACAGATATTGCACCCTCGGGATCCTGGCAACTAAAGGTCACAGATGGCCTGCAATAAGAAACCATTTAAACCACATGAATGAATGTCTGAATAGAAATCAATGTATGGACAAAAGATGTACAATCAAAAAATGGAAAACAATCAAAAATTGAGTAAACAAACTTTAAATACAAGAATGAGCTTGTACCTTGTCATTAGTAACAGCTGAGCAAAACTTGTTCAATGTAAACAGGAAATGGAGGATATTGCAAAATATGGTAAAAATTAACATACAATATGGTTTAAGTTTATACTAATTTGTTTTAGCTCGCTTGTGATGAAAGCTTCAAGCTTATTGGAGCCACTCTCGAGTCCGTTTCCTGGAAAAACCAGTATTGGTGTCATATGAGAAGTCATGGTCGTGACCCCAGTGGGGCTCGAACCCACGACCCCTGGAATGAGCGGCCGACACCATATCCACTAGACCACCACTCCCAAATATGGTTTTGCTGAAAATAAAGTGGCAAGTTCATAAATGAAATTGCCGTGCATTAGAATTTGATAAATTTGATTATATAAATAATCCCATAACTGTATTTTCTGGGAAAGAACTTCAATCACATGATAGTAAGTTTTCAATGCTAGTGACTTCTGTGAGAAATGGTAGGTGCTGCCTGTGTTTATCAAGTTAATAAGAAAAACAAATTAAATGAAATATTTCCTTTGATGATGAATGGAGAAAATGATTATCAGATGTAGAAATGCCATGTCAGACTGGCTCCAGAGCTTCTCATCATAACTGATGAAAATAAAAACAAATTGGTAGAAATTTGACCAAGCTGCTTCTATTTTCTCTGCATATCTGAATTTGTAGGATAGAAGCAATTTAAAATAAAGTCTGCAACCATGCTGCTTTGGAAATGGTTTCTCAAAAAGTGTCTCTAATCAGGTTCCCAAAATGGAAACAAGAAGCACAAACTCAGCTTGCTGTCCATATTCTGTCTGTGTTTCCATTTTAGAACAATATCATGTGATTAACAAGAACTGAGGATGTCTGCTGTGAACATACATCATTATCATCTTACATCTGTAATATCACTTAATGACGCATGACATAAAATGTGATATTTTGTATAGGAAAGTGCCATAAATAGAACCATGTACTTTGATATGTCTACAAAAATAGAGGCCAATTCCAAAAAGTTTGTCCATACTATCAGGCCATTCACTTTCAGCTTTTCCCTCTAATTTCATGCCAATGCTCTGAAACTGACGGACTATGAATGTTCTTATCTGACAATGATTTTGTCTGGCAATTCTCTTATTCTCTTCTGTGACAATGTTCTAATGTGACAATACTTGAATATGAAAAAAATCTTGTAAGGTAGTTCTTTTTGTTTATGTTCTTATATGGCAATGCTGTTAATAATGTGTAAGTTCTTATGACATGATTGTCGGGCAATTCCTATGTGAATGTTCAATGTGAATATTTGATATGAAAAAAACTGTGAAGTAGTTCTTTGTTTATTCTTATTGCCAATGGTTATATGTAATGTTCACATCTACAATAATACTGTAGAGTGCAATGCCTGGAGTACATGCCTTATGTGTCAATATGTCATTGGACAATGCTCTATTACAAAATATACATTACTTTTGCCATAATATGTGGTCTTAAAATAGCTATAAGTCCACAGCTTACATTTCAGGTATGAGTTGATACAACATAAGTTTGTTTTGTGGACCACCAAGTTGGTCAGCAGCTATATAATTTGTCCGGCACTAGCATTAAAGCTACATATTGTGTTTCAATTGCTTTTAACCTGCCCACAAGTTGCTGTTGATTATTGTCCTTCCTATTATGTCATTAGAGGGAAGATCAAAGAAAAAAGTGAGAGACAATAAAATCACAAATTGCTGCATCATCAAAGCCTTAACTGGCAACCCAAGTAATTTGTTAGTGTTTTATTTCTATAAACTGTACTGTAAAATTGCTGTTACAGAGCTGATAATACAAACACGGCTACATTGACAACAGCTGATATAACCCATTTTGTCAAACCAGCAGGATTTTGTAGGTGTCCCGTTGTCATTTGAATGAAAAATTTTCAGTGGTTGATTTAAAGCTACTACTAACCATGTCATCAGAACTTTCATGCAAAAAGATTCTCAGTTTCTGGCAGACTGGGTTCACAAAACAGCAAATACCCTTGACATAATATGCTGAAAGAGGTGCAAAAAATTATTTCAAGTTTTTAAGTAAATCTGTAAAGCATTATGCATAAGAAGTCCTCATCAGAATGAAAATAACAACTCCAGATGGTCTCCATATTACATTTTACCCTGATAAATGTATCAAAAGTTGAACATTATAGTTACCAAAAATTCATACTCCTATTAAATGAATGATTTATTCACCTCATAAGATGTTTCAAACTGAGATGGGTAATGAACCTTAATTTTTAGGTGATTACATACACAGTCAGAATGTGAAGTTGGGGATTAAGATGCTTATGTACCACATGAGGAGTATTGTAACTAC
Source organism: Mercenaria mercenaria (assembly GCF_021730395.1). Classification (NCBI taxonomy): domain Eukaryota; kingdom Metazoa; phylum Mollusca; class Bivalvia; order Venerida; family Veneridae; genus Mercenaria; species Mercenaria mercenaria. The sequence goes on along the minus strand of NC_069373.1, from coordinate 33,023,711 downwards.
TGATGAAAATATTGACTGTAAAAATGTTATAAAAATGGATATCATACACAGAGGGGTGTGATATGTGGATTATTTTACTACTGTAAAAAATACTGACTGTAAAAAAGTAATGAATAAGATATCTGATAAAGAGTGTGTGATATTTTGATGGTTATCAATAAAGGGTAATAATTTCCTGTTTACCATTAATTTTTATGTGAGCTTCATTTGCTTTGTAACAGAAGAAATACTGACATTTGTTTCTTTGAACTTCCCTAAATACTTTTTCATATTGCCAGTGAAATGTTCAGTTAGGTCATCATTTTCTTTCAAAAAGTAATTAATATTTTTACAACTTATAGCAACTTTTATGAAGCAAATGTGGGTTGATACTGGCTATCAGCAACATTTCTGATGAATCATTATGTTTGTAAGTAACCATCATAACTTTCATCTTGATGTGAATAGTAGTCACCCTATTTCTCAAAAATCATTTACAGATGACCAAAACTTTAAATTATCAAATTATTGCACTGACCTAATGGAAGGAGGCCAATTCATAGCCAAGGCAATATTCTGGAATGTTCTCAATTGCTGCCCTAAAGTTATGAATGAATGTAAATACATCAGAAGAGAAAATTGCTTCATCATAAATGGTTTCACAGACTGTTCATAAAGTGCTCCCCAATTATCCTCGGTATAACAGCTTACCACAGCCTTACATCAAGCATATCTATAATGTATATTACAAAATTTGAATGGAGTTTGAAAGGTAAAAAAACAATGTATCAAGGCACAAGTTTAAATAAATATTGATTGAAAGATAATTAATTTTTCAGATTCTAGCTTTTCCTAGACAACTGACAGTGTTATAGGTGCTAGCTAACTTACTGTAACAGACTGCAGTTCCGGTGTGGTACTGAACTAACAAACATTCTGCAAAGATGCATTCCTGTTAATTAGACAAGAAAATATTTTTGCCCCTATAAACAATTAAAAAAGCTTCCAGGAAAGAAGTTTTTTGTTTTCAAGTGAAGTTTTATGTGCAAACCTTTAATTAGGTGTGCAGATGACATATTTTATATCTCCACAACTGCACAGAGAAAATATAAATCTATAATAAAAAGGACAGGAAACAAAAAGACTTCCCTAATACAAAATAATTACCTCTGTATGGTATTTTGTCTAGCATTGGCTAATTGGAATAAAAGATTGTTTCACAGGTTGTGGGCATAGATGGGAGTGCAATGCTTAAGGATAACTGTTCTGGTAAAATAGTTACCCCTGAGCCAGATATTCCAATGAACACCCACACATATATGAAATCTGTTTCTTGCATGTTATACTCAAGAATTAATAGAAACAAGAGGGCCATGATGGCCCTATATTGCTCACCAGAGTACATCTGGCCTACTGATCTAGTTTTTGACCCCACAAGACCCAGTTTCGAACTTGATCTAGAGATCATAAAGACAAACACTCTGACTAAGTTTCATAAATATTGGGTCACAACTGCGACCTTTAGAGTGTTCACAAGCTTTTCTTTTGATTTGACCAGGTGACCTAGTTTTTGAACCTACATGACCCAGTTTCAAACTTGACCTAGAAATCATCAAGACTAACATTCTGATTTAGTTTCATAAAGACTGAGTCACAAATGTTGCCTTTAGAGACTGTTCACACACTTTTCCTTTGATTTGACCATGTGACAATAGTTTTTGATCCCACATGACCCAGATTCAAACTTGACCTAGAGATCATCCAGACAAACATTCTGATCAAGTTTCATACAAACTGAGTCACAACTGTGGCCTCTAGAGTGTTCACAAGCTTTTCCTTTGATCTGGCCTACTGACCTAGTTTTTGAACCCCACATGACCCAGTTTCAAACTTGACCTATATATCATCAAGACAAACATTCTGACCAAGTTTCATAAATATTGGGTCACAACTGTGGCCTTTAGAGTGTTCACAAGCTTTTCCTTTGATCTGGCCTACTGACCTAGTTTTTGGACCAACATGACCCAGTTTCAGAACTGACCTAAAGATCATCAAGGCAAACATTCTGACAAAGTTTCATAAATATTGGGTCACAACTGTGGCCTCTAGTGTTCACAAGCTTTTCCTTTGATTTGACCGGGTGGCCTAGTTTTTGACCCCACATAACCCAGATTGGAAACTGACCTAGAAATCATCAAGACAAACATTCTGGCCAAGTTTCATAAATATTGGGCCACAACTGTGGCCTCTAGAGTGTTCACAAGCTTTTCCTTTGATCTGGCCTATTGACCTAGTTTTTGAACCCCACATGACCCAGTTTCAAACTTGACCTATATATCATCAAGACAAACATTCTGACCAAGTTTCATAAATATTGGGTCACAACTGTGGCCTTTAGAGTGTTCACAAGCTTTTCCTTTGATCTGGCCTACTGACCTAGTTTTTGGACCCACATGACCCAGTTTCAGAACTGACCTAAAGATCATCAAGGCAAACATTCTGACAAAGTTTCATAAATATTGGGTCACAACTGTGGCCTCTAGTGTTCACAAGCTTTTCCTTTGATTTGACCGGGTGGCCTAGTTTTTGACCTCACATAACCCAGATTGGAAACTGACCTAGAAACCATCAAGACAAACATTCTGGCCAAGTTTCATAAATATTGGGCCACAACTGTGGCCTCTAGAGTGTTCACAAGCTTTTCCTTTGATCTGGCCTACTGACCTAGTTTTTGACCCCCACATGACCCAGTTTTGAACCTGACCTAGATATCATCAAGACTAACATTCTGACCAAGTTTCATAAAGATTGGGTCACAAATGTGGCCTCTAGCATGTTCACAAAGCAAATGTTGACAGATGCCGGACAACGCACACTGACAGATGCCGGACAAAGACTGGTCACAATAGGTCACCTTGAGCATTTCGTGTTCTGTGTGTGGTGAGCTAAAAATGAATAAATAAAACAGAATTTTCTTTATAGCACTTTTTTCTTACAGTAGCATATTTAAACAGGGTAAATCAAAGTCCCTAAACATGAGAGACGTCATCATGTTTCAACACTGAACGACAACGTTAAGTTCTAGTTTAATTTTATCATATTATCATATAATGTCATGCATTTATGTCAAATAATTTGTTCTTTTCTAATTCAAGAAATGTTCTGGAAAAAACAACAAGTCTATCAAGTACTGATTTTGGGGGGGGGGGGGGGGGGGGGAATAACAAACCATAAATAGGCCATCTGTTACACTACACGAGTTATTTGACATGACCATGGGCTGAAACCTGGCAAAAACAGTGGAAAGTCCGTTCTTGTATGATGGCATATACAAGTATGAGACAACACAAGAGAAAATCCTGATAGCAAATTCTTGCATACTTAGAATTAACATCTTTTATTACTCTATGATTCTTTGGTAAGAGATTCTAAAGATGTTAAAATATATATTAAAGACATACAGGTGAACAAAACAATAGTGAAGGTAATAAATAATTCACACTTATGTGTGGGTAAAGCATTAATTAAATACTAAATTAATTCAATTATCTGACTTCTTCTAATGAGACCACCCAGGAAAATAATTATAGTTCATTGATTTCTCTTAAGTCTGTCCTGTACATTTCAAGTGTTTCACTGGGTTTGATGCAGGTATTGCGGTTTAAGTTATAATGCAAAAGCCAAGAAAAGAGTCTGTTACCAGTTGCTCAAACATCCATTGTATTTTAATAGTTTCTTATATGAATGTATATTGCAGCTTGATTATCCACATTTTTTTAATTGGCCTGTACATTAAACATTCCTGCAAGTTTTTCACTTTCACACTTAATTGCAGTCACTCTTTGCACATAAATGCTGTTACGTAATTTGAGAATTGCAACAGTCTAATTCTTTCATTAAAGAAGTGAAGGTAAGCTGCAGAAGGCCTGGTATTATAATGTGGCAACCTGTGTCTTAACATATGAAATGAAGTGGCAACTGGTCTCTGCCATTATTACTGGTCCCTATCACCTCAGCTGAGGGCGTAATATCAGGTCATTGACAAGCTAGGGCATTCCAAGGAGCGTTCTGTCCTTGCAATGCATGGCTTATATAAAACTATCACAGTAAGATATAAGTTTTAAATTAGCATACTTAAATATATTATTATATACTAACTGTTTTATATCAGCATTTGATCTTTGAGGCGATAACTTTAATATCAACTATAATCTACCCTTTTATCAATACTATCTACAATTAAATTATTTTTTTACAAAGGCGAAGGCACACTTGACAATTTTAGACAAAATTGAGACACTTTATCACTCCAGATAATCTTACAATACCTTGTTATGGCACAATAGGGTCCTATAAACTACAATAGGTCTATGATATCTTTGAAGCCCTTTGAACGTTTACAATTTGAGAAACTGCAACTTTATATGCTTAGATCTAATGAAAGAACATCCTTCCTCACAAACAATATAATTTGACACCATGTTATTATCATACTGTATATTTTTATATCAAGGAGGTTCATGTCTAGTAATGTTTAGTTCTATTTAGGATGTTTTATTACATTTATTTAAAGCTTAATTCAAATTCTTTATTTTATTTACTATTTGAACTGCCCCAAGTAAAAATGTTAATTCTCTGTACTGTAGCATTATGCAGTTTCTTAAAAATAAAGTTTTTTATTTTATGTTTTTCGGTGGTTTATCGAAATATAACGGTGAATTATATCCTGATAAACTCACTGGCCACTCAGTGAAAATTATCAAATCTGATACCCGGATTAACGTCAAAAAGTTTACCGAGCGTACTGAAAGCCTGAAACAATATGATGATGACGTCGTTAAAATGACGTCATCTTTGCGATGCTTCCTGATAAAATTTCCCGCAAATTTCGACGTTTTATTGAAATAAACACAACAAAAGTAGAGTTTTAGACATAAAATAAACTGAAAAATTGTTGGTATCGATGTAATATCACAGTAATTTCACTCGTGAACACCAAAAGTTGTTATTTTCACTCGTGGCTGCGCCACTCGTGAAAATATCACTTTTGGTGCCCACTCGGTGAAATTATAACGTGATATTACACCGAAACCAACAATTATCCTCTATATATTGAAAAGAAAACAAACGTTATGCTGAGCGTTCCACGTAAGTTGACTTCTTCTGAAATATTGATCATGTTTAAAATAAAATAACAAATGACCTAATGTTGGTAATGCAAAGTGCTGAAAAGTCCCAATTTTCTATTTTGGTGTTTTGTGCATTTTTTAGACACTTGAAAGGAACGGACAAATTTATGCTTTTTTCACTCTGACAGATCAACAAAGTCAGGAATGTCATTGGCAATTTCAATCTTTTATAGAAATGTCTGAAACTGGTTCTTTGAGCCTGGTTTGCATAGGAAATTACGCGAAATATTTTTTAGTTTTATTTTCCTGTTTTTTGTTGATGCCTGGAACAACATTCTAATAGAAACTATAATCTTCATCCATCTTTCCAATTGAATTCCAGTTGTGCACAACCCACAAAATAATTATTCATTTTTTTCTCTCCTTATCTATCTGTTTAACCATGGGTACAGCAATTTACAGCCATTATAAAGAGGCTGTTATATCTATAACTTCTGAATGTTAGGTTTTTATCACATTCTTTCTTTATGATCTTTATACCACTAATTCTACCATTAATACTCTCCCTTTGTAAAAAGAACACCATTACATCAGTGTATCAAGTGCACTATAAAGAATTTTATGTAATTAACGTCATAACAATATACTTATACATTTTGAGTAAATTACACAGTGACATTTACATGGTTTTTTGACATGTTACAGCATAAGCAGTAGAATCACTGAAATGGCAGGCTCTCCTCCAGCCAACACTAAACATAAGCAGGTAGCATGTAGCACTGTATGTTAATTCTACATTATTATGATATTCAACTGTTCAACTGTTCTTAGTTTTAGCAGGGAAAACTTTATTCCTGCATTTCAATGCTGTACTTCATTTCATCATCGGCAAAATCAAGAGTCTATAACCATAACAATCTTATGAAAATACGAGGAACTTGTTATATTCTGTAAAAGATTGAATCAGTAATTTAGTGTTTCACATCTCCTGAAAATTGACAAAAACTGATGTACAAGATCTTCCGCGAACAACAACATTATTTCCGGAATGATATCTTTTCGGTAGATTATTTAGACAAAAATGAGTGAATTTAAGTTAAACATTACACTGATTTTTATCAAATTTTATAAACTGTTCATGTTTTTTACTGACATACAGCTGCAGAACTTGTCTGTTTTATTTACTGAAGTTATACAGAGGTACACAACATGCACATCTGGAAAGTAATTGTAAGGAAAATCAAATCAAAGTTTTCAAGATAATTATTTCAAATATTTATTTTGAGAACGTATTGATTATAAACAACATTATTTATATAGTGAACTTCTCTTTCACACTGTATTAAATACCATATCTAAACTGAAAGAAGATGTTTCACTGTTTTAGCCATTACCATGCTGGACACGATTGATTCTGCCTTTGCAACCAGTGTATAGATCATGATCTGCACTGTTCGCCATTCAGTCAGTATCTTTTGGTAAGCACCCCTTTTAACAGTTAATGGTGCCCCATGTGGTTCTGGGACGATCTGTGTATGAAAAGAATTGGAACCACTGCCTTACCCTTGCATGATCGTAAGAGGCGACTAATAGGGTCTTAACACTTGGTTTTGCAGTAACTCTGTGATTCCAGCAGGTATGCAAATTTTGATTCCATACCTCATCTTTTTATTTCGATGTAAATGAGATCTGGAACCAAAATTTGTAGTCCTGTTTGGCGCCATATAACCTATACTGTGTTGGTGCGCCGTAAAACCCAAATAAATAAATAAATAAACAGTTAATGGTACTGTCCAAATTGGATGATGGACAAGTTCATTATAGAAATTTAGTAAGGTAAGGGTTAACTATTCGAATGATTACCACATTACAGAGAGCATAATATACTCTAGTTTGGTCTTACAGCTTTATAATGTCTAATAATAAGCAGCATTAATGTGTACTGTAATTCATATAGAAAGTCATGTAAATGTACATTTCCCATGTTAATTAATGATCAAGTATAAAAAGCATGAGTAGCAGACTTTCTTGAGAGGTGTAAGGTCATACAGACAATAAATCTATGCATCCATTAATGTCAATTTTAAAAAAAAAAAAAATAAAACAACAACAAAAAAACAGCAACATTACATGAGCAGCTTTATCATCTAAAATACCATATAGATAATTTAACTATTACTATTATACAGTTTTTGCTGGAAGAGAGCAGAAATTTCCCTCTAAAATTACTTAGTTATTCAATACTTATATATGCAAGAAAGTTTAGTGCCATGCCCGCCTTTCTCACTGTGCATGGAAATGTTCCTGAGAGCAGCCTTAATTTATACAGCTGTCATTCAGTCGGCTCTTTTTTAAAAAATAGCAACAATATAATTACGCGTAACAATCTCGTATTTTTTCTCTAGTACTATATATTATTTTTGCAAGAATCATTATAACAAGTACCTGTATGAAAACTTTGGCAAACTGTCCAAACATCTTTCAGGAAAAGTGAATTTCAGAAATTCTGCAGTGTGCATAGACCTGTACCATTAACGTAACTGACAGAAGACATAAAGTATGTGAGATGTTAGTGTCAAGCGGAACAATAAACACTCTAAAATGTTCTGCACTAATGCAGTATAAATTCTGGAGTATGCAAAATACTGCATTTCTCTGTCAAATAATGGCAGTTTCTGTCAAAAGAATGGTGTGAAGGTGATTAAGTGTGTATTTATATCTATTCCTGATAATCAGTTCCAGTATTTTACCATGTACATTTATCTTGCACCTTGACAGTCTTTTGTCTTACATCTGAACACAGCTCTGAATTTTATCTGAAACACAGTTCATTTTTAAAAGTATCTTTAGAATTCAAACCAACACTCTGTGTAAGTCTAAATGAATTATCAGAAAGTACCAATACATCATTATATGATACAATTACTTACTGGAAATATTTTGAAGCAGTTAACAGTACAATGTATTTCATATTTATCAAAATACAAAATAGGAACACAACTTTGAAATATATGATAAAAAATTTTAGTGTTAATCTGTACTGGTTAAACAATGCCTTCCAGTGTTATAACAAATGACGTTCAAGCTAAAAGGTATTATCCTGACTTCAAAAATGCCTACCAATTTACCAGTAACTGATCTTTAGAGGAAAAGCTATGATCAAAGAGTCCTTAGAGAACAACCTAATCAAAAGCAGCTCCTGATTATGGGGTACTATTGTGAAGTTATTAATTACATAACCTGGTATGCTATCTTTCATTACTAAAATAATTGTACCAAGGCATTTTCTCTGTGCAGAGAACAGCCATCCATAGATATTCACAAGTATCCATAAAATTATTGTAACTATCTACTAATCAGGATATAAAGATTTTTCCTCATTGTTCATGAAAACTCAAAGTACCCTCTTGCGAACTTCCTTGTCTTCATACCAATCATCTTTATGATATTGTGGCTGTATAAATGACTGGAAATTGATTGAACAAATTGTGTGCTAATTTGTTTTATATGTGCTCAAAGCTATTTTTTAACAGTATTTCAGTGTTATATTGACTTACCTATGACTTCATATGGAATGCATTCTATCAAACAGACTAACAATCTGGAGCCTTGCTTGTGGCTCAAACTAGCAACTCTATCACAACTATTATGATGGCTGTCTTGCCTTTGGATCAAAGAAATAACCATAACACTACCATTTGGTGGTTACCTTGCCCATGGACAACACTGCCAATCTGGAAGTTCCCTCACCCATGGATCAAACTAACAACCATTACACTAAAAGTCCGGTGGTTGGCTTGCCCATAAATCTAATTAGCAGTCTGGTAGCAGCTGTAACACACCAGTCTGGTAGCAACTGTAACACACCAGTCTGGTAGCTACTTTTCCGTTTATCAAAATAGCAAACATAGAACTACCAACCTGCTGGTTGCCTTGCCCATTGATCAAATTAGCAACCATAACACTTCTAATCTGGCAGTTGTCTTGCCTATTGTTCACTGTAACCAAATCACAACCAATATGGCATTGCCTTTCCCCTAAATCAGAGTAACTATATCATAACTAGTCTGGTGGATAGCTGCCTTGTAAATTGATCAAAATAACAACCACAACACTATCAATCTGGTGGTTGCCTTGCCCATGGATCAAAGTAAATCATACCACAACCATAGCCTTGTCTATGGAACAAAGTAACTATATCACAACCATAGCCTTGTCCATGGATCAAAGTAAATCATACCACAACCATAGCCTTGTCTATGGAACAAAGTAACTATATCACAACCAGTCAAGAAGTTTCCTTTCCAAGGGGTCAAAGTAACAATATCACAACCAGTCTGATGGTTGCCTTACCCATTGACCAAAGTAACCATACATACTATGACTATAAAACCAATCTGACTTTTCCCTTGCATATGGATAAAGTAAACATATCACAACCAATCTCGTTGTTGCTTTGCCAATGGATCAAAGTAATAATTTCACAAGCAATTGGATTTGGATCAGGTTATCTTGCAAATGGATTGAAGAAGCAACCATACCACTACTAATCGGGTGGATGCCTTGCCCATGGATCAGATAATATCACAACTAAAGTTGCAGTTGCCTTGCAAAGGATTCAGCAACTTTACAACAACTATAATACAATTAATGTGGCAGTTTCCTTGCCCATGGATCAAAGAAACCATATCACAAGTAATCTAGTGGTTGCCTTGTCCAAAGATTAAAGTATTACCCTGGTGGTTACCTTGCAAATTGATCAAATTAGCAACCATAACACTTCTATTATGGCAGCTGATTTTGCCAGGGATCAAAGTAACTAAATCACAACCAATATGGCAATAAAGCCTTGCCCATGAATTAAACTTGCAAACCATAACACTCCCAATCTGGTGGGTCCCTTGCCTATGGTTCAAAGTAAGGATAACAAACTATGGTGGTTATTCAGCCATGGGTTGAATAAGCAACTATAAAACTAACCATCAGATGGTTGGCTTGTCCATGGGTTGATAAGCAGTTATAAGACTACCATCTGGTGACTGGCTGGCTCAGGGATCAAACATGCAACTGTTACCCTACCGAATAGTTGTTGTTGCCTTGCCCATGAATCAAACTTGCAACCACAAATGAGGAGACTGCCTTAACCACAAGCCTACTTATCTGGCAGTCACTTTAAACCCACACAGATCATATCCAACTGCATAAAATAACATCATGAAAATACAGTTTTTTTTTGGTTTTACAAATTTTCAGACATTGTCATGTTCACAAAATTGGAAGTACAAAGCAATTTTACATAATATTTTCTTGAACCTCAATGTGATAACTTAGTTAAATTAAATGCACACCTAAAACCATTTCAAGTTTTACGTCATCAGAGGCAAATGATGCGTTTACTTTAATTTAGTACATTTTAATATATTTTCCCAATGGTGCAATTTAAATGACTTTTATCATGAAAGTGCATACAAACTTTTTTATCATCAAACTTATACCATGAAACTGCATGCATTCAAATTTTACAATAAGTATTTTCATCATTAAAATTCTAGAAAATATCTATCTCTTTTAATATTCTCCATTCTCACTCAAAAATATACATAAATATCCATTATTATAAAAGTAAATACAGAAGGGTGATGTTTATTTGGATGCAGTATGCTAAACATGCAATTTCAACTGATCAGCAATTGAATAGCAATGACGGAGCTATTAGAAAAGACTTAGCTTAGTTTTTTCAATCATTTTAAAAAGAGTACGAGAAAAGATGATCAAAATATGAAACAATCTACAGTGTCACAGGATATCTAAATTCTATGATGCCAGAAGTGATGTAACAGACAGCAGTGAAATGCTTCAATAATTCCAAAGCTACATATATAATAATTATATAAACAATAAAACTGCATAATCAAAACAGTGTAAAATAATTTTACTTACCCTTACCATACTGAGTCTGCCTTTGCGACCAGTGTAGAATCATGATCACCCTGCACATACATGCAGTCTGATCATGATCTGCACTGCTCGCCATTTAGTCAGTATCTTTTTGGCAAGCACCTGTTTTAACAGTTTATGGTACTGTTCAAATTGAAAGATGGTCAAGTTCATTACAGAAATTTAGCAAGGTAATTAGGGTTAAAACTACATTCAATTTTACTCAAATCTCTTATTCTACCCTCATTCCAGTCCAAAAAAAACAAGAGCTGTCGGAGGACAGCAACGCTCGACTATTTAACAGCCTTGTCGCTTGAATGAATAAGAAAGTCGAAAAAGGGGCATAATTTAGTAAAAAAGTAAAATAGGGTTATGGAACCTGCATAGTGCTTATCAGCTCATGACAGTGGACAAGTGTATGAAGTTTCAATCCATTCCCATTAGTGGGTACTGATACCAGCTTACATATAAGAATTTAACCCAAAAACTCCTAAGTTGAAAAAGGGGCATAATTTTGTAAAATGCAAAGTTGAGTTATTGACCCTTTGCACTGCATGTCATATCATGACAGTGAACTAGTGTGTGAAGTTTCAATCCTTTCCATTAGTGGATACTGAGATACCAGCTTACATACAAAAACTTAACCAAAAATTTCTATGTTGAAAAGGGGCATAATTTTGTGAAAAGGCAAAATAGAGTTATGGAACCTGTGCAATGTAAGTCAGATTATCACAGTAAATAAGTGTGTGAAGTTTCAATCCATTCCACAAGTGGTTACTGAGATACCAGTTACATACAAACCTACCAAAAATTTCTAAGTCAAAAAAGGTGGCATAATTTTGTAAAAAGCAAACAGAGTTATGGACCTGTGCAATGTAACAGTTTATCCATGATAAGTGTTGAAGTTTCATTCCATTCACAAGTGTTTGCTGAGTTTACAGCTTACATACAAAAACTTACAAATCGGGAGCGACGTGCTCGATGCGGAGGGACGCGACACGTGCGAGTCCAATTGCTTACTAATTCTATGATTATTTCAGTCAGTAAAAATCACCAAAATACAATGTACAAGTAATGCAAAATTTATTGATCAGATTTCATTGCATGAAATGAAAAAGAATGGTATAATTTGGTACCATATGGTCAGCTAAAAACCTAGTTATTTTGAATGCAATAATCTTGATGACGTTGGCCTTCTTGCAGTATGTGCATTTTGCTGATTATTTATATTAAAACAAATCAGATCAAACTGCAGCAAGTAAATGTTTTTCTACCAATTGATTCAACTATTGTTCAGGTAATTTTAAAATTGTGACATATATTTCAATATAGTATGGAATGTCTCTCAGGTCATAATATTTACACTAATTTTCATAATTTATGTACTTTTAAAAGAAAATGTATGAAATAAAATTTCCGAACCTACTGTGCATTTATTTGAAAATTGAATGCTTAACCATAATTGTACGGAGATCTTCCCTTTACATTACAGTTTACGCTATCTTCATCGTCATCAGCTTCATACCAACTTGCAAAAAGGTGCAACACATTATGTTAATTGCCAACGAACATCTTTATCGCCAACACAGATATTGATAATTCATTTTTGATCATGTATTCAGTTGGGAGTACTCTCAAATTTCGACTTCAAATAAACAAAATTATATATGACGAATAACGCCTACTTACCAAATGTAACAACTTTAATAATATCCGATCTTAATTCTATCCAGCGTTACTCCACAGGAATGTTGAACGATTATTAAGTCCTGAATCATAGAGAATAACTGTCACAGTATTTTTCCTGCAGTAGCGTTTTCGCCAGTATTGACAATTTTTTCTCCACAGTCCGGAGAGCTACCGATAGACTCACTGCCGAGGCTTTTCCTCAATTGACAGTCGGACCTGTGTATCCTTAGCAACAAGAGAGAGGGAAAATCAATATGTAAAACATTAAGTGCTTCCCACATTAATTGCTTGTCAGTATAGGTCTTCTATTGCATGCTAGACTAACATATATAATTCATGCATGCACTCATCTCATTCCAACCATGTAATATGCTCATTTAACATTTTCCATTTTTTCTGATACCCATTACAAGTGTAACACCATTTCTTTAACTAAAAATTGCTATATCCAATTTTAAATGATGATATTATCAAATTCTTAATAGAGATATCAACAGTTTCTAATATATTCCTCCTTTTTCATGACTTATTCATGGCTTTTCATTTTTTGCATAATATAAATATTAAACACAGGTAAAATATTTCCGAATTTTTAAATCCTCATCAATTCATGATTTTACCAGGGTAATGTCAGATGGCAAAGTAACAAATTTAAAATATCAGCTTTGCTCAGTCAGTGATAACCTGCCTATTCAGTAAACTCCAAGGAAAAATGTCTTGGTTGATTATCAAAAAATGAGAAATTGATATCATTTTGATAGCTCTAGCATGATGAAATATTTTATGAAGCTTATGTTGCTACACAAATAAACTAGATGATCAAAGTGCCCTATTTATATATTAGTTTGTTGAAAGCTGAAAGCATGCCAGCATAGTTTGCTATGAAGCTGAAAGTGGTTCAGACTCCAAATTCAGACAAACTTCAAGAGTGATCTTAATACAAGAACAATTTTTCTTCTCCTGAATTCCGAAAAACTTCATATTTTCAGACCTATTCAAGGGAGGTAACCAGAAATCATAAACAAAGTTATCTGACCTGCAAGTCTGTCTCTGCACATTATTTTGCTGACATGACAGAATGGTTTGTACCCACCATGTTTAAATTGTAACAGTTTACTGTAATTAGCACACGTTTAAAATGCAACTAGTGTGACAAAATAGTTCATATTTCATGTGTCAAATTCATACAGAAGTGCAATGTAATGTTTCATAGCCGGCACCAAATTAATCAGTTAAGTACCTGCTAACTTAACAGAAATACATAATAAGATAAAAGAACTACCTGAAAGTCAATATATCACCATATGCCAAGAATGTTTTATACCACAAAATGTTCTAACTTTTCTGTGTATTGTTTATTAACAGAATTTATATTAATAACATAAAGAAAGTTTTTCAATAATTTGCCAATTTCACAAAAAAAAAAAAATTATTTTAAATTTTTACTTTTACCATCTGCACTTCACAGGATTGTAAATGGGTTATGGAGCTACAATTCAACAGCAACATTTCTAGGCTAAAGATATATTTTGATCTTAAACTTTTGTCATATTGTTGTAACATATTGATTTTTTGACCTGGTCAATCTTTTTTTTCCAGGAGCACTTCTAATTACAATCAATATAAATCATTTAAGAAACATCAGTCACATGTTATCATCTTGTCCAATCAGCACCAGAAGCTGGATACACTTGATTCATACTGGAGATAGAAGAATGATAAATGTAGTTATACCATTATCTAGTCATTACTGCTACATGTAAAGCTTGGCAAACAATGAAAAAAACTTAATAAGCTTTCAGATTGCCCTATATTATACCTTATCACCTCATAAAAGGCAATATTTTCCTATGAACCTCTGTAATATTGATACAAGGAGACAGAATGGCTACCTTTCATGTGTTACATCCAGGCTAGGCCTAACAACAAGACTTAGTTTCCTTTTTGTATTGATGAGCCAGAGAAAACAAACATATAATAGAAAGAAATCTGACATTTTTCCTTTTGAAAATTCACTGTATTCTTTTGTACAGAAATGCTTGTACATTGGAAATTGGATATGATATGTTCCTAGATACAGCCTAAAACTTTATACAGTGAAGAGTTAAAAGTGTTGAAGTATTATACATGTTGTATTCTATATATTTATAGCAGCTATTATTATGCAGATGTAGGCAACTCAAATCATTGGGTAGCAGTTTAGATACTGCTGGGGGAAGGTCACGAAAAATGATTTCATACTTCAGTCACAATAGAACCAAGACAAATTGTATTTGAGATAAACGCAAATTAAGAAAATAGGAGTGAATTGTTAATAAGCCTTAACCCTTACCCTGCTAAATTTCTAAGATGGACTGGTCCGTTATTCAATTTGGACAGTACCATTTATTATTCAAAGGGATGTTCACTGAACATTAACTGACTGAATAGCGAACAGTGCAGACCATGATCAGCCTGCACGGATGTCGCAAAGGCAGAATCAATTGCCGCCAGCAGGCTAAAGGTTAAAGTCTTCCTAAATGACAATGATTGTGACACAAATCAAAATTCCAAATGTATTCTTTGCAAGTATAACTTGAATATAATTCTCAGATCGTAACTGGGTGCACTTCTAGAAAAGAATTTTTTTCTGAACTTTTAAAACTAGTTCACTTTTTTATAATTAATCAATTTTTGGAGGAGAGGAGAGAGGGGTGGGGTGCAATCACCTCATTCAAAAGCCACTATTACCCAATTTAATCCAAACATAGGACAAGAAATAAACAGAACAATATCATATATCTGTTTCAGCTCTTGTTATCCATCAAACTTTGATAAAATAAAAAACAACCCAACAAGAAATGCAATTTATTCCAATCAACAACAGTACCACTACAAAGAAGATTCTGTGGGAAGATTTTCATTTCATCATAATTAAGATCACAGATGTATGTAGAAGAGAATAATTTGTCACTAGCAGAATGATAAATGTAAACAAGCTGTAGTTAAATATCCACTACAAACATGTTTCTTATTACCCTGACAGTTTTATGATGGAAAGGGGCATAAATTGTCACAGTTTGTTGAAGTTTCAGAAAACAAATTAAATAGCCATAAATCAAAAGCGAACTGGATGACTATTAAAGAAGAGAGAACTAAAAAGTGTGTGGTATTTTCAATTATCATTTTTCATATTTCTTGCAATTACATTTAGGAGACATGTGTAATTAGAAGAAATATAAAACATGCCATATACAGCCAAACCAAAGCTATAAATCATCAACTCGCATGGATAAAATACGAAAACAAATTGAAATATAGCAACCGTTTCCAAATCAAGGGCCTTAACTATAATGATGCTATATGAGTAATCTTGCTCATTTTCGTTCTTGCTCATTCTTGCTTATGACCTTAAAAAAAGCAAGTTTCACAAAGTCTGAACAACATACGCTTATTGGATGACTTCCCAGTCAATAGTCAAAACTATTGCCTGGGGACAGAATGATAGAGGGCCAATTATTACATGACATCAGGAATAAATGTTCATACTTTTTTCTTCAAGTTTTGAATTTAGTACCACACAATTTAATGTTTACTTTACAGACTGTCACTAGCATAAACAACTACATGACTTACAACTTAATATAAATCACTGATCCAAAATTGTGCTGTACTAAAGTCAAAACTTTAAGAAAAGTATATGAATATTTATTTCTGACACTTGCATACTGGCTTTCAAGTCAAATATAATACCTATCAATTCTATTGCTCATTTTCACTGATTTTTCTTTAAAAAAAACCACAACATTGTACATTTTAAACCAGCTTTCATTACAACTTTTACACTTTAACAATTTAATTGCATTTATTCCTTATTTGTTATCTCCCACCAATCAATACATAATTCAATTATCCTGTGTGCAAGTCTGGCTAATTTTCAATTACAAGGACACAGTTTAAATGATTTTTTGGTAACTTTTGGTAACTTTACCCAGAAGGCAATTTTCACTGTAAAAATGTTGACAGATGTTAGAAAATGGCTTGCTCACTTTGCAACCCACCTAATTTTCTGCTTCACATGCCCTCTATGTCTGCTGATCACTGATAAAATGATGATGAAGAGGGGCTTCCTAAATAGCTCATCATCAATTAATAAGCCTTAAGCTATATTTTCACACTCGTTTTAATCTTGGGGATCCATTACAAAGTGGGCTGCACTCAGTATGGTCACAACTAAAAGTAATTTTTAAACGTTATACCCTCTGGAATATGGACGAAATCTCTTAGTCTGTCTAATGACTGACATCTTCATTGGTAAAATCTTCAAATAATCCCACAGCCTTGCATTTTCACATTACAAAGTACAAAATAAAAATCTCAAAACAAAAGTAATTCAAAACAGAATTTACTAACATAAAAATAGACTTTATTTATTCTTTAACTGAATTTAACATAGAAAACGAAACAACTAAATACAAAATAATATACCAAACTTTCGTGCTTTCTATAAAAGAACCATTTCAAAATAGAATCTTCAGAGTCCTCTTGCATGCAGAAATTAATTAGTGGACTAAGGAGACAGATCAGCCTGATGCCACAGGGGAACATGATCCTGCACAGAAGGAACATGATCTTAATCTTCTATTTTGTTATCCATCATGTTTTTTTTTTTCAATCAATACATGACACTGTCATCAATATCTTACAGCCGATTTGACCATTCTTCTTCCCTGGACTTCTTTTAAATATTTAAAACTGTTTTAAGTGGGTGCCCACTGCTCATTTACTTAATTATAACTTAGAGGCACATCTGGGTGTCTCCTTCTTATAGACAGATTTTCTTTATAATATTCATGAATATTAAAAATACATCTTAAGGTCTGACATCAACAATTAAAATGATATATTGTGGTCCAGGAGCAATGTTCAAGGGAGACCACCCTCTTGAAAAATAGATCAAAAACTGTCCATAACACAGTGTGCTGATTTATATTGAACAAGGGCCATAATTTGCAAGACTTACATTATTCAATTATTTTATATACAATATATTTAATAAAATTTCATAACAGCAATGATAAGATCTTTCAGGCAAAACTTCAGTGAAATAAGGGTCTTAACTTGAATAAATTTTGACCAAGAGTTCTCTGCCTTAGTTGTATGAAGTTTTAATGTAACTGATGCAGTGTTATTAAACACATTTTGAATGGCTTGCAAGTCAAAAGTCAAAACTACTGGCTCTTCAGGCAACAGTTTGGAGTATTGACTGACAAGCCATTCAGTAAGTGTGTAGGATATTTCTCTAATGACTATCATTTATAAATCTGACAAGTCTCTTGTAATTCTATCATAATATCCTTTACCCTGCTAAATTTCTAAAATGGACTGGTCCATCATTCAATTTGGGCAGTTATTCAGTTATCATTCGAAGGAGTATTCATTGAAAATTTACTGACTGAATAGTGAACAGTGCAGGCCAAGATCAGCCTGCACATCCACGGTTGTCCTGCACAGGTCGCAAAGGCAGAATCACTTGCCGCCTCAGTAGGCTACAGGTTAATAGCTATATACTTATCTGTGAATATTGTATGAAAGGGTTTGTGAGACTGACTAACTGCACACAAACTGAAACTGCAGTAATATCATACACAGACAAACAACCTAACCAATGATACATTTTAATTTTACTTATGAACTAAATAACATTGATTATTCAGACAGGTATAAGCTGGAACAATCAATCAATTCCAAATCTAAAAATCAATTAAATGCAATTAATGTAGAAAATCAATTCTATTCAATTACACAATAGTCACCACAGCAGGAAAACGGTCTTCATTTATGGTAAACAGTTCGGTTTCAGGGTCACAGACCTCTAACCTTTGGAGAAAATACATTCTTGTTGTATATTATAAAGCAAAACACTATAGAGCATGGTATAATAGAATTCAATGAAAATAGTAGTACACCGTGAACACATTTTATGAGCTTGAAATTCCATGCTTTCTGCAAGTTGTAGGGACAAGTATTTTGAAATAATTAAGACAATAAATGTGAATTTAATTTGTTATATATAGTGATTAAATGTCAGCAATTGATGAAACTACAAAATTCCTAAAAAAAAAAGTCCACCACTTATATTATTCAAAACATTCAAGTACTTTGAAATTATAAAATTTGCATGTGCAAACATTTCAAAATTCAAGCCTTGCAATGTAAAGGATATTTGAACTGATTTCCAAAGAGTTTTTATCTCAATATAAGGGTATATAAAATTTGTATAAAAATGAGGGAAAACAGCGAAAGAACAAAAAGCATACAGTTCTCACAAATTATGTTTTCTATAGAATGGGGAAAGTGACACACTGTTACACAAAATAATGGGATTAATTTAAAGCACCTATAAATCTAACTAGACATACTGTGCAGGTTATCTGAAATGCATTTAACATTAAATGTTTTCCTCAACTAATAAAACATTTCATTTTCAATGCTTTAATAGATTATGATCCCCTTTCAAGTTCATTTCTTTGGGGGTGGGGTGGCTCGGGGACTATTTGAAGTGCTTTTTTATGTATATGCATTTAGACCATCTCCTCTCTGACCCTCAGTAATGAGACTTTATTAGAGTTAATATAAAATTTAAATTCTGTATCATTTTTTCCATCAAATATACACAATAATAAAGCCCACCCTACCATTTTTTGATTCCAATAAATATTTAAAATGAAAGTTGATGATTAAATATATTAAAGAAGATTCAAATTCAAATAAATATTACCTTTTTGTAGTAAAAATGCAACTTCCTTCCTATACAGTGTCACTTGGTACTTAATTCCTTTTTTGACACTACTAACATACGGACAGTAATTTCACTTAATAGCCTTCAACTGTCATTTATAACCAAACTCAAATACACTTTACACTAGAATTGTCAAATTATGAAGTAATTCACAAAAAAAGGAAATACCTTAAAATTAAATATTAACTACAGATTATGCATTTCCTAAGTATCATTAAAACTCATTAAATCTGTTTATAAAAGGTTAATACCAACTTTTGGTATTAAATTCTATATTAATGCATTAAGTTAAGAAGCAAACAGCTCTGTTTAAACAAGCCCGCATAAAATATCTTTTGCCTTTTTAACAAGATTATAGAGGCAACCTGCTTGCTTTAACATGGGATATTGCCATACAAATCTGCCGACTTAACCAATTCAATGTAAGAGATAGCCTTAATAGCCAGTAGCAAAACTGACAGATTGGCTAATGTTATTATTAAAGCGGCTAAATACAAATTATCCAATAAATTGACCATAAAAGGGTCCAGTGACCTTTAATCTTTAATGAGACTTGACAAAAGAAAAGACTTTCTGCATAGCTTGTAATTCAGCAATAAAACTCTCTTTGCATGAATTAAATAAAGTGTATCAATTGAATTGAATTACTGCTTTAGAAGTTACTTAAAGGCTTAAACTTCTTTCATTTCCATTCAAAAAAATGCTGTAAATATTGGACAAGTAGCATCTAAACAAGATATATTACATCTGTCTTGATCAAACAATCTATTATCTATCAGTCCAACCCTGGGGCACTTCTTTAAAAGTTTGAAATTTTTCAGGATGTTGTTACCTAATAAAATCTTTTTTTAAATAGTTAACTAACAATGAATTTTCCTGAAAAATTTGAATGATTTTTTTTTTTAATTTGAACATTCCCACAAGTGAATATATTCCTCGTATAAATGATGCAACTTTTGTTTGAAATACAGGTCTGTTTGTGACGACTTACATGCATCAGTATCTTGATTAATAAAACAAACAAAAAATCTTTTCTTATTTAGCATCAGGGTTAACACACCAGCTGGTATGAAATGGGCAAGACCTTTCATAAACATGCCCACAAATTATATGAAAATATTGCGGCTCATGTACCACAGTAATTTTCTCTAGTCCCTGTATTTATCATCTAACTGCGAAGCTCAATTTTTTCACTTATCAAAATTTTATTTCATGCCTCCTAACAATGGCCAATCCGATAAATCCCATCGCCCCATTACATCCAATTAAACTAACAATAAAAATTTAGCCATTATAATTACATTCATATTTACTTCTCTTTCACTTCACTCCTGAATTGATAATTTTCAAAATGTTTAATGTGACTGGATTTAAAAGCACTCGAGATAAAATATTACAATGAAATTTGTAATCTCGGGTAATATTGTAAAACTAGGCATTTTCTACTTTTTGTCCATTACCAATAATGTGCCATATAACACATTCATGCTAAGCCATTGACAAATCTGCTAAAATGTCACATAACAAAGAAAATATACTGAAAGTGAACCAGACATGTTTGTCACAGGAAATGCTG
This sequence comes from Mercenaria mercenaria, assembly GCF_021730395.1. Classification (NCBI taxonomy): domain Eukaryota; kingdom Metazoa; phylum Mollusca; class Bivalvia; order Venerida; family Veneridae; genus Mercenaria; species Mercenaria mercenaria. The sequence goes on along the minus strand of NC_069373.1, from coordinate 33,002,620 downwards.
AAATTATCGCTAATGCCAACACCTGATTATAGCAACATAATTTGACCGTATGAATAAAGCAGACATAACATATTAAATTACTGCAAAATTATGGGCATGCATTTTGGGATTTTGACCAAAAACAGCTATTTCATTGAATTAGTGGATTTTAACTTTAGAAGATGAAAATGTATGGAAATTTTAGGTCACTGGGATCAACTGCAAAATCCACAAAAATTATTCCCCCCACAAATGTTAATGGTTTCACAGTACTTTTCACCCATTTCAAACACAGAGACGTTTGAATACACTTTAAGTTGTAATTAAATTGTAAATCAAAATTATGGTTTCAACTCATAATGCATGTAACCGCTACCTTTTCGGGTTAGTTAATCTTAACATGGGGGCTATCATAAATAGTGCTTGTAGTGTTATGGAATTGCAGGGGCTTAAACTTTTTACCTTGTACGTATTTACTGTAGTCACAGGTCAGTTTCTTCTTCGCACTTCCGAACATTAACCCATGGACTAAAACTGGAATGTTTTAATCTTTCCCTGGGCTCAGAGATTCACCAGCAACCTGTCCTTCACACAGCTGCAGGAGATGGCACCTGCAATGTACAGGTATATAAAACCTCAGCAAAACTAGAAGATGTAAAAATGTCTCCCCATACTTGAGATCAGTGTTGTTATACTTTCTGATCCTTTAAAATCATGAAATCCATTCAATGTTCCTGTATGATACAGTATTGTCTAAGCCTGTCCTAGGGTGCATGAGAGGTACTGCACATTTCATTACCTCTCACAAACAGACTCCATCAAACATGCTTTTATTTTGCTTGGTTGCATTCTATGCTTCCATTTGGATCTTCTCAAAGATCTCATTATACATATACAGACATTTACTAGACAGGACATTAGCAAGAAAGCACTGGAAAAAAAAAAAGATTATAAGAAGTGTGATGTAATTCTAGTCAGTAGTTTCAGAGGCAAAAATCTGTAACTAAAATTGTGGACAACGAATTACTGATGCTGGATCATACACCTGTACTAACAGCTCATATTGAAATCTTGGTTCAGGAGAGATCAAAAAAGTTACTAAATCCTTTCTAAGAATAATGATATAAAGCTATGTCTACAAGCATATAGTCAAAACTGTATTCAAACTAGAACTGTCACAGGAGTGACTCATACCCCCACCATACGGTCTTGTCACAGAAGAATGGCAACCATAAGAAATCTTAAAAATACTTTGGTGTACTTCATCCTAGGTTTCCACATAGAAGTAATACTAGTATAATACTAGTATAGTAATACTAGTAAATATATTAAATCTCTAATATTAGAGATACACTAAAAGTGAATACAAAAAAGTGTCTTACCGGCCCATGTTACCACAGAAAAATGTTTTTACTTTTTACATAGGACTTATAATAAAAAAGTTAGAAAAATACCTAAAATATTGAAAATCTAAAAATAGGATTTCTAAAAATAGACTTATTCCTGGAATTTAAGGGGAAGAAACTCAGTACAAAAGTTAAAAAAAGGTTACTTCCCTTTGGGTCTAAGCCAATCAGAATGAGATATAGTGAAAATACATCAAAATTAACCTTAAATTCTAGGTAAAAGGGGACACAATTCAAGAAAAATTAGTGTCAGAGTTATGCACCTTGTGTCACATGATGTGGGTGATGAGGTGGAACATCTATTTTAAGTCTGAATCAAATCCATTCAGTAGTAACTGAGATATAGTGAAAATACATCAAAATTAACCTTAAATTCTAAGTAAAAAGGGGCTTAATTCATGAAAAATTGGTGTCAGAGTTATGCACCTTGTGTCACATGATGTGGGTGATGAGGTGGAACATCTATTTTAAGTTTGAATCAAATCCATTTTGTAATAATTGAGATATAGTGAAAATACATCAAAATCAACCTTAAATTTTAAGTAAAAGGGGACATAATTCATAAAAAATTTATGTCAGAGTTAAGCACCTTATGTCACATCATCTGGGTGATGAGGTGGAACAACTATTTTAAGTTTTAATCAAATCCATTTGGTAATAACTGAGATATAGTGAAAATACAACAAAATTAACCTTAAATTCTAAGTAAAAGGGGACATAATTCATGAAAACTTGGTGTCAGAGTTATGCACCTTGTGTCACATGATGTGGGCACATGATGTGGGTGATGAAGTGGAACATCTATTTTAAGTTTGAATCAAATCTATTCAGTAGTAACTGAGATATAGTGAAAATACATCAAAATCAACCTTAAATTCTAAGTAAAAAGGGGCATAATTCATAAAACAATGGTGTCAGAGTTATGCACCTTGTGTCACATGATGTGGGTGATGAGGTGGAACATCTGTTTTAAGTTTGAATCAAATCCATTTAGTAATAACTGAGATATAGTGAAAATACAACAAAATTAACCTTAAATTCTAAGTAAAAGGGGACATAATTCATGAAAACTTGGTGTCAAGAGTTATGCACCTTGTGTCACATGATGTGGGTGATAAGGTGGAACATGTATTTTAACTTTGAATCAAATCCATTTGGTAATAACTGATATAATAGATTTCGGGACGCGACGGGACGGGACGGGACGGAACGCGACAAAACTGACTCCTATATACCCCCCTCAAACGTGTTTGGTGGGGGTATAATGACGCCAAAAACTATATAACAGGCACTTTAATGTTATCACTTCTTCTTTCTGTTTTGCATACAAACTTTACCTTTTATGAGAGACCATCTATGAATATTAAACACAAAGATTTTCACCTCTCAAGATGAAACTTTATAAACTGGTTTGTCTGTCTCTTCATTGAAATTGTGATTCTAATGTTCAACCACTTCTGTGACCAAAAACAAGTTAACAACCCAAAAAAAATAAAGTTACAATTGTCAACACTGACAGTAGTTTTGAATAAAATAGTGGTTACCTTGACCTTTCAATTATTCTTCTCTGCTGGAAGTGACAAGTTACATCACAATGCTCTCATGATTATAGGCTTGTAAACACAAAAGCAAGTAGCCTGAAAAATAAAACCTGCATATTATTGTTATCGTAAACAAAATAAATTAAATATGTAAACTGCTTCTGTTTGTGTGATATTATTTTTCGATATTTTCTGTTTGTTTTTTTTCAGCTGATTAACAAAGTTCAGGTCATATTGCCACTTTTGCTTTTACTGGTGGATGATGATTTGGGCACCTGGGTATAACTGGTTGTTAAGTCATATTAAGATGTCCCCAGCAAGGCTCAAACTCACAGAGGTCAGGGGCAAATGATACCTTTACTACTCACTCACAAAGCCATAACCTAACTCCAATCTACATTTGAGCCACGCCATGAGAAAACCAACATAGTGGGTTTGCGACCAGCATGGATCCAGACCAGCCTGCGCATCTGTGCAGTCTGGTCAGGATCCATGCTGTTCGCTTTCAAAGCCTATTGCAATTATAGAAACTGTTAGCGAACAGCATGGATCCTGACCAGACTGCGCGGATGCGCAGGCTGGTCTGGATCCATGCTGGTTGCAAACCCACTATGTTGGTTTTCTCATGGCGCGGCTCATTTGTTATTATCACAAGAGCAGTCTGTAAGTGCTATGCAACAGTTGCAAAAAGTCTCACCATACCTGGATTCAATGTTCTTATATATTTTCGTGTCCTTTGGGATCATGGCGTCCATTCAATATTACTGTAAAAGAATTCTGCACAAGTCAGTGTGATGGAAAACAGACTAAATCAAACCAAGTCTGTTATCATTTTACTTGGTTGTATTTTTTATATTGCCAAAGGATCTTCTTACAGATTTTCTTAAAGCTATAATCTGTATTTCTCTTTAATTAAAATGCTTTTAAATACAATTTATAAGCTGGATGAAAAATCAATTTTATCTGCAGATTGACACTGTGATGAATTCCAGGTAAATCCCACATGTCAAAAAAAACTTTCTGTAAAACAATAATGAATCTAGTGACTTTTGCTCTGCTGATAAAGCATTCGATTTGCTAAATTGAGGTATATTTATAATCTTATTGTGCAATGGAATGAAATAAGTATCTTAACCGCCAGATCTAGGAGCTGTTTCAATCAATATGTAGTGTTATTCTTGCAGCTATAAGACTAAATGGCACAGCATGTTATCCAAGTTATGACTGACTTGACCAGTTATTAAACAGGATGATAACTTTTAATGACTTGAAAGAACATTCTTTAGTAGACAGTAAAGGGCAGCACTGCATGCCTTACACAAGACTCCATGACTGATCAGAGATAAAGCACCACTGTAGCTTGACAAAGCCATATAATCTGATCTGACCTTTATTACACATCTCTACTGGAATCAGTTAATGATAATTTCAGTAGTATTTCATTTATAATTACAGAAAATTGAACAAATTCTCTCTATAGTAGTTAGCCAAGGTTATTTAGTTCATAAATGAAGACCATAATAGATGACATAAAAGGACTCTTTGTAGGTAATGACAAATTAAAATGAACAAGAATCTTGGACTTGCTCATCACTGCTGAGACTGGAGTTCAGAGATCCAAGCACAGTCACTATGGAAGATGTAAATTGCTACTGGTGCTGGAGTAGAGAGGAAGTCGCAGCATGACCACTTTTGAAGGTGTTAACTGCTACTGGTGCTGGAGTAGAAAGGAAGTTGTAGCATGATCATTTTTGAAGGTGTTAACTGCTGTTGGTGCTGGAGAAGAGAGGAAGTCGCAGCATGACTACTTTGGAAGGTGTTAACTGCTACTGGTGCTGGAGTAGAAAGGAAGTCGCAGCATGACCATTTTTGAAGGTGTTAACTGCTGTTGGTGCTGGAGAAGAGAAGAAGTCGCAGCATGACCACTTTTGAAGGTGTTAACTGCTACTGGTGCTGGAGTAGAAAGGAAGTTGCAGCATGATCATTTTTGAAGGTGTTAACTGCTGTTGGTGCTGGAGAAGAGAGGAAGTCGCAGCATGACCTCTTTTGAACGTGTTAACTGCTACTGGTGCTGGAGTAGAAAGGAAGTCGCAGCATGACCACTTTTGAAGGTGTTAACTGCTGTTGGTGCTGGAGAAGAGAGGAAGTCGCAGCATGACTACTTTGGAAGGTGTTAACTGCTACTGGTGCTGGAGTAGAAAGGAAGTCGCAGCATGACCACTTTTGAAGGTGTTAACTGCTGTTGGTGCTGGAGAAGAGAGGAAGTCGCAGCATGACTACTTTGGAAGGTGTTAACTGCTACTTGTGCTGGAGTAGAAAGGAAGTCGCAGCATGACCATTTTTGAAGGTGTTAACTGCTGTTGGTGCTGGAGAAGAGAGGAAGTCGATGCATGACCACTTTGGAAGGTGTTAACTGTTACTGGTGCTGGAATAGAATGGAAGTCACAGCATGACCACTTTTGAAAGTGTTAACTGCTGTTTATGCTGGAGAAGAGAGGAAGTCACAGCATGACCACTTTGGAAGGTGTTAACTGCTGTTGGTGCTTGAGAAGATGGAGAAGAGAGGAGGTCGCAGCATGACCACTTTGGAAGGTGTTAACTGCTACTGGTATTGCAATAGAAAGGAAGTTGCAGCACAGTCACTATGGAAGATGTTAACTACTACTGATGCTGGTGGAGAGGAAAAGTTGCAGCACAGTCACTGTGGAAGATGTTAACCTCTACTGGTGCTGGTGGAGAGGAAAAGTTGTAGCACAGTCACTGTGGAAGATGTTAACTACTACTGATGCTGGTGGAGAGGAAAAGTTGCAGCACAGTCACTGTGGAAGATGTTAACCTCTACTGGTGCTGGTGGAGAGGAAAAGTTGCAGCACAGTCACTGTGGAAGATGTTAACCTCTACTGGTGCTGGTGGAGAGGAAAAGTTGCAGCACAGTCACTGTGGAAGATGTTAACTACTACTGATGCTGGTGGAGAGGAAAAGTTGCAGCACAGTCACTGTGGAAGATGTTAACTGCTATTGGTGCTGGCAGGGCGGAAAAGTTGCAGCAAAAACACTGTTGAAGATGTTAACTGCTACAGGTGCTGGCAGAGAGGAAAGGTTGCAGCATAGTCACTGTGGAAGACGTTAAGTACTATTGGTGCTTGCAGAGAGGAAAAGGTGCACCTGTGGAAGACGATAAGTACTATTGGTGCTTGCAGAGGGGAAAAGGTGCAGCACAGTCACTGTGGAAGATGTTAAGTACTATTGGTGCTTGCAGAGAGGAAAAGTTGCAGCACAGTCACTGTCGAAGACGTTAAGTACTATTGGTGCTTGCAGAGAGGAAAAGTTGCAGCACAGTCACTGTCGAAGACGTTAAGTACTATTGGTGCTTGCAGAGAGGAAAAGTTGCAGCACAGTCACTGTGGAAGACGTTAAGTACTATTGGTGCTAGAGAAGAGAGGAAGTTCCAGCACGACCACTTTGGAAGATGTTAACTGCTATTAGTGCTAGAGAAGAGAGAGAAAGTTCCAGCACGACCACTTTGGAAGATGTTAACTGCTATTGGTGCTAGAGAAGAGAGAAAGTTCCAGCACGACCACTTTGGAAGATGTTAACTGCTGTTGGTGCTGGCAGAGCGGGAACGTTCCTACACAGCCAATGTGGTAGGTGCTAAACTGCTATATGAAGAGAGAGGAAGTTCAAGCAAAGGAGGAAAGAGGACTAGAGCTTTCAGAAAACTCACACAGCTAAATTGGCATACAGCTGCTAGAGAGATTCTCAGGCTCATGAACTGATCACTAACATGTAATAACTGGTTACCACTAAAATCTGCTACTTTGAGAGCAACCCATGATGAATGGGTCAAAACACTTTAAGATGAGTGGTGGTTCAGGGCTGATGTTGTCAGTGGTTTTGTGCTTCCAGTTAGACTGGCATCAGTCGTTAGAGTCTGCAAGTCTAGCTTCCAGTATGTGGTACAACAGAAGTATTTAACTAAAGTCATCTCTTGGAAGCATTGCTCTAATAACTATCTATGTCATTGGTTACAATATGTTTTTTGTAACTAAATGGCTTTCTTGACTTTGTTGCTAAAGAGAAATTAATTAATATCTGAGGTAGTGGAGTTTTAATGAGAAATCAGTTATAAATCTGTGTTTTGACCATACAATTATCATTTCCCTATTACACTGAATTCAATTTTATCATTTCTTTAAATCATATTTGAAGTATCCAATATCAAACAACATGACAATATCCATGAATTTTCAAGACAGTTTATTCTTTCATAGATTCCAACCATGTGTATTAAACAAGAATGAAATTTTACCCACTCCATGAGTAAAGTCACTAGATTTTATCCTTTATATATGTACAGATTTTTACAATATTATGTTTACTTTAGAGATGACACTTCAACTTCATTGATCAAGTGTGTTCAAACAGAGCATGGTGGACTGCCTGCTGATGTTGACATTATAGATGTCATAACAATCACCTTGATAACTGACCACTGGATAAAATAGCACCTGCCACAATGACCTTACTGAAGGCAGTCACACTATGGGTACATTGTATAGGAGGACAAGAGAAAATGTTGTTTCTGTCAGCTTTAATCCTCCACTAATTTGTCAGACAATAAGGGAAGCCAATGCAGCTTTTCATGATGAATGACTTCTACAGTGGAAAAAATGTCATTTATCAAAAGAAGAAGGATAGGGACAATCCTATGAAATTTCACAGTATGCTGGTACTGGAGAAGGTTCATTATTTTCACATCCTGAGAATGATATTTTCCAAAACCTTTTTATTTGTTGATTTTGTTTGTTTGTTTTGGATTTAACGCCGTTTTTCAACAGTATTTCAGTCATGTAATGGCAGGCATTTAACCTAAACAGTGTTCTGGATTCTGTACCAGTACAAACCTGTTCTCCGCAAGTAACTGCCAACTTCCCCTCATGAATTATCAGAGGTGGAGGATGAATGATGTCAGACACAATGTCAAATAGTCACGGAGAACATACGCCCCGCCCGGCGATCGAACTCGCGACCCCCCGATCCGTAGACCAACGCTCTCCCTACTGAGCTAAGCGGGCGGGCTATCATTTGTTGATAATTCAAATGAATTTCCTTACATTATATGAGCCGTGCTATGAGAAAACCAACATAGTGGGTTTGCGACCAGCATGGATCCAGACCAGCCTGCGCATCCGCGCAGTCTGGTCAGGATCCATGCTGTTCGCTTTCAAAGCCTATAGCAATTAGAGAAACTGTTAGCGAACAGCATGGATCCTGACCAGACTGCGCGGATGCGCAGGCTGGTCTGGATCCATGCTGGTCGCAAACCCACTATGTTGGTTTTCTCATGGCACGGCTCATATCTGTTTTAAACTCTTAATATTAAAGAGAACTCACTATCCTAAATTTGAACTATGTTATTATTTAAAATGGCTTATTAATTTAGACTTAAGCTAACAAACTTTCTATTAAAACACTAAAATTTCTTATATTCTTCTTTGCTGTATAATGTAACTTTGCTTCTGGAATTCTTCAGATAAAAAAGCTCATTGCTTCAAACCTTATTAAATCGTTCTTGTAAAAAAAAAATGGCATGCTACATTTCTGATTTAAAAGCAAGTATTGTGTGTAAGATACTTTCTTTCATGTATAGCTGTCACATTTGCAGAGCACTAATGTATTAAACAGGATTGCTTACAGATCGTCAGAAAATTCCGAATGTCGATATGTTGTTCCATGCAACAAGTGCAAAACATTTAATGATAGAAGTTTCTGTACTATTGGTCCAAAACAGTGGAATGAACTGCAATTAGAATTACGCAAATGTATATCACTTGATACATTCAAAAAAGTCTTAAAACAACTGTATTTTAGGGGCTTCAAGGCATTGTATTAATATTTTTGATAATTGCTTTATACGCGGTAACAGCTGGTGTTAGATTTTAAATTTTTATGAGTTTTTACATTTCATCATTCATGTTTTTAAGGTTTGTTAAATTAAATGTACAATGCCACTGAATATGTCATTGTATAGTAATAGGAGTTTAATCAAATATATCAGTTTCAGTTTCTGATTAAATCATTAATGATATAACTGATCAATTAAGACACCTGACATTACACTGCTGCAAATGCCACTACAAGGAAATCATCAATAATGTTTCAGGACCAAAATACAAAAATTATCGAAATGATCCTAAATGGGTTACAAATCAATATTTTACTTAGCAACCCAATAATCTGCTGAAACATGTATCAACCTTTCATTTAATTCCAATAACACTGCGTATGGCATGTTTTCAATTCAATCAAGAACAACTGTCACATACCCCAGGCACAAGTTCATCAATTTTAAATAAAAAAGAATTCATATTGATTGCTTTTTTATAAAGACAAGTCTCTCAGGTATTGAACTAGGATTGGAGCTAATTTTCTCAATGCAACTGTTCACACAAGGTCATTGTAGCACTACCTAAATGGATACCGGTATAAATGGAACCAGTTAACCCTTGACAACTGTAACAGCTTCAATACTAATTTTTACAATGGTTGTTAATTCATACTTGTTTTAACCTGTCAGAAATACACACTCATTTGTTAAATTTTACAAAATCGCTACAGTTTATGATGTTTCCGAAAGACAAATCTTTAACTAAACAGAGTAAAGTAACAAACTTGACTGTTTTGCCATTTCAGTCTCAAGGTTTTTCTTTCACTTCACGCTCAGTAAGACAATTCCATTCATATCATACTTTTTATAGGCAACTTAAAGGGTGGTAACAGTAACTTTGATTCTTCTAAATATCTTGATTAGTTTGGTGTTTACTCCCAAAAAATGATTTTGATAGTAAATGCAATCAAAATTCTGACTTTAAATGTGAATGAATTGTTATTACACTTTCAGGATATATATGATTGCATAAAAAGCAATACTTCCATGCAAAACTTTTGAGAAATATAATAATCTGTTCACATGTTTCTAAACCATAAAGTACCAGTAAGTGACTGAATTTTTTATGATCAGAGAAATATAAATTTATTCCATAAGAAGTGTCTTGCATGTCACTACATTAGTTTTGTTTAAATCTTTTTTCTAAAATTCTCTATACAGCACATTTTCATCAAATGATTTGCCAAGCTGAAAGAATTCTTAAAAACAGATCTGAGAAAAATTTGATGGATAAGAGTGAACTGACTTTAGAGATACAAGATAAAACTTTTAAGGCTATACTAAGAACCTGTTCCCTAAATTGATAAGCTATATTTATCTTCAGGTAGTCCTAAAAAGGACACTGTCAACATAACTGCATATTTCCTGTTGTATAAACAAGCTTATATCTTAGATATTTCAAAGCTAGGTAAAAGACTTCTAAAACTCTATCATGCTAACTGAATGATATTTTCCAGCAGTGTTCATTTCAAGCATCAACAGATCTGGTCAAGGATCTTATCACTGGCAAGTCCTCTAACAGTTCAAGGTCTCTGAAGTGAAACTACTGTTACATCCCTTTCCTCTGACACTGACAGAAGCAGGTCATAGGACTGACGTCAATTCCGTTGTATCTGGGTTTTTTTTCTTTTCTTTTTTTACCTGAAATGAGTGTTCCTCTGTACTTCTCAAATGAAAGGGCTAGGCTCAAGCAGCAATCTGGCTGCTCACTGCTTTCATTTGGTGAAGAATAATTAAAGGACTAGGCTCAAGCAGCAATCTGGCTGCACACTGCTTCCATTTGGAGAACAATATTTAACTGTCTGTTATTTTCTCAATAAAACCTCCAGCTCTCTGTACCTTAAATAAGTAATTGTTTTAAGTGACACTTAAGAACATTTAAACAATATAACTGTTGCAGAATGTCATCATGTCACAGTGTATTAATTACCAGGCTTATGGTGCAGAAATATGAAGAAAACAGGTTTTTTATGTTACAATAAAGACCAATTATAAGCTTTGCATGTTATATTGCATAAAGAACAATTATCTCATCTCACAATTAGCAAAATATAGGAGACTGGTTATCACAGAAAGAATTTTATGGGCCATTTGCTACTATTAAATAACGTTTTACAAGCAATTAAACACCAATTAAGAATTCTTCACATCCCTTTTTGACATGCTTTGTTCGTTTTTGAATATGTGTATGCTAAACATGCACGTAGGGTAAAGAGACATGAAAATAAGTAATAATTTATGAAATATAAACCAGCTCTTTTGGTATAAACTATATAAATCATGAATCAGTGAACAAACTTGAAACTGAGACAAGTTATATTTGAAGCATTTTGCAAGTATGGCTACAGAAGATACATGCATGCACATGCAATATTACAAAGGGTGTCTTGGATTTTATTTACAACTACAACCGAAATAAAATATCTTGTTTTTGTCTTACTTTAACAGGCTATAGTCCGACGAAGTGCACATAACAAATGTCTGAAATTTAGACTTGAACCTTTTTACTTGAATATTGCTAGGGCAGCAAGAATTTTATCTGTATAAAATATGTTATTCATATTGTTTGGGTGAATTAAACATAAAGTCTTCACTAAGTCCAAGTTTGACACTTTTAATACTGTTGCTTAAAGAACTCAAATTTGTAACTGTGTTTGCATTAAGCTGAGATACAGCTGCAGAAATTATTCTGGTTTCTATAAATACTTTCTTATTACAACTAAGAAAATGAATAAATGATATGCAAATTTTTACCTTTAAATCTGCTTTAATATCCCTTTAATCTTCACATGTAGCAAAAAGTTTCCACAATAGGGTTTGATTTATAGGTTTGACAAACATAGACTTCTGTAATAAAACCCACTGCTATTTGTAAACAGATTTGTTGAATATTTCTCCCCATTTTATTGATCTTTATATATTTAAATGATAAAACCGTAGAGCCATATTTGCCTTCAACTGTAACTTTGTATCACAATCTTAAAATAACAGTATTTTTTCCTTTCATCTAAAGCAATTTTATGTCTTAACATCACACAAAAATTCAGACAATTGTATAACTAAAGATATAATAAAGTTCAATTTAAAATTATCATGTGTTTTTTATCATTGTAAAAAATTCAGATAAATGTAAAACTAAACAAAAGTTACAATGTATGTATACAGCAAAAATCAGCAAAAAGCAAAAATTTACATGAAACAAATTATTATGTCCTCTATATTGCTGTTTAAGCATTGACATAGAATTCAGAAAGAATGCTAAAAAGGCACAAAAAATGCTGATGAAGTAACCAAGAATGCTGATAAAGTAACAAAGAATGCTGACACAGTCCCCAAAATGCTGTCACAGTAACGAAAAATGCTGACATAGTCACCAAAAATGCTGACACAGTCACCAAGAATGCTGACATAGCCACCAAGAATGCTGACATAGCCACCAAGAATGCTAACACAGTCACCAAAAATGCTGACATAGTCACAAAAAATGCTGACATAGCAACCAAGAATGCTGACACAGTCACCAAGAATGCTGACATAGTCACTAAACATGCTGACACAGTCCCCAAAATGCTGTCACAGTAACCAAGTATGCTGATAAAGCCACTAAGAATGCTGAAACAGTCACAAAGAATGTTGACACAGTCACCAAAAATGCTGAAACAGTCCCCAAAATGCTGACACAGTCCCCAAAATGCTGTCACAGTAACCAAGAATGCTGACACAGTCACCAAGAATGTTGACAGTCTCCAAAAATGCTGACACAGTCCCCAAAATGCTGTCACTGTAACCAAGTATGTTGACACAGCCACTAAGAATGGTGACACAGTCACCAAGAATGGTGACACAGTCACCAAAAATGCTGATACAGTCCCCAAAATGCTGTCACAGTAACAAAGTATTCTGACATAGCCACCAAGAATGCTGACACAGTCACCAAGAATGTTGACATAGTCACCAAAAATGCTGACACAGTCCTCAAAATGCTGTCACAGTAACAAAGTATTCTGACACAGCCACCAAGACTGCTGAAACAGTCACTAAGAATGTTGACACAGTCACCAAAAATGCTGACACAGTAACCAAGAATGCTGACATAGCCACCAAGAATGCTGACACAGTCACAAAGAATGTTGACACTGTCACCACAAAATGCTGACACAGTCCCCAAAATGCAGCCACTGTAACAAAGTATTCTTACATAGCCACCAAGAATGCTGACACAATCACCAAAAATGCTGACAGTCCCCAAAATGCTGTCACAGTAACAAAGTATTCTGACATAGCCACCAAGAATGCTGACATAGTCACCAAAAATGCTGACACAGTCAACAAAAATGCTGACACAGTCCCAAAAATGCTGTCACAGTAAAAACAAAGTATTCTGACATAGCCATCAAGAATGCTGACACAGTCCTCAAAATGCTGACATAGTCACCAAGAATTCTGACACAGTCACCAAGAATGCTGACACAGTCACCAAAAATGCTGAAATAGTCACCAAAATGCTGTCACAGTAACCAAGTATGCTGACATAGCCACCAAGAAAGCTGACACAGTCACCAAGAATGTTGACACAGTCACCAAAAATGCTGACATAGTCACCAAGAATGCTGACACAGTCCCTTAAATGCTGTCATAGTAACCAAGTAGGCTGGCATAACACCAAGAATACTGACACAGTTGCCAAGAATGCTGACACAGTCCCCAAAATGCTGTCATAGTAACCAAGTATGCTGACATAGCCACCAAGAATGTTGACACAGTCACCAAAAATGCTGACATAGTCACCAAGAATGCTGAAACAGTCCACAAAATGCTGTCACATAACCAAGAATGCTGACACAGTCACCAAGAATTCTGACATAGCCACCAAGAATGCTTACACATTCCACAAAATGCTGTCACAGTAACCAAGTATGCTAACATACACTAAGAATGCTGACACACTCAACAGGAATACTGACACAGTCACAATGAATACTGACACAGTCACCAAGGATACTGACATAGTCACCATGAATTCTAACATAGTCACCAGGAGTACTGACACAGTCACCTAGAATGCTGACATAGCCACCAAGAATGCTGACATAGCCACAAAGAATGCTGACTTAGTCATCAAGAAAACTGACACAGTCATCAAGAATACTGAATAAAACAAGCAAATTCAGTGAATTTATATCCCCTGGCGATAAGTTGTTTTTGGAAGATATTTTGCAAAAGTTAGTGCAATGATTTGTTGGTTCCTATCTTTTAAACAAGAGGGTCATGATGACCCTGGATTGCTCACCTGAGTAATATGAGCTACATGTTTCAAATGTCAAACTGTTGATAAAATATTAAGAAAGTTAGTAGGTCACATTCATGGTCAATGAAATTCAGTTTTACGATTGGTGTGCAAAACTGTTTATGTCATCAAAATTTCAAGGCTGTATCTTAAACTAGAGAGGTCACAAGGTTTTTCCATTTTTAGACCTACTGACCTTGTTTTTGATGGCACGTGACCAAATTTCAAATTTGAACTAGATATCAACAAAGTGAACATTCTGACCGATTTTCATGAAGATCCACTGAAAACTATGGACACTAGAGGTCACAAGGTTTTTCTATTTTTAGACCTACTAACCTGGTTTTTGACCGCATGTAACCCAGTTTCAAACTTGACCTAGATATCATCAAGGTGAATATTATGACCAATTTTCATGAAGATCCATTGAAAAATATGGCCTCTAGGGAGGTCACAAGGTTTTTCTATTTTTAGACCTACTGACCTAGTTTTTGACCGTAGTTAACCCAGTTTCAAACTTGACCTAGATATCATCAAGGTGAATATTCAGACCAACTTTCATACAGATCCATTGAAAAATATGGCCTCTAGGGAGGTCACAAGGTTTTTCTATTTTTAGACCTACTGACCTAGTTTTTGACGGCATGTGACCCAGTTTCAAATCTGATCTAGATATCATCAAGGTGAACATTATGACCAATTTTCATGAAGATCCATTGAAAAATATGGCCTCTAGGGAGGTCACAAGGATTTTCTATTTTTAGACCTTCTGACCTAGTTTTGGATCGCACATGACCCAGTTTCAAACTTGACCTAGATATCATCAAGATGAAAATTCCGACCAACTTTCATAAAGATCCCATGAAAAATGTGACCTCTAGAGTGGTCACAAACAAAAGTTTACGCATGCATGCATGGACGACGGATGCCGCGCGATCAAGGGGAAAACTTTGCTCTACAGTTATCTATAACTTTAATAAAGATCCATCAATGGAATACTTAGTTTATGAATTTTTAAACTATTAAAGGGCAATAACTCTGCAGTTTCTGAAGAGATTCTGATGAGAGATACACGTACATTACCACCCTATCTATATTAGTGTTGGATTTCATGAAGATCCATCAATGGATTACTTTGTTATTTGGGCATATATGGATTGCAAAATAATTAAAGGGCAATAATTCTGGTTAATCAAGAGAGTGTGATGTGCAACACTGCCATGATAATTCTACTGATCTATATTTATGCAATATTTCATGAGGATCCATCAAGAAATTACTTAGATACAGTCAAAAATCCATATTTTTACCAGATCAAATGGAAAAACTGCTAAGTAAATGGGGATAATACTTAACATGAGCAAAGCTCATGCACTATTGAATAATTCTTTGAGGTTTGGTGATTCTAGCTGAAATACTTTTTGAATTTTAAAAATTTTCATTACTCACCCAAACTAATCAAGAGGAAAACTCTGCTTTTACTGGGTCAATGGGGATAATTCTATGTGTGAGCAAAGAGCATGTGCTTATATGTGAGGTTTGGTGATTCTAGCTGAAACACTTTCTGAACTGTAACTATTTTCAATTTTATTTCAAACAAATCAAAGGAGAAAAACTTTGCTCTGGTTTTACTGGGTGAAGGGGGATAATTCTATGTTTGCGCAAAGGTCATGCGACAATTAATAATTATTTGAGGTTTGGTGAGTCTAGCTAAAATACTTTTTGCTTTATAGGTGTTTTTATTTAAGACAGACAGACAGCCAGACCGACAATGCCAAAACAATATTTCTTTGCCTTCAGACAACTATTTCATATCAAAACAAAGAACATACTATTTTTTATTTTTGAATTGACAATGTCTAAGAATACTTGCTCAGTTCATTATTCCAAAGATTGGTGTACAATACATACCTTTCGTCAGTCCCTTATAATAATAACTGTTCTTCTTTCTTCAGCCCCTCTTGGGTCCTTGGGTCAAAGGAGATCAAATGAATAGGAAACTCTTATAGAATAAAGCTTACATGATCAAGTGAGTTGTTTCCCTTGCATCACTTTAAGTGTAGTTCTGCCTATATGATAAAAGAGGAAGTAACATTCAATTTGTAACATAATATAGGTAACATTAGCCTAGACCCAACATATGGAGGGAAAAATTGTCTCGCATATAAATGTGAATTTATAAAAAACACAACTTAAAACAAGAGGATTATGTTTGCCCTAGATTGCTCGCCTGACATTTACAGATGGATGGGTCAATTTTGATTCTTGGAACACTGATGACAAAATTAAATAGTAGCATATCATTAAAAACTAAACTGCATTGGTGCGACGTTATACCTTTAAAAATATATTAAAATGCTCCTTTAAAAAACAGCACATGATAATAATTTAACTATATAATTTTGCTTTACTTAGCTTATTATCAATGCATATTCTTATTTGTCTCATAGAGTCTTGCCTTGAACACAAGTTTGGAATCAAAGCCGTCATATTCGACTATTTTCGATAACACGCTATATATAGTTATCATGAAAAAATAATTAGAGTAACAAGTTAACTAATGGTTTCCAAAATACTTTCTATTTATATTATCATGTGTTGAAGTGCCTATCTATCTATACACCTGATTAAGGTTTCTCTACTGTAAAATTATTGAAATTAAATCATTTATATCCTAGTCTAAATAATGAGACCTCGGGTAGACCGATTTTATATTTTGATATTTTATGTTGTCTGCGGATATCGAAAAGTCAAAACTATATAACGATATTCAACTCTGGAGTACAATATTATTTGGACTAATTTATATCCATACCTTCAAACAGCAACCGACATAGTCGTGTTTGGTACGGAGACATAGTTGAGCGTTGAAATCCTTGTCTGGGGGTAATTCTGTTAGAGGATGTTCTCCACTTCTCAAATATTATGTCGTACAGCTTTTGGAAAATATAATACGTTAATTATGTCTTGCATGCCAATCACTCAGCAATCCTTTTTTAACATATATTGACAATTCCATTGATGCAAGCTAGAAGTTCTGTTTCCTTTTTCATCTTTCATGTACCTAAAATAACAAATATAAGGACATGATAGAACATATATCATACATATGCACGTTTATAGTATACAACATATGTTCAAGATATGCCTCGTTCTTTCAATACTATCTTCAAATGCTTAAATGAAGTTTACAGACCATCTAGTCCAAGCACTCTAACAATTAGTTATTCCAATTAATAGAACTTCCAGGCAAGCGTGATCACATTTTCATGAGCACCAGCCCGATGTTAGTCATGCTGGAAATTGGTGAGCCGGGAAGGACATCAATTCAGTTGGTGAACCGGGAAGGCGACATTTTAGTTTACTGAGGAAAGTTTAGATTCCAATGACTAATCAAGGTATCACTGACATCTGTTTACCATAAAAGAACACCCATCAATGCTTGGATTTTATCAGAAATGCATGTAAACTCTTGTTATGCAACATAATACGGTCTGGTGAATAGGGAAGTGTTTCCATGAAGTGCATTGTGCACGAATGTTCTCTTAAACGGAAGGCTTTCTTGAAAAATACAAACGTAAACGATAAACTAGACGCATGTGCGGGTACTTTTGACTACATGTCATTTCCGAATCTATTAGTTATCAATGTAATAATCGCAAGTTTACTCACCGAATCGAGATGTTTTGACACAAAAAAGCCGCATCGGGAAGTGTTGCGCGCACCTGTTGATGACGTACTATACCACCCCTGGATTATCTGTTCTGTGTTCTTTGCATTTTTGCTGTTGTTCCCTGATGTGTTGAAAAAACATTTGCCTGCCCTGTACTCACCTGCAATTGATATCAATGATTTATAATCACTCACTATTCGAGCACTTTATAGAAATTGACAATGACTGCTAGTTTATACTAATTTATTTTAGGTCAATTGCAAAACAAGTCCTACAACTTATATTAATCACTCTCGACACCTCATTCCTGATGGAATCCATCACCACGAGGGTATGAGAGAAGAGGCCAGTTTCCCTTATAATGCTGAGTGCCAAGCATGGGAGCTACTGATACCATTTTTCACATCTTTGGTATGATGCAGCCGGGGATCGAACCCATGACCTCCCACACTCAAAGCGGATGCTCCACCACTAAGCTATATTATAAATGACTGCTAATAACCCAAGATTAGATAACTACACTTCATGGCTATAAAACAATAGGTTGAGAAGGCAAAAATCTGTTAGAAACAAGATTCGAACCTTTGAACTCCTGGACAGGTGTGTCTGCTGCCCTCTTGCCACTGCCCAATTTGACTCCATCACAGAAGTAGAAACCAGTATGCTTTAAAAGAAAAGACTGCCGGTGCTTCCTAAATTGTTTAAAACTATCAAATCTTGCAAAATTAGCAATGTGACATTTTAACAGTAATGTTAACTCTTGCATTCAGACCTAGATGCCAGGAGCAATCAATTCATTATAGGCAACTTTAACCACTATATCATACATAAGACAGATGACTGTGAAACCAGTAATATTATTAGGGACAAAATTAGTATTTCAAATGGTTCCCATTATCTTTAAAAGTTGCTTATCATGTCTATATGACAAAAGATACAATTATTTTAGCATCATGTAAACAAAATGAAAGAAAATTCATAATATTTATATACCTGTGGTTATTTAAGGCGCCATTGTTCATAATTTGTTGTTATATTGTAATGCTCACTTTCTGTCTCTTTCGCTAATATACTGTTGGTACCAATGACTGCATTTCCTCAGATCTGGGGCAGGGACTTCGGTGTTCTACTATCCCAGGTCCAGTAATGCTTGCCATTTCTGAATAATACGTACAACACATCTAATGTTAAAAATGGGAGGTATTCACAAAAATGAAATGCAGCATGCTTTATGTAAGCAGCTATTTGACTTTTGAATAGGTACAATAGTACTAAATAGGTTATCAAGCAGTAGTTCCAGGCTAGTCGATAATGGAGGAAAGAAAGAATCCTCCATTTTTTCACAGTTAAAGTGGCATTTTCATGTTTTATGTAAGGCAGGTCCTGTTTTTATTTCATTGTGGACCTATACCTGACATTTTGGTAGCATTTTCAGGGAGTTTTTTTTGCTTTTAAAGTAATGTAAACAAACCTAATTACACATGTGTTGTACCCAAATTTTAGCAGTCAATTTGGAAGATATTCCCTAGCCTTGACCTGTCAGACAAAATCTCTCTTAGAAGATACATTACCCCTACTTTTCTTGGTGCTCTTTTGTGGTTTATAGGTCATTTAGGAACATAACATTTGCTAATAATCCTTTTTTGAAATGGGCCTATGGCTATGTGTTACAGCTCTCAGAAGATGGCTAATTTTATATAGAACATAGTATTACAGTAATTTTTTTACTACTGTATACCCAATAAACTGAAGACTGATAACTGAAAATTGTTTAAAATTTAAAATTGATTTAATGAGACTGACACTTAGTAGTGTACGTCCAAGTCCATCTTGGGAAGATTTACGTCCCCAGCAACCCAGATGTTGGAGAATCTTTTGTTTACCTTTTCTAGAGATTTGGTAAACTTGGTGAAACTGTTTGTTTCGAGCTCATGGGGTTTGTAATTATAAGTACTGATCACAAGGGACTTATTCCCTACTAGGTCTAATTTTAACCAAAGGTCCTCACAATCAGACTAGAGTTCTGGCATTTCCTGGGCTATTATATACAGTCCCTTACAGCAATGAAGACTTTGCTGCCTGTCTTCTATATGGCACCCTTGGCAAAAATCCCTCACATATAAAACTGAATGAGTACAACGATCTGCAGCTCGATACGTATGTAACAACTATGGTTAAACAAGCAGTGTCACCCAAATGCTTAAAGATCTCAACTGGCAATCCCTTGAACACCACATCAAAAATTCCCTTATTATATTTTTTAAAATAAAATACATAAATAAAGTCATATTGCAGTTGACCATAACCACCTCACTTCTACAAGGAACCTGAATTACCTGATCCCACAATCTCAATATATCATTCTAACTCCTTTTTTCCAAGAACAATTCGTTCTTGCAATGGTCTCCCCCTACACATACAGTCCAGTCCCAGTTTGATTCTATTCAGTGAGAGGCTGGCAACTTTAACCCTGAGAATATAACCCTTTACTCCATATAGATACAATAGCATTGATTATTGATAATCAAATACACTCAATAGCATTATCTGTACACTATCTCCATGCAGATTATTCGCAAAAAATGCAATGTTACTCAGATCAAAATTAGCCTATATGAATACTTATTTTAACCATTTAGTATGCAACATAATTTACTTTTAGAATTAAATTTTCTTTCCCTGTTTTTAATCTTAGTAATTGTAGTTTTTTTCTGATTTTGCTCCAAAGAAAATGTAATAAATGATAGTCTGACTCCAAATCCATATAAGGCGTAAAAAAAAAATTGTTTGTTTCCGGTATCCCGACCTACCCTAAATTTTTGGCCCGACCCTAAATGTTTTTATGGCCTTGGAGAATATTTTTTTCAACTTTTTAACAAAAAGATGCAAAACTGCACTTTTTATGCTTTAAACATGGCCAGTGATGTTAGAAATCAACTTACTGATGCTCTAAAGGCATAAGCCCCTTATTTGTTATCATTTTTTGACAAAAAAATAATTTCCGAAAAGTCGCCCTAATAAAAAAAAATTTCCAAAAAAAAAAAAAATTTCCGACCTACCTACCCTAATTTTTTTGAGCATGTTACTGGAAACAAAGAATTTCTTTTTTTAGGCCTAAAAAGAATGTAAAATAAGCGAAATCAATGAATTTTGTGCGATTTCTCAAATTTACTGTCAAATTGTTAGCCGTCCTCTGAGCATTTCTGCCAATCAAGACTGCAATTTGTCTTTACCCAACTAGTTTGGAAGTCTGTAACTTTTTTAGAATTAAATTTTCTTTCCCTGTTTTTAATCTTAGTAATTGTAGTTTTCAACAATATAACCCTTTACTTTAAAGGGTTAATTGTGTCCAGAAAAGACACAGTAGTTTATTTCGTGTACGCCGCCCCCCACGGTAAATGTGAAAACAAAATTTAATGTTTTCACCTTTTGGATCAAAACTGTACGTGACATGTAACTCGTCATAATTATTTTAATAATTGGAAAATCGAGTCCAACACTACCGAATGTTATCTCCAGTCAGTGTCTACTTATTATACCATTGGCATCCTCACAACATAGATCTAGATCTAACTAACGTATTCATTGTCTGTATGTAGCAGTCTTACATTTTATGTTTTCATCATGTAACATAGGTTATTTTAACAGATTGTCCCCGACCTCCCAGTTATAATCAGTAAATGAAAATTTGTTGGGAGCAACCCCGTAGAAGTAGAAGTCTACAAATTTTGCACTGTTTTGGGGTCTGTCATCCAGGCAGTGATCTGTCATCACTTGAGCTGGTAATACGGTGTGAAACGGATGCAAGTACACATACATATATTTATAAACACTTCAAAACAACATCCTTTTCTTTGCATAGGATGTCACGAGATTTTTCAACTCAGTGCACGTGCATTGATTTTACACAGTTTTGCTAATATTATGAGCACCGTCTCTTCAGCATCCCACAGTGCAAGTAAGGTTTCATTTTTTCATTAATTAACGTAAGAACAGTGCCAGGGTAGTGTTATATTTATTTTTGTTTTGAATTTATTGAGCTGTCTGAAAGAACATCACCTTAAATTATCAAAACGTTTTTGCGGTATGCGTTTTAATTCCACAACTGTAAGTAATTCGGGTAAATCACCTTTTCGGATATTTTAGACACAAGGTAGTGCAATGCAACATGCCCACTCATTCTTAAAATTAAGTGTACATGTGAACCTGCCTTTGCAAAATAGGGATAGGGGTACACTTCAAAAGTTGGGGGTACACTGCATGTCAGATCTGAAATTTTTCTATACTGGTATACAGTGCTTTAGGGTATAGCAGATAGCTAACTTATTTTGCCAGTTCTCCAATTCAAAGAAATGAAATTTAGTAGTTTTTTTCTGTATATCGGACAGAAAACAGCTATTTTTTTCAAAACATTCAGCTTTTAATAGAAATTTGTGTGTTTTTTCTCTCCACGCCATTGTTTACATATGCGCCAATTTAGGGTGTACAGGATAGCTTTGGTCATTTTTTCCATTATTAGTTAGGGGTTAGTAAAACAAGGACTGTAAGCAGACTGATGATAGATTCGAACACTTTGTCATTTACAAAATTTTCTTCATAGTATTATATTGAAACTTTCCCCAAAAAAGCTGCAACAGTCATTCCTGATCAAGTAATGAAAAGTGACCCAATGTCAGGCCTCCATGTGGAGTGAGCATGGGCAAAAAAACACCCTCTTCCCCAGTAATTTTGGATAAATATTTTTTATACAGATAAATATAAGTCATTTATTTATACAGAATATTTACCAATTTTGTTTTTATTTACACCAGTTGGTGTCTGTCTGCATCTGTCCGGGTTTATCATCAGTACCAGTATAACTAGATCTACTGAAATTTGCATATACAGTAGTTTTGGCTAATTCAGCGCGTCGTGTAATTCTGCGCACCTTCATTTGCATATTCACGTAAACAATCTTTGACGTCAATAAGCGTTTGTAGAAGTGTTTATCCGACATTTATTCAACAATTTACACTGTTAAACAGTAAAAGAAGATTTTCCAACATGAAGTAAGTATTTTCTAAAGCATAGCTGCGCACATAGTACAAAATGTACATGCACATGTTGTTTTTTATGCAGACTTGTGTCCTGCTTTGCAGCAATTTGTATGAGGATAAAAACTTTGTTCAGATTTGTTCTGTGCTTCCTGTGTTATGTTATATGTATTTAAAAACATGCTACACATTTTGACCTATTGCACAGTTATATGTCTTTTTTGAGCAACTTTTGATTATAATCGATCATTGGGGCATAACTAAACTAGTTGCTGCTGTCCGTACATCTGTCCATATGTCCTGTAATCTTATGGTGTCCAACTCCTCACACACTATAATTGGCCTGATTTGATCAAACTTCACAGGACTGGTGAACAAGCTTGATGTGCAGATGACCATAAAGGAAGGAACTTTTGCTGTGACTGTTTTTACCACAGTTATGGCTCTTTGATAGTTTTGCTATATAGAATATAGAGAAAAATCTTGTGTGTCCAACTCATGAATCACTATTGAAAGGATATGCTTGAAAGTTTCACAGACGAAGGACCTTGTTGTGAAGATGATGTTAAGTAATGGACTTTTTCTGTGTTGTTCTTTTTGTAGAATTATGTCCATTTCTTAATTCCTTGAATTAGGCCATAGTGAAGAAATTTGGCATGTTCAACTCCTCATATACTTTTTGAAGGAATGGGTTCGAAGTTGCTCAGATGCACATCTTATCTGAATAGAATTTGCTTCAAACATTATAGTTGAACATCCTTCATGTGAAGATGGTCTGTACTAAAAATTTTGCTATTTATAGAGGATTGCGCAGTATGTTGGGGCATCCGTGTCCAATGGACGCAATTCTAGATTGCTTAAATATCTTCTTCTCCCTATTAAATTACCTGTCAGAATTACATCAAATTTGGTCTGTAGCATCCTGGCATGGTCCCCGCTTAAGTTTATACAAATAGTTCCCCTTGGCCCCTTTTTTGGGGTTGCAAGAGCTAAAAAAAGAAAAACTTTTAAAATTATTTCTTCTCATGAACCACTTGATGGATTTTCATTAAACTTGGTATGTAGCATTACTGTGAGATCCCTCTCAAACCTTTTCAGATGGAAACACGGGGTCACTGGAGCTAAAAATAGAATAACCTTTAAATGACATTTTCTCATGAACCACTAAGTCTTAATGGATTATCACTAAAATTGGTCTAAAGCATCCTTGTAAGGTCCTCTCTCTAAATTTTTATGCCCCCGGCATCTACTAATGCGGGAGGCATATAGTGATCGTCCTGTCCGTCCGTACGAGGTTGACCAAATAGGACCGTTTCATCTAGCATCAATGCCCCTTACTAGAATGACTTGATACTAATGCAGATGTAACCTGTGACCATTCCTCATATTCAGACATCACCTGACCTCAGTTTGACCTTGACCTTGACCTCATTTTGGACTTAGGTTGCTTTATATGGGCCACCTCTTGGTTAACCAAATGGGACCGTTTCGTCTAGCATCAATACCGCTTACAAGAATGAATTGTCATACTAATACAGATGTAACCTGTGACCATTCCTCATCTTCAAACATCACCTGACCTCAGTTTGACCTTGACCTCATTTTGGACTTAGGTTGCTTTATATGGGCCATCTCTTGGTTAACCAAATGGGACCGTTTCGTCTAGCATTAATACCACTTACAAGAATGAATTGATATTAATACAGATGTAACCTGTGACCATTCCTCATCTTCAAACATCACCTGACCTCAGTTTGACCTTGACCTTGTTTTTGGCTTAGGTTGCTTTGTATCGACAAGGATGCCAACGGGGGCATCAAGCGTTTATTGAACACAGCTCCTTGTTTTTTTTTCAAATGGGTCCGCTTCACTGATTTTAGGGGCTGTCAAAGCTCAAGAAAGAAAAACCATTAATCCTTACCATGCTAGACACAATTGATTCTGTGTTTGCAACCAGTGTAGATCATGATCAGCCTGCACATCCATGCAGTCTGATCATGATCTGCACTGTTCGCTATTCAGTCAGTATCTTTTTGGTAAGCACCCCTTTTAACAATTAATGGTAGTATCCAAATGGGAAGATGGACAAGTTCTTAGAAATTTAGCTGGGTACTTCTTCTCCGGCGGACAAACAGTTCTCTGATATTTTTGCTGGGATCTATGTTGGGTAAAATATTTTTAGCTTGACTATTCGTTCAATAGTAGAGCTATTGGACTCGCCCATGTGTCGGCGTCCGCGTCCCAATTTGGTCAAGGTTTTGTATGTAAGCTGGTATCTCAGTAACCACATGTGGGAATGGATTGAAACTTCACACAATTATTCACTGTGATAAACTGACTTACATTGCACAGGTTCCATAACTCTGTTTTGCTTTTTTACAAAATTATGCCCCTTTTTTGACTTAGAAATTTTTGGTTAAGGTTTTGTATGTAAGCTGGTATCTCAGTACTCACTAATGGAAATGGATTGAAACTTCACACACTTGTTCACTGTCATGATATGACATGCAGTGCAAAGGGTCAATAACTCTATTTGCATTTTACAAAATTATGCCCCTTTTTCAACTTAGGAGTTTTTGGTTAAATTCTTATATGTAAGCTGGTATCTCGGTACCCACTAATTGGAATGGATTGAAACTTTACACACCTGTCCCCTGTCATGAGCTGTTAAGCACTGTGCAGGTTCCATAACCCTGTTTTGCTTTTTTGCTAAATTATGCTCCTTTTTCGACATTTGTATCCATTCAATTGACAAGGCTGTTGAGTAGTCAAGCGTTGATGTCCTCCGACAGCTCTTGTTTATCCAACAATCAGTTGGTACCAAATACATTAAAGATGTAAGTCAGTGCATAATTAAACTCACAACTACCTTACAGTGCAATGCTTTATCAACAATTCTTCTTGTATTAAATTATACTTTGCATTAGTGTGCCTGTGGTACTATGATGTGATGCATTCCCGTTTATCACTGTTCCACTTGATGATATATGAGCCGCACCATAAGAAAACCAACATAGTGCGTTTGCAACCAGCATGGATCCAGACCAGCCTGCGCATCCACGCAGTCTGGTCAGGATCCATGCTGTTCATTTTCAAAGCCTATTGCAATTAGAGAAACCATTAGCGAACAGCATGGATCCTGACAAGACTGCGCGGATGCACAGGCTGGTCTGGATCCATGCTGGTTGCAAAGCCACTATGTTGGTTTTCTCATGATGCGGCTCATATTACATTTCTTCTAAAGTTTCTGCTTGACTGGTTTTAGGGGGCCGCCAGAGCTAGAAGTAAAAAACCTTTAAACAACTTTTCCAGTGAACAGTGTATGTAGCATCCTAGTAAGGTCCTCTCTCATATTTGTTCAAATGGTTAGGCTTGACTGATATTAGGGGTCGCAAGGTCAAGAAATGTTTATTTGTTTTGCTTGACAGAACTAAGAGAATTTAAAATGCATTGGTTAGGATCTTTTGGTGTAACTTTATTCTGTCTATTCAGAATGTATTTGATACCAAAGATTAAAGTGTGTCTTAATGACTCATTTCTTTAGTGGCATTTTCAAGGGCACTTATAAAGTCTTGCTTTCATATCTGTGCATTTCAGTGCCTTTTTTTTGTAAACACATTTGTTACCATTCATGATACAGTGTGAGCAATTTAGGGCCATTATGGCCCACTTGTTTAAATGAACTTCCGAAAGGATATTCACCAAACTTGGTCAGAAGCAAGGTTAGTTGGTCAAGGTTCACTTTTGGTAGCGATTTAAGCCCATTTGGGTCTCTTGTTTATTATGAATATAGAATGTATTATTCTCATGTTCTATTTTCAATAATTGTTTAGATATTTTATTATCATTGTATGAAGGATTAATTAAGCCTTTGTTTTGATTAACTCCCTTTAGTTTAAACATATTTGTTTGTCAATAATTTCAAGATACATATAGTTCACAACAGATAATATAATAAATTGACAAGTGGTGAACAGGAAGCAAATCGCTTATTGAAAGGTCCGTTCCACTTTTTGGCTCTGACTGTATAAGTTCATGTGTAATATTGAAAGGTTCGTTCCACTTTATGGCTCTGACTGTATAAGTTCATGTGTAATATTGAAAGGTTCGTTCCACTTTATGGCTCTGACTGTGTAAGTTCATGTGTATTATTGAAAGGTTCGTTCCACTTTATGGCTCTGACTGTATAAGTTCATGTTTAATATTGAAAGAAGTATTTTTCTAACCATTTATTTGAGCCGTGCCATGAGAAAACCAACAAAGTGGGTTTGCGTCCAGCATGGATCCAGACTAGCCTGCGCATCCGTGCAGTCTGGTCAGGCTCCATGCTGTTCGCTTTTAAGCCTATTGGAATTGGAGAAACTGTTAGCGAACAGCATGGAGCCTGACCAGACTGCGCGGATGCGCAGGCTGGTCTGGATCCATGCTGATCTCAAACCCACTATGTTGGTTTTCTCATGGCACGGCTCATTTATGCATATATCCTCTATTTAGAAGGCTGCTTTAACATTTTTACATAAAATTAAAAGCTATTGAACTTCTAAGGTCAAATTTGAAAGTATTAAGGGTGTAACTATATATCGAAATTCACTGTTACATTAGTCGGGCAGTACGCATATTGTATCATAGGCCTGTTTCATGATTCAGGAACGATACAGTGAAAAGTAGAAACATTGAATGAAAACTTTTGTACAATCAGTGTTAAAGATAGTAACTTAACAAATGTATCATTTATAACAGTTCCTTTAACTTTAAAGCAAAATTTCAAGTACTTTCCAAGTGTAGCAACTTTCATTTTGTCACCTGAATACTTACTTATGGTACTCAATTTGTATCGCGATATGTACTGTATTGTTGCATCTGTTTCCCAATGTGTATTGTATTGCGAGACTAGCGTATCCTTACACCCCTGGTGGATCCACTCGTCTAAACCATCTAGAGAAGCTAGACATTTTTCATAGGGGCAGTTGTGGGTGACATGCGCTTTTCTCAAAAGCATCTCTAGTATTATAGAATAACTTTTTTAACACGTCAGTGGCCTGAACTTTATGAGACCTTTGAAAAACATGGTTAATGGTCTTATTATTTACATGAAACATCAGATTCTATGGTCAGAATGTTTGCCTGCTAAATTTCTATAATGAACTTGTCCATCTTCCAATTTGGGCAGTACCATTAACTGTTAAAAGGGGTGCATACCAAAAAGATACTGAGTGAATAGCCAACAGTGCAGATCATGATCAGACTGCATGGATGTGCAGCCTGATCATAACACTGGTCACAAAGGCAGAACCAATCGTGTCCAACATGGTAAAGGTTAATGAAATCTAGGTCAAATTAGATAAAGCTGTTCTTCGGGGAAAGAAATAGGTCAGGTGCTTTCAGAGGTTTCTCATCTGTTTTCATTTTGATTTGAAGAAGCCGTTTATAGTTTTAAGAAATGTAATACCCCAGTCACACATATGGCGCAGACAGATACGTCTAGCCACGGATAAAAACGTAGTAATCCGTATCTATCCATATTGAAACGTACCTGAGACGTACCTTAAAGTAGTAATCTGTATCAATTCGTACCAATCCATACGGCTCAGGAACGGATCGCTACGGGTTACTACGTTTCTATCCGTAGCTAGACGTAGCTATTTTCGCCATATATGTGTGACTGTGGTATAACATGGAATGATGAAATGCTTTATTAAAGTTACTTTTTATCAGTGACAGATTTGTTTATAATATAAAGTATGTTCTTATAGCATTGCATATAGTCGGCAAACTTGCTGTCTTTATAAACCTCAGTAGTAATCAGAAAAATATAAAGCATTTACAGTTTTACTGTTAATTTTGCACATGATTGCTTTTATGTATCTAGTATATAAATAGCTATGGTTGTATCCGTGTTATCCACATTATTTAGATAGGATTGGTATTATTTTGTTGTTGTTTTTTTTTGTCTGCAGTTGTGTTAACAGGTATGTTACTATTTTATGTTGATTTTTAATGCAGTATTATATTTGCTCTTCAAACAATGTATGAGGAAAGAAAAAAAGATTTATACATAGTGGCTTTGCGACCAGCATGGATCCAGACCAGCCTGCGCATCCGCGCAGTCTGGTCAGGATCCATGCTGTTCACTTTTAAAGCCTATTGGGATTGGAGAAACTGTTAGCGAACAGCATGGATCCTGACCAGACTGCGCGGATGCGCAGGCTGGTCTGGATCCATGCTGGTCGCAAAGCCACTATGTTGGTTTTCCCATGGCACGGCTCATTTATATAGTCATATTTATTAAGAGTACTTTAATGGATTTTTTCATGTGTGCAAATTTTGCGTGCTTTGCAAACTTCCATGTCATTAGGACCTATAAAGGTATTCAGAGATAACATTTGTTAATAATATATTATACAGATGAAATTGAAACAGAAATTTTGACATTTGGAATGCTGAAACTGAATAAAACATGTAGAATTGATGAAAATATTAATGTGTATAACTAATTATTAGTATTTTTATCATGTAACGTAATGCGAGGAGATTTCATTTTAGATTTAAAGTTGTGATAACTGTACTACTGATAATGACTTTAAACTTGTACATGTATGTACTTTAACAATATACAAGACATTATGTATGTTGATAATTTATACTGAAATTGATATAAGTTTTACTATAATTGTATGTAAATTATATTTATATTGATGTAACGGCCATGTGATCTTGAGCATGTTTACATATTGTGAAGTATTGTGAAATAAGTTGTACTTTATCCCGGAAGTAAAGAGGTGGGTCAGGTCATATAATATCTCTAGTTTCGGTTTTGTGTTTAATGGTAGATCTGTTTCTGTAATGGATGAAAAACAACCTTTGTTGGGTTCAGAGTAAGATAATGGCTCAAATTTCTTAACATAATGTGTAAATAAATGGGAATAAAGATGTTTATTTTCTAGTATTTTAGGTAGAAGAAAATATTTTGTAAGTTTAACAGGGTATAACAAACGGTGTCTGATATCAGACTGATTGTGAATTAATACTTTAGTCAGAATACTTATTAAAGGTTCAGTGAAAGAAAAAAGGAATTTGATCATTGTTCTAAATATCTGTCATGAACATTGGGATGGCAGTGGATGTGCCAGACGAAGTCATTGTGAGTTTGTGAGAGGGATGTCCTGTTTAATTTTTTTTTTTTTTTTTTTTTTTTTGGTAGCCAGTAACACAAACTTTTTCACAGCCTATGTATGGGTCAATTGTCTAGATTATTTGAAAATGGTCGGACACATTTACCCAACATTTTTTGACATCCAAATTAGAAATATACCAATTTATGTTTAATTGAGAGAAAGTTTTGTAATAACCCTCATGAAAGTATTCTCCTTTTCATTTTAAAATAACTTCCTTGTATATTTAGATTTGCATTTGATAGATATTGGGATATTTCAAAGGAAAGTTTTAAAACCAAGTTCATTTATTTTCTTTGTGCAAACCAGTTATATACATAAAGGGTAGTAGATACTAAGGTGAAAAAAAAGTTGTTTGTTTCTGATAACATGCTAAAAAAAATTAGGGTAGGTACGTCAGAATTATGTTTAGGGTAGATACGTCAGAATTATGTTTGGGGGAATTTTTTTTATAAAGTGGGACTTTATGGAAATTATGCTTGTGTCAAAAAATAAATACAAATAATTAATGCCTTGACAGCATCAGTAAGCTTATTACTAACATGACTAAAGCATAAAAAGTGCAGTTTTGTTTTTTGTTTTTCAGTCCAAATAAAATGAGTTATCCACAGGGTTACCCAGGGGGTCCGCCAGCAGGCCAATACCCAGGAGGACCACCAGCAGGCCAGTACCCTGGGGGACCACCGCAAGGCCAGTACCCAGGTGGACCACCGGCAGGCCAGTACCCTGGGGGACCACCGGCAGGCCAGTACCCAGCGGGACCACCAGCTGGTCAGTACCAAGGAGGGCCACCCCCTGCAGGACAGTACCCACCGCAAGGACAAGGTAAAACTGAGCTACACAAAATTTATCATAAGATTTATGATAAAAAGATTGTACATTACAGGTGGAATATCAGTTGAAAAGAAAAATAACAATATTTCTCACATTTAATGGACAAATTTTCGACCTTCGTGATTAATTATGACCATCTAAAATCAAAACTGTGTTTTATTTGCCAACAAAGCACGCAAAACTAAAATCATTTCCATTCTAACACATTCGAATTACACCATGAAAGAATAAAATGCAGTTTTAAATATGAGGGAGTAAACCTGAATAGCCAAAATAGGTCATTTTCAAAATAAGTTAAACAAGACAATATACGGTAAGATCCATCTTTGTTTATATAAGAAAATCTCAAAAGTGCTAGAATTGAAGATTATTCCGTACTTTGGCATTGTAATTGCATAATTTTCATGACTTTGCCAACCTGAAATTATGCTAGGATAGGAAAATCACTATGAAAAACTACATTCTACTTTCCTTTTCAAACTTTATTTGAAACCAAAGACAAAAGAAGAAATAGATATAGAGTTTGATTATTGATGTGACTAATTGATTTTTAGTTTAATAGATTGAAATGTTGATCTTTCTATTTCCTTTGATTGACTGTGTAAAAATGTAAATTCTAAGACAGCCTGATTTGTTTTCCTAGCAAACAAAAAAGGCTGAAAATTGTGTGTTTTAATTCAACAATTCATTGTTCTGGCGTCACCATTATTACGTCATAGCGTTATTAAACAGCATAGCGGCACGCTGGAAAAGAAATCAACAGAAATCGGGCAAATACTTGACAGATATCATCAAGGGCGTACATTTAATCCTTGATAACATGTTAGTATGGAAATAATATATCTCAAACAGTGACTTGCGTGTGAGTAAAATCATCGTTTGTCAATTATTTTATTCAACGACAAATCACTGTTTGAGATATATTATTTCTTAAGTAAATGATGGATCTGTTTCATTTAAAAACACTTGAATATCCCTTTATAGTTATACACTTCCGATTTTAAGTTAAAGATCATGTTAAGTCTAAAAATAATCAATAAACTCTAATAAAAGGCTGGAAAATGACAAATTTAGGGAACACATAAACTTGCAAAAATAAAAAAAAAGCCATTTACATTGTATCATAAAATTAAAATCCAAATATTTTAGTGAGCCTGTGCACACTGATCATTGGTTCAATTATAAAACAGGTGGCTTTCAGGAAATTTATATTATATCATGTTACCTAGAGTCATGAGCGGCTTGAAGGTGATAAAGTACACACAAGATCAGTTATTGGAAAAACATTACTTTCATCTTACTGTCTTTGGAATATGTAATGTTAGCTGTGAAGATGTCACTTTCTATGTAAAAGTTCATACTAATTAAGTGTTTTTCTAAGTGAAATGTTACAATGTCTTCTATAGGTTATCCAGCCGGAGGGGCTCCACCCGTGGGTCCTGAGGGTATCCAGGCACAGTGGCAAGGTGACATGCCAGAACAGGATGTAGACGACAACCCCAATGCTGCCCCAGCCCAGCCGTCAGCTCCGCCCCTGGAGAAGATGGATACAGTTGCAGGTTACCAGAATATTGGGTTTGATGGGTCTGCATTGCCACCACCGTCTTACGAGGAAGCAGTGAGAGAACCACCTCAGAGAGCTGAAATAGCAGGGTAAGAACTGGGTTATGTACTGAAATAGCAGGGTAAGAACTGGGTTATGTACTGAAATAGCTGGGTAAGAACTGGGTTATGTACTGAAATATCAGGGTAAGAACTTGGTTATGTACTGAAATAGCAGGGTAAGAACTTGGTACTGTACTGAAATAGCTGGGTAAGAACTGGGTTATGTACTGAAATATCAGGGTAAGAACTTGGTTATTTACTGAAATAGCAGGGTAAGAACTGGGTTATGTACTGAAATAGCAGGGTAAGAACTTGGTTATGTACTGAAATAGCAGGGTAAGAACTGGGTTATGTACTGAAATATCAGGGTAAAAACTTGGTTATGTACTGAAATAGCAGGGTAAGAACCGGGTTATATACTGAAATAGCTGGGTAAGAACTAGGCTTTGTACTGAAATAGCAGGGTAAGAACTGGGTTATGTACTAAAATAGCAGGGTAAGAACTGGGTTATATACTGTAATAGCTGGGTAAAAACTGGGATATGTACTGAAATAGCAGGGTAAAAAATGGGTTATGTACTGAAATAGCTGGGTAAGAACTTGGTTATGTAATGAAATAGCAGTGTAAGAACTGGGTTATGTACTGAAATAGCAGGGTAAGAACTGGGTTTTGTACTGAAATAGCAGGGTAAGAACTGGGTTATGTACTGAAATAGCAGTGTAAGAACTGGGTTATGTACTGAAATAGCTGGGTAAGAACTGGGTTATGTGTAAGAACTGGGTTATGTCCTGAAATAGCAGGGTAAGAACTGGGTTATGTACTGAAATAGCAGGGTAAGAACTGGGTTATAGGTAAGAACTGGGTTATGTACTAAAATAGTAAGGTAAGAACTGGGTTATGTAATGAAATAGCAGGGTAAGAACTGGGTTATGTACTGAAATAGTAGGGTAAGAACTGGGTTATGCAGAGGTGTGGAAATCCCAATATTTTTTTACTTATCCACAGACAAATGAGACTTAAAATCTACTTGTCCGCAGTCAAAATTTACTTGCCCAGTTTTTCAACATTTAAGCATGCATGAAAGTAATAGTATTTCTTTGTTTTGGACAATAATCTACAGGTAGTAACAAAAGCAAACATAATAAAGTGTAATACTGTAACTGTTTCAAAAAATAAGCTTCCAACACTTGCTTGTGTTCGTCCGCAAGGTAGTCGAACATTAAACAGAAATGCCTAAAAGACTGCCCATCATGCCATGCGGAGCCGTATTAGGACACATGAAACTTTCTGACTCGTACTGGCGAGCTCTTTGTGCTTTGACTGTTGATTTTGTTGGCAGACGAAGTTGTAACAACAAATTTGTCCAAAACGTTGTGATAACTGTTTTATGTTTCTGGTTTCTATTCGCCGTGTGCAAAATCATGTGAGACCGAGACAGGGAACCAATCAGAACAAAGAGATGCTAAATTTAGATGCAGTATGGTTTTCCCAAAACTGCTGAAATCGAGAGGCTCTCAGCGGGTGAAACATTCGTCTCGTTCGTCAAATTCGTTTATAAACTCCATAACCTTGAAGCAATGTTCGACTGTTCAAAATTATTCTTTCCTTTTCTCATTTCAAACCAGAAAATTTTGCTTGTCTGCGGACAAACGGAATGCAAAAACTCACTTGTCCGCCGTCAAAAAGTCCTAAGTCGGACAAGTCGACATAGGAATTCCACACCCCTGGGTTATGTAATGAAATAGCAGTGTAAGAACTGGGTTATGTCCTGAAATGGCAGGGTAAGAACTGGGTTATGTACTGAAATAGCAGTGTAAGAACTGGGTTATGTACTGAAATAGCAGGGTAAGAACTGGGTTATGTACTGAAATAGCAGGGTAAGAACCGGGTTATGTACTGAAATAGCAGGGTAAGAACTGGGTTATGTACTGAAATAGCAGGGTAAGAACTGGGTTATGTACTGAAATAGCAGGGTAAGAACTGGGTTATGTACTGAAATAGCAGCCCTGGGTAAGAACTGGGTTATGTACTGAAATAGCAGGGTAAGAACTGGGTTATGCACTGTAATATCAGGGTAGGAACTGGGTTATGTACTGAAATAGCAGGGTAAGAACTGGGTTATGGGTAAGAACTGGGTTATGTAATGAAATAGCAGTGCAAGAACTGGGTTATGTACTGAAATAGCAGAGCTGGGTAAAAACTGGGTTATGCACTGTAATATCAGGGTAAAAACTGGGTTATGTACTGAAATAGCAAGGTAAGCTGAAATAGCAGGGTAAGAACTAGGTTTAGCTAGAGCTAAAAATAGAAAAACCTTTAAACGACTTCTTCTCATGAACCGCTTGATGGATTTTCATCAAACTTGGTCTGTAGCATCATTATAAGGTCCTCTCACAAATTTGTTCAAATGGGGGCACTTGGCCCCATTTAGGGGCCGCTAGAGCTAAAAATAGAAATATGTTTAAACAATTTCCTATCATGATTCGCTTGATTGATCTTCATCAAACTTAGTCTGTAGCATCATTATATGGTCCTTTCCAAAATTTGTTCAAATGGGGGCATTTGGCCCCTTTTAGGGGCCGCTAGAGCTAAAAATAGAAATACCTTTAAACAACTTTTTCTCATGAAGCGTTTGTTGGATTTTCATCAAATTGGTCTGTAGCATCATTATAAGGTCCTTTCTTAAGTTTGTTCAAATGGGGGCACTTGGCCCCTTTTAGGGGGCTGTTAGGGCTAAAAATAGAAATACCTTGAAATGACTTCTCATGAACCACTTGATGGATCTTCATCAAACTTGGTCTGTAGCATCATTATATGGTCCTTTCCAAAATTTGTTCAAATGGGGGCATTTGGCCCCTTTTAGGGGCCGCTAGAGCTAAAAATAGAAATACCTTTAAACAACTTTTTCTCATGAAGCGTTTGTTGGATTTTCATCAAATTGGTCTGTAGCATCATTATAAGGTCCTTTCTTAAGTTTGTTCAAATGGGGGCACTTGGCCCCTTTTAGGGGCTGTTAGGGCTAAAAATAGAAATACCTTGAAATGACTTCTCATGAACCACTTGATGGATCTTCATCAAACTTGGTCTGAATCATCATTATTTGGTCCTCTCCCAAGTTTGTTCAGTTGGGGGCACTTGGCCCCTTTAGGGGCCGCTATAGCTAGAAATAGAAATACCTTTTAAACAACATCTTATCATGATACTGCTAAATGGATCTTCATCAAACTTGGTATGTAGCATAATTATATGGTCCTCTTCCCAAGTTTGTTCAAATGGGGGCACTTGGCCCTTTTTATGGGCCGCTAGAGCTAAAAAATAATAAATCTGTGTTCATCATGGGCATGGGTGGTTAGGCATTATCAGAAAGGTTGACATTGTTCCTGACTTTTTTTTTTTTGAAGACCCTTGAACTTGATTCCTTTACTGCGGGAGGATGGAATGTTGTTTTTATGCAAAACTGAGACTAGAATTGTCATCACATAAAATATAGTGCTTTGCAGAAAAGGTTTTAATGAAATTTTAACTTTTTTGGACAACTTGTGGACAAAAATGAGCCTGGTCTGTTTGCAGAAGATTTCACCACATCTGGCCATACATCTGACAAACATGTTACAACTAAAAAAATCAATTTCTCCAGAGAAATAGATTCCAAAATTTCTGTATACATGCTCATTGATCTATGGTATGTTGGGAAGCCTGAAAAGACGAAGTAGAAGTGCACCATAAAGGTTCTCGAGGACTTAAACTTAACCTTAAGGTCATATGTGAGAAGCTAGACCTATGAAATATGAATACAACTTCACATTCTAGGTTTAAGCATTTCAGAATAATTACTTTTTGTAACAATCTCAACTCAGACATCTGTTCCAATGAAACATGGCTCATCCAGCATATGATATGAACTAAGATATCAGGATAAGAACAGGTATGAACTGAAATGGCAGGATAAGAACTTGGTTATACACTGAAATAGCAGGATATCTGTTTTATGCACTAAGGTAGCAGGGTACACATAGATGTGAAAATTTTGGGCACAGATGGTCTTACATGTAGCGAGTCGCAATATTGCACTTTCCTTATGAGCAGAATTAGAGTGGCCATTTTCTAAATCGCGTGCATGTTTTGTGCTTTTAATTAATGGCAAGATCAGGATTCTCATACAAGAATAAAGAAAGTTATCAAAACGAAAGGTTTACACCATCCATGAAAAAAAAAAAAACATGCCAAAATCATCAATTTTGCACTTTTTGAACAGCCTGCAATGATCCTGCTGCAAGAACAATGCCCAGTTTTATTGCATTTCTTAATTTAATAGTCCTTACTGAACTTCAGGACATAAACGGAATGGGGGCCCATCCAGCTCGTTTTTTTTTCACAAAATAGCGAAAATGTTCCTGAGAATCAACAAGCACAGAACCCTTCCGTAATTTGATTTTTTCTGTGAAAAGGTGTCTCATTGATCATACAAAGCTACCAGCAGTTAGTTTTCCAACTGACATCAGAATTTTACATGTATCGGCTGTATAAATTTTCAAAAGAATTAATAATCATTGTCTCTCACCTTAATTTACAGACATCCAAAATCACGAAGTTCTATTTATAACAAATATTGACGGGGGCCAAAATTCGAAGTGTACCCTGCTACCTTAAAGTGTTGGGATAAGAGCTGGCTTAGGCACTGAAATAGCAGGATAAGATCTGGGTTGTGCATTGAATAAGCATAATAAGAACTGGGTACTGCATTGAAATAGCAGGAAAAGGACCAAGTTATGCACTGAAATAGCTGGGTAACAACTCGGTTATGCACTGAAATAGCAGGGTAAGTACTTGGTTATACAGTGAAATGCAGGATAAAAACTAGATTATGCACTGAAAAACAGGATAAGAACTGGGCTATGCACTGAAATAACGGGGTAAGAACTGGGTTATGCACTGAAATAATGGGGTAAGAACTGGGTTATGCACTGAAATACAGGGGTACGAACTGGGTTATGCACTGAAATAACGGGGTAAGAACTGGGTTATGCATGGACATTGCAGAGTAAGAACTTGGTTATGCATGGACATTGCAGGGTAAGAACTGGGTTATGCATGGACATTGCATGGTAAGAACTGAGTTATGTACACACATTGCAGGGTAAGAACTGTTTTCTTCACTGAAATAAAAGATATAAAAAAAGTAGGTTGAACACTGAAATGGAAGAATAAAAACTGGGTTGTACACTGAAAATAAGAATCCTTTCAATCCAAAACAGTATTTAGGTGAAAATTGTTTTAGAAGTTCATGTGTTATATCATCACATTTCCAGATTGCCGAGAATAGACGAGAATGAGGCCCGTCAAGCATTGTTAGACTTTGTGGCAGAAAATTGTTGCTACGGTAAAGGAGCTGCACAAAGTCTGCATTTCAAAGACCTTGTACATTCAAGTGCATTTCATGTAAGTAAGTTACTTAAGTAAATGGGTACACATTAACTGACTGTCATAAAAAAGCTTAAACATTGAACACTGTGTAAAATTGTGTTTGAGAGTTAATTTTATGTTTTTTTTTTCTCTGACTAACAAATGAGAGAAGTGAATTTATTCTTTATTGAAGGAGAGTATGCTTTGTATAGAGTCAAAATTCATAACGTTGAAAATTATTTATCCAAATTTCATGTACAGGTTCATAATGAATGTATACCCAAAAACTGAAATTAAAAACATATATAATTAGCTTGACTTTTAAAAGAAAAAGTAGAGCTATTGCACTCGCCCTGGCGTCGGCATTGTCGTTGGTTAAAGTTATAGATAAAGTCAAATATCTCTGTTACTATCAGAGCTTTTGACTTGAAAATTATAATAGTTGTTATGTCTCCCACCACACAGTGGTGTGGGAAACATATTGATTTACTCCAGTCTTTGTGTGTGTGTGTGTGTGTCCGTCACAAAGCTTGTCCGCACTCTAGTCGAACATTTCTCATCCGATTTTTACCAAACTTAAACAAAATGTGTTTAACCATAAGACCTTGGCCAAGTTTGATAACTAGCCAAATCGGTCCAGGCATTTTGGAGTTATGGCCCTTGAATTACCAAAAATCGGCCTTTTTACTCTTGTCCGCACTCTTAAGTCGAACATTTCTCATCAGACCTTCACCAAACTTGAACAAAATGTGTTTGACCATGAGACCTCGGCCAAGTTCGATAACTAGCCAAATCGGTCCAGGCATTTTTGAGTTGAGGCCCTTGAATTACCGAAAAATCAGCCTTTGTACTCTTGTCGGCACTCTAAGTCGAACATTTCTCATCCGATCTTCACAAAACTTGAACAAAATGTGTTTGACCATTTGACCTTGGCCAAGTTCGATAACTAGCCAAATCTATCCAGGCATTTTGGAGTTGCAGCCCTTGAATTACTGAAAAATCAGCCTTTGTACTCTTGTCCGCA
This sequence comes from Mercenaria mercenaria, assembly GCF_021730395.1. Lineage (NCBI taxonomy): Eukaryota > Metazoa > Mollusca > Bivalvia > Venerida > Veneridae > Mercenaria > Mercenaria mercenaria. The sequence goes on along the minus strand of NC_069373.1, from coordinate 32,963,715 downwards.
CTCTAAGTCGAACATTTCTCATCCGATCTTCACCAAACTTGAACAAAATGTGTTTGACCATGAGACCTCGGCCAAGTTCAATAACTAGCCAAATCGTGTCCGTGTGTCTGCACAAAGCTTGTCCGCACTCTAAGTCGAACATTTCTCATCCAATCTTCACCAAACTTGAACAAAATGCGTTTGACCATAAGACCTCGGACAAGATCGATAATGAGCCAAATTGGTCCAGGCATTTTGAAGTTATGGCCCTTGAATTGTAGCGAGTAAACAGTATATAAAGACTGACTTGCTATTTAGGTGATTAGGCAGTTGTGGGAGACATTCGCTTTTCTCAGAAGCAGCTCTAGTTTACTATCAAAGTCTACACCAGGAGAAACAATCCCAATAACTCTGATTGAACTTTGACAGAGTTATGCCTCTTTTTAATATAGATTTTTTTGGTTTAAGTTTTATAAAAAAATTTGCTGGCAAAGCTCTGATTCAGAGTTAAGCACTGAGAAAAGTTAAGCGTGCTGTCTTACGTGCAGCTCTTGTTATTTTTAACAAGCAATTCAGTTGTTTGTCCAATGATTTTTAGTAGATAATTGTGTCTTACACATATATTGACAATATCTGCTGAAAAGTACCCTAAATAATTTTGATGTACAAGATTTATTGTGAGATTTTGCTTGATATTTTAGTACACCCTGGAAACATTTGGTGAGGGGAGGTCCACAGCTTGGGCATTTACACCTTATTCAGGTAAGAATACAAATGAGCTGCGCTATGAGAAAACCAACATAGTGGCTTTGCGATTATCATGGATCCAGACCTGCCTGCACATCCATGCAGTCTAATCAGGATCCATGCTGTTCGCTTACAGTATCTCTAATTGCAATAGGCTTTGAAAGCGAACAGCATGGATCCTGACCAGACTGTGCGGATGCTGGTTGCAAAGCCACTATGTTGGTTTTCTCATGGCACGGCTCAAATGTATGTGTAACGAGGTATGTAAGGTGTATTATTATTTATAAATACACAATGAAAATCAAATAAATATTAATTAATTCAAAATTCATTGATATATTTTGAAAAAATTAAAAGATCCTATTACCACCATTCTAGTTCTGTACAGTTACAGATTATTTCTGTTTTAGCTCACCATGAGCCAAAAGCTCATCATGAGCTTTTGTGACCGCTCAGTGTCTGTCGTTAATCGTCTGTCCGTCAACATTTTCTAAAAAAGTCTTCTTCTTGAAAACCACTATGCAGAATTACACCAAACTTCACAAGAATGATCCTTGGGTGGTCCCCTTTCAAAATTGTTCAAAGAATTTAATTCCATGCAGATCTCTAGTTGCCATGGCAATCGAAAGGAAAAATTTTAAAAATCTTCTTGTCCAAAACCGCAAAGCGTAGAGCCTTGATATTTGGCGTGTGACATTATCTTATGGTCCTCTATCAAGATTGATCAAATTGTGCCCCTGGGGTGAAAAGAGACCCCGCCCCGGGGGTCCCAAGTTTTACATAGACTTATATAATAAAAAACTTTAAAAATCTTCTTGTCTAGAATCACATGACCTAGGCCTTTGATATTTTGTATGTAGCATTGCCTTGTGGTCCTCTACCTAAATTGTTCAAATTATGCCCCTGGGTTGAAAAGAGGCCCTGCCCCGGGGGGTCTCATGTTTTACATAGACTTATATAGGAAAAAAACTTTTAAAAATCTTCTTGTTTGAAACTGCAAGGCCTAGGCTTTTGATATTAATTATGTTGCCTTTCCTAGTGTTTCTCTACAAAAATTGTTCAAATTATGCCTCTAGGTTGAAAAGAGGCCCTGCCCTGGGAGTATCAAGTTTAACATAGACTTATATAGGAAAAAAATCAAAGATCTTCTTGTCTGAAAGTTCAAGGTCTAGGCATTTGATATTTGGTGTGTAACATTGCCTGGTTGATCTCTAACAAGTTCAAATTATTCCTCAGGGGTGAAAAGAGGCCCCGCCCTGGGGATCACTTGTTATAGTTATGAGTTATATAGGGAAAATGACTTCAAAAATTATCAGGTCATATTTCCTAGACTGTTTAATTATAATTACCCGATGACCCAAGCAATTAGGGATCACTTAACTATGACCTTGACCTACTGACCTACTTTCTTGTTTTTCAATATACAGCCTTGAAATTTGGATGACATGTACAGTTTTGCACACCAGTCTTAAAACTGTCTTTCAGTGACTATGAATGTGACCTACCGACCTACTGTCTAATATTTTAGCGTCATTTTGCCATTTGAAACATGTTACTCAGGTGAGCGTCATGACCCTCTTGTTATAAAATATTTTAAAGAAATTGCAAAAAGGTCAAGGTTTTAATTTTTGTTCTTTACAGGTCAGCCAATAGATGGACCCCACAATGGTCCGGCACCAGGACCTTGGGATATAGATGCTAAACCTCCAAGCTTGTTCCAGAATCAGAAAGCTGAGATAGAAGTTCCTCATACTGCTTCTGTTAAGGTTTGTAGTTAATGGCTTTAAAGGGTTCTTTAAAATTTGTTAATTTTTATTAGTCCCCTACTGGTTACACCAGAGAGGACTTATAGGAATGCCTTTGTCTATCTGTCTGTCAGAGCTTACATATGCATACTTAGGTGGCTTATAGGAACAATAGGTATACCTATTATGCAGGAACATCCGTCTGTCTGCAAATCTGATTTGCTCCGTAACTCTTATACGCATTGATGAATTATCTTAGTGCTACACAGGAATGTTCCCCATCATATGAGACAGTATGTCAACACATGACCTATGCTTGTCAGTCAAAGATCAAGGTCACTATTGAAAGCTTTCCACCGGTAGGGGACTTCTGTATTGCCACTGCAATACTTGGTCACTTGTTTTAATCAAATAATGAATTTCTTTTTTCTTTAGCTCACCTGTCAGAAAGCTATTGTGACCGCTTGATGTCTGCCGTCCGTAGTGCATCATGCGTCAACAATTTCTAAAAAGATCTTCTTCTTGAAAACCACTGGGCAGAATTACACCAAACTTCACAGGAATGATCCTTGGGTGGCCCCCTTTCAAAATTGTTCAAAGAATTGAATTCCATGCAGAACTTGTTCAAAATTATTTGGATAGAATTTTGCCTCAAAGTACTCCAGAAGGCACCTATTGGGATACAGAATTCAAAATTTTTCTAGGGGAGCATGCCCCCGAACCCCCTAGAAATATAAAGAATTCACATGTGCGTATGGTGATTTTCAGGCCAGCTACGCCTCTGCTTGTTAGTACAAACATAACATTACCAATAATTTTTCATATTTCTTAAAAAATTGGTAAACAGGAGCACACTTTCAATAATAATAACTTTATATTTGAGTTATTTTTAGTACGAAAACATTTCGAGTGAAGATGAGTATGAACATAGTGACAAGCTGTCAAACTTTTTATGTATTACACTAAATTTTTCAAGAAATTAGATAAAACCATACTGACTGATACTTAGTAAAACAGGGATCATCCTACAGGGCGATTTGAGCGATATCGTCACTGTAAAGCCGGCCACTTCACCTAATTATCACCATCGGGTGAAATCCGAATCGCCGAGATTTTCAGTGTTATAATTTGTTTACTTAAAGTTGTAAAACTTGATGCATATACTAGATTAAATTACAAATCCAAGGTCAACCCCACCTACTCACCTGTCAAACTTCAACCAATCATAGCGTTAATATCCCACTGTAGTTATTAATCAATAATATTGTAAGCTGTCACCATTTTAAAAAATTTCAGTCGGCGTGTAAAATCCAATAAACTTAACGAGTGCATGATCATATGCATCAATTGTATATTATTTCTTAATTTTATTAAACATTACTACAAAAATTATTTCAAATAAGGCCAATTTCTGTAAATGAATTGCCCGGGCGCTGTGGATAAAAAACGATTCCGCGAATGTCGGAACTGCCGTACAAAAAGATCGCGAAATTTTTATCTACAATATTTGTATAATTTTCGAAAAGATTAATAAATAAATCAATTAAATGTATAAATCTGAATAAGTTGATGCAAGGAGTGGGCATTATTAAGGCAAGAGAATTAAAACATGTATGAAAATTTTCACGGTGTTTCGATCTTGCACCTGATAGATTTATGAGTTTTGGGCATGTAAATTTTGGATAAAAATTTAAAGGTGACTTTTTTATAGCTCAGATTTTACTTTATTTGGAAATTCATGATAATAATAATGTAATATTCAATTTCAGTTCTGGTTATAAGTTATAGCAAGACCCATAGAAAGTGGATATAAAAGGCAGGAAAGTGAATAATATGCCAAATCTTCTCCTTAAATTCCTCAATTTCACCCTAAATTCTGTGGAGGGAGAAGTCACTCCTCCGTAAAATTTTGACATAGTATGATCCCTGCAAAATCATTTAATAATCCTAAAAACAAACAATCGCGTAAGTTACATGTGATTAATAAACATTCTCTGTTATCTACAAAAACTGAATCAACACTGACTTCTCAAAGGGAAGTAAACAAGGAGAGAAGTGAGTACCAATATTGTTGGGTCAGTGCATTTGGTGTTGGCTACTGATACAGCAAAACATTCTATGGATTAGATTGCATCTTTTATGCTGCAAGAAGAAGTTATTATGAAATAAGACGCAGATAACAGATGTCAATCTGCGCAGAAATACATATACGTCCTTGGAAAAGCATTTCAAAAATAAAGATCATGTATAAAGAGCACATGAATTGCCTAGTTTGCACAAGATTTTTCTCCCGTTAATACTTAGGCGGATCCAGCGAAAAAAGTAGTCTTTATGCAAGAATAAATCAAAATGGGAAATAGTGAATTTGAGGTAGTTGAAATGATACATAGTTTTTAAAGCTTGGTCAACAAGATTATGTTAGAGATCCATTTCTTTTTCAGCCATGTCATAACTGTATGGCAATGGGAAGAATTCGTTGTCACAGGTGCTTCGGGCGTGGAAGGGTAAGCAGGTTATTCATACACACTAGTATCTGCATTTGTGGAGAAAAAAAATAACGGTGAAGTTAAAATGGATTTCATTTGAACAGTTTGATTTAAAGTAATTCTTAAGTTTTAATAAATAGATATTGATGTAATTTCAACGATGACTTAAAAGTCCTACTTTATGTATTCTAAAAAGATTATGATCATTTCTTGAATGAATACCAATTGTGTGAAAATTTCAGTTTTATTTTGAAGTTTCCACTTTGTATTAGGTAACAGAATGACAATCAAGTCTGAGGCAAGATATTGTTAATGAGTATTTATAATATTGCAGGTACGATGTAGCAGTTGTGCTGGTAGAGGCCACAAGACAGTTTACAGGAACGGGGAACACGAGCATGAGAGGTGTCATTGGTGCCATGGTGACGGCAGAAGGAGGTACATTGATCCTTTACAAAATTTGTTGCGTGTAATTTAGCAGCATTTTGTTATTTTGTATGAATATATTAAACAGTGGCCGTGTGGATTTTCTGCAAAGTTACACTTTCAGGTGCTGATAGTGATGTTATAAAAGGTAGGATTATTCAGCATTGACTACGTTTGAAAGACTTTTCTCAAGGCAATGTGTGTGTGTTTGTTCGGGTTTAACGTCTTTTTCAACAATTTTTCAGTCATATAAACGACGGTGTCTACTTGTAGCAGTGAGCATCATGCCCAAGTTTATAGTGCTGCCTCTCTGGAATATCATGCCGTAGACACATGGCATGATACCCCACCCAGTCACATTATACTGACACCAGGCTGACCAGTCCTAGCACTATCCCCTTAATGCTGAGCGCCAAGCGAAGAAGCTGCTAGTACCATTTTTTATGTCTTTGGTATGACGCAGCCGGGGATCGAACCCAGGACCTCCCGCACTCGAAGCAGACTCTGTACCACTAGGCTACCGAGGCAGTTTTCTGAAGGCAAAGCAATATTTAAAGAAAAGCAATATCTCATACACAGTGATCATGATATAGAATTGTAATAGTGATGGCAGATACCGACCATGATCATTAATATCTCTATCTGTGATAAAAAACAGAAGCTAGTTGTTGTTTCCCATACAGTATTTTAAACATGTACCTGATTTTTCTGTGATTTTGGCATTTTTAAATGATAAAATTTTACATGTACCTGCAACATGCAGCAGTAATGTTTTCCATTTCGCAGATGTACGACATGTAATGGATTTGGGATGATAACATGTGTGAGCTGTCAAGGTCATTGTCAGCTTAAATGCTACATCAAATTGACAATACTCTGGTAAGACATACTTTGGTATTCATGGATTTCTATGTGGTCAAGTATAGGAACATTTTAATGATCATCTGTCTCAGATTTTAATGCTTCCTTTACAAAAATTGATCGAAAGTGTTAAAGGTTTATAAAAATAATTTCATATACTAGTACAAGTTGCAAGAATGAAATATTTTTTATAAATGGATGTTGCGTTTGTAATTTTCTTGAGTGCAGTTACTGAATTTAAACAGCAGCTTCTGCTTTCTTTTAAGCCTGGTATGGACATAATAAGTGATCCTGTGTTAACAACAAGTAATTTTTCTTTTACATATTTACAGGACTAATCATCTGCAAGATCATATAGTAGAGAGGACGGCTCTCCCTGATCACCTGATTCGTAATGTACAAGGTCAGATAGCATTTCAAGAACAACAGCCTAGAGTGAGAAACATTATTATGCCAACCTGAGGTCTTTTATAATGCTGAAGAATTTATGAAATTGAATCACTGTTGAAAACAATGCAGCATTTTGAAATTTAAGAAAATGGCTGATCACGAAGGCAGCCATATTAGGGTATTTGTGATATCATTTACAAACTACCCAATTCTTAGAAATCTTAGCAGACAAAGTTTACATTAAAACATCATTGCTTTTCTCTTTAAAACTTTAGAACTTTGTACTGGCTGGCAATATGTTGTGTGAAAAATGTCCCAATGTGGGGGACGCCAGTAAGTTTGTTACAATTTCTTGTATTAAAAAGTTTTCAGATGTACATTAAACTCCAGTTTTAGCAAACTCCTCTGAATTAACAAACTCCTTTGAATTAACAAACTCCTCTGAAATTAACAAACACCTCTGAATTAACAGACTCCTTTGAATTAACAAACACCTGAATTAACAAACTCCTTTGAATTAACAAACACCTCTGAATTAACAGACTCCTTTGAATTAACAAACACCTGAATTAACAAACACCTCTGAATTAACAAACACCTATGAATTAACAAACACCTCTGAATTAACAAACACCTTTGAATTAACAAACACCTATGAATTAACAAACACATCTGAATTAACAAACACCTCTGAATTAACAAACACCTATGAATTAACAAACACCTCTGAATTAACAAACACCTGAATTAACAAACACCTTGAATTAACAAACACCTCTGAATTAACAAACTCCTTTGAATTAACAAACACCTCTGAATTAACAAACTCCTTTGAATTAACAAACACCTCTGAATTAACAAACTCCTTTGAATTAACAAACACCTCTGAATTATGAATTATGGCCCTTGTTTTGTCATATTTTACAATGTTTTCACTACTTGCTGTATACTGCTGGACTGAATTACAATATCATTGGTATGTTCAGGTTTAATGATTTTCATTTGATTTGTCGAATTCTTTGATGTCTCAAGTGCTAATTCTTCTATACCGCTGGTTGGAATTCCACCAAACTTCATAGGAGTGGTAAATGTCAAGCATAGTTGTGTATATTTTTGGAATGTTGCGGTTCAGTGATACTTCTTGGAGTTATGACCCTTAATTTGTGGCATTTTACTATTTCTGCATGGCAAGTGGTGGGAAACACAGGTTTTTTGTGAAAAACAATCTCTAGTTCATTGTTACGAATACTAGCTATTTAAAAAGTCATATGAATATTGCATACAAACATGATATTCTGCATCCTACCAAGGACAGCTGTCAAACATGATTAAAAATACTACCATTTTGTACCACATACTTAACAGCTTGTTAGTGCAGCCGTACATGTAAAATACTTTAACCCTTAGCCTGCTGCATGCGAATTTAACAGCCTTTGCAAACAGCTTGGAACCAGATCAGACGCCGATTAAATCGGCGTCTGATCAGGTTCCAAGCTGTTTGCTACTCTGACAATATTTGTTCCAATTTTGGAGCAAATTGAATGAACTTTACAATTTTAGCAGACGACATTTCCAGCAGACGACAATTTATCTAGCATGCTAAAGGTTAAATAGCAATAAAACATCACTGAAAGACTAATGTCATTTGTTTAAATTGACGAAGATATTCATTAAAATTAATCAGTCATTATTAATCATGACCACATCAGCATAATTTACAAATTGTATATTCGCTAAATAATGTAAAGTACAGAATTAATTGAGTCATAAAATAGTCTAATATTTGAGCTGCGCCATGAGAAAACCAACATAGTGCATGATTTCTGACCAGCATGAATCCAGACCAGCCGGCGCATCTGCGCAGTCTGGTCAGGATCCATGCTGTTCGCTTTCAAAGCCTATTGCAATTAGAGAAACTGTTAGCGAACAGCATGGATCCTGACCAGACTGCGCAGATGCGCAGGCTGGTCTGGATCCATGCTGATCGCAAATGCACTATGTTGGTTTTCTCATGGCACGGCTCATTTAGCTTTGCTATGTTCTATGTTTTTCCTAAGAATCTTTATAATATAAACCTTCTACTGTCTTTAAACCAAATGTTCCTGTTTAACCTTTTTTCCTTGCCAGTTTTCTACTTTTGAATTGATGTACATGTATTGGTAGTAGGTTAAAAGTTAGGGTGAGCATTTTTATTAGACAGGTAAGCTAATATATTTTTGTTCTTTGTTAGTTAATACTCCTGCATGTATGAGAATGTTCATTGATGTGGCAAACAGTGAGAATGTTACTAGTTAAAACTTCTGTTTAATTGCATGCAAGACTAGACAAAATTTCAATATATTATATTTTGTAAATGTGTAGAAAGTTCATTTTATTTTCATAATTTCAGGTTTGGCCAATAAATCATTTCCCAGATTCGGAAATTAACAATGCATCACAGAGGATAGTGAACCAGCATGCGTCGGCCTTCCCATCGGAGAGACTTCTCATGCAGGTAAAACTAGATCATTCATTAATATGTAGACTGTGATGACTTCTCTTATAAAGGAAACTGCTTTTGTTCTCCTCTGTGCATAAGAGTGTCTATGCAGTGGAGTGGCTAAATCCAACTGGCCTACATAGTTCAGTGGCTCTACCCAGTTGCCTGCTTGTTTCTTAAATAATATCTGGAAGGGTAGTTGGGGTTTGAAAAGTTGTTCTGTTATTTCAAATGAAACAGAAATGAAAGGAAATGATAAATTAAATAAAAAATGAGTTATTCTACATTTGTTACTAGTATCTTCTAAAGGTAATGTATGTCAAGTTAATGACACAAGTCATCGTACTCTTTCAAAATAACATTAACTGCATCATCAACATTATAGAATCTGAAAATCTGAAAAATTCCTTTCATCTCACATCAGAGCCTAAAGCCCACATTTATTTTTAGCTCAACTGTATATGGCGGGCTATCCTACTCACCCCGCCATCTGTTTCCGCACCTTGGTTGAAGTTTTGATTCATTTGCGTTATATCTCTTTTATTGCTGGATGGATTTGCTTCAAACTTCAAATAGTTGTTCCTCAACATCACGTACATAATATGACACAAGAGTCATAAGTCTTGCATCAGTATTTCATGAATAATGCTCTCTTTTTTACTTGGAATTTCAGGTTAATATTTTGATGTATTGGCACCATTATTACCAAAGTGATTTGATACTAACTTAAAATAATTTGTATCACCAACATCATTTTACACACAAAGGTCATAATCTCACCAATATTTCTGTATCTCTGTTATTACTAAACTGATTTGTTACAAACTAGAAATAGTTGTTACACATCATCATCCACATCATATTACACAAGATGCATTACTGTTTCAGAAATTTTCCATGGATTATGTCCCTTGTATACTTAAAAATTCTGATTGATGCTTTGATGCCCTTTCACTATCTTTGTTCTTACTGAATGGATTTGACTGAAAATCTGTTGTCAGACATCCTCCTCCTACAAATTTAAGTCATGTAAGTTCCAGGCCAACATTTCTGCATGACTTTGTATGTATTTTGGCGAGATATTTCATATTGATCAATCCATTCATTCAAATGCAGCAGTATCTTATCTCACCAGAGCACATAGAGCTCCTGGTAAGCTTTTAGTATTGTTGCAATGTCTGTCTATCCTTCCATCTGTCATCCACATTTCTTTAAAAAACTTCTCCTAAACCACTATGCCAATTTTATCCAAACTTCACAGGAGTGTACTTTGGGTGGTCCTTTTTCTGATTCTTTCAAATCTAGGTCATCCAATAGAATTTGGTTGCTATGGCAACCAACAAAAAAAACATTGTACAATGTATATCTTCTTCTCAGAAACTGCTTGCCCTATTTTGAAATAATTACAGAGAAATGTTCCTTGTATGATCCTCTACAAATTCCTTCAAATAACTTTTTTCCCTATATAATAATTTTATAGCAGTGTTCCTTTGGTGACTATACCAAATTTCTTAAATAATTTTTCATTGTTGAAAATATGGCTGCCAGGGGACTGGGCTTATTTTCTCTATATGGCTTTATAGAAAACTTCAAAATTCTTTTTCTCTGAAACAGCTTGCCTGACTTCAAAATAATTTCGCAGCAATGTTCCTTGGGTAAGTCTCTACAAAACTCCTTCAGGTTATTTTAATTTGTCTAAAAACATGGCTGCAGGGGCTGGACTGGTTTTCTGTATATGGCTACATGGAAAATCTTCTCAGAAAATGCTGGTTCAGTTTTGAAATAATAAGTTCCTTTGGTGACTCTCTGCCAAAATTATTTAATCCAACTGTTGTAACGTCAGGTGAGCAATCTAGGGTCATCATGGCTCTTTTGTTTCTAAAGCAATATCACAGTTGATTTTTATCTTGTAATTAAAAGCTGCAGTGAAAATATTTAAAATTTTCCTATTTATCAACAGCGACACCAGGTGAGGATTATACCTGTCACCCAGGCATACTACAAGTGGAAGGGAGAAGACAAGGACTACTTTGTGTATGGATTTGACAAGAAGGTGTACGCCCCGACATACCCCCAACAATGCTGCTGTGGTTGTACTGTACTCTAGGTTGTCAGTAAAGTTGGCCTACAAGTTGACACCCACTGTGAAAGATGGTTCTATATACTCATTATAGTTCTGGAACTTTTGGTAGTGATAAAGCAGTGGACATATGACAGATTGTTTGTTGTAACTGGTAAAAAAAATACAGTATTTGATAAATACTTTACTATGTGCGAGGATATGTACTATATATTATGTAAAACTGTTGTAAATTTTACTTTAGAGTGCCATGAAATTGTCTACCGGCTGTTGTGTAATAAATCTGGGTAATATTTTCGCTCGGAATACATTGCATTGATATTTATGTGTCAAGTTTACTTACTTCTTATGCTTCCTTAAACAGATCGAGGAAGTGTATATATATATTTTTTGTTGTATGTGATATTGATTGGAGCCTTAAATGATAAAGCATAATTTATGTCGTACATATTGCAATATTTCACAAGAACTGTAACTCTTGCTTATTTGAGCCGCGCCATGAGAAAACCATCATAGTGGCTTTGTGACCAGCATGGATACAGACCAGCCTGCGCATCCGCGCAGTCTGGTCAGGATCCATGCTGTTCACTTTCAAAGCCTATTGTAATTAGAGAAACTGGTAGTGAACAGCATGGATCTTGACCAGACTGTGCGGATGCGCAGGCTGGTCTGGATCCATGCTGGTCGCAAAGCCACTATGTTGGTTTTCTCATGGTGCGGCTCATTTGATGTTTGGCTTTGCTTATTTAAGACCCAGAACTCTTGCTTTTAAATTGATATTAATTGCTTGCCTTCCTAAAAAGGTGTAATCTCAAACTTGCGCCAAAGATATTATCTATAATGGAATGGTCTTTAGTAAAGATGATCAGAATAGTATTAAAGAAAGTGCAAATTGCCCTTGACTATAGCTGTAGGAAATACAGTGTTGTTGGTCTATAGCAGTGTTTTGCTGTGAATCATACCTTGTTTTCAACTGGGAAACTTTTGATGTACCTATTAGCTTTCCATAAACTCTTTTTATCTTTGTCATTTGGGACAAGAAACTGGTTACCGATTTTTGCTATTATGTCCCTTGACTCTACTCACTTGACAAAACCATTTAAGGAGTCAGATTCTTGACTGGATATATATATATATATATATATATATACTAGAAAACATTTTTATGAATAAACAGAACAGTTTTTTTCTTTGTCAGAAACTCTTTTCTGAATTGCAGCAGATTTTATAACAAAATTGACACTAAAAGGATGATAAGCAGTGCTAAAGGATAAACATCTAGAATCTATATTTAAAAGTGAGTACGTACATGTTGAACTTAATGTTTCTGACTTATCCATTCATACAGATGTTTGTGGTCATAATTCCTTTAAAAATTGCCCATTAATCACCCTATAAAGATGTATAAAGCTTTTGTCTACATACATGTCACCTGATTATTTGTTATTCGGACCAATAAATTTGATTTAAAACTGATTTTGTTGCATCTGTCAGTTATTCATGGTCAACATACATATATCACATACCTTTACCCCACATGCTTGTTGTTGGTAAATTGTTATATGCTTGCTATATTTAAATGTAAGGATAACACATGTCTTTTTCATGTTATAACAACTGCCAAATTCCATAGGATTGTTTGGTCCCTAAGCCCATTGCAGTTGCTATGTTTAGAACAATAAAACTTACGTTATTGCTATTCCAGCTAAATTATGTTAACAAACTAAAAACGATCTGGTCCATTAATGCTCTGCCGATGTTGTTGTCATTTACTTCCCTTTTGAATTACCTGTTTTTGTGTTGGCTATATTTAGACAAGATAGTGATGTTTGTAATTTTCTGTTCATATTTTTAAGTAATATGTTCGTAGTATTTGTAAGTTTATGTTTAGTAATTTTTCTTTACAACTTTATAAAGCTAATTGTTTGATACTTGCAACATTTTCACATATAAGCTGCCTGTACAGTCATAGGAACATATCTTCTTGACATTTTTCAAGCATTTTGCCCTTTTGTTAGATCCTCATATTGTCTGGTGAGTATTATGTTATCAACTTCTGTCTCATAAACTGCATCAACAGCCTTATGTGGTCCGTTCCTAAAAATCTGTTGCAATAGCAGTTTCATTATGATTTATCTTGAACCAAACTTGCACACAACTTGTATCACATAAAATCTTGGTTCCTTTCTTGAACTGGCCAGATCCCATTATGGGTTCCAGAGTTTTGGACACCCTGAAAGGGCCAAAATTAGCTATTGACCTTGTCTGCAATATAGCTAGCTTTATTTATAGATTTTGATTTGTTTTAACCAACTTGCACACAACTTGTATCACCATAAGATCTTGGTTCCTTTTTGAACTGGCCAGACCCATTATGGGTTCCAGAGTTATGGCCCTGAAGGCCAAATTAGCTATTTTGACCTTGTTGCACAATAGCAGCTTATGATTTGATTTTAACCAAACTTGCACACAACTTGTATCACCATAAGATTTTGGTTCCTTTCCTGAACTGGCTAGATTCCATTACGGGTTCCAGAGTTATGGCCCCTGAAAGGGTCAGAATTAGCTATTTTGACCTTGTCTGCACAACAGCAGCCTCATTTATGATTTGAATTGAATCATACTTGCACAAGACTTGTGTCACCATAAGATCTCGGTTCCTTTTTTGAACTGGCCAGATCCCATTATGGGTTCCAGAGTTATGGCCCCTGAAAGGGCCAAAATTAGCTATTTTGACCTTGTCTACACAATAGCAGCTTTATTTATGATTTGATTTGTATTATACAGTAAATCAGATCAGATATGATGGTTTCTTTTGTGATACCTGCAGTGTGACTGCTGTCACCTGTGCACGTTTAGCTCGTGCAGTAATTCATGTTATACAAAGTTGACAGCTTACATTTATAAAAATGAAATGTTATTACATGTGAAAGTTGATTACAAACTCTTGAACAAATTTCTATCAAAATTTCCCTTCTTTTACTGAATCGAATCTATTCATTAAAATGACTATTTACTTATATTCTTTTCAAAAACAGGTGTTTCTTAGACTCTTTCAATGGAACACTACAAATTGAAAATATTAACACCAACCAGTTATATATTGGTATGGTTAAGTCACAGAAATTATACCTGACAGGTTGTGGCTCTAGGGTACTTAGTTTGACACCACCACATGAAAGTTCTAAATTATGTCGACATCACCTAAGTTGATGTGTTGCAATGTAAAAATCAATTTTATTCTTCTACCATTGCACAAACTGGTCAACTTGTTTATCGTTTAATGGTGTAACGACTGAAAGGATATTCTTATCTGGCGACGACAACCAAATCTCTGTATATCTGAGTAAAACTTACCTTTATGTAAGTTTCATGAGCGGTAGTCACAGACAAATTACCACCTTAATACCCTTATTCATTATGCATATTTCATCAATATATGCCTTACAGAAATCAGACTTTCCAAAATATTAGATGGGGCATTTTTAAAGTCCTTGTGTATATGTTATTATTCTTGTGTCATTGATTTGAACAAAATAAGTGCATTATTTGAATGGGCATATATAAAGAAGACTCAAGAATCTCTGTTAACATGTTAAAATGATATGAACATCTGTTTTGTGCTAGGATGATTATTTGACCATTTGTCAACAGTATTAGCTGTTAAGGCAATAAATTTGACCAGTATTCAGCTGTTTGGAATTACTTTGTAGAAATGGGTTTGCTTAGAAGATGAGTTAAATTGATGATATCCCACCTCCTTAACCTTTAGCCTGCTTTGCCTTTGCAACCAGTACAGACCAAGATCAGCCCTCTAAAGATAAATGGTATTGCCGAAATTGAATGATGGACCAGTCTCTTGTAGAAATTTAGCAGGGACTCTTCATTTGTATCCTTAAAGTTTTGGCTTTTGAACCAGTTTAAGCAAAGGGAGTATGGTTTGGTGTACAAGGAATGAGGAAAGACTTTCACTGTTTTCAGTGTCGAAATACTTGTTGTTTGTTTTTACTCGAAAGTATCAGTACATTGTTACCATTTCGAAAATACCATCTTTAAAAACATTTGGCCTAATTTTGACACATAACTGTTTGTTTTAGTTGTAATCATTCATGTGACAATCGGGTAGTCCTTTGTACATAATACTATGTTAAAGTATCTATTATATATTCTAAAATATTTATATATTTCTTTTTTTTACCAAGATTCATGTTATTTTTACTTTGTTTATTTTCTATAACCAAGTATGTTATATTTTTAAATGATGAAATGTATATATCTTTACTGGTATATGACTTTACATTGTGATTTTAACCCTTAGCATGCTGGACGATTGGTTCTGCCTTTGCGACCGGTGTAGATCATGATCAGCCTGGACATCGGTGCAGTCTGATCATGATCTGCACTGTTCGCTATTCAGTCTGTATCTTTTTTGTACGCACCCCTTTTAACAGTCAATGGTGCTGTCCAAATTCAAACATGGACAAGTCCATTATAGAAATTTAGCAGGGTAAGGGTTAAGAACTGAAATGACATCATTCTTTGTATTTTTCACCATGACATGCTGTAAGGCATTTTGGTTCTGTCTGATGAAGGGATAGAGGTTTGCTAACTGAACCTAGATATATGCTTGGAAAAGATATCACCTGAAAACTGCTGTTAATTTTTGATTTTACTTATTTTTACCACCAACTAAGGTAATTCTATTTCGGTAGTTAGAATTTTGATTAAGTAAGTTTTCACATATTTTCACTCCTTCATATATTGTCACACAGAATTTATTGCAACAAGGTTTTGTTAGGTAGAACTTTTCTTTCTGTTTCTTCAGTTTAAAAGAGTAAAATGGTATAAGTAAATTATTGCTCTGTATCATGAAAAAAACTTAGATATCACTTTAGATATTTAGAACTTTCTGTTTGCGACAAATTGGTCATATAAATATTTAAATTGAGTTGTTTCTGTATTTTGTTGTTAAAAATAACGTTGACATAATATTTGTTATAACATGTTAGCTGTAGTAAATAAAATAGGCTTAAATATTTCTTGTCTTCTGTTTATACTTTGAAGAAACATGATAGGGTAGGTTTGGACTCTACTATTGTCACACAAGTTTGAATATACACCATCGAAATTCCAGATACTTCGAAAACAGGATTACTAACCCCTGTGTATAGAAACAGAGGAACTTAAAGTATCTCCAAATATTGGAGTATGAGAGTTCTGTGAACACATCAAGTAATTGACAATGGCATACAGCAAGACTCTTTGTAGAAATGTATTTTTTATTATTGTTTTTAGCTCACCTGTCACATAGTGACATGGTGAGCTTTTGTGATCGCCCTTCGTCCGTCATCTGTGCGTCAGTGCTTCCGTGCGTGCGTCAACAATTTCTTGTCTGCACGATAGTGGTTTCATTTATGATTTTATTTTAACCAAACATGCACACAACTTGTATCACCATAAGATCTCGGTTCCTTTCTTCAACCGGCCAGATCCCATTATGGGTTCCAGAGTTACGGCCCCTGAAAGAGCCAAAATGAGCAATTTTGACCTTGTCTGCACAATAGCAGCTTTATTTATGATTTGATTTTTACCAAACTTGCACACAACTTGTATCACCATAAGATCACGGTTCCTTTCTTGAACCGGCCAGATTCCATTATGGGTTTCAGAGTTATGGCCCCTGAAAGGACCAGAATTAGCTATTTTGATCTTGTCTGCACAATAGCAGCTTCATTTATGATTTTATTTTAATCAGACTTGCACGCAACTTGTATAACCATAAGATCTCATTTCCTTTCTTGAACTGGCCAGATTCCATTATGGGTTCCAGAGTGATGGACCCTGAAAGGGCCAGAATTAGCTATTTTGACCATGTCTGCACAATAGCAGCTTCATTTATGATTTGAATTTAATCAAACTTGCACAAAACTTGTGTCACCATAAGATCTCGATTCCTTTCTTGAACCGGCCAGATCCCTTAATGGGTTCCAGAGTTATGGCCCCTGAAAGGGCCAAAATTAGCTATTTTGACCTTGTCTGTACAATAGCAGCTTCATTTATGATTTTATTATGTCTCCCCTAGGAGACATATTGTTTTTGCCCTGTCCGTCCGTCCGTACGTCACACTTCATTTCCGAGCAATAACTGGAGAACCGTTTGACCTAGAACCTTCAAACTTCATAAGGTTGTAGGGCTGCTGGAGTTGACGACCCCTATCGTTTTTGGGGTCACTCCGTCAAAGGTCAAGGTCACAGGGGCCTGAACATTGAAAACCATTTCCGATCAATAACCAGAGAACCACTTGACCCAGAATGTTGAAACTTCATAGGATGATTGGTCATGAAGAGTAGATGTCCCCTATTGATTTTTGGGTCACTCTGTCAAAGGTCAAGGTCACAGGGGCCTGAACATTGAAAACCATTTCCGATCAATAACTAGAGAACCACTTGACCCAGAATGTTGAAACTTCATAGAATGATTGGTCATGAAGAGTAGATGACCCCTTTTGATCTTGAGGTCACTCCATCAAAGGTCAAGGTCACAGGGGCCTGAACATTGAAAACCATTTCCGATCAATAACCAGAGAACCACTTGACCCAGAATGTTGAAACTTCATAGGATGATTGGTCATGAAGGGTAGATGTCCCCTATTGATTTTGGGGTCACTCCGTCAAAGGTCAAGGTCACAGGGGCCTGAACATTGAAAACCATTTCCGATCAATAACTAGAGAACCACTTGGCCCAGAATGTTGAAACTTCATAGGATGATTGGTCATGAAGAGTAGATGACCCCTATTGATTTTGAGGTCACTCTGTCAAAGGTCAAGGTCACAGGGGCCTGAACATTGAAAACCATTTCCGATCAATAACTAGAGAACCACTTGACCCAGAATGTTGAAACTTCATAGGATAATTGTTCATGAAGAGTAGATGACCCCTGTTGATTTTGGGGTCACTCTGTCAAAGGTCAAGGTCACAGGGGTCTGAACATTGAAAACCATTTCCGGTCAGTAACTTGAGAACCACTTGACCCAGAATGATGAAACTTCATAGGATGATTGGTCATGCAGAGTAGATGACTCCTAACGATTTTAGGGTCACTCTGTTAAAGATCAAGGCCACAGGGGCCTGAACATGGAAAACCATTTCCAATCAATAACTTGAGAACCTCTTGACCCAGAATGTTGAAACTTCATAGGATGATTGTTCATGCAGACTAAATGACCCCTATTGTTTTTGGGGTCAGTCCATTAAAGGTCAAGGTCACAGTGGCCTGTTCATGTAAAATCATTTTTTGGAAATAACTTGAGAACCACTTGACCTACAATGTTGAAACTTAATAGGATGATTGGACATGCAGAGTAGATGACCCCTATTTATTTTGAGGTCATCTGATCAAAGGTCAAGGTCACATGAGCCTGAACAGTGACTTGAGAACCACTAGGCCAAGAGTGTTGAAATTTAGCGGGATGACTGGACATGCCAAGTAGATGATCCCTATTGCAGCCAACCATCAGTCTCTTTGACTTTCGCTCCTGACCCCTATTGACTTCTTGCATATAGGACTTTGCATTGGGGAAGACATGCGCTTTTTTACAAAAGCATTTTCTAGTTTTAACCAAACTTGCACACAACTTGTATCACCACAAGATATTGGTTCCTTTCTTGAACCGGCCAGATCCCATCATGGGTTCTGTAGTTATGGCCCCTGATGGGGGGCGGAGGGTTTGTTTTCCCTATATGGCTATATAGAAAACTTCGAAAATCTTCTCAAAAGCTACTGGTCCGTTTTCAAAATAATTTTACACAAATGTGCCTTGGATGACCCTCTACCAAATTTCTTGAGATAATTTTGATTCTTCGAAAAACATGGCGGCCCACAAGAGACACTCATTATCCCTATATGGCCATATAGAAAACTTTAAAATTAAATCTTCTTGTATGAAACTACTGGCCTGATTTGAGAATAATTTTATTTAAAGCTACTTTAAGAAAATTTCAACTATATTTTCTTGTAATTCTTTTGATTGATCTTTATTATGATCTTTTGACCTTGAAGGCTTGTCCTTAAGTGCAATGATAACAGGTGAGCGATATAGGGCCATCATGGCCCTCTTGTCATGAAATTTTGTAATTACCTCCCCTTTGATATGAAAGTACTTAAAATCTATGTTTTCAAATTTGGACACATCATAACCAGCTGACACGTTTTTACAGTGGTTTTGTTTTTGTCTGCTCACATCTTTTAACAATTTAAGATATTTAAAATAGATACTTTTCAACATGTCGTGATGAGACAGACATAATTGAGACATGCCATAAGAAAACCAACATAGTGCATTTGCGACCAGCATGGATCCAGACCAGCCTGCACATCCGCGCAGTCTGGTCAGGATCCATGATGTTCGCTAACGGTTTCTCTAATTGTAGTAGGCTTTGAAAGCTAACAGCATGGATCCTGATCAGACTGCATGGATGTGCAGGCTTGTCTGGATCCATGCTGGCTTCAAAGGCACTATGTTGGTTTTCTCATGGAGCGGCTCATATTAGTGAGGCCCTGCAAACTGTATTAAAACAAAACCTGTGCCAGATTGAACTAAGGGAAGTCATCAATTTATTTAAGAATTAAGTACTATTTAATGGAATTACTGTGACTGCTTCAGATATTAATAAGTCATTTAACTACATAACATCAATATTTGTGCTAAAATGCTTGAGGTTACAGCAAGTGTTCCAAAACTGTTGTTGTTGTTGTTGTACAGAAGCAGTGTAGAGACAAATATTGATTGATAGAAGTTTCAAATATGATGGTCAAGGAGGATTTAGTGAACAGAAAATAATGAGAAATGTTAGAAATTCCTCTTCCAAAGTTGGTTAAAGTGGCCTTATGCACATTTTATTGCACATAGTGTGGTTTTGGTGAATGTTTTACTTTTATAAAAGCAATTTTCGGTTGCTGTTGCATCAGAAATAAAGAAATCGGATTAATAAAATAATAGTTCTTTTCTTCAATCTTCTACGCAGTGATCTGCCTTACCGATAGGAAGAGATTTCTGAAGTTGAAGGGAAGCAACTCATGTGTGCAGTTTGACTTTTCTTAAAAAGACTGCCCTAGTCAAAATAAGAAAATTCATATTTGGAAAGTTATCATTTCGTACTGGTAACAGGAAGAGTTTGGTAAACTGGGTTAAAAACTACAATTTCTTCCACCGTTTTTACACACATATCTATTTCAGCTGGATTTTTACTTTAAAATGTGCAAAATTCCACTTTGATTAGATTTTGAACAAGACATTGATATGTTTAAAATTGAAATAAATGGTCATTTACATTCATTTGTGTTCACTGAGTGCTTACATGTTAGCATTTCACTGGAAGTATTTTTAAAATTTAACTTTCCTACCCTGTTGCACAATTAAGATAGAATTTTTTTAGAATATGTATAAATGATATTAAATATATATTGCCTAAGAAATGATGTGAATATAAGAATTTTTATGTAATATATTTGTCACAGATATAGATTGAAAGATATATATTCAGCAGAAATTTTTGAGATATTGAAGTTTGTAAAATTATTATTACCTCCCTTTACTTGTCTAATAGTTACTCAACCAAAATGACTAGAAACACATGAATAGGCCCTTCTTAATATTATCTCATGAATATTGAATGAGATTCCCAGAGTGAGGCTGAGATAGGTCAGTTGTAAACATTACTGATAAGCAGAATGGCAGCTACTACAGTGATAGTGGTATAAACCAGTTTAATCCCTATTATAACTTTTTTTTCTGCTGAAGATTATATTGGAACTTACAAGTTCTCTTCTAAAGAATATTTATGAATATTATAGTGAAAACTACATAAACTAATTTTAAAGTAAGATCAAATATTTGTACTTTTGTTGTTGTTGTTGTTTTTCAGCTTGTTTACCTGTATGAAACTAAATCATCAATACACATCTTATCTATAAACCTGTAACTAATTGGTCAATTTATGCAACTGTAGAAGTGGCCAGCTTTTAAGTTTTGATTATAAACACTGATTGCTTGTACTATTGGGGCTAGTAAGTTGTTTACACGGTAAAGTTTGTTCAGAGCAGTCAGATTCTTTCCTAACCATATTATTTCATATATCTTAAGTGACACCAACACAGGCTAGCTTATGTACCAATAGTAGCCAAAAGATATGCTTAAGTCTGTGAAAACCATTTAAAAACCCCTTATTTGGTTGTCTGTTTAAGGGCACCCTGGTTAGATACAAGTCCAGACAGACTAGAGATCCCTCCACTTGGGCTATTAAAGATCATATACCTTCAAGTTAAATTCAGGGAAAAGAAATGATCATCATATAGAAACCAGATTGGTTAGACTACAGTGAAAAACAAACTCAACAATGTGGAGAAATAACAAAGCATTTAAGTTTAAATGTTTTAAGTTGGCTGGCTAAAGCAATACATTCTTATTTTTTCTAGCGCAGCTCCAGTCCTTCAGTGTTGATATTTCTGGTCCTTGTTCAACATAAAGTAGGACTGTTGTCAATGTTCTTCCTTCAGTTGTAGATGGTTCTTTTGTACTCTCCATTGTTTCACATTTTTGTCAGAAAATAAATAAATTAAAGGAATTTTAAAACAGCCTCCTTCATTTCTGAAAGCTGAAATGACTCTACAAAACATTATGTCAGTAATTATTTTATTTTTCTAACTATTAGACTAAGTGTTCTTTTTAGCTCATCTGATTTTTTGAAAAAAAATGAGTTATTGTCATCATTTGAGCGGTTGTCGGCGTCTCCGTCGGCGTTGCCTGGTTAAGTTTTATGTTTAGGTCAGCTTTTCTCCTAAACTATCAAAGCTATTGCTTTGAAACTTGGAATACTTGTTCACCATCATAAGCTGACCCTGTATAGCAAGAAACATAACTCCATCTTGCTTTTTGCAAGATTTATGGCCCCTTTTGTACTTAGAAAATATCAGATTTCTTGGTTAAGTTTTATGTTTAGGTCAACTTTTCTCCTTAACTATCAGAGCTATTGCTTTGAAACTTGGACATAACTCCATCTTGCTTTTTACAAGAATTATTGCCCCTTTTGGACTTAGAAAATCAGTTTTCTTGGTTAAGTTTTATGTTTAGGTCAGCTTTTCTCCTAAACTATCAAAGCTATTGCTTTAAAACTTGCAACTCTTGTTCACCATCATAAGCTGACCCTGTACAGCAAGAAACATAACTCCATTTTGCTTTTTGCAAGATTTATGGCCCCTTTTGGACTTAGAAAATATCAGATTTCTTGGTTAAGTTTTATGTTTAGGTCAACTTTTTCGCTTAAACTATCAAAGCTATTGCTTTGAAACTTGCAACACTTGTTCACCATCATAAGCTGACCCTGTACAGCAAGCAACATAACTCCATCCTGCTTTTTGCAATAATTATTGCCCCTTTTGGACTTAGAAAATCATTTTCTTGGTTGAGTATTATGTTTAAGGCAACTTTTCTCATAAACTATCAAAGCTATTGCTTTAAAACTTGCAACAGTTTTTCACCATCATAAGTGGACACTGTACATCAAGAAACATAACTCTATCCTGCTTTTTGCAAGTATGATGGCCCTTTTTAGACTTAGAAAATCATGGGTAGGACAATATTTCTATTATACAAAAAAAATCAGATGAGCGTCAGCACCCGCATGGTGGTGCTCTTGTTTGAAATTCGTCTTGGTTTAAGTTTTGGTCAGCCTGTATAATTTTCATTTTTGAAGTGCTAGGAACAAACGACTGCTGACTTAGAGATTTGTTCAGAAAAAAAAAAAACAGAAATCTATGGTATAAAGAATAAATATGGTAAAATTGGAAATGCATTTAACTAGCAAATATACTATTTACTCTAATAACCTTCTTTGGAACACATTAAAAGTAAATTATTATTATCTTATCATAAACAGTGTACTTTAACACTGGAAGCGGTAATACTGCTCTGAGATAATGTTTACAACTGACCCATCTCAGCCTCGTTCTGGCAAAGGAATGTAAAGCATGCATATAATTTGAGAAGGGGCTATACTGAAACTACACACTGTTTCTGAAACTTGCCTTTTGGTTCAGATTACTGAAATATCCCAATATCTATGTAACACAAATTTAAAACTAGATATTACATGTATATAGAAATCAAAACACTTTTTGAATACTTTCTTATTTAGGGGGTTAGGAGCAGTAAAATTAACAAAACATGCATTTCTGACTGCAGCCTAGCTAACTCTTTGTATAAGGTCATTTTTTACATTAAATTTCTGTGCACTAAATCATCCTTAGCAAGACAAATATAGATAAAAGTCATTATATTTGGAGAAAAGATTCATTTGGGTTCATTTGGTGTAATGGAGTTAATAATAGAATTACCTCCTTTGAAAGCAAGCTCTTCACAAGGAAGGTTTCCGGGAAATTAAAATGGAGAAAACGGAGGCAGTACCTGAAAAGAAACGAAAAATTGAAGCTGACAATGACCATGGAGATGGATCGCCACCGATTTTGAAAAGTTTTGAAGGTTTTGATATTGAGAAAGTCATAGCCGAAAACACTAGAAGTAAAACTACCACATTACATGCCAAATTGGACGGTGAAAATGCTGTCGTGTTGTTGGAAAAAACGCCGTTTGACTTGACGCACGTGAAGAATTATTTGACAGGGGATACCACATTGAAGAATACACTTAAGAATGATATATATGGCACATATGAAGCATATTTACCACCAACAGAGAATGGTAATTTGAAATTACTGATTGGCTGCATGTTTCTTACAACGTGTTGTTGAACAGTTGGCATTAATGATTAAACACGCTGGTCACACATCCCTATTGGGTTATATCGTATAGCTCAGATTTAATGAATATAGTTGCAGTTATTTACGGATTCTCAAGATCTGCTGAGTGATAGTTTCACTTTAATGTATACATGTATCAAAATATGAAAACACGCCTTGCAACATCCGCAGCTCAAACTAAAACCTTACTATGTAACTCGTGTAACACTCAAAATGACGAAATCTAAGAAAATACTGCACCGATCTCATTGAAACTTGCAACACACCGCTATCGTGGTTCCTGGGTCACACTACAAGGCCGTCGTGGCCGGACCACTTCTTTGGCCGAGCATAATGTCAGCCGTACCAGTTTTTTCACATTAAATTTAATTTTTTTTCATTGATTAAAAGTGCTGAAATATTGCCTTGTTATTGTAATTATCCACAACGAGCTGTATCTGTCATGATTGCCTGCAGTTGTGAAAACAACTTCTGCACACTTCGTGTCAAACGTACTGTCAACTCTGCTTTATTGGACTAATCATAATTAAATGATTATCTGATCAATGAATTAAAGGATGTTTTCTTTTATAATCTATAATGATTGTTAAAATAAAAACACGAAATATGCCGTATGTTTAAAAAAATTGGAAACACTTGTGTGTTTTCACGGCATAATAAAACGAAACTTACCGAAAGCTAATTGCTTCTGATTATTAGTCCCCTACTGGTTGAGAACCAGTTTCATGGACTACAGGAATGTGCTTTTCTGTCTGTCTGTCATTCCGTCTGCAATTCCGTGTCCAGTCCATAACTCTGTCATTCATTCACGGATTTTAATATTACTTGGCACAGATGTTCCCCATGATGAGACGATATGTCATGCGCAAAACCCAGACCCCTGGCTGAGAGGTCAAGATCACAATTGGAGGTCAAACGTCAACATGGCTTTTTTCCTGTCCGGTCCATAAGTCTGACACCCGTGAAGGGATTTTAATATTACTTGGCACAAATGTACCTCATAATAAGATGATGTATCATGTGCAACTTTCAGAACCCTAGCTCAAAGGTCAAGGTCACACTTGGCAGTCAAATGTTAGCATGGCATGAACAGGGTCTTATTTCGTGTCCGGTCCATAACTCTTGTTGTTCATTAAGAGATTTAAATATTACTTTACACAAATGTTCCCCATGATGAGACCACATGTCATGCACAAAACCCGACCCCTGGCTTAAAGGTCAAGGTCACAATTGGAGGTCAAAGGTCAACATGGCTTTTTTTCCTGTCTGGTCCATAGCTCTGCCGTCCATGAAGGGATTTTAATATTACTTGGCACTAATGTTCCACATGATGAGACAACATATCATTCGCATTGTGAATAAATCTTCACCTACTGACCTACTTTCTTGCTATTGAATGTACAGCATAGAAATTTGGACCATGTGTATAACTTTTAATACAGATTTCAATACTCATCTTGAATATTATTAACCCTGACCTACGTTATTGTTTTTAAAGCTACAGCAGATTTGGACCACCTGAATAATTTTTTAACGGATTTCAATTGTTATCTTGAATAATCTTTACCATGACCTACTCACCTAGGTTTTTGTTTTTAAAGCTTTAGCAAAGAAATTTGTTCAAGCAAGCAACTAAACTCTGGTGAGTGATAAAGGGCTGTCATGGCCCTCTTGTTTTGTACTTCATTGTTACCATTAATGATTCAATGAGTAAAACATGTATTCAGGGTCATATAATCAGTTTCAGGTGAGTGACCTTGGATCTTTATGACCCTTTTGTTTAGTCTTCCGATCAATTAATTTAAATATATTACATTTCAGCTGTAAAAGCGGTTGTGATTCATCCGGCCACAGAGAAACACATCCAGAAATACTCTGACCAGGAGATGTATATAGTCAGGGAGACTCCTGAGCTGTATAGCAAAGTTACATTGCCTCTCCTACAGAGCAGACAGTTTAGTATGCAGGTGAATGGTTCTTCCCATAACAACATCTTGTTACTGTGAAGTGATTTAATTTCCAAGCTTTTGCTGAAACAACCATTTTGTTGGGATATACATTTGTCAATTTGTAGATAGAATGAATTGCAATCTAATTTGTTCTTTGATTTCTTATTGTGTATATTGATGCAGCTGTGAGGATAAGGAAAATTAGTCCCTTACAAATATTGCTAGTTCTGTAGTAGTTATTTTCTGTATGAGTGAAATAGGAAGAAAATGTGGCGGTGACATTAAAGGTCTAAATAGTATTTTGAAACATTTAATTTAGATTAATTTGGATACTGTAATAATTTGTATCGTAATTTCTGTTCTGTGTTAACATGAGGCTCAAACTTGCAGTTCTGTATGTTTTCAACACTAAAAGTCATTTATAAAAAATTTGTACAACAATTAAATATGCTGAACTACTTTGGCTCTTAAAAGGCTTTATAAAATCCAATGATAAATTTGCAGAATGTATGAAAAAAAATCTGTTGTAATGTAAGCTTAAAGAAAACTGTGCTAAACACATAATCATAGCGGGATCTCTTTGGCTGAATGATTAAGGTTGCTAATTGCTAAAAATAGAAAAAAACAAACAAACTTTTTCTCATGAACTGTTTCATAGATGTTCACCAAATATGGCACTTTTGATATCTTTTAAGCCTGAACATAATTTTACTTTGTGCAGGCCTGAGAGCAGGTGCGCAGATCAAAGATACCAGACTGGCATCATGAAAATGTTGCCTCTAAATTATATGATTACCTTATACAATTTACAGTGGGTCTACAACATCCTAGAGAAAAAGCAAGAAGCTGACCGTATTGTATTTGAAGATGCAGATCCTGAGACCGGCTTTATACTGTTACCAGACATGAAATGGGACAGGAAAGATAAGAATGCTCTCTATCTTGTGGGAATTGTACACAAACATGGAATCAAGTCTCTTAGAGATCTCAATAAAACTTACCTCCCACTTCTGAAAAATGTCCTTGCCAAAGGAAGGGTAAGTGAAGAAAATATGTTTTCTGTAGAAATTGCTGTGGGAAATGATTTTAATATGCCATACTTGATTGGAACAGTTTAATGTTTATATGTAGCAGTATAATAGAGATCTTCAAGTCCATTTCTTGTTTGCATTCTTTGAACTTAAGTTTTGGCTGTTACACTTAGAATTGTGTTTGTTTTTTCAACGAAAACCTGAGTTATTAAATTGGGGTAGATGTCAGTCGGGCGGGCGGGCGGGCGGCGGTGGCGGCGGCGGCGGTGGTGGCGGCGTCAAACTGGTGTTTCCGGTCAATAACTTTTGTTTCGGTAAAGATATTTGAATAAAACTTGGTATGTATGTAGCTTATATCAAGACAAAGGCTGGGATTGATTTTGGGGTTTCTGGGGTCAAGGTCAAGGTCACTGTTACTTAAAATAGAAAAAGGGTTTCCGGTCAATAACAACTTAGGAATGAGCTATCATGATGAAACTTGGTGTATAGAAAACTTATATAAAGTTGTAGCTTGGGATTGATTTTGGGGTTTCTGGGATCAAGGTCAAGGTCATTGTTACTAAAAATAGGGTTAGGGTTAGGGTTAGCATATCTTCTACATGCATGGAGGGATTTTGATGAAAGTTGGCACAATTGTTCACCATCATGAGACGGAGTGTCATGCACAAGAACCAGGTCCCTAGGTCTAAGGTCAAGGTCACACTTAGAGGTCAAAGGATACAAGAATGAAAACTTTGTCCGGAGCATATCTTCTTCATGCATAGAGGGATTTTGATGTAACTTGGCACAATTATACACCATCATGAGACGAAGTGTCTTGCGCAGTTCCCTTCTTTAGAATTACTTCCCTTTGTTGTTACTATAAATAGCTTATATTGTAACTTTTTCATTACTAGACGTAGGGAAAAATCGAGACCACTTTTCTGTAGTACAACATGCATGTTACATCCAATTTTGAGGTGTATTTTGACCAATCTCTACCTTGTAAGGATTTCTGTGTGGACTTACAATTTTTTTTTTGTATTTTTTTTTTTTTTTTTTTTTTAAGATTAACTTCCCTTAGTTGTTACAATAAATAACTTATATTGTAACTTTTTTATAATTGACCGTAGGGAAAAACCAAGACCACTTTTCTGTGGTACAACATAGTTGTTACTTTCTAATTTTAGGTGTATTTTAAGGTATTTTTACCTGGTAAGGAGCTTTTTTTGTGGACTTAGAAAAACAAAAGAATTACAATGATTATTAAACAACCACAAAATTAAAATTACATCTGCAAATACAGGTGCTAGAGTAAAGAAATTTGCTGTGACGGGCATATATTGTGACATTCTGGCACTCTTGTTTATTCTTATGAAAAGTGTTGAAAACCTGGTTTCGTGGCATTGCCACGTTTCTTGTGTAAATTTGTTTTTATGAAAACTGAAAATGTGTTAATTTGATTTGTGTATATTGCAGTTGTTGTTTCCCATACTAGAAACGGTTAGATTTAAATTCCACATTTTGATTTGTAATGCAAAAAGTGTTCTGATTTTTGACATACATTTTAGTACAAATCTGAATCATGTTGTAGTGACGGCTTTGTCCTACTTTGAATCAGATTACACCAGTTCAGTGTTTGAACACTATCTGAAACAACAAAATTATCAGCTAACAACAACTTTTAGAATAGCATAATGTTCTTAAATTGCATACAAGCAAGTATTTAAGGAGTAATATCTATCTTACATAACAATGTAACATATGTAAACACTCGCAGCTATTTGAGCATTGTGACCTCTGAAATGTTCCACTTGTACTTGACATCTCAATAGAAAGCATAAATACACATGCCTTATTTGGTTATATTTTTGAATGCAGAAGCAATGAAAATGTGATTTGAGCTGTGCCATGAGAAAACCGACATAGTGGGTTTGCGACCAGCATGGATCCAGACCAGCCTGCGCATCTGCGCAGTCTGGTCAGGACCCATGCTGTTCGCTTTTAAAGCCTATTGGAATTGGAGAAACTGTTAGCGAACAGCATGGATCCTGACCAGACTGCGTGGATGCGCAGGCTGGTCTGGATCCACGCTGGTCGCAAACCCACTATGTTGGTTTTCTCATGGCGCGGCTCATTTTATAATACTGATTTATTAACCACTCAGGTTGAACTGTTTCTCACTTCAGGAAGCGATTCAGGAGAAATACGACATTCCCGCGAGCAGACTTCACGTGTACATCCATTACCAGCCTTCTTACTACCATTTCCATGTACACTTCACACATATCAAACTGGAAGCCCCAGGATTTGGAGCCGACCGTGCCCATTTTCTCACGGATGTTATAGATAATATAGAATTGATGAATGATTATTACGAGAAGCGAACATTAACATTTATTGTTAGAGAACAGGAAGATTTATATATCAAGTATAAGGAGCATGGGTATTTTGATAATGAATGACAAACTGTTTGTTTACTTCCCTCTAACCACTGTAGCCTAGCATTTAGGAGTCAGTTCTATTAGATAGAGGAATTCACAGTGTCAGATCAAATTAATATGGTATTACTAATTAAATGTTAAGTGAAGAAATGGTTTAACAGAGCAAGTTCTTGTTGTTTGTCACATACTGTCAGAGGATATATTTCATTCTGACACTTCAGATAAAGTTGACTACACAATGCTTGAAAAAGTTTGAACAAGTAAGATATGTTGCCGCTGCTAGAAATTCATTTTCATGACCCATCCCTAAGTCCTTATGAAGAAGAGAGGAACATTGCTTGCTTGGTCCTTGTGTTAGGCAATTAACCAGTAACTAAAGATCACTTTAGTTTACAGTGGCCAAACTTCATGATGGTCGCCTGTGGTTGCTAGATGACATCTGTTGTTTTTGGGGAGTCAGTAGGTCTGATGTAAAGGTCATAGTGACATCATAATTGAAAGCGGTTTCTAATCAGTACTCGGAGAATGTTGTAATATTTTGTGTGTGTATGCTATAATGACAAGTCAAAAGACAACAACACTAGAAGTGCGTCTATATAGTTTACTGTACAACCAAGAACTAATATTTTTTCATTTTTCGTGGTTCATTTTAAGCTTATTTCTAACCTCTTTTATTTTTATTTGTTTGGGTAGTTACAGATTGTTCATTGTGGGTAATGTCGATCTCAGTCTTATAGACATCAATAACTGTGATGGTGAAAGACCACATTTCAAGGGTGTTGTCCTCTACTCAAGAATAGCCATATATGGATGTCTTTGGCTTTCTTGGACAATTGCTTTATTGTCTGTACAGTTTTTTCCACCAGACCGTTACTTTGGCTGAATAGAGGACTACTGGTCACATGGTCTAAGTTCCATTCATTGGCAGATTTTTGAAAAGTTTCGCTCATGTAGTACATAGCATTGTCAGAGACCAGTTTCTGAGGAAGGCCATGTCTGGCAAAGGTACACTTCAGTTTCTTAATTATAGAATCACTCTTGTTGTCAGTCTGCTAAAGTAGTCTACAGTGACTAAGAAGTCATTTCAAAATAGCAAATTAGGGTCTAAAGTGATTACAATATCTTGTGTAAAATGTGTCTAGTCTTTTGGCTTCTTCTGCTGTTGTCAGTCCAGGTATGTCTAATATCCTTTCCTTTGTCCCTTAACCACAATTAGTATGACACTTTCTCTGGCTTACTTTATATCTTTAGGTGGTCCACTGAAAATTTATACCATATGTCTTATGAATTTCTCAAATTTTTTCTGGCAGTTCGTATCATTCCAGTTCATGCATGGTGGTACAATCCCGTCCATTGTTTCACAGTTTAATCCTTTATTTTTACAGTTTAGTTTAGTTTAAACAATATTTTATTTTTTGAAGCAACATACACATAACATGTACAACAAATTTTTACATGTCAAATACATGGATTGGAAAACAAGCTGATAGCTTATGTAAATTCCTTTCCAAATTTTTACAGTTTAATCAGTCATAATCACAATCAAGTGTTCTAGCAGCATGTGGTGTTCTTTAAACCCCTTACATCTTGTAATATTTTGTGTGTACACTAAAATGACAACTGTGTCTATTTGGTTTAATGTACAATCAAGAACTGCGGGCTATCTTTGAGTGGGGAATGCTATCACGTTACAATCAGGTATATGGAATTCTGGGAAGTGTAGACTAGCTAAAGATTACTAAATGTTACAAATGCTTAGGCCTACAGTGATCAAAATTCATAGTATGATTTTGGTCAGTAGAGGACACATGTTACTTTGGACTTGAGTTAATCAGAAATCAAGGTTACAGCGACCTGGTGGTGGGAAATGGTTTCTGATGAATAACTGTTACTTGAGAATGCTTCAACTTTCAGGAAGTAATAATTTGAGAAAAAGATTTGACAGTGAGATTACCTGGACGAAAGAAAGGAGGTGGTCTTGTTTATCACATTGTGAGCCTTGTCTGATGTACATGTATAATGCTTTACAAATGTATCTCTAATGATATACATGTATTTAGCGATCTAAATAAAATAAAGTGTCTGAACATTGTTTTTTGCTTCTTATGTCTGCAAAATTCAATTCTTCTTGTGAGAAAATAATGTGTCTGAACATTGTTTTTTGCTTCTTATGTCTGCAAAATGTAATTCTTCTTGTGAGATAAAGACTATTCTGGACAAGGTATCTTGAGTGGATTATGTGAGGGCAAAATAAAAACATAATTATGATCTCAGTTTATTTTAAAGGCTTGCACATTTATTGTTTTTGTCTTTCGCATCAGTTAGCTATAATCCCTGCTTATTTCAGGCTGTTTAAATTACGGCGCCGTATTTCCACAATACAGTAACTAGGTTAATGATAATTTTAGGAAATGATGTTTAAAGATTTGAGAATGAATGACTTGACACTACTTACAGCCTTGTTGAACTAAAATTTAGCCAGTTTATGTTTGTTCTATAAGGCCACAAATTCACAATCATACAGAGGTCATTGAGACACACCTAATGACACACAAATCTCAATTTTTCTAAAGATAGACTTAAGGCATTGTGAAAATAAGGCAACGAAAAGCTGAGTTTACTTCTCTCTGTCTGAAATAGGCTGTACGGAACACGGGAATCTGTATCTCCTAAACCCCTTGAAGGCAAATTCATTGATCACGTCATACATGGACTATAAAATATACTTAACAATGTCAATGCTTCCACCCAATATCATCATAACATAACACAGTGGGGGATATAACTCTTTCAAACTGCCTTGTCGAATTAAGGAATACCGGTACTGGTTTGTTTAAATGACCACCCTAATATTATATTAGTGAAATACTGTGGAAAAAAATGTTGCACAACCCAACAAAATAATATTAGTTTTTTAACGATCAAAGATCCCATGATGTACTTGTGTAAGTCAATGTACAACATACAGATTTTCTGCACACAGGACTGGCATTTCTGGTGATTTTACCCATGCTGGCAAAACCCATCTGGCAGTCCCACCACTCGTGCTGATAATGCTATACCATTGAAGTGAGCAGATATGTGTTTTATCTACAGATTCATTCCGTAATTACTTTACCGTATATATGGGCAGATTAACGGTGCTGTAAACAAAAGAATCTGCCCATAATTACGGGGTCGCTGATTTATATAACCAGAACCAGAACTTTGTTGTTATGCGTCATTGAAACGTCATGATGTCACGTCTGTTTACGGACATTTCATTAATTTCCCATGCTTTGTTTAAATATGCTTATATAAAAAGAGTGCCACAAAGACAGTATTGTAATATTACAGTATGCAAAAAAAGTAATCTACCACTAATTATAGATGCAGATGGGAATATTTAGATCTTGGGTAACTGTTACTGGAGAGCTGTGTCTACAACCAGTGACAGATTAATATACTTCTAAACCTCTTCCTCAATATGCACTTGTATTAATGTAGCAAAGTTTCTCATCTTACCAAGCCAGGAAAAATTAATGAAACTTGATTAGTCTGGCCTGTCACTATCACTAAAACTCTTCAAATGACAGACACACAATCACTTTTACTATACAGCCTTTGTTTGACTTTAGTGCGAAAAGATAGCATGAGAAATAAGAAACAAACCAGCTTTCAATAATGTTAAGGCCATCAGGGAATCAGTCCAAAGACTATTATTATAAAAATTCTAAAGCTTGCAGTAATTTTAGTCTGGTGTAAAACGACACTAACATAGTTATTGGTGTCTGACATGCTGCTAATTCAGAGATATCTTTTTAATTATCAGAATTATTGAGAAATAAAACTGGAGTTTGTTAAATGAAATGGACTCCAGAGAGAGAGCAAAATAATTAATGAAGGCTTGATAAATGAATTGAATACATAATTGATGGTAATGCATGAGTGCATGCTGGGATAGTTATTAAAAAGCAGCAGTGCATCAGGAGAAATGAGTTAATGAATAATAAACTCCTTATTACACAGGAAATTGAACATAAATGTCATTTAGATAAGACCATGTAAACAGATGCTCAGGTCTTTTAGAGCAAGGAGTAGATATTCTAGTATTTAAGTTGCCTTGTTGTATAAAATCAAATCACATTATTGCAATAAATAAATAAAACAAGAGCTGTCCGTAAGACAGCCAGTGCTCGACTATTTGAATCGTTGTCACAGAAGAATGAATATTACCCTAAATGTTAAAATATTTATAGAGTTTCAATCCAGTATTTGCATTAGTTTTGGAAATAACTGGCATGTGAAATATTATCCAGAAGTTTTAAGTTCAAAAGGGGACATAATTTGGCCAAAATGCATGGCAGAGTTATGGGACCTGATGCAATCAACTATATGCATGCAGAGTTATGGGACTTGATGCAATCAACTACAGTTATATAACCCTGAAGACACAGTCATGTGAAATTTAAATTTAATATCTGGATTAGTTTTGCAGATAGTAACATGCACACAAAACTGTAACCAGAATTTTCTAAGTCCAGAAGGGGGTATAATTTGCCAAAAATACATGTCAGAGTTATGGGACTTGACCCAGTGAGGTTGGAATTGATTTAGAAAAAGAAAACATCAGTTTCAAAGCTATATGCCTTTAAATGATAGCCATATGTACTTGCATGCAAAACTTAAACAAGAATTTTCTAAGTCCATAAGGGGGCATAATTTGGCCAAAATGCATGTCAGAGTTATGGGACGTGATGCTATCACCTAGTAGCATAACCCCGAAGACATGTGAAGTTTCAAATCAATATCTGCATTAGTTTTGGAGAATTTTTTAGTAACTTGCATGTAAAACTTTAATCAGGATTACGAAATCAAAAAGGGGGCATAATTTGGCCAAAATACATGTCAGAGTTATGGGACTTGACTCAGTGAGGTTGGTAATTGACCTAGAAAAAGAAAAAAATAAGTTCCAAAGCTATATGCCTTCAAATGATAGCCATATGTACATGCATGCAAAACTTTAACTAAAATTTTCTAAGTCCATAAGGGGGCAAAATTTGGCCAAAATGCATGTCAGAGTTATGGGACTTGACGCTGTCACCTAGTTTCATAACCCCAAAGACACATGTGAAGCTTCAAATCAATATCTGCAGTAGTTATGGAGATAGTATTAACTTGCATGTAAAACTTTAACCAGGATTACGAAGTCCAAAAGGGGACATAATTTGGCCAAAATACATGTCAGACTTATGGGACTTGACCCAGTGAGGTTGGAATTGATCTAGAAAAAGAAAACATAAGTTTCAAAGTTTTATGCCTTTAAATGATAACCATAATTATTATGTACTTGCATGCAAAACTTTAACCAGAATTCTCTAAGTCCATAAGGGGGCATAATTTGGCCAAAATGCATGTCAGAGTTATGGGACGTGATGCTATCACCTAGTAGCATAACCCCAAAGACACGTGAAGTTTCAAATCAATACCTGCATTAGTTTTGGAGATACTAACTTGCATGTAAAACTTTAATAAGGATTACAAAGTCAAAAAGGGGGCATAATTTGGCCAAAATACATGTCAGAGTTATGGGATTTGACCCACAGAGGTTGGTAATTGACCTAGAAAAAGAAAAATATAAGTTTCAAAGCTATATGCTTTCAAATGATAACCATATCGTTACCTCAACGCAACAAAGTTGTATCTTATTATAAATTTATATAGAGATACGACTTTGTTGCGTTGAGGTGACGATATGTACTTGCATGCAAAACTTTAACCAGAATTTTCTAAGGGGGCATAATTTGGCCAAAATGCATGTCAGAGTTATGGGACTTGATGCTGTCACCTAGTTTCATAACCCTGAAGACACATGTGAAGTTTCATATCAATATCTGCCATTATTTTTGAGATAGTAACATGCATGTAAAACTTTAACCAGGATTTTCTAAGTTCGAAAGGGGGCATAATTTGGCCAAAATACATGTCAGAGTTATGGGACTTGACCCAGTGAGGTTGGTAATTAGACCTAGAAAAAAGAAAAAATAAGTTTCAAAGCAATATGCCTTTAAATGATAGCCATATGTAATTGCATGCAAAACTTTAACCAAGGTGTGACACCGAAGCCAGGGTGAGTAGTAGAATAGCTAGACTATTCTTTGAATAGTCAAGCTAAAAATCCTCAAAATACATTTTTAGCTCAACTTTGCAAAGAATATTCTAGCTATTCTACTCACCCTGGTGTCACACCCGTCAACATTAAATTGCACCTGTACGTATTGGATGTACGCATGTATTGAGGGTACTATATACTGACTAAAGGTTAGGGTTAGGTTTAACATAGGTTTAATAGTATACATTCAATGCTTGCGTACACTCAATGCGGGTGATTTAACCCTTACCATGCTGGAGACAATTGGTTCTGCCATTGCGATCAGTGTAGACCAAGATCAGCCTGCACATCCGGGCAGTCTAATCATGGTCTGTACTGTTCGCTTTTCAGTCAGTAAATTTTCAGTAAACACCCCTTCAAATCATAAAATGTACTATCCAAATTGGAAGCTGGACCAGTCCATTATAGAAATTTAGCATGGTAAGGGTTAATGCCGACCGTGTCACACGTTGGTTAAAGTTTTGCATGCAAAGGTCATATGACTTTGTTTCGTATCCACTCTAACTCTTGAACTGCTTGAATGATTTTAAAGAAACTTGTCAAAAATGTTCAATACATGGAGACGATGTGCAGAGCGCATGTTTCAGATAGCTCATTTTAAGGTCAAGGTCACACATAGGGGTCAAAGGTCATACCTCTGTAACTTTTGAGCCCCTTGAAGGATTTTGAAAAAACTTGACACAAATGTTCACCACATCGAGATGAGGTGTAAGCGCATGTTTTAGATGGCTCGCTTCAAGGTCAAGGTCACACTTAAGGGTCAAAAGTATTATGACTTTGTATTGTGTCTACTCATGAACTGCTTGAAGGATTTTTTAAAGACGCCTGGCACAAATGTTCACCACATTGAGACAACGTGCAGAGTGCATGTTTCAGATGGCTTCAAGGTCAAGGCCACACTTAGGGGGTCAAAGGTCATACCTTCAGGCGTAATGAAAACAATCTTTAAATATATTTGCGGAAAATTTAATGCTTGAAAATAGTAATACGGACATTACAGTATTCCTAAAATATGTTATAAAGAAAATTCCATCTTGGATGTGCATACTGGTTCAGAAAATTAATATTTGTGAATACTTCCAGTTAATACTGTCTGCTACTTAATTTCTCACAATTAAAGGTGCAGGCTGGAAAACGAATCCATGACATGCCTCAAATCCAACTGACCACCTTCAATACTCATGTACAAATTTAATATGTGATATGATTCTGGCTTTATGATGTACCAACATAGTACAAGTTATATGGCACTAAGCACGACAAGAAGTTTTCGTTTTGCATCTTATTTACATCTAAATAAAAAGTATTTTATACCTGCAGTTACAGAAATACAACAAAACAAAGTTTTCAGACACTATTGGGCACCATGCAAGATCTTGCAAGGATTGGTTTCAATTCTTTTTACACACAAGTTGTCATCCTAGAACTACACGGGGACACAAATACGTCTAATAAGCAGTGTAACTAAAAATACAAACTTAAAGTAGGAACTATCTATTTTAGATATATGTGTAGCTACACTGCAACAAAGTATGTAGACTGAAAAAATATTGTAGATATAATTTTCGGGAAAAAAAGTTATCTGAGCTGAAAAAAATGAGCCCGGGTAAAATATTTGGAAAAAATGGAGACAAATCCGGCCGCTATGACTTTACAGTATGCTTAGGTGGCTACTGACCTAGTACCCCATGCAAACTATGCATTTTTTACCTCTAGGCAGGGAAAAAGCATGCATAACTGCCACAAGGATTAGCAATCTGAATAGAAAACTGTGTAAAGATCAAATAAGTTAATGCCCTGGGGAGAGTGTGACATTTTCTGTGGTGAAAATTGTCAACAAACAGATGGGTTTTTTTTTTTAAAAGTCAAAACCCACAGAATTTCACAAGGTAAATATGTTGAAAAGGCTACTGCTGGAAAGAGAACAATCTCTACTACATATTATATGCATCAAAGTATGGGAAAAACATCTAGAAATATGAGAAAATCAAAGAAATTTATTTCAGGACTGTTAGATGCATGACTGTCTTATCATGCATAGCATTTAACATAGATAGATTACTTTTCCATTGCACTGATAAATTATGGACAGGATTAGGATTAACAAACGATGTTCACTAAACAATTTCACTATATAAACAGATTGTTTCCCTTGAGTAAAGAGGGCTAATAGGGTAAGTCTCTACATCTGACTGTATTTTTTACTGACAAGTTATTGCGGGGGACCATATATTGTGTAATCCCATATAAATCAATATAAATGCATTTGTTTCATCATCCAAAAATGCAACATGTCAGTAGAGGCAACATCTTTCAAAGCCGTAACAGCAGCAGTACAGTCATCCCGAGTTATACATTATTTTAGGCAAGACAAAATGTTTCACAAGATTGAAAATAAGTAGCAAAGAACACCATGAAGACAAAAGTTACACCCTTATAACATTTAAGAGTATGGAAAATTTCTAGTTTCATTACATTATCCTCTGTGGTGACAACAGTTTGTCAACTTAGTTTATACTGATTTCTTTTAGCTCATCTATGATCAAAACTATTAGTGTATTTTAATCACTACTGAGTCTCTCTCTTGGAAAAGCAGTACTGGTGTCTTAGATTTAGAACATCAACATCAGAAGTTGTGGCTCAAGCCCACATCCTTAGGGTTTAGTTACCAATAAGACTAACCACTAGACCACCACTGCCCTTGCATTTCAATTTAAGATAAGACCAAGAAAGATGACTGTTGTTATAATTTCACAGATCAATAAAATGCTAAACATCATGGTATCAAAGGCATCGACCACATTCTGCCACAGTTTGCTCGACCTTCTCTGTATGTACACTGTGCTGTCAGAACGATCAAGCTGATGAAGATCATTACTAGCATCGTCTGCTTCAAGTTTGATCTCATTTTGTTTTGCGGTTGGATACAAATTTCTTTTACATTTAAACACCTTCATGATGGCAAGTCCAATTTTGGGAACTGGTCTGTTGTTCATTTTATGGTGGAGTTGTAAAGATATCACTGTACATATGAGTGTTATTGTACTCATTATTAGCTGGAATGTCACATATGTGCTCAGGTAGGACACTCCATCAATAGACTCTGGCAAAGACAGCGTAATCATGGTCAGAAACACGGCCAGTGTTAAAAATATTGATATTGGAAAACTGGTCTTTTCTCCACTTTCACATGGCACAAAGAATGTCAGCAAGTTCAGGCAGGCCAGAACCAAAACTGGAACCATGATATTCAATATGCATGACATGCATGTACGGCGCAGTTTTAAGTGATAGTGAAGCACTGTGTAATTTAGAACCCCTATATTTGTTTCGTAAATATCAATGTCATATTCAACAAAATTATCAACTATTTGCCATTCAGCTGTTTCCATATACATCTCAAGATTTGTTTTATTTTCTGTTGCTTTCAGTATTAATTTGTCATCTTCATTCATGAACTTTGTGAAGAGTATCTCGCAATGCTGCTCATCAAACGGATATTTTTTTGTACGTATTTCACAAGAAGTGTCAAAATTAACTTGCGTCCATACAACCACCTCTCCCAAATATTTGAGAGAAATATACGCGTCGTTTAATCCCAATTCGGCTGGTCTATCCAAAGCGTTGGAGACCATTATGTCTGGAAC
Source organism: Mercenaria mercenaria (assembly GCF_021730395.1). NCBI lineage: Eukaryota > Metazoa > Mollusca > Bivalvia > Venerida > Veneridae > Mercenaria > Mercenaria mercenaria. The sequence goes on along the minus strand of NC_069373.1, from coordinate 32,924,507 downwards.
CCAGATATTCTTATCGTATGGAAATACAAAGTTTGTTATTCCATCATGTTCAGACTTGTTCCATATTAAGAGTTCATCTGACCAGGATAGTAAGAGATTTACTGTAGTTTTAAGTGACTGCCGTACTTCATCTACCTGCTGTATTTTAAGCAATGTAAGATTTATCGTCACTACGATTGGCTGAGAATGGTTCAGAACAGGTCTCACGTCTGCATAATAATCCTCGAACAACTGCTTCCGCAGAACAGTTAAAGAATGTCCACGTGATCCTCCTACACTGACTAACAAAATAAAGAAACATAATAAAAATATTTTGTTCATTTTCTTTTCAGTGAATACATTTAAGTTATGTTTCTTAAGCTTCATATTAATGTTACTAAAATAATTCTTCACATAATAATAATTTATATTTCCAGTCTATATTTCACAATCATGTTCTCTTAGTGTGAAAGTCAATCATTCAAAATGTCAGAAATAAAGCAAACTACTCCATTACTCTTTAAACATCGACGATCAAACTTCATCGGATATTCACTTCATATGAATGATTTCATTATTGTAGTCCATTAGGAAATACTCTTAATTCCATGCAGAGTTTCCAACTATATAATAATGGATAATTGACTGCTTCTGCTAATGAATTATTCATTGTAATTTTATTATCATATAATATTTGCTGTCCCAGGGAAAAAAAACAAGAGATCCATAGTGACCTTAGGTGCTCACCTGAAGTTGATTATTTGATCTTGAATATGAAACACTGAATCATGATAAAATAGGTGAAGTTCCCTTGACATCTGAACAAGTCTGAGAAGGATGCTATTATATGGACCAAATTTAATGAAGATTAAAAAAAAAGTCATTAAAAGACATTTCTAATTTTAGGTGAAGTGTCCCCTTAAAATTAAAAGGGCCACATGCTCCCATTTGAAGTAATTTAGCAGAGAACTTTACGAAAATACCAAAGACCAAGTTTGATGAAGATCCATAAGTGCTTCGCAAGAAGAAGTTGTTAAAAGATATTTCTAGTTTTAGGTGTGTGCACCTCCTATCTGAACAAAATGCAGAGAGGACCTTGAAATGCTACAGACCAGATTTGATGAAGATCCATCTAACAGTTCAAGGGAAGTTGTTAAAAAATTCTATTTTACGCTTAAATGGCCCATACAAGTGGCCACCACATCCCTTCCCACATCCCACTTAACAATATTGGGAAAAGACCTGATAATGGTGCTAAAGACCAAGTTGATGAATATCTATCAAGGAAGTCATGAGAAGTTGTATAAAGGTTTAACTATTTTTAACTTTAGCAGACCCAAATAGAAGCCAAGTTCCCCCTTTTGAAGAAATTGTGGGAGGACCTTATAAAGATGCTACAGACCAAGTTGATGAAGATCCAGCAACTGGTTAATGAAAAGAAGTCATTTGAAGGTTTTTTTCTACTTTTGGCTCTAACTGCCCCGAACAGGGGCTAACTGCCTCCATTTGAAAAAAAAATGGGAAAAGACCTTACAAAGATGCTACAGACCAAGTTTTATGAAGATCTACCAAGAGGTTCATGAAAACTTGTTTTAGTTTTTCTCTTCTTTTTTAGTACAAGAGGTCCCTAAAAGAAGCTAACTGCCACCATTTGAACATTTGGAATATAAGCTTTTCATGATGCTACAGACCAAATTTGATGAAGATCCTGCAAGTGGTTCAAGAAAAGAAGTCTTTTAAAGTTTTTTCATCTACTTTTAGCTCTAGCTGCCCCTAATCGGGGCTAACTGCCTCCATTTGAAAAATAAAATTGGGAGAGGCCCTTACAAAGATGCTACAAGCTAAGTATTATGAAGATCTATAAAGAGGTTCATAGGATCTTGTTTGAGGTTTTTCTATTTCAGCATTAGAGGCCCCTAATAGAAGCCAAGTGCCCCTACTTGAACAAATTCGTGAAAGGACCTTTAACTGAGGTTATAGACGAAAGTTAAAAGGAGATCCTTTGAGTGGTTCATGAAAAAAAATGTTATTTAAAAGTTTTTCTATTTTTAGTTATAATGGCATCTAAAAGGGATCAAGTGCCTCCATTTGAATAAAACAGAGAGAACCTTAGAATGATGCTACAGAAACAAGATCAATGAAGGTCCATCTAGCAGTTTGTGAGAAAAAGCATTCATAGATTTTTTCTGGCTTTTGGTGTAGCGACCCCTAAGAGTGAAAGAGTGGCCAAGCTGCCCAGATTTTAGAAAGATTAGGAGAAGACCTTATAATGATGCCACAGACCAAGATTGATGAAGATCCATGAAATGGATTTATTTTTCTATTTTCAGTTCTATTGGTTCCCGGTTGTATAAATTTCAGAGAGGACCTTAAAATGATGCTACAGACCATGTTTGAAGAAGTGTTTCATCGGAAGAAGTTATTTAAAGGTTTTTCATTTTTAGCTTCAAAGGACATCTTAAAGAGGCTAACAGCCCTAGCTTGAAACAAGAGCTGTCTCCATAGGATGACACATGCCCCTGATGGCACTTTGAATGAATAGTTATGGCCGATGTTAGAGTTTAGGACCTTTGACCTACGGACCTGGGTCTTGCGCGCGACACGTCGTCTTACTGTGCCACACATTCATGCGTAGTTATTTTAAAATCCATGCATGAATGACAAAGATATGGACCGGACATGCCCATCATTGCACTATCATGAAATATGACCTTTAACGTCTAAGTGTGACCTTGACTTTTGAGCTACGGACCTGGGTCTTGCACACGACACGTCTTACTGTGGTACACATTCATGCCCAATAATTTTAAAATCCATGCATGAATGACAAAGATATGGACCGGACAAGCCCATCAATGCACTATCATGAAAAATTACCTTTAACGTCTAAGTGCGACCTTGACCTTTGAGCTAAGGACCTGGGTCTTGCGCGCGACACGTCGTCTTACTGTGGTACACATTCATGCCAAGTTATTTGAAAATCCATCCATGGATGACAAAGATATGGACTGGACACGAAAATTGCGGACAGACCGACAGACGGTTCAAAAACTATATGCCTCCCTTTGGGGGCATAAAAACTTGAGATCGGACCTTGCAAGGATACTACAGACTTAGTATTGTGTAATTCTGACCTAGTTTATGTAAACTGTGGAAGACTGACAATGGATGCCAGACCATCCACCCATACTAATAGCTCACCCTGAACCTTTGGTTCAGATGAGCTAAAAATAAATTACATGTTTACAATAAGCAGCAACTACAGAAGGCAGTATTCTACAAGTTAGAATTAGAAGTCGTAAAATTTTTCAAAGCTCAATGAAGGCATCTGTAAAACTTTGGAGAAAAAAAATGAACTAAGGTGATGCATTAAAACAAAGACAATGTCATTTTATCCAACAGATCTTATTGATGTGCTGTTATCACTGAATATTTGAATACGTTTGTGCACTGATTTTTTTGGGGTTGGAATTTTATTTACAAAGAAAATGTTGAAATGAAATATTTACCTCTGTCTTTAGCAAATCCTTTCGTCACACTATTAGAAGACAGAAAGGAGGATATTCAACAGTCTTGTCACAAAAGAAAGTTAAGTGAATGAATACTGAAGTCAAAACAAGAGGACCATGATGGTCCTGAATCGCTCACCTCTTCCCACATGACCCAGTTGATAAACATTCAGACCAACTTTCATACAGATCCCATGAAAAATATGGCCTCTAGAGAGGTCGCAACGTTTTTTCATTATTTGACCTACTGACTTACTTTTTGAAGGCACGTGACCCACTTTCGAAACTGATCTAGATATCATCAAGATGAACATTCTGACCAATTTTCATGAAGATCCATTCACAAATATGGCCTCTAGAGATGTCACAATGTTTTTCTATTTTTAGACCTACTGACCTAGTTTTTGACCGCACATGACCCTGTTTCGAACTTGACCTAGATATCATCAAGATGAACATTCAGACCAACTTTCATACAGATCCCACAAAAAATATGGCCTTTAGAGAGGTCACAAGGTTTTTTTATTATTTGACCTACTGATCTAGTTTTTGAAGGCACGTGACCCATTTTCGAACTTGACCTGGATATCATCAAGGTGAACATTCTGACCAATTTTCATGAAGATCTCATGAAATATATGGCCTCTAGAGAGGTCACAAGGTTTTTCTATTTTTAGACCTACTGACCTAGTTTTTGACGGCACGTTAACCAGTTTCGAACTTGACCTAGATATCATCAAGATGAACATTCAGACCAACTTTCATACAGATCCCATGAAAAATATGGCCTTTAGAGAGGTCACAAGGTTTTTCTATTATTTGACCTACTGACCTAGTTTTTAATGGCACGTGACCCATTTTCGAACTTGACCTAGATATCATCAAGGTGAACGTTCTGACCAATTTTCATGAAGATCTTGTGAAAAATATGGCCTCTAGAGAGGTCACAAGGTTTTTCTATTTTTAGACCTACTGACCTAGTTTTTCATGGCACGTGACCCAGTTTCGACTTGACCTAGATATCATCAAGGTGAACATTCTGACCAATTTTCATGAAGATCTTGTGAAATATATGGCCTCTAGAGAGGTCACAAGGTTTTTCTATTTTTAGATCTACTGACCTAGTTTTTGATGGCATGTGCCCCATTTTCGAACTTGACCTAGATATCATCAAGATAAACATTCTGACCAACTTTCAAAAAGATCCCACAAAAAATGTGACCTCTAGAGATGTCACAAGGAAAAGTTTACGCACGGAGGGACGCATGGACGACGGACGCTGCGTGATCACAAAAGCTCACCTTGTCACTATGTGACAGGTGAGCTAAAAAGGGAAAGTTTTGTAAACATGGAAAAAAAGAGTTATTGAACTTGTACAGTACATGTCAGATTATCAAAGTGGACAAATGTGTAAAGCCTAAATCCATTCCCATTAGTGGGTACCGAGATACCAACTTACATACAAAAACTTGACAAAATCAGGATGCAGATGAATGGGCGAGTGCAACAGCCCTACCTATTCATGGAATAGTTGAGCTAAAAGTGAGTTATGGAACCTTAACTGTGTAAGTCAGACTTTCATAGTGAGCAAGTTTCATAACATTCCCATCACCTTTTACTGAAATACAACCTAAGCGTAACCAAACTGGAGGGTGGGATACCCAAGAAATAGACAAGAGCAATATAGCTCCACCTATGGAGTAGTCGAGCTAAAAGTACACTTAACATACTGGGAAATAGACTTCTATATAAAGTAGCATACATGTTCAGAATTTAATTATGATATGAACCGAGATTGTGTGTGGCCTTTAATACTAATCACATTTCCTATTGTATAGCTCTTTGATGCTGTTCACATCATATTTATTGGAATCACTGAATCAGTCGTATAATCATAATAAATCAGAGTAATGCAAATAATGAAACAATCTGGAGAAACTCTCCAGAGAAATTTATATAAAAAGTTTGGCCCAAATGGGCTTAATTCCCTCACCCGAGGAGGACCATGGCCTTTTGAACTTGCTTCTGGTCAAGTCTGATGAACATCCATTCAACAGTTCATTAAAAGTTGTTTTTAGAGTTCTCTATTTTTCAATGTGGCAGCCCCTACAAGTTGCCAATCAGAGCCACTTGAATAAATGAGAGGTCTATACCAGGATGCTACAGACCAAGTTAGATGATTATCCATCAAGCAATTCATGAAAAGAAGTTGTTTGAAGGTTTTTCTATTTATAGCACTAGCAGCCCTTAAAATCATTAAATCAGAACCATTTGTAATTATCCGAGACGACTGTACTTGGATATTACACAGCAAGTTTGCAATGATCCAATCAAGTGGTTCATGAGACACTGTTTTTGCTCTGAAGGCCCTAAAATAATCCAGTAGATCCATCTGAATAAATTTAGTAAGAACTTTACAGGGATGTTACAAAGTTTACTGATGATCCATAAATCGGTTCATGAACAGAAATGATTTAAAAGATTTCTATTTTTAGCTCTGGAGGCTTCTAAAATCAGTCAAGCGGAACAATTTAAAAAATCTGACAGGACCTTACAAGGTTGCTACAAAGTTGATGAAACTGTTCATGAAAAGATGTTGTTTAAAGTTTTTTTTTCTATTTTAGCTCCGACTGCCCCGAAAATCAGTCAAGGAGAACCATTTGAATAAAACTGAGGGAGGAACTTACACCGGTGCTACAGACCAAGTTTGATGACAATCTATCAAGTAGTTGATGAGAAGTCATTTAAAGGTTTTTTTATTTTTAGCGGACAGAGATCCCTCAAGTGGTTCAAGAGACTTTGTTTAAAGATCTTTTCACATTCATACATGTAGCTCGGAGGGCCCCTAAGATCAGTCAATCAGAACAATTTGAACAAATATAGGAGAGAACCTTACAAGGATGTTAAAGACCAAGTTTTCTGGTTGTCTATCAAGAAGAACATTAGATGTTGCTTAAAGGTTTTTCTATATTTTGGTTCTTGTGACCCCTAAAACCAGTCAAGTAAAACAATCTGAACAAATTTGAGAAATGGCCTTACAATGATGCTACAGACCATAAGTTTGGTGATGATCCACCAAGTGCTTCAAGAAAAAAGTTGTTTACAGTTTATCTATATTTAGCACTGGCAACCCCTAAATTCAGTCAAAGGAAACTGTTTAAACAAATTTGAGAAAGGACCTTGCCAAGATGCTACAGACCCAAGTCTGGTGTAATTCTAACTAGTAGTTTCAGAGATAATGTTTCTGTAAAATCATTAATGGATGATGACAGACACTCTTCAGTTCAGTTGAGCCTAAAAAATAATTCATTATTTCTTTCTCATGTCTTTTTAATAATATAACGATTTCATAAAATTCAATAGTCATATAAAAATGATAAACATAAAATTGCGTCAACAGTGTCAAAACTCAACAGACAGCAAATAAATTAATATTGCTGATATTTACCAGTTTCTAGGATGTCCCAGTGGTATACTGATGAATAATAACTGAAATATGATACTATATGCAAGTCTCACTGTAAGCTGCCAGTCTGCAAAATAACAGTACAGACTGTCTGGAACCCAAGTGACTAGATATGGATAAATATTCTATTTTAGAAATGGGTAAAAAACATCAATAACCTGATAACATACACATTTTTGATTCAGAAGTAATTCCTCAAAAAAAAAAGCAAAAAGAGTTGCTGTACTAACATCCCAATCTGATGTTTTGAGAATTACATTTATGTTCACTGACTGCCCTTTGACCTACCGCCCCAAAAATCCTAAAAGAAAACAAGCAAATTCAATGAATTGGTATCCCACGCCAAAAGGGTTTGTGGTGAGGAATCGCAAAAAAATATACCCTGCAAAAAGTTAAGGATGTTACTAAGAAGCAAATAATTTCATTAGTCAAAATCATTTTAACAGAAAATGAATGATTTTTTTTTTTGGGGGGGGGGGGGGGCGGGCGGGGATTACCGGTTGAGGGTACAATATTTCACATGTTGATTCCATTGATGGAAAATTAAGAATGAAAAAAAAAAAAAAATGGGGGGGGGGGGGGGGATGCATGATTGGGGTGGTGGGCATGACTGAGGGGAGTGGGGGATGGGGGGTTGGTTGGGAGGGGGTGTGAGCAAGGCAAGGAGGTGACCAGATGTGGCTACACAACTTCACATGTTTATAATAAATGTTCATGAAAAAGAATGAAGGAAGTTTAATGAAATTCTACAAATTGGTTGGTTTGTTATGTACAGATCTGTACAATTAAAGGGCAATAACTCTAAGTGAAACTGAATCCAAAAAAAGAAAATTGACGGTCATCATCGCAGTATGCTGGTTCATGTTTATTTCAAGTTTTTATGAAATTCTACCTGCTAGTTACTTAGAAATGGCTGCAGATGGACATTTTTTAGTAAATAAAGGGCAATAACTCTAAGGGAAATTGACCAATCCAAAAAAAAACTTGACGGGCATCATCGCAGTATGTTGGTTCATGTTTATTTCAAGTTTCATGAAACTCTACCTGCTAGTTACTGAGAAATGGCTGTGGACAGACGCACTGAGGGACGGACAACATCATTTCAATATCCCCCTCCCGATTTCATCGGCGGGGGATAACAAGCATAATAATATGGAATTTGATGGTTGTACTATATAAGCATTCTACTGTTACTGGTCACAGACTACTGTAGATTAAAATTTTATTTGCAAGCATTCAAAAGGCCGGTGAATATTAAGAATCATTACCTCCAGAAGAATAAAATCATGCAACACAAATATCTAATTGCTGACCAGACTGGCAAGCATGTACAATCCTAATTAATTTCATACTCTTTTTCAAATTCCAGTATAATATCAGAAAATGAGGGAACTTAGACGCACATCTAAGTGGTTACAGTTTTATACAGCTTTTGTCAAATAAGAACAACGTAAGATAATAATATATGTGTATTTATTTTCAACCTTGAAAAAAAAGTAATAAAATCATGTGACATATTTTGAGGAATACATTAATTTTGTAAACTCATTTAAAACAGTAACACAAAAGAAAAGTTGTTTCTGAAAGCAATTTTAAAGTTTGGTCTCTATTTGCATTTTCTGGAGATAAAAAAAAAACAACTACAAAATACAGATTACAGTCCAATCTTTAATAATTGTGAAGGACTCATTTTCATGGATGAGTGAAGCCTAAAAATTATTCCAATGAACGAAGAAATTACCATTTATTTCATGCTCAAAAGTTGAATTCCACAAATTCCTATGCCCACAAACTTTCTGTCTTGGCCAAAACCATGAAATTTTGTGACCATGAAATAAAATGATTTTGAACAACATTTTGTATACCATACTGTGAAATCATTAATATTCATGGGGACTAATCATGTTCGGTGATTAATATTGTGTGTCGTGTCAATCGAAAAACAAAAAAATATTCCAATTTATTTATGGTTCAAAAGTTGAAATCCACGAATTCATATCCCCATGAAATTGCTTTTTTGACCAAAACCACGGAATTTCATGCCTACGAAATTGAACAATTTTACAGTATTCAAAAGGCAATAACATAGGGCAGTGACTACATGCAACAGTATTATATCACAGACAAGTTTGTTCAAATGAATAGAATGCAATACATTACATCTGAACACTCACATTACATGATAAATTGCAGCAAATTGTTTGCACAACTTTTAGGTTTATGCATAATGTATTACATTCTTTATGTTACAGAACTGAAAATTGTTGGACCGTGGTTGATATCTAATACACCGTTAATTGCACTTTTTTTATGTTTGCACCAATACACCAGGTGTTATGTTTCAAGCAGGTTGAGACTGTAAAGAAAGCATGCTAATATATGCTTAAGTGTTGTCGTTTTCAATAGCAAAATTTATTTTAGTGCACAATTTCAGACAATCCTGATCAACAAAAATGTTTTACCTTCTAACATTTACCTACATAAGCAAACTTTTGACCCAGTATGGTTTCAACACTACACTGCTATATATATAAAACTTAAAAACAACAGCCAGAAGTCAGAGATCATAGATGCCATTTTTGTACCATTCTGTAAGTAAATTTGATCTTTCATTTCAATGTATAGCTCTGCAAGAAAATATAGTAATCCTGTGCAGCTTCAGTTGTAGTGTACTTTTATGTATGTACCGGAGGTATTTCAAAACAAGTGCTACCATATTTATGTCAAGAAATCTAATGATGTTTTTGCAAATATTCTACTGTTGGAATAAAAACATATTAAGGTCATAGAATTGCAAAAATGTATGTCTACAGCCTGAGCAACAACTCAAAATAACACAACTAATGTATAAAACATCTTCAGTATAACACGATATTCTATAATGTACAAAATGACATTTTATATATAAAAAATAGTTATAAATAGTCCTACAGGTATATCAGTGACCTATTGCCTTACAGCATCATGTGCTTCTTGGATTTCTTCCTTCAAATACAGCATTTATATCATCTAAACTTTCCTTGAGACACTCTATAAACTCGTGTACATTTGTTTCTGGTGGATAGTTGGTAACATTGAAGCCAATTCTCTCGTTTTCTACAGCATAACCTGTAATAGATAAACATCTTGCTGTATTCGGATTAATCACTTTAACCCTTACCCTGCTTAATTTCTATGATGAACTTGTCCATCTTTCCATTTGGGCAGTACCATTGACTGTTAAAAGGGGTGAATACCAAAAATTTACAGACTGAATGGCGAACAGTGCAGATCATAATAAGACTGCACGGATGTGCAGGCTGATCATGGTCTACACTGGTCGCAAAGGCAGAATCAATCGTGTCCAGCATGATAAGGGTTAACACTGTACAGTACGTACAAGTGATTCGGTCTTCTTTATGTAGATCACTGTGATATCACTATTCTTCACAGGGTCAGATTTTCACGGCTTTAATGACTGTCTAAATTAAATCCAAGCAAAAAAAGTAAAATACCTATTTATTTTATCTGTAAAAATTAAGAATTTAAAAGGCCTTCTGAAAAAGGCATTTTGGCACAAACCATAAAATTAACGACAATGAAACTGAATCATTTCAAAGTGTATCCACAACAAAATCTCTAATCTATTTCAGAGGGTGGCCACGGCTGAATGGTTATGGTATATGACTTCAACTCACTAACCATCTTAACTACTGGTATGAACCTTGTCTGGGGCCAAACTTCTAGCTGAATCCTGGTGGTTCTACACTGGTGCCCACCATTGCCTATAACAAATCCTCAAACAGAAACCTTGGATCTGATTTCAACAAGTTGAAAAGTGGCCATATGATCAAAGTTATAGTCAAAACTTTAAATCTAATGCAACAATCTAAACTTATGTACCAATATTACAATAGTTTTCATCAACGCAGTTGAAGTTGTTGAGAGAAAGTCCTCAATAAATGCTGAAAGGCTAATATGAATTGATACTGCCAGTATGATCTGGGAACTGTTCTTTTATACTTACCCACACCATATCCATTGTGAGTAACAGCACCAAATCCCCCAATCACTACAGATGGACTACTGAGTGTTGATGTTGATAGGATGATATGGTTGATGTTGGTGTATCCCGGATCTTGATACAACATTGGTACTGTACCTTCTTGAGCTGCGTAATATTTCATGGCAAACAGGTGTCGGTCCCAGCCCTGACCTATAGGTGACATTAAAAGACCACATGGATATGAAATTCTTTTCTATATCAATAACTTCAAGAAAGGACATTTTCATGCGTCAGTTAAGTTTCATCTATGGCAAAATTCAAATGAGCACAACTGGTTTGAACTGCAGTGCTAACCGCACACTGTTGTATGAACTATGGTTATTTTTACCTGAAACTAGTGCAAAACCTGAGGAGAACCAGCATATACAGTAGAACCCCTCTAACCAAAACCCCTGAATACTGGAGATCCATCCAAACTGAACTATTTCTGCAGTCCCAAAATTTGGCCTTCTTATTTCATATAAAAAATACACCTGTAAATCAGAACCCCTCTATTCTGGAAACAGGAACAGTTTTCCAACACTGAACCTCTATATACCAACAAAACATTATCTCTGAAAGATGAAAAACTTTTCAGGCAGTCTGAATTTTGGCTTTTGCCTGTTATCATCATTTATACCAGAATATTTCTCTAATTGAAAACCCCTAAACCAAACTTTTACTTTGGTTCTGAGACCATTGATTAAGTTCAGACAGGTTGCTCTATATCTAAACATAAGTGGGTTTTAGTATTCAATGTCTGGCTAACCAAAACTATAAATCTAATTAAAATGCCATAAGTGTGCTACAATGCTACTTATACTGCCTCTCGCTAACACTCATCATCTGTTTCTTTCTGCTTAACCTTTTTACATTAATTTTAGAGGAATCTGTACAACCTATGTTAATTATGCTCTATGTTTGCTTTCCAGATCTCTAAACAAGAGCTTGATCCTTAGAATGTGAACTATGTCTGCCAACACTCGAAAGTCTACCCCCCAAGAACCTGTTATTTCTGGCTTTCCAGTCAGAAACTCTACCCAACATACCTACACTAAATCTCTAAGTAAAGATGGATGGATGGAGGCTACTGTTTATGTCATCTGCAATCATTGAATACTTCCATAAAAATACTTCCTCTTCGTATTTAAAAGTTGATTGATAACTAGAACTGCTTTTGAGAAAAGCGCATGTCTCCCACAACTGCCTAATCATCTGAATAGTAGTATATGAGTCAACCATGCACCAAGACCTCAACTGCCTTATCAGACTTTAAGTGCTTTGATTATCAAAAACAAGTTTCAAGGGCCACAATTCCGATGCCTGGGCCGATTTGGCTAGTTATCGAACTTGGCAGCGGACTTATTGACAAACATATTTTGTTCAAGTTTCGTGAAGATCGGATGAGAAACGTTTGACAGAGAGTGCAGACAAGCTTTGTGACAGACAGACAACACACAGACAGGAGTAAATCAATGTCTCCCACATCAGTGTGGTAGAAGACATAATTATTAAAGAAAATGGAGACAAGATACATACCCATAGCTGCCTCTTTAGTGAGCTGACCATGATACTTTGAGCTTTGTTCCAGAGCTTCACGTAAATCCCCCACGGAGTATGTATTGTTCTGTTGATTGAACATCTCACATGCTTTCTTTGTAGCTTAAAACAGAATTTAGTTGTTGTAAAATTTACTTACATTATGTCAAAGTCTACTGTTCTGTTTATACTATTGTACTTAAGCTTGATGATGGGGAAAGCTTGAAGTATATTTGAGTTATGCTTAAATCCTGGGAATACAGGAAGTTACAGGTTGAGTGATCAAGCCTATTGTATTACTAAATTGTTGGATTACTCAGGCTTTAATTACTATCTATATTACTACAAATGATCTATCCACTGACAAAGTCTTTTTTTCTCCACATCTGTTCAAGAAAGAGCACTGCCAATTATTTGCAGATACAACTTAGTACAAGTAAGAAATCGAAGTGCATGCTTATCTCCCTTGACTGCTGCTACAGACCTTAAGCACTGTAAAAAACACAACATGCTTAAGCCTGCTACCACACAAAAGCATTGTTCATATTCTACCAATATTCCATCATGCATAAAGGCAATTAAAACCAAGTTTAAAAGAAAAATCATCTTACAGTATTTACTTATTCAATTTGTATAATTATTCAAATTTCGCGAAACCATTAATATTTCTGGTGGACTTATTTTTGCGACTTTGGTGGTTTGTGGCTAAAACATGTATATTTATGCCATTAACACAGTTAAATAATTTAACAGTATGATAAATCAGATGAGTTTGTACCGTGTGTTGCTGATCTGATGGTTTCAGTTCTACCATGTCTAAATGCAGCTGTGCTGCACGACTCGTATGTAGCTACCGTCTTATTATACTGTTTGTAATACGCCATCTGTAAAACAAACACAAGAAGCTGTTTAAGATCTACAATCAAACATTAATAATATAGAAAGTTGGAAAAAACCAAACAGCAACAACACAAGAAGGTGTTAAACATCTACAATCAAACAGCAATAACATTTGCTTAAATTTTATAGGGTGACTGTAATGAAAAAAGCTTACAAACTTTGTTTTTTAAAATAAATTGTGCACTGGCATCTGACTGAGTAGTACAGACGTTACCTCTAAGGTGCTTGAACCACCTAGAGTACCACTTGAGGTTCAAGCAGTCAGTATCTTTTTGAAACAACCATTAACAATATCTGATAAATTTGCTGATAAATGTAAGTGGATAATTCTGCAGATTATAATTTGGAAGATATTACCTCTTCTTCAGTGAAATTTCATGTTAACAAAACAGATTATTTTACTGAAAATTCATAATAAAAGCAACAAATACATGCAAAAAAACTGTAGAATTTCACTTTAAACTTCACAAAAAATGCTTTCCTATGAAAACATCCTTTATGACTATAAATTTAAAACATCTTTCAAAAGTTCTCCTTCCACTTATGAATAAGTTTCCGATGAAGCCAATGCTTAGCTTCTCAAAAATCACCAAAAACAATTGTTTTTGAATATAACTGTATGTCAATCCACCAGTTGTGTAAGTCATTTTTTTTTTGCATCAAGCATAATTCTCAGTTCCTTGAATTGCAAATATGCGAAAAAGGAGCTGCACAAAAATTGTAAAATTGACAAATCAAAGATACGAGAATCAACACCTAACTAAACAATGAGCTTGTACCTGTATAACAAGCTGTAGAATTGCATCAGGACTAAGCTTCTGTTTCTTCAAACATTCTTTTGTAAATTTATCATATTCCAGGTGGTCAACATCTAGACTGGAGCATTTGGTGGCATAGGTAGTTCTTGCTTCATCAATATATTCCTTTAGCTTTGGATCCAGAGCAAACTCTGTGACAAACAACAGATTTCAGACTTTTAATTAAGAAATTGAAATTCACAACCCATCTAGAAAGCATAGCAGAGCAGAATTTTTAGGAGCAATTATAAACTAGTATCACATTAGTTGCACACAGTGAATAGAATTAAAATATAAATAAAATTTTGCAAAGGTTTTGTTATTTTGACCTTGTGTTATGAACTCGCACGTGACGTCACATTATTATGACTTCATACTTACACGACCTCACTGTTGAATCATACCTGAGCAAGTTCGCTTGTTAGAAATTTCACAGAATTCATAATGTGTTGATGGCCTCACACATACAAGAAGATAAGACGTTTTATTATAATTATGTTATTACATTTTGAAGTGCTGTTTTACTACCAATCCCCCATTGGAATAGTTAGTATATAATGAAATGGAGGTAGAATCTCTTATGTTACAACTGTAGGAGTAGAATGTTACAGCAAATCACATTTTATAGTAATTAATCAAAGGTAGTTTGCAATGTATTTATATAGCATTTGCTTCAGATGGTGTTAGAATTTCCAATACTAAATCCTGTTCCAAATGGTATTTCATACACTTTAAGACTATTTACTTATTCTAAATTTTAATGGGTTATTATTCTAATGATCTCCAGTTTTACAAAGCTAAGGTATCATTGTAACTACAAATGACTTTAGCAATGTAACTATTAAATGAGATAATTACTTATATATGAGCCGTGCCATGAGAAAACCAACATAGTGGGTATGCGACCAGCAAGGATCCAGACCAGCCTGCGCATCCGCGCAGTCTGGCCAGGATCCATGCTGTTCGCTTTCAAAGCCTATTACAATTAGAGAACCTGTTAGCGAACAGCATGGATCCTGACCAGACTGCGCGGATGCGCAGGCTGGTCTGGATCCTTGCTGGTCGCATACCCACTATGTTGGTTTTCTCATGGCACGGCTCATATATTATAAAATACAGTTGCTGTAAAAAAGTCTTCCCAAGTACTGAATTTGCAAATGTTCCGAAATAGAAATCCATAAATGATGAATAGCCTTCAAGTAGCTCAAATCATGGTCTAACAGAAAACTAATTACAATATTTATTTAAAATGAGTTACAACAGCTTAAACCCTTGAATTATAAATTCTTAGAAAAGATACGAACCATAGCCAGAAAAAAAGGTGATATATGCATCTGCATGAAGAATAACAGACAAATGCAGAATGTTTTTGCAGAAGTTGTGAATAATATTATAAATTGATGTTAACAAGAGCACCGCCTTGCGGGTGCTGACGCTCATCTGATTTTTTTTTGTGTAATAGAAATATTGTCCTACCCATGATTTTCTAAGTCTAAAAAGGGCCATCATTCTTGCAAAAAGCAGGACAGAGTTATGTTTCTTGATGTTCAGTGTCCACTTATGATGGTGAAAAACTGTTGCAAGTTTTAAAGCAATAGCTTTGATAGTTTATGAGAAAAGTTGACTTAAACATAATACTCAACCAAGAAAATGATTTTCTAAGTCCAAAAGGGGCAATAATTATTGCAAAAAGCAGGATGGAGTTATGTTGCTTGCTGTACAGGGTCAGCTTATGATGGTGAACAAGTGTTGAAAGTTTCAAAGCAATAGCTTTGATAGTTTAAGAGAAAAAGTTGACCTAAACATAAAACTTAACCAAGAAATCTGACATTTTCTAAGTCCAAAAAGGGCCATAAATCTTGCAAAAAGCAGGATGGAGTTATGTCTCTTGCTGTACAGGGTCAACTTATGATGGTGAACAAGTGTTGCAAGTTTTAAAGCAATAGCTTTGACAGTTTAGGAGAAAAGCTGACCTAAACATAAAACTTAACCAAGAAAACTGATTTTCTAAGTCCAAAAGGGGCAATAATTCTTGCAAAAAGCAAGATTGAGTTATGTTTCTTAATGTACAGGGTCTGCTTATGATGGTGAACAAGTATTCCAAGTTTCAAATCAATAGCTTTGATAGTTTAGGAGAAAAGTTGACCTAAACATAAAACTTAACCAAGAAATCTGATATTTTCTTAGTACAAAAGGGGCCATAAATCTTGCAAAAATCAAGATGGAGTTATGTTTCTTGCTATACAGGGTCAGCTTATGATGGTGAACAAGTATTCCAAGTTTCAAAGCAATAGCTTTGATAGTTTAGGAGAAAAGCTGACCTAAACATAAAACTTAACCAGGCAACGCCGACGCCGACGCCGACAACCGCTCAAGTGATGACAATAACTCATCATTTTTTTTCAAAAAATCAGATGAGCTAAAAATGACGATAAATGGTAAAATATTTAAACAGCAAAATTCTAATATAATTTTATCTAACTATTTAACCTGAAGAAGGTATTTAGCCAAAATACAGTAAAAAGGAGTTTACTATTCATATAATTTACAAACAAAACCACTGATAACACCGTGTACAAGTAGCTTTAATGAAATTTCTGCAATAAATGATTCTTTTCATTTATTTCTTTACTCATGAACAAATTTTTCACCTATTCTGTAGTGAATGAGATTCTTCTGAAATTCAGGACTTTCTCCTTATAATTACCTATATTCTGTACAGTTAGAGCAGAATCCACATTAGATGGTACAGTGCTAGGGTGGACAAATGGTTTGGTGGTTGACTCCTTCCAAACTTCATTGAAGTATCTAAGAACTGCTACACCATCACCCCATGCATGCTCAAAGTTTACTGCTGCTCGACCATCTTTTGTAAGTATTAGGGAGAAACTTTTATCAAACCACCTGAAATCATTACAAAATTATACAGCAGGAGTATATGTATATAAATGAATGTAAAACTTCAATGCATCACTGAATAATTAGCTTAAAGAAACAAGAGCTCTTTGTGAACAAATATACCCAGGAGATTGCCTGTCAGTGGCATGCTGGTATGTAATTTTGTATGCTGTTACATTGGACTTTCACCAAATGACCTCAGGAAAAGCTGAGGTCACTGACTACAGACAATAATCCTATGCAGGTTAATAACCAAAGCATTTTTTTTATTCATCCTATAAAGTTTGATGACTGCAAGCCAAAGCGATTTTTTAAATATTCAGCTAAAATCATTTCCAGTCTCGAGGTCACTGTAACAATGACCTACAGACCCCAAAACAATAAGGGTCATCTACAAATCATAGGCAATCATCCTATGAAGTTTGACTGGTGTGACACAAAGCATTCTCTAGTCACTGACCAGAAAACAAATGGTTTACCAACATTGGGCAGAACAATATATCCAGTTCTTTGAAAGGGGCATAACAAAATTTAACAGAATCTAACTAGAGCTGTGGAATGCAAACTTTTTATCACCAAGTTTAATCTGCCCTACCAATACCCAAAAGAGCCGAATACAATATTCCAGATCAAGATACTGTTATAATAACTTTTTTATTTTTATTATACACTTCCAGCTGCGTAAATACTCTTCTGAAACAAATAAATATTTATTTAGCTGAAATAAACTTCAATGTGCAGGAATACAGAATTGTAAGCATTGTCTGTCAGTCAGCTATGCAAGATAAGCCTTATTTTCAAAAGAATCAAAGTGAAAGTGGCACAAATTATAAACATACTTGAACGTTCTCAATTTCATTAAATATAAAAAAAAACTTTTAAGTCAGGAGACCACTGAATATCAAAAGCCAACCTGTTTGTTCCATCTCCATGAAGAAAGTTCCTGGTTATCTCATTAGGATCCTCAGGTGTAGTATCATCTAGTGCCAGCACAAAGAGGGCAGAGTCTACCAGCTTCATGTACCCCTCGTTCATCACCCCTGATGAAAAGAAAGCTGATTCATTCATATCGCCTGTTGAGAAAATATTAAGTGAGCTTCACTATTAAGGCTAGTACAAATAAATCTAACTAAAATCATCTGTATGCTTCAAAATGAAAAAACGGCTTGAATAATTCACACGGCATTTAAAATTTAATTCATAAAAGACTTATAAACCTTACTTTTTTTTTTGATAAGTCAAGAAATTCTAAACAGCTACATTTTCCATAAGCAACTAGAGCTTTCATTAAAGGTGATTAATACCCCCAGATGCCGCTTTGACATAGCGAAAGTCAAATATTGTGCACTCAGCATGTTGTCTTGATTAGGTTATCAACTAATGCTGGTCTTATGAAAATCATTCCAGTGGTAAAGAAGATATACAGAGGACACAAAGTTAATCTACTTCATCTTTTACCCCTTAAGTGTGACCTTGACCTTTGACCTTCTGGAAGTGAACTATTCAATCTTTGATCTCCAAGCGTGAGCATGCTTGGTTGTGTGCTGTGCATGTTGTTTGGTGAGATAAACAATTGATATTAATTTCATGAAAATCTTCAAAGCTGTTTATACAATATGGAGCAGACACAAAGTTAAACTGTTAGTTAGACCTGTGTCTTAGTGTAACTTTAACCTTGGACCAAATGAGCTGGGTATGCTCTCTGACTGTTGACGTTAACAAATGATGCTATTCTAATAAAATCTTCAAAGCAGTATATAAGCGGACAAAATGGATGGACAGATGGGTGGAGGGACTTGAGGTACTCCAATACAGCCCCTATATACTTTGTATCTGGGGGTATAATAAAATAATATGAGATGTTCTGTGTTTTTCAAATATCAAAACATGTTGCAGAAGATTTTCAGCAGGACCATCTGCAGGCATTTTACATACAGATTAAATTAGGCTGCATAAAGTTGGTGTTCTCTTTAGAAAGACAAAATGAACATTTTGCAGATACTCTCAGGTCAGTGGAGTGAAAAAGAGTAGTGTTCTAGAAAATTTCTAGGTTACAGAGGTCTTCAAACATTCAAACACTGAACACAAACAGTTTCAACAGAACTTAAAAACAATGAAAATATTAATTTTTTACCACCGTCTTTCAAATCTGCAAAGAAGTAATCAAGAATATATAACTGAAAATGTTATGTTACATGAACCATCAGATGGACAAGCAAAAAAAAATCCAATGAAAACTGAAAGAAAACCTCAAGTTTCCAAAATGCTTCAGCCCAGTTTAACAAGACAAAAATGATGCCGTATCAATAATGTTCAGGCAACTTACTTTATCTTTGCTCATGGTAAGTTAAGGATCTGATGGCTTAATCTTAGCAGAAGGGAAACAGAATCGAACAGATGACTTTTGATGGCTCAGTCTTGTATTTAAACCCACATGGAAACTGTGGTCATTTTTTAACAAATAAATTTATGTGAACAATTTTAGTCAAAAAGGTTCACTTTAGAATTATTTTTGCCATACTATGCTACGGTTTCAAAATTTCTAATACAAAATGTATATATTTAGAGGCTATATACCAACAAAAGAAATTGTTCTTTGTTTCATATAAAATTCAGCTACTTCAGAACAATTTTGTTACAGTTTCTAGATTTTCACTCCGCCGTAGACCTATTTTCCACAAGATATCCATACATTTGCTTCAAGAAAACGAAAAGAAAAAGGGGTGTTGAATAGTATGCAGTGAAATGCAGGGTTCCCGCTGTCGGTCGCCAATGGCGCCAAATGCGACAAAATGTAAATTCTGGCGCTAAAAATCTTCAATTGGCGAATTTCATTGGCGCCTACAAGATAATCGTCGATCTAATCTTCTGATCTTTCTCAAGGACGCAATAACAGATTATCCGATATTTAACACTACACGAAGACAATACACAACATGTCAATATCGATTTACACCTTGAGGCATAATTTAAAAGTTCGCCAAATCACTAGAGCGTTCCTCCACGCAAGAACGATTACCGGTCAATCTGATTCGCCAAATTTAGCCCCGCCTACTTACACGAAAGCAAATGAAACGAAATATTAGCTGTGTCCTTCGTCTAATGCACCACTTTTTTTATGATGCAAAACGCGACATAATTACAGTTATTTAATGACAATCCGATTCGCGAAGTAATTGAGACCGAGAAAATGCCGGAAAATGACACGTCATAGCGTATCAAAAGATACACATATTCCGATCGTAATAGATAAATTTTGCAAAAGCGGTGTTAAATAAATCGTTGCCTTCGTAAAATTCAGTTGCGGTCCTGTAATTTCAATTAAAGAATTTTTGAGATACAAATGAACTAAAGCAGCTCTTTTGGTTCTTTTACTTGCCCAACCTAAAGCATTGACACACAGGATAATTTTAAAAAGCTAAACCCCAGAGCTTCAAAGCAAAGTGCTAATAATACCTGTAGGTGGTATTTTCGCTATGTTAGTATGTATGAAAGGGAGAAATTTAGTTATATATACAATGAAACTTAAGTATTTTTTAAAAGCTTTTCAAAAGTTACAAAATAATACAAAACAACACTGTTTTTGATAAATGACCTAAATAAATTTTGAAATAAAAAGTTAAAAGAATAAAGAGATAAATATTCATGTTTTAAAAACATCTATTAAGTGAAAGTGACCATTAAAGGGAGATAATTAAAGATGGCAAACTATATAAAGGGATAATTTTATAGATTGAGCAATTACTTTTGTTTAGAAAATGTTCTTGAAAATGGTTGAGAAGATTAAAAACTATTTTTGATTCAATGTGATATTAGGATAAATATTCATGTTTTAAAAACATCTATTTAGTGAAAATGACCCTTAAAGGGAGGGAGATAATTAAAAATGGCAAACTATATAAAGGGATAATTTTATAGATTGAGCAATTACTTTTGTTTAGAAAATGTTCTTGAAAATGGTTGAGAAGATTAAAAACTATTTTTGATTCAATGTTATATTAGGACAGACTGGTTCAAGAGCAAATTGAATGGTTACTGTAAAGAATCAAATGAAAAAGAGATTAAATAAGAAAATGGTATGTCACCCATCACAGACTATTGGCTCCAACTTGAGAGCCACTGGCGCAAACTTTTCCTGATTGGTGAATTTGTTGGCGCAAAGTGAAATTGACCCAGAGGAAACCCTGAAATGCAAGTCAACTGAAGTCACGTACCCTCATATTGCCACATTTCAGAAAGCGGTCCGCAGAATAAACACCCTATTTTCGTTTTCACGTAAACAACTCTAAAACATGCAAATATTAGCATGAAAAGTGTCCTATTTTATGTAAAATTCATTCCACGAGTGAAATAATGCCCATTTGGCTCCTGATTTATGCACAAATGCGCGAAAAATGGAAAAAACTAGGATCTATTTATTAGGGACTTCTTTCGACTACACCATGGAAGCACATTTTTGACTGAATTACTGCATTATAACCTATAAGGGGAACTGTTCTATTTATTTTTCACAGAACCTTCATTAAAGACAAATGCGCAGTTCCACTTACAAGTCAGAAGTTAAAGTTGAGAATTTGCATTTTTCTAAGGCCACTCCATGTCCGATATTTGGCCAAAAATGTCATCTCGTGTGCGAGTTTTCGCTTTTTTCGAGTGTTTAACATTAGTTCAGTAAATGTTTCGATGCACAGAAGGTAAAACGAGCACTATTTCATCTAAAATGCCAAGGATTTAACAAATCCATCATGATTTCATGTCTAAATCATACAAATATGGGATTTGATCTGCACCAGATTTCGCGAATTTATCACCCCATGTGCGATTGAAACAATGCCCATTTGGCTCCCGATTTACGTGCAAATGTGCGAAAAATAGAAAAACTAGGATCTATTTATTAGGGACTTCTTTTGATTTCACCATGGAAGCACATTTTTGACCAAAATTACTGCATTATAACCTGGAGGGAAATCTAGCATCATCCTTTGGCAGTCAAAATATCTGACAAATCACAGTATGGACAATTTTAGTAAACCAAGACATGTTACAGTCAAATCACTATGAAAACAGAAATTTCAAAATTTCTATATTGCTAAAAATGAAAAACTTGCCACACCCCATGACAGCCACGTTTTTTGACAAATCGAAATAATCTGAACAGAGGGTTATCTAATGTCTGTTTGTATGAAATCATTTTGAATTGGGCCAATGCTTTTCTTAGCCTAGAGTTATAGCGTCAATCATAGTATCAGTGGGAATAAAGAAATCTTTAGCAAGTTCATATAAACTTAGGTGAAAATAATATAAACTTAATTCGAAACATTATCTACTTGTCCATACTTAAAAGATCAAAATTATTTGAAACTGCCTTCTACTCTTAAATCAGTGTCTTTTTAACCTGTTGACCCCAAAAAGTACTATATCTAAATCCCGTAACCAGAATCATTGTTGCCCTAGCTTATAGAACTAAATTCTAGTAAAATCTACAATTTTATCAAGAAATTAACTAGAATGTGTCTGTAGGACACAGGGTGTGCCCCCCCACTGGTACGTTTGTCACAAACTAGAGCTATCACTAAAGGTGATAAATGTACCCCCCGCATGCACTGACACAGTACATTGCAATTTGACGCACACAAGATTGCATAATTATGTGGACTGTATGTATATAGACTACATGTATATAGACTGAATGTATACAGTATAGTAACAAAAAAAAAAGTCCCATAACTATGCAGAATATTTATCCAAAAGAAAGTAACATGCACCATGCACAACTAGGGTTGGTACTGATCACTTGTGTGAAGTTTCATTAAATTGTGTGCAAGGGTTCGGAAGCAGGGCTTCGGAACTTTGCCGGTTTGTCGGTTTTGGACTGATTTTTGACTTTTCAGACCGATTCCTGAAGTGAAAAAACGAAAAAAATTGGTCCCGTAAAAATGGAGAAAAGTATAAATTTCGGTCTGATATCTCAAAGAGCTATAAAAATAATTATTTTATACTTTGGATATCTCAATACACGATCACCTGCCAAGTAGGAAATTGTTGGTTGCACCTTCAGATAATCAATAAACGTGTCAATCGGTCTGATTGTCACTTTGATAATCGGTCCGTAATTAGCGCGTGACGCAATCAGTGCTCGCGCGGCACATCCTTTAATGTTTGCTGACAGCCGACTGCGGTGTATTAAACATTTTTGACTGGTTTCCTAACGTTTCTGACTGGATCCAAATCATTTCGACGGGGTTCCACTTCTTTTATTTAGAATCCGATGGATGGTTTATTTCAAAAGGCTATGTTTGATCACGGTAACAAACAAATGGTCCCTGCATTTAATCAAAGAGCTATAATTGTACATTATAGGTCTTTGATTTAATGAGACATCACACGGAAAACCGATAAAAATATTTTTTATTATTACTTGATTTGAAAAAATTACACGATTCATTTGTTGGGGCTCCAGTTGAAACATATGCAGAAAATCGTCTTTGCAACCCGACTGTACAAAAAAGAAAAAAATGGACGGGCAACCACGAATGATAAAGAAAACCGGAGTGGCACTGTTTATCAAATCGGTCTTTTAAAAAACGTTTCAAAATGAAATTTTGTTTACATCAGAAGAGAACATATAACTTTATAAAATGTAGTTACTTATTGAAGTACAACGTAAGTGAAATGAAATATCCGTGGCCAACCCGCGTGACGTTTTGGTACTATACATGCGGGAATTCGATCTCAGCGTTCAAATAACGTACACATTCGGTCCGCGGCAGAGTATTCTTTAAATACTGAGGCTGTTTAGCAGAGAATATGTGTCGTGTAACTCACTTTGACGCATTGTATTTTATAGAATTTCGTCAGAAAATGAGGAAACATCACAAAGTATCTGCCGTGTATACGGTATCGAAGTCACGTGCGTTGGCTTTTAGACTAGTTACGCACACGGTGTCAATGCCTCGTATTATCTCGGAAAAACCTAGAAATTTAAACAAAGTAACGATCACACATAACACTGAATAACTGTCTTCATTGTATGGTAACTTGCGGTGACTGGTAACTCAGTTTTAATGCATGACATGCTTATTTCTTTACCCTATCACGTTTTACAAAATATGTAATATTGGGAATGCGGTGGGTGGGGTAGCGCCGATGTCAGGATTTTCGTTTCGGACCGATTGAGTTTCCAAAATTTCCGGAGCCCTGTTCGGAAGATTAGGTGCACACAAGATTGCATATGCAGACTGTATGTACATAGTATGTTAACAAGAAACAAAGTCCCATAACTCTGCAATTTTTGTCGTTGGAAGAACCTAACATGCCCCATGCACAACTTCTGTTGTTACTGATCACAAAAACAATAAATGTAATCCTCCTTGATCATTAAAATAAAGCTTTATACATGTATTTGTAATATCTTTCTCAATTAAGGATAGTAGAAGCCATGATGGAGCCTCACTGCCCTTTGCATGCAACAGTATAAGGTGTGGAGATGGTGAAATCCATGGTAGTTAAAATAGACAAATAAAGGGAATACAAACAAGATGCCGGTATTCAACTGAAATCATCTCAGTTCTGGTTAAAAACAGTAATACATACTGGTACATGTACACATATAAAACAAATGGCGATAAAACATTATTTTTTACAAAAAAAAATATTTAGTAAGAAAAATGCCATTTATCAGATGTTATATCTACCTGCATTACAGAGCTGTGTTCTCACAGTGGACCATTTATCTCTTTCCATAGTGGTCAGCACACCGAGGGCATACTCATTTGGAGGTCTTGGATCATTCAGGATATACTTGATATGTGACATTATTGTCTCTGGTGAAACTATGTTTCCTAAACAATATATAAGAAGACTGCTTAAAAATAGGATCCTAATTAAAACCTAACTAAAGGGAAAAAAGTTATGACAATAAGATATCTGAGGTAACATTTTCATATATTATTGGAAATGTATATACCAGTGAGTAATTCTAGTTAATCAGAAACAAAACTAGTTAATCTATTAAATATCTGAGATGTACGTTTTTAGATATCTGGCATTTAGACCTGTTCAGATATGCCTGCAAAACTAACCTTAAAGAGTTGCTCTGACAAAGTAAAGCCATTTTTTACAGTCCCCTCCAAATAAAATCATCTAAATACGAGTATGAATTATTAATGGTATTAAAGACAAAACTGCAATTTCAATGGGTCTTATATTTGCAGACTTCAAAATTTTAACATGAAGTGAAAGTATTTTCTTGTTGAGATTTTATTCATGGACTTACACAACCAAAGAATCCATGAAATTAAGCCCACCATCAATATCAACAATTCGACAGGAATCAACATAATAATAATTGAGCCGTGCCATGAGAAAACCAACATAGTGGGTTTGCGACCAGCATGGATCCAGACCAGCCTGCGCATCTGCGCAGTCTGGTCAGGATCCATGCTGTTCGCTTACAGTTTCTCTAATTCCATTAGGCTTTGAAAGCGAACAGCATGGATCCTGACCAGACTGCGCGGATGCGCAGGCTGGTCTGGATCCATGCTGGTCGCAAACCCACTATGTTGGTTTTCTCATGGCACGGCTCATTATCTTAATAGTAATACACGTAAGTACAATGTTACTAGTTCACATAACTTTAAAAATAGATAAATTAAAAAAGAGCTATCTAAATTTGGGGATTTTTTTTTTTAAAGCAGCATTGATTTGATCAATTTCTCACAGTAAAATCTGATATATTTAATATCAAGCATAAAGTGAAAACTTTCGCTACATCTGAAAATGAGTAATTTAAACACTTACCATCTCTATCAATGGCATCAAACAGGTACATGTGACCTTTTCTGATTACCAGCATATGCTTGGCTGAACTGTCAGTGAATAAAACATCCTTATCATGTCTGTAAGGGAAACAGAATATTCATGCATGTAACCTTCCTTCTCACTTCAATCATTTTATATTAAATCCAAACACTGGTTCCACAGTCTTTCATAACAAAACCATGCAAAAATGCTTTGGTCCTTATCAAGCAAAACAACAAGTTATCAAACATAAATATTTGTGCACAAAATTCTGTAATTTGAAAGCATGTTACTGTAAAATCATTTAATTTTGTTGGGATGAAATTTCATGTAACATTAAAATACTCAACAAATGCAGAGCAAAACAGAAAAAAGAATTACAGCATCTTACTTTGGAATTCTAGTTGAGTTGTACAGGTTTGGGTATTGACTCATGTCTAATGGAAATGCTTTGTACCAATATGCACCATAGAACGAAATAGCTTGTGGCAGCATTCTGAAATAGACATCATTCTATAAATAGCAAACATAGTACACATAATACATAGAGATATACTGTGGCCACTTTTTAAAATCGTATTGAGACAACGTAAAGCATTCAGGGACCATCGGTGATGAAAATTGTATGTTTCACCAAGAAATCACTTAAATCTAGACTGGGAAGCTCAAAGCCACCCTTGTAAACAATGGTTGCTTCACATCTTGTCAAAAATGTTTTTACAAGAAATTTCATGGAACCTAAAACAAAAGGCTTTTAGCAAGAGCTGGTATTGATTTAGTATATTCAACACCTAAGTTCACTACAAACACTTTCAATTCAATGATCTACAAAAAGATATTACAGAAGATCTTTATGTTTAATCCACAGTCTGCAAGTGTCATATGGCATGTTTCATGGGTTGAGGAGGACCTAGACATCCCTAAAACATTATTCCAGACAGAAGTGGATATGTTGGTACAACAAATGACATTCCTACAGGTAGCTGATTCCTATCATAAAGGAAATTTTAACACTGGGATGTTTCAAAACTACAGCAATGATACTACAAGTGTTTTACCTGACAAACTTTCTGAACTGTAATGTATCGCTTTTCTTGGGATTCAGGTGATATACATCAGGTTCTAGCAAGTTAGCTCTGTATGTTTTCATGAAACGAAGTGATGACACTACCAAGTTAGTGGCTCTGACCAGCTGAAGCAAAACATATATTCATATATCATCTTTAAAAGGAAAGAAGCCTCTCTCATTAGAAATTCGATTAAGTAAAGGTCTTAATTTCTTGTTGCATTTTCTTTTAACATTATGTTACCTCGCCTTTTTAAGATACTTTTATATTTAACTCACTGGTCACTTAAGAGAATCTCCTAGGTAACACTTGACCCGTACTCTTACCCCTTAGCAGACCAACATCATTATAAACATTTGTGTAAGAAGTGTTTTGGAGAGTTGGATGATACAAAGAAATCAACTGCAACAGGCCTTAAACTTGGACATAGATGCTTTATTCACTCCTAATATTACTGAACTGTGTTCAAAGTCAATTCTTTTATTATGCATTCAATCAAATACAATGAATAATTTTCAAGTCCAATAGAACAAGTGACAGAGTATTGCAGTGGCAATGCAGAAGTCACCTACAGGTATAAAACTTTGTTTGTGTTGGTCCTTTGTGGTTGTAGTGTTAAGACTAAAAATGCTTCAAGGCATTTGGAAGCTAAGAAACAACAAGAGGACCATGATGGTCCTGAATCGCTCACCTCTTCCCACATGACCCAGTTTTGAGTATGACGTCGTTTTTTCTATTATTTGACATAGTGACCCAGTTTTTGAGCTCATGTGACCCAGTGTTGAACTTGACCTAGATATTATCAAGATAAAAATTCTGACCAATTTTCATGAAGATCCATTGAAAAATATGGTCTCTAGAGAGGTCACAAGGTTTTTCTATTATTTGACCTATTGACCTAGTTTTCGAAGGTACGTGACCCTGTTTTGAACTTTATCTAGATATCATCAAGGTGAACATTCTCACTAATTTTCATGAAGATCTCATGAAAAATATGGCCTCTAGAGAGGTCACAAGGTTTTACTATTTTTATACCTACTGGCCTAGTTTTTGACCGCACCTGACCCAGTTTCAAAACTTGACCTAGATATCATCAAGGTGAACATTCAGATCAATTTTCATGAAGATCCATTGAAAAATATGGCCTCTAGAGAGCTCATAAGATTTTTCTAATTTTAGACCTATTGACCTAGTTTTTGACCACAGTTGACCCAGTTTCAAACTTGACCTAGATATCATCAAGATGAACATTCAGACAAACTTTCATACAGATCCCATGAAAAGTACGGCCTCTAGAGAGGTCACAAGGTTTTTTTATTATTTGACCTACTGACCTAGTTTTTTATGGCACGTGACCCAGTCTCAAACTTGACCTAGATATCATCCAGGTGAACATTCTGACCAATTTTCATGAAGATCCATTCAAGGGTATGGCCTCTAGAGAGGTCACAAAGTTTTTCTATTTCAAGACCTACTGACCTAGTTTTTGACCGCAGTTGACCCAGTTTCAAACTTGACCTATATATCATCAAGATAAACATTCAGACCAATTTTCATACAGATCCCATGAAAAATATGGCCTCTAGAGAGGTCGCAACGTTTTTTTATTATTTGACCTACTGACCTACTTTTTGACGGCACGTGACCCACTTTCGAATTTAACCTAGATATCATCAAGATGAACATTCTGACCAATTTTTATGGAGATCCATTCACAAGTATGGCCTCTAGAGAGGTCACAAGGTTTTTCTATTTTTTGACCTACTGACCTAGTTTTTGACCGCACATGACCCTATTTTGAACTTGACCCAGATATCATCAAGATTAACATTCAGACCAACTTCAACAGATCCCATGAAAAATATGGCCTTAAGAGAGGTCACAAGGTTTTTCTATTATTTGACCTACTGACCTAGTTTTTGATGGCACACGACCCAGTTTGAACTTGACCTAGATACCATCAAGATGAACATTCAGACCAACTTTCATACAGATCCCATGAAAATATGGCCTCTAGAGAGGTCACAAGGTTTTTCTATTATTTGACCTACTGACGTAGTTTTTGACAGCACGTGACCCACTTTCAAATCTGAACTAGATATCATCAAGATGAACATTCAAACCAACTTTCATACAGATCCCATGAAAAATATGGCCTCTAGAGAGGTCACAAGGTTTTTCTATTATTTGACCTACTGACCTAGTTTTTGAAGGCACGTGACCCACTTTCAAACTTGACCTAGATATCATCAAGGTGAACATTCTGACCAATTTTCATGAAGATCTCATGAAATATATGGCCTCTAGAGAGGTCACAAGGTTTTTCTATTTTTAGACCTACTGACCTAGTTTTTGACCGCATGTGACCCAGTTTCGAACTTGACCTAGATATCATCAAGATGAACATTCACACCAACTTCCATACAGATCCCATGAAAAATACGGCCTTTAGAGAGGTCAGAATGTTTTTCTATTATTTGACCTACTGACCTAGTTTTTGATGGCACGTGACCCAGTTTCGAAACTGACCTAGATATCATCAAGGTAAACATTCTGACCAATTTTCATGAAGATCTTGTGAAATATATGGCCTCTAGAGAAGTCACAAGGTTTTTCTATTTTAAGACCTACTGACCTAGTTTTTGACGGCACGTGACCCAGTTTCGAACTTGACCTAGATATCATCAAGATGAACATTCTGACCAATTTTCATGAAGATCTTTTGAAATATATGGCCTCTAGAGAGGTCACAAGGTTTTTCTATTTTTAGACCTACTGACCTAGTTTTTGATGGCACATGACCCAGTTTCGAATATGACATAGATATCATCAAGATGAACATTCTTACCAACTTTCATAAAGATCCCACGAAAAATGTGACCTCTAGAGTGGTCAGAAGCAAAAGTTTACGGACTGACGCACGCATGGACGGACGGACGCTGCGCGATCACAAAAGCTCACCTTGTCACTTTGTGACAGGTGAGCTAAAAACTGTATTTACTTAAATTTCAATAGTGACCTTGTCCTACAAGCATAGATCATGTATACAATATATGGTCTCATCATGGGGAACATTTGTGTGCAGTATTAAGATAATCCATCAATGCACTTAAACGTTATGGAGCAGAAACAAATTTTTACTTGACTTTCGATAGTGACCATGATTGACCAATAACTATGGGTCATGTGCATGATAAATAGTCTAATCATGGGAAACGTTTCTGTGTAGAAATAAAACAAGAGCTGTCACAGGAGACAGCGCGCTTGACTATTTCCATGCTGGATAGTGAAACTGGGCACGTCTGAGGAAGCTGGAGCTGTCACTGGAGTGTTTAATGACTCAAATGGTGGATGAAGATATTGCACAATAGCTTGAGTCGGTGTCAAAAATATTAAGTTATCAGAGAGATAAAGATAAAGTGTATCAAAACACTAAATAAGTATAATTCTAAGCAAAAAGGGGGCATAATTCATAAAATTCATAAAATATTGGTGCAAGAGTTATACACCTTGTGCCATATGATGTGGGTGATGATGTGGAACAACTGCTTCAAGTCTGAATCAAAGCCATTTAGTAATTACTAAGATATAGTGAAAATGCATCAAAATTAACCTTAAATTCTAAGTAAAAGGGGGCATAATTCATGATAAATTGGTGCCAGAGTTATGCACCTTATGTCATATGATGTGGATGATAAAGTGGAACAACTATTTTAAGTTTGAATCAAATCCATTTAGTAATAACTGAGATAGAGTGAAAGTGCACCAAAACTTTAACCTGAAATTCTAAGTAAAAACGGGAGATAATTCATCAAATTTTGTGTCATATGATGTGAGTGATGATGTTCAACAACTGTTTTAAGTTTGAATGAAATCCATTTAGTAATAACTGAGATAGAGTGAAAGTGCATCAAAACTTTAACCTGAAATTCTAAGTAAAAGTGGGGGATAATTCATTAAATATTGGTACCAGAGTTATGGACCTTGTGTCATACGATGTAAGAGATGATGTGGAACAACTACTTTCAGTTTGAATCAAATCCATTTAGTAATAATTAAGATAGAGTGAAAGTGCATCAAAACTTTAACCTGAAATTCTAAA
This sequence comes from Mercenaria mercenaria, assembly GCF_021730395.1. Taxonomy (NCBI): domain Eukaryota; kingdom Metazoa; phylum Mollusca; class Bivalvia; order Venerida; family Veneridae; genus Mercenaria; species Mercenaria mercenaria. The sequence continues at coordinate 32,893,427 of NC_069373.1, read as the reverse complement.
TAAAAAGGGGGGATAATTCATGAAATATTGCCGTGAGATTTATGGCCCTTGTGCCATATGATGTGGGTGATGATGAGGAATAACTATTTTAAGTTTGAAACAAATCCATCAAGTAATTACAGAGATAAGGTGAAAAAAGAGAAAGTGTAAAAAAGCTTTAACCGAGGTGGGGACGCGGAAGGACGCCGACACCAGGTTGAGTAGGATAGCTCTCCATATACTTTGTATAGTCAAGTTAAAAATCCTTTAGTACAACTGAAAGTTATGGGGCAAAAACAAATATTCAATTGACCTTAAACAGTGACCTTGACCTTTAACAGACAAGCATAGGTCATGTATTGACACATTGTCTCATCATGGGGAATGTTTGTTTGTACAACTGAGATATTCCATCAATGCATATAAAAATATAAAAGTTATGGAGCAGAAACAATTTTTACTTGACCTTCAATAGTAACACTGACCTTTGACCTTCAAGCATAAATCATGTATGTGCATTATCTTCATATTGCCCTCTATATACAATCCAAGTTTTATGAACCTAGCTTGAAAACTTTTCAAGTAATTGCAGGATCCAGATTTGCCGATGGACAGACAGACGGACGAACAAACAGACTGTCTGAGGACATTCCTACAGTCCCTCCAGTGTTCCACCAGTAGGGGACTGATAAGTTTCATTGTTTAATCTATTTGAGTAAGTAGCTTGAAGTATATGTATTAGCAACATTTTTCTGACTGAAATTTTAGAACTCAGAACTTCTTACTGAAATCATGATTAAGTTATAGTCAGAGACAAGTTATGTTTGAAATCCTACCTGATCCATATACTCTGGCCTAGGGTCATCTGTAAATGTTATAAATGGGTTGTGAGTCAATGACAATGGTCGACGATCTTTCAAATACATGTCAAACCATGGCTCTGTAAAAATATAAACATATTAATACTGACATATTAGAACACTTGTTTTCAGTTTTTGTTGGGTTTAACAGCACAGAGACACAATTAAAGGTTAAATGGCGACATTCCAACCATTCAGAACTGCCAACCTTCTGCAAGCAAACTAGATGGCTTACTCACATGAAAGAAGTCGTCACCCAAAGGGAGATTACAAACCCACAGAAGGCCTCATTGTAAATATGTGATTTCATTTGTATCTGCTTATGTCATTGCATAACGAGTTAACCTTCGTAAAATAAAAGAAATTATTATTATTATTATTCATCTCTGACAGAAAATGTCAGACAAAGACAATGTTGACACATACACCAGCAGAGATGATTATATCCTTCAGCGACTGCAATTTCTGTGCAACAACATATTCTAAATGAACATTAGCTACATTACCAACAGAAATTGCATACAATTTAAAAAATATATTATTGCACAGAAATTGCTGTAACTGTGGGGCCACAACTTTAAATGTGTCTAAAATACTGAAGTTGTATTTTGTCTACCTGAGATATAGCTGGTATGTTTATTCTGTTGGTCCCGCTGAACAAGCTGTTCATGTAGTTCTGCAAAAAACAGAAAAAAATTTAGTTCTACAGATTCAATCACATATTGTCTAGAAACACAAACAAAAGAGTCAAGGATTTGATAACCTACATATAAAACATAGGAAACACTTTTTCGTAGAAATTTTTTCCGGCGAAATGTTTCAGAGGCCAAGTTGTCAAATTTTCATGATCTTTATTCATTATGGTGATTTGGCTACCATTTTAATTTTATTTAATATTTTGCTTCTGGTAACTCTGACAAATTTTCAAATTTTGAACCATCCCAGTGTACAAGTGGAGCTTAAGTGTTAAAGGCAGTGGTTTCATAGTTTTTCATTTTTAACATAATCATGAAGAGGCATGCAGCACATTAGAATGATTCTATAACCACACTTCCTGGGAAAAGCATTAGACTGATTCTCTACTGCACTTCCAGGGAAAAGCTACCTGTAGTTATAGTGTCTAAGGGGTCACAATAAAACTTTCAATAACCACCTGACAGTTTCTGGGCAAAAGTAATATTATGTGAAATTTTGGTAAGGACATTAGTTTGGAATATATATATTTGAATAACTTTCATGAAACAGTAGCAAATGTCTCTGGTAGATGAAATTTAAGAGTGACCTATGTTTAATAAAGAGCTGGTATAAGTGTGATACATGTACCACATAGGGTTTTATCAATAATCTCTTAGTTCAGTGGTGGCAACTCACAATAGCATCTTCATTTACGGGTTTAGTTAAGTGTAACTGTTTAAAATATATAATAGACTGTACTTACCTTTTCCTTCCCCTTTCAAAAATTCATCAACTAACTGTTTAGTTGAGGCATGTTCTTGTTCTGTCTGAAGCACAGCCTGGGATGCGAGATATCTCTCACACGTTTGTTCAAGCTTTGGAATGGGAAGTCTTGGTAAGCTTTTCTGAAAGTGATCTGACGGGACAATGCTCTCATGTATATAGTCATTGCTACTCGACTTACATCTGAAAGTATCAAGTTTTATTTGTGTACCAGAAATATACTGTAAAATTGCACAAGAGCTGTATTATGACAACACAATTGATTAGTTGTTGCTGTTTGACATAATTTGAGCCGCACCATGAGAAAACCAACATAGTGCATTTGCGGCCAGCATGGATCCAGACCAGCCTGCGCAGTCTGGTCAGGATCAATGCTGTTCGCTAACGGTTTCTCTAATTGCAATAGGCTTTGAAAGCAAACAGCATGGATCCTGACCAGACTATGCGGATGCGCAGGCTCGTCTGGATCCATGCTGGTCCCAAACGCACTATGTTGGTTTTCTTAAGGTAGGGCTGTCATCGATAGAAACGATATCGATGTATCAACGATATTTTTTGGTCGATCGATTATCGATTCCCATTTTCAAAAATCGATATTTTACAGAGAGAAAAAACAACTGTCTAGATAAACACTCAGACCCTCTAAAACAACTTTTTCTGCCTGCAAAAATGTGCCGAAAGTAACGGAAGTTGTCAAACAAGGTCATGTCTAGACTTGTACCGTAGCAGTCTTTTCCCACTAGCCGGCACTACCTATATGGGTAGAAGTAAAAAGGGCTCAACTTCAGAATCTATTTGCAAAAAGTTACGTTGTCCTGTCTTGAAAGGTCGCTTCGTTGTTTGTGCATGTAAAAACATAGAGTATATATACTGTTTCTACGTCAATCTCGGCTTTTTACTTGTTCGCGTATAGCTGATCACTCAGTAAAAGGTACAGAATTTAGCTAGTGCCCGTAACAATAACAATCAAAGATGGCCGAAGAGGAAGCCGTCGCCGGCTTAAATAGTGGAAAAACAGTCAAAAGACGGAAGGAAAAGCTTTGTTTTGGTTCGTAGAACCACAGGGTGTTGCTTAAACATGCCTTTCAGTACAACAAACAAACAAACACTACAAATTTGAGGCCCATTAAAAACTTGGGTAGAAGTTAAAAAAGAAAAAAAAAAAAAAAAAAAAAAAAACTTGCGGTGCCAGTACCTAATCCGAATGTAAACTTGTGCAAGGTAAAAATTAAGACAGGGTATGAAACAGGCTAAAAATAAATAAAAACATTGTAAATAAATAAATTAATTAATTTAATAAATAAATAGATATCTGTGGAAGAGAAATGCAGAATTTTAGCTGTTTGAAACCCAACTCCAGTGCCTGGTATTATAGTTTACTAGGTTGTAAAGTAGGATAAATGCAAAAGAGGAGTGAAGGCACAATGAAGATCTATAAAAGATTTCATTAATTTTCATTTATTTTATTTATTTCATAGATACAAATACAACACAATCAAACAGTAATATAAAAAGTAGGCAAAAAAAAAGACATAACATTAACAAGAAGGTATATAGCATGCCCATAAACAAAGAGATTGTTAATCTAACTTAATAATCGATATATCGATGTATCGTCGATATTTGTCTTCCGATATATCGGTATCGTCGATATGCAAAAGACCCAATCAATGACAGCCCTATCTTAAGGTGCGGCTCATTTACTAGCTTTGACATAGCTTACATACAAAAACTTTACCAAAATATTCTAAGTTTAAAATGAGACATAGTTTTGTAAACTGTAAGTCGGGCATAAAGAAACTGGTTAAAAAGAGTCATTTCATAAACATGCCTGTAAAACTTCTATATTTCTATGGTAATTTTGACTATTTCAAAGTGTAGGCCAGAGTGATGCAACTATCTTTGTTAGATCACTTCATGATGCTAAAGACTTGCTTGGAGTTCTAAAGCATTCAGTCCTGTAGTTTCCAGAAATATGCTTACATGCAATTCTTTCATTTTTTGTTAAAAAGGGGCATAACTTTTACATCTAGTTATGCCACTTTTCCTGTGAGATCAACTAATGATGCTGAAGACATGCATTAACTCTGAAAGCATTTTCCAAATATTTTTTGAGAAACCTGCTTTCATGATTAACTTTAACTGAAATTTCTAAATGAAAAAGGGGCATAATTTTGACACAATAAAAGATAAAGTTATTTTACTTCTTTTGTAAAGTTATCTAATTTTACTTCTTTTGTAAAGTTATCTAACAATACTGAAGACATATGCTTTAAGTTTTAAAGCTTTTCAGTAACAAGTTTTTGAATAAACTTGCTTATATACAAAACTTTTGCTATACAGATAATCATGGAAGGATGACAACGAATGCTTAAATATTTAAAAAAATAAAAAAAAAACGCTCTAATAAAACTCTGATAGTTGCAGGTACTTACTGTTAAGTAAATACTGATATAACTATGTATAAAATTGTTAGAAATATATGGAAATAAAAACAAATCAGCAACTTTGCAGAGAATTAAAACATAACTGGTAAATTTGAAATTTTCTTATCAATAAGTTTCACTTAGCCATATCCTTTATTGCAATTCCCTATTATGCAGATGTGAATTTTTTTATTGTAAAGTACTGTTTTTTTTCACAAGGCACTTTAGGTACTGAAACTAACCAAATGGCAGAGCAAATACAATACATAAAAGAATCTTAAAGATCCAGCTTAACAATGTCCTGTACTGAATCAGGTTAAATATGTAGGTTTGAAAATGTAAGAGGCATGTTATTAATTAAATTTTATGAGAATATACAAGATTTCCCCTCAAATGATATCCTCTCATACTGAAGCAATACCAACCTGCAGAACTGCACTGAAACTTGAAGCCCAGGGATGCTGTTCTGAAAATATATACAAGACATAATTGTAAAATCATTATCTATATGTGTAGTCCCATTCATTGGTAGATACACAGACATATGATTACTGTATTTACTTGCCAATCAAGCAGGGAAATTTAGAAACTATTTCATATCCAAAGTCGCTTTCCCATCTAATAAGCAGTCAGGGGTGTAACTGTTTTAAGTTATGTAACCTATTTCAGTTATTTTTTTAAGCATTTTATAACCTGTATAAGTTATAAAATATAAGTGTACCTAGGTAAGTTATTCAAAAAAAAGTCTTTTTGCTGTTCTCACAAAGTGACCTATACAGTGAAATAAGTAGCAATATGTGGTTAATCAAATTCACTTTTAGTCTGATCATGACCTGATAAGCATAATGGGATGCTAAGAGTTTTATAGCTTTAAACCTTTTGCGTAAATCTTTATCAGCCTTGCGTAAAAATTTTTACTACATAGCCGGAAAGATAAGAGTTCAGTGAATCAGGAAATAATTGCATTAGTCACATTCAAAATGAGGAATTGGCACAAAAGGGCTTTGTAATATTTTATGATAACTGAAACAAGTTATGAAAATATAAGCAATAACTCAAATGGATTATAAACTGCTATAACTTGAAACAGTTAATTACACCCCTGACTGATAAGCAGATAAAGTTCTCCAAGTGAAAATCAATGATGGTGCATTATTCACAAACATGCAGATTGTCCAAGTTTGTTTGCATACAACACTTATATTCTCTCTTAAAAATCATCTGTCCTGTGTTATAAAATGATGATGAAATCAAACTGCCCCTTACAAAATGGTCAACAAGATAATTAATGAAAAGCTGTGAATATGCTGTTTAGTTACATTATTACCTGTTATTCACTAAATATTTCGATACTTATCTGCAAACAAAATTTTGTGTGAATACATACTAATAGTCTAGAATAAACCACTGCATTATTTAGCCAATAAAACGAAAGTTTGCCGAAATCAATAATGGCGAGATACATGATCTTGGCTTAACACTGCTGGTAACTATATAAATACACACAGTCTCTTAAAGGGATTGGCAATATCCGGTGGTCTTCCCCTCTATGGAATGAAGTATATTATATCCACCTCAATCCCGACCAGCACCCCTAAGACTGTCTTAAACTTATAGATATTGAACTATGACAATCCCTAAGACTGTCTTGAACTTACAGATACTGAATTATGACATTCAGAAACGTTTCTAAATGAACGTATTTTTTACCTCCCTTTACTTTTGTTCATTCCGTAAACAGAAAGGAAGATTTCCGGATATTGCCAAGGGATTGACAATGGAATGTATAATACACGTCTTGAACAGAAAGTAGAAATATGGGATAATATGCCGATATTGTAGTATCCGAATACATGGCAACTGATATGTTACAATTTTTGACCTTACATTTTTATGTGCATGAATGCAACTCCAATTTTCAAATACCTTTGATATTTCTAATAATGTCGCTTGACTTAACCTAATAACAGGTGGCTGTCTCGATAATAAACGATACATTTTTTAAAAATTCTACCCCAATGCTCAAGAGCAGACAACCCAACGGGGAAGGTGTAACTTACTTGCGAATGAAGTTCTGCTCTTGTAGACTGTGGGCTATACTACGACTGGAGCATATCTAACGACGACTGTAACTCTTCTTCTTCACTCCTTCAAAACTCTGAAGATTATGTGTAGGCGCGGAATAAAAAAATGATGGTGTTTTTACAACAGATTTGTACATGTGCCAAAACATTAAAACTTTCCAAATTCTACATTACTGGTACTGATGATAAACCCGAACAGAAAATACACTACTGGTTTCGAAGCAGTTTCCGTCATAAAATGAAGGTTTTTAAAATATCTTTTTTCTTGAACGTTTCAGTAACGTAAAATGCTCCCAAAGAGAACACCTTAGCTCTTCTGCTTTACGAAAACATGAATATCAATAGTGTCTAGCGCACGTGATAACACACAGAGGGGCTCCAAAAGGGGTGAATAAATAGAGCTGAATCGGTTGACTACAGAAGCAGTTTCCGTCATCAATTTTTGTTTTAATATTTATGTACAATTTTACAGTGAATACGACTAGAAAAGCACCATCCGTGTTTTTTTTTAATCTTTCTGGTGAAATTAATTAATACAATTTTAAGAAATTTGAAGGTTCATGTGTTAAATTAGGCTTGTTGAAAATAGGAGGTAAAAAAAGCAAAACCTGAGACTCGAACTCGCGATCTCATGCTTGTGAAGCCGATGTTCTACCGATGCACAAAAATGACTCATTTTTATCTTTATTATGTATTTTTGGTAAATCATCTGGTTTCGACTGCCAAAAGGAGGAACTTTCAACTTAATTGGGGATTACAGAGGTATTTTTTGCGCATGCGCATTGGTTGCACGTGAAATCCCCCATGTGCGGAATGTAAACAAAACAATTATGGAATGAACAATTCGAGTTTTCTTGGAAAGTTTTTACCCTTTGTTGCTGAAATTTCACAGAGCTCTGGATTGCAGGGTAGCGTTGTGGAAACAATCTCGACTTCATTGTGAAGAATGTCACGAAACGTAAAATAACGCATTGACGGATACTACTAGCCGACGGAAACTGCTTCGAAACCAGTACAATACAATACAATACAAATTTTATTTAAAGTCGGTGCATATATGTAAACAGGAAAACATTAGATATGTATAGCTATTTACCGACAACCGAAAATAAGTTTTTTTAACTGTAACCTTTTTATTTCTGCAAATTGTAATTAATGGTAAAGCTTAACATTTGCTGAAAACTTTACACAATTCAAATTTGTATTTAGTAAGCAAACTCACTCGAAGTGAGGCCCTGAAAGACGTTTGTAAAATGGGGACTGTATGAACGTCGACTGATGATAAATTCGACCACTTTGTCATTAACAAAATTTTCTTCGTATTATTATATTGAAACTTTCCCAAAAAAACTGCAACAGTCATTCCTGATCAAGTAATGAAAAGTGACCCAATGCCAGGCCTTCATGTTTCGACAGTGAGCATACGCAAAAAACACCCTCTTCCCAAGTAATTTTGGATAAATCTTTCTATACAAATAACTGTAAGCCATTTATTTATACAGAATATTTACCAATTTTGTTTTTGTTTACTCCAGTTGGTGTTGTAAGTGGAAACTATTAGATGGTGTGTTCAATTTTATAAATAACCAATTGCTATCGAATATTTCCATGGTGGTCGACTTTATCATCAGTCCGGGTTTATCATCAGTACCAGTATAAATAAAACTTTGTACATTGGTCAGTATTTAAAAATTGAGGGAAGAGATTAGGACAGGCACAGTGAAAGAGATATGAAACAGTCAACTGTGGTTGCTGTGTGTGCGACAACTGGCAACATGTTCCACTGACCTACTGTCCTAGGGAAAATGAATACTTATAAGAGTCTTTGAATGTGCCAATGTGTTTGAAGCTGTGTATGTTACCATGTCCATGCCGTGTTCTTGGATCAGTTGAAATTAGTAAATTCTTTTCTGGGTATATGGCTACTACATGGTGGACGATTAAAAAAACATTATTAGGCGGGCTCTGGTTCTTCTTTAATATCTCTAATGATGACCAATTCAAATTTGTTAACATATCAGAAACGGAGCTTAATTTTGTATTATGATATCTATTAGTAACAAATCTAGTCGCCCTTCTCTGAACTTTTTCAACCTGATCTATCTGGCTTTTAGTATGTTGGTCCCGAATAGTACATGAATATTCCAACTTTGGTCTTACTATAGCTTTATATGCATGTTCTTTCACTTTAGAAGAGTTAATTTGAAGTACCTGTCACATAAGGTGTCCCTCAAGGCTCAGTCCTTGGCCCTCTCTTATTCCTATTATACATAAATGATTTACAGTCTTTACAATCACAAGTCAGGTTATTTGCAGATAACACCGCAGTTTACCTCACAATCTCTAAAGAACAAGATTGCGTCACACTACAACAGGGCCTCAAGAAACTAGAAATTTGGGAGAAATGTCAGGTCATGAACATAACAAGAAACAGAAAGAAATTTACACACAATTACATATTACATGGTCAAATCCTGGAAGTTGTCTCCAGTGCAAAGTATCTAGGTGTTGGCATAGCAAATGATCTCTCCTGGAATGCACATGTAGACAGAATATCAAACAATGCAAACAAATCATTGGGTTTCCTACGCAAAAAAACTTCCAGTCAAACACCAGAATATTAAAGAAACCTCCTATAAAACTCTAGATAGACCACAATTAGAGTATGCCTCTACGGTATGGTCACTGTGTGACCACACACACACAGAAACATACAAAATAGAAATGGTAAAAGAAGAGCAACCAGGTAGGTAAAGGGTCAATATTCAAACCATGTTAGTGTAACAAACATGTTAAATGATCTTAAATAGTTGGCAGACACTCGAGGACAGACGGACAATTGCTAGACTTTTCATGTTCTACAAAATCGTTCATGGTTATGTAGCTATTTCAATCCCTCCGTATCTAGTACAGCCATTGAGACTAACTCGCGATCGTCATATGCACGACCATTCCCTCAGGCAGATCCATACAGACATTAATGCTTTTAAGTTGTCCTTCTTTCTTAGCCTGGGAAGCCGTTGATAATATTTGTGCTTTGTCAGAAGAAATCATTTGTAATATCTATGCATTAAAGCTCTCACTTAATTTGCGTTAATTAGTGTTAATTGGCATTCATCGAGTTTCTGATATTATCACCTTGCAGATAGAAAAAAAAGTTAGAATTCCCAGGCTACTTCTTTCCATACACCGTTACCATATAGAATCAACTGCCACCCCTGATCGTTAATCAGCCTGATCCTGAACATTTCAAACAGGCTGTTAACGCATCGCACTACTTTTAAATGACCGCATCCTGCTTTTATCCTGATTTTATTCTTGTTAATACAGTTTTATCTTGCACTATCACGGGTGGTAAACGCGCAATCGAATTCCCACTGGGAATACGCTTAAAATGGGTTACGCGACTTCCGGTGTTTGTGTTGCGCATCAATATATACAAAATCGAGGTAGGTGGGTTTTTGTTTTTGTAAATAATGACACATTTACGAGTGTTTTCGAAAAAAAGCAAAATGCTATTCGATACAAAAATGAACAAAGATCGTACGTTTGAAATACCAAATTACTGATTTAAGAATCAGCTCTGATATCACGAAAACTCTGCTGGCTGTAACTGTCAAAAAAGTATGGAGTCATGAAAAATACTAATTTTCTAACTCTTGTGCCTTTTCCCCGGAAATGCGACGCTTCCAATGTTCAAACACGTGTAAAACAGTCATGAATAGTACATACACTTGAATGAAATGTTGCTTTTGGGGGAAAGATTGGCAAAAAACAATCGAGAATGGGGTTGCGCCCCGGGAATAGAGTTGCGCGTATACATTATATACATTATGATCGAGCAACTCTATTCCCGGTGCGCAACCCCATTCCCGATGAGATTTTGTCAATTATGTCCCGTAAGCAGGATTTGAAGCAAATGATTTTGATATCTGTTACTTCATAACAGTTGAGTATCATAAAAAAGCATCAGGTGTCTTCAGATTAGGCATATGAGGTCAGAAACTGCCATTTTTATTGGTTTCATACTTTTTCACGCTTCTTATCGCCACAGTTTTTGTGATAATAGAGCCGAATCATAAATTACAAACCAGATATTTCACATATATGATGTATTATCATATTTGTGTCGAATAGCATTTTCCTTTTTTCGAGAAAAATTATTCTTGACTCGTACTATGCAAAATCATAACTTCACATACCTAATAGACCATTTCACGAAGTAAATGCGCATGCGCAAACTGATTACCGTTAATCCGTGAATTAACGTGATTAAACGATAAGACAAAAACTGGGGGCTAAGAGATAGATAGATAGGTTATGTACAGCGTGTTAAGTTTGAGACAGTTTTCTTCATTTTTGGATCGAATTACTTTGAGACTAAACAATCAAATAGTCTGTATAGCTGAACGCTTTACTTAAATGTCTTACGATAGCTGACCAACCGCTGCGTCTGTAAATTATTGACAGGTGTAATGAGCGGGAATTCCAAACACAAGTTGCGTCCTTAATAACTTGTTTAATTAATAGCAAAAGCTGATCTTCACCCGATGTACAATTATTGAAAAGGTCAAATGCACACTTTTTACGCAAATGGCGTCGAAAAAAATCACGTTTTAGCCTAAATAGTTTTGACGTTGCTGTTTTTACAGCGATTAATTTAGTTTCGGGCGCCCATTTCAATCAAAAAGAAATTTATTTCATTTATTATAACAGGACCGTTGAAACCTATACGGTAATGTAAGTTTCAAATATGTACTCCGACTATTCGCCGAAGGAATTCTTACTTAATGCAAAGACCATGCCAAAATCTTTCTACGAAATTATTATTTTCGAACGGAATGACTAAGTAATGTGTAAAAACCATTCCATAGAATTAAAAAAAAAACAACTGAAATCATACAAATTTATTTTACTGAAAAATGAGAGATAAAATGCGGGGACTCCGACTTTGTTTTCGCTATATTGTCTTCAATTTTCCCCTACCATCCTTTTTACGCAAGATTTAGGGAAAAATACAAACAACAACAAAAATTTCATTTTAAGCGTACTTCAATTTTGTTAGCAATTCTCCGATTTCTTTCCGATTTTTATTGTCACACTTGTATGCCTGAATGCATGTTACACACACCAAAAAAGTGTAATGAAAAAATGATACTTTTTATTAAACATTTTACTGCTCGTTCTCTCCTCCACAGATTTTTATAAATTTTCTGAAAATGATTCCCGAGATGTTTTTGAATAGAATAAGATAACAAAACTCCTTGACTACCGGGTTCATTTTCACGCTACAGTGCTAAGAAAATTAGGAAGTTAAAGGAACATTAAACATGTCTTTATCCCGTATTTTCCAACCAAGTTCATATTGTCTGTTTGTGGAATTTATTAATTTATTTGCAGCCTTTATATTACGGCTTGTAGCGTTATTAGATAGTGTTTTTTTTTTGTTTTTTTTTTTTTTTTTTTTTTTTTTTGTTGTTTTTATTTTTTCGTATTAAGTTTAAGCCCGTTTCAGCTGTTTCATAAATAACTAAATGCAGTTTTCTCCGGAATCTGGAGATGTTAGTTCGGGCCCGACTTCCTACAGCACTGCATGAAGTGGGAAAGATGTAAATTCTTACGGAGAGTAGTTGTGTAAGCAAACCGCCGTGACAAGGTTGTTGAGAAACGGCGTAAACCCAACACAAATAATGGACATCAAATGGATAAGTACAATAATCTATTCATTTCATGTCCGCAAATTTTTACGTCTGACATTAACTTCTTGTCGTTTTGATTGTGCATATTTCGACCAACTTATAAGGGAATAATTATTGTTTGTTTAGGGTTATACGCCCGTTTTCTTCAACATGTTATTTATTTATTTTTTTTTTTTTTTGCAAGCACTGAACTATTTCCACAGTAACTTAAACTTGTCCCATTGATAAATAATACTTACGGATAGAGTGGCCGTACCAGACACCAAACATGTGATCGCTCGACTGACGGGCGAACGATCCTATGACGTACCATTTGGGTCAAAAGTCTGAAATCGCTCGAGCGGTACCATAATACACGGTAAGCGTGTAAATTTACACGCTCACCGTGCAAATTTATACGTTAAGCGTGTTTTTTACACGGTTAGCGTATAAATTACACGCTAAGCGCGTAAATTTACATGCTTACCGTGTAAATTTACACGCTCAACGTGTATTTTCGTTGACCCGATTCCTAATTTAGAATTCGAGCGAATAGACCAATCAAAATTTAGTTTAGAACTGCAAAAATGACTGCATTCACCGCGGACCAGTAGTATGATCGTCTTCTGGATCCATATGAAAAAAATGCAGACATCAGTAGTTTCTTAAACGAGTGTATATTATTAAATGGGTAATTCATAACTACAACCAAATGGAGAATAATTTCATTGAAGAAATGGATGATATTTATTTCCGGGTAGCCAACGACCGGCTGCGCGAAGTCCCAGTAATGTATATGATGCGTACCTGTAACTAACAAACTTACACTGAAATGGATAATAATTTATAACTACAGCGAAATGGAGAATTATTTCATTGGCGAAATGGATAATATTTATTTCTGGTGGCCAACGACTGGCTATGCGAAGTCCCGGTAATTTATATGATGCGTACCTGTTACTAACAAACTTATAAATGAAATTGATAATAATTTATAACTACAACGAAATGGAGAATAATTTCATTGACGAAATGGATAATATTTATTTCTGGTTAGCCGACGACCGGCCGCGCGAACATCCTGTAATATTTATCATGTGTACCTGTAACTAACAAAGTTGTTACTGAAATGAATAATAATTCATAACTACAACGAAATAGAGAATAACTTCATTCACGAAATGGATAGTATTTATTTCTTGGTAGCCGGCGACCGGCCACGCGAAGCCTAGGAAATATATATTATGCGTTTATTTTTTTTTTCGAGTTAAATCATATTTTATTGCTTATTACTGTTTACATTTATTCTAACAAACATAAAAAATGTACATGTACAGCCAAAAAAATAAACAAATGGATCGGGCCACAAAGTACATGTAACTAACAAACTTATTACTAAAATGGATAATAAATACAATGAAATGGAGAATACTATTTCTTAGCCGAAATGGCTAAAATTTTGTATTACCTAAATGGAAAATAACTATATATGGAACATTTAAAGATCAATTATTTAAACCAAAGTATTTGTTTTATTTCCTTGCTCGACCTCGCAGAACTTACAACCTGCCGCAATAAGCTTGCATGATACTTGTAATATAATTAAAAGTGGAAGTTGAAAATGAAATATTCAATTAGTCCAGCCTTTCATTTTGTATCCACTTATACTAAAGTGGGGATCAATTCATTCCATATTCAAAAATAGTAGTCATCTTAAAATTGTTATTTATCATTTCTATTGATTCTTCGAATTGAAAGTTTTTTTATTTGAAAATATCAAATGGCGGCGGTCAGATTTAAGAGAGAGAGAGAGAGAGAGTGTGTGTGGTGGTGGTGTGGGGGGGGGGGGGGGGGGGGGGTAGCAGCAGTGAAGGGTTTTCTAGACTTGAAATCTTGTTCTATATTTTACGGTATTCAGCTTTATCATAATTATTCCATTAAATTACGGATAATGACTTTGCGCACGACACATTTTCGATATGAAAATGATCCAGCATGTAAATATAAAAAATGAAAAATTATAGATTTATATTAGCAGGAAGGTCTAATATACGTATCAGTTGTTCCAGATATTAGGTATTTCCCATCAGTAAGTAGTTAAAGTCCTTGATTCATACCTAACGAATTTACATTTTTTGTTATTACACTTTCATCTTTTTAAAAATAAATGTCCATTAAATTTCCAAATATATTCTTACAGATTTTAGATATCCTGTGAAATTTTTATTTTCGTTTCACAAGACAGCTCCGCCACGTGATATATTAATCTGTGTTCGTTCATATATAGTGGCAGCATTAAATTGTATCATATCAAAGCCATCTTATATGCTTCAGTAAATTTTATGATCCGCTCTAATTAGGGAACCTCGAAAGGATCTCGATAACCTAGGTGACATATGTTTTATCATGTCATTTTGCATTACAGTTACGTAATGATTTCCGGTAGATCACTTAAAACAGCAACTTCAGTGACATGGAGCCGCTCGATTCCCCCCACCCCTCCCCAATTATGTACATGTCATTCAAGTCGGAGAAAAATAAATACTATTATTATTTATATATATATTATTTGAAGTTGTAGAAAAAATAGATATATGATAACAAATGACATTTTAAAATGTAAAGTACAAGTTTTATATGTGTATGATGTGTGGAATTAGACCGGAAATGCTTGTTCTTTTCTGACGAAAATAAGAATAAAGCAGGCTTTTCAGGTAAGATATAATAAAAATATACAGGTCTTTAATCAAAGCATATATACTGTAGAATAAATTACTTGACTGAAATCATCTTTACAGTGGCAAAACAATTCGTAATATAATGAAAATATTATGTATGTTTCCTTAAAAGTAATAATTCAATCATAAACTTTATAAATATCTTCCTTTGTAACCTGTATTTTGATTGGCTAATTGATTTAAAAGTGTAACTCAAGCGAGCGATACGCGCTAAGCGTATAAATTTGTACGCTAAGCGTATATTTTACCTGGTAAACGCGTAAAAATACACGGTGAGCGTGTACTTTTATAGATCTACCGATTGAAATACACGGTAAGCGTGTAAATTTACACGGTAAGCGTGTAAATTTACACGCTAACCGTGTATTATGGTATCGCTCGAGCGATTTCAGACTTTTGACCCAAACGGTACGTCATACGATCCAACCAGTGTCTTATTCATTCCGGGCGGGGGTAATTTTTGACTGGATGAATTAGACAAAGACTATTTTTAAGAGTCATTTGTATTTGAAGTTTCAAAACTGGAATTATTTTAAAATCTGAATTGCACGTATTTGTTAACAATGGTTTAAAATGTTCATTTAAAAAGATGAATGTTAAATATTGTGGGAAGGACTTATATACCGATCATTTGAAATAACTTGTAGCCTGACCCAATTGGTTTTTTTGTGTGTTAAAATGATATGCTTGTATTAATTTATGTATGAAACAAAAAGCAATCAAATATAATGATTAAAATAAGAAAACGAAGTAAGCATGTCATTGTTTAAACGCGAAAGTCCATTGTTTTTTGTTTTTTTTTTTGCCTTTTGTTAGTGCTTCATTAAAACAGACTCTTAGCGGTGACACGGGTTCTAAATTTTTGCATAATATTCACGTTATTCAAATTTGATAAAAAAAGATATACACATACTGATAAAAACGATTGAAGGTTTTATCTGAGTATTCGATATGAATACGGTCAAATGTTGACAAAATCATAACCATATTTTTACTCTAAACAGTCAGATAGGACTTCAGTTTTCCTATGTCAATATCAGTCGAATCAATAAACCACTGAAGTGAAAACCCTTTTTCACCGATTTATGCATCAGAAAACTTTGTTGCAAAAATCGATAAATAACTGAAGAGCCCCCAGTTTTTCAAATCTCGTTGCGTCTCGAGAATTCTCGCTTAGAATGCGTCTACCGATAATGACTTTTCCAATGCTTAGACGCTTGCCGTGAAATGGTCTATTTCGTCTTTTTTCGCGCAACACCAGCTCCGAACGTCGCGCAACCCATTTTAAGCGAATTCCCAGCGGGAATTGGATTCTGCGTTTACCACCCGTGACTATCTTCTTTCGACGTCTTACTGTCATTCTGGCACAGACGCGCACCTGCTAGATATACCCGAAAGGGGCGTCAAGCAGTATAGATGCATACATACAAAACCTCTTTTGAACAATGTACGTCTATATGAGAACTATATACATTATTTCACTGTTTCTATGGTAACTGTTCAGTTTTTGGAAATGAGAACCATATAGATGATATTTCATCACATTTTGGCCAGATTTGATGATAAAACGATAAAATAGTAACAAAATGGAGCTTTGACACTTGTCTTTTATTAATAAACATGAATATTATGAGAATGTTTATGACAAGATGACAACATTTTCGAAGTTTTAGTTTAAATAAAATTTAAAATACAAGCATTTTTAATCTGTTCTAAAAGCCCCTTTGTGTTCTTCGAAAGCGTATTAGTTTGTTTCTCTTAAGGTAGATAATTTACTCCACATTAGGTATGTTTAAAAAAACGCTAATTGGCCTAAAGTGAACCAATGCTTATTTTTTAACCAACATCTGAGAAATCAAGATATTACTAAAACTACATAAATTATTCCCTGCTTGAGTCGCAGCACTGTTTGTTAATCTCATATCTTTGTTTTCTTCAAATTAGTTCTATAATGTAGATAACATTTAAAACTTCTCGCACAGTTTTGGTGAAAGTTTTCAACACGTTCATGTCCACCAAGTTTGGCATAGAATGTATATGGGCTGTATCTGGGCAAATATACCATATAGATCCGATATGGGACCAACAATGTAAGTATTTGCCCACATAGAGGACCCGTATGGGGCCCATATATAATGTCTCAGCAATGTGATATGCCAGTGTATCTATTTTATGCTTATAGGTGTTGTCACAACTTCACAAGTATCGTAAAAATTGTTTTATATGTTTTCTTTACATGTTTATACATTTATTTGGTCTCCAAAAAAAGTTTCCCTGAGGGGTCCCCATCTGGGTCCCATATTGTAACTATTTGCCCATATATACCAATGTATCGTCATAGAATTGTCAAGTCTGACAGTATGATAATGTAGATGTATTGATTTTAAGCTTATAAGTGTTGTCTCTAGTATAAAGAATTGTTTTTGTATGCTTTCCACGGATTTTAATGCATTTCTCAAAAATATATTTCCAAGAAGGGTCCCATATGGGTCCCATATTTCCTATCGTGACTGTTAGGGCAGTGTATGTGTCTATATATATAGTTTTAATTTATTTTGTGTAAGTTGAAAAATACTGTAATGGTATGGCAATCATATCTTAACTTGTTACTCCATACATTGCATACACTGCATACACTGGATTAAAAAACTTAATAAAATTAAATCTCGCGAGATTATTTGAATAGGATAGCAACCGCATGTTAACATACATGTAGCTGCGATTTTGATAAATTTATTATTTCTGCAAGAGCCACCACAGTTCTTAAAGGCTAGATTTTGGCAGTGGGCCAAGGGGTTTTTGTCTTCACCAGCACAGTTGGGGGCAAATGACCATCACAGTATGGCTCCAATAAACAAGGGTCATTGTTTATTGGAGAGCCAGTCTACCTTACAAGTGTATCTATTAGTGAGAAGGGGAAATTATGTAATTTATTTTAAATTAATGAATAACTGATAATTTTTAAAATAATACTAGTTATTTTTGGCATTTCTATGTAAAGAAAAATATTTGTTGATTAAACACAACAATAAAATAATCAGAAACTTATTTTCACAATAATGAAATAATGAGAAACTTACTAAAAGAAATATGCAAGTTTTTATTTTTTCAAATTCTGTCTGGAGAATTGTGATATTTTAGAAAAATGTGACTTTCACTCATCTAAAGCTTGCAGGATACTGTAAATAACATTTGTCTAGAACCGAAAACAGAATGTGCATTTCAAAGTTATAAAGCAAAGCATGAAAAAAGTCACTTTTGGCAACATACTGAAAAGGAAAATTGAGTATAGATGGAACACAATAATTTTGTATTCAAATAATGTTAAGTACATGAATACAATAAAATCAATTTCCAATTTGAAAAAAAATTGTTTGTCAACACAAAGAACTCATGAAGTTTTCACTATACTTGTGTTTTATTATCATTATTATTTTCAATATTAATACTGTATCTTTTATCATCCTATATGTAATATAATAATAATAATAATGATAATTAATAATAATGATCATGATTATTTTTATTATTATTATTATAACATTAAAGTAGTAGTTATTATTATCTATATAATATCAAGATAATAATAATAATTATTATTATTATTATCATTCCACATTCACTGAAGAAAAAATAATTTCTTTCAACTCCACTGCACACATCTTCATGGTCTAGTTGGGGTCCCTGCTGTGCTAATTGCCCTCTAATCAGTTACTGTTACATAATCGCTGATAAGCAGCAGATAAGATGGGATTTGGGGGGGGGGGGGGGGGGCACTTATATAGTAGTGAATCTAGGCCTTTAAACAGGTAAGAGTTTTAATTATCACAAATGAATGAATGGTTTTTTGTTTCAAATGTAGGAAACAACTTTGATAATTACTGAAAAAAAAGCTTTTTCATGCGTTTTCACCACCCTTATGAGCAAGCATATATGGGGCCTATATGGGTTATATCGGGCTTAATCTGGGCAAATGGGCAAATATACCACATATGTCCAAAGTTTTAAAAACATTTCTTTATACTTCCGTGGAATTTTCTTTAGTGTTTTAGAGAAATCTTTCTACCAAAATGATACTATCTTTCTAATCTTGTAACAAGATTTGTCATTTATCTCCTTAGAAACATGAAAAATGCTTGCAAATATATATTATGGTATATTGTAAATAGTCAAAATTTTCATGAACATGTGCCAAGACTGACATTACTTTTTCCACTTGACAGAATGCCTTTACAAAGAATTTGTAACGAAGTGTCTTGGAGGTGCAATAGATTAGGAGAATAAAACAGAGTCCATCTTGATCCCGAAACTTCACGAGAAGCTACCAATATTACAAAACTTGTTGACAATATCAATCAAAAATAAGACCCAGACAATCCGAGAACGGCCCTAAACGGTCCATACCGTATACTGTATGGAACACAGAAAGACCCCACATGGAATATAAGATATGGGACCCCTAAGGGACCATACTGGTCCCATATAGTACATTCCATACGGGACCCTTGTCAAAATAGTTTGTAAAACCCATCTGAGTCCCATATTGGTAACCCATATAGGTCCCATAAGAAAGACCATATGGGCCCCACATGGACCCCATTGGACCCCATATATGCTTGCGTGCTGTGATATTGGTAGAGATGCAAGAATAATGCATTTTTCTGCATTATCTCAAAAGCGTTGCAACGGTTTACTGCCTTCTATACAATATTTTTGGTTATTTATAAGAATATCTTGTAAAAATAGTATGTTAATAAGTTTGTACCACTTAGTAGTAATTTAAAGAGTTCTCCCTTTTTATGGATGTTTGAGAGAAATTATTATTCGACTAAAATGTGTGGGTTAGTCCCTTTAATATGTATTTGTATTTTCACATTTTCATTTTTATGTATATCTCACAATTTGCGATACCTTTATGGGGAGGTCGTGAGTTCGATCTCCTTCTACTCCAATTAAAATACATGGATAATTATTACTAAAATTCAAACAAACGTCCCGTATATGGGTGTTGACACCTGACACGCCAAAGAACCAGGAACTCTTCTAGATTTGAGCGTCTTCTGTATCTTGCACTATTCTCACAAAAATACACAGAAATACATTTCAGAAGTGCTATTTATAGATGCACGGACAAGCCTGCTCGGATCATAATGAACATCCGTCGAAAATTTTCAGAAAATGATTGTTAGGCTTGCACAAATGATTATGATATATTTCCAGAAATGTCCATTGAACGCAAGAAATGCGCCCTGAAAATCAGATATTTCTAGAAGAGCTTGCTTCCAGATTCCCCGAAACAATCGCAAGCTTGCACATCGTTTTGGCATAAACACTATTTATTACGAAAACTGTACATGTAACAATAAATATGAATTGTGTATATGAATAGATTAGAAAAGAAGTTTACAAAAACTTATATGAATTTTTCTCCATTAGGAAATGTTTACACAAATACAAAGATACGTTAGCATTATTGTCGGATAGCATATGCAGATAAAGTACGAATGTGGAATCTTATATGATGGTGAGATTGAGAACAGATTAAATACTATGACATTAAATACCTATTATTAGATAGCCTGTCCAAAAATGTGAATAATTCCATTAAATAGGCATCAAAAATAAAAAAAAATAAAAAATAAAATATAGTGCACGAATCAATCAAAACGAGAAACATGAACACAGCAAGTTCAACACATGTACACGGCTATACAGACAATGGTCACTGGGTAGGTCGATGACAAGATGAATTTTTGTACTTCGATGATGAGAAAGATGTTTTCCTCAAGTTACCGAACAAGAGATTATTAAGAGTTCGCGGGCATGGCATATTGGAAAGGATCTGCTGGCGTAATTGTAGATAGTTATTGCAAGTTAGTAAGTTATGGCTAACAGTTTCGACCGATCCACAGGAGCATAATGATGACTCTATGTACAATGGAAATGCTATACAAATCATGGTTGAAAGAACTGCATCCTAGTCGCAGGCGAGCGTGAAGAATTTGACCGAGGCGGGTATCAGAGTTGTAGTATTTGGCGGTTCGCCGTGAGATACGGTTGAGAGAGGCTTTGAATGCATCTATT
This sequence comes from Mercenaria mercenaria, assembly GCF_021730395.1. Taxonomy (NCBI): domain Eukaryota; kingdom Metazoa; phylum Mollusca; class Bivalvia; order Venerida; family Veneridae; genus Mercenaria; species Mercenaria mercenaria. The sequence continues at coordinate 32,872,120 of NC_069373.1, read as the reverse complement.
GTCGTGCATGTGCCGACGTACTAAGACAGAGGATAGTTCTTGGAAGATATGAACTAGAGTATAAAGCTGTGCGAGGGCGGAGAAGTGTTATGTCATTGGTATGCCCAAGGTTGTATTGGGGCTGTTGGCTTGGTGGCAGGAGGTTACAGAAATAATCAGGACAAAGATTATTTTTCATTTTGAAAAGGAGGATGAGACTATGTTTTTCCTCCTTCTAGATTCAAGAGTTTCCCAACCCAGATCATGAATAAGTTTCCGAAGATTACATAATTTAGTTACCTCGGAAGCATGCCAATGCTTGACCATGCTATGTCGAGCGACGCTGAGATGTGGGCGTTCCAACGTGCGTCGTGAGATAGAGTAATTCCAAGATGTTTGTGTGCTTGAACTTCAGGGATCAATTTATTAAGGTGTTATTGAAAAGCAAGTCTGAATGATTTGGTTTTGCCGCCTTTCTTGAAATGACTGTCAAGATTAAAGGACACTAGCCAGGTTTTTGACCAAGAGAAGATAGTGTTGATGTCTTTGTTTAGTTTTGTTGCAGCAGGTTCCGGAGTGTCGACAATATAAAGACTCGTGTCGTCAGCGAAAAGCTTGATTTTACAGCCGATATCCAGAACAATGTCGTCAATAAATACAAGAAAGAGCAGAGGCTTGAGGAACGCCAGCCGAGACATAAGACCAAGAAATTTCCATATTGGACTCGCTGGCTCCTAGAGGAGAGATAAAAAAAGCATTGAAGTAATGAACCTCTCACGCCAAGACGGGACAAGTTATAAAGAAGAACGCGGTGCCAAACCCTGTCAAATGCTTTGGTTATGTCAAAAACACAGCGTGAACTTCTTTTTCTTCATCAATAGCGAGGCATATGTCATTGTAGAGAGAAGGTAGTTGTCGTCTTTCACAAAGCCTAACTGATTTGGTGTTAAGATGTTGTGTACGATTAGGTGATTGTAAAGGTATTTGTGTACACGCAGCATTCCATAAGTTCCCCGATACAGCTGAGGAGTGATATTAGGCAATAGTTTGATGGTAAAGAGGTGTCGGACTTCTTAAAGATTGGAATAACGTTAGCAAGTTTCCACGGTGACGGAAAAATTGAAGAAAGAAGTTGTATATTAAAGAAGGTTGCCAGAGGCTGTGTCAAAGCTGGTGCACCTTCACGGAGGTGCCTAGGATTGACCTGGTCAGGACCAGAAGCCTTAGAGGGATCTATGGACGAGATTGGCGACATCTTTTTAGGATCAGCTACGCAACTGCCATGTATTATTGACAGAAAAGAGTCACTAGATAACGCCTACATGTCATAAAAAATACGAAAAAAACTTCTTTAGTATGGCAAATGTAGGTGTACATAAAATGGCCTACACCCCTTAACAGTCAAACACCTATCCCAATCAGTAGTTTTATCTAAGGCTGTATTCGGGTGCGAACTGTGGTTTGGTATTACGGACAGTCAATTACAATCGTTAGAAAGAGTACACCGTCAGTGCATCAAATTTATGCAGGCAATGTCGCGGTATACACGGACGGATATAGCGCTGGGTGGTGTCGGTGCCCTCACTCTTGAACAAGAGATTGACAAACGTAAGTTGTTGTTTCTAGGCCAACTTTGTAATTTAGAAGGGAATAAACAAGTTCAGATACTATTTGCTACCCGTCTCGTGCAATTTCTTAACAAACCCAAAAAAATTCTAGGTTATATGCCGAATATTTACCGCATACTCGGCAAATATGATTTAAGACACTTTATACATGATTTTGTTAAAACCGCGAAATTTCTAACTGTTCCGACATGGAAAACAGTAGTAAAAAGAAAAGTGAAAGATTATACAAACTATCAGTACAGGTCAAATTTAGTATTAACAATGAATGTTTGCATGCCTTTCGTAGCCTACACGGAGAGTTAATTCCGTGTGCCGTATGGCGATTCTGTCAGCTTTATCGCGATTACTTGCCTTATTGTACAAGTGTAGTCGCAACAATGAGCAAACTATTTGGTAATATACATGCTTCTATTTGCCCAAATTGTAAACTGATTTCTAACTCAATTGCAGAACACCTTCTGCTTTTTGCACAGCGAATGATTCCATTCGACAAAATATGTGGTCTACTCTGCATAGAACCCTAGGAATGAGAATTTCATTACGCTAAGTAACATGCATTATTTAGATCAAATAGTGGAAATGTATTCAGGTTTCACCTTGATGACTATGTGTGACGTACATAGAATACAATGTTTTAAAGTCATACTGAGGTACACACACCATTTAACAAAATACTCGGCAATCTTTTTATGTAAGATTTCTTTAATTACCCTTTCCCCATTCCTTTCTATTCCCAGCTTGACTCCCTAATATCTTTCGCTTTCGTTTAGGGTCTCGGCACCGGGAAAGCTATAAAAGAATTGTACATACCAGACTTACATCGAAGCATCTTTATACATTTATATATAAGCCTGTATAAAGTTTGAAACTGAGTAAGTCTGATTTTACCACTATACGTAAATTGTAACATAGAATTATCTAGATTGTTTAAATAATATACTATTACTTCATATCAGCTGATAATCAATTTAACTGCGATCTAAAATATGTGCTGTACATAATTTTATATATACAATATTATATGTCGCGCTTCATGCTTTGTTAAGTTATGGTACATTATATATATTGTTATCGCAAAATCAAATACGGAAGACTACTGTAATTATCAAACATGCATGGTGCTTTACAATTTTTGAAATGTACAAATGTATTTTCATTGTCTGATAGATTTAACAGATATTTAATTTAAACCTATATTAAAGCACTGTGTTTAATCTTTCTCATAGTATGCGGGATGTGCAAGACTTTTTCTTTAAAAATTCGAAAATTCGGACGATCTGTAGTAAATTTAGTGAAAGCATTCCGTAGTTGACGTTTGCGGCAGCCATTTTGTAAATTTTTGTTTTCTAAAGATTTCTATATTTAAAGTCATTTAGCTTTTAGAAAGATATTACAAAACAAATATAGACACCATATGAGGTTGCTCCAAGAATAAGGTGGAGGAATTTGAAAATTTAAAAGTTGAAGGTCTCTCTTTTATCATACATTTCTATTTCTGATTGTTAAATGTAGGTAAAAAAATGACGCTTCGAAGTCTGAGGTAATAGCTCTGTTCCATTGAAATTCTTATGGATGAATGTGTTTCACCGTTTCTGTGGATAAATGTTTCACCGTTTCTGAAAATTATACGTCCATGTATAGTATGGGTATATGTCCCGATCGTTTGAGCTCGAATCAGGTCGAAAAACTTCCAGATATGATTAAAATATCTAAATAGTTCGAACACTACTACAAACTTTATCGCTATCTCAGGTACCCGACCTTGGTCTTAAACGATAGCTTTGACCGTTCGTATAAGGTATGGCTATGGTGCTCGAAATAGGTTGAAAACCTTTTTACAGATTTTATTCTATACCTTAACATGGTGCATATTGGAGACCATACAATCCCGTTGATCAAAGTCCTCTCAACTGAAAAAAAAGACCTGGGGTAAAAGCCCCGTCAGAACTTTGCAAGTGGTATCATAATCCCCACTGTCATTTAAAGGTGGTCAATCACATTTAAACAACATTTAATGACATTTTTTACTTTTTGTATATTCTGGTAGAGAATTATTTAAGGAACAAAAAGACCGATTACATAGAGTTTGATTCCTATTTGAAATGTATATTTTATTATTTTTATAAAATTTTGTAATTACTCCCCTTTAATATGAAAGTGTATAAAAAGCTGGGTATTTCTTTTTATTTCGATACAATGTCTAGTTTTACATTTGCATTTGATAGACATATCAATTATTGAACAATCTGAACCAAAATGCAAGTTTAAAAGCTGTGTGTAGCTTCTGAATTCATTTATTTCAAATCTATCTTGGTTGCGCAACCAAGATAGGCAAAGGGAGGTAATAATAATTTTTCAAACTTGCGTTTCTAATGAATTCCATCTAGATACATAATTTTTAATGCAACTTTTTTACAAATATATTACAATATGTCTACTATTTATGCATTTCCTTAGGCAAAGTATGTTTATCAAATTTATACTTATGATAAAATAACTCTATCTTGGTTGGGCAACCAGGATAGGAAAATGAAATTTTAAAAATACCTCCAGTGAAAATCTAATTTGTATTAAGTGTTAAGTGAACATAAATGAGTGTAAATGATCAGATGCTAAAGTTTCGAACAAATCCGTTACATGGCCAAAATCTGATTATCCACCTTTAAACAGGGCTGTCATTATCCCCTTCGTGAAAATATAGCAGGGTCATCATTACAATGGGAGTAATGCCTCCATGTAAAGACCGAGACAGTTGAAGTGCGCTATCAGAAACCGTATAATGATGCTTCTGTTTGGTGCTAAAACACAAACTGTGTCACAAGTCTGCAGACATTATTATTTTCTCTCCCGTCCTTTGTTTATAGAGAGCCCTTGACATAGAACTTATATCATGGCGTTAACTATTTAATTGGGTGTGTGTTTTTAATCTTTCATCTGTTATCAAGTTGGCCTTTCAATGTGAGGTCTAATAAAACAAATAAAAATGCTGGGTCACAGTTTGCCATTTGATATTAAAAGATAAAACATTTTCAAAATTTTAATACCAATATTTTAAGTACGAACAATTCATTTAAGCGTAACACGTTTCATGACATTGTTTCTAGCCAATACTTTGCTATAGGTTCAATGAAACATAAATAGCAATATAAGTGCTAAGTATTGCAATATTTTAACAAAACAACAAGATCTTTTTCAGACTTGTTAGTATTTCGGAAAACCTTATGAAATATGCAGTATATTAGCAAAAGATATACAGTGTACATTTAGCCTGGACACAAATACATTCTAGATCTACACTTTCGAAGCAAACTTCGTCGCACACCTTTGAACGTATTTACCATGAAAAGGGTGTAGTATAAATTAGATAAATATTATGGCGCTATAATTGCTTGTTTCTGAAATCATTCTTACAAAGAGCATGCCTTGGATATTGTTCAATAGTAATGAAGTGGATTTTGAAACTCAGATTTACATTAACCCATTTTAACTTCATAAGTATCTCTTCAGTCAACCTTTTGTGTGGGAGAAACATTACAAAGAAGTTGTAAGAATGTCGTGCAACTGCCAACACCAGGAACGCTCAACTGGAAGTGAACCAAAGGCACATAAATTATAAGTCCAAATATAACAATACCAGATCCATACAAAAATTCTATCCTTGGATTATTTACCAGAGGAGAGACAATCATGAATATGCAAATTAGTGCTGTCACTATAGGAATAATGATTGGCGTTTTAAAACCGTCGTGTTGTACCTTATTTTTGTGCATTTCATACCGTAAACGTAGTAGAGCCATTGTTGTCATTAAAACAACAATAAACGTAACAAAACTTAGAAAGTTAATGAGTACGCTAATATCTCCTGCAGCAAGCATTATTAAACTGATGGCGTGCATAACAACAATTGAGACAACAGGTACCGATGTCTGAACATGAAGAAAAGACATTACTTCCGGAAAATGTCCTGCGCGCGCAGCAGAAAACATTACTCTTCCAGTACTAAATCCGTTTCCGTTACTAGCGCCGTAAACAGAACACATTACACTTAAGGGAATAAGGAAGGCCACCGGAGCAATCCCTTTTAATCCCCAGTCATATGCTACAGCAGATGAGTGGAGAAATTCATCCTTTGGTAACAATACAAAATATGACAAATTGGTTATTACATATACCATTGTAACTATTATAACAGAAATGATAACAGCCCTTGGAATGTTTTGTTTTGGATTTTCCAGTTCTTCGGCAATTTCTCCTATACGACTGTATCCATGGTAAGCAAACATACAGCTGTATATAGCCAGTGAGTAACCGGTAACATCAGTTGACGAGTCCTTGAACATATTTTGTAAATTTTCTACAGATCCTTCACATAAGAATACGATTCCGCCGATGGAAATTACAATAAGAGCTAATGTTTTAGCAACTGTGCAAATGATTTGTGTATATGCACCAAATGTTACGCTGATTACATTTGTTATGCATAGTGTAATTATCATCAATGCAGCAATGATCTGCCGCATTATATCCGGTGGTTGACATGACCCAAACAGCAATGCAAGTAGATAATCAGCAAATACTAAAGACAATACTGCCATAGAGCCTGTACTTCCAAATAGTGTATATATCCAAACTGCAAGAAATGCAGGTACACTTCCCAAGCCTTTTCTGATATATGTATAATCTCCTCCTGATAGCGGCACAAGTGTTCCAAGTTCTCCGTAGACAAGTCCCATCAACAGAGACAGAATTCCACACAAAGCCCACATTACCAGACTCATCCCTAAAACAAGAAATATCTTTAAAAAAGATTGTCGGCGTGATGTAACTGAAGCACAAATTATATATGGGCAGAAACCTGTATTTTAAATCTTTTGGCAATGCTGAAAGGGGCCTCAGTGAAGTTTTGTATAAATGAGGACAGTTGTTCTGAAGAAGACTGTGTTTAGAAATTGTGGAGGGACACACGACGGACACCAATCACAAAAGCACACTTTGAGCCTTTGGTGCTTAAAAGATGGTAACAGTAAGCAAACAATATTGAAATACGTTTTATACTTTATTTCTGGAATTTTTAGAAGCAACATGAACCCTTACCCTACTTCAGCTTATTATCAAATTTGTCTATCATTCAGAATATGTACAGTACTGTTTTCACCGAAAGATTAATTTAAAATTTAGAGTCTAAAATTTAACAGTATCGGACATGTTGTTGCAGGTTAGTAATGATTTGCACTGGTTAGAAATTGTTGCTGTAATGCTGGGTAAGATTTAATGACTGTATAAAACAAATAACCTTTTTGTAAAAACAAAACTTAAGGAAAGGAAACTTAACAAAACAGAAATAACTTAACAAGAAAACTTAACAAAACAGAAATATGTCCGGATGAGCAGATGAATATTTGGTTACGCACACCTGTTCAAGTGGTACGCATACAACCCGATGGTGCTGTACTTATAGAGGTTATAGATGACGAACGCGTTGTCATTTCACTCAGTGTCACACATGACTCAGAGTGAAGCATTTTCAGCCTTTCCTCCTATCAGCGCCATTCTTACAAAATCTCTCATTACGGCTGAAAATACCGAGAATACCTTACCAAGCAATCCGATTGGTACATTATTCAGGCGGCATAAGGTCATATGAGGTCATAAAATCGTACTTAATACGGCACGCCGAATAAAAACGAACAAGAAAATAAATACTTTTTTTTTCTTTTCGTTATCCTCAATATGACATACAACCGTTTATCTTCATTTGTCTTGGTATTAATTATTTGACAAATGATATTTACTCTCGTAGATCTGAACCAAGAGAGAGTGAGACTGGTAAAACGAAAAAAAACCCCAAAAAACAACAACAACATTATTTACTTTCATCACGATTTGGTGCTGTATTTATTTGAAATGAAGTTTCTCTAGGAAGAATATTATTATTGCGTTAACTGATAATATACGTGAAAATAGTCTATCAAAGTGCAGAAAAATACAATACTAGTATATAAAGAACGGTTTTACCAGGTGAGCCTGCATTTTGAAGAGCCCCCTTTGGAGATATGAATATTCCTGAGCCAATCATTGACCCCATGCCAAATGCCACTGCTCCAAATAAACCAATTTGAGACCGAGGTCGTACGTACTCAATTTCAACTTCAGCATCTTTCCATTCGCTCGTTTTATTTTCCGTCATTTTTTTGCGATATAAACCCAAATATTATTGATAAAATAATCAATTTCAAAGAAGCACCGACTTTTTAATAAGGTTAATGTATTTTTAAGAACAGTAATGAACGATAATTGGCAGTCTGAACAAAAAGTATGTAACTTTAAGAATGCATACTGTTTGCTACAGTACTAAACATAGGCCAACATATATTTGGTTTTAAAAGACGAAACTATATTTACTTAACAAATTTTGTCACCGACTGTCCGGTCTTTTTTTCCTCATATTGTTTAAGGATGTACGAGCGTTGTTTTTTTTCAGGATATCCGGCATTTTGAATAAATATTTCTTCGAATATTGCATTCTAACAAAAGTTTTGACAAAAATTAATGCTAAATAGTTAAAAAAATGGCTAATAATTAACAATTTAACCAAATAGATTCTACTTTTTACGAAAAAAAATCACCCTTATTTTTTGCTGATATTTGCCTAAAATTGACGTGAGATTTATAATGGGGTAGGGGTAGGTAATTTCAAATATCTATTAAAGTAGATCAGGTTTGGTTTTGATATTTTCCTGACTGATTCATATAATGATAAGCATAATTGAATTAAAGGTTTTCAAGATAGCTCTTTATATTATCTAGAAAATATAAATTAAAACAAAAAGAACAAAAAATACCAAAATTCACCAGTTTTTAACGTTTGTTTTTTTCTAATAAATCCCTTAGACGCACGGTGACCCCAACTTTTTTTTTTTCATTCCATTTTGAAACATTTAAGTGTGTCATTAAAGCTGCAAAATATTTTGAAAATCTTAACGTCAGAATTTTTTCTTTAGATCTAAATACGTTTTTTCCGTTGAAAATAAAGTGGGTCGGGTAATTATGTCAACATGTAAAAATGAAAGAAATTTGTTAGTGACAATAATGCTTATATAATACTAATATCACCTTGCATTCATATTAACATGAAAGACTGAAATCCTTATAACATTAAGTGGAACATTATATGTTTTATAAAGTACCACCATTTTTAAAATTTCAAAAAATTTCAGAAAAGGGTGAAGAAAAATTTCTTCTCTTGTTTGTCTAGGAAACTAATGTTCATCAAGCTCACGGAGTATGAAAAAATCTTGACGTTAGAAATAATTCGTTCCTACATCTTTAACTCTGCTTTTTTTAGTATTTGATATATATCTATAGATACTTTATACAGAATTAAACGTAAGGATGATAAATGCCCACATGCTGACCAGAAACAAATCCTTTTGTTGTTCTTTTTCGCATTGCAAAGTAGTCAATTACAGAGGCCGATATAGATTTATCTACAGATTAAGGTCCAGATACTGTGTCAAATGTGTATGTTTCTATATATCAATTAATGTCTCAGTTATAATAAGGTCAATGTTAATAGAACATGCTTGGAAAAGCTGATATGTGGATTTTGTCCATGGATGTTCTTTATTCACAGATTATAATATACATTGCCCATTTTGCCTTTGTTTGCAATATTACTGCCATTTTTTTCATTTGCTTGTGAACTTAAAATACATTAATTTCTTGTTAATCCCCCGCCGTGGCGGAGGGATTATAAGAATGGTCTGCGTCCGTCCTTCCGTCCGTCCGTCCTTCCGTCTTTCCGTCATTCCGTCCGTAACAAAATCGTGTCCGGTCCATATCTCCTAAACCCCTTGAAGGATTTTCATGAAACTTGGGTCAAATGATCACCTCATCAAGACGATTTGCAGAACCCATGAGTCAGCCTTGTCGGTTCAAGGTCAAGGTCACAACTCAAGGTCAAAGGTTTGAGCCTGCCATTTTGTGTCCGCTCTATATCTCCTAAACCCCTTGAAGGAATTTTATAAAACTTGGGTCAAATGATCACCTCATCAAGACAATGTGCAGAACCCATAAGTCAGTCATGCCGGCTCAAGGTCAAGGTCACAACTTAGGGTCAAAGGTTTGAACCTTCCATTTTGTGTCCGCTCTATATGTTCTAAACCCCTTGAAGGATTTTCATCAAACTTGGGTCAAACGATCACCTCATCAAGGCAATGTGCAGAACTTATGAATCAGCCATGTCGGCTCAAGGTCAAGGTCACAACTGAAGGTCAAAGGTTTGAGCCTTCCATTTCGTGTCCGCTCTATATCTCCTAAACCCCTTGAAAGAATTTTATATAACTTGGGTCAAATGATTACCTCATCAGAACGATGTGCAGAAATTATGAGTCAACCATGCCAGCTCAAGGTCAAGGTCACAACTAAGGGTCGAAAGTTTGAGCCTTCCATTTGGTGTCCACTCTGTATCTCCTTAACCCCTTTGAAGGATTTTCATCAGACTCGGGTCAAATGATCACCTCATCAAGAACTCATGAGTCAGCCATGTCAACTCAAGGTCAAGGTCACAACTGAAGGTCAAAGGTTTCAGCTCTGTATCTCCTAAACCCCTTGAAGGATTTTCATGAAACTTTGGTCAAATGATCACCTCATCAAGACGTTGTGCAGAATTATGAGTCAGCCATGTCAGTTCAAGGTCAAGGTCACAGCTAAAATCAAAGGTTTTACCCTTTCACTATCCATAGCAGTGGCGGGGGATTTAGCTGTCTTTCAGACTGCCTTGTTAATTCCTATTTCACAGTTAGTAGAGAAAATAATAATGAAAAAGGTTTGAATATTGGTTAACATGGAGGAAAGTTATTTTTAGTCACCTCCCTTTACGGACCTAACAGTATAAATTCATTTGCAGTATAGAAAGTGGTACTTTTCTAACTACATGTATATGATTTTGTATTATAATTGTTTTGACACTGATTCATATATAAGCAACCAGGGCTGTATATGGATAATTAATCCAATGGCAATTACTATGACCTGTTGTAGATATGCTAAGTCAGGTGTGCATTTCCGAAGTGAATCCATTCAGGACTTCTGATTTCTTGCGACCATGTTGGATTTCATTGGCCATATTCATTGACTTATTTACACAATGTAAGTGTTAGACTTTTATGAGTATATTTTACCAATCTTTATACCACCATGCAACGTCTCACAATATTCACACAGTATGTTCAACTGACGCAAGATCTTCATGAAAAAAAAAATAATGGCGGCCATTTTGAATTTTATTGGCCATATTTATGTCAGTTTTACAATTGTTTGAGTAGCGTATTATACAAATATATAAACTACTATGCAATTTTTCAAAATTTTCACACAGTATTAGCAGGTCACGCACAATTTTCATGGAAAAATATTTTGTGGCAGCCATCTTGAAATATGTTGGCCATATTGAATTTGTTTATCCACTGTTAGTGCAAAATTGTTTTAGGAGTGTACTTCACAAATATATGTTCTACATGCACCATGCAACGTTTGATAATTTTCACACAATTCGTACATTTAAAGAGCGATTTTCATGAAAAAAATTTTTTATGGCGGCCATCTTGGATTAAGCCGCTATCTAGATTTTTTTTCTGTTTGCATATGGAGCTTATCTGTAGCTAAATATTACATTCTGCTACATTTTTTTATTTTTTCTCGCCATGTATACAATGCTTGAGCATTTTTTACAAAAATGTTAACTATGGTGGCCATCTTAAATTTTGGTGACCATCTTGAATATCTACAACCTGCGTCCCAGTCGAAAATGAAGTCAATACTTCCATCTACAATCATGCCAAGTTTCATACGTTTCACAGAAAGTGCACAATTATTTCACCAATTTATTGGACTACAAAAAAAAACCTACCCGGGAAAACTTTCACTATAATTCAAGATTAATTTAAATTGTTAAGTTCAAAAATCAGTTAAAATATATTTAAAAATCTTTTTAAAATAGCTAATACTATTATGAATTTATAATTTTGATAAACTATTCATACAAATTAAATTTTCAATTTCATATATCAAACAAACAATTGTATTAAATTTAATAGATTCAATTTTAAGGTAATTATGTAAATTCATAATTTTTTTTATAAACATAACGAATCTATTCATTAAAAAAAAATCATATTATGATCATGAGTCATATTATATAAAAATAATATTAAGCAATATAAATTCCTTAATAATAATATTTTAAACCTAATCAAAAATATTACAAAATAAATTTTAGAATCACATAAACATCTTTTTCCGTCTCCGAAACATCTCTCTCCCCTCTTCTCCCCTTCTCTCTCTCTTCTCTCTCTCCCCCCTCCCCTCTCTTTCTTTTCCCGAAAAAAGGGAAAGGGAAAACAGACAGTTTTCTTTTTTTCTGACTTTTCATTGGCCATACATTTTCTGTCTTTGTACCCACCTTTTTTTAAGTACCATTTCCCTTTAAAGGGCACCCAAGGGGGCCCAAAAATTTCCCCCCAATTTTTATTTTGTCAAAAACCCACCAGCTGCCTTAAAAAATTTTGATTGTGAGCTACTGTCCCCTTTCCATTTCATAACAAAAAAAAAATTTTTACAAAGGGTTTTATCGTTTAAAAATCAATGCTTTTTTTTGAAATGCGGGAGGAACTAAATGCTTTCCCTTGTTTTAGGATAAAAGTATTTATAAAAGGGAAAATTAGCCCCCTTTAACATTAAAATAAACCCCACACTAAATCCACTTTGACTTTTTTTACAATTTCCCCCGCTTTAAACCCCCCCCTCCCCCCCATGGTACCATTTACTTATATCCCTTACGATTAAAAATTTTCCCCGCGGTGACCGGTTTTTTTTGCATATTAAATTTAGCTCCCTTTTTCATACTGTGTCAAAAAATTACCCAACATTTTTCTTTTTTTTAAAATCATTCAAAAGTCTTACGAATCCGGGCAAAACGTTAAAAATTTTCATTGAGAAAAAGCCTCATTGCATCTCAGGTCTTTGCAAACAATAAATTATTCTTTTAAAAAACTTGGAAAGTAAAAAACATTCGACAGGAATTGTATAACGAAAAAGTAACAATAGTATATATAAATTTTTCCTTTTCCCCGTTACATAGTATGCGGGAAAAGTTATGTCTGCAAGTTACGGTTCATTAAACCGCTTCAGTAAGAGGTAATTTAAAAAGGGGAGCCAATGGTTTATTGTTTTGTCTAAAAAATTTTTCCAAAAGAAATCATTTTTATCGGGGAGTGGGTAAGTTGAGGGAAAAAAAAGGGCCTTTTAAACGTGACCTCAGTAACGTTTTTAAAACCCCGGGAAAATTAGAAATTTTTTAAAATTAAAAAGTATCTGTGAATTTTCATAAAATGAAAAAGCTTTAGATTTCAATAGTCAGGTTTAGCAATTGTTTAAAAAAATGTATAAAAATTTTTAAATACGTTGTATTTTTACTATTTTGTTGCCTGTCGGGGCCCTGTTTTGGCGTTTCATGTTTTTTCTTATACCCGGGGATGGGAAAAGGGAAATTTTGGGGGGGGTCGGGCAGTTTTTGACAGGTTTAAATTTAAATTTTTTAATATATGGGGTGAAGTCCCCCACCACCGAGGAAGGCACCCCGAAATTGGGTTTGGGGTTTTTTTTGGGCACAGGTTTTCAGAGCTAAATTCTTGTTTTTTTTCCCGGACGTCGTGTTTCCCGGGGAGGGGAAAAATTTAGAGGGGGCCACAAAAAGAGTTATAGTATCATTTGTATAAACTTTTATTTGTATAAGGGGTATCGGGGAAAAAAACGGGGCCCCTCGTACCCGGGGCATCGCTACAAAGGGGAAATGTATATATTTTTGAGTTTAAATTTTTAGTAAAAAAGAAACCTTATATTTCCCCGGGGTGAAAGAAAAAAACAATTTTTTAAAGAAAAAAATATTATTTCGCAAGCCCCACTTTCTGTGCAGCTTCGGAGTAGCTTTTAAGGGCCTGGCCGCGGTATCCGGTTTTTTAGTGACTGCATCCTATTTAAAATTTTCTATCAGTAGTCTATGTTTTTTTTGTTTTCCCATCTTTTTGAAATGACCGCGATGTATCCTTGAAAAAAAGCCCTTTAAATTTTTTAAAAATTTCTTTCGTGAAAAAACGGGGCAAATTTTGTCACCGCACAGTGCACGGTTTCACGAAAAACATGCTACCAAATACCTTCCAAAAAGGGACAAAAATTTTTCTCGGGTTTTGCACTTACAGAAAAGACTGGGGGTTTTTGTAAAAAAATAAATAAAACTTTTTTGTTCTATATCAATTTAATTTCCCTTTTGCATGATCTATGAGAAAATTTAAAAACTCGAGCCATCCCAAATTTCGTATTTAAAGGGGGGCCCAAAGGTTTTAAACCTTGCGTTTCTTAAAAAAACCCCGTTTTTAAAAAAAATTGAATAAAAAACCAAAAAACAAAAAACATGGTTTTTTTTAAATTTGGCTTTAAAGTTGATCAGAAAATTTTATATACTGAGCACCGGGGGTACAACAGTAAATTTTAAAAATTATAAATTGCATTATCGCAAAAATTTTTTTGAATTTTTAAAATATTCATTTTTGCTTAAATTTTTGGAAAAGGAATGGAAACCTTTTTTAACCCAGGGGGGCCAAAAATTTTTCCCCGTTGTACTCGAACTTTTTGTTTCACGTCCTTTATTACCTCCCTTTTTTAATTTTTGGGAAAAAAAATCTACTATTTTTGGGGCAGGGGGGGTAAATCATAACCTGAAAACACGTTTTTGACTAATGAAAAAGTTCATAATTTTGCAACAAATTTTAAAGGGAAAAGCAAACTATTTTTCAAAATTTAAAATTTTTTTTCGAAAAGCCTGCTTTGTTACTGAGGAAATAGTTTTAAAATTCAAAAAATCTAACAAAGGTTTTTTTAAAAAAAAGACAGCAAGTACATAGATTTAGAAAATACAATTTTCTAGATTTATAATCTTGTGTCCCCCTTTCACTATTTATTTATTATTTTTTTAGTAAAAATTTTCTATCATAAAAATTTTTTAAATCATCACCAAATGGGTTAAATTGTATCCTTTATAAAATCAAAAAGAATTAAAGGTAAGATTTTTTCCATAAAAAATTTACTGGGTTTTTAAGCTAGAGTTTTCTATTTTAATTAACAAAGATTCATTCAATGATACAAGAATCAGTTCTACGATATCTGAAATTCAAGTAAAATGGTCATCATAAAAAACCCCAAAATTAAAGGGTTCATATGTTACAAGAAGTCGATCTATTTTATTTTTGGTGCGATGGATGGACGCCTAGATCTAATTTAGTCCATATTGTCTCTACGGAGCCAGATAATTCGATTTCACCGCAAGCCAACTTTTTGATAATATTTATTTCTATCTTCACTTCAATAATCATGACAAATAGCTCATTGAATATATATGCCTATAAAATACTCTTGCTCACTTTATTTAGAAAACGTGACCGGGCCAAATACGAAACTTGTAACTATTTAGGAAATCGCTGATTTTTCTACTTTCATTTTCATAACGAGGAAATCAGGGGAATTAATTACACCAAACTCGTAAAACTTATTTTAAGTTCACTACTTTACCATAGGCGTAGGAGCGAGGGCGCGAGGGGGGGGGGGGGGGGGGGAGCATGGAGCGCACCCTTCTTCCCAATTTTGACCGTAAAGTAACAGTACATAAAGGACAAGTGCCAATCTGAGACAACATTTAGATGTACTGATAGGGATCTACTGGATTCTGTACCCGTACAAACCTGTTCTCCGCAAATAACTGCAAACTTCCCCACATGAATCAGAGGTGGAGGACTAATGATTTAAGACACAATGTCGTTTATCTAATAGTCACGGAGAACATACGTCCCGCCCGAGGATCGAACTCACGACCCCGCGATCCGTAGACCTACTGAGCTAAGCGGGCGGGCGTGAAGTTGAATAGTATTAACATAATCCATGTTACTACAGTAATTCGCAGCGATTTGGGTATGCAGTGAACCATATATAGCTTCTCTTTTTTTTTTTTTTTTTTTTTTTTTTTTTTATTTTATTTTAGAAATGATATACTTATTGGATATATCGAAACAAAGCGCAAAGTATGTACACCTGCTGAAAAAATTCATGAGAGTGTAGCCCGAGCGTGTAACGAATTCGTATGATTGGGACAGATGAAAACATGGTTCTGCTATAATATATTATTTCTATTCTGATACGTCTTTTAGTTGTAGGTCGAAGTGTCGTAAATACGTGTAACTATGGTAACAACGTTAAAATACCGGAAGTAACACGTCCCGTGAAATAACTTAAGCGTACTGTGGATGTCTAGTGAGTTATTCTGCGTGCCTATGCGTGCCTAATAATTAATTCATTTTGTGTAAATGTAGGGATTACGCATGTTTTTTTTTTTGTTTTTTTTTTCGTGTTATAACATCTGCAGAATCCCGAGGGATTGGTTGGTGCCCGCGAACGGTAGGGCGAGGGTACCAACGTTTTCCGAGGGATTCTGAAGATGTTAAAACACGAAATGAACATGCGTTAACGCTATTTTAACATAAACAACTAATAAACGAATAAATTATTCATGAAACGCGCTGGAATGTATTCGCTGTTTCTTTCTTTCACGTTGATTTATCCGTTTTGGGACCGTAATGAGTTAACGCTTTGCCCTGGAATATGTAAAAAGGTGTTAATGACAGCACGTAAGCGCGAGAATCTCTCTGTTAACACACGTTTTCTCTCCTGTTAACACCCCCGCCCCCCTACCCACCCGAAAAGTGAGAAGAACAGTAATTTTATGTAAGAATTAAGTGTAACACGTCTTTCACATGAAATAGATCAAATGTATATATACATATATAGATCTATTAGCACTCTTTTTGGCGCCTGTAATATGTTGACGTGACGTCCAAGTTCCGTGTTTGAACAAAAATTCTAGCATAAAACTGCCGTTCTTGTTATTTTTCGAGGGGTATTTTATCAGAAAATAAAACGTGTGTTAATTAACATTCATTCTATCGGAAAAAGGGTGGGTCTAAATAATTTAGATTTGCAGGTTTGTTACTGAACAAAAGTTATAATAAGTATATACCAATGGATTCGTCTTATACGACCAGATAGTCAAACTACGACTACGACTCTTTCATAAGTCGTACGATAACGAATTTTATAACAAAATTGGTCATGTTTTTTTTTTTTGTTTGTTTTTTTTTTTTTTTAATTAAGAGCTGCTTCAAAATACATGCGGAGTCCGTTTAAAATGTATTTATAGACAGACAAGACTTGTATCTAGTTCCTGCTGCCCTTTAAATTACCATAATTATTTTTAAAAGGCTGACGATTTACGTTTAAAAATATACATTAGAATGCTTCAAACGATTGGTTTCACCGTCCTTTGTTAACATCACGGACTATTGTCTGTAAGTATTGACCTGGCACCCATGAATATTCCGTTTATTGCCGTAAATTAATTCTCGGTGTCCAAACATGAATAGCGAAATAACTATAACATATATAATTCCTTAATGTGCGGACAAAGCGTTTAGCTGCCAGCCTCAGGGATGTGTGTTCGAGTCCTACGTCTATCTTTTTTTACAAATTTTATATGCAAACTAACCACCTATTAGATCAAACGTATCGTGATTTTTATGGTCCATTCACTGAATGTTATCATATTTAACCGTTGTAGAAAAAGTGGAATAAAAATGGTTTTAGAAGTATCTTATACAAAAATACAAAGTAGATCTACTTGTCACCAGCGTTTCCAGAAAATGAATACTACAAGAGAAACTATTAAAATTCATAAGAATAATCTAACAATAAAACAGGTATCGATAACATAACATTACATACAAACTGATTTAACGTGATTTCGAACCCGTGGTAACATGCGCGGAAGTCGGACACCTTACCACTGCGCCACCGTGTCATCGGTTTTAAATGTATCTGTTTCTTTAGTAATATAGATATTTTCAGAATACAAATATTGCGTAAATTAACGAAAACGTCCGGAAATATTGGCGAAGATTAATAAATTACGGACAATACCTTTTAGTTGTTATAAATATGATCACAGGCACTTGGTTGCACTGATAGTACTTTTCTTATATTGGCCTGTACCTACAGTTTGTTGGTTTTAATACGTGCACCAGTGCTCCCTGTATTCAAAAACATTATTTACTGTAAGTGAATCCCTTTTATTCAAAAGTTAAAATTTTAGGTTTTGGTATATTATTACATATAAGGCTTGGAGGACACGGCAACGGAAGTGTTTGTCTTGTGTATGACGGGTAATGACTGGTTTTGTGAAAAGGTTTTCGACCACTAGTTCCGGTGTACTGCAACCCGGCAAACTGATTGCTTTTTCTTAGCGAAACGAGAACCAGTCGAAAAATTAGTGGCTTACTACCGTTTGCGAAACCAGTCGAAAAACAAGTGAGCCGTAGTTCCGTTGCCGGGAATGGCGGACTGCAATACCTTGGCTTTATATCTATCCCTAGACCTATTCTTTTAAAAGCGATTTCTCGATACATTGTTGATATTTTTATATTCAGAGAGTGCTACTTCAGAGTTTAAAAGCAGCAAACGTTTGGTATTTTTCCATTTACGTAAAACTATCGTCACTGCAACCATGTGCCTGTGAATATGATTACCTACCGGCTTCTTTGTACCTCTACTGTTTACACGAAAATGACGAAGAATCTCAAGTGCCTATAGCGGGGATCGAACCCGAGTCGCTCGGATGATAGTCCAATGCTCTAACCACTGAGCCAAGTTGTCGACACACTTACGAACTAATTTAAATTTTAAGTTGTGCGTAAGCGACTGAAACAGTGCAGTAAAATCATGAGAAATCCGTGCCTGTCATTTAAGGTGAACGTGTGACTGAAAGTTAATACGGGTCAACTCGTCCGTCTAGAAGGAGAATGCTTCATGAAACAGGACATGTTATTTTACAATGAAAAATAATGACAATGATATACATTTTTGTAATTGCAAAGAAAATGCAAACAACACCAAGTTCCTCCAGGTTAATCATTAATCTGCTATTGTAAATTGTGAAGATTTTCTGTACAATCAACATGGAACATAATTTTTTTAGAAAAAGCACATTTTAATGATCGTGATACATTTCAAACGTGTCTGAAATAAGATTGACAGTTTAAATATATTTAAAGGCAGTTTTTATGTAGTGGTAATTGGTGGGTAACTGGTCAAGGTACATTTCTTGTTTTCTGAAAAATGTTCCTATTTTGCTGAATGTCGTTAATTCATATCAAATTAACAGTTGAAATTTATGCCTTTCACCTTACGCCTGCTAAATTTCTATAATGGACTGGTCTATCATACAATTTGGGTAGTGCCATTTATTATTTGAAGGGGTGTTCACTGAAAATGAACTGACTGAATAGTGAACAGAGCAGACCATGATCAGACTGCATGGATGTGCAGGCTGATCTTGGTCTACGCTGGTCACAAAGGCAGGGTCATTTGCCGACAGCAGGCTAAGGGGTAAATATCATAAGATATTTTGCACTGTACAAAGTTTTGTCGACCTGACAGTCTTTCATTCGTGTAAAACTGCCAGTTTCCTGGATTCTATACTTGTATTTACATCCATAAGTATCTGACAACTTCTTCACGTGAATAAGATGTGGAGGACCAGAACGACTTTAAACTATATAATATTTATTCAAATCGTTGCCATGTCAACAAGGCAGTCTGAAAGACAGCTAAATCCCCCGCCACTGGTATGGATAGTGAAAGGGTAAACCTTTGACCTTGAGCTGTGACCTTGACCTTGAACCGTCGTTCATATGACTGAAAAAATGTTGAGAAAGACGTTAAATCCGAACACACACACACATGAATTCTGCACATCATCTAGATGAGGTGATCATTTGACCCAAGCTTCATGAAAATCCTATAAGGGGTTTGGGAGATACAGAGTTCAAACCTTTGACCTTGAGTTGAGACCTTGACCTTGAGTTGACATGGCTGACTCATGAGTTCTTGATGAGGTGATCATTTGACCCAAGTTTAATGTAAATCCTTGTGATCTTGACCTTGAGCCGGCATGGCTGACTCATCAATTCTGCATATCGTCTTGATGAGGTGATCATTTGACCCAAGTTTGATGAAAATCCTTCAAGGGATTTAGGAGATACAGAGCGGACACAAAATGGAGTTGTGACCTTGACCTTGAGCCGACATAGCTGACTCATGGGTTCTGCACATCGTCTTGATGAGGTGATCATTTAGTCTAAGTTTCATAATTATCCTTCAAGAGGTTTAAGAGATACAGAGCGGACACGAAATGGTAGCCTCAAACCTTTGACCTTGAGTTGTGACCTTGACCTTGAGCCGACATGACTGACTCATGGGTTCTGCACATCTTCTTGATGAGGTGATCATTTGATTCAAGTTTCATGATTATCTTTCGAGGGGTTTAGGAGATACAGAGCGACACGAAATGGAAGGCTCAAACCTTTGACCTTGAGTTGTGACCTTGACCTTGAACCGTCATGGCTGACTCATGGGTTCTGCACATCTTCTTGATGAGGTGATCATTTGACCCAAGTTTCATGAAAATCCTTCAAGGGGTTTAGGAGATACAGAGCGGACACAAAATGTTACGGAAGGACGGACGGACGGACGGACAGAACAGTATACATAACTTATATTTCCCATGTAGTGAATGAAGAACAATCATTAAAGAAAAATATATTATGCGCAAGCACACTTTCTCATGCAGCTGTTCTTCCTATCTTTTGGAAATGACCGATGTATCCGAGAAATAAGCCTTAATTTCTTAAACATTTCTTTCGTGTAAATCGTGCAAATTAGTCATTACACTGTGCACGGATTTCACGTAAAGCATGCAACCAACATACCTTCAAACGGACAAATCTGCATCGTGTCTGCACTTACAGAAAAACTGATGGTTTTCCTAAAAAAATAACTGTTTCATGTTCTGTATCAATGGAATACATTTTTCATGATCTATGAGCAATTAAACATTCGAGCCATCGAAGTTACGTATTAAAGGAACAAGGAGTTTATCCTGTGCGTTTCTTAAAACACTTTTTGAAAAAGAAAAAAACATGTTTATTTAAATTTGGCTTGAACTTTGATCAGAAGATATATAGTTTAGAAATCGCATTACAAGCATGTTTTAATCCCGGGCTGCTGTGACTTTTATGTTTGCCCCTCTTTAACATTGAAGATATATCTTTAAAATGTATGGTGTGATCTTCAATTTGAAGGGTTACACTGACGATTCGGTTCACTGGTTAAGTCAGGGTGACGATATCAATTTGGACAAAATTTAAGATTTACAGAGCTAATGTTACTATACGCTACATATGAAAAATTATATGATACTGGATGTTTTATTTCTTTCAGCTTTCACAGATAAGGGCATGCCTTTGGAGTAAAAACATAATATTAACAGAGCAAATGTCACTGTAGGTTGCGTATGAAAGCTATATCAAACTTGTTAATCATTTATCAGCTTTTCACAAAACGAATCCGTATACGACTCAACGCAGCTAATATAGAAATCACATAACAAGCATGTTTTAATCCCGGGCTGCTGTGACCTTTATGTTTGCTCCTCTCTACCATTGAAGATATATCTTTGAAATGTATAGTGTGATCTACAATTTGAGGGGTTACACTGCCGATTCGGTTCACTGGTTAGGGCAGGGTGACGGTATCAATTTGGAGAAAATTTAAGATTTACAGAGCTAATGTTACTATACGCGGCATGTGAAGAAAATATATGATACTGGATGTTTTATTTCATTCAGCTTTCACAGATGAGGGCATGAATTAATATATTTACAGAGCAAATGTTACTGTAGGTTGCGCATGAAAGCTATATTACACTTGTTAATCTTTTATCAGCTTTTCACAAAACGCACCCGTATACTACTCAACGCAGCTAATATAGAAATCGCATTACAAGCATTTTTTAATATCGGGCTGCTGTGTCTTTTGTGTTTGCCCCTCTCTACCATTGTATATATATCTTTGAAATTTATTGTGTGGTCTACATTTTGAGGGGTCACACTGCCGATTCGGTTCATTGGTTAGGGCAGGGTGACGGTATCAATTTGGAGAAAATTTCAGATTTACAGAGCTAATGTTACTATACGCTGCATTTGAAAAAAACGTATGTATACGATACTGGCTGTTCCATTTCTTTCAGCTTTCACAGATGACGGCACGACTTTGGAGTAACAAATTAATATTTACAGAGCAACTGTTACTGTAGGTTGCGTATGAAAGCTATATTACACTTGTTAATCTTTATCGGTATCCGTATACGACTCGACGCAGCTAATATAGAAATCGCATTACAAGCATGTTTTAATGTCGGGCTGCTGTGACTTTTGTGTTTGCCCCTCTCTACCACTGAAGATATGCCTTTGAAACTTATGTTCTGATCTACATTTTGAGGGGTCACACTGCCGATTCGGTTCACTGGTTAGGGCAGGGTGACGGTATCAATTTGGAGAAAATTTAAGATTTACAGAGCTAATGTTACTATACGCTGCATTTGAAAAAAACGTATGTATACGATACTGGCTGTTCCATCTCTTTCAGCTTTCACAGAGGAGGGCATGACTTTGGAGTTACAAACTAATATTTACAGAGCAAATGTTACTGTAGGTTGCGCATGAAAGCTATATTACACTTGTTAATCTTTAATCAGTTTTCCACAAAACGCATCCGTATACGATTCAACGCAGCTAATATGGAAATCGCATTACAAGCATTTTTTAATATCGGGCTGCTGTGTCTTTTGTGTTTGCCCCTCTCTACCATCGTATATATAGCTTTGAAATTTATGGTGTGATCTACATTTTGAGGGGTCACACTGCCGATTCGGTTCACTGGTTATGGCAGGGTGACGGTATCAATTTGGAGAAAATTTAAGATTTACAGAGCTAATGTTAATATACGCTGCATTTGAAAAAAATATATATGATACTGGCTGTTCCTCTTCCTTCAGCTTTCACAGATGAGGGCATGACTTTGGAGTAACAAATTAATATTTACAGAGCAAATGTTACTGTAGGTTGCGTATGAAAGCTATATTACACTTGTTAATCTTTAATCAGTTTTCCACAAAACGCATTCGTATACGATTCAACGCAGCTAATATAGAAATCGCATTACAAGCATGTTTTGATATCGGGCTGTTGTGACTTTTGTGTTTGCCCCTTCCTACCATTGAAGATACATGTTTGAAATTTATGGTGCGATCTACATTTTGAGGGGTCACACTGCCGATTCGGTTCACTGGTTAGGGCAGGCTGACGGTATCAAGTTGGAGAACATTTAAGATTTACAAAGCTAGTGTTACTATACGCTGCATTTGAAAAAATATATATGATACTGGCAGTTCCATTACTTTCAACTTTCACAGATGAGGGCATGCCTCTTAGTAACAAATTAATATTTACAGAGCAACTGTTACTGTAGGTTGCGTATGAAAGCTATATTACACTTGTTAATCTTTAATCAGCTTTCCACAAAACGCATCCGTATACGACTCATCGCTGGTAGGAACCGCTCGCAATTTGCATTGCAGGCATGCTTTTATCCGATTTTTGGCATGCAATTGATACTAGGTAGTCTAATGTGCCCAAGCACCAATTAACTTTTCGAAATAGGCAGTGAAACTGACGGGAATAAAACCCTTCTAAATCGGCGGACTTTCCTAGCAGGGGATTCAGGAAAATTAGCAGGTTTGACTCAACGCTCGTAGGTACCGCGTGCAAATCGCATTACAAGCCTGTTTTAATCATGTCTTTTTTCAGGCATGAAATTGATGCTAGGATGGTCCTAGATGCCCTAGCGCAAATTAACTTTTCCATATAGGCAGTGACACTGACGGTAATAGGACCCTCCCAAATCGGCGAATTTTCCTACCGGAGGGGGCGGGGGAATGAATAGTTTTGCGCCGAAATTTCGGACCTCGATTGTTTGGCATGCAATTGATGCTAAGATGTTCCTAGATGCCCAGGCACCAATTAACTTTTCCAGATAGGCAGTGGAACTGACGGGAATACTCCCAATACGGCGAATGGTGCGAAAAACAAACCATAAAATAAATCCAACTTTGAGAAATTCCAGCAGGGAAGTGTCGGGCGCATGTATTGCATATATTTAGTACTTCACTATGTGACATTTTCAACCTGCCAATTCTTTTGTTTCTATGATAAAAACGAGTAAAACTCGGGTTTTGGGACACTAAATTTGAGGCAAAAATTGGCCAAACAATGAACATCTTGCGCGACCTGTACCTTTTTATCTGCAAAAAAAATAAATTCCCCATAACATATAAATATATATATATTAAAAGCATATGGCCGGACGAAAATAATGACGGGAAGGAACGTGTCTCATAACCGTTTACTTTTCCTGCTAATGGATCCATGCTAGCCGCAAACGCACCATGTTGTTTTCTCACGGGTGCGGCTCTGTTGATGATAGTTATTTTTACTGCGATTATTTAGTGTGCGAGAAAAACTTCTAACAGTTGTTTTGTCATGTGTGGGGGTGTTGATAGACTGTGCCAGCTCCATAATATCATTTTAATTATAGCATAACAATATACAAGCTAGGTGATTGTATAATCCATTCAAAAGGTGTTTATCAAATCATTTCAGTTCTTATTAAATCGGTATACATAACTTCTGAAGTGTCTTCTTCTACTGGGGGAAGTTTAAGGCGCGTAATGCCCTCATTGATTAATGATTTTGATAAATAAAAAAAAATCATGCATTGAAATATATTTTTTCTTGACCAGTTAATAATATTTATGAGAAGAAAATTTTTATAACATATTCAAATAATAAAAAAATGAATAGCGCTAGGTTTTATTAGATCTATATCTCAGTGTATTACCAAGCTAATCATGATCTGCACTGTTCACTTTTCAGTCCGTAATTTTTTCACGAAAACCCCTATGAACTGTTTATGGTAGTGTCCAAATTGAAAGATCGAGCAGTCCATTTTAATAATTTAGCAAGGGAATGGTTAATTAATGTAAAAATCTGAATTACTGAACGTTAATCTAAATATTTTCCTCATATGACATCGGTTATATTATTGTCTTATTTTTTCATGTTTTACTATATTATTTGATAAGAAAATTTGGCGCCTAGAGTGGAAACATGTTTTTTCTATGACTTTGCCTAACGACCCAGTTTTTGACCTATCAAGTCAAACTTGGGTGCTTTCATTGAAATAAATTTATAATGATAAAGTAGATAACAAGAGCTGTCACAGGAGACAGAGCGCACGACAATTTCGATGCTGGATAGTGAAACTGGGTACATCTGAAGAAACTGGAGCTGTCACTGGAGTGTTTAATGATTCCAGTGGTGGATGAAGATTATGCGCAATAGCTTGAGTCTGTGTCAAAATATTAAGTAATAAGAGTTTATTTATTTATTTATTTGGGTTTTACGGCGCACCAACACAGTACAGGTTATATGGCGCCAAACAGGACTACAAATTTTGGTTTCACATCTCATTTACATCGAAATAAAAACATGAGGTATGGAATCAAAATTTGTATACCTGCTGGAATCACAGAGTTACAGCAAAACCAAGTGTTAAGACCCTATTAGTCGCCTCTTACGATCATGCAAGGGTAAGGCAGTGGTTCCAATTCTTTTCATACATAGATCGTCCCAGAACCACATGGGGCAAGTAATAAGAGAGGTAAGTAATAAAGGTAAAGATAAAGTGTACCAAAACACTATATGAGCGCACCATGAGAAAATCAACATAGTGCATAGTGCAGACCAGTGCATTCTGGTCTGGATTCATGCTGCTCGCTAACGGTTTCTCTAATTGCAATAAGCTTTGAAAGCGAACAGCATAGATACTGGCCAGACTGCGCAGATGCGCAGGCTGGTCTGGATACATGCTTGTCGCAAATGCACTGTTGGTTTTCTCATGGTGCGGCTCATATAAGTAAGTAAGTAAGTAAGTAAATTGTTTATTAACGTGACATGTGTTATATACAATACATACATATTACAACACATAATCAACATTCACAACACCCGGCCCAATGGGCCTATATGTCACCTGTTAACTTGTTACACATTTATAACATGATCTAAAGAATGGGAATAATATGAAATAAGATATCATATTAACTCACAGCAAATATGTGGACATTTTGATGATTAAAACAGTTTTAAATTTATTATTTATAAAAATTTTACCACACATAAATAATTCTTATTGTTTGAAATGATGCATATTTCAAGTATATAGTATCAATAGTATCGCAAGCTTCACCGTTTAAAAAGTGCACTTTGTCTTTTGGAATATAAGTATCATTCTAAGCAAAAAGGGGGCATAATTCATAAGATATTGGTGCAAGTTATGTACCTTGTGTCATGATGCGGGTGAAGATGTGGTACAATTACTTCAAGTTTGAATCAAATGGTTCAAGTTTGAATCAAATGCATTTCGTAATAACTGAGATATAGTGAATATGCATCAAAATTATAAGGAAAATGGGGCATAATTCATGAAAAATGTGTGCCAGAGTTATGCACCTTGTGTCATCTGATGTGGGTGATAAGGTGGAACAACTAGTTTATGTTTGAATCAAATCCATTCAGTAATAACTGAGATAGAGTGAAAGTGTATAAAAAACATTTAACCTCTAAGTAGAAAGGGGGAATAATTGATAAAATACTGGTGCAAGAGTTATGGCCCTTGTGTCATATGATGTGAGTGATGATGTTGAACAACTATTTATTTTTGAAACAAATCCATTTAGTAATAACTGAGAGGTGAACATATAGTGAATATATGTGAACGTGTATCTAAACTTTAACCTGAAATTCTATGTAAAAGGGGGGATAATTCACTAAATATTGGTACCAGAGTTATGGGCCTTGTGTCTTATGATATGGAGATGGATGTGGAACAACCTCTTTCAGTTTGAATCAAATCCATCCTCAGAAATAACTGAGATAGAGCGAAAGTGCGTCAAAACTTTAACATGAAATTCTAAGTAAAAAGGGGGGATAATTCTATATATTGGTGTGAAAGTTATGACCCTTGTTTCATATGAAGTGGGTGATGATGAGGAATAACTATTTAAAGTTTAAAGCAAATCCATCAAGTCATTACAGAGATGAGAAAAAAGAGGAAGTGTAAAAAAAAAAAACTTTAACCAAGGTGGGGAAAGACGCCGACCAGGGCCACATTTACTTCTTGACTATAGGATGAATGTTAGCATGGAATCTATGTCACATTCAAAAGTGGTTTGAATGTCAGTTACTAGGTGGGGTGGAGGGCGAGTAGGATAGCTCTCCATATACTTCGTATAGTCGTGCTAAAAATGACATCTAAGTACTAACCATTTAACCTAGTAACTGACCTCATTCAAACCACTTTTGAATGTGACAGATTCCATGCTAACATTCATCCTATAGGCAAGAAGTAAATGTGGCCCCTAGCATGTTAAAATTTTACTATGATACAACCTAGTCATCTATTTTCCAACCTAAAAAGCCCAACAGATTTTATACAGACAAAGATTTCGACAAAGATTACATGTTAACAATTTTTCTCTCCGATTTGATCTAGTGAACCACTACAAAACCTGCAGTAACCCAATTTGAACATGACCATAGACATACATTCTATTATTTACATTGATAAAACAGAATTAGGAAAGAGACATTATAGTAAACATAATAATAATCATGTATAAAGTTCAGTTGAGACAGCTGCTTTAACTGTCAACAATTAAATAAGGAACAAAAGGCCAAATTTGGGCCCCCCAGTCATTCAACCGGGGCAGTCCTAGCCCTACTTAGATTTTGCTTGTGACAAAGTATCAAATTTGAAAAGAAAAAAAAATTGCATTATTACAGTTCAGCATCCCCCCCAAATTTTTAGCTTTATCGGCCACTAAAAGGGGCCAAGTGCCCCCGTTCGAAAGTAAGAACACCATATAATGATGCTACAGACCAAGTTTAATTATGATTCATCCAGCTGTTCATGAGAAGAAGTCATTTTAATGTAATTCTATTTTTAGCTCTAGTGGCCCCTAAAAGGGCCAATAGTCCCCATTTGAAATAACTTGGGAGGGGCACATATGATGCCACAGACCAAGCTTGATAAAAATTCATAATGCGTTTCACGAGAAAAAGTTGTCTAAAGATATTTCTATTTTTAGCTCTAGTGGCCCCTAAAAGGAGCAAAGTATCCCAATTTGAACAAATTTGGGATAGGACAATATAATGATGCTACAGACCAGGTTTGATGAAGTTCCATCAAGCAGTTCATGATTAGAAGTTGATTAAAGGTTTTTCTATTTATAGTCCAAGCGGCACCTAAAAGGGGTCAAGTGCCAACACTTGAATTGGAGAGGACCACTTGACAATACTACAGACCAAGTTTGATCGAGATCCGTCAAGTGGTTCATGAGAAAAAGTCGTTTAAAGGTATTTCTATTTTTAGCTCTAGCAACCCCTACATGGGGCCAAGGTCACCCCCCCCACACCCCACATTTGGTAGAGGACCATATAATGATACTACAGACCAAGTTCCATGAAGATCCATCAAGCCATTTATGAGAAGTCGTTTAATGGTATTTATATTTTTAGCACTCGCTGCCCCTTTAAGTACCCCAATTTTAAACAAACTTATGAGAGGACCATATAATAATGCTACAGACCAAGTTTAATCAAGATCCATTGAGCAGTTCAAGATGTACTTCTATTTTTACCTCTAGCGGACCTTAAAAGGGGCCAAGTGCCCCCATTTGAACAAACTTGATAGAGGACCTCGCCAGGGTGCTACAGACCAAATTTGGTGTTATTCTGACCAGAATGTGTTTAAGTAATAATGTGGACAATGAATGCCAGACCATTATCCATCCACCTCATACTAATAGCTCACCCTGAACCTTCAGTTCAGATGAGCTAACAAGAAAGGAGGAACAAGATTTGATAAGTTTGTATGGTTTATTAACCTTTGATCTATAAGCAAAATAACTTAAAAGTAAACTTTAAAATAAAATGATGTATATTTATTTACATGTAGTCAATATTGTAATTTACTCACTCTTGTCCTGAGCAATATGCACATTTTGTAAATGATACAAAGTACCATATTTCCCCATGTTGGTGCCCTAAGATTGGACCTCTCATTGTGACCATAGTTTGCAAAGAATTCAATGCGTCACAACAATTTTTTGGTATCCTTTTCGGTATTTGGTCAAGTTATTTTCATTTATAAAATTTTATTATTTCAGTTCATATTTTTTTCTAAATGAATTTTACACGGAGAAATATGGTAGTATATAAAGAAGAGATACAGTAAAATTCAACCATTTTCATATTATAAGAAACCTTTATGTGAAAGTTTATCACAATCTGTACAGGGCCAGATAAAACCTGCTGGACTCGCAGTAATTAACAAACAAAAACTCCAGTCACCAATAAAATGAAACCACTTTTCATTTGTGTAGGTTGGATATCAACTGTCTTTTTTTTCCGCTGATGTTTTAGCATAAAAACACAAACTTTGCTTATTATATTCTCCCTTATATGTGTGAGCATTTTACAAATTCTATGCAAATATCATCAAATCCATTGTACACAACATACTTATTTATTGTTCATTATTAAATATAATCTTTTATCCTTTTCACTTATTTTCTATAAAAACATTGAACAACCAAAGAATAATTTGAATATTTTGTACACAGAACAGATCTTAGAAATGGAATGGTTTAAATGTCAATGAATATCCACATGAAAGCTTCCAGATGACATGAATAATCTCTATGAATCAGGCGCTTGTTCTTCTGCTGGTGGCTCATATTGCTGAAGCTGAAATAAATTATACAATATGATTATGTATTTCTGAACACTTGCAAGTCCATACTGTTGCATGAATTTTGGATCTTAAAATTGTTAAAAAACAGTGGAAGAACATGTATACACAAATTATAACTTGTAATACTACATGCCATTATAATGTAAAAGCAGAAAAACCCTTAAATTTAGTACCAATATCTTCCAAGACCTGCATCAGTTTCTGTGGTTTAATAATAACTGTATCTCGTTTCTTCCTGGGTACACAAAAATGTATAGTGGAATAACTGCATACATAAAGTAACTCAATACAAACTTTCAGGTGTATTTAATCATAGCTAACAACTTAAAATATCATTTTTAAGACAGTGAGAACAATAAATAACCATAACATAGAAGTTTTGTTCAATCTGGAAACAAAATTGTCACAAAATTAACTCTTCACTGGATCTAGTGGGAGGGTGCTCAACTAGGTCAGGCTAAAATTTGTGCCTAAAAAGAATACAGCAAATTCTCCAAAATGTTCATCCATCAAAAGGCAATTAAATATTTATCCATAACTTATAAACCTTTTAACTAATTTCCACTAAAACTTTAATTAAGACAGCAATTTGTCATAGGAAATTATATCAATTTAGCCTTTCACATTTTTCCTTGAACTGCTACAAAATATAAGACTGTGAATATTATTATAAAATTAATGTATCTGCTATGTTTTGAATCCGTTATTTCAAAAGTATTTCTGTTATACCAGTCTGTTAACCTTTGCTGTTGTATAAAAGTAACTGACAACTTCACAACATAACTCAGTGGTGGACAATGAATGACTTCAGACTTAAGATATATTGACTTTTCATAATTCATCAAAGAGGTTATATTCATCTCACATTGTGTGATCTCTAGGCACAGTTCTTGGTTGTCTTAACCTGGCCCTGATGAGGTCAACAGGCAGACTGTTGTAAATTACATGTCATGAAATCAACTTTTAGATTGCACAATACCCAGTTTGTTGCTTTCACTTAAAAAACAAGAGGACCATGACGGTCCTGAATCGCTCACCTATCCCCACATGACCCAGTGTTGAACTGAGTATGACGTCGTTATTTCTATTATTTGACATAGTGACCTAGTTTTTGAGCACATGTGACCTAGATATTATCAAGATAAAAAATTCTGTCCAATTTTCATGAAGATCCATTGAAAAATATGACCTCTAGAGAGGTCACAAGGTTTTTCTATTATTTGACCTAATGACCTAGTTTTTGAAGGCACGTGACTCACTTTTGAACATGATCTAGATATCATCAAGGTGAACATTCTCACCAATTTTCATGAAGATCTCATGAAAAATATGGCCTCTAGAGAGGTCACAAGGTTTTTCTATTTTCGACCTACTGACCTAGTTTTTGACCGCACATGACCCAGTTACGAACCTGACCTAGATATCATCAAGCTGAACATTCTCACCAATTTTCATGAAGATCCATTGAGAAATATGGCCTCTAGGGACGTCACAAGGTTTTTCTATTTTTAGACCTACTGACCTAGTTTTTGACCGCACATGACCCAGTTTCGAACTTGACCTAGATATCATCAAGATGAACATTCTGACCAATTTTCATGAAGATCTCTTGAAAAATATGGCCTCTAGAGAGGTCACAAGGTTTTTCTATTTTTAGATCTACTGACCTAGTTATTGACCACACGTGACATAGTTTCGAACTTGACCTAGATATCATCAAGTTGAACATTCTGACTAATTTTCATAAAGATCCCATGAAAAATATGGCCTCTAGAGAGGTCACAAAGTTTTTCTATTTTCAGACCTACTGACCTAGTTTTTGACCGTACGTGACCCAGTTTCAAACTTGACTAGATATCATCAAGGTGAACATTCTGACCAATTTTCATGAAGATCCATTGAGAAATATGGCCTCTAGAGAGGTCACAAGGTTTTTCTATTTTTAGACCTACTGACCTAGTTTTTGACCCAACGTGACCCAATTTTGAACCTGACCTAGATATCATCAAGGTGAACATTCTGACCAATTTTCATGAAGATCTCATGAAAAATATGGCCTCTAGAGAGGTCACAAGGTTTTTCTATTTTTAGACCTACTGACCTAGTTTTTGACCGTACATGATCCAGTTTCGAACTTGACCTAGATATCATCAAGATGAACTTTCTGACCAACTTTCATAAAGATCCCATGAAAAATGTGACCTCTAGAGTGGTCACAAGCAAAAGTTTACGCACACACGAACGGACGGACGGACGCACGGACGGACGACGGACGCCACGCGATCACAAAAGCTCACCTTGTCACTTTGTGACAGGTGAGCTAAAAAAACTTCAATTTCTCCATGGTAAATGCTCTGCTTCGAACATACTATATAAACATCGTAAGATTAAAATAGTATTAAGGTAGTGGACCCGCAATGACAATCGGCAAATTACAGCTGAAACTTGATATCTTGAACTTGCTTACCGGTATCTCAAAATTTCCAGCTATCTCAAGGACAATTTCAAGTCCTGTCCCCAAGCACAAAAAATCATTTAGATCTAACACTGTGGGGAATCACATGATCAAAATAATCTCTAAACCAAAGTTATAGTTTTAAAGAACATGAATAAATTTCCTGTCATGATAAGATATGAAATTTAAACATAGCCTATCATGTGGCTAATGAAAATTGTTAAATTATCATGTAGTTGACAATAATGATAGATATCCTGTAATTACAAACACTAAGGAAAATAATAAGTATCAGTTTCTTGAAGTGTTCCTGATAATCAAAAGGTGATTGTGATTGAAATGATATGTAGTTTTAGGATACATGTATGTTGGCATATGATAGGCTATATTTTAAATTTACAGCAAAAGATTCTTCAATATTATCCCATATTATTCATATTTTCATTTTGGTTCAGAGATAATTTTGATCATGTGATTCCCCGCAGTGTCTAAGTCGATTTTCAGTAATCTCAAGGTAAAAAGCTCAATCCCTTGGAATTCTAGATATTGAGTTTCAACAGTATTTTCAGAATGTGATTTCAGCATTTTCACATTTTTATGGAAAGTGTGTGCCTTGAGCTACATATATGTCCAAAGACAGATGGATTGCCCAACAAGAATGTAAAGGATCTTATATGACTGTTTGTGTAAGACAGGGTTGGGACACTCTTGCCTTTCACTCGGGCAGACATGTGAGACAGTTTTTCTTGCCTTAGGCATTGATATTATTGCAATCTTTTCACAACGATATTGAAATTAAAATCACTCATATACTATGACGTCAAAATATGCTCATGTGTAGCTTATCTTATCCATAGGGAAAAGACAAAGTGATCTCCTATACTTGGATAACCTTGTCTTTCCCCCATAGGAATATGTAATCACATGGTTATTGTCAGTATTGGTCCACAATACATTAATAGCATTATGTCATATAGAAAATGGTTTTACCTGAATACAAAACAAAGACTTTAAAGAGTATTAGCAACTGGAAACAATTATTCAAGATATAAGAGGTAGAGATTTGGTCTCCCATCACCAATATTTCTGACTAATTGTTGTCATTTGAAACAAAAATTAACTGCAAAATTCCCAGGTTTCAGAAAAGGTTCATAACAGTTGAATAAAGGGTTTCTGAAACTAAACAGATGTGTGCTCAACAAAATTTTCTATAACACCACAAGAGGAACAAATTTGTTGCAAAGAAGGTGTTTTCAACTTGTTTTGACAGAATAATTTTTGCCAAACCAGAACAATCAAATATGCATGATGCATTTTTCAAATGCACTAAAAGGTCTTAGCTTTGTACATTTATAAAAACTTTACTTTTGAAAATCTTGTATGTCAGTTTTAATGCACAAAAGACTAAATTTCTGATTTCTTTTTTATGCAGTTTTTGAAACAAAAATATATATAAAAAATTCTAGATATTTTCACATGTATGATTTATAATTTAGCAACTTTCTAACTGGCTACTAAAGCCATTGTTTATATGCAGATGGTCACTTGCAGTTGTTGGTTCTTCAAAAATCTTTGATATCATTTTTGGTCACTTTTCCAAATACAATTTTGTTTATTAATTTCCTCTGTAATGTGCTTTTGAAGTAAAAAATAAGAGAACTGAAATCCCTGGATATTTTCAAATAATAATTTAGCCATATTTAAATTCAATGTTAACTCCGGCATTTTCATAAATTATGAAAAGAAGTGCTGCTGTTAAAATGTACCAAATAAAGTTATGTCGCTAAAACTTACAAATGAGGTTTTCAAAAACAGCAATGATATATTAAATATCTGTATTAAATCAAAATTTCATGTAAAAACCAAGATTTGTGTCTCACAAAACTACATGATATGGTATCACCATTTGTAAATTTTAATTTTCGTTAAAGAGGTCCAAGAGAAAATGAAATTGGCCTTAACTAGTTCAATACAACTGAAAAACTTTAAATGCTGTGAAATCATACTTCTTTTTATAAGAATCTAACAATAATTTACTGAAACTGAAAATATTGCAAGTTTTACAAAATATGAACTGGGATAGATGTGTAGAACTCTTAAAAATATTTCATGAATAACAATCTGGAGAATAAGTCATATGATATATCATTATTCCAGTCTCATGACATTCCACCAAATACATGTACTTACAGTTTGCCCAAGTTGCTCTGCCAATGGAATTGCTCCATTTCGTTAAAATCTGGCCATTACATTTCACATACAGTTGTCACATCAACTGTATGTATGAAATTTAATGGCAAACTGTAAGACGGTTATAAGTTGAATACAGCAGTTTTAAGATATTAATTTCTCGCTTCGCTAACGCCCACTCAAAATTAATACAGTATCTTAAAACTGCCGTAATCAACTTATAACCTATAATTACATGACACCAAACAATCCGATGAAGATTACTATGTAAAGACTCTTAGTATTTATTTACATTTTAACATTTTTTAAGTTCGGTATTAAAACCAGCTGTGAAACTCAGTAAAATGAACTTTTTGATGGAATAAATCTAAGTTTTAGACTGGGCAAAAGAAATATGATTTCACAGTGTAAAATATGACAAGTGTCTCAGTATTAGATAGAGGCATGAGACACTGAAATTCAGATCATTGTTTAAAGAGACAGAGGGGGGTCACACAGGATGTTAAACTTTATTTTATCTAATCTAGCTTACTTTTTTCTGCTCATTTTGACGTGCCTGTAACTATTTTCATTTTTAAATGAAAAATAATATACATGTAGTCAATGTGTTAAAACTGTCCAGCATATCATTTCTAATGCAAGTGCAGTCTGACAAAAAGTTAAAAATAAATGCATTTTCCAATGCCTGTAGCTTTAACTTTTCCAGCAAAAATAAAATAATGTAAAACTTTATTGTATTAGGGTGGTGGACATATTTGACAATTGGCGATTTCCTTGCAATTACATCATTATTTTCCGAACACAATTTCGGCATCTTTCAGCTATGACAGAATATTATTTATCATGATAATAAAAGAGAATGCTGAAGAGAATAAAATATATAACTGAATGGAAAATGCTAATTGTCATTACAGGTCCACTACCTTTAATGTTCAATAAATCTGTTAATTAATAATGTTTTCACAAATGCTTAATGCATACACTGCTTGCAAAATTAAAGACTGTTTGCTGAAAAATCAGTTTTTTTTTGTCATCATTTTCACTCTTAATGCATTTAAATTAATAATTCTAAAACAGAGGGCTGCAACATAAGATATATTTATATCAAAACGAAGTTTAAAAGCTGGTTAGTAAAAATGATCATACATAACACAAACAAGACCGATGCAAAATGCACTATTTTTGTGTTGCTGAAACTAAATAATTGTTCAGTCTAATCCTGGATTTATCACTGTTTCCAGTACAAACATGTTCCTGGTATGTAACTGACAATTTCATGGACAAATGATTACTTCACATGTTAAAACTTTGATCAAATATTAACTTAAGGCCTAAAAAAAATAATTTTTGTTTCCGGTAAATATGCTAAAAAAAAATTAGGGTAGGTAGGTCGGATTTTTTTTTATTAAGTGAGACTTTTCGGAAACTATTTTTATATCAAAAAATGAATACAAATAAGGGGGTTTATGCCTTTAGAGCATCAGTAAGTTGATCTCTAACATCACTGACCAATCCATGTTAAAAGCATAGAAAGTGCTTTTTTGCAACTTTTGGTTAACAAGTTGAAAAAAATATTCTCGAAGTCCATAAAAACATTTAGGGTTTGGCCAAAAATTAAGGGTAGGTCGGGATACCGGAAACAAACAATATTTCTTTTACACCTAATAAACTAAACTCCCTTTGCTAGAAGTCTCATTTTTCCCACTCTAACTATAAAATGTAGCTAGACTGGTGTGGTCAACTATTTTGACCACTAGATATATATATCAATAACAAACAATGACAGACACTCACATTAGCAGCCATCAAAAAAGACTTCTCAAATTGATAGCTATAAGTACAACTATGAAAATCACTTCAATATTGCATTGACTGGATAATTTTCATGCAATTTCACGGTAAGCAGCCATATTACGGTATCAGAAGTGCAGACTGATCTTGGTTTGCACTGGTCGCAAAGGCAAAATCACTTGCACAAGCTAAAGTTTAAAGGTTCAAATTTAAGCTCACATAATAATATTCAAAAAATGCAAAAAGGTATATTTTGAAAATGCGAGTGACTTCTTCCCAAGCAAAAACTTAAATGGAAATGATGATGGTTTTCATTTGTTCAACTTTCAGTTTCGATATACTTAAATACAAAATTTCTTGTGGCTGCAAAATGTTGTTGTCAAACTATAGTTTTTCATGCATATAAAATTTCTATAAAAAATGGTTGAACAATATTGCTAGTGGAGTTGATATTCCGCTACTGGTTACAATTCAAAATAAAACCTTCATGAAAATTACACAAGCTACAGTAGCTATTACCTATATACTGGTATGTACCTCCTGTGCAAGAACTGTCTTTAATACAGATATACTGCCCTTTATACTGCATGTTATATTGTAGTGATAACCAAGGATAATGTGACGTTAAACAAGCATTTAGTTATCACAAAAGCATAAAACTTGGATTACATAGATTCTACTCAAACCAATATTTACCTTCGCTTTAAGTTCATTATTTTGTTCTGAAAGCTGCTCACATTTCTGTCTTAGTTCTGTGACCTCAAGTTTTAAAGCCTCTACATCAGCAGTATCTGGTCCGGAGGCACCTAAATGTTGTTTCAGGAAACTGGTACATTGTCAAGGAAAAATGCTCACAGTTTCACTAGCTAGGCAATCAGTTCAAACCCTTTAGAGGGAACACTACTCCGAATACCAAAATGTTTTTATTCTGCACAGGATAAATTAGTTTACTTTAGAATTTTACCTGATGGGAAAGAAAACAACTACCATTGTGGAGATGTTTGCTCTTTGGGATCTGTAAAATTGTATACAAGCAGGAATATTATTATTCTCTCTATATATATCAATATATATCTCTTTAGAGTTCACTTCTAAAACAAGAGCTGTCTCCATAGGATGACACATGCCCCCGATGGCACTTTGAATGAATAGTAATGGCCGATGTTAGAGTTTAGGACCTTTGACCTACGGACCTGGGTCTTGCGCGCGACATGTCGTCTTACTGTGGTACACATTCATGCCAAGTTATTTGAAAATCCATCCATCGATGACAAAGATACGGACCGGACACGAAAATTGCGGACAGACTGACAAACCGACAGACAGATGGTTCAAAAACTATATGCCTCCCTTCGGGGGCATAAAAACATACGAGGGTGTTCAGATGAGACCCAAGCAGGACTCGGTCTGTGACCTCTGGATTGAGCACTTGACAACTTCATCACCAGACCAAATTTCCCCTAAGCTCTTTTAAAACAGAACAACAAGGAAATACTTCTCATGCTGGTTTCCACACAATATAATCTGACTACCTGGCATTCCCAGATACTGGAATTTCAAACGGAAAAGATAAAAGCAATGATGAATCGGATAAATGAATTTGAAAAACATAAAATATTTAGTAGAATCCTGCAATTCTATAACTATGCTGGGTTTGAATTTTGATCTATAGAAGAGCTGACTCTATACTTTTCAGAACCGGAACTATTATAGAACTTGTTCTATCAAAATTACTTGTTACAAAGGATACTCCAAGGCATTATTTGGCTTTTCTGGTTCCTCATACAAACCAACCAATACTGAAAATATAATAAATGTACTGCATATACATGTTTACTTGAAATATCCCAAAACTTGTCAAAAAAATTTAAAGTTAAATATTTCCTCTACCTATCATTTATCTAACTTTTACTTATAGTACATACAATATTTTTGTAAAAGATTACTTTAATATCACCAAACACAACTGTAATAGTATTGAGGCTTTTTCAACTTTTATAAACACGAATTTCAAATTATTTACAGGAGATACAAAGTACTAAACTTTGTAAAATTTTTAAACACCATGCAAAAAAGGAACTCAAAAGATTACCTTTTGTAAGAGCATCAAGTACTCCGGCCTTTTCCAAATATTTTCTAAATTCTTCTCTTTTTGAGTCAGCACCCTGAAAAAATGTAAAACTACTTGATACTTTCTATCATAAAGAAATGTCTCTCTCAAAATAACACCACATTATTAAAACATTATGGCTGCGTTTGACCCAATACCAACACAGAGTATAAATGAAGATCTATTGGTAGATCTGCAGAAACATGTGCAACAAGGAGCTGCGTTCAATAAACGCTTGATGCCCCCGGTGGCATCCTTGTCGATACAAAGCAACCTAAGTCCAAAACGAGGTCAAGTTCAAGGTCAAACTGAGGTCAGGTGACGTCTGAAGACGAGGAATGGTCACAGGTTACATCTGCATTAGTATCAAGTCATTCTAGTTAGGGGTATTGATGCTAGACGAAACGGTCCCATTTGGTTAACCTCGTACGGACGGATAGGACAATCACTATACGCCTCCTGCATCAGTAGATGCCGGGGGCATAAAAACTGACCCGCTTAACTGTTGACTGGACCTGAAGTGCATGTGAATTTTTCTGTTAACAAGAGCTGTCCGTAAGACGGCGCGCTCGACTTTTCTCAGTGGTTGACTCTGAATTTGAGCTTTGCCAGTAAAAAAAAAATCCAAGTTAAAAAGGGGCATAACTCTGTTAAAATTCAAATTATAGTTATGAGAATTGTGTCTCCTGGTGTAGACTTTGATAGTAAAGAACTATTTTGAGTTTCAAGTCAAAAGCTTTAATAGTAACAGAGATATTTGACTTTATCAAAAATTTTAACAAAACAATCTAAGTTAAAAGGGGCATAATTCTGTCAAAATTCAAATCAGAGTTATGGGGATTGTGTCTCCCGGTGTAGACTTTGTTGGTAAATAAGTATTTTAAGTTTCATGTCAAAAGCTCTGATAGTAACGGAGATATTTGACTAACAAAAACTTTAACTAAAAATTCTAAGTTAAAAAGGGGCATAATTCTGTCAAAATTCAAACCAGAGTTATAGGAATTGTGTCTCCTGGTGTAGATTTTGATAGTTAATAAATACTTTGAGTTTCAAATTAAAAGCTTTAATAGTAACAGAGATATTTGACTTTATCAAAAATTTTAACAAAATTTCTAAGTTAAAAAGAGACATAATTCTGTCAAAATTCAATTTAGTGTTATGGGGATTGTTTTTCCTGGTGTAGACTTTGATAGTAAATAAGTATTTTAAGTTTCAAGTCAATAGCTTTGATAGTAACAGAGATATTTGACTTTATCAAAAACTTTAACCAAAAATTCTAAGTTACGAGAGGCATAATTCTGTCAAAATTCAAATCAGAGTTATGGGGATTGTTTCTCCTGGTGTAGACTTTGATAGTAAAAAACTATTTTAAGTTTCAAGTCAATAGCAAAACTTTAACCAACGCCGACGCCGGGGCGAGTGCAATAGCTCTTAGACTACATTTTCTTCGAAAAGTCAAGCTAAAAAAGGAAAAAAACCTCATCATTGCCAAATGCAAGTATAGGCCTAAATATCTGCCAGTAATTAATAGTTTCTAATCGATGTGTTTTTTTTAAGTTCTGGGGAAATAGTAGCCTTACTCATTTGGCTTATCGGGATGACTTATTTTATGGTCCGATATTTTATAGTTGTCATCCCTCTAAGCCTTACCCGTATCTGCATTTTACTGTTAGGAAAACAAAGACATTAAAAAATCCAAAAGGTCCTAATAATTACTGGTCAGACTTACTTGCATTAATATATTAAACATTAATATTCATGTAGAAACTTAAAATGGGTTGAATTTAATTCATAACTTTAAATAAGAGACTTAAATCTTTGAAATTATGATGAGACAGGTGCGAGGAGATATCTACCCTGACACCAGTTTTAGTAAACAGCAGACTGCCGATGACACTAAATTGCAGAAACAAAACACAGAATATACATGAATTCATAAAATGTCATGGAGGAAAGTTTATGCTTTAATGTAAACATAATTCATTATCAGAAGTGTAATCATTACAAATACTTTGTATATACATTTGTATACCAGAAAACATTCCCAACAGATTTAACTGGGATTTCCTAACAGAAAGTTTGAAACAGGGATCACTTTCAGGCCTTTTTTTCATCAATTTGGGAATGCCAC
Source organism: Mercenaria mercenaria (assembly GCF_021730395.1). Taxonomy (NCBI): domain Eukaryota; kingdom Metazoa; phylum Mollusca; class Bivalvia; order Venerida; family Veneridae; genus Mercenaria; species Mercenaria mercenaria. Next base: position 32,831,909 of record NC_069373.1, on the reverse strand, counting down.
CGACACCAGTGGAATTGGGAAAATGCTCTCGGAAATTGTCTTACCGTATTTTCCCTAAGTCTTGGGACACCCTAAATCTTGGGACACCCTTAAAATCTGGAAAAATAATTATTTTTCTTGTCCCTAATTTTTCGGACATGTATTTTCTCAGCATATTTTTCGTCCCTAAGTGTTGGGACTATGGTTGTTACTGATTCAAAATGTAAGTCGTATACCGTTATTATACATTGTATGGTTTTGTATCGATCAAAATGTCAAATAATTATAAGAACCAAAGATTATTCTTTTTAACATTTTCGTGTCGTGTTTTTACTTATTCTTTTGACAGTAAAGTGTTTTTTTACCATACCAGTTAAGTGTTGTATATTTTTTTTTACTGCAGCCAGGAAGTCCGTTTTCCGTTAGTTAGTTATTTTTTATTACCACTGACTGGAATTTACCCGCGAATCGTACAGCTATCAAAACGCCATGCCGGTAATTTTCCATTCCACGAGCACGTGCGACCTATCGTAATGTCTAACTTACAACGCCGTTACTTTTGTTTATTGACACGTATACAAAAAACGCGCGTCACACATTCATTTTTTGATTTTATCGCTTCAGATTTTCAACGTAGATTGAGAAGTAATATAATTTGAATTCTATAACGATTTTAAAAAGGTATCGACAGAAATGTAGGCAAAATTCTATAAAAACGGTCGAATTTTCATAAAATTACTTGCAAAATTTCAAACAGCGCGATCCTAAATATTTATTTCTTTCTAAAAGTAAATAAATGATGCAAACTATAGGCATAAAATTCAGACTTTTGACCAGAAAGTGCAAAAAACAGAATAGAAAAATCTTAAATAATGAAAAAGCGGCAGCAATTTAAAAATATGAAGTAAAACGATTTTTTGGCAAACAGATTTCTGTTACGTGACCTCGTGAACGTAAATAGAAAATCGGGACGCGGTTTAAAAAACAAAAACAATGATGTTGTTGCGTTTTTTAATAAGTTTTGAATGAATCTTTGTGCATGTACATGTATTTTTTGACACGACACTTTACATTAAGATATTCTTCTCAAACCGTTTTGAAATTTCCTTGAGGGCAAATAGGTCACAGAGGTAAGATATCCGCTATTATAGTTTGACACGTTTACCTGTCAGTTTATACGGGATATTGCACATTCACTTTAACAAATTAAAAAGAAGTTTTTTTCATTGATTTTCACAACACTAGATCTACTTCTCAGCTCTTTAAAGAACCGAGGCGGTACGATCAAACAGTGATGTACAACTTGGCGCGAAAACATGACGTAATGCCATGAAAATCTCGGGGAAACTATACCGCTTTGATCTCCACTTCTAATGTCATGATACCGACACACTTTTAGCTCTTTGAGGGGGTGTTAATTGATGATGAAAACAAGGCCAATTACTTTGTTTATCAACAGAATAATTACCGATAATCGTTAAACGTTTATTTTTTCGCTTTCAACACGGGTGGGTGGGGGATGTTACCCGATGACCGAGAATTGTGTCCATATTTTTGGGACACTTTTCAAAATAATTATTTTTCGGGAAATAAGTCTTGGGACAGTGAAAAAAATAATTATTTTATGCTGTCCCAAGACTTAGGGTAAATACGGTAATTGGGACAATTTGCAAATTACCAAAATCTACATAAATGTGTTTTTGTGTGAAATATTAATGAATTGCATTTCAGTAATTGTTCAACAGTATTATAATTTACCTAAATATACATACAAATTAGCAAAACTATCTTAAAACAGCAAAAACCCTGAAAGGCAGTAATCATTTGGGAATTTTAAATTCAACTTTGGGAAAAAAACATACTTTTTTGCATTGGGACTACCTCCTTTAACCGGAGGTAGATTTATAGGGAAAAAAAGCCCTGGCTTTTGGCCGCGATGTCGTGATATTCTCGCGTTTCTCTTTTGCAAAAATCACATAAATTTTGCTCAAATGCGATAAAAAAATGCATACGCGCGACTGTGGATCTTTTGCAGAAACTGCAACTTGTCGCTGCAATGCGGACTTGCCGTTACTTACTGATCGTATGACGTTTATCTGGCACTTGAATTTCGCTTTTATCTCCATAGAGCGTCCGTTGATGAGGATTAACAATAACAGGCAAAAATCATCCATTTTCGCGAAGTGTCAAAATGCCACCGAAGAAGAAATTGAAGCGTTTGGAAGGCCAAACTTTGCTTCCATTTATGTGGACGAGTAGCGGTGAGAATAAAAACAAGGTGCAGAAACCCGGATGAAGTTCCTTCATGAACGCCCCAAATTCCAAACGAAATGTTTGTAATTGAGGCCTAGGGTAGGGTCATTTTGAGTTTGACTTCAAAGCTGTTTTGGCCTAATGGAAGTGTATCTTCTTCTTCTTCTTGTCGTTCGCAAGTGTATCAGATCCAGAAAGATTAAAATATAACTGAACTTCCACTTGTACAGAGCAGCTTTGAAATAAAAGCTCAAAGTTAATTCCTTACTGAAAGGAAAAATGCATGTGGACCCTGCACTCGGCTACAACTTTCATCAACCTATTCAGGCACAGAATTTTGAGTTATGTTAAAAGTGTCTCTGAATGAGACTGTTTTGTTTATTTACAAAGATAACTTTTTCTTACAAATAAACAGATGTTTTCTTTTCTGGTACATTACCACATGATTTGCGCAGAGAAGAGCTGAGTATACGTGAAGTTGGAAAATTGCTTGCAAAAAATACAGACCATCTTACAGCCAACAGACTAAAGGAAATCAAGGACAGCTTCACTCATGAAAAATATATACATCCCCTCTTGGTAAAATGGTAGTTCAGATAGATGACATGGATACAGAAATAAACCTTAAATCAATTGAACCAGAGTTCTCATACTTGGAGTACCTTCAACCTACACGATCTAGACCAGGGTACTGAACAACATGGGCTCCTCCAAGTCAAGAAGCAAAAAACATGAAGATGAGACTAAGGCAATGATAACCGCCGTGATAGAAGATTCCGATGACAAGTCAATGGTAGCATTTACAGATGGCTCATGTAGAGGAAACCCTGGACCCTGTGGCTCAGTGGCCTTTGTTCTCCTGCCATATGGGGAGACAGTAGAGTTGAAACAGCCAGTGTCCAAACACTCTTCAATACTGGTTGGTGAACTGGTTGTAATTAAGATAACGCTGGTCCTTGTCACAGAGGAAATCAAAAAGCGGCAGATACAAAAAGTAAAGATCCTGAGTGATAGTCAGTCGGCAGTGGGAATCCTATCATTAGGCTGGGAGAACAATTCACATCCCCACCTTTGCTTCGAAATACGCCAACTATGGAGGCAAGTGGAGGAAACTGGCTGCAAAATAGACCTCCAGTGGACACCAGGGCAGGCTAACATACATGGGAATGACAAAGCTGACGCCCTTGCTAAAGAAGCAGCCAAGGAGACTGAAGACATGGAGGCAGAGGAGTTCGATCAGCCCACCAGTCAGACAGAGATACGTGCTGCAGCATCGCTGGCTACCTGTGACAAGTGGCATCATAGATGGCAAATTTCAGAAAGTGGGCGAACTCTTTTCCAGTACCAACCAAAAGTCAACCGCAACAAAGTAAACTTTGATGGTCTACCACATCAAAGAAGCATATTAGCGCTACAGAGAGGGTACTGTTTGAAAGACTACAATTACAAAGTTGGTTTGACTGACTGTCCATACTGCGAATGTGGAAGTCGTGAGACAGTGGAGCACTTTTACTGTGAGTGTCCTATATACACCAGTGCAAGAAAGAAGGCAAAGAAAGAGATGTTCCTCTTGACGGGTATACCAGTCTTCAGTGAGAAGCCTTTCCTAACCATTGATGAAAATGACCCCTACCAGAGCTCTCCACAAGCCCCGGCGGCCAGCGATTTCGCCGACTACTGACGGATGTACCGCCTGCTACTTTTCTCAAACTTAACAAAAAAAATGAACTTCAAAATGTAAAATAATAACCTGAAATTAATTGTTGAATGAAATCATAAACAAACCGCTACCATTACGGGCCTACCATTACTTTATACATGTGTATTCCAACAGTTAAACTACGTTATTTTTGTATGCTGATGTCATATGGTTGTTGGTTTCCCAAGTCAGTGAATTGCGCAGGATCTTAGCGCATCTATTTTTAATCAGTCTCACCACGTGACGAGCACTGACGAATAGTTCAGCAATACGAACCGACACCTGTGGGTTTTCCCGCTTTCTTTATTTATCCGACCCAATGCATCCGTACGCAATCATTGCAAAATTAAATAGCAAACCTGTACTGTAAGTAACTAAGTAGAATTGATTAATTAATTTTTAGTCTTGTTAGTTTCCATTCAGCCTGTTCTGACCGCTTGTAGCGTTATTTTAACTGGCATGATGCACTGAGAAAAATGTTTCGTATGCCGTTGCTTGCATGTTGTGCGTAAACGGTTTGCATGTGAGTAATATTTTTCTGAAAGATTACTCACTTGCCCAAAAGACGGTCAATCATTAATAAAGAAATATTTTTGAAACAAAAAATACGGACCTGGAAGCAATAGATCTACACGTCAAAATGCTCATGATCGCCTTTCTAATGGCTCATTTTTACAGGGGAAAAAATCAGAATTACTTTTTTGGCATTTTTTTTTTCTCAAAATACATTATCACTGTAATAAATTTAAGTGTATATGGCTCATGGCCTAGATATATATAATCCACCTATGTGCCAAGGCTGTGAATAAAGACTGTGATGCTGAACCGTTTTTGACAGATTTTTTGAAGATATATAATAACACTGGTTTAGAGTGAGGGTATGACTCTTATTTTTTGTGCGAGGTCACAAATACATTTTTAAGAGGAATTATGTTTTTATGTCTTTTTTGTATAAAAAATATAGGTAGACAAAGCAAAGAAAAAACACCCCAAAATACACCAGATTGCACCATTTTAAACCTTCAATTTCAAAATTTTCAGGGGGAGGACCCCTTGACCCCCCGCTGCCTAATTTTCTTTCATCACTGACTACTTTAAACTTTAGGGAGAGCCCTGCCCTACAAAGAATGGCGACGGGCACTCAACAAAGAACTGAATGATTTTATTGAAGCCACCAAGCGTTTTGGAACCCGTGGTCAGAGTAAGTTACTGGCATAACCACTTTAAAACATAGACGTCACATATACATAATTCATAAACATACCAGAGTGTTTTTACCCGAGGGATCCTACCGGAAGTAGACGATACCGACGAAGTGTTCAATCGGCCAAGTGTTAGGCTGTGACCTCAACTCAACCCAACTCAGTGTAATAAAAGCTGTCCGTCAATGTAAATTCTCATTATAAAAAGAAAAAATCCCATTCATTTTGTCAAAATCTCATTGACTCAAGGCAAATGGGAATTAATCTCATAGAAGTATCTGCCAAAAGTGGTCCCTACAGCAATATGTAGAATATGTTTGGATATGACGGAGACAGTGACAGTCAAAATTTATCACGCTGTCCCAAAACGTCCTATTATCCGGTCTTGGGGAATGATGGCAGGGCCTATAGGGAGGGGAAAATTGTGCCATAACCACTAAAATAGGGAAAAAATGGCATCAAGATAAAAGCAATATTTTTCATTAAGATATGATACACTAAAAAGGGAAATGATTTTAAAGCATATTGTCTCATGTTTTCTTTTCTTCTTTGGTTTAACGCAGTTTTTCAACAGTATTTCAGTTATGTAACGGCAGGCAGTTAACCTAACCAGTGTTTCTGGATTCTGTACCAGTACAAACCTGTTCTCTGCAAGTAACCTTGTTTTATAAATTGTATCGTGATAGTTATAAATTTATATATTTCAATATAAAGATCAGTTGCAGACAATAATTTTTATACTCTTACAATCATTATTCATTATCTGTATTCACAAATGCAAAAATCAATTAACAATCTTGCCAAATTCAAACTCAATTTACCCGAATATGCTATATCCGAGTACTAATATATATTTTCATACACTTGGTAAATTTCTTTAGTGTGAGTCTCATAAATAAGTATGAACATTGAAATTTGGCATGCTTGTAGAAAACCTTACCCTGTATGCAGTCATATTTGCTTATTTGTGATATAGTTCAGTCGACAAGCGAAATGTTTATTGTCGTCTGTGACTTTGTGTTCTTTTCGATTGTTTGGGTGCACCTGCCAAGTTGCTAGATATACTGCGCATGCGTGGCATTTATGTCAAAATGTTATACCATACTGTTTCAGAATTCAGGTGGTTTGGTGTGAAATAAATAGAATAGTACACAGTGTGCTAGATAGAATGATAAAACATACAAACATTAAGCTCTAGAAAGTGACTGCCACCAGTCTGTCAGAAAAGGATTTCGGCTGGAGCTAGACTGAATAGCCTAGAGTCACCATTACTAGTCCAGATGATTCATCTCCTTTGCATTTATCTAAACTTGGGTTAAATATACAAGAATGAACTTATTTTGGTACATAATTTACTTGTACATCCTCAAGAGATTCAAATTATTTCAGCTTATTACAGCTTTCGTTTTCAAATCGGAGCCTTAACATGACACCCACAAACAGTATTTTTAAATGCTGTCACCAGAATCAGTGTACTTATACTCCATACGGTTAGGTGACTTTTAAATGAAGAAGTGTGTCCAAAAAATAAAGTTATCATAAAAGATATACGTTCTTATTGTAAAATTGAATATATTTACAGGTATTTGTATTATATATTTGCGACAAATTCTGGGTAATGTATATCATTTTACTATATATTTATATATTCGGCATAATTAACTTATTTTAATACATTATTTACTTGTACATCCTCAAGAGATCCAAATTATTTCAAACTAGCTTTCATTTTCAGATCGGAGCCTTAACATGTTCCCCACAAACAGTATTTCTAAATGCCATCACCAGAATCAGTACTTATACTCCATACTGTTAGGTGACTTTTAAATGAAGAAGTGTGTCCAAAAAATAAAGTTATCATAAAAGTAATACGTTCTTATTATAAAATTGAATATATTTACAGGTGTTTATATTATTTGCGTCAAATTCTGTGTAATGCATATCATTTTACTATAAATTTATATATTCGGCAGATGTTGAAACTACTTCATACAAATTATTATTTCAATCGGTTAAAAATGCAGATTTTGTAACAGTGGTAAAAAGTAATAAGAAATTTCATGAAAATTTACATATAGGTATTTTAAAGCATCACAAGTTTCTTGTTTAAAAGTTTGACAGCTGTGGTATATATAGTTAGTAAGTTTACACAACCAGTGCAAAAACTTATGATGTCATAAAACTCCCTGTTCAAACAGAGCGCATGCTTAAACAAAATATACCGATTCTGGTGCCCCACTGATTCGGGTAACTGTACGAATGTACGATACGTGGGAAGAGCATTCTAGTATCCGATTGTTCCGGGGAAGAAATTATTTGAATGATTGTGTGCGTGACTGGGGTATGAGAAAATTCCGTAATGTGGTCAACAAAGACAAATTTAAACTGGATCTCATATAAAAAAAGATAATAGAGTTTTGAATTTTACGGTGTTCTAGAGATTTCCGCTGGTCAGGAGTTCTTGCATCATTTGAGCTACACTAGTAGTAAAATCGTAGTTGTTACAGACATACATAGCGGCAGACTCTCTGGATACTCTCAACTTTACTAATAAGGTATTCAGTCTGTCAGGGGTGTCAGGCAATGGAGCAAAATTCTAACTGGGGTCTAACATCAGTGTAAAAGTGCTTGTAACATGTTTAAATGTTGAGTTCTGCTCAACCCGGGTCTGGAGGGCGTGGACGTTAGCAACTTAGCATGCATTTCCACTACCGTCCATGAACAGGCTCATTTAAACCGAACCTGCAATATTTTCATTCCTATGAACGTTCACTCGCAAATAGAAACTCGGGAGCTTAAACCGGTCTATGGCGCACAGGTCTATAAACGTCGCTCTCAATCCCGGAAGGACTTAAGAACTACCTATCACAGAGGCCTCCGCCTGTTCTTACAATCAAAGAGGAAAGCGTAGCGACCAAGTGTAGAAGGCATGAACGCTAAACATTTCGTGTGTCTCATAACAATCGGGTCATAACTTAAGCGTAACTTCCTAATTTGGAAAGTCAAATATATATTAACTTTAGAATTGTGGGATAGAGTCATTTGAAGTATCCTAATCTTATGCAAATATCATCTACCAGTGACACACTATAAAGAAAACTGAAAAAAATATTTAAAAGAAGTAGTGGAACTACCGGGAACAGAAAGAGTTATTGTATATTCTATTTGTTATCTCAACTTTTAATCAGATTTAATCCACTGGAGCATCTTATAACACAGACTTTCCTTGGTAATTCCTACCATGTTCAAGCAAAATCTGATAAAACTATTGAATTGGAACTTGTTAGATTTGATTATAACTATCTTATGAGAAAGTAAACTAAGCATATCTCTGTAATGCATTCAGTCAGAATTACGGCCATTTTTCATTAAAAAAAGTTATATTTATATTTCTTATTTTCAGACGTTTTTTGTTTATTTAATTAAAGGTTCACGTCAGAGCTTTTAATGACGCATACTATTGCTTAAAGTTATTTCGAGCATGCAGAATTGTAAGCATCAGCCTTACCAAATTAAAGTTGTTCATCGGATTCACCGCTCGTTCCGCTCGTAGTTTTTCAGAAACACATAAACATATAATTTTTTATTTTATGTTTTTTGCTTGCACTCTCACCATTGAAAAACAAAAGTTTAAAATATGTGTGCGCTGCTTTTGACCGACATAACAGTGTACAAAGGATCCTAATTCGAGCGCAATTTGTCTTAAAAATTGCTTTAATTACAATAAAAGCATACTACGTACACAAGCCTGCTATATATATACATATAAATGTATGATGATACGAATTTGTAATTGTAAGTTGATGTAGTTACTTTCCCTGATGCCTGCAGTTTATATAATGCTTTTCTACGACTAATAACATACCTATATTATATTCGTGACGAAAAATACGTTAAGTTGCATGCCACAATTCTGATTGTGAGTTTATTTCTGTTCAAATTACTGGTGTAGTACACGAAAGAATATGGGACAAGGAACTCGTAATAATTATGCAACGAATGTCCAAAACTTCATTTTCCTGTTCAAGTAACATACCAGTGTCATTGTGATTAAAGGCTGTGCATTGTTGTATATTACATATTTCGTAATAATATATTCAACAACATACATTTGATTATACATGTAGTAAGCTACAATTTTCTTCACTCACCCCTTTGTAATTATGTGGAGTTCTGTATCCTTAGTGAATAATTGTATTTTCTATTTTATTTTTTTCTTTGCTTACAAGAGAGGCAAAACATGGACTATATATTTATTCGATATTCCCTCGCCCCTATTTTTCTCAGAAACCAAACCTTATCTCTGTTTTTTGTTTTGTTTCGTGCGCCGCCTTATATTTAAAAACAAATGTAAATGCCACACAATCATATTAATAAATTCATGTTATTTGTATCGGCAGTGGACACTGATATTAGAGGAAGACATTGGTATTGGAAGACAATAGTGTTAGAGTAGGACATTGATATTGGAGGAGGTAATTGATATTGGAGGAGGTCGCTAATATTGGAAAAGGTTATTGATATTTGAGGATGTCATTGATATAAAAGGATGCTATTGATATTAGAAGATGCTAGTGATATAGGAGAAGGGCATTTGTATTTGAGGAGGTCACTGACATTGTAGGAGGACATTGTAATTAAAAGGATAATTGATATTGGAGAAGGTCATTTGGAGGAAGACAAAGATATTTGAAGACGTCATTAATATTCGATAAGGATATTGATATTGACGGAAGTCACTTATATTTGAGGAGGTCCTTGATATTGGAGGAGGTCATTGATATTTGAAGAAGCACTTGATATTAGAAGAGGAGGTCAATGATATTGGAGGAGGACATTGGAGGGAGACATTGATATAAGGGGAGGGCGTAGTATTTGAGGAGGGCTCTGATATCGGAGGAGGTCGTAGATATTGGAGGAGGACATTGATATAGAAGGAGATCGATGACCTTCTCCAATTTCAATGTCCTCCTTAAATATATATGGCCTCCGCCAATACCAATGTCCTCCTTCAAAATAAATGACCACCTCCATTATCACTGACATTCTTTAATATCAGTTACCTCGTATTGAAGGAGGTCATTGATATTGAAGGAGGACATTGATATTGGAGGCGGTCATAAATTTATATTGAATGAAGACATTGGTTTTGGAGGAGGACATTGATATTGAAGGAGGTCATTGACATTGTTGGAGGTCATTGATATTGGAGGATGATATTGATATTGGAGTAGGATATTGATAAAAAAGGAGCGCATTTATTTTTGAGGAAGTCCTTGTTATTGGAGGAGGTCATTGATATTGGGGCGGTCATTGATATTGGAAGGGGTCATTGATCCTGGAAGGAGATATTAGAAGAAGTCACTGATATTGGAGGAGCTCATTTGGAGGAGGACATTGATATAAGAGGAGGGCATTTATATTTGAGAAGGTCAATGATATCAAAAGAGGTCGTTGATATTGGAGGAGGACATTGATATTGGAGAAGATTATTGATATCGGAAAATGTCATTTACATTTGACGGGGTCATTGATATTGGAGCAGGTCATTGATATTGGCGGAGGCCATTTGGAGAAGGACATTGGTGTTCGAGGAGATCATTGATGTTGGAGAGGAGGATGTTGATATTGAAGAATGCCATTGATATTGGAGGCGGTCACTGATGTTGGATGAGGTCATTGACATTTGAGAGGATCATCAATAATATAGGAGGATATTGATATTAGAAGGAGGTCAATGATATTTGAGGAGATCATTGATATTGGAGATGGGTATTGATTTGGATGATGCCATTGATATTGGAGGCGGTTAACGATATTTACAGAGGTCGTTGGTACTGGAAAGAGATATTGGAGGAGATCTCTGATATTGGAGAAGGTAATTTGGAGGGAGACATTGATATTGGAGGAAGTCAATGATTTTCGAAGGAAGACATTGATACTGAAGGAGTTCATTGATATTGGAAGAGGTCACTGATATTGGAGGAGGTCATTGATTCTAGAGGATGTTAGTTGTAGGAGGTCATTGATGTTTGGAGGAGAATATTGATTTTAGAGGAGGCCATTGACATTGAAAGACAATAATATTGGATGGGGACATTTCTATTTGAGGTGGTAATTGATATTGACAAAGGACATTGATATTGGAGGAGGTCATTGATATCGGAGGAGATCATTTGATACCGGAGGAGGATATTGTATTGGAGGAGTCACTGACATTTGAGGAGGTCTTTTGCAGACAATAAGAATCAACTTTCCCTTTTAAATTTACATAAATGCAAATAAACAACATATCTATGATATTTTGTTATTCTTATTACAAAGTTAGGACTCACACCCGTACTTGGAACCGAACAATACTCCTGTAGAATATTTGAAAACCTCTAAATACCCTAGTATTAACTGTAAAAGGGAGTCAAATCAAGAAGCTAATCAGTAATAGTGATTTTTTCGTTACAAGATATCAAATTATATTTACAACCATACAACATACAAAATACAAAGCATTAGTTTTGAACCTATGATAAGCGTTTGACAAACTCATCAAATATTATATTATAGCAAATAATAAGCACATTACATATAAATACAAATAAGCATGTCATATGATAATCACATTATTTGATTTCGTCAATTAAATCTACGACAAGTTTCGTTGGAACATTTACGTTGTTTACTCATATTAAATTAACTGTGTGGTTATCTGACAAAGGGAATGAGATTATTTCGACCGGCGAATCTCATTTGGTTAATCCAGAACTACAACTTGTTACTACGGCATTGTCATAAAATAAGAATGCAAAAGAAAACTTACATAAATCACAACTCTTTTCACATAATTATTTTATTAATTGTCACAACAGCAGTCTTTAAGTGCCTTTTGGCGGCTGTAAATGTCTCGTTCTACTTAGCCTCAGCGTTGTTATATTTTCTGGTTCATTGGGATCGTGGAGAATATTCAATTTTACTATAATAGAATTCCGCTTAAGCTCGTGCTAGGGTCGTGAGGCATGTTACACATTTCATTACCTGTCAGTAACAGACCCAGTCAAACCTAGTCTGCTATTACATGTATGTTTCTTGGTTGCGTTCTATGCTTCCAAAATATCTTTGTTCAGATTTTATTTACAATGCGTATACCATTGCTTCTTTGTAAGATATACATATCTTCATCAACAATAGAACTATACGGACGATATGTATAAGAAAAATGCTTTTATTTCTGATATTGTCAATTTCTCTTAGCTCGATGGAGATGTACCCTTTTATATCACAATTAATACGATTTTCCAGAGCTTGTAGTCATGTTGAAGAATTTAACCTTTGTGATATTACTATCAATGTCACTATAAACTTTGGCAAATCCATATGCTGAATTTTATCACTGTAAGTCAGAATAAAAAAAATATTATAAATATATAAAGAATTGAAAAAAAAAAATAATCTTAAGACCCTTCTATGACAAGGTATATCACATCCTGATTCTTATGGAGATTATGGAGATTTAATTTACAATCTACGTAAAGTTCCAGGACATAGCCACTTTTGATCGTTATCTAGTAAAATTATCAAACGTTTCACTGGAAGAGGGTGATTAAACTTCAGCTCTATACTGTTGGTCTCTCCGCTTTCCTCTCAAATGTGCGATGATGGGACAAACGTAGGACTCCAGGGTTATGTATGTGTTTCGTTCTTCTTATAAATGTTCCGTTCCTGTTAGTTCTATTATCTGTGAAATGCAGATTACTTATTGATTTTATGGCTATTCCTTTCAGCTAAATAAATGCTTCTTTTTACTTGTACAAACATGTACAAACATTATCTTAATTAAGAAGATCAGTGGAAGGCGGTGGCCTCCCAGTCGGTCGGGCACCTTCTCGATCTCTTACAATTTCATCTAAAATAAAAAAATCTTCAGATTTAGGATTATACCCACTGCCGTAGCGGACTTTGCGTTTTTTTTCTTTGATTTGTGAGATGTTTGCGATCCTGATGTCGGCGTAATTTGTGCTTTTGTCCTTTGTGTGCCAATTCTAAGCTACCCAATGGTGTTTTTATCACTCGTGCAAAGCCGGCGTCCCACCGTCGGTCGTGAGCACACCCGTGTACTGTGAGTTGCGGTTTGGGGAGGCTGCGTTTTTGAAACGTGGCTCCTGTTGGATATCTAACCTTGCTTTTTTCCTTACTTTTCTTTGTGGTTCTGGTGTTATTTTTCTTTTTTGTTTTTGTCTTTGGTCTATCAGTTCTCTGATGTGGTGAAGACAACTTTGGTATCTTTAGCACTTTTCTGAGTTTAATATTTTCATTTTTGTGATGTTCACTGCATCGCTTCTTTATCTTTTGGCTCTTAAAGTGTTTTTCTGATTTTTGTGTATGTTTTCTTCTGTCTATTGTCCAGGATTAAACTCTGAATTCCAAATTTTTTATATATCACTTTACTGAAATAATACTTTTCAGGCTTCTGCATGTAGGTCTTCAGGCCTGAAAATTCAGTTCAACCTAGGCTTGTCAGTAAATTCTTGTCCTGCGTTTAATTCACATCAATGGCTAATGTTGTATAGTTCTGCATAACATACTTTAAATTCTATAAATATCTTTATCTGTAAGTTATCCTACACTTTTTCTTGTTCCAAACAGTCTCACTCAGTTTGATAATAATCTGTGATCCTTTATAAATGTTTCCTTAATGCTGTCCTTCCATAAAGTGAAAGGCAAAGCAACTCTTTTCCAAAAATGTTGTTATAAAACATGTTTCGGTTAAGGCAAGTGCTCATTGCAATCTTATCAGATAATATTCACATGATATCATGAATGTAGAAAAAAGATATTTTCAAGGACACATTTCATGGGTATTAATAGATCTTTGTCCTTGTCGTGTTTATATAAAGCTTGTTTACAGCATATTTTTGGATTACTACTACTTAGCATTAAAACTATTTTCATACATACTTGTGTTGGTTTCTTGAGGATTTTCGAAAAGTATGAATTAAATGCTAATTTTCGAAAACTTACTTTAATAGACCATCGGTAAAAAAACGCACGCTAATCAATACTTGGTTTAGAACAATAAATTACATTAACTGGATGGGTTAAATTTGTGTTCAAGCAAGTTTTTTTGTGTTCTTGTTTGTTTATTGTTGTTGTTGCTTTTTGATGTTGGGACATGGATGCATTCAATATTGTTCGATGATATATCCACTTAAACAGATACTATCAGACGTGAGTGCTTTTGCGCTTATCATTACCTCTCATTAACATCAAACCGAATCTGCTATGTTTTCGCATTGATGGATTTTATACTTTGAAAGGATGATTCATAGATATATTTATTTGACGATTTTCAGGGAAAAGTAGGACGAGTATAGTACACATGCGTAACACTTTATTGCATATGTCATCTCACGAGTTTATACGATGAAAACGAGTTCAATGGCAATTGGAGGACAGCATATTTTACGGAAGAATATTTAACTTGACTACCTGTTGAAACAGGATCTCATGTGCCATTTATTAACTGCAAACGATTGACCTGAATACATAATACCATTTATGACATGATGCTAGACGTAAGATAGATGTAACGAGCGGCAGTTGAAAAAGTGTCGTATAACGCTTCACTTATTCGCAGATTTCCGCTTTTAAATGGACATTGCCCTAAAATTATGTTGATGTGACGTTAAACCCTACAACAGAAGTACTGGGTTGTGAATATCGTGCGCTAGTGCCCAGGACATACCTGACCACCTTTGATCATTGTAGATTCAGCAATCAACAACCGAGGCATACTAGTGTCTAACAATTCAATTTAAAAGAAAACAAAAGCCAAAACACTGAGGTTTACTTTTCTGAAGAGCATTATTGACTCAATTGGAAAATAACGTCTTCAAAGCAGATATTCAGACCCATGGTTTAACAATAAAATTCGTAAGAACTTGAACAAATCTAACAAACCAGCTAAAATGAAGCTCGTGGCCTACAAACTGTTTCAAAAAGAGGACAAGTTACTATTTGGAGCAGCGAATGGAACAATTTAACAAAGCAAGAAGTATTGTAGTGAAAATGTCGATTCTAATGTTTCAACATCCTATAGAAACGTACAGCTTTAGCATTGTTTATTTTCATACGCATCAATTAACAAACGTACTACTTCCCCCCATAACATATGACTATAAGACATCTCAGAAATATTAATTCTAGTTGACTGGAGGTAAGTTTGAGACTAGAAAGACAATGTGGATAATAATAGCTTCATTTTACGCATGCGCTATGTATCAATTTAATGCAAATGAACTTAATAGAACTAGAACCTAAACTATGCGTCCTTTGTTGACGGGATTTGTTCACTGATCACATCACTCAAGTTTTCAGCCGCTAAATACTTGACGTATTTTTGACAATCGACTAATACTACTTGTCATTTTAATCATGACTGCAGCCCTTCTAACATTGCTAATTTATATATTTAGTAAAGTAAAATTCGTTTGATGAGGATTTTCAACATTTAAAGTAAATACATAAAGATAAAGTATTGTAGTGAACGATGACCATTGGATATTTAAAAAAAATACTAGGGGAAGTCGCCCTATCCTTGTATTTCAATAAAGCTATATTAATACCAGCATCGTGACATTGTGTGATGAAGTCATCTCCTTTTTTGAACAAGATTTATGTCGGGTTTCAGACAGAAAATTGATATTCTCGTTGGATCTAATTGTGCACTACTTTTCGCATATTTGTTTTTCTATTTTTATAAAAAAAAAGACTACGTTGGACCTTTCTTCAGATTCACAGACAGATGCTATTGCTGCTTTTAATAATACAATTATGGCGGTGTCTTAAACTTAATAATATACCACGGTAATATTTCAAAATAAATCGCCCTCCATTTGTAACCATTTTGTAAGGAGATAAGACCGCAGCGATAAAAACATTCCTATGAAATGGATACAAATCAAACGTAGTACATATTGTTTTAAACATTGTTTAGTCTATGCATATCAAAAGTAATATTGACAGTAATGTCTAAAGAGCAAGTATAAGGTCATTTACAAATTCCTTTTGCATACAAGCTGAGCTGTCACTTTTAGATTTTCTGGAAGATACCGCAACACATGACGCTTCAGTGCAGATTATATCGATCTTTTGCGTAGCAATAGATATAGCTGTCGGCTAAAAATGTAAATACTATTTGCAAATTGGGTTAAATGAGTGGGAGTGGATGTTGTGGGCTACTGTTGCACTGTATGACATGTTACATAGTTCACAGATGTCCTAAAAGGATATTTCAAGAATCACAAAATAATTCACAAAATAAAAGCCGAATAAGGATCTACGGTATGAAATAATCCGAACTGTGATCAATAGGGTAATGAAGCAGCTATATAAAGTTCAATGACACGTTTAAAAAATTAAAGGCAAGTTTTAGCGGCTTATATAGTATACCTAAAACTACTTTTTTGGCTCCGTTAACAAAAAAATGCAAGAATAGATCGATATTGTCTGTATTGAAATGTAATTGTCAAAAGAACTCATTTAAACAATATATTGCAAACATTTGTTATGAATTTGATCCCAAAATAATGAATTTATACACATTTTTGTAAGGCCACTGTCCAAATAAGTTTGACACTGCATGTTTAATATTTAGTGAAGTTCCTTTGTTTGTTCGTTTTGTCCTCGTGTGTTGACTTTGTGTGTGTTCGCATGTATGTGTGTGTGTGTGTGTGTGTTTGTGGTGTGCACGTCTGCGTGCTGTAGGTTTCGTTTTGGGGAGGCTGCGATTTTGGTACGTGGCATTCCCTGTTTGATATTTGTCTTTGTTTTTTATTCATCGAATAATGAGTAATTTTGCCGAGAAATATCAAATGAATACAGATTATTGTTCAAAACTTCTTGACTAAAGTATAATAGATAGACTACTAAGCATTGTCAATATGACTAAAGTACACGACCTTCCATAATTGTAATATTTGCCTAGTGCTTATGACTGAAAAATCATTACAAGTTATAACTAGCACTCGCATTGACAGTCTAACAGCAGTATGATGAACAAAAATATCTAACACATACTTTTAGTGAAAAGATCTTTTTTTCAAAATTAGAGTTTTTAAATGTGACAAACTTCTCGAGTGGGACACGGAATTTACAATACGTTACTATTACGGCATTAGACGATTCAATTTATAGTAAGGTAGAGCATTATAAATTCTTAATTCATCTCGTGTTACGCGAGAATTCACGAGTTCCGCCAACATTGGAAAACGAAAGTAGCGTGATATGTCAAAATGTCAAAGTTGCAGAATTGTGTGATGGTGTCCTCGTTAAGATTATGAAATACAAATTATTTCCTATCCGTTCAGTTTGCAACAAACAGGTATTGTAGACATATGGTAAGATGCGTATCAAGTGAACTCGTTCCCTAGTCAACTCGACCCCAGTCAACTCGTCCCTCGTTTTTGTCATTCGTCCTCGAAATTTGATCATTTCCTCTCCACTCGTCCTCGTTCTGGTAATTTCATCCCCAGCATATATTATTTTATTGGAAGTGTCTAGCCGTTCGGTAACCGGATGCCTAGCCTGCCTTCTAGCCGTCTGGTTACCGGATGGCTAGTAAATCCTCAGGGGATTTCTAGCCGTCCGGTAATTGATTTCTTAATGAATAAGTAATGATTTTCTATAATTTTAAATGTTATATACTTAAGGTATCAATACTTCTCTGATTTTTCAGTCGATAAAACAAATGAGATCGTGTTTGAATACAAATCTGTTGATCAGTCAGGGGTGTAACTGTTTTAAGTTATGAAACAGTTAAACCCCTGACTGTTGATATTCTATTTTTTAGAAATGATAAAACATTGATCGCCGAACGTCCATGTTATTTTGTAAAAAGTGATGTTTTTTTAATGGCCTAAACTTTAATTTATAAAGCACAATTTTTTTTTTTTTTTTGAATAATGGAAAGCTTATAAAACAAGCAGTTCATTAATTAATTTTGACTATTATTTCCAAATAAAATGGATTAATTATGAACGCTTTACTACTGTTTTTCTAAAAGTTTTGAACATCACACTGCTGCTATTGAAATTAAATGTCATTTAAAAAGATTTAAAAAGATTTAAATAATAAAATATGAAAATTGTAAGTATTACAAAACTGTTTTAATTTTGAAAGGCAGTGGCTAGGTAGCCGGTTCCGGCTACCTAGACCTTTAGTCTACGTAGCCGGTTCCGGCTACCTAGACTAAAGGTCTAGGTAGCCGGCTCTATATATACATATCATATATGAACATGTAAGTAAAGGTAGCCGGCTTTGATAAACTGTATCTATAAAGGATTATAAGGATCATTATATTAGTTAAATAAAATACAATTCTTCTGATTTATTATTATTTATTGTTTGTGGTTTACCTGTTTATTTTGCCGTATTTACGCACTCATATCGGCGAACATTTTGTTATGTTAGAATGTACTCGATACATATTCGAGATACAGCGATTCATTCCTAAAAGAAAACAAAACAAACAGTTTTAAAAAGGCAAAACAAAGAGCATCATCGTATATTAAATGATGCGACTCTACTGAACATAACGACGTTGGATCATTTCGTGTGCCTTTTTTAAGTGAAAATTTTAAATGATCATTACTTTCGCACTTCTATGTACTCTTTAATTAATTATCTAATTACTTACTAATTTCTTCTCCGATTTGTTTACAATTCAATGATCTTTATTGGTTCTAATTGTTTATTTGAACATATGAGCTCTTTATTTTAAGGTAGCGTGATAAATGTGAAATGTAAAATTACATAATTACATGTATATATCAAAGACCTAATTCTAAAGGATCGCCGACAATTGAAATCGTCGATCAAAACTGGTGTTGTTTTTTTTTACATTTATAACAAACTACAAAAATTCATTTAAAATTTTACTTTTAATTATAAACATGCCATTTAAACACGCCGATGACGATAACGACACTTTGATCATTTGTTGATAACATAACAAAATATCGGCCGATATGATACGAGTGCATAAATACGGCGAAATAAACAGGTAAATCACAAATAGTAAATAATAAGTCACAAAAATGTAATTAATTTAACTAATATAATGATCCTTTATAACAAAATTTATTAAAGCCAGCTACCTTGACTTACGTGTTAATATATGATATGTATATATATAGAGCCGGCTACCTAGACCTTTAGTCTAGGTAGCCGGAACCGGCTACGTAGACCTTTGGTCTAGGTAGCCGGAACCGGCTACCTAGCCACTGCCATTTTGAAAATCCAGTTAAAAAGTTGTTAAAGTTTAAAAATTCCGATCCCATAAAAGCCATCAGATGAACAGATTTTAATGAGTGACGTCACGGCGATCCCACCAATATTGACTTTGGCAAACTTTCGTTTTTATATATCGGCTGAATAATGCAGCGATTTATTTGAGACGATTAAAAGTAAATCTTTAGTATGTATTCACACAAAATTTTGTTTGCAGATAAGTATCGGTATCTTAGTAAATAAAAGGTACCATTACTACTTATTCATTAGGAAATCTGTTACCAGACGGCTAGAAAATCCCCTAGACACTTCTTATTTTATTTCGTCCACGTTCGTTTTACTTTGAAATCCTTTCTTTACTCATGGTATTTCCGTGGGACGACCATATCTAATTATCAGGTCTAGGAAAGTGGTATATTTATAGATTATTGGAGAGATTGTGTTTGTATACAAGTCCGGTGTATTTTCTATTTTTAGAACTGATAAGACAGTGATCGTGTGGGCAGACGCCGCAGGACCATGTTTTTTTGTAAACAGTGATGCTTTTTTAACAGCCTGAACTTTCTTAAAACACAAATTATATCATTTTTTTTTATTAATGGGAAGGTTATAAAATAAGCATTTTAAGCATTACTTTTAATTATTATTTCGAAATAAAATGGATTAATTATACACGCTTAACTTACAATATTTTGAGCATCACTACGCCGCTATTCAAATTATATGTCATTGAAAACGGTTATGCCCTTTTCTTGTTATTCTGAGCCCCTTAACCGTTATTTCAGTTCTTGTCAGTAGCAGATTTAAGTTTTATAAAAGTTTTTGCTATAGTTTGATACTCCAACATCTAATCATAAAAAATCCCCATGAACAAAAATTCTAAGGATTGTTGTCAATGAATAATCGAGGCTTTCACATGAATGACCCACACCCTCTGAAACAGCCAGATGCTTTCTCGTTGAACCGAGACTTGTGTTCTTTTGTACTAGCTCTCAAAAACTAAGGCATTTTTAGCTCACCTGTCACAAAGTGACATGGTGAGCTTTTGTGATCGCGCGGTGTCCGTCGTCCGTCGTCCGTCCGTCCGTGCGTCCGTCCGTCCGTAAACTTTTGCTTGTGACCACTCTAGAGGTCACGTTTTTCATGGGATCTTTATGAAAGTTGACCTCTCTAGAGGCCATATATTTCACAAGATCTTCATGAATATTGGTCAGAACGTTCAAATTGATGATATCTAGGTCAAGTTCGAAACTGGGTCACGTGCCCTCAAAAACTAGGTCAGTAGGTCAAATAATAGAAAAACCTTATGACCTCTCTAAAGGCCATATTTTTCATGGGATCTGTATGAAAGTTGGTCTGAATGTTCATCTTGACGATATCTAGGTCAAGTTCGAAACTGGGTCACGTGCGGTCAAAAACTAGGTCAGTAGGTCTAAAAATAGAAAAACCTTGTGACCTCTCTAGAGGCCATATATTTCATGAGATCTTCATGAAAATTGGTCAGAATGTTCACCTTGATGATATCTAGATCAAGTTCGAAACTGGGTCACGTGCGGTCAAAAACTAGGTCAGTAGTTCTAAAAATAGAAAAACCTTTTGACCTCTCTAGAGGCCAAATGTTTCATGAGATCTTCATGAAAATTGGTCAGAATGTTCACCTTGATGATATCTAGGTCAAGTTCGAAAGTGGGTCATGTGCCTTCAAAAAGTAGGTCAGTAGGTCAAATGATAGAAAAACCTTGTGACCTCTCTAGAGGCCATATTTTTCATGGGATCTGTATGAAAGTTGGTCTGAATGTTCATCTTGATGATATCTACGTCAAGTTCGAAAGTGGGTCACTTGCCTTCAAAAACTAGGTCAGTAGGTCAAATAATAGAAAAACCTTGTGACCTCTCTAAAGGCCATATATTTCATGGGATCTGTATGAAAATTGGTCTGAGTGTTCATCTTGATGATATCTAGGTCAAGTTCGAAACTGGGTCACGTGCCGTAAAAAACTAGGTCAGTAGGTCAAATAATAGAAAAACCTTGTGACCTCTCTAGAGGCCATATTTTTCATGAGATCTTCATGAAAATTAGTGAGAATGTTCACCTTGATGATATCTAGGTAAAGTTCAAAACAGGGTCACGTACCTTCGAAAACTAGGTCAATAGGTCAAATAGTAGAAAAACCTTGTGACCTCTCTAGAGACTATATTTTTCAATGGATCTTCATGAAAATTGGTCAGAATTTTTATATTGATAATATCTAGGTCAAGTTCAAA
Source organism: Mercenaria mercenaria (assembly GCF_021730395.1). Classification (NCBI taxonomy): domain Eukaryota; kingdom Metazoa; phylum Mollusca; class Bivalvia; order Venerida; family Veneridae; genus Mercenaria; species Mercenaria mercenaria. The sequence goes on along the minus strand of NC_069373.1, from coordinate 32,810,231 downwards.
ACTGGGTCACGTGAGCTCAGAAACTATGTCAGTATGTCAAATAATAGAAAAAACGACGTCATACTCAAAACTGGGTCATGTGGGAAGAGGTGAGCGATTCAGGACCATCATGGTCCTCTTGTTTGATAAAGTTGTTTTTTATAATTAAGAACAGATATATAATTGTGTTTATAGACAAAATAGTTTTACATTAAGTGGTTTCTATCTCCTATTAGAAGGTTATATATTATCCCAGTGATTTTAGATAAGCAAATTTTGTGCCAAAATTTTCTGTTGTGTATATTTCTATTTCATTGTGAGCAGTACTATTTTCTTTTTATTCTTGTGTAACTCTGTTAATAACTGTCATATGATTTGCCACAACATGCTTAAAATTTAGAAACAGGAAATAGCTGCAAGTGCAAATTTTCCAAAGGCTCGGATCAATGAGAAGGCTCGGAATAACGAGAAAGAGGCATATTCATTTAAAAAAGATAATTATTTGAATACGAAATTATGAAAATTGTAAGTATTTCAAATCTTTTTGAATTTTGAAAATCCAAAAATGAGCGAAAAAGTTATTAAAAAATAAAAATTCTGATCCCATGCACAAACGATGTAAAAACATTTGTTTTGCTCACCACCAGATAAACAGATGTTAATGCGTGATGTCACGGCGTTCTCTCCTATACGTAAATTTACAGATATTCTATAAATTTACAGATTTTTCAATCTATACATTTACAAATCGAGTGTTTGAAAACTGCCAAAATTATATTTAGACTCAAAATCGCAGCTTGAAATTCATTGATTTACTTATGGTATGCATAAATGAAGGTCAGTTGTAACTTTCAGTCATTTCTGTTGACTTTAACTTTTCTGAAAATGCCAAAAAATCAAAGTCAACGAAAATGACAAAATTAATGACCTTAATTCATGCATACTGTAAATAAACCAATTGATTTCAAGCTGCAGTTTTGAGAATAAATGTAATTTCATCAGTTTTCATACACACAGTCTCTAAATTTATAGATTGAAAAATCTGTATATTTATAGCTTATCTGTAAATTTACAGATAATCTGTAAATATACCACTTTCCTAGACCTGATTATGTCAACCATAAAGGCAAATCAAACTCTAGGTTTCCTCCGCAAGAATATAAAAGTTAACTTCAAACCCCTTAAGTCCATGGCATACCAGACACTCGTCAGACCACAGCTGGAATATAGCTCAGAAGTCTGGTCTCCATACACACAAAAAGAAGCGGTCCAATGACGGGCAGTGCGTTGGGCTATGTCCGACTTTGGTCGCACCTCCAATGTCACTGACGTGCTATACAGTCTAAAATGGCGCTGGCTAGATCTCCAGCGCATTATGTATAAAATCTCAAATCAGCTGGTTGCAATCACCAGTGACCCCATGGATGATTAGAACATTGAAACCTTGCTCTTCAGCCCTGTTCACTAATAAATTTTCCTTTCCCTTTTATTTTGGCCCGATTTTCTTTTATTTTCTACTAGCAATCCTTCAAATTGTGGCTTGACGTGCACGTAAGTGTCTACATCCCTGTAAAGGGTTAGACAGTAACCGAAGATAGATAGATAGTAGTTTAGAAATAGTGATATTGGAATCACTTAAAACTATTAACTAAATATTACTAACTCTTTAAAACAATTTGAGTATTATATGGGAGAAAGGCAGGATAATGTAAAAGAATGAAGATAAATTGACATGTAAATCAAATCTTTAGAAAATAGCTTATATGCGTTTAATACAGTGTTACATACATAGTATGTTACAAATGGACATCTGCAGAAGTGCACATTTTGGGCCATATATTATTGGGCTTATTCAGAGTGAGACTGTGAATGGTATGATATTTGATAGGGTGAGAAAAATGTGGCTTGAACCTGGAACCCCTGGCTTACATGATGATGCTCTTCCGACTGAGCTAACCTGCTGCCTGACATGTTCTACCCTACTTTGACTAAGTTCGTACCTTGACAAACTCTCAGTTCCCACCCGCTATATTGACTGTCTTCATTGAATTTCTGATGGTATAGAGAACAAGATGAATATGATCTTGTAATATTTACAGTAATGAGTAATGGTGAATTATGGTCCCTTGTTGGGTGCCAAATGTCTCAGGGTGAGAAAAATGTGCAGTCCCTGGCTTGAACCTTTTTAGTAAATAGAAACTATAAATGCAATATATATATATAAATAAATAAATTTAAGCAATCACAGCACTACAATGCCATACTGCTGGTATTCACTAATGACTAAAATTAACTTAAAAAGTAATTTATTTAGGAAAATGGGATACATGTAATTGGTGTTGATTTAATTGCTGGAGGGGATGGAAGGGTGTTGATAACATATAAATACATGTGCCGTAATTTATGTTAGTATTAGTAAAAGCAGAAAATACTGAAGTGCTGTTGTATTGATAGAAATTGATAAGTGTTTAGCTGTTTACTGTGCTTAAAGGAAAGGAAGACAAATCAATTAAAAATGTGATTCATTTCAGACTTGAAAGGGCTGCTTTATAAAAGCACAAGTCATGGATAGACAGATTTCAGACTTGATCAATATATGCCGTGATCTGAATTCAGAACGAGGACCTGAACGTAGGGTAAGATATGTCAGAAACTGAGGAAAGAAGCAACTCAGTAGAGTGCTGGAATCTGTTCTCTGAATATATGCCTTTTTTATCCATGAGTATCGGAAAGCTTAGTTACTCGTGTAGTTTTTAAAAAAACAATTGTGTGCAGAGTTTGTTTACTTACTTGGGTTTTACTCTTTCTGTAAATAGCTTTTTCTTTCGTGAACATGGCAGATTTAGTGCTTGGAATAACTCTTAATTGCCACAGACAAGCTTATCATCTTTTTATATTGGGTGTATTTATCTCTATTTTATGCTGAGCATAGGTTCCACTACTGTTAAGAATAAGTTTTGTAATAAGACTGTGTCAGTATTTTTGGGAGTGTAGCCTTAGAAATAGGTATAAAAAAAATAATGTAGATACTGGTAAGTACAGAATATCTGATGCACTGTTGCTAGTTTAAAATAAAACTTAAACAGTCATAATAATGCACAGGTATATCCCGGACATTTTCAACAAATTGTAAATGGATGCATTCTTCCTAAGTACTAGATCTATGCATAGAGCTTCAAAATTCAGCTACCCTTATTTGGCCTCAGATTGCAGCTTGTTTGACAGTACATGCAATCAGTTGTTTAGACAGAATAGAAAGTACCTGACATAATATATAAGAGGATACTGCGTCATGAGTGACTTTTCAATGGAAAGGCACAAATGTAATATTATTATTATCACATGTTAGCTTTTCCTGTTGAAACATCAAAATCTTTTTTGCCTGTTATAATATAGACCAAGGCAATTCGGTCAACATCTCCAATATTTAAAACAATGTCAGCCTCAAAGCTTTATGACACTAGTGTAGTACCAAAATTATATAATGGCTTTATTTCACTCTCATATTCACAACTTCAGACATGTGATAAAAGAGTTTTATTTATCCCAGAGCATGTTTTAGAAAATTTGTGGACATGTATTTGTATTTTATTTTGAACCAAGTGAAGTGAAATCTAAAGTAGTTGAAACTTATTCAATGTTTTCATTATTTTAGAAAGCGGCTGTCAAGCTGAAAAATGTATTGTCACATACAGCAACAAAGAAGGCACTGGACAAGAATCATGAATACAAACAGTCAACAAAGAACGCTGGCAAAATGTTTACATGGGAAAGTGTGTTCAGGGTAAGTATACATGTAACTTGGGTTTTAACCTTTTTTTGTGTGGAAAGAGTAATATTGAAGAGAGCGTGCATTTTGTCTTTTGCATTTTGATATGGAGATGAGAAATGAGATATAAGACTATCATTAAATATTACAGTATAATCATATACAGTAGAGAAGGTCGTGTTTCCAAGTCACTTCCATTTTGTGAATTTCATAGCTCAGTCGAGCTTTGTAACTGAATGTTGTTTTCAGGCCAATTTTAGGCCGAGATTGCACCCAAATCTCAGTGGCAAATAATATGTTTTTTCCCCAATTTAAAAGTTAAAATTCCCAAAGTAAAAAAGAAAAAAAATTTTTTTTAAAACTTTTTCAGCCAAAACTGTACCTATGAAACCAAACATTTGAAACACAAGACAGTATGCTATCTTAATGCATTTATGGCCATGTGTTTGTTAAATGTAACATTTAAATGAAAAAAAAGAAGACTTTTAACAATTCCCAATAAAGATGTTTTACGACGCATTTTCCCAATTGTAAAGGCCCCGTCCCCATTCCCAAATCTGTGGAAAAAACACTGTAGCTTGTTATGCTTTCACCAAAACGTTGCATATTGTTTTGAATTCATGAGTCTTATTTTCTAGTCTAGGGTAATGCCCACTAATGTATTTATGCCCCCGCAAAGGAAGTTTGATTGAGGGTGAATGGCAGGGCCGTGCAGTCGATTGGTCTGTTAAATCAAAGCTGTGGTGCCAACTGATTCCGTGTGTTTCAAAGTATTCCAGTGAAACTTCATACACATTACCACAATGGTTGTATATTATGTGTGACATTTTTTCTGGGCTGGTTAAAGCATTATAGAGTTAAGATCTGCGCGCAAAGTAGTTTTGCCTGGGTATTGTTCACGTTCAGTGATAGCTCTAGTTTTAATTAATCGTGGTTGAAATCTGTTATAAATTTTCTAAACATTTTAGTCTGTGTGTCTTTATGTTACCATGGAAACGGAAGAGCTACAGAATGCCAATCAGGAAGTATCGCGCACAACACTGAATAATAGAGAGACTCGGAAGCAAGAGATCAGCGCCCTCGTTAAATACATGATCAGGTCTGCTGATAAAGGTAAGGATTGCTGATTTAAAATATACATAAAAATTAAGATCATGCCCTCAGAATGATAAATGAAGTATGAGTTTTCTTCCTCTTGAAATACTGAAAAGGAAAGAAAATCATTATTCAATTCTTACTTTGGATAAATCATCAAACAGACTATCTCTTCTGTTTATGAAAGTATCACAAAGATTTGAGATTATTTCCAAATATAATAATGCTGAGAACAAATTACTTTGCAGTGCCCATATTTTTATGGATAAGTTTTAGGGCCATGTCTTGAATTTGGAGTCCAAGGAATGAAAGGAAATGTACTGGAAGGCACTTTGCTTTAGCTCTACTTTTAATGTTTATATGATGTGACATTCTTATGACAAACTCAGTTGAATAATTTCTTGTCTTGGTTTCTGTTTTCGGATGGGACTACTGTAAATAAGAAAACTGCAAAATACTAAATGAATGACTGTAACCCGCCCGCTTAGCTCATTAGGGAGAGCACAGATCTATGGATCAAGGGGTCGTGAGTTTGATCTCAAGGTGATTTGATAAAAAACATATGTCTGAAATCATTCGGCCTCCACCTCTGATTAATGTGGGGAAGTTGGCAGTTACTTGCAGAGAACAGGTTTGTACTGGTACAGAATCCAGGAACACTGTTTAGGTTAACTGCCCGCCATTACATAACTGAAATACTGTTGAAAAACGGCGTAAAACCTAAAACAAACAAACTAAATGAATTACTGGTTTGCTGCTTTTGATTTATTGCCAGAAAGTGGAAAGTGTGTGTATTGCTTTAACATCTACTTGCTGTTTTATTTTACAGGTTGTCCAAAGCTAAAGGGAAGCCTGTTGTTTGACCACATACGTAAGATCCTTCATGAAGACTATACCTGTGAGTCGTATGGACAGGACTATTGTAGTATACTGCTGAAGAATGTATTGTCTGTCAGAAAATATATGGTGGAACTTAACACCAAGGATTGGCATGGTATGTGAGATGTTTTGTATTTTGAGATCTTTGTTCTGAAGGAAATGATACTCTAGAATGCTTGGATATAATGCTTACTTGATGGTGTATGTATTTCTTGGTATACATTTGAATGAAAAGTCAGTAGAAATAATGCTAAAGAGGATATATAATAAATTGTTTAGTATATTACATGTATTTAACTTCTATGTTGTTTTGTGAAAGTACCAGACTTCTTAATATCATCCTGGAAATATAAGGTCGTAACTAGTACTTACAACTTTTCACGATCTTCATGTATACATTTTTTGAAAGGGCCATAACTGGAACATAAAGTCATAATGGTGATTCCCAGTTTATTGAACCAAAATAAGCATTAATAATATAAGTTCATATCTATAACTTACAACCAATATTGGTCAGTTTTGGAATCTTATCTACTGCAGCAGAAAAAAGGTCTTATCTCCCACTTGAAACCTTTTAAGATGCCATATTATGATATTTTGGATACACCAGCCATGTAGTAAATAGGTTGTAAATAGCAAAAACGACATTATACTTCAGATGATTGTAAAATGTTGTATGTACAATTTTTCAAATAACTTCAACTTGATAAATATATTGTAGTCAGCATTGAAAAGCTTAAGCTGTGAGGTCTTACTAAGAATAGGAACAGTTTTTGTGAGAAATCTGTAGAACAAAATAAGCAGTTTTTTTCAGTTTCCTTGAAAGTACTGCCTTTTATTCCTTAGACTTAAAACTTTTGGATAATTATGTCTCTTTGAAAGTATTGATAATTAGGAAACTTTGGATTTGTTATCTAAATCTGTAGAAAGTTCATTTTAAAAAGTTATTTATGTGCTGTGTATGTGTCATAAGGGATCTGTTTTCTAGCAATGAATTTATACTTTTATCTCAATTAATGAACAAAAAAATCCATTTTTGCATACAAAAAGGAACTAGACCAGTTTGATAATGTACATTATGACTGTTTTTAGCTCACCTGTCACAAAGTGACAAGGTGAGCTTTTGTGATCGCGCAGCGTCCGTTGTGCGTCAGTGCGTCCGTCCGTCCCTCCGTGCGTAAACTTTGCTTGTGACCACTCTAGAGGTCACATTTTTCATGGGATCTTTATGAAAATTGGTCAGAATGTTCCCCTTGATGATATCTAGGTCAAGTTCGAAACTGGGTCATGTGCTTCAAAAACTAGGTCAGTAGGTCTAAAAATAGAAAAACCTTGTGACCTCTCTAGAGGCCATATATTACACAAGATCTTCATGAAAATTGGTCAGAATGTTCACCTTGATGATATCTAGTTCAAGTTCGAAACTGGGTCACGTGGCTTCAAAAACTAGGTCAGTAGGTCAAATAATAGAAAAACCTTGTGACCTCTCTGAAGACCATATTTTTCATGGGATCTGTATGAAAGTTGGTCTGAATGTTCATCTTGATGATATCTAGATCAAGTTCGAAACTGGGTCACGTTCGGTCAAAAACTAGGTCAGTAGGTCTAAAAATAGAAAAACCTTGTGACCTCTCTAGAGGCCATACTTGTGAATGGATCTTCATAAAAATTGGTCGTAGTGTTCACCTTGATGATATCTAGGTCAGTTTGGAAATTGGGTCACGTGCGGTCAAAAACTAGGTCAGTAGGTCTAAAAATAGAAAAACCTTATGACCTCACTAGAGGCCATATATTTCATGAGATCTTCATGAAAATTGGTCAGAATGTTCACCTTGATGATATCTAAGTCAGGTTCGAAACTGGGTCACGTGCCGTCCAAAACTAGGTCAGTAGGTCAAATAATAGAAAAACCTTGTGACCTCTCAAGAGGCCATATTTTTCATGGGATCTGTATGAAAGTTGGTCTGAATGTTCATCTTGATGATATCTAGGTCAGGTTTGAAACTGGGCCACGTGCCTTCAAAAACTAGGTCAGTAGGTCAAATAATAGAAAAACCTTGTGACCTCTCTAGAGGCCATATTTTTCATGGGACCTGTATGAAAGTTGGTCTGAATGTTCATCTTGATGATGTCTAGGTCAGATTCAAAACTGGGCCACGTGCCTTCAAAAACTAGGTCAGTAGGTCTAAAAATAGAAAAACCTTGTGACCTCTCTAGAGGCCATATATTTCAGAAATCTTCATGAAAATTGGTCAGAATGTTCACCTTGATGATATCTAGGTCAATTTCGAAAGTGGGTTACGTGCCATCAAAAACTAGGTCAGTAGGTCAAATAATAGAAAAACCTTGTGACCTCTCTAGAGGCCATATTTTTCATGGAATCTGTATGAAAGTTGGTCTGAATGTTCATCTTGATGATATCTAGGTCAGATTTGAAAGTGGGTCACGTGTTTTCAAAAACTAGGTCAGTAGGTCAAATAATAGAAAAACCTTGTGACCTCTCTAAAGGCCATATTTTTCATGGGATCTGTATGAAAGTTGGTCTGAATGTTCATCTTGATGATATCTAGATCAAGTTCGAAACAGGGTCATGTGCGGTTAAAAACTAGGTCAGTAGGTCAAATAATAGAATAACCTTGTGACCTCTCTAGAGGCCATACTTGTGAATGGATCTCCATAAAAATTGGTCAGAATGTTCATCTTGATGATATCTAGGTCAGATTCGAAAGTGGGTCACGTGCCATCAAAAAGTAGGTCAGTAGGTCAAATAATGAAAAAAAGTTGTGACCTCTCTAGAGGCCATATTTTTCATGGGATCTGTATGAAAATTGGTCTGAATGTTTATCTTGATGATATATAGGTCAAATTTGAAACTGGGTCAGCTGCGATCAAAAACTAGGTCAGTAGGTCTTAAAATAGAAAAACCTTGTGACCTCTCTAGAGGCCATACCCTTGAATGGATCTTCATGAAAGTTGGTCAGAATGTTCACCTTGATGATATCTAGGTCAAATTTGAAACTGGATCACGTGCCTTAAAAAACTAGGTCAGTAGGTCAAATAATAAAAAAACCTTGTGACATCTCTAGAGGCCATACTTTTCATGGGATCTGTATGAAAGTTGGTCTGAATGTTCATCTTGATGATATCTAGGTCAAGTTTGAAACTGGGTCAACTGCGTTCAAAAACTAGGTCAGTAGGTCTAAAATAAGAAAAATCTTTTGACCTCTCTAGAGGCCATATTTTTCAATGGATCTTCAGGAAAATTAATCGGAATGTTCACCTTGATGATATCTAGGTCAGTTTCGAAACTGGGTCACGTGTGGTCAAAAACTAGGCCAGTAGGTATAAAAATAGAAAAACCTTGTGACCTCTTTAGAGGCCATATTTTTCATGAGATCTTCATGAAAATTAGTGAGAATGTTCACCTTGATGATACCTAGATAAATTTCAAAACAGGGTCACGTACCTTCGAAAACTAGGTCAGTAGGTCAAATAATAGAAAAACCTTGTGACCTCTCTAGAGACCATATTTTTCAATGGATCTTCATGAAAATTGGTCAGAATTTTTATCTTGATAATATCTAGTTTAAGTTCAAAACTGGGTCACATGAGCTCAAAAACTAGGTCACTATTTCAAATAATAGAAAAAACGACGTCATACTCAAAACTGGGTCATGTGGGAACAGGTGAGCGATTCAGGACCATCATGGTCCTCTTGTTTTTCTTAAACTAAACTTGACTTTTCTCTTCATTGTAGAACTGCTGTTCATGTTTTTCAAGCTTTTCAATGATCCAGATGTGAAGATAGACAAGCTTTTACTGTCTCAGATTATCCACTCTCTTGTATGTGGAGTTACTTCACAGTGTGATGTCAGACCAAAGAAGGTCCTATCTTTCTTCACTGAGTTCTTCTCAAGAGCAAAGTAAGTTTGAAAAAAAAAAAAAATGAGCCGCACCATGAGAAAACCAACATAGTGCATTTGCGACCAGCATGGATCCAGACCAGCCTGCGCATCCACGCAGTCTGGTCAGGATCCATGCTGTTGCTAACAGTTTCTCTAATTGCAATAGGCTTTGAAAGCAAACAGCATGGATCCTGACCAGACTGCGTGGATGCGCAGGCTGGTCTGGATCCATGCTGGTCACAAACGCACTATGTTGGTTTTCTCATGGCACGGCTCAAATGTAATTTCCCTCACTGTCTTAGTAGAATAGAAATTTGTATTGTAAAATATTGAGTTGTTGATTTACTATTAATTAATTAAGAATGTGTTAGACAGGGATTCGAAATTTTGATAACTTAGTCGGCCTGAAATGAAATCACATCCTACTACACTTCAGACTGGTGCTACCCCACCCACATATTTATAAAATGTGATAGAATATAGAAATTAGTGTGTCATGCATTCAAAATGATTTAATGGTCACCCGTGAATTATCATACAATGAAAAGGGTGATTCCGTTTTATATCTGATCTTTGAGCCCCACTAGGTCATGACCATGACTTCTCATATGTTTATTTATTTGGGTTTTACAGCGCACCAACACAGTATAGGTTATATGGCGCCGAACAGGACTAAAATTTTTGGTTTCACATCTTATTTACATCGAAATAAAAACATGAGGTATGGAAAACTGACACCAGTACTTGTTTTTCCAGGAAGCGGACTAGACAGTGGTTCCAATAAGCTTGAAGCTTTCGTCACAATTGATCTAAAACAAATTAGTATAAACTAACAAATGAGTGATTTACTCAAAGTCCTTCTATGTAACACAGGTATTTTATAATATATACCATTATCCATGCAAAGTACCAAAATACACCTTTTCTAAAGGTATTAAAGATGCTCGCTACAGTTTCTTAATTTTTTTCTCAATAATAGATTTTGATGAAATGTTTTGTATTAAAAGATCATGTTATGATGTATTGAAAAATGAAATAACATAATCATTTTAACAGCTTTCACTGCTAATTTCCACAGCTGTTACTTTACAGTTCTGGTCATTTCAAATTCTGTTATTAACACCTGAAGTCGATGCCATCCTGTACTTAGTACCATAAAAATACATGCCCAATATATAGACAACAGTTTGTTGGTCAGTCCATCTGTTGATTAAAATAGAATCAGTCCATAAGTGATAATGAAACCTGCAGACTTAAGAGGAACTCTATTGTACATTATCAGTGAATGGAATCTTAAAATCTGAAAATAAAACAACAAAGAATCTTTTACCATGTCCTCATAAAATGATAAGTTATCCATCAAACTGTTGCTATTTATCTACTTGAGATCCCACCAACAAGACAATGGAAATTTCATTAATATTCCTGTTCACACCCATAAATAGGGGCTGAACTTATGCACATATAACTAACAACTATCTTTTACATCTTTACATTTAATATTATAAAACATATAACAGGATCACTGTATTCAACATGTTACTGGTATATAAGATCCAGTCATTCATGAAAACTTTTTGGCAAAACTGACACAAGTTGATGGTGACAAAATTTTAATAGGCCACTATAAAGGCTGCACCACACTGAAGGCTACAGCACTGTGAAGGCTACATTACTGTAAAGGCTACCGAAATGTTAACTACAGCACAGATTATTTTGTTTAGCTGCATTTAATGTCTAAACAATATTCAAGTTGGGCATGGAAATGTCTTACGCCAACAGAATTCCTGTACTAACTTATTTTAATGAGTCCCGACTTCCCAACATACAGATAGAATAGTAAGAGAATAATGTTGCGTTTATGGTCACATTTATATTGAGAACATGTTTGGTTCAACAATTTCGTATTGCATACTTGCAGAAGCAGCATCTTACATGTTAAATACTTAGGCTATATGCTGTAATTATAATTGAGCTGCACCATGTGAAAACCAGCATAGTGGGTTTTGCGACCAGCATGGATCCAGACGAGCCTGCGCATCTGTGCAGGATCCATGCTGTTCGCTTTTAAAGCCTACTGCAATTAGAGAAACTGTTAACGAACAGCATGGATCCTGACCAGACTGCGCGGATGCGCAGGCTGGTCTGGTTCCATGCTGGTCGCAAAGCCACTATGTTGGTTTTCCCATGGCACGGCTCAATTATCTTACTGTGAAGTATATACAAAACTTATGATAGGTATGTAAAAACAAACAGATATCATTTACAAATTTAACTTTTTAAACATTTGCTAGCCAGTAAACTGTTATAACAGTTACGGACATTTCCCTGTATCCCTCTAAACCATAATAAAATGCTTAGTTGTGTCACACTCTGTAACTACTTCCTTTTTACAGCTTATTTCAGGCCTGAGATTCTTTAAAACATGAGAAGCCTGTAAATCAACTTTCTAGCACCTGAAATGTCAATTTTAAATAGAGTACCAGCATACAGCAAAATTCTGGCTGTCAAAAACCTGAAAAATCCCAGGCCTGTTGTTTGCTTTAATATCTCAGTGACGAGGTCTTTTTCCAGTGTCAACATGTTGTTGCTAGTCTGTCTTTACAATTATATCACAGCACTGGAGCTTCAGATTGTCACAAATTCTTTACTGGCAATTTTAGATACTAGAGCATCGGTAAGGGAACATGAACTCAATTCTGTGTCTGTTACTTTGTACAACTGAAATAGAATAAACAGGATCATAAATGACTCACAAAACATGCAAGGATATACAAGATTTCTTGTAAACGAGGAACATTTCCCTAAACTGGCACTGTAAAAGGGCCAACAACAATAAAGTAATAAAAAAAGTACTGACCAAGAATTAATTCATATATGTTTTACACTTCTTGACTGTTTTGATTGTATACATGTATTTATTTGAATTTATATAACATTCTAACATGGTTTGATTTGTTTTCCAGTTAAACAAAGAAGAAAATCAAGCTCTATATATTCTGCAATAAACAACGGTTGATGCGCTGACGTTCGATACATTACTCCTTAGGTAAACAAAGTCCAGTATAATATTTATTAAAATATATCGACGAGCATGTCAGAATGAAAACAATCAAGGCCTTCTTGTTATTTATCGTCTAATTTACCACAGTTCATCGTTCAGATGCTTCAGTATTTAACCACTCGGGCTAACGCCCTTGTGGTTCAATTCCTACCCATCTGAACTCTGAACCGTGGTAAATCAGACGATAAACAACTCGAAGGCCTTGATTATTTGTTAAATAACAACTAATACTAATCTTAACTTGTCTGATGAATCCTAAACATGAGAGTGTTTATAATGTTAGCAATAAACAAGGAATCAGTAAAACTGAATGATGCTCCCCGATGCATGTCCTTGTCCCAATATGTGGAATAACGTATTAGAAGCAAAAAAAAAACAAGATGGCCCTAGGTCGCTCACCTAAGAAACACACCATAACGGTGTAAAACATGTTTGACCTAGTGATTTCCTGGAAACAAATATTCTGACCAATTTTCATTAAGATTGGACCAAAAAATTGGTCTCTTGCGATAAAACAAGCATTTTCTTAGATATGACCTAGTTTTTGACCCTAGATGACCCATGTTCAAACTCGACCTAGATTTTATCAAGGCAATCATTCTGACCAAAATTCATGAAGATCAATTGAAAAATACAGCCTTTATCACATACACAAGTTTTTTCTTTGATTTGACCAAGTGACCTAGTTTTTGACCTCAGATGACCCATATTCAAATTTGACCTAGATTTCATCAAGGCAATTATCCTGACCAAATTTCATAAAAATCAGTTGAAACAAGAGCTGTCTCCATAGGATGACACATGCCCCCAATGGCACTTTGAATGAATAGTTATGGCTGAGTTAAGAGTTTAGGACCTTTGACCTACGGACCTGGGTCTTGCGTGCGACAAGTCATCTTACTGTGGTACACATTCATGCCCAATAATTTTAAAATCCATGCATGAATGACAAAGATATGGACCGGACATGCCCATTAATGCACTATCATGAAATATGACCTTTAACGTTTAAGTGTGACCTTGACCTTTGAGCTACAGACCTGGGTCTTGCGCGCGACACGTCGTCTTACTGTGGTACACATTCATGCCAAGTTATTTGAAAATCCATCCATGGATGACAAAGATACGGACCGGACACGAATGCACTATCATGAAAAATGACTTTTAACGTCTAAGTGTGACCTTGACCTTTGAGCTACGGACCTGGGTCTTGCGCGCGACACGTCGTCTTACTGTGGTACACATTCATGCCAAGTTATTTGAAAATCCATCCATGGATGACAAAGATATGGACCGGACACGAATGCACTATCATGAAAAATGACCTTTAACGTCTAAGTGTGACCTTGACCTTTGAGCTACAGACCTGGGTCTTGCGCGCAACATGTCGTCTTACTGTGGTACACATTCATGCCAAGTTATTTGAAAATCCATCCATCGATGACAAAGATATGGACCGGACACGAAAATTGTGGACAGACTGACAGACCGACAGATTGACAGACCGACAGATTGACAGACTGACAGACCGTTCAAAAACTATATGCCTCCCTTCGGGGGCATAAAAAACAGTCTCTATCTCTTACACAAGACTTTTCTTTAATTTGACCTAGTGACCTAGTTTTTGACCTCAGATAACCCATATTCAAACTCTACCTAGATTTCATCAAGGCAATCACTCTGACCAAACTTCATGAAGATCAATTGAACAAGAGCTGTCTCCATAGGATGACATATGCCCCCGATGGCACTTTGAATGAGTAGTTATGGCCGATGTTAGAGTTTAGGACCTTTGACCTACGGAGCTGGGTCTTGCGCGCGACACGTCGTCTTACTGTGCCACACATTCATGCGTAGTTATTTTAAAATCCATGCATGAATGACAAAGATATGGACCGGACACGCCCATCAATGCACTATCATGAAAAATTACCTTTAACGTCTAAGTGTGACCTTGACCTTTGAGCTACGGACCTGGGTCTTGCGCGCGACACGTCGTCTTACTGTGGTACACATTCATGCCAAGTTATTTGAAAATCAATCCATGGTTGACAAAGATATGGACCGGACACGCCCATCAATGCACTATCCTTTAATGTCTAAGTGTGACCTTGACCTTTGAGCTACGGACCTGGGTCTTGCGCGCGACACGTCGTCTTACTGTGGTACACATTCATGCCAAGTTATTTGAAAATCCATCTATGGTTGACAAAGATATGGACCGGACACGCCCATCAATGCACTATCCTTTAATGTCTAAGTGTGACCTTGACCTTTGAGCTACGGACCTGGGTCTTGCGCGCGACACGTCGTCTTACTGTGGTACACATTCATGCCAAGTTATTTGAAAATCCATCCATCGATGACAAAGATATGGACCGGACACGCCCATCAATGCACTCTCCTTAAATGTCTATGTGTGACCTTGACCTTTGAGCTACGGACCTGGGTCTTGCGCGCGACAAGTTGTCTTACTGTGGTACACATTCATGCCAAGTTATTTGAAAATCCATCCATCGATGACAAAGATATGGACCGGACACGAAAATTGCGGACAGACTGACAGACTGACAGACCGACAGACTGACAGACCGACAGACGGACAGACGGTTCAAAAACTATATGCCTCCCTTCGGGGGCATAAAAATACATCTCTATTGCATACACAATGTTTTTCTTCGATTTGACGTAGTGACCTAGTTTTTGACCACAGATGACCCATTTTCGAACTAGGCCTAGATTTTATCAAGGTAATCATTCTGGCTAAATTTCATGAAGATCAGTTGAAAAATACAGCCTCTATTGCATACACAAGGTTTTTCTTTGATTTGACCTAGTGACCTAGTTTTTGACCCCAGATGACCCATTTTCGAACTTGGTCTAAATTTCATTAAGGTTATCATTCTGACCAAAATTCATGAAGATCAATTGGCCTAGTTTTTGACCCAAGATGACCCATTTTCGAACTCGGCCTAGATTTCATCAAGGCAATCATTCTGACCAATATTCATGAAGATCAATTGAAAAATACAGCCTCTAGCGCATACACAAGGTTTTTCTTTGATTTGACCTAGTGACCTAGTTTTTGACCCGAGATGACCCATTTTCGAACTCGGCCTAGATTTCATCAAGATTATCATTCTGACCAATATTCATGAAGAATAATTGAAAAATACAGCCTCTATCACATACACAAGATTTTTCTTTGATTTGACCTAGTGACCTAGTTTTTGACCCGAGATGACCCATTTTCAAACTCGGCTTAGATTTCATCAAGGTTATCATTATGACCAAAATTCATGAAGATCAATTGAAAAATACCGCCTCTATCGCATACACAAGGTTTTTCTTTGATTTGACCTAGTGACCTAGTTTTTGACCCGAGATGACCTATTTTCGAACTCGGCCTTGATTTCATCAAGGCAATCATTCTGACCAATATTCATGAAGATCAATTGAAAAATACAGCCTCTATCGCATACACAAGGTTTCTCTTTGATTTGACCTAGTGACCTAGTTTTTGACCCGAGATGACCCATTTTTGAACTCGGCCTAGATTTCATCAAGGTTATCATTCTGACCAATATTCATGAAGATCAGTTGAAAAATACAACCTCTATTCGCATACACAAGCTAAATGTTGACAGACGACAGGACCAGAGGGGACCCCAGTTTTGAAACTCACCTGAGCTTGCTCAGGTGAAACTCAATTGACACAATAGTTCCATCGCAACATGAAAAATCAAGGCATTGGGTACACACTAAATGTTACAAGAAGAGATGGGCATTTTTTTCAAAAAACTCATGAGCATGCAGGCCCTGAATGGTCCGACACGGAAGAGAACATGGAAAGGTCAAAGATGTATTCACAATATAAGAAGGACCTTTGGCCCTATTTATTTTCAAAAAAATCAAGAGGGCGATGAAGGCCCTGTATCGCTCACCTGAAGATTAACATTCTGACCAAATTTCATTAAGATATGGTCATAAATGTGGCCTCTACAGTGTTAACTAGCTTTTTCTCTGATTTGACCTGGTGACCTAGTTTCTGACCCTACATGACCCAATTCAAATCTGGACTTGAGATCATCAGAGTTAACATTCTGACCAAGTTTCATGAGATATGGTCATAAATGTGGCCTCTACAGTGTTAACAAGCTTTTCCTTGATCTGACCTGGTGACTAGTTTTGACCCCAGATGACCCAATATCGATCATCCAGATTATGAGTTACTCGACCAATTTCATTTGATTGGGCCAAATTGTGACCTCTAATGTAATAGTTTTCCTTTGATTTGACCTGGTACCTAGTTTGATCCGAAGACCCAGATTCATCTTTACCTAAAGATCATCAAGATAACATTCTGACAAGTTTCATGAAGATACAGTCATAAATGTGGCCTTTAGAGTATTAACAAGCTTTTCTTTTGATTTGACCTAGTGACCTAGTTTTTGACCCCATCTGACCAAGATTTGAACTTGACCTATATATCATCAAGATTAACCTTCTGACCTAGTTTCATTAAGATATGGTCATAAATGTGGACTCTACAGTGTTAACTAGCTTTTCCTTTGATTTGACCTTGTGACCTAGTTTTTGACCAAACATGACCCAGATTAAAACTGGATCTTGAGATCATCAAGATTAACATTTTGAACAAATTTCATGAAGATACAGTCATAAATGTGGCCTCTACAGTGTTAACAAGCTTTTCCTTTGATTTGACCTGGTGACCTTGTTTATGACCCCAGATGACTCAATAATAAACTCCTCCAAGATGTTATTAAGGGTAACATTCTGACCAAGTTTCATTAAGATTGGGCAAAAATTGTGACCTCTAGAGTGTTAACAAGCTTTTCCTTTGATTTGACCTGGTGACCTAGTTTTTGTTCCCAGATGACCCAGTATCGAACTCATCCAAGATTTTATTGAGGGTAATATTCTGACCAATTTTCATGAAGATTGGGCCAAAATTGTGACCTCTAGTGTGTTAACAAGCTTTTCCTTTGATTTGACCTGGTGACCTAATTTTTGACCCTAGATGGCCGAATATCGAACTCCTCCAAGATTTTATTGAGGGTAACATTCTGACCAAGTTTCATTAAGATTGGGCCAAAATTGTGACCTCTAGAGTGTTAACTAGCTTTTCCTTTGATTTGACCTGGTGACCTAGTTTTTGAACCCATAAGACCCAGATTCGATCTTTACCTAAAGATCATCAAGATTAACATTCTGACAAAGTTTCATGAAGATACAGTAATACATATTAACAAGCTTTTCTTTTGATTTGATCTAGTGACCTAGTTTTTGACCCCATCAAACCCAGATTTGAACTTTGACCTATATATCATCAAGATTAACCTTCTGACCTAGTTTCATTAAGATATGGTCAAAAATGTGGCCTCTACAGTGTTAACTAGCTTTTCCTTTGATTTGACCTTCTGACCTAGTTTTTGACCCTACATGACCCAGATTCAAACTGGACCTTGAGATCATCAAGATTAACATTCTGAACAAATTTCATGAAGATACAGTCATAAATGTGGCCTCTACAGTGTTAACAAGCTTTTCCTTTGATTTGACCTGGTGACCTAGTTTATGATCCCAGATGACTCAACATTGAACTCGTCCAAGATTTTATTAAGGGTAACATTCTGACCAAGTTTCATTAAGATTGGGCAAAAATTGTGACCTCTAGAGTGTTAACAAGCTTTTCCTTTGATTTGACCTGGTGACCTAGTTTTTGATCCCGGATGACCCAGTATCGAACTCATCCAAGATTTTATTGAGGGTAATATTCTGACCAATTTTCATGAAGATTGGGCCAAAATTGTGACCTCTAGAGTGTTAACAAGCTTTTCCTTTGATTTGACCTGGTGACCTAATTTTTGACCTTAGATGACCCAATATCGAATTCGTCCAAGATCTTATTGAGGGTAACATTCTGACCAAGTTTCATTAAGATTGGGCCAAAATTGTGACCTCTAGAGTGTTAACAGTCAAATTGTTGACGACAACAGACAACGGACAGAGGGACGACCGACACAGGGCGATCACAAAAGCTCACCTTGAGCACATAGTGCTCAGGTGAGCTAAAAATATTGTAGGAAAACCAGAAAATTTAGTAATCTGTATATGTAGTGAAAATTGGCTTAGTTCAACCAAGGACTGTGACCTTGACCTTTGAGCTAGTGAAATGGTTATTGCACATGACACATCGTCTATCCATGCTTATCATTTGTGTGAAATTATTATGAAATCGGACCATGCATGTCAAAGTTATGGCCCGGACACAAACACCACCCTTTCCCGAACACATAAACATACAAACACACACACACAGACAGGGGTAACACTATATGTCCCCTCCCCCATTTATGGCAAAAGCATAAAAATGGAGATAATAAAAAGAAGAAAACTGAATAAAGAGAGATTTTTTGTTTGTTTGTTTTGTGTTTAACGCCGTTTTTCAACAGTATTTCAGTTATGTAATGGCGGGCAGTTAATCTAACCAGTGTTCCTTGATTCTGTACCAATACAAACCTGTTCTAGTAACTGCCAACATACCCCACATGAGAATAATCAAAAACTAGTTAAGGTAGAGTTATGGTTCTTTGAGACTGTACTTCCTGTCAACAGCCTCTATCGTTTTGTGAAGTTTCAATGAAAGGCCATTTTACAATTAATGCTCCGAACAAGCCTTATTTTGTATAATAAAGGGAGATAATTACCAAACTAGGTGAAGTAGAGTTATGGTTCTCTGATACTGAACTTTGTCTCAATGGCCCCTATGATTATGTGAAGTTTCAATCAAATGCCATTAATACTTTTCAAGTTATACTCCGGACTAAAGTGTGATGGACGGACGGACTGAAGGGCGGACTAAGCGGCAACTATATTCTTTCCCTTCGGGGAGCATAAAAATCCAGTATTTTCAGTGTTTTTGTTGGGATAATGAATGTTCTAACATAAGCAGTATTGACGGGTTCCATTAGAACCAAGGAACCAATGTATCTGCAGATGCTTTTATAGGAAAAAACTGCATTCATTAATCTAGTATGAATGAAACCTCTTAAAAAGTATGTTAACTAGCATTCATTTCAACTTAAAATTGTTCCAAATGTGTTTTAGGGCCATTGTATTTCGGTTTCGTCATGAAATGCCCATGTATAAAAAGGTATGTTAAGGCCTGTGATCTTCTTGTTACAATTTAACCTGGCAGTGCGTTTAACTTGCTGTTAAACACTCCTTGAAACCAATATTCAAGTCAATTTAAGTCAAGTAATTCCATTTATCCTAATCATACCTTCTTTACAAGCTTTTCATCTGTAAACTGTTTCACGTCAGTAAGTGGTATCTGAGTTCCTTGTATTTTTGACTGAATGAGATTCATTGTTGCATCATCTTTGTCGTTCAACACCACAACAAAAACTGTTGTATCACCATCACCAAGTCCAAACTTGCGAAATGAATCTGAAATCTGATCAAATGTACACACTACATAAAGATTTGAAATGAGAAAAACAAAAAAAGTAGTAAACATTTATTTATTTTGTTGGATTTAACGTCGCACCGACACATGATAGGTCATATGGCGACTTTCCAGCTTTAATGGTGGAGGAAGACCCCAGGTGCCCCTCTGTGCATTATTTCATCACGAGCGGGTACCTGGGAAGAACCACCGACCTTCCGTAAGCCAACCAGATGGCTTTCTCACATGAAGTATTCAAGGCCCCGAGTGAGGCTCGAACCCACATTGATGAGGGGCAAGTGATTTGAAGTCAGCGACCTTAACCACTCGGCCACGGAGGCCCCTCTAAAGTAGTAAACAGAAATGAGTGGTTCTTTAACAGTTAAATTTCCCAAATAAAGCTTTTTCAAACCAAATGTTCAGGAACATGGCTGAAAAAGGTCATTAATTAAATTACTGCATACAACATGTTGTTTTACTTATTAATGTCCGCCTATGGTGCAGGATAACAATTTTAAAATTTTAGATATATTGATAAATTATTATGAGAATATCATTAAATCACAAACATGTTTAGATGAATTAGAATACACATATATATGGGTGGTTTTCAAAATAATGAAGCAAAAGTGTGACATAGGGGTTAAAAATTCAAACTCATTTTTTATGGTGGTCACCTATTTTTTATGATAGCAAATACTTCAGAGTTGAAGGAAATAACTTTAGGAAAGTGTTGAGAAATGCCAATCAGAAAATATTTCAGCCTTTAATTCAAAAGTTCAGTGAATTTCCAGTAAGATGGGTGAAAAATGTTGCATGGTTTTATGACAAGGAAATATGTATAACAGTATTTTTTTCAACATAAATGATATGTAATGGGTGTATGTGTATGGTCTGAATCTTATTTAATCATATGTTTGTGGACATTGGTTTTTAAAATCACCCTTTCTGCACAAATCTGACATGAAAATAAAACTTTACCTAGAAAAGTTGTTGCTGAATGCAATATAACTAACATATAATTATAAAACCTATTTTTTTCTCACATTTTGCATGTTTATAAACCACATGCAAAATTTCAAGCATGTCCAGTAATTCTAATTTCTAGAATTGTCAACTCAAAATTGAGTTATTTTACAGATGCACAGGGGACACTTACTGAAGATTGTGTAATATTCATCCATTATTAGTTTTCTATTTATAAAAAGACTAATGGTAATCAACTTTAGACAAATGCTATTGAAAAATTAGTTTATTCCACAAAATAACTACAAAATCGAACATTTTCACTACAGAAACACGAAAATTCAACAGAATGTAATGCTTTAAATGAAAAATAAGTGACTTTAAACATAACTAACACGTTGAAATCATTTAGTTTACATGAACTGCTTATTCAGAGTAGAAAAATGACAAAATGCCATGCATGATAAAATGGAATAGTAAAATTCATACATACTTTTTAATTTTACTAAAAAGGGTGCACAGGGGACAAATTGTGTCAAAATATTTATTCATAGAATATGTTAATGGTAAGTAAAATTCTTTTAACTACACAATATTTACTAGTGAACATTTACATATGTAGGTAAACTTAAGAGCTTAAGATGCAATAAAATTGATGTTTTCACTTTTAAACTTGAAAATTGGCAACTTAAGAAAAAAATGCAAACAATGAATTTTAAATTGTCCAGGGTTTCTTATATAATGCTAAATTATCAAGTAATGCCTAAATTTTGCATTCACACTGCTAAGAATATAGAACTTCCACCACAAATTACTGGAATGCTATGATAATTGATATATGTAAAAAAAAGGGTGCACAGGGGACATCACTTTTGGCTTTGTGAATATTTAGCAGCCTGTAATATGTGAAGTTGAATGCTGCTTTTGTATCTATTGTAACTCCCTTTCAAGGAAAATAAAGTAAAATCCCATTTTACTTAAAGAATAAAAGAAATCTGACACTTAACAACTGAAAAGGTGCACAGGGGACATTTTTAGGTGTATAGAAATTCATCAAGTTCTGAGAAAGTTGATTTATTAAAGAAATAAATCATACTGTGTCTTCACAGCTGAAAGGATAAAGATCTTAGAAAAACATTAAGACTTTAGAAAAGTAATAAGGTTATGAAATTGTAGTGTTCAACATTTTAATTTAGTATTTTTTCCACTATTTTTTGTGAAGGGGGTTCCATCACAAGATGTGAAATCTTGGTAACAATAAGATGTATGTAATGAAAAAGAAGTATTTTATTTAAATGTGCAGAGTTTAAGTTACATAAAAAAGTCAAAGCTGTAACAATAAAGCATGATTTTAAAAAGTAAACCACAGTTGAAAACTATACTTCATGTAAAATGTCACACTTTTTTGGGTGCACAGGGGACAAAATTGGCTATATAATTTGATATAACTTTAAAACTGCTTGAGCCATCAAGATAAAATTGCACACACTTATTGATTACATTGATTTGGATATAATTTGCTCCAAAACAAATTCTAAAACTGAACTGAATTAAAGTAAGGTGAGGGAGAAGAAAAAGCTTCATTATTTTGAAAACCACCCATATTTAAATCAAATCATGCTGCTGATGCACATGTAAACAAGGAGCTGCGTTCAATAAACGCTTGATGCCCCCGGTGGCATCCTTGTCGATACAAAGCAACCTAAGTCCAAAACGAGGTCAAGGTCAAACTGAGGTCAGGTGATGTTTGAAGATGAGGAATGGTCACAGGTTACATCTGTATTAGTATCAATTCATTCTTGTAAGCGGTACTGATGCTAGATGAAACGGTCCCATTTGGTTAACCATGAGATGGCCCATATAAAGCAACCTAAGTCCAAAATAAGGTCAAGGTCAAACGGAGGTCAGGCGATGTCTGAAGATGAGGAATGGTCACAGGTTACATCTGTATTAGTATCAATTCATTCTTGTAAGCGGTATTGATGCTAGACGAAACGGTCCCATTTGGTTAACCAAGAGATGGCCCATATAAAGCAACCTAAGTCCAAAATGAGGTCACAGTCAAGGACAAACTGAGGTCAGATGATGTCTGAAGATGAGGAATGGTCACAGGTTACATCTGCATTAGTATTAAGTCATTCTAGTAAGGGGTATTGATGCTAGATGAAACGGTCCCATTTGGTTAACCTCGTACGGACGGACGGATGAACAGGCATGAACAGGCCGGGGGTATAAAAATGTAAAAGTAACCATACTTAGATATCCAATATTGTATTTTATGATATCTTAAATTCATTTTATGATATCAGAAATATATTATTTAAATAGTAAATTATATTTAGTGATATCATTAAATACACTTCACAGTTCATATATCACTAAATGCATTTAACAACATCAAAAAATATCATAAAATGAATTAAAAATTGTGAATAAATTGTAAAACGTCGACACATTATGAAGCAACAAGATTATCTGATCAAAATGCTGGTCACAGCCTATAACATAGTATTTGAATTCAGAAATTGTAAACATTCAGTCACTTTGATCACCACTAAACTAAGAAGCTAAATAGATTCTACTGCACAGAATGCATTTTATAGATATTAAACTGATTTACACTCCATCAAATATTAAATAGAGCAGTACAAAGATACTTATTGTGCACGTACATTTTTTGTGGATGACAAACAGAAGAGGATCTCTGAATGAACATTTTTTGTTGTCATTTTCTCTATTTTGTGTAGATGTACAGCTCGGTTTGCAGCAACAAGAACTTGGAATGGGTCAGCTACCTAAAATAAACTTGAGAGGATAAAACTGTTTCAGAATAATTTGAGCCGTGCCATGAGAAAACTAACATAGTGGGTTTGCGATCAGCATGGATCCAGATCAGCCTGCGCATCCGCCCAGTCTGGTCAGGATCCATGCTGTTCGCTAACAGTTTCTCTAATTTCAATAGGCTTTGAAAGCGAACAGCATGGATCCTGACCAGACTGCGCGGATGTGCAGGCTAGTCTGGATCCATGCTGGTCGCAAACCCACTATGTTGGTTCTCTCATGGCACGGCTCATTTATAAAACAACACTGATAATTTGATGCATGAATATAACCTTAATAAAATTAGATGAAATTTTACTTTTTTCCCCATTTTCATTTGATATTTCTGAACAATTATTCATAACTATCTATTACTGGGAGGTGCTAAGGCAAACTAGCATCACTCTGACTGGAGCATGTAAGTGTGACAGACAGATTCAAATATAAGGGATCTTAGTTCAATACCCCGACTCTTTGCAAATAGACCCTTTGGTTCTTTCATAGGCTCAGTGTAAAGCATCAGCAAAGCCCCCTTTTCTACAGATCCAGTGCTAGTCTCTTAATTGAGTTAGAAACACTTGAGACCATCTCATAAATTGACAGTCAAGTGTGTTAACACTAGACTGCTGGGCTTTCTTCTATATACATGTGTATATATATATATATTTTATTGTTTTAAAAAAAAATATGTAAAACCATACATTTCTGGATCCCTAAACTGATAAAACAAATTATATTCCAATGACAACAAGAGTGCCAGAATGTCACAATATACGCCCGTGACAGCAAATTTCTTTACACTAGCACCTGTATTTGCAAATGGAATTTTAATTTTGTGGTCGTGTAGTAATTATTGTAAGTTGTTTGTTTTTCTAAGTCCACAAAAAACTCCTTACCAGGTAGAGATACCTTAAAATACACCTAAAATTTGAAAGTAACATCTATGTTGTACCACAGAAAAGTGGTTTTGGTTTTTCCCTACGGTCAATTATAAACAAGAGAGCCATGATGGCCCTGTATCGCTCACCCAAGTACCATTGCTCAAAATGATATGATCAAGTTTTGACATAGAGCACTTAGGCATACACATTAATAATCATCAGGATAAACATTTTCTTGTAACAGTCCCTTTTGACCTAGTCAGGGCCAATTTCCACACCAAGTTTGAGGGTCCTAGGCTCAAATGCTGCATTTTTGTACTAAGTGGATGTAATTTGTCATAAATTCAGTCAAAAGTTATCTACCCTGATTGTACGAGTCCATCTGAGGGCACAAATGACATTTCAAATCAGTATCTTCATTGGTTACTGAGATACACCCATTTTAATTTGAAACAAAGGGAGGTAGTTTGACATAAAATCAGTCCATAGCTATCTACCCTGATTGCCTCAGTCCAACTAAAGACAATAATGAATTTTCAAATGAGTTCTATAAATATTTACTGAGATAAATCCATTTTTTTTAAATCAGGGGAGGTAATCATGCACTGGTAGGTATATGCATGTAGAAGATACAGAGTACAAGCCTATTCAACAATATATTAGTAAAGTATTCATATTGATAAATGTTCAATCAAGAGTTATCTAATATGACTATTTCTTACCATGGAAGACATAAATAACGTTTCAAACCAATCTCATTAGAAGGTGCTAAGGTGTATTCATTTAGATAAAAAATAAAGGGAGGTAATTTGTCATAAATTCAGTCAATATGTATCTTCACTGACTGTCCAAGTTCATCTGTTGACATAAATGAAATTTCAGATCAGTATCTTCATTAGTTATGGAGATATACCCATTTTAATTTGAAATAGAGGGAGTACATAAAAAAATTTGACATAAAATCAGTCCATAGTTATCTACCCTGATTGTTTTAGTCCAACTAATGACAATAATGAAATTTCAAATAAGTCCTAATTTTTCAAAAAATCAGATGAGCTAAAAAATTAAAAATCCAAAAATAATAGTTCTAAGTCCACACAAAAATCCTTACTAGACAGAGATAGGTCAAAATACACCTCAAAATGGATGTAACATGCATATTGTACTACAGAAAAGTGGTCTCGATTTTTCCCTATAACTAGTAATGAAAAAGTTACAATATAAGCTATTTATAGTAACAACAAAGGGAAGTAATTCTAAAGAAGGGAATGCGCATGATACTCCGTCTCATGATGGTGTATAATTGTACCAAGTTACATCAAAATCCCTCCATGCATGAAGAAGAAATGCTCCGGACAAAGTCATTCTTGTATCTGACCTTTGGCCTCTAAGTGTGACCTTGGGACCTGGTTTTTGCGCAAGACACTCCGTCACATGGTGGTTAAAATTTGTGCCAAGTTACATCAAAATCCCTCCATGCATGAGGAACAAATGCTCCGGACAAAGTTTTCATTCTTGTATCCTTTGACCTCTAAGTGTGACCTTGGGCCTGGTTCTTGCACATGACACTCCGTCTCATGATGGTGTACAATTGTGCCCAGTTACATCAAAATCCCTCTATGCATGAAGAAGAAATTCTCCGGACAAAGTCATTCTTGTACCTGACCTTTGGCCTCTGTGACCTTGACCTTAGACCTAGGGACCTGGTTCTTGCGCATGACACTCCGTCTCATGGTGATGAACATTTGTGCCAAGTTATATCAAAATCCCTTCATGCATGAAGAAGAAATGCTCCAGACAAAGTTTTCGTTTTGGTATCATTTGACCTCCAAGTGTGACCTTGACCTTAGACCTAGTTCTTGCGCATGACACTCCATCTCATGATGGTGAACAATTGTGCCAAGTTACATCAAAATCCCTCCATGCATGAAGAAGATAATGCTCCGGACAAAGTCATTCTTGAATTTGACCTTTGACCTCTAAGTGTGTCCTTGACCTTAGACCTAGGGACCTGGTTCTTGCACATGACACTCTGTCTCATGATGGTAAACAATTGTGCCAAGTTTCATCAAAATCCCTCCATGCATGAAGAAGATATGCTCCGGACAAAATCTGTGGACGCCGCCCGCCTGCCAATCCGCCCGCCAGGGGCGTTCCCATAATAGTCCCGTTTTTCAAACGGGCATATAATAAAAAAGATACATAACTAGTTAATCACTGATGATTTTAGGTGTTTAGATTTCAGAGATCATCTGTAATTACCTTACAGTGTGAAGCAAAATGGTAATGTTTATAAAAGGAACTGCGCTTTCAAAAGGCAAAATTATGCCCCCAGGTGTATGTCTAAAGATGTTGTCTTTTGAAATTTTAAGTTTAAAGGTGAAAATCATTTAAAGGTCAAGGTCATCCATATATATATAGGTCAGTTTGTA
Source organism: Mercenaria mercenaria (assembly GCF_021730395.1). Lineage (NCBI taxonomy): Eukaryota > Metazoa > Mollusca > Bivalvia > Venerida > Veneridae > Mercenaria > Mercenaria mercenaria. The sequence continues at coordinate 32,782,970 of NC_069373.1, read as the reverse complement.
GGTCCTGTCACAAGGTTTGTCGAGTGTGAATATGAACTAAATTGGGTCATTCATCTGTGCTGTAGGACCAAAAATGTTGTTTATCAAGGTTAATGTTATATGAAGGTCAAGGTCTTTTATATAAAGGTCAGTTTGTAGGTCTTGCCACAAGGATTATTGAATGTGAGTATTAAATAAATCAGGTCATTAAAGTGGGCTGTTGGCTGTTTAACCAAAATATTGTCTTTTGAGGTTTTAAGTTTGAAGGTGATGGTCATATAAAGGTCAAGGTAATCTATATTTAGGTTAGTTTGTAACTCTTGCCACAAGGTTTAATGAGACTGAGTACTGACTAAATTGGGTCATTTAAGTGGACTGTAAGGCCATAAAATGCCTGTTTTTAAGGTTTTAAGTTGGAAGGTGAAGGTCATCATGAGAGTCAAGGCCATCTAAATATAGGTTTGTTTGTAGGTCTGGCCTTGTGTGAATATGAACTAAATATTATCATTTATCTGGGCTGTAGTACGAAAAATGTTTTTATTAAGATTTTATTATATTTATTTTGTTGGGTTTAAAGTTGCACTGGCACAATTATAGGTCATATGGCAACTTTCCAGCTTTTACGGTGGAGGAAGACCCCAGGTGCCCCTCCGTGCATTATTTCATCACAAGCGAGCACCTGGGTAGAACCACCGACCTTCCATAAGCCAGCTGGTGATTTGAAGTCGGCGACCTTAACCACTCGGCCACCTTATTAATGTTTTAAGTTTGAAGGTAAAAGTTGTATGAAGGTCAAGGTCATTTATATATAGGTCAATTGTAGGCCTTGCAACAAAGATTGTTGAGTGAAAGTACGAACCAATTTTGGTCATTAATGTGGGCTTTTGGGGAAAGGTAAAAATCTGGTTCATACGGATGGACAAACTGACATAAGGACATTTTTTTTGCTATATGCCCAGGGGCATAAAAAAACCAGGTAACATTTATTGTGAATAAATCTGGTAAGGATGGTATAAAGGTAAAGAATAATTTTTCACTGTCCATACCTTCAAGACAACTAGTACTCATTCATGAAATTATTATGTGGGAGTATAAAGTCTTAGCATTATTTCAATATGCCAAAGCATGGTCCTGCTGTTCACGGTGATGATTTGTACACTGGATATTGCCATTTAGTGATAAGGTATTTTCCAAAAACATGATTAATTTTTGTCAACAATATAAGTAAAACCCCGATTTACTGTTGTCTTTTACTAATACAGAAGAAAAGAACATTACTCATTTTATGCTTGTGAGAGCATACTCAAAGTAGCGGGTTACTAAAGATAAAATCCCATTTTTCTAAATAGTTAATTGAATTTTTTTTCCTCATTGACAAGATCATTCACATTGTCGGAAAATACGGATTACCCTATCACAAAATGGCAATATCCAGTGCACGCATCCTCACCATGCTGCTTAGTAAAAATGTATTCAGGGTGGACATTTTATAAATTGTGTGTATGTTTTGTGCTTTTAATTAATGACAAAATCAGGACTCATACAAGAATACAGAAAGTTATCAAAACGAAAGTTGTACCCCATCCATTAAAAATAACGCCAAAATCATTAATTTTGCACTTTTTGGAAGCCTGCAATGATCCTATTGCAGGAACAATTTCCAATTTTTTTGCATTTCTCAGTAGGCCTTACTGAACAACAGGATATCAATGGAATGTTGGCCTAGCCATCTCGTTTTTCACAAAATAGCAAAAATGTACCCGATGTCAATCAACAAGCATGGAACTCTTCAATGATTTGAATTTCCTGTGCCGAAGATGACTCACCGATTCATACAAAGCTAGCAGCAATTAGTTTTAAAGCCTTATTCATCTGGCTTATTGTGATGACTTAATTTATGATCTGATATTTTATAGTTGTCATCCCTCTATTAAGCCTTACCCGTATCTGCCTTTTACTGATAGGAAAACAAAGACTTTAAAAAAAATCCAAAAAAAATCATTATATACTGGTCAGACTTACTTGCTTTAATAAATTAAACATAAATATTCATGTAGAAACTTCATATGGGTTGAATTTAATCCATAATTTTAAATAAGAGACAAAAATCTTCGAAAATTATGATGTAATAGGTGCGAGGAGATATCTACCCTGACACCGGTTTCAATAACAACAGACTGCCGATATGACACTAAATTACAGAAATAAAATACAAAATATACATTCATAAAATGTCAGCGAGGCAAGTTTATGCTTTAATGTCAACATAAATTCATTATCATAGATGTAATCATATTACAAATACTTTGTATATGTACCAGAACACGTTCCAAACAGATTTTAATTGGGGATTTCCTAACAGAAATATGCAGAATAAGTTTGGACGTGACGGAGACAAAGACAGTCAAAAGTTATCACGCTGTCCCGAAACTTCCTATTATTTGGACTATTACAAGTATTAGTTTTACAATAGTTCTGGCTACCATAACTTAACTGACGCTATTTTTATTCTCTGATGGTCGCGTCCATTAAGTTATGGCGAAACCCCATTTGGTTAACTAACCAGTATCAAACCGCAACATCTCGCACATTTCCCTCGTGAGAAACGGATGACGTCATGCAACAGTTCAGAGCACGTGGTTATTTTTGAAAATCAAGTTCAAAATTTCACTTATTAATGCATTTATTTTAATCATAAACATAACCAATTTCGATAAAAATTCATTAAAACATATCCTAGAAAGTTTAAGTTCTCAGAAAATGTCAATAAATAACAATTCTATACCGAATATTGGTTTTCAAATGAAGAGTACCCAGATCAGGTGACAACTGCAATGGCGGACACAATATTGCAGACAGGGGTACCAATTTGAAACTTGTGTGTATAACTTGTGTTCAAATTATGTTGCATGGATTATTTTATACCAGATCAAAAGAAAAATTAATTAGAAACATTTTAAAACAAAAGGTGAGTTCATTGCATTTCATTTGATGAAATTATAGCGTGACAGACTTCTGGCACGATTCCTGGTTAGGTTTTAGTCCGGGATTCGTTTCAGCGCAGAGATCCATAACAGCATATAAACATCTCTGGGCTGAATATTTTTGGCTAGTTTTACAACTGACATCAGAATTTTTCATGCATCAGTTGTTTAAATAACAATCATCATCTCTCACTGTAATTAACAGACATCCAAAATCACGAAGTTCTAATTATTACAAATATTGACGGGGGCCAAAATTCGCAGCGTACCCTGCTACCTAAGGCTCTAAATTATACAGGTAAGTGCATATCCGAATATCATGACATTTACCATCGATGTTTTTAATAAGGTAGCTTCAAACTCTCCATTCATTACACTCTGTCTTAGTTCTTTAGCATTAGTTACATCTTTGTACAATGCAAATGTAATGCTGCAATCAGAATATAAGTGATGACAAACTGTTTCTTTCATTTTTCGAGATTTCGTGATAGTTTGTTTAGTTTGTAAGCGTGCTCTCCCTTGGCAAATGGGAAAACAGACACTTCACCCCGATGACATTTCACCCCATGACAATTCACCCCTGTTTTGGATGACATTTCACCCCGATGTCACTTCACCCCAAAATTTCATTTTTTTGGAAGTGACATTTCACCCCATTTTCAGATTTTGATATATAATGTTACAATGTTGAAAAATGCAGGAGTACATCTATTAATAAATCTCAATTGCTAATTTCAAAGTTGATTATACGGACAGTTTTATTTATTAATGATTATTCTCTTTCTTTAGTTATTTAAACAGATATGTTCTGACCATAAATAAGAAATTAATGATTATTATGCAACTTAGAAATGACTTAAAAGAAATGAAATTCAACTGATTAAAGAAGTGCAATTAACAATTAATATGCAACTTGAAAATGACATAAAAGAATTCAAATTCAATTGATTAAAGAAGTGCATGTCAACCAATTAGCAGCTCTAAACTGAGTAAAACATAATCATGATTGACCACTTACTGATCAATCAATTAAAGATTATCAGCTTTTCGGGGATAATCCGATTATTTCCATGGTGTTTTTGAAGTCTTTTGATGAATTTCTGATCAAAGGAAAACATGAAAGAAACAGTGAGTAATTAATATTATCATAATAGTGTAGCTTTTTATTGTAAATATTCTTAGATAAAATAATTTTTTTTTAAATCAAACAATAATTCTATACCAAAAATTGATTGCAATTAAAAGTGAGAGAATTTAATTGCTTCTGATTATTATATATACTGTAGACTTATTTTCTTAATTTCATGTCTTCTTGAAACTTTGAATCTGAATTATTGTGATACGGAATATTTATAATAGTAAACATTGTGTATTTAACCTAAGTTGGAATATTTTCTGAATTTAATATCAAATTATTAATAAAAGTGCAATTGTGGACAATGTCTGACAATGAGTGTGTTGTTTGTGATAGGGAGGTTACTGCAAAATGTGAAGCTGTAACATGTGACATGTGTGACAAGTGGCGCCATAGACTATGTGGCACAGGTATGTTATATTAGCTTTGTTATGAATTATTTTTTATAACGGTAGTAATTTCTTTATGGAAACTCCTTTGGGATATTTAATTTAAATTATTTTTTTAAAATGAAACATACAGGGTTAGACACTAACTTATTTGAACAAGGTTCCCAAAGGAATCTCTACTTTTTAAACCTGGGGGTCCTCCTCAGGCTTTGGGATCCCTCATAATATGATATATAAAAACAATCACAACAGGTGTCTTATGAGAAGTTACGGTCGTGACCCCAGTGGGATTCGAACCCTCAACCTCTGTATTGAGTGGCTGACACCTTAATTACTACAGAAGAATGTATCCAAACTGATATCAATTTACATGTTTGCCAATGTCAAGACAAGGTCTCGATTTTGGAGACACTTGTATCTTATAGATATAATCATTGTCAAGTCTATTTTGACAACCACTAAAAATTATAATATCAAAAAAAAAATTCTTGAAATTCTTGACTTTTCTTCATATATTTTAAAATATAAAATCTTAATATTACCTGGCATATATCATTTATGATTTTTATGATATTGAAGTGATATTCATTAAGTAACATGAAAACTCTATACCTTTTTTTGTATTTCTAAAAGGAAAGGTTCTGATTTTTTTCACTGAATAGATATCATATCTCATAATTTCAGTTTGATGACGAGTTCCTCAAGGAGCCATTTCTGGTAGGAGATGTCCATGTGACCGGAGAACGCCACATGATGTTCGCCACCCAGACCAAAGCACGGAAGTGGTACTTAGACGGTACATTCAAGGCAGTACATTCACCATTCGTTCAGCTGTGGTCTATCCATGCCTTCATCCGAGAGGGGGACAACATGAAGCAGGTGCCACTTATGTACGTGCTGATGTCAAGACGCCGAAAGCAGGACTATGTTGCTGTGAGTTATACATTGTTTAATATTTGGATGAGGATTTTTAATTATTCAATTTAATTTATTTCAATTATTTATATTATAATTCAGTATATATGATTATGCAAAGAGATCAATTTGATTCAAATGAAAATAATTTAAATAAATACAGTTTTCTTATTTTTCTTCCTTAAAGTAATAAAACTGTACTAAATCAATTTATATTAAATCAACATTGTAGTTTATAAAGGCAGGGATTGGTCTACCGTCTAACTTAGTATTTTATGGCTGATAAGTTTGTTTACTTAAAATAATTGTTCCATTTTAATTTTATAGTATATTATAATTGATATCAAATGTGTCTTGAAATTATTTGTCAAATTTAGACTATTGATATGACAGTGACTAATATCAAATGCACACATTTTGGTTAATTTAAGTTAATATATAATGTAAATAAATTTGATACTTTGCAGGCTGTACAGAAGCATGTCGGAGAGTTTGGTCTGGCCAGAACATACAGAGAACGCCAGTCAGTACACAGTCTGATACTGATATCATAATGATAATGATGATGATGATAATAATGGTGATGATGACTATTTGAACAACCAGAGTCAAGCATGCCTGCTGGGGCCATTTTACCAATAGTAATAACAATTTTTTAAAAAGTATATGAACAAATAAATAAAAACTTTATTCGTAACAAGTAGACAAAGAATGTGGCTTTTAAAATGCAAAACTGAAAACTGACTAATAATTAATTAATTAATTTGACTGTTTTTAATTTTATGTTGTAATGTATAGGGAAATTGTTATAATTTCAGGGTGGCACCGAAAACTGAACACAAAGGCCGGCAGAGGAAAGGTCAAGACCTACCGCCTTCTGGAGATCCTCCTTGTAGAATCTAAGTTGGTGAATCTAGAAGTGACCAGACTTCTTGAAGGAAGTACATCCCGTCGATGTCGTCTCAGTGACGAATGGTTGTTTGATTTATGGGATCAATATGATAACCATGACATTGTGTGTGAAGAATTCCTTGGAAATGTGGGAACGTACTATGGACAGTTTTAGGTGATAAGGAGATGTACTGTGACCAACATGAACTGTGCCACTGTGTCTGATGAAATTTGAAACTTGCCCAATTGAGTTGTGATAGGTGTATTATATATTTGCTATAATGCTTGCTATGTGAATAAGTCATGTAAATAAATGTATTGTTTTTTCATGTGATTTATGAATATCTAAATAAACTAGTAAACATCTTACCCAGTTGTAATTTATTGTCTAGAAGGTATATTACATGAAATACTATTGCTTGTGTTTTGAATACGTTTTATGATATCTACAGATATCATATCTATACAGATAATCAATTGCTTGGGGTGAATCAAGAATTAGTTTGTTGAAATTTCCAAATATTCATTAAATGCAACAGTAGACAAAGTATTGAAATCAAAAGAAATAATTCCCTTAAAAAACACTCCTATTAAAGGGAGATAATTACAAAATTTCATAAAAAGTAATAAAATACATATTTCCAATATAGATACAACTCTATGTTATAAATGTTTAATTCCTTAAATGAATCTGTAACAGAATATGTAACAGAAGACAAGGTCATAAATTGTTGCTAAAATGTGTTTGACCATCTTCAATGATATTAAATGACATACAAAGGCAACATCTGAAATGATCCATTTACATGTCATCAGACTAATTAATCGTCTGTAAAGATGATTAAAATCAGTATATTTTATATATACTCAAATAAACAGCTTTTATATATTTCGGGGTGACAAATCATATATTTACATTAAATTTTTACAGTCATAATTTTCACAAAATATCAATAGATGAGATAATAATTGCATAAAATAAATTATGTAAGTGTATAATAATTAATCTATTAAACAATACAGTGCTTTAGGGTATAGCGGATAGCTAACTAAATTTTCCTGCATTCCAATTCAAAGAAATGACAATAATAGTTTTTTTAGTATATCAGACAGAAAACATATTTTCTTCTTTAAACAGTCAGCTTTTCATAGAAATTCATGTGTTTTTTCTCTCCATGCCATTGTTTACATATGAGCTGATTTAGGGTGTACAGGATAGCTTTGGTCATTTTTTACATTATTAGTTTAAAATCCACATCTTAACGAACTTTCCAAGACTTCTTTACTATAAATCAGAATAATAATGTATTCTCTTTTCAAAAACATTCAGCTTTTCAAATTTCTATCAAACACTTTTCATTCACTGACGTTTTTTACATATGCACTGATTTAGTCCATAGGAGATAGCTTTATTTTACTTTTGATGACATATGAAAAATAACACAACGAGCAAATATTTAAAATGTATGCCAGAATGTCTGTTTGCATGCCAGTAAAAGAATGATATGAAAATTTATACAATAATTCAAGTCTAAATATAAAATTTATCAACCTATCCTCTATACCCTAAAATCTGCTATACCCTAAAGCACTGTATAATAATATGATTAAAAGAAACAAAAAAAAAATGGGGGTGATCTGTCATCTTCTATTTTGGGGTGATTTGTCTCTTTGGGGTGAAATGTCATCCTATTTTTTGGGGTGAAATGTCATCGGGGTGAGATGTCTGTCATTCGGCAAATGATACAGTCTAATATATCGAGTATCAAGGTCGTTATAATCATAGCGCCTATTTATGTCGCAAGCTACAAAGCCCTTGCCTTATGCGACAGGCAAACAGACACGTACCTGAGCTAGTTGTACCTTTTTTGGTCAAGTAACGGAGCAATCGGTACCATTTCTTTCACATCTTTGGGCATATATGAAGCGGTCAGGAACCTACTACGTAAAAAACAAAGACAAATATCAAACAGGGAATGCCACGTACCAAAAACGCAGCCTCCCCAAAACGAAACCCACAGCACACAGACGCGTACACCACAAGCATACACACACACACATACACATACACGCGCGCACACACAAAGCCAACACATGAGGACAAAACGAACAAACAAAGGAACACAGTGGGGCACCGCCTTGGAACGGTCAGTGGCAAAAACACCCACAGATACTAGTCAAAATCACAGGCACCTGATTGCACTGATGGTAGTTTTACGTAAATTTGGGCAAGTACCGAACGTTTGCTGCTTTTAACCTCTGAAGTAGCGCGCTCTGAGAATAAAAAAATCTACAATATGTCAAGAATTCGCTTTTTAAAGAATCTTAAAAATTAGGCCTGAGCTAGGATAGATATATACAAATATTTGAATAATATACCAAATCCTAAAATTTTAACATTATTTATAAAAGGGATTCTTTTACAGTAAATCAACGTTTTGAACACAGGGAGTACTGGTGCACGTATTAAAACCAACAAACAGTAGGTACAGGCCAATATAGGAAAAATGCTATCAGTGCAACCGAGTGCCTGTGGTCCAAATAATATAGGCCTAGTCATCCGCGGTATGAAATTCTCGCGTCATTGGTAATTTCGTGTTATTTCCGTTTAGCATCGCAGCGCCATCTGGACATTGTTTACAAACAACTTACTTTCATTTTCAGTTCAAATTTTAATCAATTTATCCAGAATGCATATAATTTTGGTGAATATAGGGGAACAGGCTAGGACGTTTCAGGACAGCGTGATAACTTTTGACTGTCGCTGTCCTGTTAGAGGGATGACAACTAAAAAATATCAGATCATAAAATCAGTCATTCCGATAAGCCAAATGAGTAAGGCTAAACAGATACTTACGCGTCGGAATGTAACTTAGCAGGATATAGCGAATTACTAGGACGCTTATTCCAAACGATAATACTTATTTACGTTTTAATAGGCTTATGCTTAAACTTTCGTTTATCTTTCTTTTTAGCCGCTGTATTTTTGTTAATTTCTGTCGGGAAATAGCTCATGAGCTAATGTTTTTTTTTGTTATACTATATCCGACGTAAAATAAACATTCTTGTATCTCTTGTATCTTGTACCTATATGTGGGATAAACGATAATCAGATGCAACTGGAAGTGGAGGTATACGTGTGCTTTGTTGGTCTGATAATGTAGGAGACTAGTCACTATAGCAGGTGCTAGGTTTTGTAAAATAAGATAAGTAATTCCGAAGAACATTCCCCCAGCCGATAGTCGACAATGGTCAGATTTTCAATATAGAAATATGGCCATGTACTCATTTTACTTAATAACAAAAATACTAAAATTAAGAATCCTTAAGTGCAAAATATTATCAATGTTTAACATTTGATTCTCCACATGCTACATTTAAAATAATTGAGTGCTATCTATTTTATTTTTGTAGAATAAGAGTTTAATGAACCTAAATACGGTTTATTTTCACTTATTTTGAAGAATTATTAACTTAAAAGTTGTTATTGTAGCATCATATGCAGACGATATATAATGCCGCGTGAAAATGCGGTATCATGATTATATATTAAACGTAATGATTTAATAAGTTTTCTTAATTTGCATTTGAAAGTTTAATGAGTCTAATTTTGATGTAATTTTACTTATTAAACAATTCTATTCGTATTAATTACACGCCGACCTTTACTAAATGATAATTTGTTCAAGTAGGCCTAAATATACAATCAATGCTCAGAGAAAGAGATGCGCCTTTTTCTCTTCGTGACTCTCTTTTTTATCTATGGACAAATTATACAGTGCGATGACAGACTAGTTAGCTTTTCAGTGAGAGAAAAAGAAACAATCTGGGGACAAAACTGCGTCCTTGTAAACTTCTTTCTGTGTCAGAAGTTAAACGTGGTGCCTTTCCCATCCCCCGGATTCCTGTATCCTACTTTTAATGTCTACATTCTAACTCACGTTAAAGACAAAACAAGAGCTGCTTGTAAAACACAAATGCCTCCACCCATGATGGCCTGTCGGGGGCAAGTGGGTTCACAGTTACGGCTAAGATTGATATCAACATTATGGGGACAGCTCAAAGCAGTTAAAAATAGAGAAAAAAGAGAACACATAGGCGTAGGAGCAACCCCCCCCCCCCCCACCCCAAAGCTAGGATAGAGGGGGCGAACTATAGTTTGGCCCCGCCAATATTTTGGAAAAATTCTTTTCAACCTGATTTCTGATTTGCATTTGGTCTTTCCTTGCATTCTGACTTGTCTCTTTCCGTTAGGTGAGTATTGAAACCTCGTACGCGCCGAGGATTGTTTGATTATATTTTATAAAAAGAATATACTTAATATCGAGCGCATCACTACAGTTCCGGTTTGAGCGTCTGCAAAAACGATGTAATTATTTAGTCTGTTTACGCATGTAAACGTGATGTATTTACGTTTTTCATTGTCTATTCAAGGGAAATAATATTTCCACAACTTTATATCACAATTAGACAAATGCAGCGCTTTTTGATTGTATATCCAGGCCTTTACCGAAGACTGTAAAAAAAAAAAAAAAAAAAAATGGCACGCCTGATTAGAACAATGCACATTTTGATCGATTAAGTTACACTGCAGACAGTTCAGCGCGTAGTCGTATGCCTATCATCAGAATAGCTCAATGATTGCTAAAACACAGAGACTTGAGGGGGCCTACGGCCCATTTGGCCCCTGGACAAGGCTTTGTCATGAATGCACGGGATTCCTTGCCAGCCCCCGGGCCCCGCTGTCGAAAAGGTCCCCCCCCCCCCAAAAAAAGTTAAACTCACTCCTATTCCTATGGAACCGGTGCTTTTCCCCATTTAATGGGTCCATATTTTAAAAAGCAACTTTCAAATGATTGTCCTCATTCATTGCAAGGACATATTGTTTTCCTTGCCTACCTAACGGGAAGGTATCCCACGCGCCAGGGATAGATATTCCTGTCTTTCCCCAGGGAAAAGCTTGTCTAAAATACGTGCACTCCGGTGACGCCCACATAGTACTGCACTATTATGACGTCATAAACTATAAAAAAAATGCCAGGAAATCCCCAAATCTATTCGTTTTCACGATCTATTTTGAACGTGATCTTGGTGATATGCAAGAAAAATAAAATAAAATGATCTAACATGTCTGCCTGTGTAAGAAAAAGCTTTTTCCCCAACCCTCGGGACAGCTTGGATAAAAAACCTCGCTAACGCTCGGTTTTTCATTCCCCCACTGCCCTTGGGTAGGGAAAAGCCTGTTTTTACACAGGCAGGCAAGTAAGATCCTTATAGTCTCATTACATTGGAGAGAACAGGTCCTAGTATTTCGGGGAAAAGAGAAAGATCCAAGGTCAGCTTTTACGAAAATTTTCAAGAATTCTCTCCCTTAATTATTGACTGTGTAAAAGCAAATCCCTTCAAATTGGATTGTCTCCATTACATTACTAAAGTGGGTGTCATTCGTGACCCAAGCCAATAATTCTTTTGTCATGGTTTTTTGCATTGATCTTAATATTTTGCTTTGGGCAATACACGGAAATTAAGTTTGCATATTACTCCATGGAAAGCAACAAAACATAAATTTCTTTTCTTTTCTTTTGAAACTTTGAATCCCGCCAGAAAATGACGGCTAAACATTGAAATCCGAGGATTATTTTTTAAACGACTTTCCCACAAACAAAATGTAAATAGTTTTCCTCGAGAAAAACAACTTGTGTGAAAATGAATGTATTTGGTTCTGGGACGATTTTGTATGAAAAGAATTGGAACCACTGCCATACCCTTGCATGATCGTAAAAGGGCGACTAATAGGGTCTTAACTCCTTGGTTTTGCAGTAACTCTGATTCCAGCAGTAAGCAAATTTTGATTCCATACCTCTTGTTTTTATTTCGATGTAAATGAGATGTGGAACCAAAATTTGTAGTCCTTTTGGCGCCTTATAACCTATACTGTTTTGGGTGCGCCGTAAAATCCAAATAAATAAATAAGAATGTATTTCCCATTTTGTTTGAAGGTTTTTGTCCATATAACAGTACTTCCTTTTTAACTTTCATGCCTAGAGGTTTGCATTTTAAAACATGATAAAACTAGAGCTGCTTTTGAGAAAAGCGCATGTCTCCCACAACTGCCTAATCATTTAGTGATTCAAAGTGGTTTGGGTGGTACTCAAGGGCCATAATTCAAAAGTGCCTGGGCCGATTTGGCTAGTCGTTCGGACTTGGACCCGAGGACTTATGGTCAAACACATTTTGTTCAAGTTTGGTGAAGATCGGATGAGAAATGTTGGACTTAGAGTGCGGACAAGATTTGTGAAAGACAGACAGACAGACAGACAGGAGTAAGTCAATATGTCTCCCACACCACTGTGTGGTGGGAGACATAATAAAGTAATAAACTAAGTAATACTGTATTTGACAGGCAATGGCAAAAACACACACACACACACACACACACACAGCAATATAACAAACTTAAAAATCATACATGTTAATCGGCGTGAAGTTGGCAGTACAGCAGTAGCAGCAGTAGCAGCAGTTAACTGCTGTAACTGCTGGCAGTAGCAGCAGTTAACTGCTCCTACTGCCAGCAGTTACATCAGTTAACTGCCGCTACTGCCAGCAGTAGGAGCAGTTAACTGCTGCTACTGCCAGCAGTTACAACAGTTAAATTGCTTGTACTACCACAAGTGAAGTGCTGCTATTGCCATGAGTTAATGGTCGGTTTTAAAGTTAGCGAGCTTTACCCTTTTTTAAAAAGGGAAAAGGGCTATAGTTTGGATAGTGTTTGCAAATACAATATAGTAGTAAAGATTTATTTTGTATAATAATTAATTTTAGCAACAAAAAGATGAACCGCCAAAATAGCTGTGATAGTATGGTAGGGATAAGCATTGCTTAAATATCAATCAGTATTTTAATCAATAAAAAATTTTCATCTTTAACACAGGGGTTATTAAAGCCACAACATCAAACGAAATTATATGGAAGTGTAATGCTATTATAAATTTTTTTTACAAGTAAGTACAAAATATTTTATATAATGCACAATGGATGTGATGCATGCTGTGCAAATCAAATTATTTATAATTTATGACATTCTTGGCTAGAAAAATTATTTCTGTGGACTCTGACGAATTAGCTGGGGAAACTTACCAATAATGAAAATTAGCATGGTACTTTTGCGTTAAGATGAAAAGAAAAATAGAAAAACATATAAGTGAAAAAATGAATTAATTTTATCGCACATAAAAAGGTTAATAAAAAATGAATTGACAAGTACAGAGTCCCAACCGCTTACGTGAGAATACTCCACCTTATTTAGACAGGAAGTGAACATTTGTAATAAACACGGGAGATTTACATAATCGAGAGGGCCAGCCTTAAATTGAACTCTCAAATATCAAATTTAGTTTATAATAGAGTGTATTAACTCTGAGTTTTGGCCTTTACTATGATGTAATTACCTCCCCAGATTGTATGTTAAGAAACTGAAAAATAGAAAATCCCGCGATTTTCTAAAAGGCAAGGGATGGTTTTTGAATTTGGCCCGGGCACGTTTTCTGAATAAAATCAGTACATGTATTTTATAGGCATATATATTCAAATAGTTTTTTTAATGATAAATGAAGTAAAAATACAGACAACAGTTTGAAGGAAGTTGTTATGTGCTAAAATCGAATTTGCCAGCTCCCGACTAAAAATAGAACGGCGAGGAAGATCAGGCAAACCAAAAAAGGACAAATTTTCCATAAATGTATTCATCCATGTAAATTGTATAGATTAAATCATGACTGTTAAATAAGACAAAAGTTTGGGGGTCCCCAGCTTCGCCCCAGACCTTGACTTTTGGGATCGGACCGGTGGCCGTTGTAGAGGGGTCGTCCCCCACCCGGCACGGGTGGCCGCCATTCGGGGAAAACTCTTGTTCGGGAGGAACCCGGGTGAGGTGTGAGGCGGGGGGCCTAAAATGCTTACAGCAGTTAATAGGAGGACCCTACGGGGCCTTGACTTTGGGACGGGACCGGGTGGCCGTTGTTAGAGGGTGACGGTGTATGCGGGCCAGCATAGCGGCTACCCCGGGAAAACTCTTGTTTACTCGTGAGCGGGTCTCAAAGTTGGGCCGAGGCCGTTTTTTGGAAATGTTCACTTTTTTTCCGTTTGGGCACCCCAGCTCCGCCCCAGACCTTGACTTTTGGATCGACCGGGTGGCCGTTGTAGAGGGGGTTCCGTCCCCCACCCGGCACGGGTGGCCGCCATTCGGGGAAAACTCTTGTTTCGGGAGGAACCCGGGGGGAGGTGTGAGGCGGGGGTGGCCTAAAAAAAGCTTACAGCAGTTAATAGGAGGACCCCACGGGACCTTGACTTTGGGACGGGACCGGGGGGCCGTTGTAGAGGGGGACGGTGTATGCGGGGCCAGCATAGCGCTACCCCGGGAAAAAATCTTGTTTACTCGTGAGCGGGTCTCAAAGTTGGTCCGAGGCCTTTCTGGAAATGTTTACTTTTTTCCGTTTGGGCACCCCCAGCTCCGCCCCAGAACCTTGACTTTTGGATCGGACCGGGTGGCCGTTGTAGAGGGGGTCGTCCCCCACCCGGCACGGGTGCCGCCATTTTGGGGAAAAATCTTTTTCGGAGGAACCCGGGGGTGTGAGGCGGGGTGGCCTAAATGCTTACAGCAGTTAATAGGAGGACCTACGGGACCTTGACTTTGGACCCGGGGCCGGGTGGCCGTTGTAAGGGTGACGGTGTATGCGGGGGCCCCATAGCGGCTACCCGGGAAAACTCTTGTTTACTCGTGAGCGGGTCTCAAACTTGGTCCGAGGCCGTTTCTGGAAATGTTCACTTTTTTCCGTTTGGGCACCCCCAGCTCCGCCCCAGACCTTGACTTTTGGATCGGACCGGGTGGCCGTTGTAGAGGGGGTCGTCCCCCACCCGGCACGGGTGGCCGCCATTCGGGGAAAACTCTTGTTCGGGAGGAACCCGGGGTGAGGTGGGGCGGTGTTTCCAAGTGGCTCTTTTTTTTTTGGGACTCGAGGCTGAATGCGACTTGAGTGGTTTTCTTTCAGCAGTTAATACGCCAGAAATATATACGAAACTGGTAAATTGCTCTCGTTAGCTGTTACAGGAGCCTTTTTATTTGCTGTCATAAACATTTTACTGCTAGCAGTAATAGGAGCCTTGTAAACATTTAATCACTGGTAGTTACATCTAAAATAAACTGGTATACTGGTCTTATAAACCATTTGACTGCTGCCAGTAACACATAGAAAACTGCTTTCATTGGTCATTTGACTCATTTCCCCTGCTGGAAGTGACCTGTTCTCATAGACCACTCTGCTGCAGAAACATAAATGAGACTTTTTAAACCATTTAACTGCTGGATTATTTGTTTACAGGGGAATTTAAGGGTGAATGGGACAATTTTCTGTAGGGCAAAATTTTTCTTACGGGCAGAATTTCTTTAAACTTTGTATACTGTCTGAGAATAAAATTTTGAACGAAAATATGTATTTAAAAATCATAGGTACCCAGGCTTTTATCCTGAATTTACTGCTCTTGAATATCGGTTTCAAGGGGAGATAATTCATGATAGATTAAGAACGCTTCAATGATCTTTAAACGATACGCGAGAAGGGTAGGTTTTTACGGCCTATTACACATCTGAAGGAATCTTGTAAATGATTTAATAACACAATTTAACTGCTGGGGATATTATATGTAGGACACTGACAAAATAAATACCTTATGTCATTCTCATCACCTGGTAATACAGGGTTGAGAACTGTTATAATTGCTGGCAGTAGTAGCGTTAACTGATGTTAGCAAACACGATCAATTGTTGTAAAATGGTAGCAGTTAACTGCGACAGGCAATAAACTGCTGTAACTGCTGGGGAGTAGGAGCGTTAACTGCGTAAGCTGGCAGTAGGAGCATTAATGCTGCTACTGCCAGCAGTTAAGTTTGTCTGTCTTACTTTTTGGTTCAGAGGGTAAGTTTAAACCTGCTCAAGGGAATATAATGAAACATGATTATTGTGATAGATGTGCATAACACTATTTTGAACACTTTAATTTTCTCCCTTTTTAAGTTACCTGAGTAGAAATGCTTGGGTTGGAGCTCGAAGTGCCTGGGGTAAGTTATTGTGATCACTCATTGTCATTCACAGAAATGAGCAAAAACTGCCTGCCCAGTTTTGAAATAATTTACACGTTTGTTTCATGGTACATCTACCTAGTGTAAATGTTATTCTGATTTGTCAAAAAACATGGCAGGAAAAAAGAAAAATCTTCAAAAGCTCTCTCCTTTATATAACCACTGGTCCGATTTTGAAATAATTTCCTTGAATGACCCTCAACTAATGTTGTTGTATAAAGCTTCCAATAGATTTTATTTTGCCAGTGACCTTACATCTTCATAATAGAATCAGATAATATAATATTCTTATTAAATAAGTGTAAAATACTTTCATTAATTATGGACTTATCTTTTCTTTCAACTACAAAACACTTCAGTGTATCTCAGACTAGAGACAAAGTGGTCTGGGGTGTAAAACTCTTTGTAAAATGCCAGTCAAAAATGTTCCTTATT
Organism: Mercenaria mercenaria; assembly: GCF_021730395.1. Classification (NCBI taxonomy): domain Eukaryota; kingdom Metazoa; phylum Mollusca; class Bivalvia; order Venerida; family Veneridae; genus Mercenaria; species Mercenaria mercenaria. Next base: position 32,766,108 of record NC_069373.1, on the reverse strand, counting down.
GTGAAAAATTATTGGAGTATCTAATAATAATTATTCCTATTTTAGGTTTATATTTTATTATTCATACTTACCTGCAATAATTTTATTTCATTGAAATTCATATTGTCTAAATCGAACAGTTTTCATTCGATCTTCACCAAACTTGCTGACAATGTTTGTGGGCATAATATCTTGGCCGAGTTCAATAACCACCCAAATCGCCCCAAGCACTCTTGGATTATGGCCCATGAATTACTCGAATAACTGCGAATTTAGCTTGTCCACTCTCTAAGTTAAGAACAATTTTTTGTCCGATCTTCAAACTTGCTGACAATGTTTGTGGGCATAATATCTTGGCCAAGTTCGATAACCACCCAAATCGCTCCAGGCACTCTTGGATTGTGGCCCTTGAATTATTCGAAAAACTGCAAATTTAGCCTAATGTCCGCTCTCTAAGTCGAACAGTTTTCATCAGATATTCATCAATCTTGCTGCAAATGTTAATGGGCATAATATCTCAGCCAAGTTCGATAACCACCCAAATCTCCCCAGGCACTCTTGGATTATGGCCCTTGAATTAGGCCAAGTTAGATGACGGGCTTATTTTGTGACAGTCTGGCACTCTTGTTAATCATAATAAAAACTTACATATCTAAGTGATTCTGCACATAATAAAAATACTTATTTCAGTTATATAATGTCACTCCGACTGTCAGAGCTCAGCAGTCTTTAATTATTGTATGGAAAAGTCATTGCAAACAAGCCATTTGCAAGAACATTTGCAAAAAGTGATTAAAATCTTCACCAGATTTTCATCTATGTTAGACAGCTTGATTTAATAATGCATAAGTAATGGACACAATTCCTTAAAATATTACAATATTCTTGTCCCGCAGTAAATCATTTGAACATTAAGTTGTGTGCAGAAAACCTATTTACTGCCATCAGTAAAGGAAATAAACATTTACAAGATGTGCGATATGAGAATTTTTAGGTCTGGAATCCGTACTTAATATAAAAAATTTCTAGGAATTCTTACTGTGGAGACTTTGGAATCGATGAAGCACACTATACATCTTTCAAGAACAAAATTTCTTAAATTCGTGGTCTTAACTAATGCACAGATGCACATAAAAGCTTTAAAGCCAGTACAGTTGTTTGATATGATTGCTCAATTGCCCAGGTGAACAGGTGTTTACTTTTTGAAGTTTATTTACAGTTTGGTGTTAAACCCAATAAAATGAAAACAATTAACAGTGTACTTGTAAAATAATCTATTCAGATTCCTCATTCAATCTTTAAACAGTCTTTTAGTCAGATGAAGTGTTGCACTCATCAGTCAATTGATGCCAATGATGATGATCAAGAAGAGTGATGGTTTCATAGTTACAGTCGAAACTTGTTATCTCGAATTTTAAGGGACCATGCTTTTCATTTAACTGGAATTTGAGCTATGAGGAGGGACAAAGTAATGAAAGTTGGTTCCAACACCTATTTTTATCCCCTGCTATTGGGCACACTATAAATATAATATACATGTACATTGCATTAAACCTTTTAAAACGCAACACAAAATGATTATAAATTTTAAGTATTTCATTTCCAAGTAAACATAATCAGAAGTACACAATATATACATACATGTACGTCAAGTAATATTTACAGCAAATGCGCATCAGTCATAAAAACCTCACACATCAACATTTAGTACATTTAATAAATATTATTACAGCATATCTGATAAAAACTAATTAATCCATTAGTTTAGATTAAATGCAATTTTCATAATGTCTAAATCTAGTGTTTACATCAAACAATTATCATTAAGGCACGTGCAAACAAGTATGACATCATCTCACTGATAATCGCCACACTTTTGATAAGTCGCCATCACGGCTTTCTGGTAAGGCAATAAACAAGGACATGTGTTAAAAACCAACCACATTCACAATGACATGATTGTGTGAAATTTTATCGCATATTTATCTCACTTTGACTTACCGAGTTTACAATGCACTTGAATTTTAATGACGGGACTGAAAATCCCTTTCGACACATCCGGAGTCTCGGTAAGTCAAATTTTGACGTAACTGGAGTTGAATTATTTATATAAAGAAGAAATTTGACGGGACTTGAAAATTTCTTCGACTTAAGTGGAATTTCGAGGTAAGCGAGTTTGAGATACCGAGTTTCGACTATATATTATGTCTGATATCAGAAATAACTGTCAATATCTGAGGTCAACCACAGTGCAGTACAACTGTCAATATCTGATATCAACCACAGTGGTCAATGTCATATATCAGTAACAACTGTCAATATCTGAGGTCAACCACATTGGTCAATGTCTGATATCACAAACAACTGTCAATATCTGATGTCAACTGCAATGGTCAGTGCCTCATATCAGTAACAACTGCCAATATCTGATGTCAACCACAGTTGTCTATTATGGTCAGTGTCAGGTATCAGTAACAACTGTCAATATCTGAGGTCACTGTCAGTATCTAATGTCAACTGCATTGGTCAATGTCTGATATCAGTAACAAATGTTCACCACTATTAGATGGAGTGTCATGCGCAAGAACCTGGTCCCTAGGTCGAAGGTCAAGGTCACACATAGGGGCCAAATGTCAGATACAAGAACGACTTTGTCTGGAACATTTCTTCTTAATTCATTGAGGGATTTTGATGTAACTTGGCATAAATGTTCACTACCATGAAACGGATTGTTGTTTGCAAGAACCAGGTCCCTAGGTCTAAGGTCAAGGTCACACTTAGAGGTCAAATGCCAAATTTAAGAATGACTTTGTCCGGAGCATTTCTTTTTCATGCATAGTGGGATTTTGATGTAACTTGGCACAGTTGTACACCATCATGAGACGAAGTGTCATGCGCAGGTCCCTTCTTTAGAATTACTTCCCTTTGTTGTTACTATAAATAACTTATATTGTAACTTTTTCATTACTAGTCATAGGGAAAAATCGAGACCACTTTTCTGTGGTACTACATGCATGTTAAGTCCAATTTTGAGGTGTATTTTGACCTATCTCTACCTCAGGTAAGAATTTTTGTGTGGACTTAGAATTTTTTTTGGATTTTTTTTTTAAAGATTAACTTCCCTTAGGTGCTACTATAAATAACTTACATTGTAACTTTTTTTATAATTTACCATAGGGAAAAAACTAAAACCACTTTTCTGTGGTACAACATAGATGTTACTTTCAAATTTTAGGTGTATTGTAAGGTATCTCTGCCTGGTAAGGAGTTTTTTTGTGGATTCAGACAAACAAAAGAATTACAATAATTACTACACAACCACAGAATTAAAATTACATTTGCAAATACAGGTGCTAGTGTAAAGAAATTTGCTATGACGGGCATATATTGTGACATTCTGGCACTAATTTTTTTTTTCTTTTTTTTTTTTTTTTTACTATAAATAACTTATATGATACCTTTTTGATAATTGACCAAAAATGCTATAACATTATGTATATAGTACAATATTTTTTATACATTATTGACAGATATCAGTTCATTATGTTATACTGCAGTAGAGAAAATTAGTTACCTTCCAGTAGGGGACTTTGTATTGCATGGCAATACTTCATTCACTTGTTATTTTTAGCTCACCTGAGAGCCAAAGGCTCAGGGTGAGCTATTAGGATGGGTCACCGTCCGGCGTCCATCATCCGGCGTCCGTTGTCCATCTGTAAAGTTTTTACTTTAAATGACATCTCCTCATAAACCTCTAGGCCAATTTCATCCAAACTTCACAGGAATGTTCCTTGGGTGAAGCTCTACAAAATTTTTTCAAAGAATTGAATTCCATGCAGAACTCTAGTTGCCATGGCAACCGAAAGGAAAAACTTTAAAAATCTTCTTCTCAAAAATCAGAAGCCCTAGAGCTTAGATATTTGGTGTGAAGCATTGCCTAGTGGACCTCTACCAAATTTGTTCAAATCATGACCCCGGGGTCGAAATTGACCCCTCCCCAGGGGTCACTTGATTTTACATAGGAAAATCTTAAAAAATCTTCTTCTCAAAAACCAGAAGCCCTAGAGCTTAGATATTTCCCATGTAGCATTGCCTAGTGGACCTCTACTAAATTTGTTCAAATCATGACCCCGGGGTCAAAATTGACCCCGCCCCAGGGGTCACTTGATTTTACATAGGAAAATCTTCAAAATTTTTCTAAAAATAAACCAGAATGCCTAGAGCTTAGATATTTGACATGTAGCATTGCCTAATGGACCTCTACCAAATTTGTTCATATCATGACCCCCGGGGTCAAAATTGACCCCGCCCCAGGGGTCACTTGATTTTACATAGGAAAATCTTCAAAAATTTTCTTAAAATAAACCAGAAGGCCTAGAGCTTAGATATTTCACATGTACCATTGCCTAATTGACCTCTACTAAAATTGTTCAAATCATGACCCCAGGGTCAAAATTGACCCCGCCCCAGGGGTCACTTGATTTTAACATAGGGAAATCTTCAAAAAAATTCTAAAAATAAACCAGAATGCCTAGAGCTTAGATATTTGACATGTAGCATTGCCTAGTGGACCTCTACAAAATTTGGTCAAATCATGAACCCGGGGGTCAAAATTTACCCCGCCCCAGGGGTCACTTGATTTTACATAGGAAAATCTTCAAAAATTTTCTAAAAATAAACCAGAAGGCCTAGATCTTAGATATTTGACATGTGGCATTTCCTAATAGACTTCTACAAAATTTGTTCAAATCATGCCCCCCAGGGTCAAATTGACCCCGCCCCATGGGGTTACTTGATTGTACATAGAAAAATCTTCAAAATTTTCTAAAAAAAACCCAGAAGGCCTAGAGCTTAGATATTTGACATGAAGCATTGCCTAGGGGACCTCTACAAAATTTGTTCAAATCTTGACCCCCAGGGTCAAATTGACCAAGCCCCAAGGGTTACTTGATTGTACACAGGGAAATCTTCATAAATTTGCTTAAAATAAACCAGAAGGCTTAGATGTTAGATATTTGATATGTAACATTGCCTAGTAGACTGCTACAAACTTTGTTCAAATCATGACCCTCGGGGTAAAATTGGCCCCGCCCCAGGGGTTACTTGATTGTACATAGGAAAATCTTCCAAAAAATTTCTAAAAATCATCAGTTTGACATTTGAAACATGTAGCTCATATTACTCTGGTGAGCGATCCAGGGTCATCATGACCCTCTTGTTACAGTTTTCTTAGCTTTTTTTATTTATGAAGTTCTTTGCAATAGTGATGGGGTGCCTTTTCACTTTAGAATTTTATCCAAAACTCCAAAGACTTTAAAGATATCAGCCTTGGAAAGAAAAGTGACTGTCAATGAACTTCTTGGAGAAAAACAGGCAAGCTGTATGGTACTGATTAGCTGGAGAAATCTAATCGTTAATTCTATTTAACAGGCCTCGATCTTGACGGTAGCCCGGTAGCCGGAGACTACCAGTTTTTCAGACGGACTACCGAATTTCCCAAGCTGGGTAGTCCGTCGGGCTACTAAGTTTTCAAACTTGTTAATAATAAAAGCGTGGAATTTCACCGATTACTCTGATGTTTCCTTTTAAATGACAACGATATTTCCGGTCCGCATAACACGAAAATTACCTGGATTGACTAGAATTTACCCGCGAATCGTAAAGATATCAAAACGTCATGCCAGTAATTTTCCATTCCACGAGCACGTGCGACCTATCGTATCGCCGCTACTTAAATGTTTATCGACACGTTCACAAAAAAACGCTTGTAGTGCATTAATTTTTTGATAAAATCGCTTCAAATTTTCAGCCCCGCTTTAGAAGTAATACAGTTTGAATTCTATAACGATCTTAATAAGATGTCGACAGAAATGTAGGCAAAATTTTATAAAAAACGATCGAAGTTTCATACAATTATTTGTAAAATTTCAAACCGCGCGATCTTAATTATTTATTTATTTCTAAAAGTAAATAAATAATACATACTATGGTCATAAAATTCAGACTTCTGACAAGGAAGTACTAAAAACAGAATTAAAAAATCTTAAATAATTACAAGAAATATCTTTAAAAAAGATGATCGGCGTGATGTAACTGAAGCACAAGTTATATATGGGCAGAAACCTGTATTTTAAATCGTTTGGCAATGTTGAAAGGGGCCTCTGTGAAGTTTTGTATAAATGAGGACAGTAGTTCTAAAGAAGACTGTGTTTAGAAATTGTGGAGGGACACACGACGGACACCAAACAATCACAAAAGCTCACTTTGAGCCTTTGGTGCTTAAAAGATGGTAGGCAAACAATATTGAAATACGTTCTATACTTTATTTCTGGAATTGTTGGAAGCAACATGAACCCTTACTCTACTTCAGCTTATTATCAAATTTGTCTATCATTCAGAATATGTACAGTACTGTTTTCTCCGGAAAGATTAATTTAAAATTTAGAGTCTAAAACAGTATCGGACATGTTGTTGCAGGTTAGAAATGATTTGCACTGGTTAGAAATTGTTGCTGTAATGCAGGGTAAGAGTAAATGACTGTACAAAACAAATAACCTTTTTGTAAAAACAAAACTTAAGGAAAGGAAACTTAACAAAACAGAAATAACTTAACAAGAAAACTTAACAAAACAGAAGTATGTCCGGGTGAGCAGATGAATATTTGGTTACGCACACCTGTTCAAGTGGTACGAATACAACCCGATGGTGCTGTACTTATAGAGGTTATAGATGACGAACGCGTTGTCATTTCACTCAGTGTCACACATGACTCAGAGTGAAGCATTTTCAGCCTTTCCTCCAGTCAGCGTCACTCTTACAAAATCTCTCATTATGGCTGAAAATATCGAGATTACCTTACCAAGCAATCCGATTGGTACATTATTCAGGCGGCATAAGGTCATATGAGGTCATAAAATCGTGCTTAATACGGCACGCCGAAAAAAGCGGCAGCAATTTAAATACATCGAGTAAAATGATTTTTTGGCAAACAGATTTCTGCAAGTGCGGATGAATAGGTTACGGGACCTCGTGAACGTAAATAATATTGTTTGACACATTTACCTGTCAGTTTATACGGGATATTGCACATTCGCTTGAAAAAAATAATAAAGAAGAAACCCTTTTTACTGATTTCTTCTCAGCAGTTTAAAGAACCGAGGCCGTACGATCAGACAGTGATGTGTCACATGGCGCGAAAACATGACGTAATGCCATGACAATCTCGGGCAATTATACCGCTTTGATCTCCACTTCAGATGCCGTGATGCCGACACACTTCTTTTAGCTCTGTGAGAGGGTTTTAATTGATAATGAAAACAAGGCCAATTAACAACAGAATAATTACCGATAATTGATGGGTTTTTTTTTTCGCTTTAAACACGGGTGGGTTGATGATGATTATGGACATATTATTTTGTCCACGTCGCCTCGGACTGTGATAATAGGCTACATTTACTTGATAATAGTGCTTAAAAAAAGAACATACCGACCTACCGACCCTACTTTTTTTGACCACCAGAAACACAACATTTTTGGGGGTGGGTGGAGTGGGAGTGGGGGGCTAACCAGCCAGATCCATTATTGCAGTTAAATTTGAACAGCTACACTATATTTTAAAGGCCCTGACTAAAAAGTAAGTTTTAGAAGGGTAGTGCAAATTTGAACCCAATGCCTGGCATATAACTAGATACTGGTATATGTCTTACTTTTTTTCTACAGTTTTCTCCCATAATTTCTGTCTGCTAGTTACTTGAATATTGCAAGATGTTATCCACTTACGTTTGCTTAGCCTGCACATGGATAGTGTGGGTAGTTTAGTTGCCTACACTTTAAATAACTGAGTGTTGAATCAAGCATAAACTAAAATACATCATATTTTTTAAACAAAATGATTTCGGGCAATTAAAAATGTTTTCGGGCAAGTGGTTTTCTTAACTTACTTGCCTGAAATGACAAGTGCTGAAAAAAAATTAAGGCGAAGACTGTAATATATTTTTCTCTTTTCCAAAACGGGACTACCAGAAACCTGATCGGGCTACTTGATTTCACAAGTTGGTAGCCCTGCTGGCTACCAGCAAAAGTAGGTTAAGATCGAGGCCTGTTTAAGTACAGAGATAAGCTTCTAATCAACAGAGAGGAAATAACAAACTGTGTGTAGAGAAGTGTTGATATTGTCCTGCAATGTTGCCTTCTTATGCTGTGCTAATTCTATTACAGAAGCTATATATGTCAGTGATGGAGAAAGCTTCATTTATCAAAGAGGTATGCTTCATCTCCCGAGGGAAACACAGTGTTTGCTATAAGCTGAATTATGCCTTAACATGAAGGAGACAGACAGAGCATAAACGAAGAAATTCCACAATTGTCTTATCTTGAGAGATATATGTCTCCTTTAGTTGTGAACGGACAAAAGGTTCCATTTAATCTTACATTGTTTTCTGTCCCAGGAGATCCGTTTTAAAAGGCTGCTTGACTATAACATGACAGTATCAATTTCTAGGCGATGGTTTAATATGTTCTGGTGTTTTGTCATGTTTCTGGGATAGGAGAGAGAATACTATTTTCTCAAATGTTGATATTGGCCCCAATGAATTTCTATGGAGACTGATAAATTAGAATGATAAATTAGAATTACATTGTCAGTAATTGATAATAGGTTTGTAGATTAGTAGAAATAATTTGACAGGAGAGTTTGAGCTTTTCTGTGTGAGCCTGAACTTGTTATGATAATGTTCAGACTACTTTTAAGCAGGTACACAATATGAGCTGTGCCATGGGAAAACCAACATAGTGGCTTTGTGACCAGCATGGATCCAGACCAGCTTGCGCATCCGTGCAGTCTGGTCAGGATCCATGCTGTTCACTAAAAGTTTCTCTAATTGCAGTAGTCTTTGAAAGCGAACAGCATAGATCCTGACCAGACTGCGCGGATGCGCAGGCTGGTCTGGATCCATGCTGGTCGCAAATCCATTATGTTGGTTTTCTCACGGCATGGCTCATATAAAGGTGACATCTCTTTGCCAGATTCTAATCAATTCTAATTCTAAATCTTAAAATATTCATTATTTCAAGGGTTTTGATCTTTGCAGTTTTTGTGCAGTTTACTTCAAATAAGAAACATGCGGAAATCTGAAACAAACATCTGTAAACAGAAATGAAGGCATGTACTAACCACACACACACATAAACAACAACATTAAGTTTCGATTTAGAATAAAATCATTTGCTGGCAAAGAAACAGAATAAGATGAAACTGTAAAGGTTTTTATCTGCTCTTATGTATAAAATGAAAGCATTACTCTGTGAATAAACTGTGACCTTGTAAAGTTTGAAAATTATAAGCTTAACTGGTCAGCAGATTGGTGCACTTTTAGGACAATTTGATATATTTAGAAATAATAAGTTCCCAAGTGTGGTTTGTCGTAGAATAACCTGTGTTTTTCGTTCTTATGCGTAAGAATATATCAAGAAGGCCATAGGCCTGAGTGATATATTGTTTCGCATAAGAACGAAAACTTAGGGTTATTCTATGATAAATCACACTTCGGAACTTGTTATTTCGATTCTTACACAACATACTAGTATCAACAGTGTTAGAAAAAATGGTAACTACTTTTTACGACCGTGCTACACACCTGGATCAGATGACGTCATTGCACACGAGTGGTTTGTTGCAGAATAACCCGAGATAGATTTTGCTCTACATGTATGTAGGTTATTGGCTGGTCGTGTTAGAATGCATGTTAAACATTTTTCGGATGTTTGTTTCATAATATCAGACTATATATAAAAAAACATATCTTATTTCTTTAGCTCACATTGAACAAGATTTTGTATAAGTGGATGGTCCAGCAATCATCTTCCTACGTCTGTCGATCTGCATAAATTTTTTTAGTTAAACATGACTTCTCCTGAAACCACTGGTCAGAATTACACCAAACTTAGTCTGTAGTATCCTTGTATGGTCTCTCTGAATTGGCCCCTTTTTGGGGCTGCAAATATCCTTTAAAAGATTTCTTCTCACTAACCACTATCTTCACCAAACTTAATCTGAAGCATTCTTATATGGACCTCTCTCAAAACTATTCAAATAGTTCCACTCGGATCCTTTTCAGGTCTGGTAGCTCTCAAGTTTGTTTCAAATGCTTCTGCTTGGCCCCTTGTAGGGGCCACCAGAGATAAAAATTTAAAAAACCCTTCTAAATGATCTCTTCTCATGGAATGCTTGATGGTTCAGTATAAAGCTTGGTCTGAAGCATCCTTATGTTGTCTTCTGGCAGTTGTTCAAATGGTTCCGTTTGGCCACACTTAGCAACCACACCCTTGGAAGATCTTCACTAAACTTGGTCTGTATTATCCTAGGATGGACCTTCCTCAGTTTTATTCAAATATTTCTGCTTGACTGCATATAAGAGTTGCCAGAAATAGAAAATAGATCTTCAAAAAAACTTCTGAGGAACCACTGGATGGATCTTCACCAAACTTGATCTGTAGCACTCTTTTTTGTTCCTCTGTCAAGTTTGTTGAAATGGTTTAATACCATGGAGGCTGTCGTAACTGCTTGTAAATTGTTCAATGAATCGCTAAATGGATGTTAACCAAACATGGTTAGAAGCAATATGTCAAAAGGTAGGGTCCTCTTCAGGTGAGCGATTTAGACCCATTTCCAGGTCTTGTTTTAGTTTAACCATAATTTGTAGTCAATAAAAGAAAAGTGTTTTTGAAATATGAGCCAAGCTTTAACAAGTTTTAATAGATATTTTGCATGTTTGTATAATTCAGGGAATAAAATACAGCATTTGATGATTGCTTTATTGGGAGAAGTATCATGCAGCTGTTGTAATTTATTAGTCAATTTTAAATGCTCAGTGATATATTTACATTGTTTGCAGTAACTCACCTTGCAGGATAGAGTAGGTATAAGGAGCATCTGCTGTGCAGGAACATCCTGGAATTTAAATGATAATAGTGCTATTGTAATTTTAACTGCAGCTTACATAACAACTGACTTATAATTGCTTCATAATAAATCCATTACAGTGGAACCCTTTTAACAGGAACTTCTGAAAACTGGAAACACTCTAAACAGAGCAGTTGTAATGGTCCAGAATAATTTCTGTAAGAAATAACCTCTATATGCCAGGAACCTCTCAAAACTTTAAGTTTGGTATCAAGGCATACCAAGGGAGCAAGACAGTCTGGCTGCTTAAAAGGCAGGTTTCTGCTTGTGAAAAGTTGAAATTAAAACAAAAGTCAGTTTGGGAAGCTCAGGGAAGTTAGCTGACTGGTTACTCAAAACAAGTGCCTCTTTAATATAGATGGCTGCAAAGGCAAATTCAGCGGCATTTAAGAAACAATTTACAAAAGTTGAGCTGCGCCATGAGAAAACCAACATAGTGCATTTGCAACCAGCATGGATCCAGACCAGCCTGCACATCCGCACAGTCTGGTCAGGATCCATGCTGTTTGCTTTCAAAGCCTATTGCAATTAGAGAAACTGTTAGTGAACAGCATGGATCCTGACCAGACTGCGCGGATGCGCAGGCTGGTCTGGATCCATGCTGGTCGCAAATGCACTATGTTGATTTTCTCATGGCGTGGCTATAATGTATTTAAGAATGTTTTAATTATTGAATTGGTTTTTACAATTCAGTGCAAAAATTTGATGCACATAGAAGTGGACTACTTCTATATTTTTTTACAATCAATTTCTATTTGATTTTTGATTGAAGAGTACTGAACTATGGCTGGATCGGGAATACAAATAGTTATTGTCTTCTTCTTCCATTGAAAAAGTCTAGTGGCCTGTTTACTAAGAGAAGTGTGTCCTTTTGTCAGAATTTTGTTTATAGTAATATATTTGTTCTACTTGTACTGTATATGAAAAGCTAGACTACATCATTTTAGTCTGATAATTTATCATCGTATGATATTTTCATTTCAGATTCCGAACTGGTCCTGGTGTAATTCCGGAACATGTGCCAAAAGATACAGAGAACCTGTTGCTCATACTGAATGGCCGGGAACCAGATAAAGTTCAGTTTGCTGAAACCTGGCTCAAATCCCTGCATAATCTGTCTCAGCTGCGTAATGTTGGCCTGGTGTTGCTAGGCAACGAACAGTGCAATAATTCCTGGCTTCACAATTACATGCACTATAATGGCGGACTGGTGAAATTTGTGTTCTTGGTGTACGACAGTCCTGAAATAGACAACGTAAATTTCTACCAATGGCCATTAGGGGTTGCCACGTAAGTAATATACAATTATGATGGACAGTTATCAGGCATTAAATTCAGTTAATTTATTTATTTTTAGCTTGATTATCAAGAATTATGTCTTTCCCCCCCCCCCCCCCCCCCAAAGGGGAGACGTATTGTTTTTGCCCTGTCCGTCCGTCACATTTCATTTCCGATCAATAACTAGAGAATCATTTGACCTAGAACCTTCAAACTTCATAGGGTGGTAGGGCTGCTGGAGTAGACATCCCCTATTGTTTTTGGAGTCACTCCATCAAAGGTCAAGGTCACAGGGGCCTGAACATTGAAAACCATTTCTGATCAATAACTTGAGAAGCGCTTGATCCAGAATGTTGAAACTTCATAGGATGATTGGTCATGCAAAGTAGATGGTCCCTATTGATTTTGGGGTCACTATTAAAAGTCAAGGTCACAGGGGCCAGAACATGGAAAACTGTTTCCAGTCAGTAACTTGAGAACCACTTGACCCAGAATGTTAAAACTTCATAGGATGATTGGACATACAGAGAAGATGACCCCAGTTGATTTTGGGATCACTCTATTAAAGGTCAAGGTCATGGGGGCCTGAACATGGAAAACCATTTCTGATCAATAACTTGAGAAGCACTTGACCCAGAATGTTTAATCTTCATAGGATGATTGAACATGCAGAGTAGATGACCCCTATTGATTTTGGGGTCAGTCTATTAAAGGTCAAGGTCACAGAGGCCTGGTCATGTAAAATCATTTCAGGACAGTAACTTGAGAACCACTTGACCCAGAATTTTGAAACTTCATAGGATGATTGGACATACAGAGTAGATGACCTCTATTGATTTTGCGATCAATCTATTAAAGGTCAAGGTTAAAGCAGACAGAAAATGGAAATCCATTTTTTGTCAATAACTTGAGAACCATTTGACCTAGAACCTTCAAACTTCATAGGGTGTTAGGACTTACAAAGAAGATGCATGGCCCCTATTGTTTTTTAGGTCACTCCATCAAAGGTCAAGGTCACATGGGGCTGAACATAGAAAACTCTTTCCAAATAACTTGAGAACCACTTGACATAGAATTTTTAAACTTAACAGGGTGATTGGACATGCAGAGTAGACGACCCCTATTGATTTTGGGGTCACTTGATCAAAGGTCAAAGTCACAGGAGCCTGAACAATAACTTGAGAACCACCAGGCCCAGAATGTTTAAAGTTAGTGGGATGACTGGACATGCCAAATAGATGATCCCTATTGCAGCCAACCATCAGTGTCTCTTTGACTTTTGCTCCTGTCCCCTATTGACTTCTTGCCTATACAGCTATGCATTGGGGAAGACATTCACCTTTTTACAAAAGCATCTTCTAGTTATTTTAGTAATTGCTTTGAGAAAACATAGCTTAAGATACAATGTAAGGAAGTTTTAGCTTGGCCCTAGCTGGGTTTCAAAACCATGAACTTCTATTTAGTTATGGCAACAGGCATAACTGAATCATTGTTGATGCTGCCTTAAACTATGTCAGCATGTGCCTTTCAGCCTACCAGAACTGTTGATTATAAAACCTTTCTACTGGCAATCAATCATGTTTATAATACAATTATATTGTTCTTAAGTGCATATAATTAAGCAATGCTTACAGACCCTTAATACATTGTATAGACCAGAATAGATTGGTAAGACAATTACAGGTTCTAAATTACTGGTTTGCAATTTCTCTCCTTAAATAATTAATGAAGAAGTCAATTGCACTTTTCGCAGCACCATTGATGTATGTAGATGCACATGACGAAGCCACTTTATGTTATTATATTGAATAACTTTCACATATTTCAGAGTTACCAAAAGAGTAAGTCAGTGTCAATGTTTAGTTTATATATATTATTAAATGGCATTTATTAGTTAATTTTGCAGTGCCTTAAGAAGACTTGATTTTGAGGAATAAAAAAACTGACTAATAAAATCACCTTTTACAAGACATTTTGCGTTTTATTCATACATGTATGTACAGTGCTGTAAACTGCTTTTACCTTTTCTCTACTGAAAGTACTCACCAGAATTACATCAAACTCAGTCTTAGTGTTGACCTCAGTTTTTTTCAGATGGTTCCAACTCACTGTCTGCATTACAGGGCCACTAGAGCAAAAACAACAACAAAAACCCCAGCTAATAACCCGCTTGATGGATTGTATCATACTTTTTCTGAATTATCCTTTAATGGAAGTTTCTTCTTTGTTCACATTTTGTTCCCTACACTGCAAAACATTGGAAAACCTTGATAGGACTTCTTCTCATGAAACACTTAGTGAATATTCACCAAACTTTTTGGTAAGAAACTTGCTTGTTCTGATGTTTCTCAGGTTTGTTCAAAAGTTAAAATTCCCTGGACTGCACTAAAGGGGCCACAGTTAATAACTGAAAAACCTTTAAACAACATCCCCTCATTAACTGCATGATGAATGTTCACCAAAGTTGGTTGAAAACATAGTTGCCTCATATTTCTCAAGTTGATGAAATTGGTTCTTCTTGACGGCATTAATGGGGCTGCTAGAGCTAAAAATTGACAAAAACATTTAACCCTTACCAACCTAAATTTCTATAATGAACTTGTCTATCTTTTGATTTGGACAGAACTATTATCTGTTTAAAGGGGTGCTTACCAAATAAGATACTGACTGAATGGCAAACAGTGCAGTCCATGATTAGCCTGCACATCTGTGCAGGCTGATCTTGGTCACCACTGGTCCCAAAGGCAGAATGACTTGCCGCCAGCAGGCTTTTTCTTATGAACAGCTTGATTGAAGATCACCAATCTTCTTGGTTTACCGCCGTGATAGCCTAGTAGTAGAGCGTCCGCTTCAAGTGCAGGAGGTTGTGGGTTCAATCTTCGGCTGCTTCATACCAAAGACATGAAAAAAAGGTACCAGTAGCTCCCTTGCTTGGCGCTCAGCATTAAAAGGGAAACTGGCCTCTTCTCTCATACCCTCGTGGCAATGGATTCCATCAGGAATGAGGTGTCGAGAGTTATTAATATAAGTTGTAGAACTTGCTTCACTATCAACCTAAAATAAATTATGTATAAACTAATCCTCAGTAGTAAGGTCAAAATGTTTATTTCCAGAACATTTCTATACAGTCATATATAATGTTTATAGCCACAAACTTATCTATAAGTTATATATTATGTTTATTTCTAGATGCATTTCTGTATAGTCATATCGTATGTTTATTTTCAAATACATTTCTGTACAGTCATATCATTACATTTCAATCTTCTGTATATTCAAATCCAGTGTTTATTTCCAGATACATTTCAATACATTTTCTGTATATTCATATCCAGTGTTTATTTCCAGATACATTTCAATACATTTTCTGTATATTCATATCCAGTGTTTATTTCCAGATACATTTCCATACATTTTCTGTATATTCATCCAGTGTTTATTTCCAGATACATTTCCATACATTTTCTGTTTAGTCATATCTAATGTTTATTTCCAGGTATGTTACTGTATGAAGTTGCATTTCATCTTTATTTTCAGATACATTCCTATACAGTCATATTTTATGTTTATTTCCAGGTCATATCTTGTTGATTTCCAGCCACAAGTCTATACAGTCATATCTTGTTTATTTTCAGCCACAAGTCTATACAGTCTTATCTTGTTTATTTCCAGCCACAAGTCTGTACAGTCATAAATGTTTATTTCCAGACACAGGTCTGTGCATTCATATCCTGTTGATTTCCAGAAACAAGTCTGTGCAGTCATACCTTGTTTTATTTCCGAACACAAGTCTGTAAATCATATCTTGTTGATTTCCAGAAACAAGTCTGTACTGACATAAATTGTTTAAGACTCAAGCCTGT
Source organism: Mercenaria mercenaria (assembly GCF_021730395.1). Taxonomy (NCBI): domain Eukaryota; kingdom Metazoa; phylum Mollusca; class Bivalvia; order Venerida; family Veneridae; genus Mercenaria; species Mercenaria mercenaria. Next base: position 32,750,028 of record NC_069373.1, on the reverse strand, counting down.
ACATTCATATCTTGTTTATTTTCAACTACAAGTCTATATAGTCATATTTTGTTTATTTCCAGACATAAGCCTGTACAGTCATATCTTGTTTATTTCCAGACTCAAGTCTATACAGTCATATCTTGTTTATTTCAGACACAAGTTTATACAGTCATATCTTGTTTATTTCCAGACACAGGTCTATACAGTCATATCTTGTTTATTTCCAGACACAAGTCTATACCGTCATATATCTTGTTTATTTCCAGACACAAGTCTGTACAGTCATATCTCATCTATTTCCGGACACAAGTCTATACAGTCATATATCTTGTTTATTTCCAGATACAAGTCTATACAGTCATATACCTTGTTTATTTCTGGACACAAGTCTATATAGTCATATATCTTGTTTATTTCCAGGTACAGAGACTTTCCAACTGTAGACAGCTCCAAGCTACCTGTACATATCCGTAGACAATATTCCTGCAACTTTTTTGGGACCATTTACAAAAATTCATCACGAGAAACTTTAATGAAAATTTTAGAGGGAGATTTCTTCAGAGAAAAATGTTTGATCAAGGCTAGAAGACAGTAAGTGTAGGCTGAGGTTTATGAGTTGTCACAAGTGCTTGAAGCAGATTCAGTTATATTTGCGTCTGCTATTTTGGATAAAAGTTTTAGTACCTTGATAGTGGCAAGGGGATATAGTTTTACTTGTATCCTTTAGTCCATGTCTGTGTGTGTGCATGCATGCGTATGTATAGAAAATCAGGTCCCTGAAAGAACTTTATGGTACATGATAGGATTTAGAATGAAGTTGGTACAAGTTTTATATATGACCAACATAACAAGATGATGTTTTGCAGAGTTCGTTGCATTCTGTCCTGAACTTGGTAATTCATTTTGGAATTTCAAAATATCTTTGCACAAATTATAACCATAGATGATATGTCACAAGCAAGATCCATGTCTAAAGCCCAAAGGTCAAGGTCACAGTTTAAAACTAAACTTAAAACATTCTATTGTAAAAGTACTATTAATCACAGAACTCACACATTTTTGTCTGTACATTACATAATAGGGAGGATATGGAGGGGGTGAGCATTTGAATCATTTGGACACATTCTTTGTTTAATTGTCTTAGACCAAGTGTCTCATCTTAGATTTTCATGAAGTATGCCTTTCCTTGTTCTTTTTGTAGGAAGACTGCTTGTGTTTTTTTTTTCATATTATAAAGCTTGCAAGTCCTTACTCATACTGTGAGAACTGATTTGATTCTTAATTTTGCCTTCCCTGTTTTCACACCATTGAACCACAAAATATTTCTCAAATTTTGGCACTGGAAGTGATAATGGCAAAATTACTTGAAAACACACAGCCTATGTTTTATACCACTAAGCTTAGACTGTTAAATTGTCAACAAATTACGTTGCATGTTGAAGTCATATTGTGGTGTTAGGTAACTTGAAGCATTAACACACTGCTGTTATATTTGAAAAATGATACCGAACCGATGTTCTAAGATTTAGCTCGACTATTTGAATATTAAAGCTGTCAATGTGACAAATATTTTACATGTGAGCAGGTTGCTCAGTTGCTCAGAAACTACTGTACAGATGTTTTCATACTCCCTTCGCATCATGAATTGTACCTTTCTAGAAAAGTACCATAACTTGAGCTTACATTTTGTCACAACTATGTTCCTTTTTAACCTAGAAATTTGGTGAATGTTTTGGATGTAAATGGGTTTCCTAAGGGTTTCCTAGAACGACTTGACCAGATGCTTTTAAATCTTACACAAATCTTCAGCATAATGACATTACCTAACAGGACAGGTTTTTATGCCCCCGAAGGGAGGCATATAGTTTTTGAACCGTCCGCCCGTCTGTCAGTCTGTCGGTCTGTCGGTCTGTCCGCAATTTTCGTGTCCAGTCCATATCTTTGTCATCGATGGATGGATTTTCAAATAACTTGGCATGAATGTGTACCACAATAAGATGACGTGTCGCGCGCAAGACCCAGGTCCGTAGCTCAAAGATCAAGGTCACACTTAGACATTAAAGGATAGTGCATTGATGGGCGTGTCCGGTCCATATCTTTGTCATCGATGGATGGATTTTCAAATAACTTGGCATGAATGTGTACCACAGTAAGACGACGTGTCGCGCGCAAGACCCAGGTCCGTAGCTCAAAGGTCAAGGTCACACTTAGACATTAAAGGATAGTGCATTGATGGGCGTGTCCGGTCCATATCTTTGTCATCGATGGATGGATTTTCAAATAACTTGGCATGAATATGTACCACAGTAAGACGACGTGTCGCGCGCAAGACCCAGGTCCGTAGCTAAAAGGTCAAGGTCACACTTAGACATTAAAGGATAGTGCATTGATGGGCCTGTCCGGTCCATATCTTTGTCAACCATGGATGGATTTTCAAATAACTTGGCATGAATGTGTACCACAGTAAGACGACGTGTCGCGCGCAAGACCCAGGTCTGTAGCTCAAAGGTCAAGGTCACACTTAGACGTTAAAGGTCATTTTTCATGATAGTGCATTGATGGGCGTGTCCTGTCCATATCTTTGTCATTCATGCATGGATTTTAAAATAACTACGCATGCATGTGTGTCACAGTAAGACGACGTGTCGCACGCAAGACCCAGCTCCGTAGGTCAAAGGTCCTAAACTCTAACATCGGCCATAACTACTCATTCAAAGTGCCATCGGGGGCATATGTCATCCTATGGAGACAGCTCTTGTTTTTTTTAACTCTGACATACATTTAATGAATATAAAAAATATAAAGCCCCATTAACTTAAAAAAAAAGTTTGCTGAAAGATTTGCAAGTTGGTAATTTTCTCAGAAACTACTTTATATAAGTTTTTGATATCATGAGATGACATCAAAGAGGTTTTAAACTCAGGCTTGCTTGCTGCTTTATAAAGGTTTGTCAGGCACTGTAATGGACTGAATGCTTTTAAACTCTCCACAAACCATTACCACCCTGAGCCAGCTTCCAAAATTCTGACTTTCATTTTCTGTATTATGTCCCATCTTAAGTAGCAGGGTACACTTCGAATTTTGGCCCCTGTCAATATTTTTTATAATTAGAACTTCGTGATTTTGGATGTCTGTAAATTAAGGTGAGAGATAATGATTGTTGATTCTTTAGAAAATTTATACACATGTAAAATTCTGATGTCAGTTGTAAAACTAACTGCTGGTAGCTTTGTATGAATCAATGAGGCACCTTTTCGCAGAAAATTCAAATCATGGAAGGGTTCTGTGCTTTTTGATTGATACTTAGGAACATTTTCGCTATTTTGTGAAAAAAATCGAGCTGGATGGGCCCCCATTCCGTTTGTATCTTGAAGTTCAGTAAGGACTATTAAATTGATAAATGCAATAAAATTGGGCATTGTTCTTGCAGCGGGATCATTGCAGGCTGTTCAAAAAGTGCAAAATTGATGATTTTGGCATGATATTTTTCATGGATGGTGTAAAACTTTCGTTTTGATAACTTTCTTTATTCTTGTATGAGAATCCTGATCTTGCCATTAATTAAAAGCACAAAACATGCACACAATTTATAAAATGGCCACACTGATTCTGCTCATAAGGGAAGTGCAATATTGCGACTCGTGACATGTAAGACTGTCCGTGCCCAAAATTTTCGAATCCAAGTGTACCCTGCTACCTTAAGTTAAAAAGACTTTGGGAAAGCTAAGTTGTGTTAGATATTATCTAAGAGAGGTAACTCAGTGTTGATTTCACCTTTTAATTTTGACAGAATTATTTTCAGGACAAACGTGGAAGAAGTCCATTCGGCATGAATGTAACATACTAATTTTGTTATTATCAAAACTTGTAAAGATGACATTTATTTCAGGTGGTTGCCCCTGGAGACAGACGAGACAAGGGAGCAGTTCATACAAGCATTATCTCAGAGCGATCTCACACTAAACCCGGTTGGTGTAAACACGGAGTGCTACAGAATATACGAGGCTATAACATATGGTTCCATTCCAGTTGTGGAGGACATCATGACCCCTGGCAATTGTGGGAAATCTAAAAACTCAAATACATTTCCTTTGCGTCTGCTCAAAGAAATGGATGCACCAATTATTTATATCAAAGACTGGTCAGAATTGACTAAAATTTTAGAAAATGAGAAAAAGTTGCGACATAGTGAAGTAGTGAAAAGGAGGAGAAATATATTACTATGGTATGAAAGTTTTAAATCTAAAATGCGACAAAAACTGATTGGAGCTATTAACAGACATTTCTTTGGCCTAAACAGATAATGTTAATAGAAGTTAGATTTATTTAGTTTTATTTTTGTAATAAAATCTCAGTTAAGTGTGATTCAAGTTTGTACAAGAGTTTGTATATTGAAAATCTCTCATCTATACTCAAAACTGAGTCAGTCTGTATGTGATTATTTTATAGTTCTATTTATTTATTAATATTTTTATTTTAATTCATAAATTCTATAAAATAAAACTAAAAAACACTGAGTTTCAAGTTCGGTTAGTAAGGTTGTAAGTTTTCTAAATAAAACTCATTCATATGACTTGTAATTTGATTTAGAGATGGATGATTTGATTGTAAGTTATAGCTATTCTTATTTTACATGTCCATACATGTCATACGTCCCGGATTGTCCGGGATTGTCCCGGAAATCACATACTCGTCCCGGTGTCCCGGACAGTGTTGAAATGTCCCGGAAAATTAAAAATACAGAAAAACAAAAATAACCCCCCAAAAAACTAGTTTTTTTGCCGATAAATTGTTGAATTTTACATGAATAAAACACAATAAACAGTCACCGGTGTCACATTGTTTATTCCTAATCATCCGATAATCAGTTTCATGCCCTCGAGCGGGACACATGTTGAAAGCTAGCTCCGATCACCACTCATATTGTGCACTGCGATCTTTTGATGACCCAGATTAATTTACAGTCAGCTATTTTGATGACCCTGATTATGAATTGACAAAATTATGCAATCAATAACAGTTTTATGATAATTTAATATTAGGAACAATAGCCGAAAATCTCGTTGTTGTTAGCACGTAGGCAGTGAAGCTACATGTAGCCTTGATTGGAAGAAATGGCTGATAACGGTCAATTAAACGATAAATATTTTAAAAGGTTGTAATCTTTCAAAATGATGATTGATTGTCACACATATTCTAAATTAAACTTTTGACTACTGAATGCCTTTGCCGGCCGATCCTTGAAAATTGACCCAACCTGAAATATTTTATATCGATTTTATCTACAAGATTTATTTATTTCCTTTAAGGATACCATTTTATTAATGATTAGGTAAACTTTTAAGCTTTAAAAAGATACCAAATAAGCTGGATTCTAAATCACGATGACCAGGTTAACTCTTCGTATATAGCAAGTCTCCCAATTCAGTTCACCTCGGGAACGCAACCAATTCACGTGCCGAACTATAGACGTAAATTACCCTATTTACCTCCCATAGAAAGCTAAACGACATTTGCAACAAATTATTCCTAAGCGAGGGAACAATGTTTATCTCTGGAAACTGCATATAATTTTATGATATTTATGCATGAAACAGACGAATACTAATGTCACGGTGTATGTCCCGGACAAAGGGTAAAAATCCCGGAAATTTTAACTCAGAATCCCGGAAAGGTCCGGAAAAATTATGGCATGTATGTACATGTCTGTTAAGGTGCTGTTAATATCATTACAATGATTGTCATGCTTGCTTGTAAATTCAGTATTTCTCTAACGTATCTAGGCATATGTACAGTTAACACATTTGTTCCCTTGGAAAAGCAGAAATGCAGAGGGTTTGTTATAAGAATTGGATATCCTTCAAGTGGTGAACTGCAGATGCGGTATTTTCATGAATGGCACAGTTGCCTATTGTAGACAAAGTGAATTTGGCTAACGTCTCCTATACTTTAAACAGCATTAAAGTGTTTTCACATTAGTGTAATGCCAAGATTATGTAAAGGCTATCTTTCACTTCCATGTGATAAATATGTTCTATGTGCTTGATGGAGTGTATATCAAAATCCCCTTGATCAAAATCCCCTCCACTGAAAAATGACTGGGTGTTACAAAATCCCCTTCACACATTTGCAGGGGGTATCATAATCCCCTCTGTGATTAACATTATAGATATATAGATGTCAGTGCTACAAATTATATTATGTTTGCTAAAGGCATTTTATTTACATGCTTTATGCAATAGACTTTTAAGTTGTATATAGTTGTATTTGAACTTGATGAAATAAGTAAAAATCACAGAGGGGATTATGATACCCCCTGCAAAAGTATGAAGGGGATTTTGTAACACCCTGTCATTTTTCAGTGGAGGGGATTTTGATCAAGGGGATTTTGATTGTCTCCCTGCTATGGTATATGTGATAAATACGTATTTTTCATAACATAGGTATCTTTTTAGCTCACCTTAGCCAGAAGCTCATGGTGACCTTTTGTGACCGCTCAGTGTCCGTCGTCAGTCGTGCGTCCGTCAACATTTTCTAAAAAAATCTCCTTGAAAACCACTGGGCAGAATTACACCAAACTTAAATGGTCGTTTGGTGGTCCCCTTTCAAAATTGTTCAAAGAATTTAATTCCATGCAGAACTCTGGTTGCCATGGCAACCGAAAGGAAAAACTTTAAAATCTTCTTGTTCAAAACCGAAAGGCATAGAGCCTTGATATTTGGCATATGACATCATCTTATGGTCCTTTATCAAGATTGTTCAAATTGTGCCTCTTGGGTGAAAAGAGGCCCCACCCCGGGGGTCACAAGTTTTACATAGACTTACATAGTAGACGTGCAGGCTGATCTTGGTCTGCACTGGTCGCAAAGGCAGAATAATATTAACTTGCCGCCAGCAGGCTAAAGGCTAAATAGTATTGAAAGTCTTATGAATGTTTCTAATATTGCCTACCATTATAATTCAGTAAACCAGTGTAAAATAAGAAATAAGAAGTTACAAACCTTTCAGCTCCTTAATAATACAATTAAAAGGTCATGACCCTGAATCAAAGTGTTACAGAATAGCATTCTGTGATAGCTATACATAACTGCCATTCCTTATACAGGTATATGCCATGTATTACACATAGACTTGCATGCATTTCAAACTTTCATGATTAGAAACAGTCTTGTCTTTGAACATTGTAACATGTGTTACTTAAATTTATATACTGTTAATCGTGATTACCTAAAACACTAAGCTATTATTTTCATTTTTTTTCATCAGTTTTTCTTTTGTTTTATCATTGATCTTGATGGAACATCAGAAAAATATTTGTATGTTAAACATAATGTAATTTTGATAAATATTTAATAGAAGAGAAAATTAAGACAGGAAAATGTATTATCTTGCTGAATAATGTAATTTTCATGAATGCTGGTGAAATATAAAAATTGCTGTAGTGTTTACAAAAATTAGAAGATAAAAGATGATCAAGAAAACACATTGCTATTAGTTTCGAATTTTGCGTTCTTATTTGAAATGTACGACAAATTATGAAAATTTCTTCATCATAATAATACTACATTTAAAGATATTGGGTAACTGTAATAAACGTGATTATGTCTCCCACCACACAGTGGTGTGGGAGACGTATTGATTTACTCCTGTCTGTCTGTCTGTGTGTGTCTGTCTGTCACAAAGCTTGTCCGCACTCTTTAAGTCGAACATTTCTCATCCAATCTTCACCAAACTTGAACAAAATATGTTTGCCAATAAGTCCTCGGCCAAGTTCGATAACTAGCCAAATTGGCCCAGGCACTTGGGAATTATGGCCTTTAAAACTTGCGTTTGATAATCAAAGCACTGAAAGTCTGATAAGGCAGTTGAGGTCTTGGTGTTTGGTTGACTCATGTACTACTATTCAGATGATTAGGCAGTTGTGGGAGACGTGCGCTTTTCTCAAAAGCAGCTCTAGCTGATAACATGTTTTTCAGTGAATTATCAAAATACTAGAGTGAAATATATTTGATATTTTCAGTGAAGAATATCAAATATATTTTTCTCTCTGGTAAGAAATTATAAAAATGGGTAAATTTTGTTAAGACATGAAATAAAAAGAAAATATGTTCGTTTTAAATGTAAGATTAAAATATCTTCCATGCATGAACACCATAATCTTACATTTTCACTTATGGCTTTGCCACTCATGAAAATATTACATCTGGTGATCAATTGTGAAAGATATTACAATCTTACAGTGAAACAAACAAATATCCTTTATATGTTCTTGCTCCAAATATACAGAAATATGTGTATATGTAAAAAAAATGAATTCATTGAAAACACTGAAAGTTGTTTTTAGGAGAAATGTTTCAATTTGCATTTTATTTAATTGAGACTTTCTGACTCAAGAGGCAATTTTTTATACATTTTTTGTCAGTGAAATAGTACAAGACTGATTGAATTCACTTTTAGTTTTAAATTAATGAATGTCTGTTCTTGAGAGGTTGTTGTATAAGATGTATATTCATTTGACAGGAATATGCTGAGAGCCAAGTGCCAAATAGTTGTAACTAAGTATTGATAAGGTGTCCGCAGCTCAGCTAGGACTTTGTGGGGTTTGAATCACACTATTTCACAACTACATACCCCAGCACTGGATATGTAGGACCAACACATGAAAATGTCATAATTAATGTTATTATTTTGTGATTATTATTTATATGAGCTGCACCATGAGAAAACCAACATAGTGCATTTGCGACCAACATGGATCCAGACCAGCCTGCGCAGGCTAGTCTGGATCCATGCTGGTCGCAAACGCACTATGTTGGTTTTCTCATGGCGTGGCTCATATGATATTTCTGTTTTGTTAATTTTTGTTCTACAAGTATCTTTTACAGACTTAGATTTTTATACTTTGTGTTCAAGGTTGTGACTTTTATGGAATATGAATTATAATTATGCATGTTTTACGGGTTGAGATGAATTTAAAACTTCTTGATAAATTTACATCAGATTCCAAAAATATAAAAATTTAGAATAGACTTGCCCTCTCTTGAAGAATTTGTGTAAATTACTGTTTTGTGACTCATTAGCCATTAAACACGTATTGTATGGCATTGAGGTCCATACACATGTTTATAGACTTGAAAGTGAAGCCAAAAATCTTTAATGATTCATAATTCGTAATATCCTTTTCTGTCTTGCTGTCCAGTAACTTGCATATTGACCTAGATGTCATGTGATACTTGTTATATTATACAAAATAGATATTGTGTTTTATCATATTGTTTAAGGTATGGAGAAGTTTTTATTTCTCCACCTTGGATTGTAGAACTGGTTCTGTCTTTTTACGAAGGCTTCAACAATCATAAAATAAAATCATAATAGTCATAGTTATGACAATCTTCATAATGATGCTGAAAATAGCATCTGTGTCACTTTTTGGATTTGAAATTTACCAACTTCAGGACACTTTGGTATAATAGTTTAATGCCATTGCTCGGTATTTGCCACGAGTGCAGGAAATTGCTTTACTTTATTATTTTGTCTTCATGTCATTTGCTGTAACTGTTAGATAATCAGATTTATTCATTCATTCTCAATTGAATGGTCTTCCAGTCTGTTATTGGTAGTGACTGGTTTGATTTCACTTAATGTTAGTTGTTGTAACATGTTAGTATTAAAAGACTAGTTGTACTGTTTTCACAGTTATTGATCTGGCTCTATGTTCACAAAACATTTTCAGTCTCAGCTGAATTTTAGACTGAAAATTTGTTAGCTAATTTTACTAGAACATGTATATTTAGTTTGATTCATATATATATTTAGTTACACTTAGCTCGGAGGAAGAGTAGGTATATTGTTTGGCTGATGTCAGTCTGTCTATCTGTCTGTTTGTAGATTACCTGTATTGTTTTGGGGTCATGATGTCACAGGAACCTTGTGGTTTCTGATCAATAATAGGAGATTGCTTTGGCCTATGACCACTAAATTGTACAGCATGTTTGTCTATGGTCATTGTAATTGGGTCATCAAGTCTAAGGTCAATGTTACAGCATACCTGAGACTGAAAATAACACACACAAGTACCTCCTGACCACCGGAGAGGAGCTTATGTTCTTTATAGTTTAGTTCTTTACTTGGTTTTAAAGTCAGTAATAGTGCTGGTTATAGAAAATAGTATCAGATTGTATATGTAGTTATGAATCCACTGTATAGGGGTTTAGGAAATGCACCAAATAGGTAGGATACATGGCTTGTAGGGAAATGCACAGCAGGTTACCCCTTTTATGATTTAAATTAAACACATGCATTACATGGTAAATATACAACAATGTAAAATGTTTAATAAAAAAACATAGATTGGCTATATCTAAGTGTATCATTATTAAGTGTGAAATGAAACAGCAGGAATGAAACTGAATCATACAACGAAACATAGTGAATGTAAAATACCTTCCAGTCTTAAATAATAGTTGAATTTAGAAACTGTGCATCTCTTTTTTTTAAAGTAAAATCTTACCTGCAGATTACTATGGTCAGTTTTAATTTTATACAGATAGTTACAAAATGATGGAGGAGGTGAAAGGGTCATCATCTGCCATTAAAATCTGGAAGGGTGATAAAGAATTGTTAAACTGTAGCATCTGAAACAGAATATATCAGCTATGGAATGCAGATTGCACTGGTCATTGTTATTGTAGAATAATGCTTCATTTATGGTTTAGAATTAGAAATTTCCTGTTTTTAGCTCACCTGTCACAAAGTGACAAGGTGAGCTTTTGTGATCGCGCGGTGTCCGTCGTCCGTGCGTGCGTGCGTGCGTCCGTAAACTTTTGCTTGTGACCACTCTAGAGGTCACATTTTTCATGGGATCTTTATGAAAGTTGGTCAGAATGTTCATTTTGATGATATCTAGGTCAAGTTCGAAACTGGGTCACGTGCCATCAATAACTAGGTCAGTAGGTCTAAAAATAGAAAAACCTTGTGACCTCTCTAGAGGCCATATATTTCACAAGATCTTCATGAAAATTGGTCAGAATGTTCACCTTGATGATATCTAGGTCAAGTTTGAAACTGGGTCACGTGCCCTCAAAAACTAGGTCAGTAGGTCTAAAAATAGAAAAACCTTGTGACCTCTCTAGAGGCCATATATTTCACAAGATCTTCATGAAAATTGGTCAGAACGTTCACCTTGATGATATCTAGGTCAAGTTAGAAAGTGGGTCACGTGCCATCAAAAACTAGGTCAGTAGGTCAAATAATAGAAAAACCTTGTGACCTCTCTAAAGGCCATATTTTTCATGGGATCTGTATGAAAGTTGGTCTGAATGTTCATCTTGATGATATCTAGGTCAAGTTCGAAACTGGGTCATGTGCAGTCAAAAACTAGGTCAGTAGGTCTAAAAATAGAAAAACCTTGTGACCTCTCTAGAGGCCATATATTTCATGAGATCTTCATGAAAATTGGTCAGAATGTTCACCTTGATAATATCTAGGTCAAGTTTGAAAGTGGGTCACGTGCCTTCAAAAAGCAGGTCAGTAGGTCAGATAATGAAAAAACGTTGTGACCTCTCTAGAGGCCATATTTGTACCCCCCGACAACAAAGTTGTAAGGGGGGGTATACTGGTTTCAGGTTGTCTGTCTGTCTGTCCGTCTGTCCGTAGACGCAATCTTGTGCGCACCATCTCTCCTTATCCCCTTGACAGAATTTAATGAAACTTCACACAAGTGATCAGTAACAACAGTAGTTGTGCATGGGGCACGTTAGGTTCTTTTAGAAAAAAAAATTCCAGAGTTATGGGACTTTGTTTTTTTGTTACTATACTATATACATAGACACAATCTTGTGCGCACCATCTCTCCTTATCCCCTTGACAGAATTTAATGAAACTTCACACAAATGATCAGTACCAACAGTAGTTGTGCATGGGGCATGTTAGGTTCTTTTAGAAAAAAAAAATTCCAGAGTTATGGGACTTTGTTTTTTTGTTACTATACTATATACATAGACACAATCTTGTGCGCACCATCTCTCCTCATCCCCTTGACAGAATTTAATAAAACTTCACACAAGTGATCAGTAACAACAGTAGTTGTGCATGGGGCATGTTAGGTTCTTTCAGAAAAAGAAAATTGCATAGTTATGGGACTTTGTTTTTTTGTTAGCTCACCTGTCACAAAGTGACAAGGTGAGCTTTTGTGATCGCGCGGTGTCCGTCGTCCGTCGTCCGTCCGTGCGTCCGTCCGTGCGTGCGTCCGTAAACTTTTGCTTGTGACCACTCTAGAGGCCATATATTTCACAAGATCTTCATGAAAATTGGTTAGAATGTTCACCTTGATGATATCTAGGTCAAGTTCGAAACTGGGTCACGTGGGGTCAAACACTAGGTCAGTAGGTCTAAAAATAGAAAAACCTTGTGACCTCTCTAGAGGCCATATTTTTCATGAGATCTTCATGAATATTGGTCAGAATGTTCACCTTGATGATATCTAGGTCAAGTTCGAAACTGGGTCACGTAGGGTCAAAAACTAGGTCATAAGGTCTAAAAATAGAAAAACCTTGTGACCTCTCTAGAGGCCATATTTCTCAATGCATCTTCATGAAAATTGGTCAGAATGTTCATCTTGATGATATCTAGGTCAAGTTCGAAACTGGGTCACGTGGGGTTAAAAACTAGGTCAGTAGATCTAAAAATAGAAAAACCTTGTGACCTCTCTAGAGGCCATATTTTTCATGAGATCTTCATGAATATTGGTCAGAATGTTCACCTTGATGATATCTAGGTCAAGTTCGAAACTGGGTCATTTGGGGTCAAAAACTAGGTCAGTAGATCTAAAAATAGAAAAACCTTGTTACCTCTCTAGTGGCCATATTTCTCAATGGATCTTCATGAAAATTAGTCAGAATATTCACCTTGATGATATCTAGGTCAGGTTCGAAACTGGGTCATGTGCGGTCAAAAACTAGGTCAGTAGGTCTAAAAATAGGAAAACCTTGTGACCTCTCTAGAGGCGATATTTTTCAATGGATCTTCATGAAAATTGGTCAGAATGTTTACCTTGAAGATCTCTAGGTCAAGTTCGAAACTGGGTCACGTGGGGTTAAAAACTAGGTCAGTAGATGTAAAAATAGAAAAACCTTGTGACCTCTCTAGAGGCCATATTTTTCATGAGATCTTCATGAATATTGGTCAGAATGTTCACCTTGATAATATCTAGGTCAAGTTCGGAACTGGGTCACGTAGGGTCAAAAACTAGGTCATAAGGTCTAAAAATAGAAAAACCTTGTGACCTCTCTAGAGGCCATATTTCTCAATGCATCTTCATGAAAATTGGTCAGAATGTTCATCTTGATGATATCTAGGTCAAGTTCGAAACTGGGTCACGTGGGGTTAAAAACTAGGTCAGTAGATCTAAAATAGAAAAACCTTGTGACCTCTCTAGAGGCCATATTTTTCATGAGATCTTCATGAATATTGGTCAGAATGTTCACCTTGATGATATCTAGGTCAAGTTCGAAACTGGGTCAGTGGGGTCAAAAACTAGGTCAGTAGATCTAAAAATAGAAAAACCTTGTTACCTCTCTAGTGGCCATATTTCTCAATGGATCTTTATGAAAATTAGTCAGAATATTCACCTTGATGATATCTAGGTCAGGTTCGAAACTGGGTCATGTGCGGTCAAAAACTAGGTCAGTAGGTCTAAAAATAGGAAAACCTTGTGACCTCTCTAGAGGCGATATTTTTCAATGGATCTTCATGAAAATTGGTCAGAATGTTTACCTTGAAGATATCTAGGTCAAGTTCGAAACTGGGTCACGTGGGGTTAAAAACTAGGTCAGTAGATCTAAAAATAGAAAAACCTTGTGACCTTTCTAGAGGCCATATTTTTCATGAGATCTTCATGAATATTGGTCAGAATGTTCATCTTGATGATATCTAGGTCAAGTTCGAAACTGGGTCACGTGGGGTCAAAAACTAGGTCAGTAGGTCTAAAAATAGAAAAACCTTGTGACCTCTCTAGAGGCCATATTTCTCAATGCATCTTCATGAAAATTGGTGAGAATGTTCAGCTTGTTGATATCTAGGTCAGGTTCGTAATTGGGTCATGTGCGGTCAAAAACTAGGTCAGTAGGTCGAAAAATAGAAAAACCTTGTGACCTCTCTAGAGGCCATATTTTTCACGAGATCTTTATGAAAATTGGTGAGAATGTTCACCTTGATGATATCTAGGTCAAGTTTAAAAGTGGGTCACGTGCCTTCAAAAACTAGGTCATTAGGTTGAATAATAGAAAAACCTTGTGACCTCTCTAGACGCCATATTTTTCAATGGATCTTCATGAAAATTGGTCAGAATTTTTTATCTTGATGATATCTAGGTCACATGTGCTCAAAAACTAGGTCACTATGTCAAATAATAGAAATAACGATGTCATACTCAGTTGAACACTGGGTCATGTGGAGATAAGTGAGCGATTCAGGACCATCATGGTCCTCTTGTTACTATACTATATACATAGACACAATCTTGTGCGCACCATCTCTCCTCATCCTCTTGACACAATTTAATGAAACTTTCACACAAGTGATCAGTAACAACAGTAGTTGTGCATGGGGCATGTTAGGTTCTTTCAGCGACAAAAATTGCAGAGTTATTGGACTTTGTTTCTTGTTAACATACTATGTACATACAGTCTGCATATGCAATTTTGCGCGTGCCTAATCTACCAAACCCTTGCACACAATTTAATGAAACTTCACACAAGTGATCAGTACCAACCCTAGTTGTGCATGGTGCATGTTACATTCTTTTAGATATATATTCTGCATAGTTATGGGACTTTGTTTTGTTTTTTGTTACTATACTGTATACATACAGTCTATATATACATACAGTCCACATAATTATGCAATCTTGTGTGCGTCAAATTGCAATGTACTGTGTCGGTGCATGCGGGGGGGGGGGGGGGGGATACATTCATCACCTTTAGTGATAGCTCTAGTTTTCATGGGATCTGTATGAAAGTTGGTCTGAATGTTTATCTTGATGATATATAGGTCAAGTTTGAAACTGGGTCAACTGCGATCAAAAACTAGGTCAGTAGGTCTTAAAATAGAAAAACCTTGTGACCTCTCTAGAGGCCATACCCTTGAATGGATCTTCATGAAAATTGGTCAGAATGTTCACCTTGATGATTTCTAGGTCAAGTTTGAAACTGGGTCACGTGCCTTAAAAAACTAGATCAGTAGGTCAAATAATAAAAAAACCTTGTGACCTCTCTAGAGGCCATACTTTTCATGGGATCTGTATGAAAGTTGGTCTGAATGTTCATCTTGATGATATCTAGGTCAAGTTTGAAACTGGGTCAACTGTGGTCAAAAACTAGGTCAGTAGGTCTAAAATTATTAAAATCTTTTGACCTCTCTAGAGGCCATATTTTTCAATGGATCTTCATGAAAATTGATCTGAATGTTCACCTTGATGATATCTATGTCAGTTTCGAAACTGGGTCACGTGCGGTCAAAAACTAGGCCAGTAGGTATAAAAATAGAAAAGCCTTGTGACCTCTTTAGAGGCCGTATTTTTCATGAGATCTTCATCAAAATTACTGAGAATGTTCACCTTGATGATATCTAGGTAAAGTTCAAAACAGGGTCACGTACCTTCGAAAACTAGGTCAATAGGTCAAATAATAGAAAAACCTTGTGACCTCTCTAGAGACCATATTTTTCAATGGATCTTCATGAAAATTGGTCAGAATTTTTATCTTGATAATATCTAGGTCAAGTTCGAAACTGGGTCACATGAGCTCAAAAACTAGGTCACTATGTCAAATAATAGAAAAAACGACGTCATACTCAAAACTGGGTCATGTGGGAAGAGGTGAGCGATTCAGGACCATC
Source organism: Mercenaria mercenaria (assembly GCF_021730395.1). Lineage (NCBI taxonomy): Eukaryota > Metazoa > Mollusca > Bivalvia > Venerida > Veneridae > Mercenaria > Mercenaria mercenaria. The sequence continues at coordinate 32,734,152 of NC_069373.1, read as the reverse complement.
ATAGTCCTCTTGTTATGTTCATAATTTGAGCCATGCCATGAGAAAACCAACATAGTGGGTTTGCGACCAGCATGGATCCAGACCAGCCTGCGCATCCACGCAGTCTGGTCAGAATCCATGCTGTTCGCTTTTAAAGCCTATTGGAATTGGAGAAACTGTTAGCGAACAGCATGGATCCTGACCAGACTGCGCGGATGCGCAGGCTGGTCTGGATCCATGCTGGTCGCAAACCCACTATGTTGGTTTTCTCATGGCACGGCTCATTTTCATTTCTTTGCTACTTTTACAATAATGTTGTTGTATTACAGTGTTGTTCAAGTTTTGTTTATGTATTATATAGTTATTTATAGTTTAGTTTTTAGTACAAGACAGTCTTTCACATCGTATGTAGTTCATTTCACATTATGATTGTATTGTTGTTGATTTTTAATGAAATTGATTATGGAATAATCTTTCTAGCAGAAGTAGGTTTCATATTTTTCATGGGTAAATTGCCATATCAGTATACAAGATGAAAATAAAAGTTGAACATACACAGTGTTTGCGATTTTTATTTTGTGTAAGCCAATGGGGATCATTAGTCAGTTTCTTCCCTTGATTGTGTCCGAGAAGTAACTTGGTTCTTCCTCTGTTTTATCATTGACTTCTTTTTAGCTCACCTGTCACATAGTGACAGGGTGAGCTTTTGTGATTGCCCTTCGTCCGTCGTCTGTCGTCCGTCCGTCCACAATTTCTTGTCTGCTCGATAGTGGTTTCATTTATGATTTTATTTAAACCAAACTTGCACACAACTTGTATCACCATAAGATCTTGGTTCCTTTCTTGAACTGGTCAGATCCCATCATGGGTTCCAGAGTTATGGCCCCTGAAAGGGCCAAAATTAGCTATTTTGACCTTGTCTGCACAATAGCAACTTTATTTATGATTTGATTTTTACCAAACTTGCACACAACTTGTGTCACTATAAGATCTTGGTTCCTTTCTTGAACTGGCCAGATCCCATCATGGGTTCCAGAGTTATGGCCCCTGAAAGGGCCAAAATTAGCTATTTTGACCTTGTCTGCACAATAGCAACTTTATTTATGATTTGATTTTTACCAAACTTGCACACAACTTGTATCACTATAAGATCTTGGGGTTCCTTTCTTGAACTGGCCAGATTCCTTTATGGGTTCCAGAGTTATGACCCCTGAAAGTGCCAAAATTAGCTATTTTGACCTTGTCTGCACAATAGCAGCTTCATTTAAGATATGAATTTAATTAAACTTGCACACAACTTGTATCACCATAAGATCTTGGTTCCTTTCTTGAGCTGGCCAGATCCTATTATGGGTTCCAGAGTTATGGCCCCTGAAAGGGCCAGAATTAGCTATTTTGACCTTGTCTGCACAATAGCAGCTTCATTTATGATTTGATTTTAACCAAACTTGCACACAACTTGCATCACTATAAGATCTTGGTTCCTTTCTTGAACTGGCTAGATTCCTTTATGGGTTCTAGAGTTATGGCACCTGAAAGGGCCAGAATTAGCTATTTTGACCTTGTCTGCACAATAGCAGCTTCATTTATGATTTGAATTTAATCAAACTTGCACAAAACTTGTGCTGCCATAAGATCTCAGTTCCTTTTTTGAACCGGCCAGATCCCATCATGGGTTCCAGAGTTATGGCCCCTAAAAGGGCCAAAATTAGCTATTTTGACCTTGTCTGCACAATAGCAACTTCATTTATGATTTGATTTTAACCAAACTTGCACACAACTTGTATCACCACAAGATCTTGATTCCTTTCTTGAACTGGCCAGATTCCATCATGGGTTCCAGAGTTATGGTCCCTTAAAGGTCCAAAATCGGCTATTTTGGCTTTTGCAGCCATATAGAGACTTCATTTATATATTTTTTTTTAATACAAACTTCCAAAATATCTTCAACAACAATAAATCTTGGATTCCATGACAAATCAGATCCAGTCGTAGGTTCAAGAGTTATTTTATATCTGATTACCTCCCCTGATTGTAGTCAAAATGGATTTATATTAGTAAGTACTTATAGGACTTATTTGAAATTTCATTATTGTCATTAGTTGGACTGAGCCAATCAGGGTAGATAACTATGGACTGATTTTATGTCAAATTACCTCCCTTTATTTCAAATTAAAATGGGTATATCTTCGTAACTCATGAAGATACTGATCTGAAATTTCATTTACATTTGTGTGTCAACAGATTTATTTGGCAGATCCTTCTTTTGATCACTTACAATAATTTTCTTTTTTATTACTTCCCTTTTACGTTAATATAAATAGCTTATTTTTAGTAACTTTTTTATTATTGGCCGTAGGGAAAAACCGAGACCACTTTTCTGTGGTACAACATGGATGGTACCTCCAATTTTTATGTGTATTTTGACATATCTGTACCTTGTAAGAATTGTTTTTTCTTTCTGGTTAAATTTCTTTCCTTTGTTGTTCCTGTCCTTTGGACTTAGATATTTTTTCTGAGGACCTTCTTGTCCTCAAATGCAATGATAACAGGTGAGCGATTTAGGGCCATCATGGCCCTCTTGTTTAATTTTCATGAGCAATTTCTGCTCTAAATTTCATCGGATTGGAATATATGCTTAAGCGCAGGTTTTCTTTTAGTGGCTCTGTGCAAAATTTAGTTTTGATTAATCATATTTAGCTCGACTATACGAAGTATAAGGAGAGCTATCTTACTCGACCCGGCGTCGGCGTCTTTCAGCGTCCCCACCTTGGTTAAAGTTTTTTAACACTTTCTCTTTTTTCATCATATCTCTGTATTTACTTGATGGATTTGATTCAAACTTAAAATAGTTATTCCTTATCATCACCCACATCATCTGACATAAGGGCCATACCTCTTGCACCAATATTTTTTGATTTATCCCCCCTTTATACTTAGATTTTCAGGTTAAAGTTTTGATGCACTTTCACTCTATCTCTGTTATTACCTAATGGATTTGATTCAAACTTAAAATAATTCTTCATCATCATCACCCACATCATATAACACAAGGTGCATAACTCTGACACAAATTTTTCATGAATTATTCCCCCTTTTTACTTAGAATTTCAGGTTAAAGTTTTGATGCACTTTCACTCCAACTCTGTTATTACCAAATGGATTTGATTAAAACTTAAAATAATTCTTCAACATCATCACGCACAGCCACATCATATGACACAAGGTGTATAACTCTGGCACAAATTTTTCATGAATTATTCCCCCTTTTTACTTAGAATTTCAGGTTAAAGTTTTGATGCACTATCACTACAACTCTGTTATTACCGAATGGATTTGATTAAAACTTAAAATAATTCTTCAACATCATCACCCACATCATATGACACAAGATGCATAACTCTGGCACAAATTTTCATGAATCTCCCCCTTTTTACTTAGAATTTCAGGTTAAAGTTTTGATGCACTTTCGCTCCAACTCTGTTATTACCGAATGGATTTGATTAAAACTTAAAATAACTCTTCAACATCATCACCCACATCATATGACACAAGGTGCATAACTCTGGCACAAATTTTCATGAATTATTCCCCCTTTTTACTTAGAATTTCAGGTTAAAATTAAACACTCTAGTGACAGCTCCATTTCTTCAGATATGCCCACTTCCACTATCCAGCACGGAAATAGTCGAGCACGCTGTCTCCTGTGACAGCTCTTGTTAGCTCACCTGAGCACAATGTGATCAAAGGTGAGCTTTTGTGATCGCCCTGTGTCCCGTCGTCAACAATTTGACTGTTAACACTCTAGAGGTCACAATTTTGGCCCAATCTTAATGAAACTTGGTCAGAATGTTACCCTCAATAAAATCTTGGACAAGTGCGATATTGGGTCATCTGGGGTCAAAAACTAGGTCACCAGGTCAGATCAAAGGAAAAGCTTGTTAACACTCCAAAGGTCAAAATTTTGGCCCGATCTTAATGAAACTTGGTCAGAATGTTACTCTCAATAAAACCTTGGACGAGATTGATATTGGGTCATCTGGGGTCAAAAACTAGGTCACCACGTCAAATTAAAGGAAAAGCTTGTTAACACTGCAGAGGTCACAATTTTGGCCCAATCTTAATGAAACTTGGTCAGAATGTTACCCTCAATAAAATCTTGGACGAGTTTGATATTTGGGTCATCTGGGGTCAAAAGCTACGTCACCAGGTCAAATCGAAGGAAAAGCTTGTTAACACTCCAGAGGTCACAATTTTGGTCCAATCTTAATGAAACCTGGTCAGAATGTTACTTTCAATAAAATCTTGGACGATTTAGATATTGGGTCATCTGGGGTCAAAAACTAGGTCAAAGCCCCAGGCCCTGTGGTTTTGGACAAGAGGTTTTTCAAAGATTTTCCCTATATAAGTCTATATAAACCATGTGACCCCGGGGCGGGGCCATATTTGACCCCATGGATATAATTTGAATCATCTTGGTAGAGGACCACTAGATGATGCTTCTTACCAAATATCAAAGCCCTAGGCCCTGTGGTTTTGGACAAGAAGATTTTCAAAATTTTTCCCTATATAAATCTATGTAAATCATAAAAATAAACAAAGGGCCATAACTCACTCAAAAATTGTTGAACCAGTCTGATTTTCAGAGGGACACAACTAGGCTAACAAAACATCATTCTGACAAAGTTTGGTCAAAATCCCCCCAGTATGTTCTGAGGAGATGCAATAACAAGAAATTGTTAACGGACGGACAGACGGAATGACGGACGGACCACGGATGCAGAGTGATTTGAATAGCCCACCATCTGATGATGGTGGGCTAAAAACTAATGCATTAGCATTACTACAACCCTGCAAAAGGCTCATTTTAAGGTGAGCTCTTGTGACCGCTTGATGTCCGTCATCCGTCATGTGTCAACAATTTCTAAAAGAAAAAATCTTCTTCTTTAAAACCACTGGGCAGATTTAAACTTCACAGGAATGATCATTGGGTGGCCCCCTTTCAAAAGTGCCCTCTGGTTTTGACCTAGTGACCTACTTTCACATTTCTCAATTTACAGCCTTCAAATTTGGACCACATGCATAGTTTTGTGTACCAAAATGAACTTTGATCTTGAGATTGACCTAGTGACCTACTTTCACATTTCTCAAGCTACAGGCTTCAAATTTGGACCACATGCATATTTTTGTGTTCTGAATTTGAATTTGACATTGATTTTTATCGAGTACCTACTTTCACATTTCTCAAGCTGCAGCCTCCAAATTTGAAGCACATGCAGTGTTTTGTATACCGAAATGAACTTTGACCTTGAAATTGATCTTGTGACCTACTTTCACATTTCTCAGGCTACAGTTTTCAAATCTGGACCACATGGGATCCGGACATTTGCCCCCCAGGACATTTGCCCCCCAATAAAAAAGTGGACTGCAAGACCCAGGTCCGTAGGTCAAAGGTCCTAAACTCTAACATCGGCCATAACTATTCATTCAAAGTGCCATCGGGGGCATGTGTCATCCTATGGAGACAGCTCTTGTTTTTTTGTTGTTATTTTATAAAGTAATGGTAAAAGAATTAATCAGATATAATACAAGGAAGTCAAACATGTATTTAACTATTCATGTAGATGACCTAGGTAAACTAAAATGATTTAATGAAAAACAAACAGTGTATGTGATAATAACATGCAATGATTCTCAAAAAGTAATGGTAATGCTAATGCACCCTATGTAATGCTAATTTAATGCATTATTTTGATAAAAATGAGTAATGCTAATTTAATGCCATCTTTTTCCAAGTAATGCTAATTTAATGCATTACTTTTGCAAGTAATTATTAACAACCCTGGCCTTTGGCTCAGGTGAGCTAAAAAGAAACATTTCTAATAGGGAATATTGGGATTGTTCATAACTTTAACATTTGAAACATGTAAGATTTTCATATGAAGTACTTTAATTTTTCTATCAAGATAGAGTCATTTTACTCTGTAAAATTCAAGAGTAACAGTAAGAAATAAAACAAACACAGAAAGTAGGATTAAGGCTAGTATTTGGCAGTAAGTATCGATTTACCTACTGACCTACTTTCTTGTTTTTTTTTAGATACAGCCTTAAAATTTGGATGACATATTCAGTTTTGCACCACATTCTTAAAACTGACTTTCAGTGACCATGAATGTGACCCACTGACTTATAGTAATATTTTAGCATCTGTTTGATATCCCCTGTCAAATGAATACTCATACTGCATGAAGTATTCATAAAGTTTGCATGATTACTTCATGCAGGACTTCATGAAGTCTTCATGAGGAAGAAGTGAACTGAAAATGAGACAAATTCATCAACAACTCATGAAATGTAATTTCATGAATAATTCATGAACAACAAAATGTGTCGTTTTCACTCATAACAAGAGCTGTCCGTAAGACAGCCAAGCTCGACTATTCAAAATATTGTCCCAGAAGCAGGAAAATATTACCCAAAAAGGTTAAATATCAAAAGAGTTTTAAGTTCAAAAGGGGACATAATTTGACCAAAATGCATATCAGAGTTATGGGACTTGCAGCCATCAACTAGTTTTATAACCCCGAAGACACATGTGAAGTTTCAATTCAATATCTGTATTAGTTTTGGAGATAGTAACTTGCAAGTAAAACTTTAACCAGAATTTTTTAAGTCCAAAAGGGGGCATAATTTGCTCAAAATACATGTCAGAGTTATGGAACTTGACCCAGTGAGGTTGGTAATTGACCTAGAAAAAGAAAAAATAAGTTTCAAATCTATATGCCTTTTAGTAATAGCTGTATGTACTTGCACGCAAAACTTTAACCAGAAGGGGACATAATTTGGCCAAAATGAAGGTCAGAGTTATGGGACTTGGTGTTATCAACTAGTTTTATAACCCCGAAGACACATGTGAAGTTTCAATTCAATATCTGCATTAGTTTTGGAGATAGTAACTTGCATGTAAAACTTTAACCAGAATTTTCTAAGTCCAAAAGGGGGCATAATTTACCAAAAATACATGTCAGAGTTATGGGACTTGACCAAGTGAGGTTGATAATTGATCTAGAAAAAGAAAAAATAAGTTTCAAAGCTATATGCCTTTAAATGATAGCTGTATGTACTTGCATGCAAAAACTTAACCAAGGTGTGACGCCGACGCCGACGCCAGGGTGAGTAGAATAGCTAGACTATTCTTCGAATAGTCGAGCTAAAAATGCATAAAATCAAGCATGTATTGTTTGCATGAAAAATTCTTGACCTATGCGTTAATTAATGTTCATGAAGACTTCATGCAATTATTCTTCAAAAAACACTTCATGAATAATGCATGAAGTTTTTGTTCTTAATTTCATTGTCTCATTTTTCAGTTCACATGTTTGCAATGAATACTTCATGAGTTATTTTCAGTAAAATTGATGGATGCATAAAAATGCATGAAATCAAGCATGGGTATTTTGCATGAAAAGTTCTTGAACTGTGCATTAATATTTCTTCATGAAGACTTCATGTAAATATTCTTAAAAACACTTCATGAAGTTTTTGTTCTTTATTTCATTGTCTCATTTGCAGTTCACTTCTTTGGCATGAATACTTCAAGAATTATTTTTAGTAAATTTCATGAATTTCATGAAGAAACTTTTTGAGCTTTTCTTGAACTTTTCATGAAGAATTTTTTTATAGAAATTTCAATGTGAAGGTCAATTTGATTTTGACCTAGGTGACCCTATAATATTCTCATTTAGGAGCAACTTTGGTACTAAGGATTAATTGTGGCCAAGTTTCATTGAAATTCACCCAGTTGTTTCAGAGGTTATGACAAGAATTTTCAACACATGAAGGAAGCACCGAACAAATGCGATTCGATAAGCCAACTTACTGTTTAGAATTCACAATGACATTTTCCACTCTCAACAAATCAAATTGTAAAATTATACGAGGTTTACTGAAGTATGATTTCAATTCCATGAAATCACACTGCAGTGCTGAGACGTTAATTGAGACGACTAAGGTAATATCCACTCAGACTTTAACGCATGTAGCTGGATGTCACAGTCATAATACCATATAATATATACAATCTATACAATGTTGATATACATTTTAGTACATTATTAGGTATAGGGCTTTTGGGATTGGTCGGGCAATTAACGTCTCAGCACTGCAGTGTGATTTCATGGAATTGAAATCATACTTCAGTAAACCTCGTATAATTTTACAATTCCACTTCACACTCTGCAGTGCTGATCGGCTAATTGAGATTTTTAGAGGACATCCAGCGAAATTAAATGGTTTGTATTGCACCATTTAAATAAAATTAACGAAACCTGTGACTATCTATTTACTGTTCTAAATAAGCATACATAAATGTCTAACAAAACTAAGTATCAATATATGTTATAAAAACATCAATGAGAGCATATACAATGAGGAAAAATAATACTACAGATACTATATGAAAGTCATTATAGTCATATATCATTCACTGCATATAAATTGCTATCAACGTTAATAATTCAGTTTGCAGAGTCATTTCTGTTGAAAAGCTTCTGCGAAGGCCGTATCATTTGTGATTGGCTTATTATAAAACTTCCGGAAAGTTGACTCCTTTGTCCAACCAGCAGTTCTCATAGTACTCACAGGTACATGCTTTTTAGAAGCATGAGATGCAGAAGCAGCTCTGATGCTATGGGGCTTAAACTTAAAAGTGCCGATGCCTGCGTTATCCAGTACTTGCTTAACCCATCTAGCAACTGTGTCCTTTGACACGGCTTTATGAGATTTACTTAAACAAATGAACAGTGAAGTCTCATTATTGTGTAAACTGATGTTATTTCCATGTAACAATGTAAGCAGGTAACCACACACAAAGATTTTTCAGAAAATGATTGAAAATATAACTCATTCAAATGATTTCCAGGCCTAGATTGCTTTAACAATTCAGTTATTCTAATTTTTACACCATCTTTGGTAAATTCTATATTTCCCGTTTTTAGAAGGTGAAGGGATTGCAATCTTGTGCAGTCAACAAACTTAACAATCCTATCAATTTAAATGTTGTAAGTTTCAAGTCACTGCATGAATTTATCTGTTTCACTCATCATAATTAAGAACAATTTCAACATCCCAGGTAAACTGATACCTTGGTAGAGGGCCTGAGTAAAAACACACCTCTCATAAATCTCTTTATCAGATGATTGTTTCCCACCCAGTTAGTGGAACAAGACATGGTATTGATTAATGAGTTCACAGCTGACCTAACGGTGTTTAAAGCACTGTAGCTAAGACCTTTCTTATAAAGGAATGCCACAAAATCTAAAATATCTTTTACATGTTGTGAAAAGGAATTAATATTTTGTTCATTGCAAAAACTGAACCAATTTTTGATATTACTCCCATATTGAACTTTATGGTATTTTTCCATGACAACAGTATGATGCTGATAAGTTGATAACGTTGTCCGACACTGCCTCTGTGGGCAATCTTTCCCCTATATCTGAAAAACGGCAAGGTGTAAATTATTGTCTAGTTTTTTTTGCACTGGTGCTTTCTTACTCTACTTGTTTGTTAGTAAACTTGATAAAAGTCTACAGATATGGATCTTTGCTGCGTTGTAATTCTTCCTTAGGTTTAAGGATTTTGAATAGCAGTGCAAAGCATCTGTAGCCCTGTCCTCTTGTTCCATGCATTGTCCAAGTAAATTTAAGGCTGTTTCCTTGTGTCCAAGATTTGGTTCTCGGTCAGTTGTCTTGAGAAGGTTAGACAGCGCTCTTTTCTTTTCATCTTGTTTCCCAAGACTTTTATAGGTCTTGTACTGTAGAAAGTAGAGGTAAGGGAGAGAATCAACCACTGCCCATTTTATCCAGTTTTCATCTGGGGGTCTGAATGCTAGATCAGCTTTTGTGGATCTATACATTTCGTACTGTAGTTCATGTGGAGCACATTTTATTTCATATGGCAGAAATTTAACACAGAGTGCTGTAATGTGCTGCATAGCTTCTTCATAGCTATGATCATTAGCTTTTTCAAAAAATCCTTTTCTTAGAGCTTCAGTGTTGTAAAAATGGCAACCACAGATAGGTTCAACAGTGTTTAGGTCATAGCTTCTTTCAATATTCCTGAGAGTAATTTCTGTTTTATGAGTATCCCCTATACAATAGTAAATTGATGCTAGCTTCAGTTTACTAGATGAAACATCTGTGTTCAAACCCAAGGAGATCCAGGTGAGAGCTTCTTCTGATACTGTATTGTCCAACTGAATGCTTTGGGATGCTAGGACTGTTCCTAAGGATGTACAGAAACGTTGTTCAAGAAGACGGCATGCTGTTTTGTCCACTCCTTCACGCTGATTTAAAACAGCTAATTTGGTAATATACTTCTGCAGTGTTTGTACAACTTCTTCATTACTACTGTTTTTGTAAATGAATAAATTTAGAAAAGACCTATTGACATGTTCAATGCTGCATGTAAGTGGCTTTAATATTTGTCCGGAAAGCACATCACCTACATTTCTCGGTGGTATTATCCACCAATGAGCTAAATTATCACGTATTTTTTGCAGAATGTATGGTTTATCTGTGTGTGGTATTTTCCCTTTCATCAAATTGTTTCCAGGTATGATAAAGTGTGGACAATTTTCATTCAAAATACAGTGGTGTAGGACAAATAAACATAATGACAGACACCCATATAGGTTATTTTCTCTCCAGATGTTTGAATGTGTATTTGCAATACAGTGAAACATAACTGTTTTACACATGAAACTGGAAATGGTATCTTTAAAGTATGGCTTTATAAAGCGTTTCAGTATCATCTTCATCAAGACGTAACATCGAATCTGTGTAATATTGAGACTGAACATCAAGCGTCTTTCTGCTAGAGATGTTGATATTCTCCATTCAAGTTCCTCATGTTCACTGCCCTTGCTTCCAGTACCAACAAGGAAACATCCAGTACTGCCACAGTATCTTCTCATGTCAGCTGAAGGCCACTGACCAACACCTTGCCAGTCTAACCACTGCCTTGCTTGAAGAGGCCAGGACTTACACGGGAAAACATAAACAAAGTCATGATCGTTTAACCCAGGTTGATTTTGTAATGTGATTGCTGGTCCATGTATTATTTGTCCTTCATAGAGAGCATTTCGTAAACCTGCGTCAGCCAAATATTTGTTCTTTAGCAGTATTTTTCCTTTTCTTTCCCTTAAATGATTAGTACAATTCGGAAGTTCTCCGAGAGGTTGCAGAAGGCAATAGCCAGGTGATACAGTATCATCCTGGATCATCATTAAAGTTTTTACATCAGGTTTCCAGTCACTTATATCTTGGATCACATTAAAGTCATTGACACATATTAGTATGTCACTGTCTGAATTAAGATCCATTATTGTCGTGCCCTCTGACTGGCTGCCAAAGTGGTATGCTGTAAAATTTAAATTCTGTAGTTGTGATGATATTGTTTCCATATTTTCTTCCAGTAATGCTGCTCTTCTTCTCTTAAGTACAATACTCTCGTCAACTCCTCTATCAGAAAGAGCCTTTGACAGTGTTTCTGACATTGACACAATGTTCTCATGTGCTCGAAACATTCTGAAAATAAATAGAGCAGTTGTGATGACTGGAGCCCAGTTGATTTTTGTGTTATTGATTTCAAGGTAGTTATACATATTTTAAACAAATGTTTTTCTACATTGTAGATTATTTTAAACATATTTTTTCAAAGCATCATTGTATCCAAAAGGAAATTCAGCCAACAAGGAAGATATGGTTGTATGCTTGATTGTTTGTTAGACTGATCTGAAAATATTGCTTTGATAATCCTGCTTTCACAATGGGCTTCTATGGAAAAAATCGCAATAAGCTGACATTAATTTTCATCTATACATAGAAAAATTTTCACTGTATAATTTTTGAAGAAATTTTTCAAAGTTGTAGACTTGCCTATTTTCAATCTTATGGCCAAATAAAAATGCATCAAATTGGTCGGTGTACTTAATTTTTTTTACAGTTCGCCAACTACCAATCTGAGTTCTTACATTTACACTGGATAACCGACTATCCTGACGCCCGCTGGACAAAAAAACCCTGCTGGAAATGTAACCAAGCTGTAAATCAGTAGGTAAAGTTTTTCATTTATTTCTATAGAAACGGAGACAATTATTGCAAATAAACTGGACAGTTTTGTCAAGGAATGGACGTGGCTTACATTTACAATTTCTGGACCGAGAACGATCTTTATGTTTTAAGGAATTCCCTAACAATTTCTTCAGTTTGAAACAAGAGCTGTCAGTTGACAGCGCGCTCGTCTATTCTCAGTGCTTGATAGTATAATATAAGCTATGAGTAAAACTTTAACATTACAATAAGCAAATTCTAAGTCGAAAAGGGGCCATAATTCAGTTGATAGAGTTGCCTCCTCCTTTTTTACAGACTGGGGTCATGATGGTAAACAAGTATGCAAAATATGAACGCAATATTTCAATGGACTTTGAAAATATTTGGGGTGGTACACAAACTTTAACATTACAATAAGCATATTCTAAGTTGAAAAGGGGCCATATTTCAGTCAAAATGCTTGATAGAGTTGCCTCCTCCTTTTTACAGACTGGGGTCATGATGGTAAACAAGTATGCAAAATATGAAAGCATTATATCTCAATGGACTTTGAAAATATTTAGGGTGGTACGCAAACTTTAACTTTTGTGTGACGCTAACGCTCACGCCGACGGCGGGGCGAGTAGGATAGCTCCCCTATTCTTCAAATAGTCGAGCTAAAAATGAGCAAAAATCAGAAGTTTTGCGCAAATCGTTTTGTTTATGAACATCCTGTGAAAACTATTATCATCTTTTAACAGATGTGTCCTTTCGGAACACCTGTGTAAAGTTTCCAGGTTCTACGTTCTTTCTGAAAAAATATATTAGCCATTAAATAGGCATGGTTGACAAATGACTGTCAAAAAACAGCCGCTGTATTTGCAATAGGCAGTTGTTGAAGTCAGCTGTCGGCTCCCTTACAGAAGCAAGCCTCTGTGGCGTACATGCTGCGTATTTGCTGTGTATATGCCGCGAACACAGTAGTACGCCAGAGGAGTACATTTTACATACACCGCATGCCGCGTACATGCCACGTACTATTTCGACAAGTACACAGCATGTACACAGGAGGTCACTAGTACACTTGAAGTACGCAGCACAAACTGAAAATTTAAGGAGTACACTGCATGTATGCAGGAGGGCCTTGTACAAGAAAATAGTACACTGCATGTACACCGCAGATACTTTGAAATTTGTGCAGTACACTTCTTATACGCGGGAAAGACTTGTACAATTTCTTTTGGCATTTATACGTAGTTTTTTTTATAAATAGTACACTGCATGTACACCGCCGATACTTTGAAATTTGTGCAGTACACTTCATCATACATGTGATCTCCCGCGCGGGAGGGTCAAAATCCCGATTTTTTCACCTTGCCTCCCGTCTCCCGCTTTTCAAAAAAAAAAAAAAAAAAAAAAAAAAAAAAAAAAAAAAAAAAATCAGTATTATGACTGGGCAAAGAGCTATAAAATATGTATTTTTAGTTCTTTGGACTGGGTTGATAATTACCGAGGAGTGCCAATTCAATTCATTTTATTTCTCTCAGGTCACAATACATGACAACATGAGGTATACATAATATTACTTAAACATGTGAGGCAACAAAAAGGCATAGAAACAAATAATCGTTATCATATACAATAGTAGATAATAGAAAACATGATTAATAATATATAGTTAATATATGACTATCGGGAGAGAACAACGTTTTTTTTTTCTTAGCCTAACTTATAAGTAGCCTATAAAATAAATAGATATGGCATTAATATTCTCAGTGTGACATCTACATAAATTTAGCAATAATTTCCTTTACAAAGTTGCATAGCTTATTGTATTCAGACACATTTATACTTGCAATATTCATTAATCTATTGATCTTGTTTGCACAGTAAATCATGGTGTCACCGACTGTTGTGTATTATACATGTTTGACACACATGTTGCTGGAGGAGAGTTGTTTTTCACAGGTGAATTTTTAATTGTTTGTTTTGATAAGGGATTAGACAAGCAGGGCATTTTCCACCTGTCTCACGCGTGGCCGAATATCTGCCCATTCTCAATGCCAATTAAAGCTCCATTTTTTACCAGTTTGAAGCAAAAAACTCCCAGTCATAAGAAATAATTTCCAACTGAAATGAATTTGATTATTCAAAGAAGAATTTTGCTCGGTAATAAAATCACATCTAAAATAATTGTTGGAAAAACCAACCCATTACTATTTTTAGAACAGGAGTGTTATTTCCCCTTATGGAGTCACGCCATTTTCTTCCAATGTTTACCAAATTAATTTGCTACTAAATCGGACATATTTAATTGAAAATTGGATGAAAACACACACTCATTTATTTGATAACATCAACCTACATTATTATGGTAAGGGTAAATACACGTTGATGCATTTCTGTTTTCTATTTTTCATGTCAAAATCATCAGTATTTTTATACAAAAGTGGGTGGGGTAAGGAATTTACATAGTTTATGAGTTGTGTTCAGACCAGTTTAGGTTAAAGGTCAGTAATTCAAATCCTTCTTTGTTTCGTATAAAAAACGACAACTTCAGGTCGTCTTTACGTATCTTTAGAGAACATCACTTTTTCCTACACCTATTTTTCATGGAAGTTCTATCACAAATTAACGAAAAAATGAAAAGAACGAAAATAGGGGGTTATGTAGTTCCTAGTGAAATGCCAGTCAGTTGTAGTCTGCTACCCTAAAAATGGCGCATATTTGCTCTCGTATGCGCAATAAACACCTACTTCCGGTTTCGATCTGCAAAACTTGCCATGTGGGGTGACTGTATGAACATGAAAACTGTCTCATTTCATGCAGAATGTATTCTAGTAGTGAAAAATGGTGATTAAAGCACTCGTTCTACACGAATTTGCGCAAAAATGGGAAAATTAGGATCTATTTATTATGGACTTCTTTCGACACCACAGAAGCACATTTTGACCGAATTACTGACCTTATTCCTTTAGAGCTTCGTTTTTTTAAGTCTTCGGGTAGAATAATGTTAATGCATGTTCACCTTCATTTCAGACCTAAATTGAGACTTTGTTTCTACAAATTTAATCTGTTAAGAAAGTTTAAAGTTAGAACAAGAGATAGCATGCTCGACTTTTCTCAGTGATTGACTCTGAATTAAAGCTTTGCCAGTAAAAAGGGCAATTAAAGCTTTGCCAGTAAAAGGGGCATAATAGTCAATAGCTTTGAATGTAACAGAGATATTAGACATTATATAAAACTTCAACAAACAAAAAAATGAAGTTAAAAAGTGGCATAGCTCTGTCAAAATTCAAATCAGGAGTTATGAGGATTGTTTCTTCTGGTGTAGACTTATATACATTATTATGTGGCCAAAAATGTTGGATTTTGCCTGTAAGTTATGAGTTATGTCCATGTACCGTAAGTCCAAAACGTTTATACTAAGTACGGTACGTATCCAATCATCAAATAGAGAATTAAACGGTAAACCCATTTTTAGCTCGACTATTCATAGAATAGTGAGCTATTGCACTCGCCCATGCGTCCGCGTCCGCGTCCCGATTTTGGTTAAGGTTTTGTATGTAAGCTGGTAACTCAGTAACCACTTGTGGGAATGGATTGAAACTTCACACACTTATTCACTGTGATGAACTGATCTACACTGCACAGGTTGCATAACTCTATTTTGCTTTTTTACAAAATTATGCCCCTTTTTCGACTTAGAAATTTTTGGTTAAGGTTTTGTATGTAAGCTGGTATCTCAGTACTTACTAATGGGAATGGATTGAAACTTCACATACTTGTTCACTATCATGATCTGACATGCACTAAGTAAGTCCCATAACTCTACTCTCTTTTTTTTAAAAATTATGCCCCTTTTTCGACTTAGCAGTTTTTGGTTAAATTTTTGTATGTAATCTGATATCTCAGTATCCACTGATTGGAATGGATTGAAACTTCACACACTTGTTCACTGTCATGATCTAACATGCACTGTGAAGGTCCCATAACTCTACTTGGCATTTTTACAAAATTATGCCCCTTTGACTTAGCAGTTTTTTGTTAAGTTTTTGTATGTAAGCTGGTATCTCAGTATCCACAAATTGGAAAGGATTGAAACTTCACACACTTGTTCACTGTCATGATATGACATGCAGTACAGAGGTTCAATACCTCTACTTTGCATTTTACAAAATTATGCCCCTTTTTCAACTTTTGTATTCATTCAATTGACAAGGCTGTTGAATAGTCGAGCGTTGCTGTCCTCCGACAGCTCTTGTTGGTTTTTGCACCACTCCAGGCACGTAGCTGGGGCATTTTTCATAGTACGCAGAGGTAATGCTGGGGTCGAGGTATCCTCCTCTGATTATTTTTTTAATGTGAAAACGGCAAATTGTGCATTTTAAATAGCATATTTTTTTAAGCAAAAATATTGCACAAATATCTTTTTTTCTCATTTCTTTTATATAAAATGTATGGTTTTACTTTTTATTCGTATAATATTACACAATCATGTAAACTGCTGTTCATGTACATGTGTGCAAGTATTTAAACAAAACAGATGTTTCGAGGTAATATACTGTCAAAATATTATTATGATTGGATATATCATTCAAGGGATATGTCTATAAGTAAATGTACGATAGTTGTTAAAATGAATTTTACCGTCACTCTAGCTTTGCCATCGTGATCCCGCGCTTCACGTATCGCCTACCCAATGAAGCCGAAGAGCTAGACCACGATGGCAAAGTGCGACACGATTGCAAAGTGCAAAACAAATTATCGATTTCACGCTTAGCTATCGTGATCTCATGTGGGGCCACGACGGCAAAATGCGAGATCGCAAAATTCCGTGCTTCACCATCGCGTAATAGCGAAGCGAGAAGAGCAAAATAACGGTGGCAAAGCGTGAGATCACAATGGCGAAGTGCGAAATTAAGAAATTTTCGCGACTTTGTGCTTGTGATCTCGCGCTTTGCCGTCATGGATCGTGATCCAACGCTTCGATTATCACCTGTGCATGATGGAGAAGCACAAAACGCAACATTACGATTGCGAAACGCGGAATTGCAATGGTGAAGAGCAAAATTACTAAAAAGTTCACAGTTTTGCGCTTCGCCATTGTGATTTCACGCTAGTGTAATCATTGTGAACAGAGTTAACTTCAAATATAACGAACATAGTTAAAATGAATTTTCGGTAAATTTTCTGTTATAAGGAACAATTTAAAATGTCCCTATTTTAGCCCTTCTTTGATCTATGTAAACAGACATGGTTTGTAAGGAACATATTTTCATGTCCCAATGTTAAAATATACATTGAAATAACATATATCAAGCTTTAGCGAATCAAAAAAGTATTTTTTCAGAAGTGGGTAGACATTGTACTAACATATTGATTCGTAAAACAAATATTGAAATTTTAGCGTGACAGTTGATATATCTGAACAACATCTAAAACCATTGAAATCTTGATAAGATTGTTTTTAAGAATGTAGTTTAACGTCTTCTGAAATATAATTACATATAATTTAGCTACCTAATCTGCCATTAAAATATATAATCATCAATTATAAAAGAAAGAAGATATTTATCTCACTGTGAACTGGATTTTACTGTAGTATCTTAAGACTTGTGGGGCAACGGCATAAGATAAAATCGGATTTAATTACTTGATTTCTATAGGATTTTATATTCTACAACAATGTGACCATGGACTAAATGATAATTTTACATACCTCTTCCTTTGTTAGGAAGAGGTCTATATTTTTCTGAAAGACCTCTTTGAACAAAAGAATTTTCGTGCAGTGGTCTACCTGTTCTACCCAGACCTGAGCACAAGAAAAATAATTAAATACCATCTATCAAACACATAAATATGTTTCAATCACATGATTTTTATGGTGAGATAATCATGATATATGCCTGACCAAAATGAGGAAAAAATTCCAAATTTACAAATAAAGCCGTAAATGATGAAAGGAAAAATATGTATGTGAAATCAAAATGATAAGTGAAAGTAAAGAATGACCGCTCTACCACTGAGGCAGACAAAAAACGTTTTACAATTCACCATTTTCCAGCCTATTCCAATCAAAACATTATTCAGTTGAATAAACTTTAAAACTTTGAATAAAATGCAATACAGATTTTATAATATATGGTTGCGATTTGTGCCTTTTCATTTGTCCTCAATGTGTTTTATAATTACGAGCGCCTCTTATACTACACAAGTAATGCTCCATACAATTTTTAAACATCTAGGGATATATCTTCAAAAATATCAGCTGCAATGTTATGATACGTTGTCACTACACATCCTCCCACTTAATTCTTTAAATGTTTGAAGTATAAGTAAGTCATTTACATAGGTTTCTAGTTACACTCAGTATGATCTTTTATACTAAGGGTATATATTTCAAAAATTGAGTCAGGTTCTTTAAAACTACACTTCTTTCAAAGTAGGGGCACAGTCTCATACATATTTTTTTTAATCGGTACTGGACAAACTTTCTATAACCTTCTTGTCTGAACTTTGTTGACAAGCTTTTACGAGTGAGAATAAAAATGATGTTCTTTCAATGAGAAAATTAGACTTTCAGCACACATACATGTATGTGTGTATATTTTCAGGACATCTTGACCTTTGACCTACACGTGTGATATTGATCTTTGACCTACAGAATTTGGTCTTATGCCCATCACGTCAGATCAATGTGATGAACACCGAGAAAAGTTATTCTAAAATCCAGCCATAAATGACACACATCTGGCAAGGAAACAGTGTCCCGTTTGTTCAATAATAAGGTGCTCAGGAATGTCTTCCTGGAACAGACGTGTAACCGTAGTGGATTCGATTAAATGGTGCGAATTGTACACCATACTTTAAATTTTCTTTTATAAATAAACGTCAAATTCTTCGAAAACGAGATTTGTGTGACCTTTTTCAAAATTATATCACGTTTCTTCACGGATGCTTACAGTAAAAGGTTTTAATCGTTTTTTGGCAATGTTTTTGGTGTTTTGTCACAAAAATGTCCATAATTTGCTCTACAAAAATGAAAATATTTTTTACTTTTCTGAGGTTTCATATTGTCTACCAATATGGAAGTACTGTTTTGGTAGGTAGGCAATTATTATCCTGCATAAACCTTTCAGGTAATATTTGATGGGGTAACATACCTTCCCGGTCTTGCATATGTGCAGTTTAACCACTTCCTATACCTATATAAACAAAATTACAAGAACAATTATCACGTCATAACTTCTAAATTTCTAAAAGTAACATAAATTCCTTACATGTTTATATTCTGTGTCAGAAAAACCTTTCTGTCTTTAAGTTCATTATATCATCTGAGATCTAATGCAAGTATGTAAGTGGGGTATCGGCCTCATACATCGGCCTCTGTAGGAAAGACCTGCGCACGGGCTTCTCAAAACACCTCAAGCTATTCGCGCTCTCGGTGTTCACAAGAAGCTCGTGCATAGGTCTTTCCTGTAGAGGAAGACCTTGTACTCGGTCGATATCCTTTACGTATACATTTAAGTAAATTATAAATTTAACATAATTATAGCAGATATTCTATGACGTCTGAAAATAACTTAATAATTATTATGTGCGAAAATTATTTCTGTAATATTATAAAAAAAATCCTATTCAAAATTCCTTTTAGACTTGAAAGCCAACATTGTTTCATTCTTTTTTTGACATTGTGTTATAATTTTGTTATAGAAGTTTGCCTGTTTAAACCGTTAGCATAGATGGCGTATGATTGTATTATTTCACACGATTATTACAAAATAAGTAATCAAATACATGTAGTAGGATAACGAAATAATTGCAAAACTATACATAAATTGTTATAAAACTAAAAAGACAATTGGTGAATTTCAGTGCATGTTAAATCAACTTATTATAAATCAGTTTGCTATACAAATAATTCCTACTGGTAAAGAACATGTAACATATGTTTAACGATCACATTTTGCTTGTCCCGATGAGATCGCTATTCTTCTTTTTAAAAACAGAGTACGAAGTAAGCAATGATTGTATATGAAGCAATCTCCATTGCATGATTAGACTTCTTATTGAAACGAAATAGATTAGCAATTTGAATTGTGTATGCTTGCCAGATTTTCACTACGCAGCTGCGTATCTGCGTAAAGGCAGCTACACGCCTGGAGGATATTACACGAGTGTTTTTTTCATATTGAATTTATCAAACGAATTGAATAAAATAATAAAATGCAAGGCTCTGTCGATCATTTTATCAATTTTATAAAAAGGATTTAAAGATATTAAAGTGGAAAGTCACACACATAATATTCTTTTTATCACATTTGTCGAAACATATTTTTTTTTGCTTTCTTTTACTATATAAACAAGCAAATTCGATGAATTGGTATCCCCCGCCGAAAGGGTCTGTGGTGAGGAACGGCAAAAAAATATATCCAGCAAAAAGTTAAGAATGTTACAAAGAAGCAAATAATTTCATTAGTCAAATGTACAAATGTGTGAATTTTTAGACAATTAAAGGGCAATAACTCTGAAGTTACAAAAGAAATCCATACAAAATTGTCTGTGCACAACCACATTATAGTGCTCTAAATTCTGTTAAAGTTTCATAGTTCTAGGTCAAATATATCAAAAGTTATGATGCAGAAATTGCCATATTTATAGTACCCTATATAGTTAACACTAGAAACTTCTAAGGGCCATAACTCTGGTGTTACTTGGGCAATCTGTCTGAAACTTGATGGGCCCCATAACCTCATAGTGGTGAACATGTATATGAAGTTTGTTTGAAAAAAATCTAAAATAAGGAATGATTTATTTTTTTTGTGGGGGGGGGGGGGGGGGGGGGGGGGGGGGGGGGGGGGGGGGGGGGGGAGGTGTGTGATCAAGGTAAGGGGGTGACCAGGTGTGGGTACACAACTTCACATGTTTACAATAAATGTTCATGGAAAAGAATGAAAGAAATTTAATGAAATTTTACCAAATGGTAAGTTTGTTATGTACAAATATGTGGATTTTTATATAATTAAAGGGCAATAACTCTTAATTATGTCTCCCCCAGGAGACATATTGTTTTTGCCCTGTCCGTCCGTCCGTACGTCACACTTCATTTCCGAGCAATAACTGGAGAACCATTTGACCTAGAACCTTCAAACTTCATAGGGTTGTAGGGCTGCTGGAGTAGACGACCCCTATTGTTTTTGGGGTCACTCCGTCAAAGGTCAAGGTCACAGGGTCCTGAACATTGAAAACCATTTCCGATCAATAACTAGAGAACCACTTGACCCAGAATGTTGAAACTTCATAGGCTGATTGATCATGAAGAGTAGATGACCCCTATTGATTTTGGGGTCACTCCGTCAAAGGTCAAGGTCACAGGGGCCTGAACATTGAAAACCATTTCCGATCAATAACTAGAGAACCACTTGACCCAGAATGTTGAAACTTCATAGGATGATTGGTCATGAAGAGTAGATGACCCCTATCGATTTTGGGGTCACTCCGTCAAAGGTCAAGGTCACAGGGGCCTGAACATTGAAAACCATTTCCAATCAATAACTAGAGAACCACTTGACCCAGAATGTTGGAACTTCATAGGATGATTGGTCATGAAGAGTAGATGACCCCTATTGATTTTGGGGTCACTCCGTCAAAGGTCAAGGTCACAGGGGCCTGAACATGGAAAACCATTTCCGATCAATAACTAGAGAACCACTTGACCCAGAATGTTGAAACTTCATAGGATGATTGTACATGGAAAGTAGATGACCCCTATCGATTTTGGGGTCACTCCATTAAAGGTCAAGGTCACAGGGGCCTGAACATTGAAAACCATTTCCGGTCAATAACTTGAGAACCACTTGACCCAGAATGTTGAAGCTTAATAGGATGATTGGTCATGCAGAGTAGATGACCCCTAACGATTATGGGGTCACTCTGTGAAAGGTCAAGGTCACAGGGGCCCGAACATTGAAAACCATTTCCGGTCAGTAACTTGACAACCACTTGACCCAGAATGATGAAACTTCATAGGATGATTGGTCATGCAGAGTAGATTACCCCTAACGATTTTAGGGTCACTCTGTTAAAGGACAAGGCCACAGGGGCCTGAACATGGAAAACCATTTCCAATCAATAACTTGAGAACCTCTCGACCCAGAATGTTGAAACTTCATAGGATGATTATTCATGCAGAGTAAATGACCCCTATTGTTTTTGGGGCCACTCCGTTAAAGGTCAAGGTCACAGGGGCCTGAACATTGATAACCAGTTCTGATCAATAACTTGAGAACCACTTGACCCAGAATGTTGAAACTTCATAGGATGATTGAACATGCAGAGTAGATGACCCCTATTGATTTTGGGGTCAGTCTGTTAAAGGTCAAGGTCACAGTGGCCTGTTCATGTAAAATCATTTTTTGGAAATAACTTGAGAACCACTTGACCTACGATGTTGAAACTTAATAGGTTGATTGGACATGCAGAGTAGATGACCCCTATTTATTTTGAGGTCACTTGATCAAAGGTCAAGGTCACAGGAGCCTGAACAGTGACTTGAGAACCACTAGGCCAAGAGTGTTGAAATTTAGCAGGATGACTGGACATGCCAAGTAGATGATCCCTATTGCAGCCAACCATCAGTGTCTCTTTGATTTTTGCTCCTGACCCCTATTGACTTCTTGCCTATAGGACTTTGCATTGGGGGAGACATGCGCTTTTTTACAAAAGCATTTTCTAGTTTACACATGAATCCGAATGAAACTGTGTGTACACAACCACATTATGGTGATCTAAATTCTGTTTAAGTTTCATAGTTCTAGGTCAAATATATCAAAAGTCATGATGCAGAAATTGCCATATTTATAGTACCCTATATAGTTAACACTAGAAACTTCTAAGGGCCATAACTCTGGTGTTACTTGGGCAATCTGACTGAAACTTGACGGGCCGCAAGAACTCATAGTGGTGAACATGTATATGAAGTTTTAAATAAATATTCCCAACCATTTCCTAGATATGGCTCCGGACGGATGGAAAGACGTACGGAAGGACGGACGGACAAAGCCAAAACTATATCCCTCCGACTTTCGTCGGGGGGATAACAAATCAATTTGACCAACGCCTCGTATACTATATACGACGTCGACGTCAAAGCTTATTACACTGTAGTGCATTATAGTTCAAACATCGTTTTTATCCAATGACAAGCGAGGGATTTTCAAAAAAGTAACCAACTTAATTTCATATTGTTTCATAACTGAAGAATCTGATCCACTTAATCATGAAGTAGTTCAAAATTAATGAGTATTTATTGTTCCGCCTACTATGGATTTCCCACATTCTAGGAGGTGGAGCAATTACCAAAAGCAGTGACTGCATACAAGAAATAATGTGTCTATGTAATAAACGGACCAAATAGATAAATGAGCCGTGCCATATGGGAAAACCAACATAGTGGGTTTGCGACCAGCATGGATCCAGACCAGCCTGCGCATCCGCAAAGTCTGGTCAGAATCCATGCTGTTTGCTAGCAGTTTCTCTAATTACAGTAGGCTTTGAAAGCGAACAGCATGGATCCTGACCAGACGTCTGGCGCAGCTCAAATATCAAATTATGTTTTAGTTTCATTTTAATACAAGCTGTACTTTCATAGTTCAAGTTTGACCTTTCTTCACCTTTCACTACCTCTACTGGTCTAAAAATAAACCAGGGTGCACTTAGTTTCTACTTTGTCTTGTTTTATTTATACATGTAGTTGCTTAAATTGTACTGTTAGATCATTACGAGTTAAACCTGCATATTATATTTCCATTGAATAAGAATATAAAATTGTGTTCCACAAACTACTCGATAAGACTTAGCTGTCTACTATGTATTTATGATGTAAACTAAATTAAAATCTTCCAGCACTGGATCAACTGCTGTTTTGCTAAAGGTTGGCACTAAAATGACCTTGTATAAAGTTGTAGTAAACATGTACTTCTCCATCATAAGTGAAGATAAGATTAGCCAATGAATTAACAGAAGGCATGGTTAGTTTACTTCAGAGAGAGCTTTTTGCAGTTTTGACCATTCAATTAAATGAAACGGGCCATTAAACTATAAGCCGGTTATAGATACACTTATTGAACTTCTAAATGCATTAAGTTTTGCCTTCACTACGCTATGCTCCGTTTCGTCAAACTTAATTGCATTAGAAGTTCAATAAATGATCTATAACCTATACTTATCGTTTTTATTTAATATGCTTTTTTCTGTTAAAACACTCTTACGCTAGAATGACGTCACGTTCGTGAGTGATCAATGCCACTTTTTCGTCTTTATTACAAGACTTTGGGTTCTCTGTGCTTTCAAAAACGTCAGCGTTAAGGGGGCGAAGTGCCACAGTCAGCCATTTCAAACATTCGCGGCATGTTTACATTTTACATCTGGCATATACATGATACATGAAAGGTTATAAACGGTTCAACGAAGTAGGTCTGCGGTCGGCTTTTTGTGGGGGACATCTTCTCATTTTGAGATATTAAAAGAACTCAAGAATTCAGCTGTGATCGATAGGAATTTAATGCCTAACCCCACTTAAGCATCGATTCTTAATGCAGTTTTCGAAATTATAGACTTTTTATTTTTTTAAAATGACGCACGTGCGTATTTGCGTATGCCTAGTTACGCGCCTGCACTCGCGCACACGCTTCCAAACAAATTTGCAGCAAAGTGTTTACCCTTTTCTTCGGCAGTTTTAATAACTTTCAATTTAAAAGCAGGCACAGCAGCGTGTCAAACCACTGACATTGTGTATTGCGCTATTAGCTACCCACATGTACTAAGGAAAATGTTATCGGAGTACACAGCAGTTTGGGTCATGACGTAATGTGTAATGTCGCGAGCGTGTCAAAAAGCCAGACATGGAATACATGAGGTACCGTATTTAAATGCATAAAAGACACACTGCATTAAATTGGATGCCAAATAATTACGTTTTGGGGGGATCAAACAACACAGAAACACTTTAGTTTATAGTTAGTTTGAACGATGTTTTTAAGTTTTGTAAAAATTTTCATTTTTTATTTTTTTTACCTCAAATGAACGCTCCCTCTTTGGAAAATGTAA
The DNA here is from genome assembly GCF_021730395.1 of Mercenaria mercenaria. NCBI lineage: Eukaryota > Metazoa > Mollusca > Bivalvia > Venerida > Veneridae > Mercenaria > Mercenaria mercenaria. Next base: position 32,708,971 of record NC_069373.1, on the reverse strand, counting down.
CGCCCCCAGGGGCGTTTATTCGGGAAAATACGGTAAATAAATGATTTATATTTATCTGTATAAAAAATATTTATCCAAAATTACTGGGGAAGAGGGTGTTTTTTGCGCATGCTCACTGTCGCCACATGGAGGCCTGACATTGGGTCACTTTTCATTACTTGATCAGGAATGACTGTTGCAGCTTTTTGGAGAAAGTTTCAATATAATACTACGAAGAAAATTTTGTAAATGACAAAGTGTTTGAATTTATCATCAGTCAACCTGCTTACAGTCCCCATTTTACTAATACTAATCTACATACTAAAGTCCATGTGAAATAACGTACTGTTTTGAATGAAACCACAAAATTGTAAACTAATTCATGGTGAATATAACTTTAAATGCGTGAAATTACATACCTTTGTTTGGTTTGAAATAATTGATTTTCATAATAAAACCTCTTCAGACGGTATGTTTGTATTTGCTGTTTGTATTGCCTAGTTACGATTACTTCCTCTTCCTGTTTAAACAAGAGGATAACTCAACATTTTTCTGAATTTAATAGCCAAACTCCAACGCAGTGATCTCCCTTGCCGCTTCACTCATTGATCACTGCCAACACAATGTTTTTAGCTAAAATTCAGCTAAGTGGACTTTTTTAGTTATATGATTATTTAGTTATTTCACAGGAGTCTGAAATTCTATCTATCCAAAATTACTGGGGAAGAGTGTGTTTTTTGCGCATGCTCACTGTCGCCACATGGAGGCCTGACATTGGGTCACTTTTCATTTCTTGATCAGGAATGACTGTTGCAGCTTTTTGGAGAAAGTTTCAATATAATACTACGAAGAAAATTTGGTAAATGACAAAGTGTTTGAATTTATCATCAGTCAACCTGCTTACAGTCCCCATTTTACTAATACTAATCTACATACTAAAGTCCATGTGAAATAACGTACTGTTTTGAATGAAACCACAAAATTGTAAACTAATTCATGGTGAATATAACTTTAAATGCGTGAAATTACATACCTTTGTTTGGTTTGAAATAATTGATTTTTATAATAAAACCTCTTCAGACGGTATGTTTGTATTTGCTGTTTGTATTGCCTAGTTACGATTACTTCCTCTTCCTGTTTAAACAAGAGGATAACTCAACATTTTTCTGAATTTAATAGCCAAACTCCAACGCAGTGATCTCCCTTGCCACTTCACTCATTGATCACTGCCAACACAATGTTTTTAGCTAAAATTCAGCTAAGTGGACTTTTTTAGTTATATGATTATTTAGTTATTTCACAGGAGTCTGAAATTCTATCTACCGTATTTTAGTGTGTATAGGTCGCACTTTTTCTACCCATTTTGCTGCCTGAAAAAGTTCCTGCGACCTATACGACAGAACATTGCCAGCAGTTTTTTTTTCGGGCCAATTTTCTGACCGTAGCTCTCGCAAAATTACGTGCATCTGTTACGAACGAACAAAATGGATAAAAAATATCAATATCGGCGGCTTTTCAACCAATAGCGGTTACTTTCAATAAAATATATCGTAAATAACCCATACAGACTATTAAAATTACGAATGACTTTAATTCAAAGATGTTTTTGCAGTCTGAATTACGTTTGTTTCTACTTTCGTTTTACTGGACGCCATTGACATGTACTCCGGGTTGGATAAAATCCGGACAGATCCGTCCTCCATTCCAAACATTGTTTATACTAATTCTTAGTGTATTAAAAAGCTTGAATGATTATTTTTTACTTTTGATTTTTAAATAAAAGAAAAAAATCCAAAAACAGATATTTTGTTAATCTTTTTACTCAGAATCAAAAGAACGCGGTTAATTACATGACACGGAAAGGTGTTATAATTGCTGTGCAAACAATTCACACTTAAACTTGCATGATAACAGACGTCTGCTGCCAATTAGTGTCAAAAAGCCGCTTTTCTTTGATGTAGTCTGTTACCGATACTACTGTTGGTACGAAACGGCTGGGAACGAAAATAACACAGTCCGATTTCCACCAATCAGGTTCTGATAATAATTCAGTCCGCGGCATCAATATGGCCGCCGCCATAACTTTTTTGCCGGTAAATATTAAATATTGCTGGGGAAAAAATCCGAAATTTAACTGCGACTAATACGCTAGAAGTTAAATTTTCCGACCATTTCCAGAGGAAAAATTAGATGCGGACTGTACATTACCGCGACCTATACACACCAAAATACGGTATCCAAAATTACTGGGGAAGAGGGTGTTTTTTGCGCATGCTCACTGTCGCCACATGGAGGCCTGACATTGGGTCACTTTTCATTACTTGATCAGGAATGACTGTTACAGCTTTTTGGAGAAAGTTTCAATATAATACTACGAAGAAAATTTTGTAAATGACAAAGTGTTTGAATTTATCATCAGTCAACCTGCTTACAGTCCCCATTTTACTAATACTAATCTACATACTAAAGTCCATGTGAAATAACGTACTGTTTTGAATGAAACCACAAAATTGTAAACTAATTCATGGTGAATAAAACTTTAAATGCGTGAAATTACATACCTTTGTTTGGTTTGAAATAATTGATTTTTATAATAAAACCTCTTCAGACGGTATGTTTGTATTTGCTGTTTGTATTGCCTAGTTACGATTACTTCCTCTTCCTGTTTAAACAAGAGGATAACTCAACATTTTTCTGAATTTAATAGCCAAACTCCAACGCAGTGATCTCCCTTGCCGCTTCACTCATTGATCACTGCCAACACAATGTTTTTAGCTAAAATTCAGCTAAGTGGACTTTTTTAGTTATATGATTATTTAGTTATTTCACAGGAGTCTGAAATTCTATCTATCCAAAATTACTGGGGAAGAGGGTGTTTTTTGCGCATGCTCACTGTCGCCACATGGAGGCCTGACATTGGGTCACTTTTCATTACTGATCAGGAATGACTGTTGCAGCGTTTTGGAGAAAGTTTCAATATAATACTACGAAGAAAATTTTGTAAATGACAAAGTGTTCGAATTTATCATCAGTCAACCTGCTTACAGTCCCCATTTTACTAATACTAATCTACATACTAAAGTCCATGTGAAATAACGTACTGTTTTGAATGAAACCACAAAATTGTAAACTAATTCATGGTGAATATAACTTTAAATGCGTGAAATTACATACCTTTGTTTGGTTTGAAATAATTGATTTTTATAATAAAACCTCTTCAGACGGTATGTTTGTATTTGCTGTTTGTATTGCCTAGTTACGATTACTTCCTCTTCCTGTTTAAACAAGAGGATAACTCAACATTTTTCTGAATTTAATAGCCAAACTCCAACGCAGTGATCTCCCTTGCCGCTTCACTCATTGATCACTGCCAACACAATGTTTTTAGCTAAAATTCAGCTAAGTGGACTTTTTTAGTTATATGATTATTTAGTTATTATACAGGAGTCTGAAATTCTATCTATATATATAAAATAAACATTATATATTTTATATAATTATATAGGGGGAATTTTTATTGATAGAATTTCAGACTCCTGTGGTTATTTTTTCCCCAATGTTTTCGAAGTTTACACTTCTTTTAGCACAGGGGAATGTTCCATCACGTTTTCGTCATCGTACCATCGTGCATCGCGGTTTAGGATTAAATAAAAAGTCACGATTGCCCAAACGGAACACCGTAATATAACCCAATTTTAGACCATGATTTTAAAAATTAGGAGACAAAAGCTAGCACCCACTTTACATTCCGGCAAAGATGGTCATGGTTAGCTCACCTGTCACGAAGTGACAAGGTGAGCTATTGTGACCGCTTGATGTCCGTCGTCCGTTGTGCGTCGTCCGTCAACAATTTCTAAAAAAATCTTCTTCTTGAAAACCACAGGGCAGAATTACACCAAACTTCACAGGAATGATCCTTGGGTGGTCCCCTTTCAAAATAGTTCAAAGAATTGAATTCCATGCAGAACTCTGGTTGCTATGGCAACCGAAAGGAAAAACTTAAAAAATCTTCTTGTCCAAAACCACAGGGCCTAGGGCTTTGATATCTGGTGTGTAGCATCATCTAGTAGTCCTCTACCAAATTTTTCAAATTATCCACCTAGGGTCAAATATGGCCCCGCCCCGGTCACATGGTTTATATAGACTTATATAGGGAAAACTTTGAAAATCTTCTTGTACAAAACCACATGGCCTATATATAGGGCTTTGATATTTGGTATGTATCATCTTCTAGTGGTCCTCTACCAAGATTGTTCAAATTATCCCCCTAGGGTCAAATATGGCTCCGCCCCGGGGGTCCCAAGTTTTATATAGACTTATATAGGAAAAAAAGTTTAAAAATCTTCTTGTCTGAAACCACAACACTTAGACCTTTGATATTTGGTTTGTAGCATTGTCTTATGGTCTTCATTAGCTCAGATTTCCGCATTGCATTTCAAGAAGCGGAGAAAATGCGGAAAAGTTGCGTAAACCTTCAGTTTCTCTGCAGAAAAAAATTTTTGTTTTACGGAGAATCTGCAGATATGTGGAGAACATGCGGAATAATGTCACTTAAACATTTCTCAGTTGCGGAAATTCTGACTCTGACTATTTCATGATGCGGAGAAGTTATACTTACACATTTTCAGTTGTGGAAATCTTGACTCTGACGGCCTCTGTGCATTATTTTATCACAAGCGGGCACCTGGGTAGAACCATCGACCTTCCGTAAGCCAGATGGATGGCTTCCTCACATGAAGAATTCAACGCCAAGAGTGAGGCTCGAACCCACATCGATGAGGGGCAAGTGATTTGAAGCCTGAGCGATTTTAACCACTCGGCCGCGGAGGCCCCTAGAAAAAAGTTTGACTTGGGATTTGTTTTCGCTTAAAAAAATCTAATAAAGCATACAATCTGACATTTCTTCAGATCATTGTTTTGTAAGTCAATTAGATAAAGGAGAGATCGTGTTTGTATACAAGTCCGGTGTATTTGCTATTTTTAGAACTGATAAGACAGCGATAGGGTGGGCAGAAGCCGATCGTCCATGTTTTTTGTAAACGGTGATGTTTTTCTAACGGTCTACACTTTATTAAAACACAAATTACATCAATAATTTTTCCATGTTTTTTGTAAACGGTGATGTTTTTCTAACGGTCTACACTTTATTAAAACACAAATTACATCAATAATTTTTTTATCAATGCAAAGGTTATAAAACAAGCAATTTATTGATTACTTTTAATTGTTATTTTGAAATAAAATGAATTAATTATGAATGCTTAACTTACACTATTTTTCTAAAAGTTTTGAACATCACTACGCCGCTTTAAAAATTATATAAAACGGTTGTACAGTGAAAAAAAGATATTTGGATTCAAAAATATGAAAATTGTAAGTATTTCAAATCTTTTTGAATTTTGAAAATCCATAAATGAGCAAAACAGTTATTAAAAATTCTGATTCCATATGCAAACAGTGTAAAAAACATTTGTTTTGCCAACCACCAGATAAACAGATGTTAGCGCGTGACGTCACAGTGATCACTCCTATTACAAGATATATTAAAAACATTTGGAGTAATTTTAATGCCAAGTATTACAGATCACTAAGCGTAAAACACCTATACCAACACAGTACCTTTTACACAAAACCATCTTACAAACAGTACCATCTGCAAAATACCTATATCACACAACCTTACATGGAATGACCACATTGACAACATCACCAAAAAAGCAAATCAAACATTGGGTTTCCTAAGACGTAACATCAAAGTGCACTCAGAAGGGTTAAAATCACAAGCATACAAAACACTTGTACGGCCCCAGCTGGAGTACAGTTCCTCTGTGTGGTCCCCCCACTCTGAAACTCTTATTGATCAGCTTGAGTCTGTGCAGCGCAGGGCTGCACGCTGGGCCAAGCGCGATTACGGCCGTACATCCAGTGTAGAAAACATGCTGACTTCCCTAAATTGGCGACGCCTTGCACTCCGTCGCATTGACCAGTGCCTGGTTATGTTTTATAACATCTTGCATAACCAGGTCGCCATCCCACTACCGGACAACCTAACACCCAACACTAGATCTTCCAGAACCAGAACCACTCATTCCCAGGCATTCGTTCAAGTTTCACCCTCATCCAGCTATCATAAATTTTCATTCTTCCCTAGAACAGTATATCATTGGAATGCCTTGCCCTCAGATGTTGTCAACTCGTCTGGGCCAGTGTTCAGTCAGGCTGTAAGCCAGATTGAGCACATCTCACTTTAAATACACCTGCCCTATTTTTGACCTGTTTTTAACCATTCTCCATCTTTCTTTCTACTACTACTTTTTTTTACTCATTTTAACATTCTTGCTAGTTGACGCGCAAAGTCTAGGTCCCCAGCAGGGGTTTGACTATATGGAAGATAGATAGATAAAAGTGCGGCGTTTGGTCCCCAGATAAAGTAAAGGGTTTGCCCGAAACGAGAAAACAATGGGCAGAACTAAACAAACTGAACTTTAGGAAGGGGATAACTTGACCCTTCTAGTACCTTTAAATTAGTTCAGTTTGTCGATCATCTATTTATTACATTAACAGTTATTCAACCATTTTTACGAATAATTCACAACATGGTATTCACATTGTTCTGACATTAAAAGGATGTGAATTTTGTTCTAGAAAGCGGCATGAATGCATTTGCTGAGTTTGATAGTGTATACAGCTGGAACTTTTGCTTAGAATAATCTTGTGTTTCAGATAAATTAAATTTAGACTGCTGTATTTATCATCAGATTAAATTAATGTCCACTTGCATAATTGTGCCTATTTTTAATTCATTTAATGTTTTAATTAAATTTCAGGCATTTAAATATGCTTCACTGTATGAGCTTGTGTGTGAAAATATATTTAACTAAAATTAAATAAAAAACATAATTTTAAAGATTTTGAATATGATATAAGCTCACATTAGAGCGAAATGTTTTTGGCAAGCTATTGTGACCACCCCATGTCCGTCATCAAACTTTCATTCTAATTAAAGCTTGTTGTATTTAGAAATGAAAATTCTCTTAATTTTCCGCAGCTTCTTCACATTCATATTAATTGCTACAGATTTCCTCGGCTCAATACTCAGCATTCCGCATTGATTGCAGAACTTTTCTGATACCTGATTTTTTTCCCAATTTCCGCATGTTTTTCCGCATTCGGTGGCTCAATACTCTGCATTAATTGCGTAACTTTTCCGATTTTGATCTTCACTTAAACCAAGGAATATACTGCATCTGGAATCAAGTGTTATTGAATAATTTGAATCACGCCTCATAAGAGTTGTAATTCATATTATAGTGATCACCCAATCTGCCCGTTATTATACCTTTTGTTCATTTCTGCTTTCTTCCCTGGAAAATCGAGGCAAAGAAACTGGGAAATTTACACATAAAATGCGGATAATACTCCGCTATCGCATTCCGCAGATTCTCCGCATTCTGGTTAATTGCTGCGGATTTCCTCGGCTCAATACTCCGCATTGATCGCGGAACTTTTTCCGATACCTGATTCTCTCCCAATTTCCGTATTTTTTCCGCATTCTAGTTTTGTTGCGGATTTCCGCGGCTCAATATTCCACTTTTTTTACGCATAACTTGCAGAAATAGTCCTGCGGAGGAATTGCGGAATTCCGCATTATTTGCCGAGATCTGAGCTAAGGGAACCAAAATTGTTCAAACTGTACCCCTGGGGTGAAAAGAGGCCCTGCCCTGGGGCTCCTAAGTTTTATAAAGACTTATAAAGGAAAAAAACTTTTAAAATCTTCTTGTCTGAAACCATACAACCTATGCTTTTGATATTTGGCATAATGCATTGTCTAGTAGTCCTCTACCAAAATTGATCAAATTATGCCCCTGGGGTCAAAAAAGGTCCACCCTGGGGTTACTTAGTTACTATGTGAGTTATGTAGGAAAAAATAATTAAAAATCATTTGATCCTATTTCCAAGACTGTTTAATTATAATTACCTGATGACCCCAAGTAATATGATGTCACTTGACTGTGACCTTGACCTACTGACCTACTTCCTTGTTTTTTAAGATACAGCCTTGAAATTTTGATGACATATACAGTTTTGCACACCAATCATAAAACTGAATTTCATTGACCATGAATGTGACCTACTGACTTTCTTAATATTTTATCACCAGTTTGATCTTTGAAACATGTAGCTCATATTACTCAGGTGAGCGATCCAGGGTCATCATGACCCTCTTGTTTATATTTTATTGTGGAAAAATGACGATATGTCTGTGTGTATGTTAGTATGTTGAGTTACGTGCCTGCCATGTGCATTATAGATCTACTCCGGTCATACTGGCCAGTCGCTTTCAGAAGAAGCTACAAGTTCTATTTCTTTTCCCAGAATCTTCACCTTTGGTGAGATTCAACTGACCTGCACAAAAGGAAGTGGATTCCCTTTTTCACATCCTCCCGCTGAATACCTTCAGAATTGGTTGTGCTACGCCTCGAACCTCTATATATGTAATAAAATAGGCATGTTAAAATGTACCAAAAGCTATTACCAAACATTCACAAGGAATGCATTTTTCATTCGTGTAACATTCGGATCCCGAATTAAAATTCGCGCTCTTCGCAACATCATTTCGTACTTGGGCACTTACAACCGGAGCAAAAACATCCACAAGAAAAGTTTACACCCTACGTTTTCTGGCGATTTTATGTTTAATTTCCTACAATATAAATTCTTTTTTTTTCCAAACCTAATATGATTTCAAAGCAATTGGTTTAGATTCAAAATAAACCGACGAATTTGTTGGTGCCAAAAGCAAAATCACTTGAAACTTAATTATTTATCATTTTAGTTTATATCATATGTATTTCATTTTATCAAAATATCATCAATTGATGGGATAACAGTGGGGTTTATTTTCACTAATTTTGAAGAATATGAAGTTGAAGCGTTATATCATAGATGATAGGTTATGCTGTGGGGTTATGTTGTTTCATGATCAATTGATGGAACTTCATTTATGCTGTAATCATCAATTGATATCTATTTGAATGTTCTTTTCAACCTGATGAGGTTTAATTCTAAGTTAATGTCACAAATAATGTACTGATGATTTGATACACATTTTGCACTTATCTCTGTTGTGAGTTATAATGATAGCCACCTTGTCATTGTATGAAAGAAGAACTTTTTTAGAGAAAACTAATGTCCTTTTCAGCATGAGAGCAACATTAGACGGGTTACTTTATAGGGAAAATGGTTTGAACATTTTTACATTTAATTTTACTCGAATAAGCATCAGCAAGAAGAATATTCTCCATACACTTCCCAAAAAGTAGGTCTTGTGACCTCCATCACAGAGAGACACATTACAAACAAACCACAAATCGGTATAAGTACCCGGGGTAGATCGCAGAGTAAACGGGTAATATTTTTTCTTTTAATTATTACAAAAGCGCAACAAAGTGTGTTTTTATCAAATATCCTACTTTTCTTGGGGGATCCCCCACAAACCCTCCTATGGGGGAGTGTGGGACCTCCCTAACTAACCCCGCTGACTGCTGTCACTTTGCCTTACCACTCAAATTTACCCAGCAACCATGAACAAACGCGCGTACTCAATTGCCTCCGTAAAATTTAGTCTCTCGCTACGGCCATGGACATTTTCTAAAACTAACACCCGGGCTTTGAATTAAGGCCCCTTTTATCATATAATAAATAAAATAAAATCTTTTACATCTTTATCCTAGATCTAGACTGGATGTGTTCCAATTAAGTAATTAGTGTACTATATTATATAGTGGATGTGTTCCAATTAAGTAATTAGTGTACTATATTATATAGTACACTAATTACTTAATTGGAACACATCCAGTCTAGATCTAGGATAAAGATGTAAAAGAAGAAATAATTTTTTTTTAGAAATGGTAAAATTATGTGGATTCACGGGCGTACTGGCGTATAGGTAGCTACGGGCCTGATTGTTGGAGATAATACTGGTAGCAATGTGATCTTTTATCACAGGCTTTTGTTGGGGAAAGAGTATTTCTGACACTTAATTTGTCAAGAGGTTGCCATGACTAAGTCCCTGAATCACTTGCTCCTTGCCACTGTGGGATCAGTATCTAGCTTAGGATGTAGAAATAAGCAAATAATAGTCGAACATCTCTGTTAATGTCAAAGCTTTTAATTTGAAACTTAAAATATTTATTTACTATTATTAATTAAAGTCTACGGGGCCTCCATGGCTGAGTGATTAAAGACTTAAGATCACTTGCCCCTCATCGGTGTGGGTTTGAGCCTCACTCTGGGCATTGAATTCTTCATGTGAGGAAGCCATCCAGCTGGCTTTTCCAGAAAGTCGGTGGTTCTACCCAGGTGCCCCCTCGTGATGAAATAATGCACGGAGGGGCACCTGGGGTCTTCCTCCACCATCAAAGCTGGAAAGTTGCATATAACATATAATATTGTCTGTGCAATGTTAAACCAAACAAAAAAATAATAATTAAAGTCTACACCAGGAAAAACAGTCCCCATAACTCATGATTTGAATTTTGACAGAGTTATGCCCCTTTTTAACTTAGAATTTTTTGGTTAAAGTTTTATAAAGCTTTTACTGGCAAAGCTCTAATGCAGTGTCAAGCACTGAGAAAAGTTAAGCGTGCTGTGTTATGGAAAGCTCTTGTTTCGTAAAAAATAGTTTATCTACGGCAAGTCTTGAGTACTACTACCAGCATTTCGAGGGAATGTTGTCACGAGTTGTTATTATGTCTCCCCCAGGAGACATATTGTTTTTGCCCTGTCCGTCCGTCCGTCCGTACGTCACACTTCATTTCCGAGCAATAACTGGAGAACCATTTGACCTAGAACCTTCAAACTTCATAGGGTTGTAGGGCTGCTGGAGTAGACGACCCCTATTGTTTTTGGGGTCACTCCATCAAAGGTCAAGGTCACAGGGGCCTGAACATTGAAAACCATTTCCGATCAATAACTAGAGAACCACTTGACCCAGAATGTTGAAACTTCATAGGATGATTGGTCATGAAGAGTAGATGACCCCTATTGATTTTGGGGTCACTCCGTCAAAGGTCAAGGTCACAGGGGCCTGAACATTGAAAACCATTTCCGATCAATAACTAGAGAACCACTTGACCCAGAATGTTGAAACTTCATAGGATGATTGTTCATGAAGAGTAGATGACCCCTATTGATTTTGGGGTCACTCCGTCAAAGGTCAAGGTCACAGGGGCCTGAACATTGAAAACCATTTCCGATCAATAACTAGAGAACCACTTGACCCAGAATGTTGAAACTTCATAGGATGATTGGTCATGAAGAGTAGATGACCCCTATTGATTTTGGGGTCACTCCATCAAAGGTCAAGGTCACAGGGGCCTGAACGTTGAAAACCATTTCCGATCAATAACTAGAGAACCACTTGACCCAGAATGTTGAAACTTCATAGGATGATTGTTCATGAAGAGTAGATGACCCCTATTGATTTTGGGGTCACTCCGTCAAAGGTCAAGGTCACAGGGGCCTGAACATTGAAAACCATTTCCGATCAATAACTAGAGAACCACTTGACCCAGAATGTTGAAACTTCATAGGATGATTGGTCATGAAGAGTAGATGACCCCTATTGATTTTGGGGTCACTCCGTCAAAGGTCAAGGTCACAGGGCCTGAACATTGAAAACCATTTCCGATCAATAACTAGAGAACCACTTGACCCAGAATGTTGAAACTTCATAGGATGATTGGTCATGAAGAGTAGATGACCCCTATTGATTTTGGGGTCTCTCCATTAAAGGTCAAGGTCACAGGGGCCTGAACATGGAAAACCACTTCCGATCAATAACTAGAGAACCACTTGACCCAGAATGTTGAAACTTCATAGGATGATTGTACATGCAATGTAGATGACCCCTATCGATTTTGGGGTCACTCCATTAAAGGTCAAGGTCACAGGGGCCTGAACATTGAAAACCATTTCCGATCAATAACTAGAGAACCACTTGACCCAGAATGTTGAAAGTTCATAGGATGATTGGTCATGCAGAGTAGATGACCCCTAACGATTTTAGGGTCACTCTGTTAAAGGTCAAGGCCACAGGGGCCTGAACATGGAAAACCATTTCCAATCAGTAAGTTGAGAACCTCTCGACCCAGAATGTTGAAACTTCATAGGATGATTGTTCATGCAGAGTAAATGACCCCTATTGTTTATGCGGTCACTCCGTTAAAGGTCAAGGTCACAGAGGCCTGAACATTGATAACCATTTCCGATCAATAACTTGAGAACCACTTGACCCAGAATGTTGAAACTTCATAGGATGATTGAACATGCAGAATAGATGACCCCATATTGATTTTGGGGTCAGTCTATTAAAGGTCAAGGTCACAGTGGCCTGTTCATGTATAATCATTTTTTGGAAATAACTTGAGAACCACTTGACCTACAATGTTGAAACTTAATAGGATGATTGGACATGCAGAGTAGATGACCCCTATTTATTTTGAGGTCACTTGATCAAAGGTCAAGGTCACAGGAGCTTGAACAGTGACTTGAGAACCACTAGGCCAAGAGTGTTGAAATTTAGCGGGATGACTGGACATGCCAAGTAGATGATCCCTATTGCAGCCAACCATCAGTGTCTCTATGACTTTCGCTCCTGACCCCTATTGACTTCTTGCCTATAGGACTTTGCATTGGGGGAGACATGCGCTTTTTTACAAAAGCATTTTCTAGTTTACATTGATTTCTTATCAAATAATTGAGAAGAGTCAGTTTCCAGTAATTCTTTTCCTGTTACGATCACGCTACGAGGTCCCTGTTATGATCACGCTACGAGGTCCCTGTTTAATAAACAAGTCACAAGATGTTTCATTTGTTTTATGTGCAACCGCGTCTGCAATGATTATCATTGAGCTTTCTTGATTGACAGTTTGATTATCACGTTTTCTTCTCCAATCTTTATTATGATGTAATACGCATCTTGTGTCTTGTCAGACCTTTTCGTCTCTGATTGTTTAACATGATGGTGCAATAAGAAATGATATTGGTTTCAAAATAAGAGTTATTTTGACAGAAATTGGATAATGTAATTTAGAAATTGTTAATTGGTTATCAAAGCTATCTTGATAACTACATATTTATTTGTCCAGGAAAAGATTGCTTTTTGCTGTGAAGAGTTTAGATGGCATGATATCGTAGACTGCAGCAGCTTCAACCTTCATATTACTTCAAGCAATATTACTGCTTCAAGCTTTATCTCCTCTTCATGCATAGTGCTTCAGGTATCATTTTCTCTTCAAGCGTGTTGCTTCAAGATTATTTTCTCATTTTCTCTTCAAGCATATTGCTTCAAGCTTCATCACACTTGATTTTCTCTTCAAGCAAATAACTTGAAGCATTATTTTATCTTCAAGCATAATGCTTCTAGCTTCATTTTCTCTTCATGCATATTGCTTCAAGTTTCATTTTCTCTTCAAGCATAATTATTACTTCAAGCTTCGATTTTTTCTTCATCCATATTGCTTTGGGTTTCATTTTCTCTTCATGTCTGTTGCTTCAAACTTCATTTACTCTTCATGCATATTGCTTCAAGTTTCATTTTCTCTTCAAACAGTTTGCTTCAAGCTTCATCACACTTTATTTCTCTTCAAACATATAACTTAAGCCTTATTTACCCTTTTATGCATATTGCTTTAAGCTTGAATGACATCACACTTCATTTTCTCTTCAAGCATATTACATTATAACATACTACCTCCAATTAACACAGAGTACAACAATGAAATAAAATGTTATATGTAGTACAGGGTATCTTGAAAAAACTGACCAAACAAATGTTGAGCTTGATAGAAAATTCACTTTAAAGACTACTAAGAAACAAATGGGGATACTGGGAGTGCTGAAGTGTCACAGTTGTTACTTGTATTTGACAGTTCGTCAAAGTTATGTCTTTTCTTTGTCATTTGTTAATCAAAAGTCTTGAAGAATTCTCAGAGGAGTTTGTGTTAGTGTTGAAACAAATTTCTTTTCATGCAAAAGAGCTGTTATATTGCAAACTGGCTTTTGATAATGTACTATTGTGTTGTAGCAAATGTTGTTACATTGCACTGTCTTTATTTTTTGACTGTTTGTTTATCTGTCTGTGTGTCTATCCATGCATCTCAACAAATCTACTGCTCGGCTCGTATATATAAGTAGACATGGGCTCCGAGTGAGTGGAACTTGCTGTAGTATTTAATCTGCAGGCTGAGCATGATTTTGGCCAAAATATAATAATTTTCAATGAAAAACACTTTAAGGTAGCAGGGTACACTTTCGAATTTTGGCCCCCGTCAATTTTGTTATAAAGAGAACATCGTGATTTTGGATGCCTGTAAATTAAGGTGAGAGATAATGATTATTAATTCTTTAGAAAATTTATACAGCCGATACATGCAAAATTCTGATGTCAGTTGGAAAACTAACTGCTGGTAGCTTTGTATGATCAATGAGACACCATTTCGCGGAAAAATTCAATTCACGGAAGGGTTCTGTGCTTGTTGATTGATACTCTGGAACATTTTCGTTATTTTCCGAAAAAACGAGCTGGATGGGCCCCCATTCCGTTTATGTCCTGACGTTCAGTAAGGACTATTAAATTAAGAAATGCAATAAAATTGGACAGTGTTCTTGCAGCGGGATCATTGTAGACTGTTCAAAAGGTGCAAAATTGATGATTTTGGCACGCTATTTTTCATGGATGATGTAAACCTTTCGCTTTGATAACTTTCTTTATTCTTGTATGAGAATCCTGATCTTGCCATTAATTAAAAGCACAAAACATGCACGCAATTTATAAAATAGCCACCCAAATTTTGCTCATAGGGGAAGTGCAATATTGCGACTGGCTACATGTAAGACCGTCCGTGCCCAAAAGTTTCCCATCTAAGTGTACCTTGCTACCTAAGGTAGCAAGGTACACTTAGATAAGGTACACTTAGATGCGTGTAAAACTTTAACCAAAATTTTCTATCTCCAAAACTAATGCAGATATTGATTTGAAACTTCACATGTGTCTTCGGGGTTATAAAACTAGTTGATAGCAGCAAGTCCCATAACTCTGACCTTCATTTTGGCCAAATTATGCCCCCTTTTGGACTTAGAAAATTCTGGTTAAAGTTTTGCGTGCAAGTACATACAGCTATTTCTAAAGTGCATATAGTTTTGAAACTTATTTTTTCTTTTTCTAGATCAATTACCAACCTCACTGGGTCAAGTCCCATAACTCTGACATGTATTTTGAGCAAATTATGCCCCCTTTTGGACTTAGAAAATTTTGGTTGAAGTTTTACATGCAAGTTATTATCTCCAAAACTAATGCAGATATTGATTTGAAACTTCACGTGTCTTTGGGGTTATAAAACTAGTTGATAGCAGCAAGTCCTATAACTCTGACCTTCATTTTGGCCAAATTATGCCCCCTTTTGGACTTAGCAATTTCTGGTTAAAGTTTTGCGTGCAAGTACATACAGCTATTACTAAAAGGCATATAGATTTGAAACTTATTTTTTCTTTTTCTAGATCAATTACCAACCTCACTGGATCAAGTCCCATAACTCTGGCATGTATTTTGGGCAAATTATGCCCCCTTTTGGACTTAGAAAATTTTGGTTAAAGTTTTACATGCGAGTGTCTATCTCCATAACTAATGCAGATATTGAATTGAAACTACATGTGCCTTCGGGGTTATAAAACTAGTTGATAGCAGCAAGTCCCATAACTGATATGGGTGGTTTTCAAAATAATGAAGCAAAAGTGTGACATAGGGGTTAAAAATTCAAACTCATTTTTTATGGTGGTCACCTATTTTTTATGATAGCAAATACTTCAGAGTTGAAGGAAATAACTTTAGGAAAGTGTTGAGAAATGCCAATCAGAAAATATTTCAGCCTTTAATTCAAAAGTTCAGTGAATTTCCAGTAAGATGGGTGAAAAATGTTGCATGGTTTTATGACAAGGAAATATGTATAACAGTATTTTTTTCAACATAAATGATATGTAATGGGTGTATGTGTATGGTCTGAATCTTATTTAATCATATGTTTGTGGACATTGGTTTTTAAAATCACCCTTTCTGCACAAATCTGACATGAAAATAAAACTTTACCTAGAAAAGTTGTTGCTGAATGCAATATAACTAACATATAATTATAAAACCTATTTTTTTCTCACATTTTGCATGTTTATAAACCACATGCAAAATTTCAAGCATGTCCAGTAATTCTAATTTCTAGAATTGTCAACTCAAAATTGAGTTATTTTACAGATGCACAGGGGACACTTACTGAAGATTGTGTAATATTCATCCATTATTAGTTTTCTATTTATAAAAAGACTAATGGTAATCAACTTTAGACAAATGCTATTGAAAAATTAGTTTATTCCACAAAATAACTACAAAATCGAACATTTTCACTACAGAAACACGAAAATTCAACAGAATGTAATGCTTTAAATGAAAAATAAGTGACTTTAAACATAACTAACACGTTGAAATCATTTAGTTTACATGAACTGCTTATTCAGAGTAGAAAAATGACAAAATGCCATGCATGATAAAATGGAATAGTAAAATTCATACATACTTTTTAATTTTACTAAAAAGGGTGCACAGGGGACAAATTGTGTCAAAATATTTATTCATAGAATATGTTAATGGTAAGTAAAATTCTTTTAACTACACAATATTTACTAGTGAACATTTACATATGTAGGTAAACTTAAGAGCTTAAGATGCAATAAAATTGATGTTTTCACTTTTAAACTTGAAAATTGGCAACTTAAGAAAAAAATGCAAACAATGAATTTTAAATTGTCCAGGGTTTCTTATATAATGCTAAATTATCAAGTAATGCCTAAATTTTGCATTCACACTGCTAAGAATATAGAACTTCCACCACAAATTACTGGAATGCTATGATAATTGATATATGTAAAAAAAAGGGTGCACAGGGGACATCACTTTTGGCTTTGTGAATATTTAGCAGCCTGTAATATGTGAAGTTGAATGCTGCTTTTGTATCTATTGTAACTCCCTTTCAAGGAAAATAAAGTAAAATCCCATTTTACTTAAAGAATAAAAGAAATCTGACACTTAACAACTGAAAAGGTACACAGGGGACATTTTTAGGTGTATAGAAATTCATCAAGTTTCTGAGAAAGTTGATTTATTAAAGAAATAAATCATACTGTGTCTTCACAGCTGAAAGGATAAAGATCTTAGAAAAACATTAAGACTTTAGAAAAGTAATAAGGTTATGAAATTGTAGTGTTCAACATTTTAATTTAGTATTTTTTCCACTATTTTTTGTGAAGGGGGTTCCATCACAAGATGTGAAATCTTGGTAACAATAAGATGTATGTAATGAAAAAGAAGTATTTTATTTAAATGTGCAGAGTTTAAGTTACATAAAAAAGTCAAAGCTGTAACAATAAAGCATGATTTTAAAAAGTAAACCACAGTTGAAAACTATACTTCATGTAAAATGTCACACTTTTTTGGGTGCACAGGGGACAAAATTGGCTATATAATTTGATATAACTTTAAAACTGCTTGAGCCATCAAGATAAAATTGCACACACTTATTGATTACATTGATTTGGATATAATTTGCTCCAAAACAAATTCTAAAACTGAACTGAATTAAAGTAAGGTGAGGGAGAAGAAAAAGCTTCATTATTTTGAAAACCACCCATATGCATTTTGGTCAAATTATGCCCCCTTTTGAACTTAAAACTCTTTTGATATTTAACCTTTTTGGGTAATATTTTCCTGCTTCTGGGACAATATTTCGAATAGTCGAGCTTTGCTGTTTTACGGACAGCTCTTGTTATTTTGTGTTTTATAATTATTTACCAATAGTTTGATGTTTCTTTTATTAAAATTAATGGTAAAATGAGTTCTCTGCAAACGTTTTGGATAGTGGCTATCACTTTGAAATTTGTCTCTACTTAAGCTTGAGGAGATACCATAAGTTCTACAAAATTTATAAAAAACGGCACGGTAAAAGTTGTTAAAAAAATTGCAAAATAGTGCAAAACACCGTTACCTTTCAGAATATACCAGGCAAAGGCCATTTTGTAAACATTACTATTAGTGATCTAATACCTTAACAGAGCTGTAGTGAGGTTGGAGTATGTAAACAGTTGAAAATAGATGATTTGAGCTGCACCGTGAAAAAACCAACAACGCAGTCTGCAGTCTGGTCAGGATCCATGCTGTTCGCTTTCAAAGTCTATTGTAATTAGAGAAACCATTAAGCGAACAGCATGGATCCTGATCTGCGCAGGCTGGTCTGGATCCATGCTGGTCGCAAACGCACTATGTTGGTTTTCTCATGGCGCGGCTCATTTTTTGTTTGCAACTCTAAAGTCTCTCCTTACAGTACCATATTTCGATCTAATTAGCTAGATGCTCGATAGTCCATGACAAGATTCTGGTACCGTTTTCTCCAGACTTTAAAATAGATGCTGTAGGTAAAAATAATTTTACCTTAATTAATTGCAGGATGAGTACAGGATTAAATGTTCTAAGCAACTCATCCTGCAGGATTACTTGCTGTCAAACATTTTGTCCAGCCCTGTATTTGCTTTTAGATATATATCTTTTGAATATTGGCCCCATGAAAATATTACTGTGTTTTCCAGTTGAACAGACTATGTTCTTTTCTAGTGAATAGCATATTTTGATGTACCTTTCCTACGATGTTCTTTTATGAAACAATTTGTTGATTTAGGGAATCCATTTCCACCTCAAGGGAAGAATTCTCTTTGGTTCTTACATAACTTGTGTAAGGGACTCGGGCTTCTAACTCATACACAAGCGAGATATATGCGGCTTCTTCTATCATTTATTTTCTGACAATCATGCATTCCCATAAATGCCATATATGCTGATTCTCTACAATAGATTTAAAAACAGATATTCAAACAAACGTACAAGAAATTCGTACAAACAGCATTCATACAAACATTCAAAAATTACATTTAATAAAAAATAATAAATCTGTTCTTTACCGCAAAAATGGAAGTTTTAAATAAAAACAATAATTACTATATGATACTGAATAAAAAATAAAAGAACCTTACCAACTTTGGTATCTCAAATCAAATTTACTTTAGCAAAGCAAATTACACCCAAGCTTCTTAGCTCTAGTTTAAATTATAACAAAACTAACAGGTGGAAATGACGTCAGATGTATACTGGACGTCATGTACAAATTGACACCAAAACGTCACATTTAGTGCCAAGAATAAAACAATAGATCTAACAACTTGTATTGGACAGACTGAAGATCAGGTTTTGTGTAATGTATTTTTCAATAATTTTTCGTATCATATGAATGTCAGTCAGTGTCTGCTTGCAGCATTGAAAACAATGCAGGCCAGTTTTATAGTGCTGCCTCACTGGAATAGCACACCATAGACATATGACATGATACCCCACCTAGTCACAATATTATATACTTGGCTGACCAATCCTAGAACTATACTGTTAATTCTCAGTGGTAAGGGAGGAAGCTACTAATAACATTTTCCATGTCTTTGGTATGATGTGGCCAGGGTGCACACCTACAGCCTTCCACGCTTGAATTGGGCACTGTACCACTAGGCTACAAAGGTCGTCTACTACTATGATACTGATCTAGTGTGCAGTGTTATTTCTGCATGTGTAGGAAGGTGTTTCTGCCTGCTCTGCAGAGGTATCAGGTATTAATCTTTTGCTTTTGTTTTTTTAGCTCACCTGAGCACAAAGTGCTCAAAGGTGAGCTTTTGTGATTGCCCTGTGTCCGTCGTCGTCCATCCGTCGTCCGTCCGTCCAGCGTCAACAATTTGACTGTTAACACTTTTGGCCAAATCTTAATGAAACTTGGTCAGAATGTTACCCTCAATAAAATCTTGCACGAGTTCGATATTGGGTCAAAAACTAGGTCACAAGGTCAAATCAAAGGAAAATCTTGTTAACACTCTAAGGTCACAATTTTGGCCCAATCTTAATGAAACTTGGCCAGAATGTTACTCTCAATAAAATCTTGGACTAGTTCAATATTGGGTCATCTGGGGTTAAAAACTAGGTAACCAGGTCAAATCAAAGGAAAAGCTTGTTAACACTCTAGAGGTCACAATTTTGGCCCAATCTTAAAGAAACTTGGTCAGAATATTACTCTCAATAAAATCTTGGACAAGTTCGATATTGGGTCATCTGGGGTCAAAAACTAGGTCACCAGGTCAAATCAAAGGAAAATCTTGTTAACACTCTAAAGGTCACAATTTTGGCCCAATCTTAATGAAACTTGGTCAGAATGTTACTCTCAATAAAATCTTGGACGAGTTTGATATAGGGTCATCTGGGGTCAAAAACTAGGTCACCAGGTCAAATCAAAGGAAAAGCTTTTTATACGCCCGTTTGAAAAACGGGACGTATTATGGGAACGCCCCTGGCGGGTGGATGGGCGGTCAGGCGGCGTCCACAGACTTTGTCCGGAGCATATCTTCTTCATGCATGGAGGGATTTTGATGAAACTTGGCACAATTGTTTACCATCATGGGACGGAGTGTCATGCGCAAGAACCAGGTCCCTAGGTCTAAGGTCAAGGTCACACTTAGAGATCAAAGGTCAAATTCAAGAATGACTTTGTCCGGAGCATATCTTCTTCATGCATGGAGGGATTTTGATGCAACTTGGCACAGTTGTTCACCATCATGAGACGGAGTGTCATGCGCAAGAACCAGGTCCCTAGGTCTAAGGTCAAGGTCACACTTAGAGATCAAAGGTCAAATTCAAGAATGACTTTGTCTGGAGCATATCTTCTTCATGCATGGAGGGATTTTGATGTAACTTGGGACAATTGTTCACCATCATGAGACGGAGTGTCATGCGCAAGAACCAGGTCCCTAGGTCTAAGGTCAAGGTCACACTTAGAGGCCAAAGGTCAGATACAAGAATGACTTTGTCCGAAGCATTTCTTCTTCATACATGGAGGGATTTTGATGTAACTTGGCACAATTGTACACAATCATGAGACGAAGTGTCATGCGCAAGTCCCTTCTTTAGAATTACTTCCCTTTGTTGTTACTATAAATAGCTTATATTGCAACTTTTTCAGTACTAGTCGTAGGGAAAAATCGAGACCACTTTTCTGTAGTACAACATGCATATTACATCCTGTATTTTGACCTATCTCTACAGGGTTAGGATTTTTGTGTGGACTTACAAATTTTTTTTTTTTTTTTTTTTTTTTTTTTTTTTTTTTTTAAGATTAACTTCCCTTAGTTGTTACTATAAATAACCTATACTGTAACTTTTTAGCTCACCAGAGCCAAAGGCTCAGGGTGAGCTATTAGGATGG
This sequence comes from Mercenaria mercenaria, assembly GCF_021730395.1. NCBI lineage: Eukaryota > Metazoa > Mollusca > Bivalvia > Venerida > Veneridae > Mercenaria > Mercenaria mercenaria. The sequence goes on along the minus strand of NC_069373.1, from coordinate 32,687,603 downwards.
GTCACCGTCCGTCGTCCGTCCGTAAACTTTTTACTTTAAATGACATCTCCTCATAAACCGCTAGGCCAATTTCATCCAAACTTCACAGGAATGTTCCTTGGGTGAAGCTCTACAAAAATTATTCAAAGAATTGAATTCCATGCAAAACTCTGGTTGCCATGGCAACCGAAAGGAAAAACTTTAAAAATCTTCTTCTCAAAAACCAGAAGCCCAAGAGCTTAGATATTTGGTGTGAAGCATTGCCTAGTGGACCTCTACCAAGTTTGTTCAAATCATGACCCCGGGGTCAAAATTGACCCCGCTCCAGGGGTCACTTGATTTTACATAGGAAAATCTTAAAAAATCTTCTTCTCAAAAACCGGAAGCCCTAGAGCTTAGATATTTCACATGTAGCATTGCCTAATGGACCTCTACAAAATTTGTTCAAATCATGAGCCCGGGATCAAAATTGACCCCGCCCCAGGGGTCACTTGATTTTACATAGGAAAATCTTCAAAAATTTTCTAAAAATAAACCAGAAGGCCTAGAGCTTAGATATTTCACATGTAGCATTGCCTAGTGGACCTCTACAAAATTTGTTCATATCATGACCCATGGGATCAAAATTGACCCCGCCCCAGGGGTCACTTGATTTTACATTGGAAAATCTTCAAAAAATTTCTTAAAATAAACCAGAAGACCTAGAGCTTAGATATTTCACATGTAGCATTGCCTAATGGACCTCTACTAAAGTTGTTCAAATCATGACCCCGGAGTCAAAATTGACCCCGCCCCAGGGGTCACTTGATTTTAACATAGGGAAATCTTCAAAAAATTTCTAAAAATAAACCAGAAGGTCTAGAGCTTAGATATTTGACATGTAGCATTGCCTAGTGGACCTCTACAAAATTTGTTCAAATCATGAACCCCGGGTCAAAATTTACCCCGCCCCAGGGGTCACTTGATTTTACATAGGAAAATCTTCAAAAATTTTCTAAAAATAAACCAGAAGGCCTAGATCTTAGATATTTGACATGTGGCATTTCCTAGTAGACTTCTACAAAATTTGTTCAAATCATGACCCCCAGGATCAAATTGACCCCGCCCCATGGGGTTACTTGATTGTACATAGAAAAATCTTCAAAATTTTCTAAAAAAAAAACCCAGAAGGCCTAGAGCTTAGATATTTGACATGAAGCATTGCCTAGGGGACCTCTACAAAAGTTGTTCAAATCTTGACCCCCAGGGTCAAATTGACCAAGCCCCAGGGGTTACTTGATTGTACATAGGGAAATCTTCATAAATTTGCTAAAAATAAACCAGAAGGCCTAGATGTTAGATATTTGATATGTAACATTGCCTAGTAGACTGCTACAAACTTTGTTCAAATCATGACCCTTGGGATAAAATTGGCCCCGCCCCAGGGGTTACTTGATTGTACATAGGAAAATCTTCCAAAAAATTTCTAAAAATCATCAGTTTGACATTTGAAACATGTAGCTCATATTACAGTCTGGGGAGCGATCCAGGGTCATCATGACCCTCTTGTTTATAATTGACCGTAGAAAAAAACCAAGATCACTTTTCTGTGGTACAACATAGATGTTACTTTCAAATTTTAGGTGTACCGTATTTTGGTGTGTATAGGTCGCGGTAATGTACAGTCCGCATCTAATTTTTGCTCTGGAAATGGTCGGAAAATTTAACTTCTAGCGTATTAGTCGCAGTTAAATTTCGGATTTTTTCCCCAGCAATATTTAATATTTACCGGCAAAAAAGTTATGGCGGCGGCCATATTGATGCCGCGGACTGAATTATTATCAGAACCTGATTGGTGGAAATCGGACTGTGTTATTTTCGTTCCCAACCGTTTCGTACCAACAGTAGTATCGGTAACAGACTACATCAAAGAAAAGCGGCTTTTTGACACTAATTGGCAGCAGACGTCTGTTATCATGCAAGTTTAAGTGTGAATTGTTTGCACAGCAATTATAACACCTTTCCGTGTCATGTAATTAACCGCGTTCTTTTGATTCTGAGTAAAAAGATTAACAAAATATCTGTTTTTGGATTTTTTTCTTTTATTTAAAAATCAAAAGTAAAAAATAATCATTCAAGCTTTTTAATACACTAAGAATTAGTATAAACAATGTTTGGAATGGAGGACGGATCTGTCCGGATTTTATCCAACCCGGAGTACATGTCAATGGCGTCCAGTAAAACGAAAGTAGAAACAAACGTAATTCAGACTGCAAAAACATCTTTGAATTAAAGTCATTCGTAATTTTAATAGTCTGTATGGGTTATTTACGATATATTTTATTGAAAGTAACCGCTATTGGTTGAAAAGCCGCCGATATTGATATTTTTTATCCATTTTGTTCGTTCGTAACAGATGCACGTAATTTTGCGAGAGCTACGGTCAGAAAATTGGCCCGAAAAAAAAACTGCTGGCAATGTTCTGTCGTATAGGTCGCAGGAACTTTTTCAGGCAGCAAAATGGGTAGAAAAAGTGCGACCTATACACACTAAAATACGGTATTTTAAGGTATCTCTACTTGGTAAGGAGTTTTTTTTATGGACATAGAAAAACAAAAGAATTACAATAATTACTAAACAACCACAAAGTTAAGATTCCATTTGCAAACACAGCTGCTATTTGCTAATTTGCTGCGACGGGCGTATATTGTGACATTCTTGCACTCTTGTTAACACTGTAGAGGCCACATTTATGACTGTATCTTCATGAATTTTGGTCAGAATGTTAATCTTGATGGTATCAAGGTCCAGGTAGAATCTGGGTCATGTAGGATCAAAAACTGGGTCACCAGGTCAAATCAAAGGAAAAGCTATGTACCGTAACACTGTAGAGGCCACATTTATGACCGTATCTTAATGAATCTTGGTCAGAATGTTGATCTTGATGATCTTTAGGTCAAGTTCTAATATGGGTCAGGTGGGGTCAAAAACTATGTTACAAGATCAAATCAAAGGAAAAGCTTGTTAACACTCTAGAGGCCACATTTATGACTGTATCTTCATGAAACTTGGTCAGATTGTTAATTTTGATGATCTTTAGGTCGAGTTTGAATCTGGGTCATGTGGGGTCAAAAACTAGGGCACCGGGTCAAATCAAAGGAAAAGCTAGTTAACACTTCAGAGATCACATTCATGACCATATCTTTATGAAACTTGGTCAGAATGTTAATCTTGATGATCTTTAGGTCAATAGGTCAGGTGAGCGATACAGGGCCTTCATGGCCCTCTTGTTTATCAGTTTGTTTGACATTGAAAGTTTTTTCAAGAACTTGTTCTCCATGTGTTTTAATTAATTTTTATTTCTTTGTCTTGTTTCAGGGCTGTATTTATGGGAACATATTTTGGAAGGACCTCTGGAGGAAAGAATGGGTGGGGTATGGAGTTACGGTGCCAAAACTGTCAATAATATTAAACTTACGTAAGTTCCTCAGCTATAATATTTATAAGGATAATTAAAAACCCATTATATACTTCCTGTTTCTTAAGGATTTTATCCTCTGCTGAGAAAGCAGAAGACAAATAAAAAGGCATAATATTATGAAGTTTGTTGTTTGTCAGTTTGTCTGTCTTACTTTTTGGTTCAGAGGGTAAGTTTAAACCTGCTCAAGGGAATATAATGGAACATGATTATTGTGATAGATGTGCATAACACTATTTTGGACACTTTAATTTTCTCCCTTTTTAAGTTACCTGAGTAGAAATGCTTGGGTTGGAGCTCGAAGTGCCTGTGGTAAGTTATTGTGATCACTCACTGTCATTCACAGAAATGAGCAAAAACTGCCTGCCCAATTTTGAAATAATTTACACATATGTTTCATGGTACATCTACCTAGTGTAAATGTTATTCTGATTTGTCAAAAAACATGGCAGGAAGAGCTGAAAAAAGAAAAATCTTCAAAAGCCCTCTCCTTTATATAACCACTGGTCCGATTTTGAAATAATTTCCTTGAATGACCCTCAACTAATGTTGTTGTATAAAGCTTCCAATAGATTTTATTTTGCCAGTAACCTTACATCTTCATAATAGAATCAGATAATATAATATTCTTATTAAATAAGTGTAAAACACTTTCATTAATTATGGGCTTATCTTTCTTTTAACTACAAAACACTTCAGTGCATCTCAGACTAGAGACAAAGTGGTCTAGGGTGTAAAACTCTTTGTAAAATGCCAGTCAAAAATGTTCCTTATTGTGAAAAATTATTGGAGTATCTAATAATAATTATTCCAATTTTAGGTTTATATTTTATTATTCATACTTACCTGCAATAATTTTATTTCATTGAAATTCATATTGTCTAAATCGAACAGTTTTCATTCGATCTTCACAAAACTTGCTGACAATGTTTGTAGGCATAATATCTTGGCCGAGTTCAATAACCACCCAAATCACCCCAAGCACTCTTGGATTATGACCCATGAACTACTTGAATAACAGTGAATTTAGCCTTGTCCACTCTCTAAGTTAAGAACAATTTTTTGTCCGATCTTCAAACTTGCTGACAATGTTTGTGGGCATAATATCTTGGCCAAGTTCGATAACCACCCAAATCGCTCCAGGCACTCTTGGATTATGGCCCTTGAATTATTCGAAAAACTGCAAATTTAGCCTAATGTCCGCTCTCTAAGTCGAACAGTTTTCATCAGGTATTCATCAAACTTGCTGCAAATGTTTATGGGCATAATATCTCAGCCAAGTTTGATAACCACCCAAATCTCCCCAGGCACTCTTGGATTATGGCCCTTGAATTAGGCCAAGTTAGATTATTGGCTTATTTGGTGACAGTCTGGCACTCTTGTTAATCATAATAAAAACTTACATATCTAAGTGATTCTGCACATAATAAAAATACTTATTTCAGTTATATAATGTCACTCCGACTGTCAGAGCTCAGCAGTCTTTAATTATTGTATGGAAAAGTCATTGCAAACAAGCCATTTGCAGGAACATTTGCAAAAAGTGATTAAAATCTTCACCAGATTTTCATCTATGTTAGACAGCTTGATTTAATAATGCATAAGTAATGGACACAATTCCTTAAAACATTACAATATTCTTGTCCCGCAGTAAATCATTTGAGCAGAAAACCTATTTACTGCCAGCAGTAAAGGAAATAAACATTTACAAGATGTGCGATATGAGAATTTTTAGGTCAGGAAGGCTGTACTTGATATAAAAAATTTCTTGGAATTCTTACTACTATTGCAAGTTACCCACCGGAGCCCCGAACATGCAATGTATAGGGAAGTCATAGATAAGCGGGAACAGTTGTTGACGCGCTAGCCAAGGGATAACTTAGTTATCCCTTGGCTAGCGCGTCAACAACTGTTCATAACTAGTACGAGTGTATTCATATATCATGGAATTAGAAATTTTGAGCAGGTACAGGGACATAGAATGCCCTGACCTGGATCCAGAAATGACAACATTGTCAAGGGACGAATGCCTAAAAAAAACGAGCGAAATGGGCGTGGATGGATTAAATTTGTGCCGGTTGGGGGGTATAGATCCGTCACCGGTTAGTCTGTGCAAAATGTTATTTTTTGCTAACGCGTGTGTGGAGGAAAGTACGACACGCCAGACAAGAAAACGAAAGCAACCAGATTCAGGCGATGAAACAGCCGTAAGTTCTTTTCTTAGTATTAAGGGTTTTTGTATCATTTTGTTATGTGTTAGAAGTGCTACAAAATTCGTGTAGTTCGTTTATGGAAAGCCATTTTATAGGTTAATACAACATGTGGCTGATGCATATTTTACACTAGACAGGTGTTGAAAAAATTTAGTAGGCTTTAATGTTTAACTGGAGTAGAGGTTTGATGAACGGTTGAAAATGCAGATTTTACGAGAATTGTAGCGAAACTGGTGCATGAGCTAAATAGAATATTGAGAATATATAAGCAGAGGAAAGCAGAGTTGCATGCGAAGAGAGATGGAAAATAGTATAGTACATGTAGTTATAAGAATAATAAGATGTAATGATCATACAGATTAATACTAGAAACTTAAGAGAAAAAAGGAAAAGAGAAAAAAAAAAAAAAATGTATTCAAGTTTACAGAAATGGTTTAAATGTAATGCATGCGTTAGTGAAGAATTAAAATTTTGTACAAACGTTAATATTTTGCAAAATGCGATTAGGAGTTCGTTTCTTTTATGCTATGATTTATTTAGAAAAGGAAATAGAAAAAAAAAGGAAAACAACTTGTGCATGCGGGAGTAGAAGAGATATGATATGGGATGGTTTATTTTGTCGTGTTGCATGCGTTTTCCGCTGCTGGAATTTGGAATATTTAGAAGCATGAATAATGGAAAACAAATATTTTCAGATAGAAGAAAAGAAACAAAAATAAACAATAGTAATAATAATAATAATAATAATAAATAATGATGATGACGATGATGATAATATAATAACAATAATAATAATATTAGCAAATCATAGATGATGAAAAGGTAGGACAGTTACAGCAGTAAATAAACGGCCGTGGATAGGCAGTTGCCGCCTGTTAATTAATGCTCCTGCAAATTAGTTACAGCAATTTTATTCACTGGTCTATCTTGAGTACTGTCACGGAAATATTGCATGAGAGAAAAAACAAACAAAAAGGACAACGTTTGCAATATCATAGGCGGGGCTCACGTAAACCCTAGATCTCGGAATCTGGGCGTGATGTGAGTTTCGCGCCTCTTATTTTAACTGCATATATATACATATATATATACAGCAACAAGCATAATAATTAATAATAATTAAAATAATAATAATACTAAATAATAATGATACTTGTGGTAATTATGACTATAATGATAACTATAGGCGGCAGCGGGGTTACTAATATCTATCTTATTATCACAACATGCATGTTTCTTAACTGATGGGCTACAGTTAGCGATTGTAAAACGATTAGGGTCATGTATTTTGTAAACAAGTTAGCACATTAACGCATGCGTATCTGTGACAGGAGATTTTATGGTCGATGGGGTGACACGAAGTGTTAATTAGTCGCATTTTCACATTACTTGCAGGTGAAAAAGTTAGAAGAGAAGGTAACTTTGTTGTCGAAACAATTGGCTGACAAGAAAAAGGCAGATGAAATGACCGAGTTGGAACGTATCCGTAGGGAGGCGAAAGAGGAAGCAGCTAAGGGAGAAACGGTAAATGTGGATATTCTAACTCAAAAATTAATCTTGTTGGAAAACTTGGCGACAAAAACCAATCACGATAGCAAAAAAGAAGTAACAATGATAATGTCGCGATTCAACGCTCATAAGACTACAGCCCCTGCATTTGCAGCTTCTTTAGTGTTGAAACTACTCTCTAGTAAGGAAGAAGAGTCTATACTGGACAAAGAGCAGAAGCTCATGAAGCAATTCGGCTTTAATTCAATCAGATCTCAGACCCCGTTTCCGGCGGATCCTTGGCAGCAAATGTTTCCTTTTGCATTACCTCCGTATCACTCGGCTAGCTGGCCTAGGCCCCAATATCAGCCTAGACCACGTGGCCCTTCGGCCCGACTGGACGTCATTTGTTTCAAATGTAGGCAGGCTGGGCATTACATGAGAGACTGTAAGGCTTAAAACAACAACAAAAACAAAAACAAAAAACTGTATATACATTGTCCACTCATTTTGTAATGTACAAATATAAAACTCGTGCCACTCAACTTGCAGGTTACTTTGACATTAAGATCCTGGGAGTCGTCACTCAATCTGCCGTTTGACCCTGCATCTCAGGAGATGAGAAAACCTCAATTCGTGACTTACAAAATTGCTCGGAGTTCACACACTCGGACACATATTGATGCTGAAAGCGCTTATGAACAATTTTTAAAGGGTACAGTACCGGATATTAACACATTGAAATTTTTAGATCCAGATAATTTTGTTGCTGGACAAATCCACCAACATATTGATTCATGGGATTATATTATGCAAAATTCACACAGTGATTTGAAGAATGAGGTCATGGAGTGGTTACGGAATGGTGTAAATATTCATTCATACATGAAACATTTTAAAGGAATATTTTGCGGTAAAAAGTATGATCATGAATTTCCACCTCCTCGGGTGTTTCAGAATTCAAATAAATGTAAGGACTTCGTCAATTTCATTTCTAACACAGTGCATGATAGAGTATGTAATGGATCTATAGCATGTGTGGGTAAAGTAGGCGTTGACGAGCCACCATACATAGTAGCACCGCTTACGGTCGAACCTACAGAACCACGCCTGTGTATCAACCTGATGTACCTTAATAATTGGATTGTGGACAAGCCTTTTTCTCTAGACACTTTAAAAGATATTCCAAGGGTCGTAAAGAACAATGCATATTTCACTTTGTGTGATGACCGTTCTGGATTTGATCACGTAAAAATGCATAAAGACTCTTATCATTTGCTTGGTTTTCAATGGGCAGGGTATTATTTCATCTGCAAAACGCTTCCTTTCGGTTTTAAGCTGTCCAGTTACATTTATCACACTTTGAACCTACAACCTACATCTTACATTAGAGCATATTTTTCAATCCCCATGTTCTTGTACATTGATGATAGGTTAATTGAAGAAATTAGGCACTCATTTTTAAAGGCGGGATTCGAAAATGCTTTAGCGGCGAATTACATTGTTTGCGAGGTTCTAACTCGGTTAGGGTACTGTATCAATCTAAAAAAGAGCATACTTCAGCCTACTCAAACTCCAGTATTTTTAGGGTACATTATTGACGTTGTTGATAAATGTTTTCGTATAACAGAACAAAAACGTTCAAAATTTATTCAGTTGCGTGAGTTTTGCATAAACACACCTCACATTTCTGTACTTGACTTGCAACGCCGGCAGATGTATTTCTTTCATGTTGGCGGTACCCGCGGCAAAACTATATACTACTGCTATCAATAGGGTAATCTCAGATAGCATTCGTTCTGGGGGTCAGGTCTCGAAAACAGCCGACCTGCTAGATGAATTGAATCACTGGAAATTTTTAGATAATTGGCATGGCAAATTGCAATGGAAACGCGAGAAACATTCGGTTTTTGAAGTATCAACTGACGCTTCGTTATATAAATGGGCAGGTCACGCGATAATTGGAAACAAGTCAGTGAAAATCTCCGATTTCTGGCCGGACAGTATAAAACACATGCCGATCATGGTACTAGAAGCGTGTGCATTGCGTAACGTTTTGCAATCATTCTGCACAGATATACAAGGACATAGGGTCGATGCTAGAGTAGACAACAAGTCGCTTATTTCTGCTTGGGAAAATCAGGGTTGTAGATCATCACAGCTCAACGTGGTCTTAAAAGAAATTTTCAATATTTGCTTAGATTTTGACATACATCTCAAGCTTGCATAATGTTGCATCAAAATCTAACTTAGCCGATTGCCCTTCACGGTCTATTAAAAAAAGTGATGCCACGTTATCTACAAAAGCATGGCAAAACATACAAACGTATTTTGGGGGAAGGTCGGGCCATAGTGTTGATTTAATGGCACTTGATTCTAACTGCATGAAAAATAAATCGGGGAATTCACTGCCTCATTTCACACCTTTTCCCAGCCCGGAAACATCTGGTGTTGACGTATTTACACAGGATCTTAGCGCAACGGGAAACTGTTACGTGTTTCCACCATTCAGTCTGACATTGCCTATCATAAATTTGGTCAATGAACAGAATGTATTCTGTTCAACGCTAGTTACCTGTGGCGATTCTGTCCCCGCCTGGGTCCCCTCAGTCCGCTGCAGAATCAAAGACGCATTTATATTGGCTAGCAAGGGGTCAAAAGAGTGTTTACTGTTCCCATCAAAGCAAGGTTTTGTTCGCGATAAGTGCGGATTGAATAACAATATGTGGGTTATTAGGTTAGCACCAGAGGTAACCGCATCGACATATGGCACTATGCTTTTCTGCAAAACTCCAAATGTTGAAATGAATCATCACTTTTTATGCTTCGGAGATTCGGTCATCCGTTTCTTAAATTCCAAACCGGGTTTTTTTAACCCTATGGTGAAAATGTCCCCTATGGGGGGTGCCTCCATTTCATAGGTCATGAGCGGCATAGTTTCCTCTGCAACAGCATTTCCCCCAAGGGTTATATTGATACATGCAGGGGTTAATAATTTAAGTAAAAATTTTCTTTATGGAAGCGAATTCCACCAGATGTCATGTGTCATGTAGGGGAGTTAGGTCAACTTGAAACACTGCTTTTGAGCATAAAGCCCAAGTCCCAACCAGTCAAAATTATCCTGTCTTGTGTGCTATGTTCGTCCAATCCAAATATTCAATGCAAGGCTAATGTGTTCAATGAGTACGTTATAAACTTATGCAAAAGACGCGACTGGTTTTGTTTAACACACAGTAATATTACCGCGGAACATATGAGAGATGAGGTGCATTTGAATCACGAAGGGGAGATATTATTTCATAGAAACGTAATAGATGCATTAAAAAGCGTGGTTTAGGTTAGTCGTATGCAGGTATGTGGGGGCTTATCATATATTAGGTTGAACACAGTTAAACATGTTTGTTTGTTGGCCCAACTACGGGATATCTAATGGCATAATGAATATCCGCAATAATGAGTGTAGGGAAAGAAAGAAAAAAAAAAAGCAATTTGTTTTCTCAATCATGTTAATACACTGACACTTCAGAACATGACGGAGATAAGCCATGTGACATATTGTTTTTGTATATATACATGTAACATACATTTTGTTGAATAAAATAAAATGCATTATGTACCGCCTGTTTTTTGTTTGTTTTTTTTTTGTTTTTTTTTTTCTCCAAGCTTAAGTCCACCAGTTTACTTACTATATTTGCCTGGTTATATTGCAGACCCACTCCATTAATGAGCAGCATGTACTCTGCCAACAATGCAAGGATAGATTTACGGGAAATCCAGAGTTTTGTGTGTGTTGCGGTATTGCTTTACACGAACATAGCTGAACGCATCAACCAATAAGTCAAAATGATATGCAGCACATTCAAGAATGCATATCTTTCCTTGAGAGCCTAATTAAATCGACACAGTATTCAAAGCAAAAGTCCTCCACAGAATCTGACTTGGTAGCATTTTTGCAAGCTTTGACCCCACCGAAAAGTTTAAGTAATGCAACGCCGGAGGACATACGTTTCTTCATTGTGTTTAAAGAAAAGAAAGGCAGAACAAAATTGCATTCAAGTGATTGCATTAGTCGTAGTAATTCCGGAAAAACGGCCTGTCAGTGTCCGTTGACAATGGCTTTCAAATCTGTAGACAGTCTAGTTGGGAAAATTAGAGCGATATTTAGGGATTTTGGTAGGTCTGGCGAATGGAACCCTGTGCTGGGCACCGACAATCCAGCTGCATCGCCGCTCATTAAACGGCACATTCAGTCTATAACAATCGAACAAACTGCGACAGAAATCACCCCTAAGCAAGCAACACCACTATTGCTTGATAAGTTAGCACGCTTATGTCGTTTCTTAACATATAATATTGCGGTAGAATGGGAACAAATTGCAAAATTATTGTTTGCCCGGGACCGGGCCTATTTCTCTCTTCTTTGTCATACAGGCGGGCGTGGAGGAGATATTGGATTATTAACATCATCACGCATTTTTTACTTGCCTAACTATGTTGGTATTGTTATTTCACAAATTTCAGGTAAAACTGTATCTCTTGACCAGCCAAATAACATTGTTTTGCATTATTCCAAAGAGTCCGATATATGTCCGATAAAGCACCTTCACGAATATATGCATATTGCCGCAAAAATGGGAGTTGATTTAGAGCGCGGTTATTTATTCCGGGTGAGGGATGGGAAAACTAAGCAAGTTTCAGATAAGCCGGTCTCCTCGAGCACAATGACCGACAGGCTGAAATCGCACTTGTCGGCTATAAACATGTACAGCGGTGAAACGACGCACAGCGGTAGACGAGGTTGTGCGATCACGTTGCGATTACTTGGCATATCAGATGATGCTATTAATCTGCACATGGGCTGGAAGTCGCATGGAATGCTTGATCATTATGCGCGTACGGGTGGAATTGTGGGATCGTCTGCAGTGGCAGAGTCCTTAGCAAACGCGGCTTTAAATAACATTACATCTTCAACAAATCCGGCGACACCAAAAACAGCTACATCTCTCAGTAATTTAAACCGTTTTTACTTTAAATAAATTCTTTGATAAGTATTGGATAGGTTGTGTGGAGGCCAGGGGTTGCCACACACGACACCAAGCGTATTTTGCGTTATTCGGGCATCTCCATACCTTACATGTGAGGGGTTGCGGGGTAACTTGCAATAATATACTGTGGAGACTTTGGAATCAATGAAGCACACATTACATCTTTCAAGAACAAAATTTCTAAAATTCTTGTTCTTAAATAATGCACAGATGCACATAAAAGCTTTGAAGCCAGTACAGTTGTTTGATCTTATTGCTCAATTGCCCAGGTGAACAGGTGTTTACTTTTTGAAGTTTATTTACAGTTTGGTATTAAACCCAAATAAAATGAAAACAATTAACAGTGTACTTGTAAAATAATCTATTCAGATTCCTCATTCAATCTTTGAAGTCTTCAATCGGATTAAGACATATCAGATTAAACAGTCTTTAGTCAGACTAAATGTTGCACTTATCAGTCAGCTAATACCAATGATGATGATCAAGAAGAGTGATGGTTTCATAGCGTATTATGTCTGATATCAGAAACGACTGTCAATATCTTCGATCAACCACAGTGCAGTACAACTGTCAATATCTGATGTCAACCACAGTGGTCAATATCTGATATCAGTAACAACTGTCAGTATCCCATGTAAACTGCATTGGTCAATGTCTGATATCAGTAACAACTGTCAATATCTGAGGTCAACCAAATTGGTCAATGTCCTATATCATTAACAACTGTCAATATCTAATGTCAACTGCAATGGTCAGTGTGTGATACCAGTAACAACTGTCAATATCTGATGTCAAATGCAATGGTCAGTGTCTGATATCAGTAACAACTGTCAGTATATGATACCAACTGCATTGGCCAATGTCTGATATCAGTAACAACTGTCAATATCTAATGTCAGCTGCAGTGGTCAAATGTCTGATATTAGTAACAACTGCCAATATATAATTCCAACTACAATGGTCAATGTCTGATATCAGTAACAACTGTCAATATCTGAGGTCAACCAGATTGGTCAATGTCCTATATCACTAACAACTGTCAATATCTAATGTCAACTGCAATGGTCAGTTTGTGATACCAGTAACAACTGTCAATATCTGATGTCAAATGCAATGGTCAGTGTCTGATATCAGTAACAACTGTCAGTATATGATACCAACTGCATTGGCCAATGTCTGATATCAGTAACAACTGTCAATATCTAATGTCAGCTGCAGTTGTCAAATGTCTGATATTAGTAACAACTGCCAATATATAATTCCAACTACAATGGTCAATGTCTGATATCAGTAACAACTGTCAATATCTGAGGTCAACCACATTGGTCAATGTCTGATATCACTAACAACTGACAGTATTTGATGTCAACTGCAGTGGGCAATGTCTGATATCAGTCACAACTGTCAATTGCAATGGTCAGTGTGTTATACCAGTAACAACTGCCAATTTCTAATGGAACTACAATGGTCAGTGTCAGAGGTCAACCACAATGGTCAGTATAAGATATCAATAACAACTGTCAACTTCTGAAATTAATTACATTGGTCAATGTCCTATATCAGTAACAACTGTCAATATCTGTTGTCAACTGCAGTGGTCAAATGTCTGATATCAGTAACAACTGTCAATATCTAATGTCAACTGCAGTGGTCAATGTCTGATATCAGTAACAACTTTCAATATCTAATGTTATTCACAATGGTCAATGTCTGATATCAGTAACAACTGTCAATATCTGATGCAACTGCATTGGTCAGTGTCAATGTCCTATATCAGTAACAACTGTCAATATCTGTTGTCAACTGCAGTGGTCAATATCTAATGTCAACTGCAGTGGTCAATGTCTGATATCAGTAACAACTTTCAATATCTAATGTTATTCACAATGGTCAATGTCTGATATCAGTAACAACTGTCAATATATGATGCAACTGCATTGGTCAGTGTCAATGTCCTATATCAGTAACAACTGTCAATATCTGTTGTCAACTGCAGTGGTCAAATGTCTGATATCAGTAACAACTGTCAATATCTAATGTCAACTGCAGTGGTCAATGTCTGATATCAGTAACAACTTTCAATATCTAATGTTATTCACAATGGTCAATGTCTGATATCAGTTACAACTGTCAATATCTGATGTCAACTCTGCAGTGGTTAATGTCTGATATCAGTAACAAATGTCAAATTCTGATGCAACTGCAGTGGTCACTGTCTGATATCAGTTACAACTGTCAATATCTGATGTCAACTGCAGTGGTCAATGTCTAATATCAGTAACAAATGTCAATATCTGATGTCAACTGCAGTGATCAATGTCTGGTATCAGTTACAACTGTCAATATCTGATGTCAACTGCAATGATCAGTGTGTGATACCAGTAACAACTGCCCATATCTTATGTAACTACAATGTTCAGTGTATGATACCAGTAACAACTGTCAATATCTGAGGTCAACCACATGCTCTGTATTTGATATCAATAACAATTGTCAATATCTGATATCAGTAACAACTGACAATACTTCTTTGTTGGATGCTCATCCGACTTGTTCTGTAGTGTCATTGTAAGATCCTCTCCCAATGTTGTTCAAATGGGGGCTCTAAAGAAGGGTTGCAAATGCTAAAAATACAAGTAACTTTTAATGTTTAATGGCTTGATGGATCTTCATCAAACTTGGTCTGTAGAATCATAGTCCTCTCACACTTGTGTTCAGATGAGAGCACTTGGCCCCTTTTACATTCATGCAACTTCTTCTCATGAACAGTCTGGTGGATTCTCATCAAATTTGTTGTGTTGCATCATTGTAATGTCTTCTCTCATTTTTTTTCCAAATAGGGGCACTTCCAGGCTTCATTTAGGGACCACTGTAGGTAAACAGTTTAAAAAGAATTGCTTAAAATTTGAAAGCATATTATTTTCAGACTTTTAAAATACAAACCTCTGCATGATTTATACAGAACTGATAAATATATTATATTTATTATGACTGAAAGTCATCTTTAATATGTTAGCCCCTTACTTTGTAGAGGATATTGAATTGACTGGTAATATGCTTTGTGAAAAATGTTTCTAGACAGGGATTTTTGTAACTCTTTTACAGTATTTTGTTACTTTGGTTTTCTGTAATCAACTTTTATTTTGGTTGTTTGTAATCAGCTGATAGTTTATTTGTCTGAAATAAACTGTTAATTTGATTGTCTGTAATCAGCTGATGCCTTGGATGTCTGTTATGTTGGTCATCTGTTATCAGCTTTTACTTTGGTTGTTTGTAATCAGCTGATACTTTGGTTGCCTGTGATCAACTGTTCCTCTGATTGTCTGTGATAAGATTTTACATTGGTTGCCTGTAATCAACTGTTACTGTGATCGTCTGTGATCAGCTGATTATTTGTAATCAGCTTTTACCTTGATTGTCTGTTATTAGCATCTGCTTTTGTTGTCTGTAATTCACTGCTACTGTGATTGTCTGTAATAATAATTTTTTTTACCTTGGTTGTCTGTAATCAACTGTTACTCTGATTGTCTGTTATCAGCTTTTACCTTTGTTGTCTGTAATCAACTGTTACCCTGATTGTCTGTAATCAGCTGTTACTCTTATTGTCTGTAATCACCTTTTACCTTGGTTGTCTGTAATCAACTGTTACACTTATTGTCTGTAATCACCTTTTACCTTGGTTGTCTGTAATCAGCTGTTACACTTATTGTCTGTAATCACCTTTTACCTTGGTTGTCTGTAATCAGCTGTTACTCTTATTGTCTGTAATCACCTTTTACCCTGATTGTCTGTAATCAGCTTTTACCTTGGTTGTCTGCAATCACCTTTTACCTTGGTTGTCTGTAATCAGCTGTTACTCTTATTGTCTGTAATCAGCTTTTACCATGGTTGTCTGCAATCACCTTTTACCTTGGTTGTCTGTAATCAGCTGTTACTCTTATTGTCTGTAATCAGCTGTTACTCTTATTGTCTGTAATCACCTTTTACCCTGATTGTCTGTAATCAGCTTTTACCATGGTTGTCTGCAATCACCTTTTACCTTGGTTGTCTGTAATCAGCTTTTTAATTCCCCGCTGTGGCGGAGGGATTATAGGAATGGTCTGCGTCCTTCCGTCCGTCCGTCCTTTCGTCCGTCCATCCTTCCGTCCGTAACAAAATCGTGTCCGGTCCATATCTCCTAAACCCCTTGAAGGATTTTCATGAAACTTGGGTCAAATGATCACCTCATCCAGACGATGTGCAGAACCCATGAGTCAGCCTTGTCGGTTCAAGGTCAAGGTCACAACTCAAGGTCAAATGTTTGAGCCTTCCATTTCGTGTCCGCTCTATATCTCCTAATCCCCTTGAAGGAATTTTATCAAACTTGGGTCAAATGATCACCTCATCAAGACAATGTGCAGAACCCATGAGTCAGTCATGCCAGCTCAAGGTCAAGGTCACAACTTAGGGTCAAAGGTTTGAGCCTTCCATTTTATGTCCGCTCTATATCTCCTAAACTCCTTGAAGGATTTTCATCAAACTTGGGTCAAACGATCACCTCATCAAGGCGATGTGCAGAACTTATGAGTCAGCCATGTCGGCTCAAGGTCAAGGTCACAACTGAAGGTCAAAAGTTTGAGCCTTCCATTTCGTGTCCGCTCTATATCTCCTAAACCCCTTGAAGGAATTTTATAAAACTTGGGTAAAATGATTACCTCATCAAAACGATATGCAGAAATTATGAGCCAACCATGCCAGCTCAAGGTCAAGGTCACAATTAAGGGTCGAAGGTTTGAGCCTTCCATTTTATGTCCACTCTGTATCTCCTAAACCCCTTGAAGGATTTTCATCAAACTTGGGTCAAATGATCACCTTATCAAGAACTCATGAGTCAGCCATGTCAACTCAAGGTCAAGGTCACAACTGAAGGTCAAAGGTTTCAGCTCTGTATCTCCTAAACCCCTTGAAGGATTTTCATGAAACTTGGGTCAAATGATCACCTCATCAAGACGTTGTGCAGAATTCATGAGTCAGCCATGTCAGTTCAAGGTCAAGGTCACAGCTAAAATCAAAGGTTTACCCTTTCACCTTCCATAGCAGTGGCAGGGGATTTTGCTGTCTTTCAGACTGCCTTGTACAATTGGTTGTTACCTTAGTTGTCTGTTATCAGTTTTTACCTTGGTTGCCTGTACTCAACTGTTACTTTGATAGTTTATAATCAGCTTTTACTTCAGTGGTTATCTATAATGAATTGTTACTTTAGTTGTATGTATTATATTGTTAATGTGATTGATTGATATCAACTACACATTTTTTGTATCTAATGTCAACTGCAATGGTCAGTGTGTGATACCAGTAACAACTGTCAATGTCTGATGTCAACTGCAATGGTCAGTGTCTGATATCAGTAACAACTGTCAGTATATGATACCAACTGCATTGGCCAATGTCTGATATCAGTAACAACTGTCAATATCTAATGTCAGCTGCAGTGGTCAAATGTCTGATATTAGTAACAACTGCCAATATATAATTCCAACTACAATGGTCAATGTCTGATATCAGTAACAACTGTTAATATCTGAGGTCAACCACATTGGTCAATGTCTGATATCATTAACAACTGTCAATAACTGTCAACTGCAATGGTCAGTGTGTTATACCAGTAATAACTGCCAGTATCTAATGTAACTACAATGATCAGTGTCAGAGGTCAACCACAATGGTCAGTATAAGATATCAATAACAACTGTCCAATTTGCATTCTGGTGGTTATTATTTTTACAGTTGTCTTAAGTAGCTTTTTTATTTATGAAATTCTTTGCAATAGTGATGGGGGTGCCTTTTATCCAAAACTCCAAAGACTTTAAAGATATCAGCCTTGGAAAGAAAAGTGACTGTCAATGATTACTTCTTGGAGAAAAACAGGCAAGTTGTATGATGGTGATTAGCTGGAGAAATCTAATCGTTAATTCTATTTAAGTACAGAGATAAGCTTCTAATCAACAGAGAGGAAATAACAAACTGTGTGTAGAGAAGTGTTAATATTGTCCTGCAATGTTGCCTTCTTATACTGCGCTAATTCTATTACAGAAGCTATATATGTCAGTGATGGAGAAAGCTTCATTTATCAAAGAGGTATGCTTCATCTCCCCTGGGAAACACAGTGTTTGCTATAAGCTGAATTATGCCTTAACATGAAGGAGACAGACAGAGCATAAATGAAGAAATTCCACAATTGTCTTATCTTGAGAGATATATGTCTCCTTTAGTTGTGAACGGACAAAAGGTTCCATTTAATCTTACATTGTTTTCTATCCCAGGAGATCTGTTTTAAAAGGCTGCTTGACTATAACATGACAGTATCAATTTCTAGGCGATGGTTTAATATGTTCTGGTGTTTTAACATGTTTCTGGGACAGGAGAGAGAATACTATTTTCTCAAATGTTGATATTGGCCCCAATGAATTTCTATGGAGACTGATAAATTAGAATGATAAATTAGAATTACATTGTCAGTAATTGATAATAGGTTTGTAGATTAGTAGAAATAATTTGACAGGAGAGTTTGAGCTTTTCTGTGTGAGCCTGAACTTGTTATGATAATGTTCAGACTACTTTTAAGCAGCTACACAATATGAGCTGTGCCATGGGAAAACCAACATAGTGGCTTTGCGACCAGCATGGATCCAGACCAGCTTGCACATCCGCGCAGTCTGGTCAGGATCCATGCTGTTCGCTAACAGTTTCTCTAATTGCAGTAGGCTTTGAAAGCGAACAGCATAGATCCTGACCAGACTGCGCGGATGCGCAGGCTGGTCTGGATCCATGCTGGTCGCAAAGCCATTATGTTGGTTTTCTCATGGCATGGCTCATATAAAGGTGACATCTCCTTGCCAGATTCTAATCAATTCTAATTCTAAATCTTAAATTATTCATTATTTCAAGGGTTTTGATCTTTGCAGTTTTTGTGCAGTTTACCGGTACTTCAAATAAGAAACATGCGGAAATCTGAAACAAACATCTGTAAACAGAAATGAAGGCTTGTTCTAACCACACACACACATAAACAACAACGTTAAGTTTCGATTTAGAATAAAATCATTTGCTGGCAAAGAAACAGAATAAGATGAAACTGTAAAGGTTTTTATCTGCTCTTATGTATAAAATGAAAACATTACTCTGTGAATAAACTATGACCTTGTAAAGTTCGAAAATTTTAAGCTTAACTGGTCAGCAGATTAGTGCACTTTTAGGACAATTTGATATATTTAGAAATAAGTTCCCAAGTGTGGTTTGTCATAGAATAACCTGTGTTTTTCGTTCTTATGCGTAAGAATATATCAAGAAGGCCATAGGCCTGAGTGATATATTGTTTCGCATAAGAACGAAAACTTAGGGTTATTCTATGATAAATCACACTTCGGAACTTGTTATTTCGATTCTTACACGACATACTAGTATCAACAGTGTTAGAAAAAATGGTAACTACTTTTTACGACCGTGCTACGCACCTGGATCGGATGACGTCATTGCACGTGAGTGGTTTATTGCAGAATAACCCGAGATAGATTTTGCTCTACATGTATGTAGGTTATTGGCTGGTCGTGTTAGAATGCATGTTAAACATTTTTCAGATGTTTGTTTCATAATATCAGACTATATATAAAAAAACATATCTTATTTCTTTAGCTCACATTGAACAAGATTTTGTATAAGTGGATGGTCCAGCAATCATCTTCCTACGTCTGTCGATCTGCATAATTTTTTTTAGTTTAACATGACTTCTCCTGAAACCACTGGTCAGAATTACACCAAACTTAGTCTGTAGCCTCCTTGTAAGGTCTCTCTGAATTGGCCCCTTTTTGGGGCTGCAAATATCCTTTAAAAGATTTCTTCTCACTAACCACTATCTTCACCAAACTTAGTCTGAAGCATTCTTCTATGGACCTCTCTCAAAACTATTCAGATAGTTCCACTTGGATCCTTTTCAGGTCTGGTAGCTCTCAAGTTTGTTTCAAATGCTTCTGCTTGGCCCCTTGTAGGGGCCACCAGAGATAAAAATTAAAAAAACCCTTCTAAATGATCTCTTCTCATGGAATGCTTGATGGTTCAGTATAAAGCTTGGTCTGAAGCATCCTTATGTTGTCTTCTGGCAGTTGTTTAAATGGTTCCGTTTGGCCACACTTAGCAACCACACCCTTGGAAGATCTTCACTAAACTTGGTCTGTATTATCCTAGGATGGACCTTCCTCAGTTTTATTCAAATATTTCTGCTTGACTGCATATAAGAGTTGCCAGAAATAGAAAATAGATCTTCAAAAAAACTTCTGAGGAACCACTGGATGGATCTTCACCAAACTTGATCTGTAGCACTCTTGTTTGTACCTCTGTCAAGTTTGTTGAAATGGTTTAATACCATGGAGGCTGTCGTAGCCGCTTGTAAATTGTTCAATGAATTGCTAAATGGATGTTTACCAAACATAGTTAGAAGCAATGTCAAAAGGTCAGGGTCCTCTTCAGGTGAGCGATTTAGGCCCATTTCCAGGTCTTGTTTTAGTTTAACCATAATTTGTAGTCAATAAAAGAAAAGTGTTTTTGAAATATGAGCCAAGCTTTAACAAGTTTTAATAGATATTTTGCATGTTTGTATAATTCAGGGAATAAAATACAGCATTTGATGATTGCTTTATTGGGAGAAGTATCATGCAGCTGTTGTAATTTATTAGTCAATTTTAAATGCTCAGTGATATATTTACATTGTTAGCAGTAACTCACCTTGCAGGATAGAGTAGGTATAAAGGAGCGTCTGCTGTGCAAGAACATCCTGGAATTTAAATGATAATGGTGCTATTGTAATTTTAACTGCAGCTTACATAACAACTGACTTATAATTGCTTCATAATAAATCCATTACAGTGGAACCCTTTTAACAGGAACTTCTGAAAACTGGAAACACTCTAAACAGAGCAGTTGTAATGGTCCAGAATAAGTTCTGTAAGAAATAACCTCTATATGCCAGGAACCTCTCAAAACTAAACTTTAAGTTTGTTATCAAGGCATACCAAGGGAGCAAGACAGTCTGGCTGCTTAAAAGGCAGGTTGCTGCTTGTGAAAAGTTGAAATTAAAACAAAAGTCAGTTTGGGAAGCTCAGGGAAGTTACCTGACTGGTTACTCAAAACAAGTGCCTCTTTAATATAGATGGCTGCAAAGGCAGATTCAGCGGCATTTAAGAAACAATTTACAAAAGTTGAGCTGCGCCATGAGAAAACCAACATAGTGCATTTGCAACCAGCATGGATCCAGACCAGCCTGCGCATCCGCAGTCTGGTCAGGATCCATGCTGTTTGCTTTCAAAGCCTATTGCAACAAGAGCTCGTCGAACACGAAATGCCCCCCTTGATGCATTCAGTAATTGCACAAGGAACAGAAATTATATGCTCACTGTAAACAAAAGTTCTACCATTCTGGTTTAATCTGACCTTGACCTTTAAACTATTAACCTAACAAGAGATTACAGAGTGATCTTGGCGCCATCCACTAAGCCATTTTTTAATGTTCCAAATTTCAAGACTAACTCAAGGTCAAAATCAAGGTCAAAGTTCATTTTGGTACAAAACAATGTGTATGTGGTCCAAATTTGAAAGCTGTGGCTTGAGAAATGTGAAAGCAGGTCACTAGATCAATTTCAAGGTCAAAGTTCATTTCGGTAGACAGAACTATGCATTGCTTCAAATTTGGAGGCTGTAGCTTGAGAAATGTGAAAGTAGGTGATAGGTAAAAATCAATGACAAATTTCAATTCAGAACACAAAAATATGCATGCGGTCCAAATTTGAAGCCTGTAGCTTCAGAAATGTGAAAGTAGGTCACTAGGTCAATCTCAAGATCAAAGTTCATTTCAGTACACAAAACTATGCTTGTGGTTCAAATTTGAAGGCTGTAGCTTGAGAAATGTGGAAGTAGGTCACTAGGTCAACATCAAGGTCAAATTTTATTTTTGAACAAAAAACTATGCATGTGGTCCAAATTTGAAGCCTGTAGCTTCAAAAATGTGAAAGTAGGTCACTAGGTCAATAACAAGGTCGAAGTTTTTTTCGGTACACAAACCTATGCATGTGGTCCAAATTTGAAGGCTGTAGCTACAGAAATGTGAAAGTAGGTCACTAGGTCAAGATCAAGGTCAACTCATGTCAAGGTTCATCTTGCCATTCAAAACTATACATGTGGTCCAAATTTGAATGATGTAAGTTATGGACATGAAGATTCTAAGTTTTTCCCTATATAAGTCTGTATGAACCATATGACCCCTGGGGCGGGGCCATATTTGACCCTTGAGGGATAATTTGAACAAACTTGGTAGAGAACCACTAAATGATGTTACATTACAAAATATCAAAGCCAAAGTCTTTGTGGTTTGGACAAGAAGATTTTCAAAGTTTTTCCCTATATAAGTCTATGTAAACCATTTGACCCCCAGGGCGGAGCCATATTTGACCCTTGGGGACTAATTTGAACAATCTTAGTAGAGGACCACTAGATGATGTCATATACAAAATATCAAAGCCCTAGGCCCTGTGGTTTTGGACAAGAGGTTTTTCAAAATTGTTCCTATATAAGTCTATATAAACCATGTGACCCCCGGGGTGGGGCTGTATTTGACCCCAGGGAAATAATTTGAACAATCTTAGTAGAGGACCACTAGATTTTGCTACATACCAAATATCAAAGCCCTAGGCCCTATGGTTTTGGACAAAAGATCAGAAACGGTTTAACTGTTCCTGGCCAATGTGACCTTGACCTTTGACCTAATGACCTCCAAATCAATACATCTGCTGGTCGTGGCCAACCTAACTATCAATTTTCCTGTCACTAGACCCAAGCGTTCTTGAGTTATTGCCTGGAAACCGTTTTACTGTTCCTGGTCACTGTGACCTTGACCTTTGACATACTGACCTCAAAATCTATAGGGGTCATCTGCTGGTCATGACCAACCTCCCTATCAACTTTCGTGACCCTAGGCCTAAGCGTTCTTGAGTTATCATCCGGAAACCGCTTTACTGTTCAGGGTCACTGTGACCTTGACCTTTAACATACTGACCTCAAAATCAATAGGGGTCATCTGCTGGTCATTATCAACCTCCCTATCAACTTTCATGATCCTAGGCCCAAGTGTTCTTGAGTTATCATCCGGAAACCATTTTACTATTCAGGGTCACTGTGACCTTGACCTTTGACATACAGACCTCAAAATCAATAGGGGTCATCTGCTGGTGATGATCAACCTCCCTATCAACTTTCATGATCCTAGGCCCAAGCGTTCTTGAGTTATCATCCGGAAACGGATTGGTCTACATTCCGACCGACCTACCGACCGACCGACAGACCGACCGACATCTGCAAAACAATATACCCCTCCTTCTTCGAATGGGGGGCATAATTAGAGAAACTGTTAGTGAACAGCATGGATCCTGACCAGACTGCGCGGATGCGCAGACTGGTCTGGATCCATGCTGGTCGCAAATGCACTATGTTGATTTTCTCGTGGTGTGGCTATAATGTATTTAAGAATGTTTTAATTATTGAATTGGTTTTTACAATTCAGTGCAAAAATTTGATGAACATAGAAGTGGACTACTTCTATATTTTTTACAATCAATTTCTATTTGATTTTTGATTGAAGATTACTGAATTATGGCTGGATTGGGAATACAAATAGTTATTGTCTTCTTGTTCCATTGAAAAAGTCTAGTGGCCTGTTTACTAAGAGAAGTATGTCCTTTTGTCAGAATTTTGTTTATAGTAATATATTTGTTCTTCTTGTACTGTATATGAAGAGCTAGACTACATCATTTTAGTCTGATAATTTATCATCGTATAATATTTTTATTTCAGATTCCGAACTGGTCCTGGTGTAATTCCAGAACATGTGCCAAAAGATACAGAGAACCTGTTGCTCATACTGAATGGCCGGGAACCAGATAAAGTTCAGTTTGCTGAAACCTGGCTCAAATCCCTGCATAATCTGTCTCAGCTGCGTAATGTTGGCCTGGTGTTGCTAGGCAACGAACAGTGCAATAATTCCTGGCTTCACAATTACATGCACTATAATGGCGGACTGGTGAAATTTGTGTTCTTGGTGTACGACAGTCCTGAAATAGACAACGTAAATTTCTACCAATGGCCATTAGGGGTTGCCACGTAAGTAACATACAATTATGATAGACAGTTATCAGGCATTAAATTCAGTTAATTTATTTATTTTTAGCTTGATTGTCAAGAATTATGTCTCCCCCCCCCCCACCCCAAAGGGGAGACATATTGTTTTTGCCCTGTCCGTCCGTCACATTTCATTTCCGATCAATAACTAGAGAATCATTTGACCTAGAACCTTCAAACTTCATAGGATGGTAGGGCTGTTGGAGTAGACGACCCGTATTGTTTTTGGAGTCACTTCATCAAAGGTCAAGGTCACAGGGGCCTGAACATTGAAAACCATTTCTGATCAGTAACTTGAGAACCACTTGACCCAGAATGTTGAAACTTCATAGGATGATTGGTCATGCAGAGTAGATGACCGCTATTGATTTTGGGGTCACTCTGTTAAAGTTCAAGGTCACAGGGGCCTGAACATTGAAAACCATTTCCGATCAATAACTTGAGAACCGCTTGACCCAGAATGTTGAAACTTCATAGGATGATTGATCATGCAAAGTAGATGGTCCCTATTGATTTTTGGGGTCACTATTAAAGGTCAAGGTCACAGGGGCCAGAACATGGAAAACTGTTTCCAGTCAGTAACTTGAGAACCACTTGACCCAGAATGTTAAAACTTCATAGGATGATTGGACATGCAGAGTAGATGACCCCAATTGGTTTTGGGGTCACTGTATTAAAGGTCAAGGTCATGGGGGCCTGAACATGGAAAACCATTTCTGATCAATAACTTGAGAAGCACTTGACCCAGAATGTTTAATCTTCATAGGATGATTGAACATGCAGAGTAGATGACCCCTATTGATTTTGGGGTCAGTCTATTAAAGGTCAAGGTCACAGAGGCCTGGTCATGTAAAATCATTTCAGGACAGTAACTTGAGAACCACTTGACCCAGAATTTTGAAACTTCATAGGATGATTGGACATACAGAGTAGATGACCTCTATTGATTTTGCGGTCAATCTGTTAAAGGTCAAGGTTACAGCAGACAGAAAATGGAAATCCATTTTTTGTCAATAACTTGAGAACCATTTGACCTAGAACCTTCAAACTTCATAGGGTGATAGGACTTACAAAGTAGATGCATGGCCCCTATTGTTTTTTGGGTCACTCCATCAAAGGTCAAGGTCACATGGGGCTGAACATAGAAAACTCTTTCCAAATAACTTGAGAACCACTTGACATAGAATTTTTAAACTTAAAAGGATGATTGGACATGCAGAGTAGATGACCCCTATTGATTTTGGGGTCACTTGATCAAAGGTCAAAGTCACAGGAGCATGAACAATAACTTGAGAACCACCAGGCCCAGAATGTTGAAAGTTAGTGGGATGACTGGACATGCCAAATAGATGATCCCTATTGCAGCCAACCATCAGTGTCTCTTTGACTTTAGCTCCTGTCCCCTATTGACTTCTTGCCTATACAACTATGCATTGGGGAAGACATTCACCTTTTTACAAAAGCATCTTCTAGTTATTTTAGTAATTGCTTTAAGAAAACCTAGCTCAAGATACAATGTAAGGAAGTTTTAGCTTGGCCCTAGCTGGGTTTCAAAACCATGAACTTCTATTTAGTTATGGCAACAGGCATAACTGAATCATTGTTGATGCTGCCTTAAACTATGTCAGCATGTGCCTTTCAGCCTACCAAAACTGTTGATTATAAAACCTTTCTACTGGCAATCAATCATGTTTATAATACAATTATATTGTTCTTAAGTGCATATAATTAAGCAATGCTTACAGACCCTTAATACATTGTATAGACCAGAATAGATTGGTAAGACAATTACAGGTTCTAAATTACTGGTTTGCAATGTCTCTCCTTAAATAATTGATGAAGAAGTCAATTGCACTTTTCGCAGCACCATTGATGTATGCAGATGCACATGACCAAGCAACTTTATGTGTTATTATATTGAATAACTTTCACATATTTCAGAGTTACTGAAAGAGTAAGTCAGTGTCAATGTTTAGTTTATATATATTATTAAATGGTATTTATTAGTTCATTTTGCAGTGCCTTAAGAAGACTTGATTTTGAGGAATAAAAAAACTGACTAATAAAATCACCTTTTACAAGACATTTTGCATTTATTCATACATGTATGTCCAGTGCTGTAAACTGCTTTTACCTTTGGTTTAGTATGAGGTATTAACATAGGGGATGGTTAGTCCTGCCTCCACAATATTTCCTGTTTTTGACTTAAAAACTTTTCTCTACTGAAAGTACTCACCAGAATTACATCAAACTCAGTCTTTAAGTGTTGACCTCAGTTGTTTTCAGATGGTTCCAACTCACTGTCTGCATTACAGGGCCACTAGAGCAAAAACAACAACAACAAAAACCCAGCTAATAACCAACTTGATGGATTGTATCATACTTTTTCTGAATCATCCTTTAAATGGAAGTTTCTTCTTTGTTCACATAGTTTCCCTACACTGCAAAACATTGGAAAACCTTGATAGGACTTCTTCTCATGAAATACTTAGTGAATATTCACCAAACTTTTTGGTAAGAAACTTGCTTGTTCTGATGTTTCTCAGGTTTTTTCAAAAGTTAAAATTCCCTGTACTGCACTAAAGGGGCCACAGTTAATAACTGAAAAACCTTTAAACAACATCCCCTCATTGACTGCATGATGAATGTTCACCAAAGTTGGTTGAAAACATAGTTGCCTCATATTTCTCAAGTTGATGAAATTGGTTCTTCTTGACGGCATTAATGGGGCTGCTAGAGCTAAAAATAGACAAAAACATTTAACCCTTACCCACCTAAATTTTTAGCTCACCTGTCACAAAGTGACAAGGTGAGCTTTTCTGATCGCGTGGCGTCCGTCGTCCGTCGTCAGTGCGTGCGTGCGTGCGTAAACTTTTGCTTGTGACCACTCTAGAGGTCACATTTTTCAAGGGATCTTTATGAAAGTTGGTCAGAATGTTCATCTTGATGATATCTAGGTCAAGTTCGAAACTGGGTCACGTGCGATCAAAAACTAGGTCAGTAGATCTAAAAATAGAAAAACCTTGTGACCTCTCTAGAGGCCATATTTTTCATGAGATCTTCATGAAAATTTGTCAGAATGTTCACCTTGATGATATCTAGGTCAAGTTCGAAACTGGATCACGTGGGGTCAAAAACTAGGTCAGTAGGTCTAAAAATAGAAAAACCTTGTGACCTCTCTAGAGGCCATATTTCTCAATGGATCTTCATGAAAATTGGTCAGAACGTTCACCTTGATGATATCTAGGTCAAGTTCGAAACTGGGTCACGTGGGGTCAAAAACTAGGTCAGTAGATCTAAAAATAGAAAAACCTTGTGACCTCTCTAGGGGCCATATTTTTCATAAGATCTTCATGAAAATTGGTCAGAATGTTCACCTTGATGATATCTAGGTCAAGTTCGAAACTGGGTCACGTGGGGTCAAAAACTAGGTCAGTAGGTCTAAAAATAGAAAAACCTTGTGACCTCTCTAGAGGCCATATTTCTCAATGGATCTTCATGAAAATTGGTCAGAATGTTCACCTTGATGATATCTAGGTCAAGTTCGAAACTGGGTCACGTGGGGTCAAAAACTAGGTCAGTAGATCTAAAAATAGAAAAACCTTGTGACCTCTCTAGAGGCCATATTTTTCATGAGATCTTCATGAAAATTGGTCAGAATGTTTACCTTGATGATATCTAGGTCAAGTTCGAAACTGGGTCACGTGGGGTCAAAAACTAGGTCAGTAGGTCTAAAAATAGAAAAACCTTGTGACCTCTCTAGAGGCCATATTTCTCAATGGATCTTCATGAAAATTGGTGAGAATGTTCACCTTGATGATATCTAGGTCAGGTTCGAAACTGGGTCACGTGCGGTCAAAAACTAGGTCAGTAGGTCTGAAAATAGAAAAACTTTGTGACCTCTCTAGAGGCCATATTTTTCATAGGATCTTTAGGAAAATTGGTCAGAATGTTCACCTTGATGATATCTAGGTCAGGTTCGAAACTTGGTCACACGCGGTCAATAACTAGGTCAGTAGATCTAAAAATAGAAAAACCTTGTGACCTCTCTAGAGGCCATATTTTTCAAGAGATCTTGATGAAGATTGGTCAGAATGTTCACCTTGATGATATCTAGGTCAAATTCAAAACTGGGTCACGTGCGGTCAAAAACTAGGTCAGTAGGTCTAAAAATAGAAAATTCTTGTGATGTCTCTAGAGGCCATATTTCTCACTGGATCTTCATGAAAGTTGGTGCGAATGTTCAGCTTGATGATATCTAGGTCAAGTTCATAACTGGGACATGTGCGGTCAAAAACTAGGTCAGTAGGTTGAAAAACAGAAAAACCTTGTGACCTCTCTAGAGGCCATATTTTTCACGAGATCTTCATGAAAATTAGTGAGAATGTTCACCTTGATGATATCTAGGTCAAGTTTAAAAGTGGGTCACGTGCCTTCAAAAACTAGGTCATTAGGTCAAATAATAGAAAAACCTTGTGACCTCTCTAGAGGTCATATTTTTCAATGGATCTTCATGAAAATTGGTCAGAATTTTTTATCTTGATGATATCTAGGTCACATATGCTCAAAAACTAGGTCACTTTGTCAAATAATAGAAATAACGACGTCATACTCAGTTCAACACTGGGTCATGTGGGGATAGGTGAGCGATTCAGGACCATCATGGTCCTCTTGTTATAATGAACTTGTCTATATTTTGATTTGGACAGAACTATTAACTGTTAAAAGGGGTGCTTACCAAATTAGATACTGACTAAATGGCGAACAGTGCAGACCATGATCAGCCTGCACATCTGTGCAGGCTGATCTTGGTCACCACTGGTCCCAAACGCAGAATGACTTGCTGCCAGCAGGCTTCTTCTTATGAACAGCTTGATTGAAGATCACCAATCTTCTTGGTTTACCGCCTTGATAGCCTAGTGGTAGAGCGTCTGCTTCAAGTGCAGGAGGTTGTGGGTTCGATCTTCGACTGCTTCATACCAAAGACATGAAAAAAAGGGGATCCGGACATTTGCCCCCCAGGACATTTGCCCCCCAATGAGAAAGTGGACTGCTGGACATTTGCCCCCCAGTTGAAATGGTAGATAGGACATTTGCCCCCCAGTGCTTATTTCTGAAATGGACATTTGCCCCACAATATTTTTGTCCCCTAGTGATTTTTTAGCTCACCTGTCACAAAGTGACAAGGTGAGCTTTTGTGATCGCATGGCGTCCGTCGTCCGTGCGTGCGTGCGTGCGTAAACTTTTGCTTGTGACCACTCTAGAGGTCACATTTTTCATGGGATCTTTATGAAAGTTGGTCAGAATGTTCATCTTGATGATATCTAGGTCAAGTTCGAAACTGGGTCATGTGCGGTCAAAAACTAGGTCAGTAGATCTAAAAATAGAAAAACCTTGTGACCTCTCTAGAGGCCATATTTTTCATGAGATCTTCATGAAAATTGGTCAGAATGTTCACCTTGATGATATCTAGGTCAAGTTCGAAACTGGGTTACGTGCGGTCAAAAACTAGGTCAGTAGGTCTAAAAATAAAAAAACCCTGTGACCTCTCTAGAGGCCATATTTCTCAATGGATCTTCATGAAAATTGGTCAGAATGTTCACCTTGATGATATCTAGGTCAAGTTCGAAACTGGGTCACGTCGGGTCAAAAACGAGGTCAGTAGATCTAAAAATAGAAAAACCTTGTGACCTCTCTAGAGGCCATATTTTTCATGATATCTTCATGAAAATTGGTGAGAATGTTCACCTTGATGATTTCTAGGTCGAGTTCGAAACTGGGTCACATGGGGTCAAAAACTAGGTCAGTAGGTCTAAAAATAGAAAAAGCTTGTGACCTCTCTAGAGGCAATATTTTTCATGAGATTTTCATGAAAATTAGTCAGAATGTTCACCTTGATGATATCTAAGTCGAGTTCGAAACTGGGTCACGTGGGATCAAAAACTAGGTCAGTAGGTCTAAAAATAGAAAAACCTTGTGACCTCTCTAGAGGCCATATTTCTCAATGGATCTTCATGAAAATTGGTCAGAATGTTCACCTTGATGATATCTGGGTCAAGTTTGAAACTTGGTCACGTGCGGTCAAAAACTAGGTCAGTTGGTCTGAAAATAGAAAAACTTTGTGACCTCTGTAGAGGCCATATTTTTCACGGGATCTTTATGAAAATTGGTGAGAATGTTCACCTTGATGATATCTAGGTCAGGTTCGAAACTTGGTCACGTGCGGTCAATAACTAGGTCAGTAGATCTAAAAATAGAAAAACCTTGTGACCTCTCTAGAGGCCAAATTTTTCAAGAGATCTTCATGAAAATTGGTCAGAATGTTCATCTTGATGATATCTAGGCCAAGTTCGAAACTAGGTCACGTGCGGTCAAAAACTAGGTCAGTAGGTCTAAAAATAGAAAAACCTTGTGATGTCTCTAGAGGCCATATTTCTCAATGGATCTTCATGAAAATTGGTGAGAATGTTCAGCTTGATGATATCTAGGTCAAATTCGTAACTGGGTCATGTGCGGTCAAAAACTAGGTCAGTAGGTCGAAAAATAGGAAAACCTTGAGACCTCTCTAGAGGCCATATTTTTCACGAGATCTTTATGAAAATTGGTGAGAATGTTCACCTTGATGATATCTAGGTCAAGTTTAAAAGTGGGTCACGTGCCTTCAAAAACTAGGTCATTAGGTCAAATAATAGAAAAACCTTGTGACCTCTCTAGAGGTCATATTTTTCAATGGATCTTCATGAAAATTGGTTAGAATTTTTTATCTTGATGATATCTAGGTCACATGTGCTCAAAAACTAGGTCACTTTGTCAAATAATAGAAATAACGACGTCATACTCAGTTCAACACTGGGTCATGTGGGGATAGGTGAGCGATTCAGGACCATCATGGTCGTCTTGTTAGGAACTTGGTAGAAGATAATTATCATATTGTAGATAACATTGTCTTTGTTTCTTACATATTTCTAGTAGATAATTGCCAAATTAACAAGTTTGAGTGTTAAAAACATTGCACAAATTAAAAAATTATAACACTGTTTGAGCACTTTTGTAACTCAATAATAGACTATTATTTACCTTAACACCTGAATGTAATTAACATATTCATCAAATTTTAACAATAAAATAACTTTTTTTTTACTGAAAATTGCCTTTTAGAGTAATTTTGATAATAAAATGACATAAATGACAGTATATCTACTGGCACATAGGACAAAAATATTGGGGGGCAAATGTCCATTCTAAAAATAAGAAGTGGGGGGCAAATGTCCTATCTGCCATTTCAACTGGGGGGGCAAATGTCCGGTAATACATTTTTTCATTGGGGGGCAAATGTCCTACAATCAAAAAAAAGGTACCAGTAGCTCCCTTGCTTGGCGCTCAGCATTAAAAGGGAAACTGGCCTCTTCTTTCATACCCTCGTGGCAATGGATTCCATGAGGAATGAGGTGTCGAGAGTAATTAATATAAGTTGTAGAACTTGCTTCACTATCGACCTAAAATAAATTATGTATAAACTAATCTTCTTGGTCAGTAGTAAGGTCAAAATGTTTTTTTCCAGAACATTTCTATACAGTCATATATTATGTTTATATCCACAAACTTATCTATAAGTTATATATTATGTTTATTTCTAGATGCATTTCGGTATAGTCATATCGTATGTTTATTTTCAAATACATTCCTGTACAGTCATATCATTACATTTCAATTTTCTGTATATTCATATCCAGTGTTTATTTCCAGATACATTTCCATACATTTTTTTACTGTATATTCATATCCAGTGTTTATTTCCAGATACATTTCCATACATTTTCTGTATATTCATATCCAGTGTTTATTTCCAGATGCATTTCCATACATTTTCTGTATAGTCATATCTAATGTTTATTTCCAGGTATGTTACTGTATGAAGTTGCATTTCATCTTTATTTCCAGATACATTCCTTACAGTCATATTTTATGTTTATTTCCAGGTCATATCTTGTTGATTTCCAGCCACAAGCCTATACAGTCATATCTTGTTTATTTCCAGCCACAAGTCTATACAGTCTTATCTTGTTTATTTCCAGCCACAAGTCTGTACAGTCATAAATGTTTATTTCCAGACACAGGTCTGTGCATTCATATCCTGTTGATTTCCAGAAACAAGTCTGTGCAGTCATACCTTGTTTATTTCCGAACACAAGTCTGTAAATCATATCTTGTTGATTTCAAGAAACAAGTCTGTACTGACATAAATTGTTTATTTCCAGACTTGAGTCTGTACAGTCAAATCTTGTTTATTTCGAACTACAAGTCTATATAGTCATATTTTGTTTATTTCCAGACATAAGCCTGTACAGTCATATCTTGTTTATTTCCAGACACAAGTCTATACAGTCATATCTTGTTTATTTCCAGACACAAGTCTATACAGTCATATCTTGTTTATTTCCAGACACAGGTCTATACAGTCATATCTTGTTTATTTCCAGACAAAAGTCTATACAGTCATA
Source organism: Mercenaria mercenaria (assembly GCF_021730395.1). Lineage (NCBI taxonomy): Eukaryota > Metazoa > Mollusca > Bivalvia > Venerida > Veneridae > Mercenaria > Mercenaria mercenaria. The sequence continues at coordinate 32,654,722 of NC_069373.1, read as the reverse complement.
TCTTGTTTATTTCCAGACACAAGTCTATACAGTCATATCTTGTTTATTTCCAGACACAAGTCTGTACAGTCATACCTGGTCTTTTTCCGGACACAAGTCTATACAGTCATATATCTTGTTTATTTCCCGATACAAGTCTATACAGTCATATCTTGTTTATTTCCAGACACAGGTCTATACAGTCATATCTTGTTTACTTCCAGACAAAAGTCTATACAGTCATATCTTGTTTATTTCCAGACACAAGTCTATACAGTCATATCTTGTTTATTCCCAGACACAAGTCTGTACAGTCATACCTCGTCTATTTCCGGACACAAGTCTATACAGTCATATATCTTGTTTATTTCCAGATACAAGTCTATACAGTCATATACCTTGTTTATTTCCGGACACAAGTCTATACAGTCATATATATTGTTTATTTCCAGGTACAGAGACTTTCCAACTGTAGACAGCTCCAAGCTACCTGTACATATCCGTAGACAATATTCCTGCAACTTTTTTGGGACCATTTACAAAAATTCATCACGAGAAACTTTAATGAAAATTTTAGAGGGAGATTTCTTCAGAGAAAAATGTTTGATCAAGGCTAGAAGACAGTAAGTGTAGGCTGAGGTTTATGAGTTGTCACAAGTGCTTGAAGCAGATTCAGTTATATTTGTGTCTGCTATTTTGGATGAAAGTTCTAGTGCCTTGATAGTGGCAAGAGCATAATTATAGTGTTACCTGTGTCCTTCATTCATATATCTGTGTGTGTGCATGCTTGCATATGTATAGAAAATCAGGTCCCTCAAAGAACTTTGTGGTACATGATAGGATTTAGAATTAAGTTGGTACAAGTTTTATATGACCAACATAACAAGATGATGTTTTGCACAGTTGTTTGCATTCCGTCCTGAACTTGGTAATTCATTTTGGAATTTCCAAATATCTTTGCACAAATTATAACCATAGATGATATGTCACAAGCAAGATCCATGTCTAAAGCTCAAAGGTCAAGGTCACAGTTTAAAACTAAACTTAAAACAGTCTATTTTAAAAGTACTATTAATCACAGAACTCACACTTTTTTGTCTGTACATTACATACTAGGGAGGATATGGAGGGGGTGAGCATTTGAACCTTTGGACACATTCTTTGTTTAATTGTCTTAGACCAAGTGTCTCATCTTAGATTTTCATGAAGTATGCCTTTCCTTGTTCTTTTTGTAGGAAGACTGCTTGTGTTGTTTTTTTTTCATATTATAAAGCTTGCAAGTCCTTACTCATACTGTGAGAACTGATTTGATTCTTAATTTGCCTTCCCTGTTTTTCACACCATTGAACCACAAAATATTTCTCAAATTTTGGCACTGGAAGTGATAATGGCAAAATTACTTGAAAACACACAGCCTATGTTTTATACCATAGCTTAGACTGTTAAATTGTCAACAAATTACGTTGCATGTTGAAGTCGTATTGTGGTGTTAGGTAACTTGAAGCATTAACACACTGCTGTTATATTTGAAAGATGATACAGAACCGACGTTCTAAGATTTAGCTCGACTATTTGAATATCAAAGCTGTCCGTGAGACAAATATTTTACATGTGAGCAGGTTACTCAGTTGCTCAGAAACTACTGTACAGATGTTTTCATACTCCCTTCGTATCATAAAATGACCTTTCTAGAAAAGTACCATAACTTGAGCTTACATTTTGTCACAACTATGTTCCTTTTTAACCTAGAAATTTGGTGAAAGTTTTGGATGTAAACGGGTTTCCTAAGGGTTTCCTAGAACGACTTGACCGGATGCTTTTAAATCTTACACAAATCTTCAGCATAATGACGTTACCTTACAGGACAGGTTTTTTTTTTTTAACTCTGACATACATTTAATGAATAGAAAAAATATAAAGCCCCATTAACTTAAAAAAAAGTTTGCTGAAAGATTTGCAAGTTAGTAATTTTCTCAGAAACTACTTTATATAAGTTTTTGATATCATGAGATGACATCAAAGAGGTTTTAAACTCAGGCTTGCTTGCTGCTTTATAAAGGTTTCTCAGGCACTGTAATGGACTGAATGCTTTCAAACTCTCCACAAATCGTGTTCACCCTGAGCCAGCTTCCAAAATTCTGACTTTCATTTTCTGTATTATGTCCCATCTTAGGTAGCAGGGTACACTTCGAATTTTGGCCCCTGTCAATATTTGTTATAATTAGAACTTCGTGATTTTGGATGTCTGTAAATTAAGGTGAGAGATAATGATTGTTAATTCTTTAGAAAATTTATACACATGTAAAATTCTGATGTCAGTTGTAAAACTAACTGCTGGTAGCTTTGTATGAATCAGTGAGGCACCTTTTCGAGGAAAATTCAAATCATGGAAGGGTTCTGTGCTTTTTGATTGATACTTAGGAACATTTTCGCTATTTTGTGAAAAAACGAGCTGGATGGGCCCCCATTCCGTTTATATCCTGAAGTTCAGTAAGGACTATTAAATTGAGAAATGCAATAAAATTGGGCATTGTTCTTGCAGTGGGATCATTGCAGCCTGTTCAAAAAGTGCAAAATTGATGATTTTGGCATGATATTTTTCATGGATGGTGTAAAACTTTCGTTTTGATAACTTTCTTTATTCTTGTATGAGAATCCTGATCTTGCTATTAATTAAAAGCACAAAACATGCATGCAATTTATAAAATGGCCACACTGATTCTGCTGATAAGGGAAGTGCAATATTGCGACTCGTGACATGTAAGACTGTCCGTGCCCAAAATTTTCGAATCTAAGTGTACCCTGCTACCTTAAGTTAAAGACTTTGGGAAGGCTAAGTTGTGTTAGATATTATCTAAGAGAGGTAACTCAGTGTTGATTTCACCTTTTAATTTTGACAGAATTATCTTCAGGACAATTATGGAAGAAGTCCATTCGGCATGAATGTAACATACTAATTTTGTTATTATCAAAACTTGTAAAGATGACATTTATTTCAGGTGGTTGCCCCTGGAGACAGACGAGACAAGGGAGCAGTTCATACAAGCATTATCTCAGAGCGATCTCACACTAAACCCGGTTGGTGTAAACACGGAGTGCTACAGAATATACGAGGCTATTACCTATGGTTCCATTCCAGTTGTGGAGGACATCATGACCCCTGGCAATTGTGGGAAATCTAAAAACTCAAATACATTTCCTTTGCGTCTGCTCAAAGAAATGGATGCACCAATTATTTATATCAAAGACTGGTCAGAATTGACTAAAATTTTAGAAAATGAGAAAAAGTTGAGACATAGTGAAGTAGTGAAAAGGAGGAGAAATATATTGCTATGGTATGAAAGTTTTAAATCTAAAATGCGACAAAAACTGATTGGAGCTATTAACAGACATTTCTTTGGCCTAAACAGATAATGTTAATAGAAGTTAGATTTATTTAGTTTTATTTTTGTAATAAAATCTCAGTTAAATGTGATTCAAGTTTGTACAAGAGTTTGTATATTGAAAATCTCTCATCTATACTCAAAACCGAGTCAGTCTGTATGTGATTATTTTATAGTTTACTTTATTTATTAATATTTTTATTTTAATTCATAAATTCTATAAAATAAAACTAAAAAACACTGGGTTTCAAGTTCGGTAAGTAAGGTTGTAAGTAATTTAAATAAAACTCATTCATGTGACTTGTAATTTGATTTGATTTAGAGATAGATAATTTGATTGTAAGTTATAGCTATTTTTATTTTACTTATCTCATCAAGGTGCTGTTATCATTACAATGATTGTCATGCTTGCTTGTAAATTCAGTATTTCTCTAACGTATCTAGGCATATGTACACTTAACACATTTGTTTCCTTGGAAAAGCAACAATACAGAGGGTTTATTATAAGAATTAAATATCCTTCAAGTGGTGAACACTAGATGCAGTATTTTCATGAATGGCACAATTGCCTATTATAGACGAAGTGAATTCGGCTCATGAATGGCACAATTGCCTATTATAGACGAAGTGAATTCGGCTAACGTCTCCTATACTTTAAACAGCATTAAAGTGTTTTCATATTAGTGTAATGCCAAGATTATGTAAAGGCTATCTTTCACTTCCATGTGATAAATATGTTCTATGTGCTTGATGGTATATGTGATGAATACGTATTTTTCATAACATAGGTATCTTTTTGGCTCACCTTAGCCAAAAGCTCATGGTGAGCTTTTGTGACCACTCAGTGTCCATCGTCAGTCATGCGTCCGTCAACATTTTCTAAAAAAATCTTCTTGAAAACCACTGGGCAGAATTACACCAAACTTAAATGGTCCTTGGGTGGTCCCCTTTCAAAATCGTTCATAGAATTTAATTCCATGCAGAATTCTGGTTGCCATGGCAACCAAAAGGAAAAACTTTAAAAATCTTCTTGTTCAAAACCGAAAGGCATAGAGCCTTGATATTTGTCATATGAACCATCTTATGGTCCTCTATCAAGATTATTCAAATTGTGCCTCTTGGGTGAAAAGAGGCCCCACCCCGGGGGTCAGAAGTTTTACATAGACTTATATAGTAGACGTGCAGGCTGATCTTGGTCTGCACTGGTCGCAAAGGCAGAATAATATTAACATGCCGCCAGCAGGCTAAAGGTTAAATAGTATTGAAAGTCTTATGAATGTTTCTAATATTGCCTACCATTATAATTCAGTAAACCAATGTAAAACAAGAAATAAGAAGTTACAAACCTTTCAGCTCCTCATCAATAATACAAATAAAAGGTCATTACCCTGAATCAAGTGTTAGAGAATAGCATTCTGTGATAGCTATACAGAACTGCCATTCCTTATACAGTTATATGCCAATGTTTAATATAAGAGAAAATTAAGACAGGAAAATGTATTATCTTTCTGAATATGTAATTTTTATGAATGCTGGTGAAATAAAAAAAATTGCAGTAGTGTTTACAAAAATTAGAAGATTAAAGATGATCAAGAAAACACATTGCTATTAGTTTCGAATTGCGCATTTTTATTAGAAACGTACGACAAATTATGAAAATTTCTTCATCATAATAATACTACATTTAAAGATACTGGGTAACTGTAATTAACGTGATTATGTCTCCCACCACACAGTGGTGTGGGAGACATATTGATTTACTCCTGTCTGTGTGTGTCTGTCTGTCTGTCACAAAGCTTGTCTGCACTCTTAACATTTCTCATCCGATCTTCACCAAACTTGAACAAAATATGTTTGCCAATAAGTCCTCGGCCAAGTTCGATAACTAGCCAGATTTGCCCAGGCACTTGGGAATTATGGCCTTCGAAACTTGCGTTTGATAATCAAAGCACTGAAAGTCTGATAAGGCAGTTTAGGTCTTGGTGCTTGGTTGACTCATATACTACTATTCAGATGATTAGGCAGTTGTGGGAGACGTGCGCTTTTCTCAAAAGCAGCTCTAGCTGATTACATGTTTTTCAGTGAATTACCAAAATACTAGAGTGAAATATATTTGATATTTTCAGTGAAGAATATCAAATATATTTTTTCACTGGTAAGAAATTATAAAATGGGTAAATTTTGTTAAGACATGAAATAAAAAGAAAATTTGTTCGTTTTAAATGTAAGATCAAAATATCTTCCATGCATGAACACCATATCTTACATTTTCACTTATGGCTTTGCCACTCATGAAAATATTACATCTGGTGATCAATCGTGAAAGATATTACAATCTTACAGTGAAACAAACAAATATCCTTTATATGGTCTTCCTCCAAATATACAGATATATGTGTATATGTAAAAAAAATGAATTCATTGAAAACATTGAAAGTTGTTTTTAGGAGAAATGTTTCAAATTGCATTTTATTTAATTGAGACTTTCTGACTCGAGAGGCAATTTTTTATACATTTTTTGTCAGTGAAATAGTACAAGACTGATCGAATTCACTTTTAATTCAACAGTAAAATACATAGTTTTAAATTAATGAATGTCTGTTCTTGAGAGATTTTTGTATAAGATGTATATTCATCTGACAGGAATATGCTGAGAGCCAAGTGCCAAACAGTTGTAACTAAGTATACAGAATAGTTACCTATTGCTTGATAAGGTGTCCGCAGCTCAGCTAGGACTTTGTGGGGTTTGAACCACACTATTTCACAACTACATACCTCATAGGACACCAGCACTGGATATGTAGGACCAACACATGAAAATGTCATAATTAATGTTATTATTTGGTGATTATTATTTATATGAGCCACACCATGAGAAAACAAACATAGTGCATTTGCGACCAACGCAGATGCGCAGGCTAGTCTGGATCCATGCTGGTCGCAAACGCACTATGTTGGTTTTCTCATGGCGTGGCTCATATTATATTTCTGTTTTGTTAATTTTTGTTCTATAAGTATCTTTTACAGACTTAGATTTTTATACTTTGTGTTCAAGGTTGTGACTTTTATGGAATATGAATTATAATATGCATGTTTTACGGGTTGAGATGAATTTAAAACTTCTTGATAAATTTACATCAGATTCCAAAAATATCAAAATTTAGAATAGACTTGCCCTCTCTTGAAGAATTTGTGTAAATTACTGTTTTGTGACTCATTAGCCATTAAACACATATTGTATGGCATTGAGGTCCATACACATGTTTATAGGCTTGAAAATGAAGCCAAAAATCTTTAATGATTCGTAATTATGTCCTTTTCTGTCTCGCTGTCCAGTAAATTGCATATTGACCTAGATGTCATGTGATACTTGTTATATTATACAAAATAGATATTGTGTTTTATCATACTGTTTAAGGTATGGAGAAGTTTTTATTTCTCCACCTTGGATTGTAGAACTGGTTCTATCTTTTTATGAAGGCTTCAACAATCATAAAATAAAATCATAATAGTCATACTTATGACAATCTTCATAATGATGCTGAAAATAGCATCTGTGTCACTTTTTGGATTTGGAATTTACCAACTTCAGGATACTTTGGCATAATAGTTTAATGCCATTGCTTGGTATTTTCCACGAGTGCAGGAAATTGTTTTACTTTATTATTTTGTCTTCATGTCATTTGCTGTAAACTGTTAGATAATCAGATATATTCATTCATTCTTAATTGAATGGTCTTCCACTCTGTTATTGGTAGTGACTGGTTTGATTTCACTTAATGTTAGTTGTTGTAACATGTTAGTATTAAAAGACTAGTTGTACTGTTTTCACAGTTATTGATCTGGCTCTATATTCACAAAACATTTTTAGTCTCAGCTGAGTTTTAGACTGAAAATGTGTTAGCTAATTTTACTAGAACATGTATATTTAGTTTGATTCATATGTATATATTTAGTTACACTTAGCTTGGAGGAAGAGTAGGTATATTGTTTGGCTGATGTCAGTCTGTCTATCTGTCTGTTTGTAGATTACCTGTATTGTTTTGGGGTCATGAGGTCACAGGAACCTTGTGGTTTCTGATCAATAATAGAAGATTGCTTTGGCCTATGACTATTAAATTGTACTGCACGTTTGTCTATGGTCATTGTAATTGGGTCATCAAGTCTAAGGTCAATGTTACAGCATACCTGAGACTGAAAATAATACACATAAGTACCCCCTGACCACCATAGGTGATAGTGGGTGGGGAGAGGAGCTTATGTTCTTTACAGTTAAGTTCTTTACTTGGTTTTAAAGTCAGTAATAGTGCTGGTTATAGAAAATAGTATCAGATTGTATATGTAGTTATGAATCCACTGTATAGGGGTTTAGGAAATGCACCAAATAGGTAGGATACATGGCCTGTAGGGAAATGCACCTTTGATAGACCTCACAGCAGGTTACCCCTCCTATGATTTAAATTAAACACATGCATTACATGGTAGATATACAACAATGTAAAATTTTTATTAAAAAAACCATAGATTGGCTATATCTAAGTGTATCATTATTCTTAAGTGTGGAATGAAACAGCAGGAATGAAACTGAATCATACAAACATAGTGAATGTAAAATACCTTCCAGTCTTAAATAATGGTAGAATTTAGAAACTGTGCATCTCTTTTTAAGTAAAATCTTACCTGCATAATACTATGGTCAGTTTTAATTTTATACAGATAGTTACAAAATGATGGAGGAGGTGACAGGGTCATCATCTGCCATTAAAATCTGGAAGGGTGATAAAGAATTGTCCAAATGTAGCATCTGAAACAGAATAATGCTTCATTTATGGTTTAGAATTAGAAATTTCCTGTTTTTATGTTCATAATTTGAGCCATGCCATGAGAAAACCGACATAGTGGGTTTGCGACCAGCATGGATCCAGACCAGCCTGCGCATCCGCACAGTCTGGTCAGGATCCATGCTGTTCGCTTTTAAAGCCTATTGGAATTGGAGTAACTGTTAGTGAACAGCATGGATCCTGACCAGACTGAGCTGATGCGCAGGCTGGTCTGGATCCATGCTGGTCGCAAACCCACTATGTTGGTTTTCTCATGGCACGGCTCATTTTCATTTCTTTGCTACTTTTACAATAATGTTGTTGTATTACAGTTTGTGTTGTTCAAGTTTTGTTTATGTATTATATAGTTATTTATAGTTTAGTTTTTAGTACAAGACAGTCTTTCACATCGTATGTAGTTCATTTCACATTATGATTGTATTGTTGTTGATTTTTAATGAAATTGATTATGGAATAATCTTTCTAGCAGAAATAGGTTTCATATTTTTCATGGGTAAATTGCCATATCAGTATACAAGATGAAAATAAAAGTTGAACATACACAGTGTTTGCGATTTTTATTTTGTGTAAGCCAGTGGGGATCATTAGTCAGTTTCTACCCTTGATTATGTCCGAGAATTAACTTGGTCCTTCCTCTGTTTTTAGCCCACCATCATCAGATGGTGGGCTATTCAAATTACTCTGCGTCCGTGGTCCGTCGTCCTTCCGTCCATTAACAACTTCTCGTTATCGCATCTCCTTAGAAACTACTGGAGGGGATGTTGACCAAACTTTGTCAGAATGATGTATTGGTACCCTAGTTGTGTCCCTCTGAAAATCAGACTGGTTCAACAATTTTTGAGTGAGTTATGGCCCTTTGTTTATTTTTATAATTTACATAGATTTATATAGGGGAAAACTTTGGAAATCTTCTTGTCTAAAACCACAGAGCCTAGGGCTTTGATATTTAGTATGTAGCATCATCTAGTGGTCCTCTACCAAGCCGTTTCAAATTATTTCCCTAGGGTCAAATATGGCCCCGCCCCGGGGGTCACATGGTTTATATAGACTTATATAGTGAAAAACCTCTTGTCCAAAACCACAGGGCCTAGAGCTTTGATATTTTGTATGTGACATCATCTAGTGGTCTTCTACTAAGACTGTTCAAATTATTCCCCTAGGGTCAAATATGGCCCAGCCCTGGAGGTCATATGGTTTATATAGACTTATTTCGGGAAAAACTTTGAAAATCTTCTTTTCCAAACCACAAAGCCTAGGACTTTGATATTTGTAATGTAGCATTATCTAGTGGTTCTCTACCAAGTTTGTTCAAATTATCCCCCTAAGGTCAAATATGGCCCCACATGGTTCATTTAGACTTATATAGGGAAAAGCTTTTAAAATCTTCTTGTCAATAACCTATAACATTCAAATTTGGACCACATGTTATGTTTTGAGTGGCAAGATGAACCTTGACATGAGTTGATCTTGATTTTGATCTAGTGACCTACCTTCACATTTCCGTAGCTACAGCCTTCAAATTTGGACCACATGCATAGATTTTTGCACTGAAAAAAAAGCTTTGACCTTGACATTGACCTAGTGACCTACTTTCACATTTTTGAAGGTACAGGCTCAAATGTGGACCACATGCATAGTTTTGTGTTCAGAAATGAAATTTGACCTTGATTTTGACCTAGTGACCTACTTTCACATTTCTCAAGCTACAGCCTTCAAATTTGGACGCTATGCGTAGTTTTGTGCACCGAAAAAAACTTTGACCTTGACATTGACCAAGTGACCTACTTTCATATTTTTGAAGGTACAGGCTTCAAATTTGGACCACATACATAGTTTTGTGGTCCGAAATGAAATTTGACCTTAAGATTGACCTAGTGACCTACTTTCGCATTTCTGAAGCTACATGATTCAAATTTGGACCACTTGCATATTTTTGTTTTCTGAATTGAAAATTGACATTGATTTTTACCTAGTATCTACTTTCACATTTCTCGAGCTACAGCCTCCAAATTTGGAGCACATTTATAGTTTTGTATACCGAAATGAACTTTGACCTTGACATTGATCTAGTGACCTACTTTCACATTTCTCAAGCTATAGCTTTCAAATATGGACCACATGCACAGTGTTGTGTACCGAAATGAAATTAGACCTTGATTTTGACCTTGAGCTAGTCTTGAAATCTGGAACATTCAAAAATGGCTCAATGGTGGGGGCCAAGATCACTCTGTGATCTCTTGTTAGAATAAATCACGCAGTCAGTGCAAGAGCAAGATTTTTACAAACCTATTTACAGTGAGAAGTCAATGTGACAAAAGTGAGAAGAAAACAGTAAAAATGCTAGAAAATCAGACAAAAGTAGTAAATCAGGTTAAAAACACACTTTGCTACAACTAATTGCATGCATGTTGGCATACTGCCTGATGCCTAGCATGGACAGGAGAACAATTTCAGATGGTTGTTCCATTAGACGAGAGTACTTTGAAAAAAGGAAAATTTATAATAATGGGAAATAGTACGGATTTGTCTATAGGCAATGTGTGTGTAACTAGTCAGTCTCCTGGGTTTTTCCAAATAAGTTTGGACAGAAATAGTTACTAGTGAATGGACAATTTTGTAAATCATTATTAATTTTGCATTATTTGTCTATTCTCTAAAGATCTTAAACCAAGAGAATTTTGTGTATCTGAAACAACTGTCATAATGTGGAATAGTTGTCATGTATCCATCTGATTGCTCTACTTTGACCATTTTTATTTCGTTATTACCAGCCGAAGGCAAAGGGATATTGTATTGGCATTGTCCTTCCAGCTGTTTGTCCATTTGTGTATGCGTCTGTCCCTCTGTTGAAAATGCTTATAACTCGAAAAGTATTTTAGCTAGAATCACCAAACCTGACATTATTACTATTTAGCATATGGCCTTTGCTCACATGTAGTATTAGCCCCTTTTACCAAGTAAAAGCAGAGCTTAAAAATCCAAAAAAAATCTTCGTATTCAAAAAGAATTTTGACCACGCATAATTATTGATAAGCACATGGGCTTTGCTCACATGTAGTATTATCCCCCTTTGCCCAGCAAAAGCTGAGTTTAATTCTTAAAATACCCACTATCAATCATATGCAAGTGTTGTACTTGAAATTATAGTCCACTTTTTAGCTCAGGTGAGTTTTTCTGATGATGCGATGTCGGCGTCTGTCTGTCTGTCTGTCTGTCAACATTTAGCTTGTGTATGCGATAGAGGCTGTATTTTTCAATTGATCTTCATGAAATTTGGTCAGAATGATTACCTTGTTAAAATCTAGGCTGAGTTCGAAAATGGGTCATCTGGGGTCAAAAACTAGGTCACTAGGTCAAATCAAAGAAAAACCTTGTGTATGCGATAGAGGCTGTATTTTTCAGTTGATCTTCATGAAATTTGGTAAGAATGGTTACCCTTGATAAAATCTAGACCGAATTCGAAAATGGGTCATCTGGTGTCAAAAACTAGGTCACTGTACCTTCATGAAACTTGGTCAGAATGTTAATATTGATGATCTTAAGGTCCAGTTTGAATCTGGGTCATGTAGGATCAAAAACTAGGTCACCCGGTCAAATCAAAGGAAAAGCTAGTTTACGCTGTAGAGGCCACTTTTATGAACATATCTTAATGAAACTTGGTCAAAATGTTAATCTTGATGATCTATAGCTCAACTTTAAATCTGGGGTAGGTGGGGTCAAAAACTAGTTACCAGGTCAAATCAAAGGAAAAGCTTGTTAACACTCTAGAGGCCATATTTATGACTGTATCTTCATGAATCTTTGTCAGAATGTTAAACTTGATGATCTTTAGGATAGGTTCGAATCTGGGTCATGTCAGGTCAAAAACTAGGTCATCGGGTCAAATCAAAGGAAAAGCTAGTTAACATTTTACAGGCCACATTTATGACCATATCTTAATGAAACTTGGTCCGAATGTTAATCTTGATAATCTTTAGGTCAAGTTTAAATCTGGGTCAGGTGGGGTTAAAAACTAGGTCACTAGGTCAAATCAAAGGAAAAGCTTGTTAACACTCTAGAGGCCACATTTATGACTGTATGAAACTTAGTCAGAATGTTAAACTTGATGATCTTTAGGTCAAGTGCGAATCTGGGTCATGTCCGGTCAAAAACTAGGTCATGGGGTCAAATGAAAGGAAAAGCTAGTTAACATTTTAGAGGCCACATTTATGACCATATCTTAATGAAACTTGGTCAGAATGTTAATCTTGATGATCTTTAGGTCAGTAGATCAGGTGAGCGATACAGGGCCTTCATGGCCCTCTTCTTTAATAATCTTCATGAATTTTGGTCAGAATGATTGCCTTGATAAAATCTAGGTCAAGTTCGAATATGGGTTATCTGGGGTCAAAAAGTAGGTCACTAGGTCAAATCAAAGGAAAAGTTTGTAATTGTGATAGAGGCTGTATTTTTCAGTTGATCTTCCTGAAATTAAGTCAAAATAATCCCCTTAAGAAACTCTAAGCTAATTTTGAAAATGGGTCATCTGGGGTCAAAAAGTAGGTCACTAGGTCAAATCAAAGAAAAACTTTGTGTATGCGATAGAGGCTGTATTTTTCAATTGATCTTCATGAAATTTGGTGAGAATGATTGCATTGATGAATTCTAGGTCAAATTTGAATATGGGTCATCTTGGATCAAAAATAAGGTCACTAGGTCAAATCAAAGAAAAACTTTGTATATGCGGTAGAGGCTATATTTTTCAATTGATCTTCCTGAAATTAAGCCAGACTGATTGCCTTGATGAAATCTAGGCCAAATTTATATATGGGTCATCTTTGGTCAAAAAGTAGGTCACTAGGTCAAATCAAAGAAAAACATTGTGTATGAGATAGAGGCTGTATTTTTCAATTGATCTTCATGAAATTTGGTCAGAATGATTGCCTTGATAAAATCTAAGTCAAGTTTGAATATGGGTCACCTGGATCAAAAAGTAGGTCACTGGGTTAAATCAAAGTAAAACCTTGTGTATGCGAAAGAGGCTAAAATTTTTGAACTGATCTTCATGAAATTTTGTCAGAATGATAACCTTGATGAAATCTAGGTCAGGTTCGAATATGGTTCATCTCGATTTAAAAACTAGGTCACTAGGTCAAATCAAGGAAAAGCCTTGTGTATGCAGTTGGAGCTGCATTTTTACACTGGATTTTCATATAATCAGGTCAGAATGCTTGCCTTGATGAAATTCGGTCAAGGTCGAATATGGGTTGTCTTGGGTCAAAAACTAGGTCAATAAAAGAAAACCTTGTGTATGCGATAGAGGTTGTATTTTTCAACTGATCTTTATGAAATTTGGTCAGAATGATAGCCTTGATAAAATCTAGGTCAAGTTCGAATATGGGGTCAAAAACTAGGTCACTAGGTCAAATCAAAGAAAATACTTATACTCAAGATTTTTGCTGTAATTTTAATGATAATTGGTCAGAATATGTTTGTCCATGAAATCACTAGGTCAAACATGATAAAACTGTTATGATGTGTTTCTCAGGTGAGCGACCTAGGGCCATCTTGGCCCTCTTGATAACTATTTTCGTATTAAAAGGGAGTAATTACAAAATTTCATAAAGAAATAATAAAAGTTTCATTTCTGAGGGGGAATATTTGTTCATAACTTGAACTACCTTTAACTTTGAAACTTGAGTTTAAATTGGAAGTACTTCGTTTTTTCTTTTAAAGATTGATTCTTGTACTCTCTGAAAATTTGGGTAAAATAATTATTCTCTAAATTTCAAAACATAAAAAAAACAAACCAGAAAGTAAGAAAAATAATTTTGGCAGAAAGTTGGGTTTAATTCAACACAATAAATGTTCATGTTTTCCCGGGTTTTGCGCATCTCTTTGGGGGGGAAAAAAATTTCCCCGGCTCAAAATTTGGGGTCACCACTCTTACGACTTTCTTTTAGGGGGGGGATATAAAATGTTTTAAAACCGCTTTCTTTTCTTTTTTTCCCTTTTAATTATTTAAAACCCACCCACATTAAAAAATTTTATTTTAAAACTTCCTATTATTTTTCTTCATTTTAAAACTCACTTTTTCTGATTCTAAAACTTGTTTTCTAATTTCAATTTCCTTTCTTTTTAAAGCCCAGCCTCACCCCGACACTTTTACTTTTTCCCTCCGTCATTTTTTCTGAATTAGAGGGTAAATTATAAACCCTTGCAAAATTTTTTCCATTTCAAATTTTCCACTTTCCCTTCCGTCACTTTTTCCTTTTTCCGTAACCCTTCCCATTTGCTCATTTTCCTCTCTTTCAAACGAATTTCCAAAATGAGCTGCCCAAACATTTTTGTACTTTTTGTTGGACCATTTCAAAATTAAAATAAGGTTTTAGCCGATTGAATGGACAAACGTTTTAGACTTGAAGGCCCCATTTTCTCTGAAATTAAAATGGTCAATGACACTTTTTTTTTATTTGGGAGATTCCGTTTCGTTTTGGGGGTTGTACAACCACCATTGAAATACTTGAAACTCTAAGCTTTGGGGATTTATCATACTGGCGCTTCTCCGGGGCCTTATAGATATTCCCCAAACCATTTCCCCGCAACTCTCTGATTTTCAGTTATGGGGCGCAAGTGCTCCATGACTGGTACCATTTTGATGTTGGTATTAACGCATATCTAGGGGAATCGACATTCTCCCAAACTGATTAGAAAGGGAAAGGAACCGGTTGGTAAATTAAAGAAACACCCAAAACTCTCATAATCATGCAACTTTTTAACCAAAATTTTTTTTGCTTTGGTTCAGAAAATTGCGCTTTTGTAAAATGACACTTTCATTTTTCGGGCGGATTTGTACTTTTTTTATTTTATGATTTCAAAATGCTAAAAATTTCCTTTATCAATTTGCAAAAAATTTTCTTCCTCTATGGGTTTGATAGTTTTTGGGAAAACCCGATCTGCAAATAACTCACAACATTTTAAATCCACATGTATTTTCCAGGGTTTAAAAGATGCTTCGGGGCCATTTAGAAAAGAATCCCAAGGGGAAAATGTATTTGAATCCTTCCTCTTTTTGGGAAAGGGCCCAAAAAGCCTATAATCCTTGAAAACACATCGCCTACTGAACGAGAAGGGTCCTTGGAAATAAGTGTATCTTTTTTTTGTTGACATGACTCATGTTTGGGAATAGTTTTTATATCTTTGTTGGATGGCCAATAGAATTTTGTCGGGATACGACTTCAATACACTACCCCGCAATACACGAGGTACAGACAATTGTTTCTTCTCATCTGACCATCGGGCCCCCTTTTTTGTTGGGGGTTGGTACGGTGATAGAAAACCCATTATTTACTCTATACTGGCCTCCCCACATCTATTACTACATCTGGTACCCTCCAAATTTCTTGTATTCAACATTGCCATGAAATGTGAACCCTTCTTTTGAATTCGCGTAACTTTAAAAGGGGATTCACGAACAAATTTCTTTTTCAAAAGCTTTTAGGGCACACATCTTTGCTGAAAAGTTCTTGCCGGCCTTTTCGACGTTTAACCACAGCACATTCAGGTTTGTAAAATACAAATGTTTTTCCCCAGACTCGACCGGAATTACTTTATTTTTTTTAAACTTTCATTTTTATTGTGCAAACTGGGATAAAGGGTTAAGTCTTTCACGAAAATAATTTTAAAAGGGCCATGGATGGGCCCTCCAATAATGCTCGCTTAAAGGTGGGCTTTACATATACGGAAACCCTCTAAAAAGAACCCCATCACCTATTTTGGGGTTGATTTATTGTCATTTATTGTCTGTAAAAAATATGATAAATAAAAACCGTAAAATCCCTGTTTGTAAAAAGTATGGAAAGTTTTTTTTTCCCTTCCACTAAACCCAACCCTTCAATCACTTATCCCCCCAATTCCTTTCAGGGCCCGAAAGCTTTTTCCAGCATAAAAAAACCTTTTCTCGGCCGGTTTCCCCTTCTGCCCTTAAAAAACCCTTTTGCCGGGCAACGCATCCGTGTACAACATAAATTTTTTTTAAAGTCGGGAAATGCAAGAATAGGTTTTATCAGCAATTGTTTTAATTTATCAAAAGCCCTACACTCTCATTCCACAAAACGAGTATCCTTTTTTAAAAAATTGTTAAAGGGCCTACAATATCCATAAATCCTTTCAAAAAGCGAAAATAATATTAAAACCCTAAGAAACATGTACAAGTCTGACCCTTATGCTGGGTAAGTATAAGAAAATTTTGTCAGATCAACCCCAAATGCCTTCACAGGAACAGTCCCCTAAAATTTTATTTCTTTAGCACAAAAGTCCCTTACTAGGAACTTAAAATTCCCTTTTCAAACCCTATCAAACATTTTAGCAGTTTGTTTTTAAAAATACTCTTCAAAATCTTTAAAAAAGTCAACTCTCGATATAACAAGGCACTTTTAATAAAAACCCTAAAACATACTAAACGGAAGCACTTTCATTTGGGCCAAAAGATAATCTAATAAATTTCCATACCCCTTGTTGGTTTTTAACCGTTTTGTGTTTTTTTAAGGCAATTATTGAAATTTCCCTTGAGCCATTTTCTAGAACAGATTACTTGCAAAAAAGACGACCTAGGGGAACAACCCCCATCTTGAAAAAGGGTGATTGGGAAATTTATGGGGGTGTTTGTTTCCACCACATAATCAATTGCGAAAAATATAGTCCCCCTTTTCTTTTTCCCAAACACAACAGGGGGTTGCCACTAGTGGTCGACTTTCTAATGATTTTTTTTCAAGGGCCCAGTTTTCCTTTTGTTTTTAATTTTTCTCGGGGGTCATCCTAATTTAGGGTTTTTACTGGGCAGCTCAGCTTTCCCCAAATTTTATTGGTAAAAAATTTATAGCCCAATTAGCATTCAAGTGGGAAAAATATCCCTATTTTAACCCTTTAATCACAATTGAATTTTGCTCTTTTACTTAAACAAGCCTTTTACAAATCAACCAATGATTTTGCATGCAAAATTGCGCTCACGTACTCATTATTTTCTAGGTCCCCCCTTTATTTTTTTTGAAATTTTTTTGTATCCAAATTTTCCTTGACACAAAATTTTTCAAACCCACATCGGGCAATTTTCTTCAAACTGCTTTAAATGCACCAATCATTTTGGGGTTTAAAACTTGTAACAAGTTTACCCCCTTTACCCCGTTTGGCCCTTGCTCCTATCGCCGATTATTATTTGGCATGTTTTTAATTTTTACCCAATGCAATCCACTATATTTTTAAGTTTGACCTGACCTAAGCAAAAAAACCTGAATGAGGAAGAAACGATTTTATTTATTATCTCACAAGACAATTTTTCTCGGGTTGGAAACAGTTGCGTTTCCACCATCCCCCCCCCCCCCCCCCACCCCCTTTAAAACTGTAAAATGTCAGCCAAAAAACACCCCGGCCTTTTGACTTTTAGAAGTCTCGACCTAAATCACCAGGATTAAGCCTTTTAAAAAAAAAGAAGCTGCACTAACGTAAGCCTGAAATTTCAGGACATAAAAATTTTTCCCATAATGGCTTTATCCACAACATTTCCATGTTTTTAAATTTTCCCAATCCAAAATTTGGAACCTTTATTTAAGGCCCGAATGTTTGTACATTATAAATAATATAAAAAGTAACAGTCACAAAAATTTTCCCTTCTACGTTCTGCCACTTCAGCAATTCCCTTAAAACTCCATATTTTTTTGGTCCTTTTTGATAAATGTTTTTTAAAGTCCCGCCTTCATCCCCAGATAATTCTGTCCATTATTTTTATCTTTAGTTTTATTTTAAAGTCTCCACAGGGGGTCACATTCTCGATATCTCTGAACAGTGTTTTTTTCTTACTCAGGTTCATGAATTTAATATAAGTTTCACATTACTGACATTTTCAATCATTTTAAAAGATTTTAAGGGCCCTCAAGTTCCTTTTACATTTTGTTAAATTTAAATTCCCGTTCTGCATTTTTTAGGGATCCAAACAGAAATTGCATACTTTTTTATCTTCAATCCACTATTTTTTTTTTGCCACCCTTTCAAAATTTTTCCATAAAATTAATTTTTCACCATCTTTATTTACATTTACAGCCAATTTTTTTCTTCGCAATTGCTACTTTCATTTTTCTCACAAAAATTTCTATATCTAATTCCCCCTTATATTTCACTTTTGCCTTTTTATATTTCAAATCAACCATACTTCCAATTTTAAAAACCCTCCTAATCCAATTTTAATCCAACCAATTTCAAATTTAAACCTCCAAATTTCTAAAAGCATTTGGGTTTAAATCCACCATGTTAACAGCTATCTTACACTTGGGGGGAAAAAATTACATATTAAACTCTCGTTTACTCCTTTTTCTCTATCATTTTTTTAATATCAATGGCCATCATTTTTAACATTTATTCTTAAAACATTTCTATTAATTTTTCCCCAACCTTAAAAACTCTCTTCTTTCAATTTACATCTTTTCTTTCTACAAAATTTAATCCCTTCTCCATTTATGTCTCGTCCCAAATTCAATCTACGGGAAAACCCCTTTTACAATTCTTATCCGATGCTATCAATTCTATTCAAACTTAATTAAATTTTCCTCACCAGTTTCATACCTACAACTCCAACTCAAATACTTTATAAATAGGGGTTTACTTTTTTGAACCTTAACACATAACTTTCTTTATTTGGGGCCCTACGTAGACCTGATTTTACAACAATTTTAAACTGTATAATATCATTCAAAGACGTATCCTTACATCAAACAAGTAATGCTTTAATGATCCTAATCTGCAAACTTATACTTGAGCTTTGTAAATCTAATTTATATTAATATTTATTTAAACATTATTTTAACATCAAAAATTTCATCATGAACACACCCTGTCACAAAAACTGAAACGAAACTAACTTAGAATTTAAAAAAATTTTAAAATAAACAAAAAAAATGACAAGTTTAAACCCAACCAAGAAAAGAAGGTTATAATAAAACACAACGTCAAAACCTCCTGAAAACCCCTTGAAAGAACTGTAGTGAAAATAAAAAAAAAAAAACAAAAACTTGATAAAAATTTTTTTTATTTTCCTTTTGTCCATAAAGATGCAGACAACTACAATCGTTTTTTAAAAATCGGGAATTTTTTTAAAATCATTGAAAAGCGTTTATACACATAATAATGGGGGAACGTCTTCAAATTCTTTTTTTTGGGTTTAACTGTATGTGTATTTTAAATTAAACGATAATCTA
The DNA here is from genome assembly GCF_021730395.1 of Mercenaria mercenaria. NCBI lineage: Eukaryota > Metazoa > Mollusca > Bivalvia > Venerida > Veneridae > Mercenaria > Mercenaria mercenaria. Next base: position 32,635,294 of record NC_069373.1, on the reverse strand, counting down.
AAAATAATATGTGTTTTTTTTAGTATATAAAAAAACTGACAGGTAATGTTTAAAAAAAATTATGATCACACTCATTGCATAAAATTTACTCGACCAGTCACAAACGATAATATCACGCTATTTGATTTTTTAATCCAATTTCCCCGAGTTTTTTTGAATAAGTAGATACTCCATAAATAATTTGTGACAAAACCGTACCGGGGACATAACCCTAAACAAATCAACACCCTTTAAATATTTAAAATTTATTTACAAAAGATGATTATTAACAATGAATAGATATGAAAAGAAAAAAAAGAAAGTTCAGTATCTCTAGATAAAAAGTTTTATGGGCTCATTCTACACTGACGTGACACAGTTCTTTAATTAATTGTGAATTTTAAAGTAGCACAGACAATATATGAAAAACATATCTTCAATTTCCAGTCCCTTTAAACCGTGAATTACGTTGATTCCGTATTGGCTCCCTATGGGGGTAGGTGATTGCATCCCTGAGCTGACTCAGAGGATAAAAAAAATCATCGTCTTTGCGGTTTACGGCACAACCATGGGACGAAAGCTCTGCGCGGGGAATACACATCCAGGCGAGTGAGACAAGTAAACCCTCGGGCATTGTACTTCCGGGTTATGACATCCCCAGGTAAAATCGTCTGCGGAAGAAGCTAAAAATATATAACATATGGTAAGCACCTAGCAAAACAAATAAGTCAGGGCATAAAACTGCTCCTTTGGGTACACCATACCTCCGTAGGCTCCCATAAATAATACGTGCTACTTATACAAAATATATGTGCTACTAAGTTCAAACGTCACATGATTAAAATACGTCACTTATTACTTCCTTTATTCCCAAAAATTTAAAATTACTTACTTAAAAGACAAAAGTTAAAGTATGAAAAAGATATGAAAGTGTATGATGAAACATTATAGATACGGACATGATAAACTGCAGCCATTATTTACAACTACAAATTAACAAAATTCAATGTAAATCAAACGTTATTGAAGTTGGCATCCTTAAAATATCAAATGCCATACACTAAACGGACATTGTATGTGTATGCAATAGACTGGCACACAATTTCATATTACAATAATATATTACAAACATGGCACTAGACTTGCCATATAGATTTTTACATAACCATTCAATGCAGTAATGGCGTTCCCTAATTAACAAAATGTTGACATAAGTTTTGAAACAAAGTACTTTATAAATATCTGTTACAAATTTCTTTAAATCTAACATCTTATATAAACGAAACGTTTAGACTCCTCTTTCTAATAATTTACAAAAGTCTGAAAAAAATTTTAAAAAATTATCCTAACATACCGAAAATAGCCAAAATCATGTGCCGAAAAGTAAATGTTACAGAATTCTGTAGAATGCACAAAATTTACCAAATAAAAATCGTAATGCAAAAATCATACAAAAAACTAACAAATAAATTTCTTACCTCGATCGAGCAAAATTTCTAGCAAGAAAATAATTCAGACATAGATTCGTCTATAAAGTCGGAAGGTGGTGTGCGCAAGGCATATTAGTCCAGTCTATTAAAGGGTAATGTCCCGCCAAATACTAAATTTCATGGGATTCACGGTTAAGCCGTGGGGCTTTCCCATTTGTCATTTTCACGGGATTCACGATATAGCCGGGAAATCTAACTACTTTGGCGCGAATTTAAATTGACAATTTGAGGCCCATTATAGTGGTTTTGGGGGTAAAAACATAAATTACTGAAGTTTATAAAATATAAACTTTCTTATTACTGAACCGAATTTAATGAAATTTACAGGGGAAAATTAAGTTATGAAATACAGAAAACATGAGAGGTATTTCATGCGTTTAAAAACTGACATTTTTCCTCAATAACTCAAAAATTTACAAAAAGATGATGCAATACCCGCATTTACACTACAGATAAAATAAGGCCCGTATGTCAATTTGTGACACACGTCCCCCTTAAAAAAAATTTATAATTTTTCTTTAAATGAAAACAAAATGACATACTGAAAAAAGCAAACACAAAAAGAAAACACACACTGTCACTATCTGTACACCATATAATATAGCACCTGTTACCACTCTACTCAAATAATCTGCACCTACATTTTCTCTACCAGGATTGCTTAATTGATCCATATGGGTGTTTTTGATTAAAAATTTAAGAGGGGGCACCTCAAACTGGAAAATGGTGGGGGAAAAAAATATTCAAGCAACACTACAAAAAATTTTGCGTTTTTTTAAAAAATGGGCCCCAAATTTTCTATTACATCTTAAATTTTATTAATACAAAACATTGATTGAAAATTTTAACAAAAAAAAATTCCCACTTTATACATGTGCCATGGGAAAAAAACTGGACCTTGAACATGACAGTAGACAAACCAAATTAACCAAAACCAAAGTATTTAAAAAAAGGTTTTGCCTGGGGAGTGTATTTTGAAGAAAGCTATTGTTCAAATTTAAAATTAAATTTTCGCATTGATTTTTCCATGGCACACATGATAAAGTCTTTTTAAAGAATTTTTTTTTTGTTAAAATTAACAACCAAATCTGTTTTAAAAAAACAGAATGTGTCTGTAGGCACAGGGGGTTCCCCCCCCCCCCCCCCCCCAGGGAATTTTTTCAAAAAAAAGGGAAATAATTCAAAAGTTTGCAGTCTTAATGGGGTTAGCCCAAAAAAAAATAAAGGGTTTATTTTCTTTCCTATCTTTTTTACTAGGAGCATCACAAACAAAAAACCACTATTTTTGGGTATTTCAAGGCCTAATCGTAATAAATGCAAAAATTTTCCAAAAAAAGCCATTGGCAAAGGCACATTTTGATAAAGACTCAAGCAAGGTTTTGATTTACTTTAAAACTTCGATAAGGGACCCCAAAACTTTTGGGGCACCAAAATTTTGTAAAAATGTGCATTTTTTTACTATTTAAGGCCATAACCCGGGAAAAAGGGAAGACCCAGATAAAAAAAAGTAGATGCACAATTCTATCATGATAAACACTCAAAAACAAAACTTTTTGCTAGGCAGTCACAAGGTGAAAATTGGGATTTTTACTATTCGGGGGCCCTAAACCAGAAATAGGGGCAAACCCAATTAAAAAATAGTAGGGCACAATTCAAATCAGATTTAAAACTAATGCAAGGTTTCTGAAACTTTCAAATCTTTTTGAGCTAGGCCCTGTTACAAGGGGAAAAAGTGCATTTTTTCTATTTCAGGGCCAAACTCTAAAATAGGGGGGGAGCCAGACGAAAAAAAAGAGTCAATTCATACAATAAAAGATCCATGCAAGATTTTATCTTAAGTCAAATAACTTTTGAGCTAGGGGGCACAAGGAAAAAGTCTTTTTTTTACTATTTCGGGCATAAACCCAAAATTAGGGCACAGAAACCCAAAAGAAAAAGAAAATGCGGAATTCATAATAATGTAAAGCCTGCAAGTTTTTCAATTTATATCAAATATTTTGAGCTAGGGGGTCACGAACTCGGATGGACGGACGGGCGGGCGGATTGACGACGGTTTTACGGCGGGCGCACGCAAGACAAAACATATGCCCCCCCCCACCTTGGGGGGGACAATTAAGAAATTAAAAGAAATCTGAGGCCATTTCTAACAAAACACAATTTTTTAGTTTGTTGCTTCGAATATTTATTTACCCCACCCACTTTTCCCCCGTTTTGAGATGTACCACTCTTTCCCAAATTAATCAGAGTAACTGATAACGTCTTTTATTTTTTTTTGTTTACAATATCTTCTGAAAATAACACCTTAATATCTCAACTAAAAAAAATTTTATTTTTGTAAAAATTCGTCCATTTAAAAAACAGTAAATTTTATTAGACCCCTTTTGTGGCCTGTGCTAAAAAAAAATCAGTATTCATTTTTAAAAGCAACACTTTTTGTGAATTCCCCTTGCATATTTTTTTTAAACATGAAATTTCAGGAAAAAATTTGAACCATTTTTAAAAAAATAACAAAATTGTGTTCCGGCTGGTCAGATGCAATTACCCCCCCACTTTAAAGGGAAAAATCAAAGTATTCAAAACTGGGAACGTAAAACTTGTTAAAGAAAATTAATACATGTAATAATTTCCACAAATTATAAAAAAAAATTAAAAAAAATTTTGGCAACACCTAACGGGGCCCCCACCTTGAACTGGGTCAACTGCGTCAAAACTAGGGCATAGGTCTAAAAAATTTTTAAAAATTTTTGACCCCTCTAGAGGCCTATTTTTTTCAATGGATCTTCGAAAATTGATCTAGTTCCCTTGGATATCTAGGTCATTTCGAAACTGGGTCACGTGCGGGCAAAAAAAAGTAAAAAAAAAAAAAACCGTGACCCTCTAGAGGGCCATATTTTCTGAATCTTTAGAAAGTTAGTGAGAATTTCACCGATGTTATCAGGTAAAATTTAAACAGGGGCACTACCTTCGAAAAATAGGGCAATAGGTCAAAAAATAAAAAACCTTTGACCTATCAGAGACTATATTTTTCAATGGATCTTTATGAAAATTGGCAGAATTTTTTTCTTGATAAACTAGGTAACTTCAAAACTGGGGCACATAGCCAAAAAAAACTATCACTAGAAATAAAGAAAAAACCCCCACTCATAACCAAACTGGGTCATGTGGGAAGAGGTACGTTTTAGGACCTCATGGCCCCTTTTTTACTATTTCAGGGGGGTAAATCTGGAAATAGGTGGGAGATCCAGATAAAAAAGGAGGTGCGCAATTCATATCATGATTAAGACTCCCCAAGGTTTCAGAAACTAAATCAAATACTTTTTTAGCTAGGGGGGTCAAAGGGGAAAAAATGCATTTTTTTTACTATTTTTAGGGGCCAAACTCTAAAAAATGGGGGGGAGCCAAAACAAAAAAAAAGGAGGTGCGCAAATTCAACCATGATAAAGATTCTTTTAAGGTTTCATCAATTTTTTTTCAAAAACTTTTTGAGCTAGGCGTGTCACAAGGGGGAAAAAGGGCATTTCTGACTATTTCAGGGGCCTAACTCAGAAAAGGGGGAGGCCCAAATGAAAAAAGGAGGGGGCGCAATTCATATCATATTAAGACTCCGCAAAGGGTTTTAAAGAACTATATCAAAAAATTTTTGAGCTAGGTGTGTCACAAAAGGGGAAAAGTGCTTTTTGACTTTTCAGGGGGGCCCAAAAATCAAAAAAAGGGGGGGGAGCCAAACAAAAAAAAGGAGTGCACAAGTTCCCCTACCAAAGATAAAGACTCATGCAAGGTTTTCATAATTTTTAAAAAAATTTTTTTTGAGCTAGGGGTGTCCAGGTGAAAATTGCATTTTTGACCATTTCGGGCCATAACCTAAAAATAGGGGGGGAGCCAAGAAAAATAAAGGTGTGCAATTCAATCATGATAAAGACTATCAAGGTTTTTATTAATTTAATCAAATACTTTTTTGAGCTAGGGGTGTCACGATCTTGGACGGACGCAAAGGACAAGAGAAATCATATCCCCCCCACCCTCATGGGGGGGCACAAAAAGAAAAGTGTAAAAAAAAACTTTAACCAAGTAGGACGGGAAAACCCCGACGCCGGGTTTTGAGGGTACTGTCCAATATTTCATACAGTCGAGCTAAAAATGTAAAACAGCCAATTTAATAGTCTAACAATTCACTTGCAAGTTTTTTAATTTCTTTGGATAGACAACTCAACATTTTAAAAAAAAGAAAAATATGTCTTCTATTCTCGACTTCTTATGGTACTCTGAAAACGGGATGCTTTCTTTCTTCGGAATCTCCTGAAAAAAAAAAGGAAATTTTGTCAAGACCATAGGAATTTTTGTCAAGACCTGGGAACATCCTTCATTTTAAAATATATTGACGGTCTTCCCTGCTAGATAGCCTTCTGCATATTTTTTTATTGTAAAAAATTTTAAAAATATGTACAAGAGGGTCATGTTACCCTGAATCGCTCACCTGATATATGAGCCAAAATGTTTAAAAAAGGCAAAATGATGCTAAAATATTGGAAAGTAGGGGCTATTCAAGGTCAAAAAGTCAGTTTTGATCGGGTAAAACTGTACAATCATCCAAATTTCTTAAAAAACAGGTGGTCGTAGGTCAAGGTCCAGTCAATGCCCCCAATCGTGTGGGGTCATCAGGGAATTATATTTTAAAATCTAGAAATATGATCTGATAATTTTTGATGTATTTATTCCTATATAACAAGTGAATGAAGTATTGCCATGCAATACAAAGTCCCCTACTGGAAGGCACCTTATTGTTTCTACTGCAGTATAACATAATGAATTGATATAATATGTCAATAATGTATAAACAGTATTGTACTTTATATACAATATGTTATAACAAAACACTTGGATTAAAATTTTTCATACATAAAAACCTATAGTTGCTTTCATATGTATTTATTTTAGCCAATTATGAAAAAGTTATATAAGTTATCTATAGTAACAACAAGCAAATTCGATGAATTGGAATCCCCCCCCCCCCCCCCCCCGAAAGGGTCAGAGTTGAGGAACGGCAAAAAAATATATCCAGCAAAAAGTTAAGAATGTTACCAAGAAGCAAATAATTTCATTAGTCAAAATCAAATTAAAAGAAAATGAATGGTTTGTTTGGGTGGGGGGTGGGGTGAAGATACAACAGTTTACATGTTGATTATAAATATTGATAGAAAACGAAAAATGAAAAAAAAAAAAAAAAAAAAAAAAAGGGGGGGGGGGGGGGGGGGGAGGGGGACGGGGGTGACCAAGGTAAGGTGGTGACCAGGTGTAGGTACACAACATCACATGTTTATAATAAATGTTCATGGAAAAGAATGAAAGAAGTTTAATGAAATTCTTCCAATTGGTTGGTTTGTTATGTACAGATCTGTGGATTTTTAAACAATTAAAGGGCAATAACTATATGGAAAATTGACCAATCGAAAAAAAACTTGAAGGGCATCGTCGCAGTATCTTGGTTCATGTCTATTTCAAGTTTGATGAAATTCTACCGGCTAGTTACTGAGAAATGGCTGCAGACGGACATTTTTCATTAAATCAAGGGCAATGACTCTGAGGGAAATTGACCTATCAAAAAAAAACTTGACGGGCATCAGCGCAGTATCTTGGTTCATGTCTATTTCAGATTTGATGAAATTCTACCTGTTAGTTACTGAGAAATGGCTGCAGATGGACATTTTTTATTAAATCAAGGGCAATAACTCTGAGGGAAATTGACCAATCAAAAAAAAAACTTGACGGGCATCATCGCAGTATGTTGGTTCATGTTTATTTCAAGTTTCATGAAATTCTACCAAGTAGTTACTGAGAAATGGCTGCGGACGGACAGACGGACGGACGGACGGACGGACTGACAGACTGACGGACGGACAACGCCATTTCAATACCCCCCTCCCGATTTCATCGGCGGGGGATAACAAAGGGAAATTAATAAAAACAATCTATTAGAAAAATATATTACAAGTCCACACAAAACTCTTTACCAGGTAGAGATAGGTCAAAATACATCTAAAAATTCAATGTAACATGCATGTTGTACCACTGAAAAGTGGTCACGATTTTTCCCTACGGCCAGTAATAAACAAGAGGACCATGATGGTCCTGAATCGCTCACCTTTTTCCACATGACCCAGTTTTGAGTATGACGTCGTTTTTTCTATTATTTGACATAGTGACCTAGTTTTTGAGCTCATGTGACCCAGTTTTGAACTTGACCTAGATATTATCAAGATAAAAATTCTGACCAATTTTCATGAAGATTCATTGAAAAATATGGTCTCTAGAGAGGTCAAAAGATTTTAATAATTTTAGACCTACTGACCTAGTTTTTGACCGCAGTTGACCCAGTTTCAAACTTGACCTAGATATCATCAAGATGAACATTCAGACCAACTTTCATACAGATCCCATGAAAAGTATGGCCTCTAGAGAGGCCACAAGGTTTTTTTATTATTTGACCTACTGACCTAGTTTTTTACGGCACATGACCCAGTTTCAAACTTGACCTAGATATCATCAAGGTGAACATTCTGACCAATTTTTATGGAGATCCATTCACAAGTATGGTCTCTAGAGAGGTCACAAGGTTTTTCTATTTTTAGACCTAATGACCTAGTTTTTGATCGCACATGACCCTGTTTCCAACTTGACCTAGATATCATCAAGATGAACATTCAGACCAATTTTCATACAGATCCCATGAAAAATATGGCCTTTAGAGAGGTCACAAGGTTTTTCTATTATTTGACCTACTGACCTAGTTTTTGATGGCACGTGACCCACTTTCAAATTTGACCTAGATATCATCAAGATGAACATTCAGACCAATTTTCATACAGATCCCATCAAAAATATGGCCTCTAGAGAGGTCACAAGGTTTTTCTATTATTTGACCTACTGACCTAGTTTTTGACCGCACGTGACCCACTTTCGAACTTGACCTAGATACCATCAAGCTGAACATTCTCACCAATTTTCATGAAGATCTCATGAAATATATGGCCTCTAGTGAGGTCACAAGGTTTTACTATTTTTAGACCTACTGACCTAGTTTTTTACCGCACATGACCCAGTTTCGAACTTGACCTAGATATCATCAAGATGAACATTCAGACCAACTTTCATATAGATCCCATGAAAAATATGGCCTCTAGAGAGGTCACAAGGTTTTTCTATTACTTGACCTACTGACCTAGTTTTTGAAGGCACGTGACCCAGTTTCGAACTTGACCTAGATACTATCAAGGTGAACATTCTGACCAATTTTCATGAAGATCTTGTGAAATATATGGCCTCTAGAGAGGTCACAAGGTTTTTCTATTTTTAGACCTACTGACCTAGTTTTTGACGGCATGTGACCCAGTTTCGAACTTGACCTAGATATCATCAAGGTGAACATTCTGACCAAGTTTCATGAAGCTCTTGTGAAATATATGGCCTCTAGAGAGGTCACAAGGTTTTTCTATTTTTAGACCTACTGACCTAGTTTTTGACGGCACGTGACCCAGTTTCAAACTTGACCTAGATATCATCAAGATGAACATTCTGACCAACTTTCATAAAGATCCCATGAAAAATGTGCCCTTTAGAGTGGTCACAAGCAAAAGTTTACGGACGGACGCACGCACGGACGGACGCAGGGACGGACGACGGACACCGCGTGATCACAAAAGCTCACCTTGTCACTTTGTGACAGGTGAGCTAAAAAGTAATGAAATAATCTATTATAGTAATAACAAAGGGAGGTAATTCTTAAAACAAGGGTGCCTCATGGCAATGAACATTTGTGCCAAGTTATATCAAAATCTCTCCATGCATGGAGAAGAAATGCTCTGGACAAAGTCATTTTTAAATTTAATCTTTGACCTCTAAGTATGACCTTGACCTTAAACCTAGACCTGGTTCTTGTGTATGACATCTGTCTCATAGTGGTGAACATTTGTGCCAAGTTTCATCAAAATCCCTCCATGCATGAAGAAGAAATGCTCTTGACAAAGTCATTTTTGTGTCTGACCTTTGGCCTCCAAGTGTGACCTTGACCTTAGATTTAGGGCCCGGGTTTTGCACATGACATGTTGTCTCATCCAGGGAAATATTTGTGCCAACAGATATTTAAATCCTGCCTTGCATGACAAAATTATAGACCGGACAGGAAAAAAATCCTACTGACCTTTAATCTCAGTGTGACCTTGACCTTTAAGCCAGGGTTCTGGGTTTTGCGCATGACACATCATCTCATCATGGGGAACATTTGTGCCAAGTAATATTAAAATCCCTTCATGGATGGCAGAGTTATGGAACGGACAGGAAAAAAGCCCTGTTGACATTTGACCTCCAACTGTGACCTTGACCTTTGAGCTAGGGGTCTGGGTCTTGCACATGACATATCATCTCCTCATGGGGAACATTTGTGCCAAGAGATATTAAAATCCCTTAATGAATGACAGAGTTATGGACCGGACACGAAGCAGACCCTGTTCATGCCATGCTAACATTTGTCTGCCAAGTGTGACCTTGACCTTTGAGCTAGGGGTCTGAAAGTTGGGCATGACACATCGTCTTATTATGAGGTACATTTGTGCCAAGTAATATTAAAATCCCTTCATGGATAGGGGAGTTATGGACCGGACAGGAGAAAGCCCTGTTGACCTTTGACCTCCAATTGTGACCTTGACCTTTGAGCTAGGGATCTGGGTCTTGGGCATGACACGTCGTCTCCTCATGGGGAACATTTGTGCCAATTGATATTAAAATCCCTTAATGAATGACAGAGTTTTGGACCGGACAAGAAGCAGACCCTGTTCATGCCATACTAACATTTGACTGCTAAGTGTGACCTTGACCTTTGAGCTAGGGGTCTGAAAGTTGGGCATGACACATCGTCTGATTATGAGGTACATTTGTGCCAAGTAATATTAAAATCCCTTCAAGGATGGGAGAGTTATGGACCGGAAAGGAGAAAAGCCCTGTTGAACTTTGACCTCAAATTGTGACCTTGACCTTTGAGGTAGGGGTCCGGGTCTTGCGCACGACACGTCGTCTCATCATAGGGAACATTTGTGCCAAGTAATATTTAAATCCCTTCATGGATGACAGAGTTATGGACGGGACAAGAAATTCAGACGGACGGATGGAATGACGGAAAAGCGCATTCCTATAGTCCCCAAAACTGGTTTTCAACCAGTAGGGGACTAACAAGTGAATGAAGTCTTGCCATGCAATACTAAGTCCACTACTGGAAGGCACCTACTTTTCTCTACTGCAGTATAACATAATGAGCTGATATCTGTCAATGATGTATAAACAATATTGTACTACATATACAATATGTTATAACAACAAGAGCGCTATAATGGCCCTATATCGCTCACCTTTTATCATTGCACTTAAGGACAAGAATGTCAAAAAATCATGATCAAGATCAATCAAAAGAATCATGAGAAAATATAGTTGAAATTTTCTTAAAGTTACTTCAAATAAATTATTTTCAAATCATGCCCGAAGGATTACATCTGAGGAGGATAGGAGCAAAATTTTGACTGATGAAGCCTAAATGACAGGAACAACATAGGGAAGAAATTAAAAATAAATCTAAGTCCTCAGAAAAAATATTTAAGTCCAAAGGGAAAAAAAAAAGATTCTTACAAGGTACAGATATGTCAAAATACACCTAAAAATTGGAGGTACCATCCATGTTGACCCCTAAGTGTGACCTTGACCTTGAAGCAAGACATCCAAAACATGTGCTCTGCACGTCGTTTCAGTGTAGTGAACATTTGTGTCAAGTTTCTTTGAAATCCTTCTAGGGGTTCAAGATTTAAAGAGCGGACAGGAAATTGCTAACAGGCGGACAGACACTTATAGTAAAACAAAGGGACATAATTCTAAAAACAAGGGTGCCTCATGGTGGTGAACTTTTATGCCAAGTTACATCAAAATCCCTCCATGCATGAAGAAGAAATGTGGTCTCGGTTTTTCCCTATGGCCAATAATAAAAAAGTTACTAAATAAGCTATTTATAGTAACATAAGAGGGAAGTAATTAGAAAAAATTATTGTAAGTGAACAAATGAAGGATCTGCCAAATAAAAACAAGAGCACTGCAATGCAATGCAAATGCAGAGCTATATACACACAAAACAAAGTCATATGAACTTTGACCCCTAAGTGTGACCTTGACCTTGAAGTGAGCCATCCGAAACATGCGCTCTGCACATTGTTTCAATGTGGAACATTTGTGCCAGGTTTCTTTAAAATCCTTCAAGGGGTTCAAGAGTTATAGAGCGGAAGGGAAATTGCTAACCAACATCCAGACAGACAGACGGCCACCGAGGCGATAACATAATACATCCCTCCAGGCGTATAAAAAGGAATCAAGATCTTATGGTGATACAAGTTGTGTGCAAGTTTGGTTAAAATCAAATCATAAATGAAGCTGCTATTGTGCAGACAAGGTCAAAATAGCTGATTTTGGCCCTTTCAGGGGCCATAACTCTGGAAACCATTATGGGATCTGGCCAGTTCAAGAGAGGAACCGAGATCTTATGGTGACACAAGTTGCGTGCAAGTTTAATTAAATTCAAGTCATAAATGAAGCTGCTGTTGTGCAGACAAGGTCAAAATAGCTAATTCTGGCCCTATCAGGGCCCATAACTCTGGAACAGAGCGGACATGAAACAAACTGATAAGACCTTTGACCCCTAAGTGTGACCTTGACCTTGAAGCGAGACATCCAAAACATGCGCTCTGCACGTCGTCTCAGTGTAGTGAACATTTGTGTCAAGTTTCTTTGAAATCCTTCTAGGGGTTCAAGAGTTAAAGAGCGGACAGGAAATTGCTAACGGGCGGACGGACACTTATAGTAAAACAAAGGGACATAATTCTAAAAACAAGGGTGCCTCATGGTGGTGAACATTTATGCCAAGTTACATCAAAATCCCTCCATGCATGAAGAAGAAATGTGGTCTCGGTCTTTTCCTATGGCCAAGAATAAAAAAGTTACTAAATAAGCTATTTATAGTAACATAAAAGGGAAGTAACTAGAAAATGCTTTTGTAAAAAAGCGCATGTCTCCCCCAATGCAAAGTCCTATAGGCAAGAAGTCAATAGGGGTCAGGAGCGAAAGTCAAAGAGACACTGATGGTTGGCTGCAATAGGGATCATCTACTTGGCATGTCCAGTCATCCCGCTAAATTTCAACACTCGTGGCCTAGTGGTTCTCAAGTCACTGTTCAGGCTCCTGTGACCTTGACCTTTGATCAAGTGACCTCAAAAAAATAGGGGTCATCTACTCTGCATGTCCAATCATCCTATTAAGTTTCAACATTGTAGGTCAAGTGGTTCTCAAGTTATTTCCAAAAAATGATTTTACATGAACAGACCACTGTGACCTTGACCTTTAATAGACTGACCCCAAAATCAATAGGGGTCAATCATCCTATGAAGTTTCAACATTCTTGGTCAAGTGGTTCTCAAGTTATTGATCAGAACTGGTTATCAATGTTCAGGCCCCTGAGACCTTGACCTTTAACGGAGTGACCCCAAAAACAATAAGGGTCATTTACTCTGCATGAACAATCATCCTATGAAGTTTCAACATTCTGGGTCGAGAGGTTCTCAAGTTATTGACTGGAAATGGTTTTCCATGTTCAGGCCCCTGTGGCCTTGACCTTTAACAGAGTGACCCCAAAATCGTTAGGGGTCATCTACTCTTTATGATCAATCATCCTATTAAGTTTCATCATTCTGGGTCAAGTGGTTCTCAAGTTACTGACCGGAAATGGTTTTCAATGTTCAGGTCCCTGTGACCTTGACCTTTAATGGAGTGACCCCAAAATCGATAGGGGTCATCTACTTTGCATGTACAATCATCCTATGAAGTTTCAACATTCTGGGTCAAGTGGTTCTCTAGTTATTGATCAGAAATGGTTTTCAATGTTCAGGCCCTGTGACCTTGACCTTTGACAGAGTGATCCCCTAATCAATAAGGGTCATCTACTCTTTATGACCAATCATCCTATCAAGTTTCAACATTCTGGGTCAGGTGGTTCTCAAGTTATTGATCGGAAATGGTTTTCAATGTTCAGGCCCCTGTGACCTTGACCTTTGACAGAGTGACCCCAAAATCAATAGGGGTCATCTACTCTTCATGACCAATCATCCTATGAAGTTTCAACATTCTGGGTCAAGTGGTTCTCTAGTTATTGATTGGAAATGGTTTTCAATGTTCAGGCCCCTGTGACCTTGACCTTTGACAGAGTGACCCCAAATCAATAGGGGTCATCTACTCTTCATGACCAATCATCCTATGAAGTTTCAACATTCTGGGTCAAGTGGTTCTCTAGTTATTGATCGGAAATGGTTTTCAATGATCAGGCCCTGTGACCTTGACCTTTGACAGAGTGATCCAAAATCAATAGGGGTCATCTACTCTTCATGACCAATCATCCTATGAAGTTTCAACATTCTGGGTCAAGTGGTTCTCTAGTTATTGATCGGAAATGGTTTTCAATGTTCTGGCTCCTGTGACCTTGACCTTTGATCAAGTGACCCCAAAATCAATAGGGGTCATCTACTCTTCATGACCAATCATCCTATGAAGTTTCAACTATCTGGGTCAAGTGGTTCTCTAGTTATTGATCGGAAATGGTTTTCAATGTTCAGGCCCCTGTGACCTTGACCTTTGACGGAGTGACCCCAAAATCAATAGGGGTCATCTACTCTTCATGACCAATCATCCTATGAAGTTTCAACATTCTGGGTCAAGTGGTTCTCTAGTTATTGATCGGAAATGGTTTTCAATGATCAGGCCCCTGTGACCTTGACCTTTGACGGAGTGACCCCAAAAACAATAGGGGTCGTCTACTCCAGCAGCCCTACAACCCTATGAAGTTTGAAGGTTCTAGGTCAAATGGTTCTCCAGTTATTGCTCGGAAATGAAGTGTGACGTACGGAAGGACGGACGGACAGACGGACGGATGGACAGGGCAAAAACAATATGTCTCCTGAGGGAGACATAATTAAAAAAAATTATTGTAAGTGAACAAAAGAAGGATCTGCCAAATAAAAACAAGAGCACTGCAATGCAATGCAAATGCAGAGCTATATACACACAAAACAAAGTCATATGACCTTTGACCCCTAAGTGTGACCTTGACCTTGAAGTGAGCCATCCGAAACATGCGCTCTGCACATTGTTTCAATGTGGAACATTTATGTCAAGTTTCTTTGAAATCCTTCTAGGGGTTCAGGAAATTGCTAAAGGGCGGATGGACACTTATAGTAAAACAAAGGGACGTAATTCTAAAAACAAGTGTACCATGATGGTCCTGAATCGCTCACCTCTTCCCACATGACCCAGTTTTGGTTTAAACATATTCTATTCAACTATATACAGCTACATGAAAACATATTGAACACAAAAAAAATGACAAGGATTAAGCTGAAAGCAAATTAATGCTTATTGAAGCTTTTTCCAAGTTCCCAGTTTTGAGTATGACGTCGTTTTTTCTATTATTTGACATAGTGACCTAGTTTTTGAGCTCATGTGACCCAGTTTTGAACTTGACCTAGATATTATCAAGATAAAAATTCTGACCAATTTTCATGAAAATCCATTGAAAAATATGGTCTCTAGAGAGGTCGTAAGGTTTTTCTATTATCTGACCTATTGACCTAGTTTTCGAATGTACGTGACCCTGTTTGGAACTTTATCTAGATAACATCAAGGTGAACATTCTCAGTAATTTTCATGAAGATCTCATGAAAAATATGGCCTCTAGAGAGGTCACAAGGTTTTTCTATTTTTATACCTACTGGCCTAGTTTTTGACCGCACGTGACCCAGTTTCGAACTTAACCTAGATATCATCAAGGTGAACATTCAGATCAATTTTCATGAAGTTCCATTGAAACATATGGCCTCTAGAGAGGTCAAAAGATTTTAATAATTTTAGACCTACTGACCTAGTTTTTGAACACAGTTGACCCAGTTTCGAACTTGACCTAGATATCATTAAGATGAACAATCAGACCAACTTTCATACAGATCCATGAAAAGTATGGCCTCTAGAGAGGTCACAAGGTTCTTTTTATTATTTGACCTACTGATCTAGTTTTTGAAGGCACGTGACCCAGTTTCAAATTTGGCCTAGATATCATCAAGGTGAACATTCTGACCAATTTTTATGGAGATCCATTCACAAGTATGGCCTCTAGAGAGGTCACAAGGTTTTTCTATTTCTATATCTACTGACCTAGTTTTTGACCGCACATGACCCTGTTTCGAACTTGATTTAGATATCATCAAGATGAACATTCAGACTAATTTTCATACAGATCCCATGAAAAATATGGCCTTTAGAGAGGTCACAAAGTTTTTCTATTATTTGACCTACTGACCTAGTTTTAAATGGCACGTGACCCAGTTTCGAACTTGACCTAGATATCATCAAGGTGAACATTCTGGCCAATTTTCATGAAGATCTTGTGAAATATATGGCCTCTAGAGAGGTCACAAGGTTTTTCTATTTTTAGACCTACTGACCTATATTTTGATGACACGTGACCCAGTTTCGAAATTGACCTAGATATCATCAAGGCAAACATTCTGACCAATTTTCATGAAGATCTTGAGAAATATATGGCCTCTAGAGAGGTCACAAGGTTTTTCTATTTTTAGACCTACTGACCTAGTTTTTGACGGCACATGACCCAGTTTCGAACCTGACCTAGATATCATCAAGGTGAACATTCTGACCAATTTTCATGAAGATCTTGTGAAATATATGGCCTCTAGAGAGGTCACAAGGTTTTTCTATTTTTAGACCTACTGACCTTGTTTTTGATGGTACGTGACCCAGTTTCGAACTTGACCTAGATATCATCAAGGTGAACATTCTGACCAATTTTCATGAAGATCTTTTGAAATATATGGCCTCTAGAGAGGTCACAAGGTTTTTCTATTTTAAGACCTACTGACCTAGTTTTTGATGGCACGTGACCCAGTTTCGAACTGGACCTAGATATCATCAAGATGAACATTCTGACCAACTTTCATAAAGATCCCATGAAAAATGTGACCTCTAGAGTGGTCACAAGCAAAAGTTTACGGACGCACGCACGGACGGACGACAGACGACGGACACCGCGCGATCACAAAAGCTCACCTTTACACTTTGTGACAGGTGAGCTAACAAGGGTGCCTCATGGTGGTTAACATTTATGCCAAGTTACATCAAAATCCCTCCATGCATGAAGAAGAAATGCTCTGGACAAAGTCATTCTTAAATTCAACCTTTGACCTCTAAGTATGACCTTGACCTTAGACCTAGGGACCTGATTCCTGCGCATGACAATCCGTCTCATGATGGTGAACATTTGTGCCAATTTGCATCAAAAACCCTCCATGCATGAAGAAGAAATGCACTGGACAAAGTCATTTTTGTATCTGAAAGTTGATCTCAAAGTGTGACCTTGACCTTTAAGCTAGGGGTCTGGGTGTTGCACATGACACGTTGTCTCATCATTGGGAATATTTATGCCAAGTAATATCACACCCTATAAACGACTGTATTCCCCCTCTTCCTGTTGCGACCGATCAAAACAATAAACTGACAGCTAAAAGTTGAACAAGAGCTGTCTCCATAGGATGACACATGCCCCCGATGGCACTTTGAATGAATAATTATGGCCGGTGTTAGAGTTTAGGACCTTTGACCTACGGACCTGGGTCTTGCACGCAACATGTCGTCTTACTGTGCCACACATTCATGCGTAGTTATTTTAAAATCTATGCATGAATGACAAAGATATGGACTGGACACGTCCATCAATGCACTATCATGAAATATGACCTTTAACGTCTAAATGTGACCTTGACCTCTGAGCTACAGACCTGGGTCTTGTGCGCGACACGTCGTCTTACTGTGCCACACATTTATGCATAGTTACTTGAAAATCCATCCATGGATGAGGCCTAAATTAAAATTAAGTTTGTTTGACCTTTAACGACCCAGTATTTTTTCAGTGGGTAGGTAGGTAGGTAAATAATTTTATTATATTTTAGTTTTTTTAAATGTTTGTTGTCTCAGTAATAAAGTCCATTTATTAAAACCTATTGCTTGTAGATAATCTCTGAAGATGCTCTGTTAAATGTATGCTTGTAATAAACCCCTAGCCCTATTCATGCACACACAATATGGGCACAGACTTAATTTGCACATAAGGCAAAGTTCACCAAGTCTTTAAGTATCTTTCATGTCTATACTTTTTCTTTATATATATATCAAAAGTGTTTTCACTACATGTGCACTTAAAAGTACAAAACAATATAGTCGCGAAAATACGCGATATTTGGCATCTAAACACACTATTGAATTACACCTTATTTTCAACAAGTGTTTGATGCTTAATTCAATAGATAATAACTTTTTTATTAGTTTTAGAAGGCTTTTACAACGGTTATGGCAGTATGCAAGCAAAAGTAATGATTTTTTTTAGCTTCAAGCTACTTGCACGTATTGGTCATGTTACTAAAAACAGAAACAAGATTGGGTTTCCCCGACATCAGACATTTATTATACCCATTATGCCATTGTCCTGGCAAAAGAAGTATAAGAGTTTTATAGCTCTTTGTTCTGGCATAACAACATTAAAATATTAAAACTATCTACACTGTAATATTTCAACACATTTAGGTTCTTGTCAAATTCTTGAAATTCGAAAACTGAGATTTTCTCACTTCGAACAAATGCATTTCAAAACAATCTCTGATTAAAGACATTTTGAAATCAACAATTAAGTCAGTTTATAATATATTTTCACAGATAATTAAATTTCCCACCACTCGCCTGTCAATTGCCGTAATACTGTCGCTATTATGAAAGCAGTATTATGTACAAGCAAATTTCAAATATAATACATAGTAGACAAATAATATTCTCATGTACACTATGTCTCCTTTGTAATCAATCATATTTGTTCTTCTTAAATTTCCTTTTCACAGCAGACATTTTTTTTCCACTGTATTTTTGCAATCTCCACCACCTAGTTGCTCTCCATAACAACTGCATCGATAGTATTAATAATCACAGTCTAGCCCCTACCGTATTTTCCAAAAGTGTTAGGACTAGTTATTTTCACTTTCTCAAGACTTATTTCCCGAAAAATGATTATTTTGTAAAGTGTCCCAAAAATATGGACACAATAACCATTATCCACCCAATGTTGAAAGCGAAATAAAAAGCGTAAATGATTATCGGTAATTATTCTGTTGATAAACTTAGTCATTGTCCTTGTTTTCATCATCAGTTAACACCTCCCTCAAAGAGCTAAAAGAAGTGTGTCGGTATCATGGCATCTGAAGTGGAGATCAAAGCGGTATAGTTGCCCGAGATTGTCATGGAATTACGTCATGTTTATGCGCCATATGACACATCACTGTTTTATCGTACCGCCTCGGTTCTTTAAATTAATCAATAAAAAGTTTCTTCTTTAAAGCGGATTCAATATCCTGTATAAACTGACAGGTAAATGTGTCAAACGATAATTGTGGATATCCTACCTTTGTGAGCTATTTTGCCACACTAATATAAATCTGTTTGCCAAAGTCGTTTTACGCCATGTATATTTAAATTGCTGACGCTTTTTCATTATTTAAGTTTTTTTATTCGTTATTTTTGTACTTTCTGGTCAAAAGTCTGAACTGTATGCCCATAGAGTTTATCATTTATTTACTCTTAGAAAGAAATAAGTGATTAAGATCGCACTGTTTGAAATTTTACAAAGAACTAAATTTAAATTTGACCGTTTTTATAGAATTTTGCCTACATTCCTGTCGATATCTTATCAAAATCGTTATAGAATTCAAACTATATTAGTTCTTAAGCGGTGCTAAAAATATTGATGCAATAATAACAAGGCAGTCTGAAAGACAGCTAAATCCCCCACCACTGCTATGGATAGTGAAAGGGTAAAACCTTTGATTTTAGCTGTGACCTTGACCTTGAACTGACATGGCTGACTCATGAATTCTGCACAACGTCTTGATGAGGTGATCATTTGACCAAAGTTTCATGAAAATCCTTCAAGGGGTTTAGGAGATACAGAGCTGAAACCTTTGACCTTCAGTTGTGACCTTGACCTTGAGTTGACATGGCTGACTCATGAGTTCTTGATGAGGTGATCATTTGACCCAAGTTTGATGAAAATCCTTCAAGGGGTTAAGGAGATACAGAGTGGACAACAAATGGAAGGCTCAAACCTTCGACCCTTAGTTGTGACCTTGACCTTGAGCTGGCATGGTTGACTCATAATTTCTGCACATTGTTCTGATGAGGTAATCATTTGACCCAAGTTTTATAAAATTTGTTCAAGGGGTTTAGGATATATAGAGCGGACACAAAATGGAAGGCTCAAACCTTTGACCTTCAATTGTGACCTTGACCTTGAGCCGACATGGCTGACTCATGGGTTCTGCACATCGTCTTGATGAGGTGATCATTTGACCCAAGTTTTATAAAATTCCTTCAAGAGGTTTAAGAGATATAGAGCGGACACAAAATGGAAGGCTCAAACCTTTGACCTTGAGTTGTGACCTTGACCTTGAGCCGGCATGGCTGACTCATGGGTTCTGCACATCGTCTTGATGAGGTGATCATTTGACCCAAGTTTTATAAAATTCCTTCAAGGGGTTTAGGAGATATAGAGCGGACACAAAATGGCAGGCTCAAACATTTGACCTTGAGTTGTGACCTTGACCTTGAACCGACAAGGCTGACTCATGGGTTCTGCACATCGTCTTGATGAGGTGATCATTTGACCAAAGTTTCATGAAAACCCTTCAAGGGGTTTAGGAGATATGGACCGGACACGATTTTGTTACGGACGGAAAGACGCACGGACGGACAGAAGGACGGACGGACGGAAGGACGGACAAAGACCATTCCTATAATCCCTCCGCCATGGCGGGGGATTAACAAAAAATGAATGCACTACGCGCGTTTTTTGTGTATGTGTAAACAAAAGTAACGTCGAGCGATGGAAATTAGATATTACGATAGGTCGCACATGCTCGTGGAATGGAAAATTACCGGCATGACGTTTTGGTATCTTTACGTTCCGCGGGTAAATTAGATACTAGATTTTTAAAATTACGTCCTTTTGTCAGATTGCCTTCCGGTTATAAGCGGTTTGATTGTCGTCTGCATCCTATGGCCTTAGGCAACGTTATCGGCACAGTTGACAAGTTTTCGGAATACACGAGATAATAAACAGTCCGCTTTATCATTTCTCACTTGCTATAATTATTTATATGCATTTATTAAATAAAATAATCGCCAGTTTCAAGCACCAAAATAAGTTTTTTCCTCTGATAAGAAAATAAAAAATTTTTTTTCTCTGGAATGCAATAAAATTATTTGAGTCGGGGCAATTTTATCAGGTCGGTAGGTAAAGGTCAAACAAACTTAAATTTATTTTAAGCCTGACAAAGATATGGACCGGACACGCCCAACTATCATGAAAAATGACCTTTAACGTCTAAGTGTGACCTTGACCTTTGAGCTACGGACCTGGGTCTTGCTCGCGACACGTCGTCTTAATGTGGTACACGTTCATGCCAAGTTATTTGAAAATCCATCCATGGATGACAAAGATATGGACCGGACACGCCCAACTATCATGAAAAATGACCTTTAACGTCTAAATGACCTTGACCTTTGAGCTACGGACCTGGGTCTTGCGCGCAACATGTCATCTTACTGTGGTACACATTCATGCCAAGTTATTTAAAAATCCATCCATGGATGACAAAGATATGGTCCGGACACGAAAACTGCGGACAGACGGACAGACAGACGGTTCAAAAACTATATGCCTCCCTTCGGGAGCATAAAAACACCATTTTAAAGTGACTGATATGCTTTGATGGTACGTATATTTAAATTTTATTGGAAGCTGGACCTGATTTGTTTTTGTATATAATGGACATAATTTGTTTCTGTATAAAATGTGTTAGTCTGATTACACGTAAATTACAGCAAAAAACTCGACTGATCACTGATTTTGTCCAGATATTGTACATTGTTGGCGTCAAAAGTATATATTTGCGTGCTTGAAGAATGATCTACATGTAAATCCCACTATTTCATGGATAAAGGAACAATACTAGTTTGGTAAAATCAAATAAAATCATTGCTTAACTCTCCAATTTGTTTATAACCGCCAACGAAAGAAGATTCGGTGTGAATTCCTGACTGTATGCAAGTTTGCTTGAGTACTGCACAAATGTTTGTGACTTTCATAAAAGAGACCTAGTTTTTGATGGCACGTGACCATGTTTCGAACTTGACCTAGATATCATCAAGTTGAACATTCTGACCAATTTTCATGAAGATCCATTGAAAAGTATGGCCTCTAGAGAGGTCACAATGTTTTTCTATTTTTAGACCTACTGACCTAGTTTCTGATCGCAGTTGACCCAGTTTCGAACCTGACCTAGATATCATCAAGATGAACATTCAGACCGATTTTCATACAGATCCCATGAAAAATATGGCCTCTAGAGAGGTCACAAGGTTTTTCTATTATTTGGCCTACTGACCTAGTTTTTGACGGCACGTGACCCAGTTTCGAACTTGATCTAGATATCATCAAGGTGAACATTCTGACCAATTTTCATGAAGATCCATTGAACAGTATGGCCTCTAGAGAGGTCACAAGGTTCTTCTATTTTTAGACCTACTGACCTAGTTTTGGACCGCACGTGACCCAGTTTCGCATACCCAGAATCATCAAGATGAACATGAGATGGAACAGCCAGTATCGTATACATACGTTTTTTTCAAATGCAGCGTATAGTAACATTAGCTCTGTAAATCTGAAATTTTCTCCAAATTGATACCGTCACCCTGCCATAACCAGTGAACCGAATCGGCAGTGTGACCCCTCAAAATGTAGATCAGAACATAAGTTTCAAAGGCATATCTTCAGTGGTAGAGAGGGGCAAACACAAAAGTCACAGCAGCCCGACATTAAAACATGCTTGTAATGCGATTTCTGTATTAGCTGCGTTGAGTAGTATACGGGTGCGTTTTGTGAAAAGCTGATAAAAGATTAACAAGTGTAATATAGCTTTCATGCGCAACCTACAAAAGTCATAGCAGCCCGATATTAAACCATGGAACTGCATGCCAGTATCATATATTTTTTTCAAATCATGTGCAGCGTATAGTAAAACCATTTTCTAAAAACGCATTAGTGTTCTTTTTCAGTTCAGTGTTTTACCATCTATTTGCTTTTAACTAGCTTTTAGGCCTAGGCCAAGATTAACAGATCTATTTCAGGTTTAACAAATTTGTATGTATAACTCATGTACTATTTATAAACTTGATTTGCTAATGACATTATGTTGTGACTCTTTTAATAGGTACATATTTATTATGTTATTAAATATACTATTTGTTATTGATGTCGGTCAATACATAGCTAATGTTGTCTGTATATTTAACACCGACTTTAAATAAAATTTGTATCTTGTATCTTGTATCTTGTATCTATACCGATGCGATGACAACAATAAAGTAAATCGTTAGGATTTAAAAATGGCGTTCAAAATAGCGACGTTGAAATTTAACATTCACAAATGGTCCAGTTTCTCTTACAACTATGTCCCGGAGTAAGTTTATATTTAAAACATAAACACATCGTAAAATTCGTTGAACTTGCAATAAAAGTTACAGAGGAGAATGGTTGAAAAATTGATTTATCACTAGTATTCACGATACAATTTTTTTTTCACAAAATTTTTTATTATAAAACCAATAACTTTACATGACTGTGTACTGTGATTTATTCTCCATTATGTCGGTCCTACAAAATTTTGACGTTTAGATTGCCCTGTCACGAATATAAAACAATCTGAACATTGAATTATTTTGGTTAGGGGTCCGGTAACTCGCACTCCGAGTCCAGATATCTATCTGTCTATAAATACTGCATGACACCCTTGCGAGTATTTTATGCAGGTGCGCGTCAGAGCATAAGAGTTTAAAAGCAGGAATGTACAGGAGAATTAAAGTAATACATAAAGTATTTGTGAGAATTTGAGAAAAAGCTGATAGTGCTAATAAAAAGGCGAAATGTACAGTAAAAGGATTAAAAACAGCCTGGTTACTCAGAAGTCCTGGCCCAGTTTGGTTACCCCTTGCCTAAACTGGTCCAGGGTAGGTGCTTGAGCAATGTCAGCTGGCAAAGAATTCCAGAGAATGATGGTAGCCGGGTAGAAAGAGAACTTGTAATAATTACAGGGTGTTTGAATTTGCCGGAAAGATTGGGAATGCATGTGTCTAGTGAGCTGGGTAGGAGGTAAAATATAAGATGGCATTGGCACTGCAACCAGTTCATGGACAATCTTGTAAAACATCAGTAGCCTGGCATCATTTCTTCTGTTTGCAAGGGAACGCCACCCCAATTGCTTTAACATGTGTGTGACACTGCTGTAATTTGAATAGTCACTGGTGACCCATCGAGCGGCCCTGCGTTGGACCATCTCGATTTTATGTATGTATATCCAGTATAGACAACCCGTACAGGCCCTGGTCTGTGAACTGACTGGTCAGTAGTGTGTTGATTTGAGTGATCCGGTCAGTGTTTTGTCTTTACCCCCATACAGGGCAGGCTAGAGGTCCGGTAATCAATATATGAATATTGAGATTGTATACCTTATTCTCAATATTCCGTGGCTCTCAAATTACGCTTGTGCCGCTGCCGCGCATGCAAGTTTCTCGGAAAAGTAAACATAGATTTGTGAGCATCCAAAAATGCGCAATAAACAGGTAAGTATAGCATATTTACTTAAAAATATGGAAATGTGAAAAACAAACTTTTCAGTGCTAAGGAAAAAGAGGGTGGCATACAAAAACTTTAAATTTATTTAAATACAAGCATGCAAACCGATTGTGACAAAATTGTAGCAACACATTAAGCAGTCTCCTAACTAAATACTGAGCAGTGTAATTTGTCAAGGTACCCTTCACCATAGCGACCATCAGTTAGCCAATCAGAGCCAGGGATTCAACGAGAAGCTGCTAACTGATCCAGACCAATGTAGGTCAACATACATTGGTGAGATTTTTTAGTTTCTGTCATATCTTGTTGATTTTTTGACTTAGCATGTTTTTATTTTAGGTTGCAGCTACTTTTGGTTAAAGGCAAAGAAAATCTCCTATATAAGTGACCCCCCCCAAATACCAGACTTTTTAATCCCCAATATACAAGATCCTGTCTGGTCCAGTCTGATAAGGGTCCATAAAACCCCTGTAGACTTGACATGTAGCCTAATTATTGTCAGAGAATCATAAATTTTATTGCCTACAGGTAAATTGGTTATTTCCTGTGTTTTGCATTTTATTAATTGAAATGCTGTTGTTTTTTTAGTCTTTTTTCAGCATGTACACAAAATTATTTTAATTGATAAGATACTAATTTTGATTGCTCAGTCATGTTGAGTAATGTCCTGGCCAATTAAATTATAACTCTTATAGCAAAGCATTTCTCACCATAAAATAATTATTCAAAACTTAATAAGAGAAATTACAAGTTTGTTTATTCAATGATTATGATCTTTTTAACAAAAGTAACAAAATAAAAACGAAAAAAAAAGATAATTGCTGGATTTTATTACAAATTAAAGAAGCGTTCAGTTGCATTTTTAATAGATAAAGAAGGTATATAGACAGAAGGATGTTATATATTAAAAATGCTTAATTCCTCTTGTGTTGTCTAAATAATGTTAACTTTCTTTTATGTATAATAAAATCCAGCAATAAAGATAAATTATATCATTGTTCAAAATACACAATAATTTATTACTTCTAAAAGCTATGTGTCTGAATGCATTTTTTATATTTTTGATAATAAAAAAACAGCAATAATGAGATGTAATTGTTAAAAAACTGACTTTATTAAAAATATGATAAAACACTGTTGTATCTTATTACTTTGTTTATTTAGCCCTAATTCAATCAAGCTTTCTAAACTCGTTATAAAGGTGAGAACTGATTTGCTATAAAGGTGAGAAATATCACCTACAATTTATTTACTGCACAGTAGCTATAGGAGAGATCGCCGTGACGTCACGCGTTAACATCTGTTTATCTGGTGGTTGGCAAAACAAATGATTTTAACACCGTTTGCGTATTGAATCAGAATTTTTAATTTTTAATAACTTTTTTGCTCATTTATGGATTTTCAAAATTCAAAAAGATTTGAAATACTAACAATCTTCATATTTTTGTATCCAAATATCTTTTTTCAATGAATAACCGTTTTAAATGACATATAATTTTAAAAGCGGCGTAGTGATTTTCACAACCTTTAGAAAAACAGTGTAAGTTAAGCGTTCATAATTAATCCATTTTATTTCGAAATAACAATTAAAAGTAATCAATAAATTGCTTGTTTTATAACCTTTCCATTGATCAAAAAATTATTTATGTAATTTGTGTTTTAAGAAAGTTTAGACCGTTAGAAAAACATCACTGTTTACAAAAAACATGGACGGTCGGCTTCTGCCCACCCGATCACTGTCTTATCAGTTCTAAAAATAGAATTTGTATACAAACACGATCTCTCCTATACAGCAGCTTATTATGAAAAACAGAAGCAAGGCTACCAATGGTCCTGACTTGTGTATTGGCCCTTATCGCCAATACGCAGACCTTATGATCTCCATAGGCCACATACCAGGCATACCAGAATCAGTGTCTTTAAAAAACAACATGCAAATACGTAACATCAAACGCACCTGCGCAATTTTGGAAATTAAGAGCCATGGAATTATGAGAACACAGCATAATTTGTATTACAAAGAGCAGATTATATTTTATCTTTAAAAATGGGAGATGATTTCAAAAGTTTGTTCCTGTATTTTTCTCGTTGTTTTAAATACATGTAAGTCACAAGAAACAGAAGTATTTACAATTCTTTAATCCTGTGAAAACGACAAATAATTGATAGCAGTTTGTACGCAGTAATCGGAAGCGTGTATTGTTTTTCCGGGACTGGCAAATTAAAATAATAAGCTTTATGTTTTTCTTCAGTATTTAAGACATGTATGGATTTTGCCAGTGATTACCGGAAATCGCTGTTAAAATTTCATATTCAATATGCAGAGTAAGAGCTAATTATAAATACATAAAATATTTACAAAAATAAATGTAATAAAGGCAACTTTATGATAACTAATCATAACTTTTACCAGCAATTACCTTAAACATTAAGACTCTGGGTCTAGATGTCCGGTTGCCATTATCTTGTTTACTCAAGCAGTAAAACAAAGTCAACTGTTCATGAGTACAGTCCATGTCTTAAATACTTTTAAGAAAAAATTTATTATTTTAATTCATCAGTCCAGAGAAAAACAAGAAAAATAATAAAAGCTGATTACGGCGTACAAATTGCTACTAAGTATTTTGTTGAAATAATGTTTGTGTTTTTCCCGGGATTAAAGAATTATAAATACTTCTGTTTCCTACATGTCTGCGATGTTTTTAAAACAACAAGAAAAATATGAAAACAAATTTTTGAAATAATGCCCCATTTTTAAAGATAAAATATAGTCTTTTAACGCCTTGTAAATACCGTTCTCAGTATTCATATTGATTATCAGTATTCATATTGATTACCGGCTGTTGCTGGAAAAGTTGACCAAACAACTAATATGGTGAGAGACTAAGAACTGGTCAAAATTTTCAGGAAATATAATAGATTCAGGGAGATTTTATTAATATTGGTTAAATTGCTTCCTGCCCTGTAAAGGGACTTATCAGCTTCTATGTTATAAAGCAACACAGAATAAGAACATAAAAAAGCTACATGTTTATAACATTCAAAGCAACGGATGATCAGAGATGTCAATGATACAGGGTCAGCACAGAAGCGATTGTGGCTACATTGAATTCTTCTGGAAAAGCCTTTGGTTTCAACAGTGGAATATCAATAATAAACCATATTTGAACATCAGTTTTATTATGGTCACATTAATTTCAACAAACTCCTTGAACAACATTGTCAATCTAAATTGGCACTAATTGTGGCCCATATAGAATAAAATACAGTTGAACTTTTCCAAACTGTACACTTTTGGACCAGGGAAAAAGTTCATTTTAGAGGGGTTTTCAGTTTAGAAGGATTTTGTTAATGGGAAGACCTATGTCCAGTTTAAAAAAGATGTGCAGAAAAGAAAGAAAACTATGTATATAGTTTTTGTGTTTCAGTCTTTAGTAAATAACATAATCAACTGTGGATCTATTTCTAAAATTCATTTCATTTTGCATTTTTATAATGTTTTGTTAACATGCTTTTGAACAAAATAACAAATTTCTTTTTTCCTAAAGAACAAATTAAAGAACGTCCAACCCTTATGACTATGAGTAACCATAATTGACGAAAGTTGCAAGCAGTAAATTAAAACTGGAACTCAACATTGTTATTTGTTTGTCCTGTTTACAGGTGTTGATTTCCTGTGTTTTGTTTAAACATGCTGCTGTAGGAAAATAGTTGTAAAAAGAAAGTAGTTCATTTGATTTGATTTTTACTATTATTTCTTGAATTTGGTATGCAAGAAAAAGATTCTATCACTGGCTGTAAGTGCCTCGTTTCCGCCTTAAACAGTTACCCTGGAGGCAGGATATTCCCATCTGCACCTACAACCAGTGAAAGAATCATAATACAGCATGTGAAAGATGTGTACCATGTATTCAGTTTGGAATTTCTCACAGTGGGACCAAAATTAGTTGTGGTCCTTGACTTACCGGTAGTGAAAAATACAAATTAAGTGCTAAAGTTTGTGTGGTATCTTAAAAATATTTCACCTAGAGTAATGAAACCATGTGCAGTGAAAGGAAGTCAGTGCGCACATTTAGATTATCGAGGTGTAATGAGTTTTGCTTTCTTTTGATGTAACATATTAAATTATTGTTCAGTGTTTGTGTGGTGTTACTGTTGACACCTTGCCAGGATAGTCACTCATTATTATGCCCCCTTTGAAGGAGGGGTACATTGTATATTGTTTTGCAGATGTTGGTTGGTTGGTCTGTATTGTGGACGAATCCGTTCTGGATGATCACTCAAGAACGCTTGGGCCTAGGATCATGAAAGTTGATGGGGAGGTTGGTCATCACCAGCAGATGACCCCTATTGGTTTGAGATCAGTAGGTCAAAGGTCAAGGTCACAGTGACCCTGAACAGTTAAGCGGTTTCCGAATGATAACTCAAAAATGCTTGGGCCTGGGAACATGAAAGTTGAAAAGGGTGTTAATCATGACCAGTGGATGACCCCTATTAATTAAGGGATCAGTAGGTCAAAGTTTCAGTGACTCTAAATAGTTAAACCGTTTCCGGATGATAACTTGAGAACGCTTAGTCCTAGAACCACGAAACTTAATGGGGAGGTTGGTCATGATCAGCAGATGACCAATATTGATTTTGAGGTCAGTAGGTTTAAGGTGAAGGTCACAATGATCCGGAACAGTGAAACAGTTTCCGGATGATTACTCAAAAACGCTTGGGTCTAGGACCGTGAAACTGAATAGGGAGGTTGATCATGATCAGCAGGTGACAGATTTGAAGTCAGTAAGTCAAGGGTCAAGGTCACATTGACCCAGGATAGTAGAACTTTTGTGTACAGTGACCTAATAATTTCTGTTTCTTATGCAATTACTGAATGCATCAAGGGTGGCATTTCATGTTCTACGAGCTCTTGTTAACATGTTGTTCTGTTAATTCTTTTCGTACTTAAAGCAGACATTGAAAACTTGAGGTAGATTACTGTTGGTTTTAATTTTGGTGTTATCCAAAGCTTTCATTTGTTATATAGTTTGTTTGTATTGTATTTCACAGAAATATTTACGTTGATAAACCAGCAGATCAGTCTTCAAGGTGGTCGTCAGACTCCAATCATCCCCCACAGGTATGTTTCCAAAAGTGGAAGCCACAAAATGACATAAAATTCATTAAAATAAGAAAATTATCTGATATGCTGATAAGATTGGCGAATTTTCTTCATCAGAATAATTTTTAGTGTATTTTTCATTGCCTATTGATAATTATATAGATAAAAACAGCCTATGCTTGTGCTTATTAATAGAGAGTTTCAGGTGTAAACAGAGAGCTCTCGTTAGAGCTGTTTATCAGTTTTTAAGATATTCAGGACTAAAATTTCAAATACCTCGAAATATTTTTCAAAAAAAGCGTTATGTTTCATGTTAATGATCTTCAGAAGATGTTTTCAGTTATTACCGGTATCTGTTCAGACAGTTTTGTTGACGATCTGCATTCAATTCAAGAAGTAAAATTTGCATACTTTAATGTTTTGTTTAAGATTAGGGGATATACTTAATTCTAAGTAGGGATCAGATCTTAACTGGTAGCCATTTTGAGTACACAATAAAACGTTCAAGGTTGTGCACATGCATGCGTTTTAAGAATTTTTTTTCCCGCAGTTTTTGTTGTTGAAGCTAGACCAGCCGGCCATTGTTGATTCAATTACTTTTGGTAAATACGAGAAGACCCATGTATGCAACCTGAAAAAGTTCAAGGTGTTTGGTGGTCTCAGTGATGATCACATGGTTGAATTGCTGGAGAGGTATGTGTGTCATGTGACTTCTGTTTATAGTTTGTTAGCACTTAATCATCATATTAAATAGAGAAGATGACTGTTATCTTTCATAATTGCTGTGGAGGTTACACCTAGGTTAGAAAACAGGTAATACAATAATAAAGTAGTTAAGGTTGCTGACCTCGAATCACTTGCCCCTCACCGATGTGAGTTCAAGCCTCACGTGGGACATTGAATTCTTCATGTGAGGAAGCCATCCAGCTGGCTTACAAATGGCTGGTGGTTCTACACGGGTTGTTGCCACTAATGAAATAGTACATGAATGATGGAGGGGCACCTTGGGTCTTCATCAAAGCTGGAAAGTTGCCATATGACCTATATTTGTGTCGATGCAATGCTGAACAAAACAAAAACAAAGAACAGTAATTGAACGCTATACATTATATCTGTAACCTTAGAACATTTACTTTTAGCATTTTCAGACTTTTTTAAGGTACATTATCAATGGCTTGCTGATGAAAATTTGATATAAATTACAAGCAGTTTAAATTTAATTAAACAGATAGTACTTGTGTAATTACCAGTAGTACTGTAGACCTGAATCATATTTTTGTATCGTGTAATACATGTCTTTGTTTTTGTGTTTCAGTGGATTGAAGAATGACCATGTAGCAGAAACATTTCCTCTCAAAAACGAAATAGACTGCAATCATTTCCCTTGTAGATACATAAAAATTGGTAAGAGCTCATGTTGAGGGATCATTTTGTGAAGTTTGTGTGCTAGCTATGAGGAGTTAATACTGATATTTTCTGAAAGTGTCCATATACCGTAAGAAATAAGAAATCTACTCTTGTGTTTCAAACTTAGATAATTTATATATATTTGATTTCTATACTATTTTGGAGTCTGAAGTACTTCTGTTATTGTAAAACAGTATTAAAATTTCCTCAGATCATAGTGTTTACTGGGCTGATATTAATAGCTTACTAAAGTTGTAGAAGTACTGATTATTTTATGTACATGTATTGCAAAGGCGTTGTCTATAACTGATGCCCAGGTTGTATTTTTCAGTGCCACTACAGACTTGGGGTCCTAGTTTTAACTTCAGTATATGGCATGTTCAGCTTAATGGTATAGATGACCCAGAAATTGTGAAACCGTGTATGAACTGGTATAATACAGTAAGTGAATTTACAGATACTACCGATTTCATGGATATTAGTAGTTTTATTGTGTTCTGTTTAGGCTGTTAGATAACACATATAATAATAATGGTGTTTGCCAGAACTGTACATTGTAGTATGAAATGTAGTGTTACATGAATATTTTTCACGACGCAGCAAGAATGCGAGTAGTCATGACGTCTAATCAAAGTTAATTTTTATCGGAGACTGATATGCTATAAGTCTCAGTTAGTTACTTACTTACCATGTGCCTTGCATTGGGATTGAACTTTTTAAATCTTTTTATAGTCCTTACAGGGTAAAAGTGAAACTTTTGCAGTCACTGTTAGTATGGTTATATTTTTAGTATAGAGAAAAAGAAGCCATTCGATTATGCCTGAAACATTTTCGTCAGCGACAGTATGTGGAGGCGTATGAAGCGTTACAGAAGAAGACGCGTGTAGATCTCGAACATCCCATCCTTACAGAACTACATGGTCTGCTTGTTACACAGGGAAACTACGATGCCTGTGAAGATCTCATCACAAAAGCCTGTGAAGGTAATGTCTGCAGTTTTCCGCTAATCAAAAATTTAATCTTTTTAGTAACATATGCATGTTTGTGATGAATACTTCTTTGCTGTGTTGAAATAGTTGATAGAAATACACTTTAATTGATCTGCAGGGTAATTACTTGGTATAATAATGAAAGCACTTGCAATGAATGAATATATATATATTATATATATATATGGTATTAAAGGTTGTTGAGAATAAAAGTATAGAAGCAGTCAAAAATGCATATAATGAGACTATGAGACTTTTCGGGAATTGATTGCTAGTCTAGATACAGTAAGTTGTAGTAAAGTCTGTTAAAACAAATATATATATATATATATATATATATATATATATATAGTGATGATGACCTTCGTTATAAGCTTAGAAATGCAGAATAAATTGTTCATATTTAAAACAATGTATGTTTTCAGAAGGTTTATTTGAGCAGTATATCAGTGACCAGGATTACAAACCAAAGTGGACAGCTATAGAGCCAGTTACTCCAGGTTTGGAATCAGTTTGATAGTTATTATTCAGATGTATTATGTTGTTTATAAAACACTTAAACGCAATAGTGTTTAGTTTAGACATTGGCATTTTTGTTGAAATTCTTACTACATTTCTTACCCATGTAGTGTTGCAATAAGAGATTCCTAGGAGTTCCCGGTCATCAAGTATGTGGAATGTGTTTGATCGACCAGATACGTAACAAGAGTTTTTCTTACATTGCAGCTTTGTTTTGATTTTTATTTCGATGTAAATGAGATGTGAAACCAAAATTTGTAGTCCTGTTTGGCGCCATATAACCTATACTGTGTTGGTGCGCCATAAAAATCAAATAAATAAATAAATAAATTGTTTTGCAGTATACAGACATAAACTGTAAATCATTCTATGGGTCTGATAGTGGAAGTAGGATCTATTTGAATCTAAAGATATCTTGAATAAATGTTCAAAAAAATATGTAAAATGTTGCCTTTTTTCTGACAAAGATATCCTGAAAGTTTTATTGCAGTCCCACCTCAAAGTCAGAGTTTATAACATACCTCATAATTTTATTTTTATCTAATTAGATGAAGCCCTATATTATGTGTGCTGTGCTGGTGCGCCAACAAACCCAAATCAGATCAAATCAGACTAGAAATTCTAAATGTGGCTAGTGCCCAAAATGGCTGAAATTTATAATAATAAAAAACAAACAAAAAATATAATTCCAGTGTTTTTCATGGTTACGGTTTTTAGCTCGACTATTCGAAGAATAGTCTAGCTATTCTACTCACCCTGGCGTCGGCGTCGGCGTCGGCGTCACACCTTGGTTAAGTTTTTGCATGCAAGTACATACAGCTATCATTTAAAGGCATATAGCTTTGAAACTTATTTATTCTTTTTCTAGGTCAATTACCAACCTCACTGGGTCAAGTTCCATAACTCTAACATGTATTTTGAGCAAATTATGCCCCCTTTTGGACTTAGAAAATTTGGTTAAAGTTTTACATGCAAGTACTATCTCCAAAACTAATGCAGATATTGAATTGAAAATTTCCCAATGTGTCTTCGGGGTTAAAAAAACTAGTTGATAGCACCAAGTCCATAACTTGACCTTCATTTTGGCCAAATTATGCCCCTTTTGGACTTAGAAAATTCTGGTTAAAGTTTTGCGTGCAAGTACATACAGCTATTACTAAAAGGCATATAGATTTGAAACTTATTTTTTCTTTTTCTAGATCAATTACCTACCTCACTGGGTCAAGCCCCATAAACTCTGGCATGTATTTTGGCCAAATTATGCCCCCTTTTGGACTTAGAAAATTCTGGTTAAAGTTTTGCGTGCAAGTACATACAGCTATTACTAAAAGGCATATAGATTTGAAACTTATTTTTTCTTTTCTAGATCAATTACTACCTCACTGGGTCAAGTCCCATAACTCTGGCATGTATTTTGGCCAAATTATGCCCCCTTTTGGACTTAGAAAATTCTGGTTAAAGTTTTGCGTGCAAGTACATACAGCTATTACTAAAAGGCATATAGATTTGGAACTTATTTATTCTTTTTCTAGATCAATTACCTACCTCACTGGGTCAAGTTCCATAACTCTTAACATGTATTTTGAGCAAATTATGCCCCCTTTTGGACTTAGAAAATTCTGGTTAAAGTTTTACATGCAAGTTACTATCCCCAAAAACTAATGCAGATATTGATTGAAACTTAAATGTTTCTTCGGGGTTATAAAACTAGTTGATAGCATCAAGTCCCATAACTCTGATATGTCCCCTTTTGAACTTAAAACTCTTTTGATATTTAACATTTTGGGTAATAATTTCCAGCTTCTGTGACAATATTTCGAATAGTCGAGCTTGGCTGTCTTATGGACAGCTCTTGTTATTGTTGAGCCCGCTTGCAGTGATCGCGACTTAGTCGTCACTTTCGGCGGGTCGGTGTATGTGCGTCTGTCTGATTTTTTCCAGACCATAACTTTATCATGCATGGACCAAATCTTGTTTATATTTGGCATGAATGTTTACCACAATGAGAAGGAGTGTCATGTGCAAACCCCATATTCCTATCTCAAAGGTCAAGGTCACAGTTGGAGGTCATAGGTCAAATTGAAGTTTGTCCGGAGTATTTCTTCTTCATGCATAGTGGGATTTTGATGTAACTTGGCATGAATGTTTACCCTTATAAGACGACGTTTCATGCGCAAGAACCAGGTCTAAGGTCAAGGTCACACTTAGACAGCTTGCGGGCTCGACATTCTGCCGGTGGGCATTTGTGTTAGCATCAAAGGTCACATAGTCACATGTGATTTTTTTTCACATTAGATGAAACTGAAAGCCATGTGCTTGATAAAAACTTGAGGTACTCACAGAATTATAATATAAAATCATTTCATAAACAATAACAATACCTATTCCATGTTGCCAGTATTTAGACTTATTTCCAAACTAATTAAACTTTACCACAGCAACATAATTTAAGCTTGTTTTACAAGTTGTAACTGTATGAGATGCATACAACTTGCAGCTCAGATTCTTGTATCTGC
This sequence comes from Mercenaria mercenaria, assembly GCF_021730395.1. NCBI lineage: Eukaryota > Metazoa > Mollusca > Bivalvia > Venerida > Veneridae > Mercenaria > Mercenaria mercenaria. The sequence goes on along the minus strand of NC_069373.1, from coordinate 32,600,420 downwards.
ATCAGCAGTATTTTTTAGCCTGTCTAAGAGTGAAGTAGTTACGACCCGTAGGTTGCAGAGATATGCTACTCAGAATCATGTTTTTCCAGTAATAATCACAAATGCACTAAATGTACATCAGTTCTAAATAAGTAGAGTAAATATAGAAAATGTGTTTCAGTGCTGTGAAAAAAATACTAAATGGTATGAAAATACATAATACAAACCTGTATGTTAGTTATTTATCAGACACAGTGATATACTGTGGTCTAGAATTAAATGGTTAAATAGTTTATTGTAGATTTTATGCTGTCCTGTTTATTATTCCTTGCAGTTACTGATGCTACAGATAGTCAGCCTGGCATGAGAGGTGGCCATCAAATGGCCTTGGATATATACAATGGTAGGACATAATTTATTGCGATTTGTGTCTGTGTGATGTAGGTTTAAGGCAGTTTTAAGCTTGAATATATTAGGGAGCTATCATACTCGCATTAGCCTCTGGGTCCAAACCTTGGTTAAAGTTTCAATGCACTTTCACTTTATCGGTTATTACTTGATGGATTTGCTTGAAACTTAAAATAGTTATTCCTCATTATGACCCGCATCATATGACACAAAGGCAATAACACTTGGCCAATAACCATATTTTCTGGATTCTACACTAGTTCTGTTTTGTTATGTAAAACTTTTCCATAAGGATCAGAGGTGAATGAAGAATGACTTCAGACACGATGTCCATTGATAAATTTACAATAAAGGAAAGTAATGTGGTAGATAAATAAAAAATACTGTGAAATCATTTCATTTTGTGGTTTTTGACCAAAACAGCTATTTCGTGGGGGTCAACTTTTATGGAAATCGTAAGTTTAAAGAGAAAGTGCATAGGAATTTTCTTTGTTCATTGGGATTTAATTTTATGGATTTATACAACCATGAAATTCACAAAAATTAAGTACTTCACAAAAATGAATAATTGAACATTAAATGCAAACATCACTCATTTTTTCCAGTATGTAACATTTGTATATATAGTAGTGAATGAAAATGTTACATATATTATAAATTTCAAAAAGTGTTTGCTTTAAAAAAAAAACTCATATATATTACAGAGAGCTTGTATCTGTATGGTGGTTGGGATGGCAACCAGGACTTGGCAGATTTATGGTGCTATAATTCTCCCACCAGACAGTGGACTTGTATATCTAGGAATGCTGCTGAAGAGGTTGGTCTGCATGTAGATTTGATAGATATAGGTATCAAAGCCTTCTGGTCATTGAGTGAGGAATAAGATTCTAGGAAAGGGAAAATTGTTTTGCTCATCAGGTAGTTTTACTTTTGAGTGAATGTTCAATGACTTAAAATAGTTTCAAGTTTGTATTTGTACACTGAAGTATGTAATAATGAATTTTTGTTGCGCCGACTTGCAGAAGCGAAGACATAGTCATCCAAATGGCTGTCGGTTTATGTGCGTGCGTCGTGTGTCCGTCTGTCCCAATTTGTTTGTCCAGACCATAACTGACATGCATGGAGAAATCTTGTTTGTAGTTGGCAGAATCTTAACCTCTGCGAGAGGGAGTGTCATGCGCAAACCCCAGGTTCCTATCTCAAATATCAAGGTCACAGTTGGAGGTCAAAGGTCATGTCAGATCTTGACAGCTTTTCCGGACCATAATGACATGCATGGAGCAATCTTGTTTATGTTTGGCACGAATGTTAACCTCAGTGAGATGGAGTGTCATGCACTAACCCCAGGTTCCTATCTCAAAGGTCAAGGTCACAGTTGGAGGTCAAAGGTCATGTCAAATCTTGACAGCTGGCGGGCTCGACATGTTGCTCGTAGGCATCTAGTGTTATTCTATTTTGTCAAAATGTTTCACATTTATTTGTTTCCTGTGAAGAAATAAAGTTCATGTGGTTTTATTGTTTTGGTAAAAATTTGTAAGCAATGCTACGAGGAATATTAACCATTACCTACCAGTAAGATAAACAGCCACAATATGCAATTTGTTTGTTAACAAAGCAAAATTTTACTGCTTAAGGTCAAGTTGCAAAATGAAAGTAATCGAAAAATACCTCATCTGCAAGCTCATGTTTTTGTGCCCCTCAGATTTTTTTGAGGTACTTAGATTTGCCCTTTTTCCTTTTACTTGTTTGTATGTCTGGTGCATATCTCAAAAAGTATGTGACCTAGACAGGATTGTTATTAAGCATGTGAAGTTGTGCACCTGATGTTTTAATTGGGAATTCACACAACCGGACAAGAGTGATGTCCCTGGACTTAGTGAAAAATACACATAAAGTGATTAAGTTTGTGTTGCATATGTCTTAAAAATATGTCACCTAGAGTCATGGATCCATATACAGTGACAGGAAGTTGGGGTTATCAGTGTTACATGGACACACATCTATTTTTAGCTCAACTATTCAAAGAATAGTTAGAGCAAATGGACTCACACATGCCTCGGCGTCAGCTTCTCGATTTGGTTAAGATTTTGTTTGTGAGCTGGTATCTCAGTAACCACTCGTGGGAATGGATTGAAACTTCACATACTTGTTCACTAGGATGATCTGACATGCACTGCACAGGTTTCTTAACTCAATTTTGCTGTTTTACAAAATTATGCCCCTTTTTGGACTTAGAAAATGTTGGTTAAGTTTTTGTATGTAAGCTGGTATCTCAGTACCCACTAATGGGAATGGATTGAAACTTCACACACTTGATTACTGTGATGATCTGACATGCATTGCACAGGTTCCATAACTCTACTTTGCATTTTTACAAAATTATGCCCGTTTTTGGACTTAGAAATTTTTTATTAAGCTGGTATCTCAGTACCCGCTAATGGTAATGAATTGAAATTTCACACAATTGTCTATTGTCATGAGCTGATATGCATTGTACAGATTTCTTAACCCTGTGTTGCAATTTTACAAAATTATGCCTCTTTTTGGACTTCAGTATTAATTGACAAGGCTGTTGTATAGTCAAGCGTTGCTGTCCTCCAACAGCTCTTACTATTGTTTTAGTTGTTTATTTCTTGTAATGCTTTGAAATGCATTTTCAGGGTGGCCCTTCAGCCAGATCTTGTCATAAAATGTGCCTTGATTATGAAAGAAAACAAATATTTACTCTTGGGAGGTATCTCGATTCCTCCATGAGAACTGAGGAAAATTTAAAGGTATTGAACTTTTTTGAATATTTTTTAATTGATTACTGTGTCTGATTTGAAATGTATACATGTATTGCAATACATGTATTGCAGAATGGATAGTATACTGATTATAAGTCTGTTCTATGATTAAAAGGTTGTGTAGTACTTTTATTTTCACAAATATATTTGTAACTGTTCTGACACGTAGTCTATAAAGCTACCATTGACAACTATACTGCAATTGTTGTGTTGAATCAGCATGCAGGCTAGCTGATGCTAGACAAACTGGCAGTCTCACAAGGGTGGTTTAAGCTATTGCACAAGTTTGACACAAATAAATACATTTAATTTTGTCTTCTCTTAGTTTGATGCTGAAACAGAATCGTAGATTATTTTACCATATTACAAAGAAGATACAACTTATAAGAAAGACATCATGTGGAAATGGCTACATCATTCTTTCAAATATTATACACTTATTATCTTCTATAAATTCTAATGCTATATTAGTGTGAAGAGAATTCATATGAAAATGAAAGTGTGAAAAATTTATCATCATTTCTCTTTTCTGTTGTACAGTAGACGAATAGTCAGAGTTTTCTTAAAGATCATATACATGAATATTTTTGCAGAGTGATTTTTACATGTATGATATAGAGAACAATAAGTGGATGTTAATCACTGAGGACACAGCTGCTATGGGAGGTCCTAAACTCATCTTTGACCATCAAATGGTGATTGACATTAAACAACAAACATTATATGTTTTTGGTGGAAGAGTCCTTACTTGGTATGTATTTTAACATAAAAAATAAATCTGTGTTATTATACCACAAAGGATAGGCATTTGTTACTACAGTTGAACCTATCTCAGTGATCACCTGTGTTAAGCAACCGCTTGCCTGAAGCAGCCACTGCCAGTCAGCCAACTTTCCAAAATTAAATTTTTATTCATATTTTAACAGGTCTAAAGCAGCCTCCTGCCTTTGACTGGATTTTATCACACTTGTGGCTGGCTGCTTAATACACATTTGACCATATTAATATTTATTATTGAGTTTAAATATACATGATTGAGCCGCACCATGAGAAAACCAACATAGTGCATTTGTGACCAGCATGGATCCAGACCAGCCTGCGCATCTGCGCAGTCTGGTCAGGATCCATGCTGTTCACTTTCAAAGCCTATTGCAGTTAGAGAAACTGTTAGCGAACAGCATGAATTAAGACCAGACTGTGCGGATGCGCAGGCTGGTCTGGATCCATGTTTGTCGCAAATGCACTATGTTGGTTTTCTCATGGTGCGGCTCAATTATATATTTCAAAAATCTCTTCAATAAATTGCTCACCTGAACTTTTTTCAGAATGAGGTAAAAATGTAAAAGGTATATATCATTTTCCATCATTTTGTGAAATAAACAATGTTAAATCTGCAACTTACCAGTATTGTTATTTGTTACGCTTTTTCAGTACGACAGAAGGGGAGAGAAGCACTACACCACAATTTAGTGGTTTATTTTCGTACCATATACCTACTAACACATGGACAAAGTTACGAGATGATTGTACAGAATTGAGGTCAAGAATAGGTCATTCTATGCTTTTTCATCCAGTAAGTGTTTTCCATATATATCATCCTGAAACATATTTTGATGGCATTGAATAAATTTTGTTTAACCATAGGCTATGTCTGTTATAATTACCTTAAAATCTGTAAAACCCTAACTACACAATCATTTAAACATTTACCTCTCTTGAGGATAGTTGATGGAAAAGGAATAAAGAAAAGAAAAAGATTTAGCGTTTCCTTAGTGTAAGGGAAAACTTTATCTAACAGTGTACCTACGTTAAGAGGCTATATAACTGATTTGACATTTTGTTTGTTTACCTTCAGAAAAAGAGAGCTCTGTTTATCTTTGCTGGTCAGAGATCTAAAGAGTACCTGAATGATTTTCTCATGTATCATGTGGATGACTGCAGGATTGAGATTATCTCAGATGGAACAAAGAAAGATGTTAGTGTGACAGGCAGACCTGATAATCCAGTGTCTGGGTATCAGCATATACGACATTTCCTCAAAGATCCTAGTAAAAGATCTGGTAAGGGTTGTTTACATATATCACTTGTTCAAAATGTTTGTTAAGGAAATTTAGGGACTAGTTAGTGGCAGTGTTAGTTTTATACCAAAGATAGCATATTTGATAGACATTTTATTACTTGTTTGCGATAAAATTACTTTGACCAATAAAAAACAGGACCATGGGGGAAATTCAGTAATGGCTGTTTCATTGCTAAAAGGCAGAGCTATTCCACTTGAAACATGCTTGCTTTGTATGAATGAATAACCTTCACAGATCTGTGGAATTGTTAAGACCAACAGGCTAGCTCAGAAGGGAGTGATATGTGGTACAATTTGACAAATGACTATTATTCCATAATTGTGTCCTTCACCTCTGTATCTTATGACATTATGTTTAACTTTAGTGATTTTCATTTAAATATAGTCCATTAAAGCACATTTTAAGCACTATCAGTGCATTATAAACAAATCTGTTAGCAAGTTAAAAAGTTGAAACATAAACTTGGTTTATGTCATATACATATTAGTGGTGCATTGCTGAGATGTTTGTAGCTACCCATTACATATTCATGTACAGTTTTACCATTGTCTGTTCTTAAATGACAACGAAAGAGCTTAAAGAAGATTTACCTTTTTGAAATCTAAACCTTAATTTTATACTAAAGCATTTATGAATATGGTACCAGGACTTAAACATTGCTTTGTATATTACAGTCCCAGCAGCAGGGTTTACACAGAGAGCAACACTTGATCCTGATACAAATGAGATACATGTACTTTCTGTAAGTCCATCATATTTTCAGTTTTTTTGAGGTTTTTTTTTTTTTGATAACTCTGATTAATTGGTCTTTGACCCATACTTATGTCTTCTGCAGAACTTTATACAAACAAAAAGAACTTATGAACCATGTTTGTTTATATATTTATAAATCAGCATTTTGTCCGCAACAAATATGCTTGCAAATGCCATTAATGATCAAAGAAATTGTATACTGTATCAATTTTTCATCAAGTGTACTCGACATCAGTGAAAACTTACGTGAAAATATTTCCTTTGTTCTAGAAAGATCACAAGAAGGTCTATTTTTTTACCCAAGAGTATAAAAAATGAGCCAGTAGGTAGTAGTCAAGTGAAATGGCTTTGCTTGTTTTAGAATAAATATAAACATGATTTGACAGAGAACATTTTCAAGAAAACACTTCTGTAAGTCAGTGTTCCATTAACACTTGATACTGTAAGTCAGTGTTCCATTAACACTTGATACTGTAAGTCAGTGTTCCATTAACATTTGATATATAACCTTCCTGTGCTTTTATCTGTTTACATGTATGACCTTTATTTGAGCAGCACCATGAGAAACCAACATAGTGCATTTGCGACCAGCGTGGATCCAGACCAGACTGCGCATCCGTGCAGTCTGGTCAGGATCCATGCTGTTGGGTAACAGTTTCTCTAATTGCAATAGGCTTTGAAAGCGAACAGCATGGATTCTGACCAGTCTGCGCATATGCGCAGGCTGGTCTGGATCCATGCTGGACGCAAATGCACTATGTTGGTTTTCTCATGGCGTGGCTCATTCATTGTTTTTGTTTATTTCAGGGTCTAAGTAAAGACAAAGATAAAAGAGATAATGTGAAAAATTCTTTTTGGGTCTATGATATAAATAAATGTAAATGGTAAGTTTTATTATCATCTTGTTTGGGTTCAACACAAGTTCCGTAATTCTGCTCTGTTGTTCTAGTCACCAGACTTCGGAAGATTAATGGGTGTTAAACATTTTTTGATCAGCTGACAGGCTCAAAACATGTATGAAAAATTACAAAAAGGGCTCAATAGTTTAAGAATATGATAACAGTTTTAAAGATGTTGAAAGTTGGTTGTATAAGGCTTGTTATGATAATAATTTTATCAGTGACACAAGCTTATCTTATATGTGTGTAACATCAGGAGCAACCTTTTTCATTTAAGACTGACACTTGTGAAGTTAATGAAAAATAAAATTGCAAGTGCAGTAGATGACTTTAAGTATTTTATGCAAGTTTGATACCAATATTTTAATACTGGATTTTTGTATACCTAAGAGGAGTTAGGTTCTTTGTTTACATTGAATTATCTTCATAGACTGTAGAAATGTATAGAATTGATATGTGTATTTCAGGTCATGTATATATAAGAATGAGAATACAGGTCAGCAATACTGGACTAAGATGCAGCATGTTGAACCAGTTCCCAGATTTGCTCACCAACTTGTTTATGATCATGTGAGAAAGGTATGGTAATGGTTTACCATATTTCTACGGATTGAATGATTTTTTGAAAAAAAAATTTTTTAGATAATGGACACCTTGTGTCGGAGACAGAAATTAATTGTTGCATTAATAAATCTAAATTGACTTGGTGCATCATCATGCCACATTTTAAGACTTGAAGAGTTTGCATAATTTTAGCTCACATTGGTGACAGACTGTTTTCACCTTGTGTCTTTTGTTTGTAACTTACAATTGGTTTGTTAACTTTCTAGAGGTCACAGTTTTGGTCTATTGACCAATCTTAATGAAGCTTGGTACAAAAGGCCATCTGGGATCAAATATCTAAGCTGTGAAACTCTTGGAATATCATGCACCTACTTCATAAATACAGGGCTTACATATGGGTTCACTGTCTTGTTTTCTTTTCAAGAAGTTAATAAAAATGTACATGAATGGCAAGATAGATGTTAATACCAGTATGTTTAAAGTTTGTATTTATCATGCTGTTTTGTAGGTGCATTATTTATTTGGAGGTAACCCAGGCAAGGAGAGTCTTCCTAAAATGAGATTAGATGATTTTTGGTGCTTAGAGGTATGTAAAAGGTTTTTGACTGTACAAAATTAAAGTCATTTCTTAAATGTAAGATGTCTGACACAAACATTTATACAGTTATCTCTGGTTGTTCAGTGCATTATATTCATCGTCCTGTCATTTTCAGCAGCTTAAAACTAAAACGTGGTAAGTCACAAGTTTTATGTGTTGAAATGGTAAGGGAGGATCAGTTATTAGATATTTTGCAAATGTACTTAAAAATAATTTTTGCTTAGTATAACACCATCAAATTGAAAATTCCTTCTATGTTTTTTTTTTTTTACTTTGAAATTTTGGGGCAAAAGTATGCTATTTAGTGTTAACTGACACTGAAAGAAATTAAAAAATTCTGATGAAACTTACTTATCTGGTTTTGCAGTTATGTCGGCCTTCTCCTATAAACTTGCTTCGACGTTGTAAATATTTGATGAGGAAGTACCGTTTTCAAGAGTTATCTAGTGAGGACCAGCAGCAAGCCATGTTATACCTTCAGAGAGATCTTGCAGCTGTCATAGACCATAACAGTGATAGTGAAACACAAGAGGTACTACATGGTTCACTACTTTGGCTTTATGGTCCACCATATTTCTACCTCTCAGTTTTCTCAAGTCTCTAGCAAATCCAAATACTTGACAGCATTGATTTAAAATAGGTACCAATAACTTGTCTATCTTGTGTTTTAGATGAGCTTTATAAATATTTACTATAACCCCCTTTGAGGAAGAGGGGATATTTTGTTTGTTGAGTGGTAAACAGTTGGTTTTTGGTCAATAATGGGAATGCTTAGTCTCTTAGCAGTTCAACTCCATAGGATGATTACCTTTGGTCTGTAGGTTACTCTGTTGTTTTTAGCCCACCATCATCAGATGGTGGGCTACTCAAATCACTCTGCGTCCGTGGTCCGACGTCCGTCCTTCCGTTAACAATTTCTCGTTATCGCATCTCCTCAGAAACTACCAGGGGGATTTTGACCAAACTTTGTCAGAATCATGTATTGGTACCCTAATTTTGTCCCCCTGAAAATCAGACTGGTTCAACAATTCTTTAGTGAGTTATGGCCCTTTGTTTATTTCTAAAATTTACATAGACTTATATATTGAAAAACTTGAAAATCTTCTTGTCCAAACCCACAGAGCCTAGAGCTTTGATATTTGGTATGAAGCATCATCTAGTGGTCCTCTACCAAAATAATATAATATCTTAAAAATACTTCACCTCGAGCCATGAAACCATGTGTAGTGACAGGAAGTTGGGGTTACCAGTGTTACATGGACACATATCTATATTTAGCTCGCCTGAGCCAAAGGCTCATGGTGAGCTTTTGTGACCGCTCAATGTCTGTCGTGTGTCATGTGTCCGTCAACATTTTCTAAACAAATCTTCTTCAAAAACCACTGGGCAGAATTACACCAAACTTCACTGGAATGATCCTTGGGTGGCCCCCTTTCAAAATTTTTCAAAGAATTGAATTCCATGCAGAACTCTGGTTGCCATGGCAACTGAAATGAAAAACTTTAAAAATCTTCTTGTCCAAAACCATAGGGCCTAGGGCTTTTGATATCTGGTGTGTAGCATCATCTAGTGGTCCTCTACCAAAATTATTCAAATTATCCCCCTAGGGTCAAATATGGCCCCGTCCCAGGGTACACATGGTTTATATAGACTTATATAGGGAAAACTTTGAAAATCTTCTTGTCCAAACCCACAGAGCCTAGAGCTTTGATATTTGGTATGAAGCATCATCTAGTGGTCCTTTACCAAAATAAATCAAATTATTTCCCTGGGGTCTAATATGGCCCCGCCCCGGGGGTCACATGGTTTATATAGACTTATATAGGGAAAAACTTTGAAAAACCTCTTATTCAAAAACACAGGGCAGAGGGCTTTGATATTTTGTATACGACATTATCTAGTGGTCTTCTACTAAGATTGTTCAAATTATTCCCCTAGGTTCAAATATGGCCCCGCCCCGGGGGTCACATTGTTTACATAGACTTATATAGGGAAAAACTTTGAAAATCTTCTTGTCCAAACCACAAAGCCTAGGGCTTTGGCATTTGTAATGTAGCATCATCTAGTGGTTCTCTACCAAGTTTGTTCAAATCATCCCCTAGGGTCAATTATGGCCCCGCCCTGGGGGTCACATGGTTCATATAGACCTGTATAGGGAAAAGCTTTTAGAATCTTCTTGTCAATAACCTACAACATTCAAGTTTGGACCACCTGTATGGTTTTGAGTGGCAAGATGAACCTTGACATGAATTGACCTTGATTTTGACCTAGTGACCTACTTTCACATTTCTGTAGCTACATCCTTCAAATTTGGACCACATGCATAGTTTTGTGCACTGAAAAAAACTTTGACCTTGATATTGACCTAGTGACCTACTTTCACATTTTTGAAGGTACAGGCTTCAAATTTGGACCACATGCATAGTTTTGTGTTCCGAAATGAAATTTGACCTTCATTTTGACCTAGTGACCTACTTTCACATTTCTCAAGCTACAGCCTTCAAATTTGGACCACATGCATAATTTTGTGTACCGAAACAAACTTTGACCTTTACATTGACCTAGTGACCTATTTTCACATTATTGAAGGTACAGGCCTCAAATTTGGACCACATGCATAGTTTTGTCTTCAAACTAAAATTTGACCTTGATTTTGACCTAGTTACCTACTTTCACATTTCTCGAGCTACGGCCATCAAATTTGGACCTCTTGTATAGTTTTGTGTACCGAAATGAACTTTGACCTTAAGATTTACCTAGTGACCTACTTTCACATTCCTGTAGGTACAGGCTTCAAGTTTAGACGTACATGCATAGGATTGTGTACCGAAGCAAACTTTGACCTTGACATTGACCTAGTGACCTACTTTCACATTTTTGAATATACAGGCTTTAAATTTGGACCACATGTATAGATTTGTATTCTGAAGTGTAATTTGACCTTGATTTTGACCTAGTGACCTACTTTCACATTTCTAAAGCTACAGCCTTCAAATTTGGACCACTTGCATAGTTTTGTGTACCAAAATAAACTTTGACCTTAAGATCGACCTGGTGACCTACTTTCAAATTTTATCAAATTACAGCCTTCAAACTTGATGCACATGCATAGTTTTGTGTACAAAGAACTTTGTCCTTGAAATTGATTATAGTGACCTACTTTCACATTTCTCAAGCTACAGGTTTCAAATTTTGACCACATGCACAGTGTTTTGTACGGAAATGAAATTTGACCTTGAGCTAGTCAATAAGTCTTAAAATTTTGGAATTCTCAAAAATGGCACATTGGTGGGCGCCAAGATCACTCTGTGATCTCTTGTTTGTTGTTGTTTTTTTTTTTTGAATGCGGGAGGGGGTCAAAGGTCAAGGTCAAAGTGACCTTGATACTGTAAACAGTTTCCATTCAGTAACTAAAGAATGTCTTAGCCTTCAGTTATCACACTTCATAGGATGAAGTTATTATGGTAAACCCTGAAAAATATCTTAAATTACAGTTTCATCTGCTGGCGTCCACCTTGTTCACAAGTGGTCAAGAGGATGAAGAAATGTATGAGTGCCAAAGTTCTTGTAAGTGACCGTATCATTTTGCTGAAAGTATTATAAATGAGTTGAACTATGTGTTTATCACTTGCAGTATTGTTGAACAGTTTGTATTTGTGGGAGTTGTTAAGACATGTCATTTTAAGATACTTTGAACATTTATTCACAAGTTTAATAATGCATTTACTCACAAGTTGTTCATATATGTAATCAAGAAGTGATATAATTATGCTTATTTGAATAGCCACATGCTTTTGTTTGTCTTAACTGGTTTTATAGAGACAAACTTTCCAGGTATAATCCTCAAAATAATTTAAGGACATTCAGTATGAAAAAAGAAGTGACAATTCAAGGTCATTTCAAAGAAGGTTTTAAAAGACACATCCAGAGTTTAAACCATTTAACGTTTTACGGATTAAAGAATTTTCTAAAAAAATCATTTATGTGTGTGCAAAATTTCTGTATGTATACCATTGTAATGTTAAAACTTTAATAATCTTGTCCTTGAACTATTTCAGGAGGATTTATAATAAAATTGATTTTCTGCTATAATATATAAAACACCCAAGAGAAATGTCAAGTAAAATTTCATAATCGTAAGCAAATGTAATGGAAGATACTTATAAAATTGATTCATTGAATATTAGAGTTGTTGCAGTTCTTTATCAAGTTATGATTTTGCTATAATACTATTGAGTTCTCATAGAAGTTTTGGTGAAAACTTGACCATATAATTTGCTTCTGTTTCACAGTCAGTGAATCCAATACATCAGAACATTATCACAGACGCACAGAACTGTTTGATCAACTTGTGGAATTCTTCCCGGAAAACATGACGCAACCCAAAGGCAACCTAGTGGACTTGATACCCCTGTGCTGAAGTGTATACCCCTGTGCTTAGGTGTAGGAATAGGAGAGATACTTAGATTTTAATTTCCACAATTGTTTTCTTCAGATAGTTAAGAGCTTCAAGCCAACTTTAAGTTGAAGATTTAAGTGTAAACTTATTTTTTGTATTCATTAGTCAAGGTCATAACGTTTTAAATCATATCCCATTCCCAGCCAGTCAAGCAAGTTTTTCTTAGAAGCGCAATACCATAGATTGTTTTGTAGAAATTTACGATACAGTTGGGTGTTTTCTGCATATAGCATGAAATTCTAGTACTGAGCAACAGCACGTTAGTTTCTTAAGGTAGTTCTGCACGTTTGGATAAAAAAAAACTCTACAATGTAGAATTTGATTAAACCCTGATTATTCAAAACTTCAGAATATACTTAGAAAATTCGCCAATAAAAAGATAGGGTTGTGTGCTTGATTTTTTTGCTAGACTGATCTGAAAATTTTTAACATCACACAAGTTTTCTTAATGGGAGTTTATGGGAAAATCACAATTTTGATAACATTTTCGTTAACAGAATTTTTCCTACAATGTAGATTTAAGTATAACTTCTCACCAGTCATAAATAAACATATGGCCTATAATATAGTGAAATAAAATGTATAGGTCTATGTGCTTGTTTCCGAGATATTTCCCCATGATTTAAGAGATCCGTGCATTTAAACTAATTTTAAAACTTATTTTTCGGAATTATTTAAAGTGTCAGATGTTTTAATATCATATTTTATCTTTAGAAAGATAGTGATGTTGCCCTTGTAATAATTTCACTCACCTGTTGCCATAAATTCATTTTCATTTCTGTATGCCTAATCCGGGCTTAATTTTATGTTTTCTGGATAAATGATGTTATGCTATTGCTTCCAGATGAGCAAATGTGCAGAACTTCCTTAATGCTTAACATTTTTGAAGGATTATTCAGATTTTACATGGCTCATGTATTGTCTGTTTTCGCAACTTAACTAGTTCAGAACATGGGGAAAAAATCGGTATCTTTATTTACACAGGAGGGTCTCAGTATTTGAGTGATTAAGGTCACCGACTTGGAATCACTTGCCCGTCACTTCTGTGGGGTGGAACATTCATTTTGGGTGTAGTATGTGTAGAATTCTTTCATTGAAGGAAGTCAGCTGGCTTATGGAAGGCAGGTAGTTGTACCCAGGTAGACTGGGATGTTAAAACCCAATAGAAACACACACAAAAATTAAGCACACAAAATTTAACATAATGTATAACAAAAGAAGTGAACAAAGTATCAGATATTAGTAAAAAAAAAAAAACATGAAGAATTTTGATTAATGGCATCTCTGAAGATTTACTCCTTTAACTTTGCCTAATGTTTTACCAGTTTTGAGAGGATTCATGTGAAAGAGATACTTCAAAATTTGCTCGATTATACATGTGCAATAATATAAGGAGATTTTAGAGTAAAACAGTAGGTGTAGTTTTGGTATTTTTAACTGGACTAAAAAAACATAACCAAAGAGCTTACCTACTTGCCCTGGCATCAAGTTGTTTCCCATTTTTAGACAGTTAGTTAAAGTTTTTTTTATATTCCGCTTTTTCTCTCTCTCGATGGGTTTGTTTCATACTGACATTACAAGAAGTTTTCTCGCAACAACATCATAAATATCCTTATATTATATTCAAGGATATTACAAAAGACTTTCAAGCAGTTGTCTGCTTTTCACCCTGCCCCCTTTTACTGTCCAGGATGGAAATAGTCCAGTATGATGTCTTATCAGTTATGCCTCTTGTCACTCTCCAGCATGGTAATAGTATGTCATGTCTCCTCAGTTGTGCCCCTTTTCACAGACAGCATGGAAATAGTCCAGCGTACTGTCCCCCCATTTATATTCTTTTCATTTTCCAGCATGGAAATAGTCCAGCATGCTGTCTCCTCGGTTATGCCACTTGCCACTTTCCAGCATGGATAAAGTCCAGCATGATATCTCCTCAGTTATGTCCCTTTTCACTTTCCAGCATGGAAATAATCCAGCATGCTGTCTCCATAATTATGCCTCTTGTCACTTTTTAGCATTGAAATAGTCTGGCATGCTGTCTCCATAATTATATCCCTTGTCATTCTGCAGCTTGGAAATAGTCTGGCATGTCTCCTCAGTTATGCCCCTTTTCACTGGCAGCATGGGAACAGTCCAGCATATTGTCTCTTCTGACACCTACCAGCTTTTGATTTTCAGTGAATGTCTGATTGCCTTTGAATCATTTCTGTAATATTCATTTTTGAAAATTTAATGCAGGGGCACATTTACATACTGTAAATATTTGATAAACTGTAATAGGGCATTTCATGAGATATTTTTTAAATACATGATGAAAATACATGGATTTCAAAACTTTACAAAAAATGTTGTAAAAAAATTACAGCGTGGAGATAGGACTTTTTATTTTTCAAATGATGTTGAATGGCTTTTATTTTACCATAAAAATAAGTTTGATTGGATATTTTCTTTAGCAGATTCCAGCAGTTTTGTTAAGAACAATTTTGACTCCATTATGTGGTGGATTCTTAAAAACCATTTAGGATATCTTAGCCATATAGTTGGAATTAAAATTATACGTTCGTAAGAAGATACATGTATTTATTCAACATTCTGATTTAAATTTGAAATGGTTTAAGATGTCTTGAAAATTATTATACCAGATTTGTTGAGCGCCCTTTTCATATGCAATATACGTTCAAAGGCGCTTAAAATCAAAGAAGTTTGTACTTTCTTTTCTTGATACATTTTCAGTTTTAGACATACTCAGTTAAAATAACAGTTTTATTGATATTTACCCCTTTGGTTTATCTGAAGAGTTTTACAAGCCCCTGCTTGAAATAATATGTGAACAGGAACCTTGGATCTGCCACAGCAATTTATATTGGAAAAATATGACATAAATAATGCTGGTGTGACTTAAAATCCAGCAACACATCGAAACTGATTTTTTTGCAATGAATTGGTGATTTGTCTGGTTTAATATGAAATTTATTTTACTGAAAGTTAAAAACAGTGGATTGGTGATTTGTCTTGTTTCATATGAAATTTATTTCACTGAAAGTTAAAAACAGTGAATTGGTGATTTGTCTTGTTTCATATGAAATTTATTTCACTGAAAGTTAAAAACAGTGAATTGGTGATTTGTCTTGTTTCATATGAAATTTATTTCACGGAAAGTTAAAAACAGTGAATTGGTGATTTGTCTTGTTTCATATGAAATTTATTTCACTGAAAGTTAAAAACAGTGAATTGGTGATTTGTCTTGTTTCATATGAAATTTATTTCACCGAAAGTTAAAAACAGTGAATTGATGATTTGTCTTGTTCAATTTGAGATTTATTTAACCAAAAGTTAAAAACGATGAATTGGTGATTTTTCTTGATTAATATAAATTTATTTAACCGAAAGTTATTTTTATGAAAAATGAATTGCATTTATAAATGTTGTAAACTGCTTTTGTAACATAGATCTTTAATTAAATAAAGATTATGATTTCAAGTGATCATGTGACTTTATTTTCATTATTTTGTCTAGTATTGAGTATTTGTGTGTATTACGTTTTGCTTTTGTCATAAATACTTCCTTTACTACAGAAAGCCAAGAGTCGTTGTATATTTTGTAAATAAATATCTGTACCTGTACATATACATTACTATTGTGCTTTCATATTACTCTACCAGTGGCTTTTGCTGCGGTTGAAGTTTACACATTGTTATATTAGTGTGTAGAATTTGTTGTTATATATGCCATTGCATATGTAATGCTTTGTGGACAATTAGATAAATGTGATGTATTATACAAAGATATACAATTCATAAACAAAGAAGTATTAAAAATGCTTTAAATTGACATTCGTTTGCTTATCAGTAATTCATGATACTATCCACAATTTAGTTTAGTTAGGATAGGTGGGCATTTCAGGTTTCATCATCCATTCTGCAGCATTAGCAATTTTCTGCAATCAGCTTTTTAGCTCATCTTAACACAGAGCTTTTAGCGTTAGCTTTTAGGCTAGTTGATTGTTCGTCTAACCATCAGTCGTCCACAATTTCTTAAAAGAACATCTCAAGTCAGTTTCAACCAAACTTCACAGGAATGTTCCTTGGGCGTTCCCCTTAAAGATTCCTTCAAATGTAGGCCAACAGTGCAGAATTCTATTTGCCTGACAACTTTGAAAATCTTCTCAGAAACTGCTGGTCCTATTTAGACCTAATTTCACAGAAATATTTCCTAGGGTTACCAAACTCCTTCAAATAATTTAGTTTTGTTAGGAAATGTAGCCAACAGGAAGCAGGGCTAGTTTACCATATACGGTTTTATGACGATTTCTTTTAAACAGCTGGCTCAATTTTAAAATAATTTCACAGCAATGTTCGTTACGTATGTACCAAATTCCTTCTTATCATTCTGTTTCATTAACCCTTATCATGCTGGACACGACTGATTCTGCCTTTGCGACCAGTGTAGATCTTGATCAGCCTGCACATCTGTGCAGTCTGATCAAGATCTGCACTGTTCGCCATTCAGTCAGTACATTTTTAGTAAGCACCCCTTTTAACAGTTAATGGTATTTTCCAAACTGAATGATGGACAAGTTCATTATTGAAATTTAGCAGGGTAAGGGTTAAAAAAGCATTGCTTGAACATGGCTGTAAGAGTGATTGATTGTTCTATTGTACAACAAAATATGAATAAAATTAAGCGAGTTAGTAAATGAAGGCAGAAAAAGATATATTCTTAAGGAAACAGACACTTCGAAAGCAACTTTAAAAGTCTAGCTTAGTGCAATTTATCATGCAGGTTGTACTTTGGGACTGGCATGTATCTGCGAACACTGACTTGGCTGATCCTGGCGACTGAGAATGGACCAAGGGAACTGGCACTTGGTTTCCGTTACATTATACACTTCCGAAAGCTGTTATCAGCTGCCGGGATTTCATCAGTGTAACTTCGAGAATACATACACAGGCAAAGATAAATGTATCAAAGCAAATTATAACTGCCTCGATAGCCTAGTGGTAGAGCGCCTGCTTTGAATGCGCGAGGTTGTGGGTTCAATCCCCGGCAGCGTCATACCAAAGACGTGATAAATGGTACCAGTAGCTCACTTGCTAGTCGCTCAGCATTAAAAGGGAAACTGGCTTCTCTTCTGTCATACCCTCGTAGCAATGGATTCCATCAGGAATGAGGTGTCAAGAGTGCAGCATTGTAGACCGGTTACTCCACTACCAATACAGCATTGTAGACCAGTGCAGCATTGTAGACCAGTTACTCCAACACTACCGACACAGCATTGTAGACCTGTTACTCCAACAAGTGAATACCAATAGGCCACAAACAGTATACAAAGACAGACTTACTATTCAGATGATCAGGCAGTTGTGAGAGACATGTGCTTTTCTCAAAAGCACCTCTAGTTGTAGTTCTTTTTAACTTTGCACCTAATGATCTTGCTCATCTTTTAACTGTCTGTCCCAGACAAGCGCCTCCCGGTACTGGAATTTCCATTTACTAAAATAATATAAAAATGCCATGACGAATCTGGAATGAGCAAAGACCGTTTCTGTATCGATCATGTTTATGCCTTTTCCGCAGAAAAGGCACTTTGTGGTATTTAGTCATAACGGTGTTTGCCCTAAAAATATACTAATTATTATTTATTTTCTTTCTCACGAACACCGCTTGTATTCCTCCCAAGTAATTTCTTTTTTTAATATAATATTATAGAGCAACTTCGGGTATATTCGACACTTTTAGCATTCAGAATGACCGACATAAACATTTAATGAAAGCAAAAGTAGGCCTTTTCTGCGTCTTCGGTATAAAACCCTGCCCAGTGATCATAATTTATCAGTTCCGACACATTCTGAAATAAAGCTTGGTAGACCTACAGTGTGAGTATGTTCAGAAACTCTATTTTTTTCTATTGGGTCATGTAAAGCAAATATTTCCTCGCCAAACGAATACACGTTTACAAAACAAAAGAAGTATAAACAGTCCATAAAATAAACAAACGTGTTTGTAAACATGGACGGTTCCAAACGGAAGGGGAAGAAGCATCTTATCAGAAATACCCATAGCAAAATACAATACATATCTGTAGCCCTGACCAACCTATATGTCTATTTTATAAGTACATCAACACGGCTGACCCATTTAAATGAGCTGTAGGTTTAAATCACCAGAAAATTCATAATTTTGGCTAACCAAATATACCTGAGCGTCCATGACCGTTCTTGTAGGATATTTAAGTGCGGATTTCGTCCAAATTGGTTTTGAAGGTCGAAGCACCCCAATGAGTGTATTTGTAAAAGTTACAGTGCCTGGGTGATCATCCAAATTGGTTTTGAAGGTCGAAGCACCCCAATGAGTGTATTGGTAAAAGTTACAGTGCCTGGGTGATCTGGATGTTCTCATCATGTCATATATAAATATAATATCATAGAAATGACTTGAAAAAAGTAATAAATGTATTATCTATAGCAAATTAGAATATTTCTTTCATTTTTCATACTGTGAAGCTTATAATTTATGTTCGTATATTAATCACTAATGATTACGCCTGTTTCCAGACGTGGCTGAGTTAGACGTAATATCAGATTGAAATGAAATGAAAGTGATAATTATGTCACAAGTTGGACTAGAAATTGCCCTGCTGACCTTTTTTGAATGTATATTTTGTATTCTGTTCCTGCAATTTAGTGTAAATCAACAGTCCGTTATGTATTGAAACCGGTGTTACTGTTAGGGGTAGATCTCCCCTCGCACTTGATCACAGATTCAGAAGTCTTAGTTAAAATTATGCATTATGTACTCTTATCATTTAAAGTTTCTACATAAAATTTAGTGTTTAATTTATTGGAGCAAATAAGTCTGACTTTATGAATGATTGGATTATTGAATTTCTTCGTTATTCTAACAGTAAAGTGCACATTCAGGTAAGGCTTAGAGTGATGGCAACTATAAAATATCAGATTATGAAATAAGCCATCCCATTAAACTAAACAAATAAGGCTAAGGCAGGATAGCCCAGAATCCAGCCCACGCACTGTACGTAGCAGGTCCATCTATCCATCGATCTATACTGCCAACCGCTTTTGTCTGTTATCTTTACTCTTAAATAGAGACTAAAAATAATATTGTATGAATGTTTTTATACTTATACTTATTTCGATATATTGTAGGATGTGTGAAGCTTTCTAGACATTGAAATAGTTCTTTGGTTTAAAGAGCTATTGAAGATGGAGACACCACTTACTGCTGATAAGGAAAAGGATGAAAATAGACATCACACAGTGAAGTTTTCAGAGGATTTATCTGCAGAAAGCAATAGCACACATTCTGATAAACAAAGTAATTTGCATTTTCCATTTGAAAATGGAACAGATGGAACAGACATTGAAAAAAAAGAATTAGAAAGTTCTTCTATGTCAGCCAACAAACCTACTGACCTTAGTATCAGTGATAGTGGCCAGGCAGGAGATAATGATTTAAGACAGAATAATGGGATGAACGAGTCGCACGCAGAGAGTGGGTATTTGACAGATTCTGTGATATCTAGAGAGAGAGATTCCACTCAGGATAGTGTAGGATCATCTAATAATTCAGAACAGGATATCACACCTTGTGCCGAGAATTTAATAACATTCAGCACTGACAGCAGTAATGCAGGAAGCAGTTTGACAAGTCCAGTTTCACCATACTCTGAAGTATCTAATGACACTGATAACAGTACGTCTTGTAACACAGATCAAATTCGTTCTGATTCGGATCAAGTGTCTTCTGAAGCAGAAGATCACGTTGGCCAGGTGAACAAGATTTATGATGAATGTACAGCTATAATAAACCAGACTTCAAGGATAGAGCAACTTGATAGTCTTGCGAGAATGAGTTTAAACTGTGATAGAAAAGACCTGATGAGTATTGACGATATAATTGCTACTAACTTTGTACCTGTCAGACCAGAAAGATTAATTATGAATAGTGAAATCAGTGGTTCTAGGGGCAGGAGTCAAAGTGAAGCATTAGAATCATATACAGACTCGTTTCATTTGTCTTGTGATAAGACAGATGGTAGAAAACGTAGTAAAAGTTCAGGATTTCCCATTCCAAGACAGAAGGAAGGTGTTTTGATATCAGAGGACATGTTGTCTAAGAGCTTACCACATGGCAAAGTGGTGAGAAGTGATAGTGGACTCATAGAGTTTATCGCAGATGACTTACAGGAGAAAATACGCAGAAGCAGTCCTATGTCTAAAACAGGTACAGTGAAAATTTTGTCCTTACAATATAACCTAAAAATGTTGCATGATCATTGATATTAATAATGACAAAATTGTTAAAAATGACATTTTTTTAAAATTATATAGGAGTGAGCTTGTTGGTCTGTTGGTTAGTCAGTTGGATTTCATGGTTTCCAGACAATAACTTGTGAAAGGCATGACAGATTTAAATAAATTTTGGTACACAGGTGTAAGTTGTAACATCATAAAATACAGGTAAAGTTCAACTTTGCCTACAGACCACATTTGATGCATCAAATTAGCCCTTGTTTGAAGACAGACTTTGGATAGGTGTCAGTTCATTGCATCTTACTTATAAAATGAAATATGATGGTCTTTTAGAAATAGATTTGTTTGATTAACCTTTAGCCTGCTGACGGCAGGTGATTTTGTCTTCGCGAGCAGTGCAGTCCAAGAATCCAAGAACAGACTGCTGTCCATGCAGATTGACCACGGTCTGCCCTGTTTGCTACGCAGTCAGTAAATTCTCAGTGAACTGTGGTACTGCCCAAATTGGATGATGGACAAGTCCATTTTAGAAATTTTGCAGAGTAAAGGGTAACATCCAGTACATTTTAGAAATGTAATAAAAAGTTGTTTGTAGGTAATTCATTGATAGGGTGTATTACCATCTTCAGCCTCAAGTGATGTAAGCAGTCGAAGATCAAGTATACTCAGTTTGACAAGTGTTGACAGTATGGCATCGTCGTCCATGGCAACCTCAATGACATCTGGAATGTCAAGGTCATATCCACAGAGTCCAGACTGTATCCCACCTATTGACCCAATGGCTGTACATGAGATAGAGAACCAGGCTAGACTAGTTGCTGATAGTCTGGATCACATGATGGGAAATCTGAGAAATAATCTTCATCAGGTAATGAAAAGAGACAGAGCGATGGTCTAGTGGATAAGGTGTCGGCTGCTCAGTCCAGGCGTCTTGGGTTCGAACCTCATTGGGGTCATGACCATGACTTCTCATATGACAAGTACTGGTTTTTCCAGGATGAATCAAAAGTAGTTCCAATAAGCTTGAAGCGTTCATCACAATTAAGCTAAAACAAATTAGTATAAACTAAAAGAGACAGAAAATGTCAGTAGTAGATCAATACATTTTAAATATGTAGTATACATATGAAACTGTATGAATTCTTCATTGAACTTTGACAGTTGAATTAAAATCTTGAACATTTAAATATACAAATGAATATTTATAAGTTATAAAAAAATAAAATAAAAGGAATACCACAACAACAACAATACACCTATACTGAAAAACTCATTGTTACAGCCATGATCTTGTTGAATGTGCATCATTTAGGTATTTGGACTGTAGACCTCAGTAATTAGAAGTTACACAGTGATAAATTTGCAATTTAGGGATATTTATTTTTGTAGATGTCCGCAATCAGTGTTGGGTGTGAAGAGGCCTATAAAACATCTGTAGATGTAACCTGTGATTCAGTGGATGCCAGTATAAAGGTAAGCAATTTAAAATGACACACCTGAGTGAATCACTTTTTGATTAACTCTCTGTGTACATGTGTATATGCAGGTGTTAAATACCGGTATACAGGTTCATGCATGCATGAGTACAAGTAAATTGCCTTGCACCAAGCTTTTCAGTATTTATTTATGACGTTCTACTCTTCTGCATTTTAGCAGTGTAGGATTACATTTAGGAGAATACTTTAATGATAAAATAGATGAACCGCATGATGGATTTTACATCAGCATGATTTTTCTAACACCACACCTTATTGAAACTTATGGCTCAATGAGATTATATCAGATTGAGTATCCTTTAACTGGGGACAAAAAATTTTCCAGAGACAACTCATCCTGCAGGACTAGTTACTTAAAATTGTTAATCATTTTTAACAGAATTCACTATTTAGGCAATTTAAAGTTGCTGACATATTTTTGTTTTACGACACATGTATGTTCATATGTATATTCAGTGTATTGAATACTACAAAAATTTGTGATGAAACTGATAAGAAGTATGTTTTTCGTCATATGCGTCATAGCTATACACTGACTTGATTCCTGTGTCATTTTGGATGGATGATACATGTCGAATTGGTAATAAATGGACCATAATCTATGAAATTATGGCAGTCTTGCTATATTTGGTACATTCATTGCATAACTGATCTCTGCAGGAAAATATGTACTCATCCTGCAGGACCACATAAAATTCCACTTGTCCTCTAGCCTTTTCTACTTGCCAATTCCAGTGGACAAGTAGAATTTTTGTTCCCTGCTAAAGTATAGCATAAAGGCTATGATAAAATCTTCTGTTTTAAGAAACCACAATGGAGAGAGCATAGCAACTGACCATGGTTTCTTCATGATGATGATTTTTCTTCATAGCCTCTTAGGGACTTGATGTTTTTATTACTTTTCAGTGCAGCCATAAGTAGATCAGTCTCTCAATAACTCCTTTCACATACATGTACACTGTACCAATAATTCTTACAAAAAAATGGAAGTTGTCCTGCATGTGATGCGTTTAATTCTAATTCAGATGACAATTAATTAGTGTGTCTTAATTTTCCCTGAAATATGTCATAAATGGTTAATGTTACATAGAATGATGTATAGTGTGGTATAGTTAAGTATATGATATTTTTTCCTATTTCAGTCTATGTATGCCATGATGGCTAAATGTGAGGAGTTGTCAATGGCCATGGAACCTGTTTATAAATTAGCTGATCAAATGTATCCTTTCTTAACCCTAACTGTAGGCTGTGACTTGATATCTATGTCACATGTATGCACTGGAGGGTGGTATAGGTGATATTGTGAAATCAAGAAAAATGATGTTTAGGTTGGCATAACAGTTAAGGTGTCGGCCCAGTACAATTTCTCCTTCTTTGATGTATAGTAAAACAAGCAATTTTGGACATGGATTGTGAATTTCACAACAAAATTGCAGCATTGACAGCTCTGTATTTCTGAAGAGTAATACTATCCCAGTCAATATATCACAGAAAAACACCACCATCAACAATGAACTTTTTCGCTACACATCAAAGTATCTAGTCCATGTTTAAATTTCCCACTGACATCTGTCATGGCCGCCAGTCTGGTGTAGTTTTTTAGCTCGACTATTCGAAGAATAAGTAGAGCTATCCTACTCACCACGGCGTCGGCGTCGGCGTCACACCTTGGTTAAGTTTTTCGTACCAGTCTACATTTTGACAAAGTCTTTTGAGATAAAGCTTTGAAACTTTCAACACTTGTTTACCATCATCATGGCCATTTATAGGCAAGAGCACATAACTCCATCAAGGATTTTGGCTGAATTATGGCCCCTTTTGACTTAGAAATCATGGTTAAGTTTTTCGTACTAGTTCATATTTTGACAAAGTCTTTTAAGATAAAGCTTTGAAACTTTCAACACTTGTTTACCATCACCATGGCCAGTTATAGGCAAGAGTACATAACTCCATCAGGGATTTTGGCTGAATTATGGCCCCTTTTGACTTAGAAATCTTGGTTAAGTTTTTCGTACCAGTTCATATTTAGACAAAGTCTTTTAAGATAAAGCTTTGAAACTTTCAACACTTGTTTACAATCACCATGGCCAGTTATAGGCAAGAGTACATAACTCCATCAGGGATTTTGGCTGAATTATGGCCGCTTTCGACTTAGAAATCTTGGTTAAGTTTTTCGTACCAGTTCATATTTAGACAAAGTCTTCTGAGATAAAGCTTTGAAACGTTCAACACTTGTTTACCATCACCATGTCCGGTTATATGCAAGAGCACATAACTCCATCAAGGATTTTGGCTGAATTATGGCCCTTTTTGACTTAGAAATCGGTTAATATTTCGTACCAGTTCATATTTTGACAAAGTCTTTTGAGGTAAAGCTTTGAAACTTTCAACGCCTGTTTACAATCACCATGTCCAGTTATAGGCAAGAGTACATAACTCCATCAAAGATTTTGGCTGAATTATGGCCCCTTTTGACTTAGAAATCTTGGTTAAGTTTTTCATACCAGTTCATATTTTTTGTAGTGTTTGACATATGGCTTTTAAACTTTTATCACTTGTTTAGTATAATAGTCTCTATCTGTAGGAAAGAGAACATAACTCTGTCATCTATTTTGGCTGAATTATGGCCCTTTTTGGACTTTGAAATTGGTTCTGTTTTCATACAAGTCCATGTTTTGTCAAAACTATTTAACATATGGCTTTTAAACTTTGAACACTTGTTCATCATTATGATTTCCGTCAGTAGGCAAGAGTACATAACTATTTTGGCTGAATTATGGCCCTTTTTGGACTTTGAAATTGGCTCATATATTGCCATTTAGTGCATGACTTATCGAAATCAAAGTAATACAGGAACATTGTTTGTCTAATCTATTTATTTCTTTTGTCTGAATATCCATGGAAATATTTTGACCCCATTCTTCAATCAATTCTTCGAATAGTGGAGCGTGCTGTCATCAGACAGCTCTTGTTAATCCTTCTGCACAGAAATATAGTCCTGAAAAACACACATAAAACCACTGTTAAAAACATCAGAAATGACAAAAAATGTACACAGTATCAATAAATACATTAGGAATTTAACATGTCAAAGTAGGGATAGCGTTAAATTGGGAACTTCAAAATTTCAAAGAACTACTTCCTAGGATACGACCCGGAAGTACTTTAATACCAGGGTGACACCTTAAAGACTTTATATAATTTTCTGATACCCTTGTGTGAATATGACATTTATTCTATTACGCCAACTTTCTAAGAGAAGAAGGTATATTGTTTTTAGCTGACACGTCATCACAGGGTGAGCTTTTGTGATCGCCCTTTGTCCATCCGTCCACAATTTCTTGTGAACACGATAGAGACCACATTTTGCAATCAATTTTAAACTTGCACACAACGTGTATTGGCATAATATCTCGGTTTGTTTTGAAAACTGGCCAGAACCCATCATGGGTTCCAGAATTATGGCCCCTTAAAGGGCCAAAATTTGTTATTTTTGGCTTGTGAACACAATAGAGACCACATTTTGCAATCAATTTTAATCATAGTTCAAAGGTCAAGGTCACACTGACCTTGAGATTGAAAATGTTCTCAGTAACTGAAGAATGCTTGGCCTACAATAGTCAGACTTCAAAGAATTGTTTTCTGTGATATTTAGATGAGTCCTTTTGTTTTAGGGGTCAGTAGGTTAAAAGTCAAGGTGACATTGACCTGCAGACTGAAATTGTTTTTGTGCAGTAGAACACTTTGTCCTTCAAGTCATTAAATGTCATAGGATGTATGTCTCTGGAATTTGAAGAATTTGTCGAGCCCTGATCATAATGGGCATATGTGATATACAAATAGCTCTTGTTATGCTTAAAAATGTTTCCACTCGATAACTTTGAACTGTGATCCTCAAACCTTATATAAACATTGCACAGTGGCATTGCATGATCCTTATTGATTTTGAGGTCAGGAGGCCAAAGGTCAAGGTCACAGTGACTGGTCTGTACTTTAAAAATTACCATCTGATCAATGTGTCGATCTCACTTCTGAGCAAATGCAAAATCATTATTTGTGTGGGACTAATTTTTGTGGTTGAGTAAATCCAAAAAAATTAAATTCCAACAAAAAAAAAAAATTCCCATTTATTTTATGTTCAGAAGTTGAAATCCTTAAATTATTATGCCAACGAAATAGCTGTTTTGGTAAAAGAATCATGAAATTTCATGCCGAGAAAATTAAATCATTTTACAATTAAAGTGAAAATAGGTATCTGTTATTCAGTTTTCACGGTACACCAAAAATAAACACTTGTCCAGTTTTATTCCAGTTTGAAAGTTGATTGTTTTTTTCCAATGTTAAATTTTTTCCAATGTTAAAAGTCATTGCTGGACCCTCCCCCCACTCCCCCTCCCAACAACCCAGTTTTCCTCAACCCCGCCTCGGTAGCCTAATGGTAGAGCGCCCGCTTTGAGTTCGTGAGGTCATGGGTTTGATCCCTGGGCGCGTCATGCCAGAGACATAAAAAAATGATACTAGTACCTGCCTGGCTTGGTGCTCAGCATTATGAGGACAGTGCTAGGACTGGTCAGCCCAGTGTCAGTATAATGTGACTGGGTTGGATATAATGTTGTATGTCTACAGCGTGATATTCCAGTGAGGCAGCACTATAAAGCTAGGCATTGTACTCTCTGCTACAAGTAGACATCGTCGTTTATATGACTGAAAAATTGTTGAAAAAGAAGTTAAAACCAAACACACACACACTCAACCCCTTTTGCTTATAACAGTTGTGTAGCCGTTTGTATGAATATGTTGAAAAGAAAGTTTAATAGTCTGTTAATGATTGTCATAATACTTAACTTAAGTTTACTTAAGTTTTTTCTTGGGTTTTAGGTTCATATTTTGTAAGTGTGAATATAGAGAAGTCAATGGTTATTCTGTATTGATTAATATTATATTACATACCATTGCCCTTAACTGTTTATCAGCAAAGAAATTAAGCGTTTACTGGACAGATTTGAAAGCCAGATTGGAGAGAAGCCATGAAGTACACAACACCTGGTTTATGAAATATTAGATCAGCAGCATTTCATGTGATGTTCAAAAGATATCAATAAACACAAAAAGTATAAGGGAGATTTGGATAAGTACAAGACTTTGTGTGGACATGAAAAGTTTTGAAATACCTAACAATATGTCTACTTTTGTAGCACCACAAAGTGGTAACTTGGCTATAGATTTGTCACTGTTGTATAGGTATATTCTCGAATTCTTGTTGACAAACTACTTATTTAGTTCTTCGTAGAATGAGTTCAAACCTCCACAGAGGATGGCTTGTGTGCTTTTCAGATTTTTAAGAAGAAATAGTTTCTCAAAATACCTTTATTCCCCACACCCACATCCAGTGACTACCTCTGAAAAGCCTGTAGATCTATAGCCATGTTGTGATAGTAGTTACATGAGAGGTTAGGTGCAGTAAGCATGCAAAGCTTGATTCAAACATGTTTTAACAAAAGTTGTTTCCCTTGTTGCCATAGTGATTAATTGATAATAATGATACATTCTGTTATATGCATGTTTTGGAAAACGAGACGTATTATGTGATGGTGCGTGCTCCTGTCTGTCTGTCATACTGTAATTTGCATCTGAAGCATAACTTAAAAACCATTGAAGGTATTGACTCAAACTTGGCATATGGGAAGGTGACCATGTGATGATAAGCAAAGCACTCATAGATAGGTACTGTAAGTCAAAGGTTAAGGTCACAAGATGACCTTTACGGTCAAATATGTCTGTCATATTTTATGTCCATATTATTCAACTTTGAACATAGGTAGGTGATGATGAGATGATGCATAGAGTTCAAAAACCAGGTCTGTAGGTAAAAGGTTAAGGTCAGATTGAGCTCGTAGGTTAAATCTGATGTCATATTTATGTTTTTGGAGCCTATGGTCTCTTTCGACAAGATACAACAACATCTCATTTGTTTTCAGATGAAATAAACTGTAATATTTGTGAAAAGATCTAAACATTACATCTAAAAAGTATTTTTAATTTATATAGTTAACAGTATAACACATCATTAAATCACACAAAATAAAATGAATGTTTTAATTATACTGTATCACTGTGATATAAACTTTTATTGTTAATTGTTAGTTCTTGGAGATTTACTGAATATATAGGTAATGTTTACATGACTAAATTTCACTTTGTCCATATCCTACTGTTGTAATGTTTATTCAGCTGCATTATTCTACCTGATATGTCTGATAATAGTTATTAGTCTTAGCTGTGGGAGAGTATACTAAATTGGTTTTGCGTCAACATTTTTACTTAAACATCATCTCCCCTGAAACTACAGTCCAGAGTAACACCAGACTTTGTCAGTAGCATCATGGCATGGCTCCTCTATCAAGTTTATTCAAATAGTTCACCATGGTCCTTTTTAGGGGTCGCCAGAGCTGAAAATAGAAAAAAAAATTTAAACAACTTTGCCTGAACCGCTTGATCTTTACCAGACTTGGTCTGAAGCTTAATTATAAGGTCCTCTCCAAAATTTGTTCAAGTGGGGGCACTTCTTTAAAGGGCTGATAAGGCTAAAAATAGAGATACCTTAAAACAACTTCTATACCTGCACGGAAGTCTGATCTTGGTCTGCACTGGTCGCAAAGGCAAAATCACTTGCCGCCAGCAGGCTAAAGGTTAACTGATTAATAAAATAAATTCTATAATCATGCTAAAACTTAAGCTCTGATATATGGCCACGTCCTTGGTGGGGGTGCTCGACTTCCTTTTATCTAAAACTTTGAGTGTATATTACCAGGCTTTGCAGAGCTCTTGTTAATGTTAATAAATATTTTCAAATTTTTGTGTTGTCTGAGAAAAAAGTGATTTATGAAGAATAGAAGAACAGAAACAAAAACAAGGTTTTTAAAATCTTATCTAGATAAGTCATACATATTTAAATCTGAATGCATTGCCAAGGGCGGCGGTTAAAAACGTCTTGTCAAAATTCCAATAAAGTTATATAATAAATGTTTTCAAATTGTTTGTTGCCTGAATCAAAATGTGGAGAGAAAAAAGGATTTGTTAGGGAGAATAGAAGAATGGACAAAATTATGTAAGAAATAGAACATAATTTTGTATACACTAATCATTCCATTTAACCTGTGTATAGTGACAGAAAATATGAACAATGATTTTAAATTGTATTCTGTATTGAGCATATGCTTAAAGTACAATAATAATAATTTTGTATATTTCACATTTGACTGTGCTAAAATTTTGGTATATAGCATTGAAACTGATAGTTATCAGACTTCAGTAAATGCCCTTTATGAGCTTTCTTTATTTGTTATATATTATCCTTCAGATTTTTATCTTGACTATTTGAAGAATAAGTAGAGCTATCCTACTCACTACGGCATAGGCGTCACTCCTTGGTTAAGTCTTTTTTTGTACCAGTTCACATTGTGACAAAACATTTTGAGATAAAGCTTTGAAACTTTCAACACTTGTGTACCATCACGATGTCCAGTTTTAGGCAAGAGTACATAACCCCATCAAGGATTTTGGCTGAATTATGGCCTCTTTCAATTTAAAATCCTGGTTAAGTTTTTCGTACCAGTTCCCATTTTGTGTAAAATGTTTTACATATGACTTTGAAACTTTTATCACTTGTTTATTATAACAGTTTCTATCTGTAGGGAAGAGGGCATAACTTTGGCTGAATCATGGCACTTTTTGGACTTGGAAATTGATACAAGTTTCGTACAAGTCCACTTTTTGTGAAAACTATTTTACGTGTGGCTTTGAAACTTGTATATTATTATGATTTCCATCTGTAGGCCCTTTTTGGACTTGGAAATTGATTCAAGTTTCAAACAAGTCCATGTTTTGTCAAAACTATTTGACATGTTATTCTTAATTTTAGGATTTATCTTTATATGAGAATGTCATCAAAAGTTTTGATTTTCCAATAGATCTCATAATGAAAACTTGGGGTCAGATTCCTTCAAACCAGGCAAGCTCGAACACGTTACCCAACCTTTATATTGAGTCAGTTTACTAACTATAGCATGATGTATTGAAAAAGAGTGAATCAAATTATATAAATCTTAACATCGGAGTTATATCCCTTTACTAATATGTTTTATAATCAGTGCAGATATATTAATCTGTGATAACATTTTTAAACTAGTATGATTTTTAGACAATTGAAATAGCCAGTTATCACGTTAGTCAAATCTTAAGAATCAATGCATATGCGCGTGTGGACTGTCCGTACCGCTATGTATTGCTTCATATATCATGTGAGTTATGTTTAAAACATGTTTTGAAAATACAATTTATAAGATACACACATGTTTTAAAGTGGTATTAGGAATTGATTAAGTGCCAAAATAGATATTGATATCACAAACCGCAATACTTGTACTTTATTGGGCTATCCCAGGTATAATTTATGGGATCACTACTATTTATCTCCGCAAAGACTTTTGTGCCATTAATTGACTATTAAAACTGTCTTGTTGGTACAAACATGTAATTTTGTATGTAACTTCAGAAAAAGAATCTATGTTTAGCCCACTTTTTTAATGTATTTTGTATTATTGATCATATCCCTAAATAAAATTGAATTGAATTGAATTGATTAGAAAATGCAGTTATGTGCATCCAGCATTATATTTGATTGATGTTGTATGTGAATGTTTTTTTTTTCATATGCTAATACTGCAAAATAATGTCTTTCCGCTTGTTCTACACACACTTTCTGACTACAGATACAGGTTGGAGGATTTATAATTATAAACTGTATTTCATAATACATTTTGCTAAAAAACACACCTTACCTTGACAGATTGAATAGATTAAAGGCAAAATACCTGTGGTGTTTGAATAGAATTAAGATAAAATACCTGTGGTGTTTACCTTTACATGTTACAGAAGTAAGTGATGAACTAAATGAGAAGATTGCTTCCTTGAACCTTAATGATCTTCACCTATAAGGTACATATAACCTGTTTACATAAAACTTCCTTATTTTTCTGTGTTTTAGATGCTACAGTGATTGATAAATAAAGTATTGCCAGGTGACAATAACTAGTTGGTACAATCATGTAGTTGCATTCTATGAAGATCTTGCCATACATTTAGATAAGAATACAATTACATGTATAGTAACTAGCTTCAGGTTTTACTCTGATTGAGCTGTGTTATGAATAGTTTATTATTATAGATATCTATATAAGGGTGACATTGTACCTAATTTTCAATATAATTTGAACATTAAAAAAGAAAAACAATTTTGTGGCAAACCAAAAAAAAATCTTCTTTTCTCTAGCTGTAAGGTATAGGTGAAGGAAAGTGGTACCTAGTCTTTAATTACTCTTATCTGCACTTAATTACAAGTTCTGTCATGAATGCATATTTTTTCTATCATAATTATTTTAATTATATTTAATAACATAATACTTTTTTCAAAATCTCTCTGTTGAGTGAAAAGGCACTTTTTAGCACTTCTTCTTTTCCAGACAAGTGATTTTGAGTCATATATGCTAATTATATTACCCACATGTAGTGGGGGAGACTTATTGATTTAGTGCTGTCCGTCCAACTGTCTTTTCAGAAAGTTTGTCCATGCAGATTCTCCGATACCACCAGACGGATTTACACCACACTTCCTAAGAGTGATCATTGCCAAGCCTAGTTGTGCATATCATCTGCATTTTTCAGTAAGATGATTTTCAGCAGAGTTATAGGCCTTTATTCATCAAATTTTATGATGTTTTGGCAACTTCTCTTATATTATTGGGCAGATTTCTACCAAACCTTGCAGGAGTGATCAGTGCCAAGCCTCATTGTGCACTTCTTCATTATTTTCCGGTTTGATGATTTCAACAGAGTTATGGCACTTGATTCATTAAAATTTATGATGTTTTGGCCACTTCTCTTATATTATTTAGTGGATTCCCACCAAATCGTACAAGAATAATCAGTGCCAAGCCTAATTATGCATATTATCAGCATGTTCAGGTTCAGTGATTTTCACGGTAGTTATGGCCCTTTTTTTTGGTCAAATTGTACAATATTTTTGCAACTTCTCTTTCATTATTGGGCAGATTTCCACCAAAACTTATGGAAGTTATCAGTGCCAAGCCTAGTTATACATATTATTAGCATGTTCCACTTCAGTGATTATTTGCAGAGTTCTGTCCCTTTATTTGTCCTGTTGTACAGAGTTCTCATTACTTGCTGTATAGAATCAGGCTGGATTTCACCACACCTCATGAGTGATTAGTGTGAGGCATAGTTGTGCATATCATGGTCGCGTTTTGATTTAATGGTTTTCAGCAGCATCACGGCCCTTGATTCGTCAAATTGTTTGATCTGTGCTACTTCTCTTATACCACTGATTGGAAGTCCACCAAACTTAACAGGATTTTCTTCTGCCCAGTCTGGTTGTCTTTTTGATTTAAATGTTATGGTTCAGTGATTTTCCCTGCAGTTATGACCCTTAATTTGTAGCATTTTACAATTTCTGCATAATAAGTGGGGGAGACATATGTTTTTCTGTAATTATTAATTCTAATTCAAATTTCATATATCATGTAGAATAGGAAATTTAAAATTGCATTGCAGTGTTTTTTCTTCATTGCACAGTATTTATTTTGTTACATTTATTGTTCTGCTTCATGTAGTGTGCAATACATTTAACTTTTGTAATGTATAATTTATATTTGCAGACCACAGATTTATTACTGTTGTTCCTGTTGTTGATTGAAATTTAAATACAATTTGTTCAAATAAAATTATATTGAAGAAATAGGTATTTTATTTTTTTAGGGAGAAAGCATTTTAATTTTAGTTCAACTTTGCAGAATGTATTGAGTTGTTGCACTCGACCGTTTGTGCACATCCGTATCCGTGTTTCAGAGCAGTTCTCTTAACAATGGCAACAAAACTTATTTATTGTGATGTCCTGACATGCAATGTACAGGTTCCATTATATATATTTCTTTTACTTTTGACAAATTTATGTCCCATCGTGACCTAGCAATTTTTCTTGTTTTGTTTTGTATGCTGGTATCTCAGAGAAACCACTTAAGGAAAAAGATTTCAAGTTTAATTTGTTTATTTACTGTGAGTCTTTTTATTTCCACAAAGTTGCTTCTTCCCCCCCCCCCCCCCACACACACACACACACTCCTTTTTGTTGGGGACGGGGGATGTGGTGCTCAAAGAGTTGACCTTGTCTTTTAGTTTGTTGGTCCGTCCATCCGTCCGAATTGGTGTCGTTCATATCTCAAAAGGTGTTTTGACTCAGTCGTCAAACGTTCATCATGTGAAATTGTGCACCAGACACAAGCGTGAATTTGGATTTGCTAGAGAAAACTAAAACTGTTTATATAGTATGGGTGCCTTGTCTGTGCTGCTCCATAATCTGAACGTTACAAAATTACTCACAAACAGGTAAACTCGAAACTTTTGAATAATTTTTAAAATTCGCACAAGGTCGAAGAATCTGCATTCCTGATCCCGAGTTCTGGTTGCCATACTCTGTCGGTAGGTAACGTTTTCTTAAAATAAATAATGGGAACCCTGTTGTTACGCGGTCATGTCGCTGTCTTTGCTGTGGATTTATAAACCCCTCTTTTTGTGAAGGTGCCAAGTTGACGTATCAGTCAACTGTAGGAACAAACTTGTACGGTGGCATAAAGTCGGTATTTGAATTTTGTTTATATTTTGGGGAAAAAATTCGCGACACCATCCACACTTGTTTCTGCATTTTTAGCCCACCATCAGATGGTGGGCTCTTCAAATTACTCTGCGTCCGTGGTCCGTCCGTCCGTCAGTCCGTCCGTTTGCAATTTCTCGTTATCGCATCTCCTCAGAAACTACTGGGGGGATTTTGACCAAACTTTGTCAGAATGATGTATTGGTACCCTAGTTGTGTCCCCCTGAAAATCAGACTGGTTCAACAATTTTTTAGTGAGTTATTGCCCTTTGTTTATTTCTATAATTTATATAGATTTATATAGGGAAAAACTATGAAAATCTTCTTGTCCAAAACCACAGGGCCTGGGGCTTTGATATTTGGTATGAAGCATCATCTAGTGGTCCTCTCCCAAGATGATTCAAATTATTTTCCTGGGGTCACATGGTTTATATAGACTTATATAGGGAAAAACTTTGAAAAACCTCTTGTCCAAAACCACAGGGCCTAGGGCTTTGATATTTTGTATGTGACATCATTTAGTGGTCTTCTACTAAGATTTTTCAAATTATCCCCCTAGGGTCAAATATGGCCCCGCCCGGGGATCACATGATTTACATAGACTTATATAGGGAAAAACCTTGAAAATCTTCTTGTCCAAACCGTAAAGCCTAGGGCTTTGATATTTGTAATGTAGCATCATCTAGTGGTTCTCTACAAAGTTTGTTCAAATTACCCCTCTAGGGTCTATGGCCCCGTCCTGGGGGTTACATGGTTCATATAGACTTATATAGGGAAAAGCTTTTAAAATCTTCTTGTCAATAACCTACAACATTCAAATTTGGACCACATGTATGGTTTTGAGTGACAAGATGAACCTTGGCATGAGTTGACCTTGATTTTGACCTAGTGACCTACTTTCACATTTCTGTAGCTACAGCCTTCAAATTTGGACCACATGCATAGTTTTGTACACTGAAAAATACTTTGACCATGACATTGGCCTAGTGACCTACTTTCACATTGTGAAGGTACAGGCATCAAATTTGGACCACATGCATAGTTTTGTGTTCCGAAATGAAATTTGACCTTGATTTTGACCTAGTGACCTACTTTCACATTTCTCAAGCTACAGCCGTCAAATTTGGACCACATGCATAGTTATGTGTACCAAAACAAACTTTGACCTTGACTGACCTACTTTAACATTTTTGAAGGTACAGGCTTCAAATTTGGACCACATGCATAGATTCGTGTTCTGAAATGAAATTTGACCTTGATTTTGACCTAGTGACCTACTTCTTGTGTACCGAAATAAACTTTGACCTTAAGATTGACCTAGTGACCTACTTTCAAATTTCTCAAACTACAGCCTTCAAACTTGATACACATGCATAGTTTTGTGTACAATGAACTTTGTCCTTGAAATTGATCTAGTGACCTACTTTCACATTTCAGAAGCTACAGCTTTCAAATTTGGATCACATGTATGTACCACATGCACATGAGTGTTGTGTACGGAAATGAAATTTGACCTTGAGCTAGTCAATAAGTCTTGAAATTTGGAACACTCAAAAATGGCACATTGGTTGGCGCCAAGATCACTCTGTGATCTCTTGTTTGTTTTTTTTTGTAAAAAAAAGAAAACTCGAGAAATTACCATGCCGGATTTGTCAATGTTTAAAGAATAATCACGAAAGTACCACAGTGATGTGCGATTGTTATTTGGTCAAATAGAAAAAAAACATGTCTTTACTACAGTAACTACACAAGAATGGAAGACGGGTGTTCTTTATCTAAAATAAGCTCCAATTTAATACGACGTTGTATCTTGCCTCCAGATCCTCTGAATTTTAGCGTTTGTCTTTCTGTCAAATGAGATATCTGTTATGGCTACTTGTATGCTCCTGATCTTAGTTGTTTGGAAGACATTTTACAGACTTAAATAGCAAAAGTATAAAATGGATTTATCTACGTACACATTCATATATTATAATTATGGTACTTGTAGGTACACCACATGCAGGGACTCCAGGAAGGGTCAAAGTGTTAAATAGTGTCTAATATACTTAATAGTACGCTATCATATGTCCATGTATGGGCTACCATGGGACTCTCTGGAGGACGGACCTTTGTTTTAGACTGTATCCAGGCCCTATACCTGTATGTCCATTTGTAGGATGCATGGGTACAACTTCGATCGTAAGGGCTCAGACAATGTCAAAACCTTCCAATTTCAAACATTACGCGAACTGTCCTCAGCTTTCGAGATACACAAGGTACCCGGTCATGGTCTCAAAATGGTAGCAAAGTGTTTATGCAGGGTATGGCTATATCTCCTTCCCATAGCGTTCGAACTTGGTTGGAAGCCATGGTTAAATAGTGATACTTTTTTAGCTCATCTGATTTTTTGAAAAAAAAATGATGAGTTATTGTCATCACTTAGTCGGCGTCAGCGTTGCCTGGTTAAGTTTTATGTTTAGGTCAGCTTTTATCCTAAACTATCAAAGGTATTGCTTTGAAAGTTGGAACACTTGTTCAGCATCATTAGCTGACCCTGTACACTAAGAAACAGAACTCCATCCTGCTTTTTGCAAGAATTATGGCCCCTTTTGGACTTACAAAATGTCAGATTTCTTGGTTAAGTTTTATGTTTAAGTCAGGGTTTTTTCCTAAGCTATCAAAGATATTGCTTTGAAACTTGCAACTGTCGTTCACCATCATAAGCTGACCCTGTGCAGCAAGGAACATAACTCCATTCTGCTTTTTGCAAGAATTATGGCCCCTTTTGGACTTAGAAAATCTGATTTCTTGGTTAAGTTTTATGTTTAGGTCAACTTTTCTCCTTAACTATCCAATGTATTGTTTTGAAACTTGCAACACTTGTTCACCATCATCAGCTGACCCTGTACAGCAAGAAATATAACTCCATTTTGCTTTTTGCAAGATTTATGGCCCCTTTTGGACTTAGAAAATATCAGATTTCTTGGTTAAGTTTTATGTTTAGGTCAACTTTTCCTCTTAAACTATCAAAGCTATTGCTTTGAAACTTGCAACACTTGTTCACCATCATAAGCTGACCCTGTACAGCAAGAAACATAAATCAATCCTGCTTTTTTGCAATAATTATTGCCCCTTTTGGACTTAGAAAATCAGTTTTCTTGGTTGAGTATTATGTTTAAGTCAGCTTTTCTCATTAACTATCAAAACTATTGCTTTAAAACTTGCAACAGTTTTTCACCATCATATTAGCGGACGCTGTACATGAAGAAACATAACTCTATCCTGCTTTTTGCAAGAATGATGGCCCTTTTTAGACTTAGAAAATCATGGGTAGGACAATATTTCTATTATACAAAAACATCAGATGAGCGTCAGCACCCGCAAGGCGGTGCTCTTGTTAAATATGAACACTGACCGGTCGCCAGCTAGGACCATCTAAGACAACCCGAGGTAATGATCAGGACCTATACATACATGTCCATATATGGTAATTATAACCAAAGTCGAAATTTGAGACAGTATATCAAAATTTTGAGTAAACAGATAACACTCACCTTAATGCCTAAAAAATTCCTTGTTTCCTTCTTTGTTTAAAAAAAAGATAGGGTAGGTAGGTCGGAATTTTTTTTTTTTGGAATATTTTTTATTAAGTGAGACTTTTCTTAAATTATTTTTGTGTCAAAAAATATGAATACAAATAAGGGTGGTTATGCCTTTATAGCATCAGTAAGTTGATTTCTGCATCAGTAAGTTGATTTCTAACACTGACCATGTTTAAAACAAAAAGTGCAGTTTTGCAACTTCTTGTTAAAAAGATGAAACAAATATTCTCCAAGGCCATAAAAACATTTAGGGTCAGGCCAAAAATTTCGGGTAGGTCGGGATACCGGAAACAGACATTTTTTTTACGCTTAAGTAGTTACTGTAAAGTCATACTACAACTTGGTTATTTCGTGATTTTTTATGTCACAGTGTACTTTATGCGCTGAGCGCGAAACTATTGTAACTGTATGTAAATAAAGAATAATGTACAATAGTTTCGCACTCAGTCCTCGACTTAGTCCTTTTCACGTTTAATATGAAAAATCGGCAAATGACATTAAATTATGTCAGTTTGACCTTAAACCAAATAAAAGTAAATGTTTCTGCGTGACCGAACTGCAATCATTAAATGAGAACATATTTATTTTATACGGCCTTCATCGATCGTGGCTAGCGAGAATAAACGTTTTAATCCCGATAACAGCGGAATGCAGTGTAAATATATACACACCACAAACGTGAAACTTTCATATCTTATATAAATATTGCAAAACATACATAAATGTTTTAACTGATAGAATCGAAAAATGTGATTTTTTTTAAATTCACAAGATGGACATTCGAGTGGATATTTGACCTTTAAAGGTATGGATCTATATACGTTCTGTTTCATGTTGAGATACGTTTTATGATTATCGATTGTGAATTGATAATCTGTATAAAAATAATTCACCTACATATATTTGATCGTTTTCATTATTTCATTAATATGGAAAGGAAATGGAAGTGTTGAATATATAGACTATGCATTACAGTAACCCTGTGTTTATGATTACTTGGGTAGCCATTTAGTTCCTATTCTATTCTTTTTCTAACTTTTTGTCACGAAAAAGCTTTCATAATTATAATGGATCAATTTTAACCGTGTACACTTAACAAGATAGAAAGAATGCAACATCAACCTGTATTCATTTTTAGCTCATCTGATTTTTTGAAAAAAAATGATGAGTTATTGTCATCACTTGAGCGGTTGTCGGCGTCGGCGTCGGTGTCGGCGTCGGCGTCTGCGTCGGCGTTGCTTGGTTAAGTTTTATGTTTAGGTCAGCTTTTCTCCTAAACTATCAAAGCTATTGCTTTGAAACTTGGAATACTTGTTCACCATCATAAGCTGACCCTGTATAGCAAGAAACATAACTCCATCTTGCATTTTGCAAGATTTATGGCCCCTTTTGTACTTAGAAAATATCAGATTTCTTGGTTAAGTTTTATGTTTAGGTCACATTTTTCTCCTAAACTATCAAAGCTATTGCTTTGAAACTTGGAATACTTGTTCACCATCATAAGCAGACCCTGTACATCAAGAAACATAACTCCATCTTGCTTTTTGCAAGAATTATTGCCCCTTTTGGACTTAGAAAATCAGTTTTCTTGGTTAAATTTTATGTTTAGGTCAACTTTTATCCTAAACTATCAAAGCTATTGCTTTAAAACTTGCAACAGTTTTTCACCATCATAAGTGGACCCTGTACAGCAAGAAACATAACTCCATCCTGCTTTTTGCAAGAATGATGGCCCCTTTTGGACTTAGAAAATATCAGATTTCTTGGTTAAGTTTTATGTTTAGGTCAACTTTTTCTCTTAAACCATCAAAGCTATTGCTTTAAAACTTGCAACTGTTGTTCACCATCATAAGCTGACCCTGTAAAGCAAGCAACGTAACTCCATCCTGCTTTTTGCAATAATTATTGCCCCTTTTGGACTTAGAAAAATCATTTTCTTGGTTGAATATTATGTTTAAGTCAACTTTTCTCTTAAACTATCAAAGCTTTTGCTTTAAAACTTGCAACAGTTTTTCACCATCATAAGTGGACACTGAACATCAAGAAACATAACTTTATCCTGCTTTTTGCAAGAATGATGGCCCTTTTTAGACTTAGAAAATCATGGGTAGGATAATATTTCTATTATACAAAAAAAATCAGATGAGCGTCAGCACCCGCAAGGCGGTGCTCTTGTTAAATTAGGTTCAAGTCACACCTATAATCTAAAATATAAATTACAATCGAAAGTACGCAACTGGATTCAAACGAAAATGCAATTAAAGAAAAAGGATTAGATATTAAATGTGAAATATTTTTTTTTTGTATAAAGCTGGATTAAAGTTGAGAAATAATTAGCATTTGACATGTTTGGTCTGTTTGATTCAATTTATGATCCCATTATAAATTTTACCGTTGCCAGCAGTTAGTTATATATCTATTTATTTATTTTGTTGGGTTTAATGTCGCACCGACACAATTATAGGTCATATGGCAACTTCCCAGCTTTAATGGCGGAGGAAGACCTCAGGTGCTTCTCCGTGCATTATTTTATCACGAGCGGGCACCTGGGTAGAACCACCGACCTTCTGTATGACCGCCTTCCTCATATGAAGAATTGAACACCCCGAGTAAGGCTCGAACTCACATCGATGAGGGGCAAGTGATTTGAAGTCAGCGGCCTTAACCACTCGGCCACAGAGGTCCCTGTTAGTTATACAATATATAAATGAAAAAAAATCAGCATGATTTAATGAATGTTTTTAAGCTTCTTTTTTATGACAAAAGCAACTAAGACATTTAACAAATATACATCGAAGTTCAAAAACCTGTACTACTACCTAACTAGCTTTAATAAATAATTCTTTTTATATGGTTACGCAAGTCAATGTATAAATCTTTTTTACATTTATCTATTACTAGTAATTTATCAAATCGTGTCGTTAGTATTTATTGACACAATGTGTTCTATAATGAAGTACATTCGATTTTCCGAAAACCTGAGGTTTCTTTGCACGAAAATAAAACTAAACATGAAAATTATCTGAACGTCAAGTGCTAATACGAATAATTATAAACATCTATACTTCAAGAGCTATTCGGTAGAATTACGTAACTAACTCTCTATTTTTTGCACTGAAATAAACCAAAGAAAATGTTTGTTTTGAAATTACGATATATAAATTACGCATTGTTCGTTTTGAATCTCCCTTGAGATCTTAGGAATACCGAAACGTCAACTGGATTATAGTGCACGGTTATGGCAATATTTCTTTGGTAATTTTAAAACACTTCCGGCGAATCGGGTAAGGAAACAGCTATGGCCACGCAGTGCAGCGTAAAAAAAGGGATGGGGTGGGGTGGGTGTTTTGGAGCGGGAAATATCCAATTTCTAAATTATTCGGGAGGACGTAGCTTCTATCCCATACCTTTTCTCCAATTATTCAGGCTAGTAGTTTGTATGTTTCAACCGGTTTTGCTTTTAAAATTGCGTTGAAAAGCACCGCATTTGTCTTGTAAATTTTCAAAATTTGTCGGGAATGACCCCCAGACCCCTGTTTATAAATTATACAGACAACTAGAGTTTACTTGTCAACTTGATTTGCTAAAAGATTTTGTTCTGAAAGTGCTTTGAAATGCACCATGTATCTAGTCCATTTCAAAAATTCTCGGAGAGGACTCATACACTGCTGAAATTCTAGATCTTGGCATGTAAACATACCATACTCTGCGTCATTTTATATTTGAAAACTGTTCAAAAATAATGTTCCTTTCACCATCGTAACCATACTCTTTCCCGAAAATCCTTGCCTTGGTGTTTTTTAGGTTGCTATCATCTAATTGTCGGCGATCTGATATTGTTAGCGGGGATCATTTGTTTCAACTCGATTATCTTGTCATCGTTAAATTTCGTTCTAATCTTCAATCTTCGAACAAATTCTTACTTTTAATATATTTTTTTACCACTTTGACATTTAACTGCCACCGCCTTTATGATGATAACATTTTCGAAAAATACCAAACTACAATATATTAACTTGAAAAGCGGTAGGTTGAAAAAACTTTGGTCTTGTCAAAAATATTTGATAATCAACATGTTTACAAGTCTTCCAAGTAACCTAAGTGAACATATCAAATGTTACCAAGGAAGTCTCCAATGTGCTGCTTTAGTTTATCATTCGCTATCTATTGCAGCCTTACATGTCAGGTTGTCAATACGAAATATACATTAATTAATTAATACTTAAACAAATACCAAGGCACGGCACAGATGTTAACGGTCATGATAAACAATCTATGTCCTCAGAGCGACTCTGCCAGGTATGAGTTGAAACCCTTTTTAAAATTGACTCCAGAGGG
This sequence comes from Mercenaria mercenaria, assembly GCF_021730395.1. Classification (NCBI taxonomy): domain Eukaryota; kingdom Metazoa; phylum Mollusca; class Bivalvia; order Venerida; family Veneridae; genus Mercenaria; species Mercenaria mercenaria. The sequence goes on along the minus strand of NC_069373.1, from coordinate 32,558,477 downwards.
GTCAGTATATCAAAATAAATATCTATAGATATCTTTTTGAAATGCTAGAGTGGATGTCTAACATTGTCTAACAGTCCCAAACCTCTGTATAGGGATTAACAACTGAATACTAGTGATTCATTTCTCAAATCGTTATTTTTTTCAGTTGGCCCAACTATTAAATATTGCTGCAATAATTGCAGTGATATAAGCGGGGCATAAACAGCTTTAAGATAAACTTCGGTTCTAAACCTCGTTAAATCGTTGAAAGAAAAGTCTGTGTTGTTTGATCAGTCATGATTAATCAGCTGTAGATAAGATAAGTATTTCAAATTTAACTTTTTTTAAAGTAGTTTGTTTAATTTGCTCTCCATATGCGAAAAAACTTACAAACAAATAAGGCCGTTATCAGCTAAAGTAACTTAATGTATTTTTTTTCTTAATGCATGCGAAAATGAATGTTTCTTCTACGCGATAACCCTGTTTGAGCAAATTTGAGCGCCTAAAAATGGGTAAAGTTTTCACGTCTGAGGCGTATTAAGGTGCAGATTCAATTGCGGGATTCAAAGAAACATTATTTAAGTTCACATCTTACAACATAGTTGCGTTAAAAGAAACATGAAAAAGCTAAACGCCTGAAGATAACATTCATCGATTGCACTTCTTTCCAGATTGTTTATTGTCATAATGCTTGTTTGTTGTAGGCCTACATGCGTATTATACGTGTGTTGGAAAATGATAACGGGTTTTGACAGTGTCCGTTGTTATTTTCTGATTTTACAAACACACAGCCACTAAAGAGCAAGCAAAATGAAAATGATTGTTTAAGCAGTACACGTCTTACCCGAATGAAAACTCATGAAATGAACTTCGTGATTATATTGAATGCTTTGGCAATATCAAAATACTATTAGTGCAAGGTTATAAGTAAATGGTATAGTTTATATTAATTTTTACATTGAAATGAACATGGTGCCCACCTTGAAAAAATTATTTGATTGAATACAATGAAATACGAAACAACTTCTTCATAATTATATAGTTCTTAGCGAGGATCAATATTCTCAACTAATATGATTGAATTTGCATTTGTAAAATGTCTACTTGACTGATTTTTAGCTCACCTGAGCCAAAGGCTCAGAGTGAGCTATTGTGTTCGCTCACCGCCCGGCGTCCGTCCGTCCACACTTTCCTTTAAACAACATCTCCTAAACCATCAGACTAATTTTGATGAAACTTCACAGGGATGATTCTTGGATGGTCTTCTTTAAAAATTGTTCAAAGAATTGAATTTCGTACAGAAAGGAAAAACTCCTTGTCCAAACCCGCAAGGTTAGGGCTTTGATACTTATGTAGCATCATCTAGTGGGTCTCTACCAAGTTTGTTCAAATTATTCCCCTACGGTCAAATATGGCCCCGCCCCGGGGGTCACATGGTTTATATAGACTTATATAGGGAAAAAATCTGAAAATCCTCTTGTCCAAAACCATAAGGCCTAGGGCTTTGATATTTAGTATGTAGCATCATCTAGTGGGCCTCTACAAGGATTGTTCAAATTATTCCCCCAGGGTCAAATATGGCCCCGCCCCGGGGGTCACATGGTTTATATAGACTTATATAGGGAAAAACTTTGAAAATCTTCTTGTCCAAAACCATAAGGCCTAGGGCTTTAATATTTAGTATGTAGCATCATCTAGTGGGCCTCTACAAAGATTGTTCAAATTATTCCCCCAGGGTCAAATATGGCCCAGCCCCGGGGGTCACATGGTTTATATAGACTTATATAGGGAAAAACTTTGAAAATCTTCTTGTCCAAAACCATAAGGCCTAGGGATTTGATATTTATTATGTAGCATCATATAGTGGGCCTGTACCAAGATCGTTCAAATGATCCCCCCTAGGATGAAATATGGCCCCACCCGGGGGGTCACATGGTTTATATAGACTTGTATAGGAAAGAAACTTTCAAATATTCTTGTCTGAAACCACACGACCTAGGCTTTTGATATTTGGTATGTAGCATTGCCTTTTGGTCCTTTACCAAGATTGTTCAAATTATTCCCCTGGGGTGAAAAGAGGCCCTGTCACGGGGTTCCCTTGTTTTACATAGACATAGATAGGAAAAAAACTTTAAAAATCTTCTTGCCTGAAACTGTAAGGCCTATGCTTTTGATATTTGGTATTTTGCATTGCCTAGTGGACTTCTACCAAAGTTGTTCAAATTATGCCCCTGGGTTGAAAGAGGCCCTGCCCTGAGGGTCCCAAATTTTACATAGACTTATATAGGAAAAAACTTTAAAAATCTTCTTGTCTAAAAGTTCAACGCCTATGCCTTTGATATTTTGTATGAATCATTGCCTAGTTGATCTCTAACAAGTTTGTTCGAATATGCCTCTGGGGTGAAAAGAAGCCCAGCCCAAGGGGTCACTTGATATATGAGTTATATAGGAAAAAATACTTCAAAAATTATCGGATCATATTTCCTAGACTGTTTAATAATAATTACCTGATGACCCCAAGTGATAAGGGTCACCCGACTGTGACCTTGACTTGCTAACCTGTTTTCTTGTTTTTTAAGATACAGCCTTGAAATTTGGATGACATGTATAGTTTTGCACACCGATCTGAAAACTGCCTTTCAGTGACCATGAATGTGACATACTGACCTACTTTCTTGTTTTTAAGATACAGCCTTGAAATTTTGATGACATGTACAGTTTTGCACACTAATCTTAGAACTTACTTTCTTAGTGACCATGGTTATGACTTACTGACCTACTTTCTTGTTTTTGAAGCTTTAGCAAAGAAATTTGTTCAAGAAAGCAACTTAACTCAGGTGAGTGATATAGGGCCATCATGGCCCTCTTGTTTACATTTTTTGTTGTTGGAGGAGCTGTATTAAAACAATAACAAAAAAAATCGATACCATGGTGATCTAATCTTCTAACATAAAATTCTACTAGATTCTAAAAAACTTTTGATGGACTTGAGGTTACTGTGAAAAGAAAATATTTTCGATGAAAGATCCCGCCCACGCCATTCTTAAAATAAAACGTATAAAATATGTTCTTCTTTTCAGACTGAGTAGTTGTTTACAGTTCTGAAATATCCCTTGATCTTGATATTTGTGCGAACGTTTAACAAATATTGTACAAATAGAAAACGCATTATCAAGGTTTTCTTATACTAGTAATTATTTAAACTGAAATTACTGTAATATTCAAAACGAAAATTAGTGTCAAGGGGACTGTTTACCGTGCATTGACAATATTATCAATGCCGATCAGGTATGAAAATAATACCCCTGTCAGCCTTGCACATTTTCTTTAAAGTGAAAATGGAAATGAGATTGCATGTGTTATTTTTTTTTTTGTTAAAACTCTCTAAAGAAAATATAAAAGGATATGGGTATAATATTACTTTAAATTGAGACTTTTATTGATATGGTTTTAGAATGAATTATTAATTTTGTCGTTCTGATATTACAGATATGGAGCGTATACTTGTAACAACAATTTTCATATTGTGCTTTACCCTGTGTCTCTCTTTCACCGTACCTCCTGGGGTGGAGGTCAGATGTCCATCTAGATACCGTGTGCAGGTAGGTCCTCTGTAATTTATTTCTGCCATTCAACAGAGTTTAAATGTTCATCTCTCTACAGTGTTCAGGTAGATGCTGTGTGCTTTATCTCTCAGTCAACGTACCTCCGGGTATGGTTAAGTTACCGTTTTCAGATTGAGGCCATTATCTCAGTCAACGTACCTCCTTGGGTGGAGGTCTGAAGTCAGTTAATGTAGATGTTATATTTTCTGACAATGTTTCAGTTAGTGTTTCGTGTTCCGTGCTTTATCGGTCAGTGTCTGCATGGATCGATCTCGGGTGTCCATTCAGATACCAGGTGCAGATATGTACCCTGTTTGCTTTATTGGTCACGGGCAACGTTACTGCAGGGGTCGATCTCACGTGTCCATTCATATATCGTGATTAGGGAATGTGTTTTGTGCTTTATCGGTCACAGACAACATGTTCAGATACCTTGTTTACGTTGTTGCTGTCTCGATCGGGACAGAGGACGTGCCTAGATAGTATGCTCAGGCAAGTCCCCATTGTCTTCCTGAAGTGGATATTGATGCGAAGGCAGAGTTTATGTTCCAGTAATAGTGTTGAATATGGTTGTTTGAACGCGCGTACATTTGTTTATTTTATAATGTTGACATGCATTCATTTGTTTCGTTATTTTCAGGCTGTTAGCGACAAGGCTGTTCAGTTTGAAGTAGTAGATAACAAGACAGGTAATGAGTTCGACCTTTTTTGTTAAGTAGTTAGCTGGCACGAAATAATCTAGATATAAATGGGGGAAAAAAACGTTAAACGTTAACAATGAGATTGGTAAGCGGGAGACACATAATTGAAGGATCTTGGATGTCTGATAACACAAGAAAATGCGCAGTATCAGTGATTTTGCATTAATTTTGTATTTTCATTCATTCACAGCCACTTTTGTCTTTATATTTCAATCACCCGTGCACATAATGGTCATATTCAGGTATGTATGGTATGAGACATTGTAATCAAGCATATTTATGCGCAGACGGAAACTGAAACTGTTCCAGATGTGCCCCGTGTACTGAATTTTTTAATTGTCCTTTGGCGTGAAAAAGGTACTGAAATCCATGTCGAGAGAAATTAATCATTAGTCTAAGAGCTGTCCCTTTTAATGATTTCGCTAAATCCGCTTCTTAATCGTCTGTTTATCAAATACACCGCATTTGCAACACGTGCATTATTCAATTTCAGAATGTGATAGACTAACGAGAGCAAGGCAAAGGAAAGGGATCAAGGACACTGATGTAGAACCGTCTATCACATTGGTCTACAAAGACGGACATTACAGGGCCAATATAAGCTGGGAGTTCTATCTGCGTGGTATGAGCTTAAATGAGCTTAGAACAAGGCAAAGACTGGTATATTTACCAAACACCGGCAAACCGATATCTATTTATCATATTGGCCCGACACTCAGCCGGTTTCAACATGTAACCGCTAACTGTCAGAAACTATATCCGACCGATACCAAAAACCATATTTTACGAAGAAAAAAAAAACCCACACAACATATCGGTCCAGTATGGGTCCGATAAAGAATGCTTGCTGAGTATGTAAAGACCGTTTCTTAGCTAGTGTTTAAAGAAGTTCTCACAGTTGTAAAGAGTTATTCTTTAAGTCCGGATATTACTGCGAAAAGATTTTTCTTTTGGCATAATGTATGGTAAAATTAATAATATACGTCTTTCCAATAAATATACTTTCAAATGTAATTTTGGTTAAGATTGGTTTACGATTTGACTTATTACTACTGTAATAAAGGTTGTGAAAAGTATAGTGAGCATGATCATTTTGAAACATGCCACTGATCAAATAGAATAGAACATAGATAACGGATCCTTTCGAAACAGACCATCTGCAACTCTGTCGTTCTTTTCAGGAAAAAGACTACCGAGGGTGTTTCTTATAAATCTCACATTTTATGACATCAAAGACAATCAACATCCTAAATATATGAATGATTCATGTGTATTACTGCGGCTGATTGGGAACAGAAAAGTGAAAACCAAGGTAAATACAGTGGGATAGAAGTATACCATGGTGTAAATGTTTAGGTCTGCTCAACCCGGGCTGGAGGGCGTGGACGGTAGCATGCAATTCCACTACCGTCAATGAACTGGGCTTAATCAATCCGAGCCTGCAACATTTTTCGTTTTTGTCGTGTTGAGCGACCCGTGGAGTTTCCACTTTTTCTATTTTACCATTGGTTCTACCGTCAGGGGGATAGAAAACCATTCTTGGATAGAAAGGTACAGTGATTAACCATTAGGTCTCCTGTCCGTTGGATAAACATTTACTATGTTTTAACATTGGTTCTAACGACTAATGTAAAGAATGATAGAAATGTACCATAATTTACCATTGGTTCTAACGACAAATGTAAAGAATGATAGAAATGTACCATAGTTTACCATTGGTTCTAACGACTAATGTAAAGAATGATAGAAATGTACCATAGTTTACCATTGGTTCTAACGACTAATGTAAAGAATGATAGAAATGTACCATAGTTTACCATTGGTTCTAACAACTAAGGTAAAGTGGGCTATAAATATACCATGGTTATCCTTTTGTTCTACCGTCAGTGTGATATATAGAAGTATACCAAGATTTACCATTGGTTCTATGGTCGGAGGAATAGAAATATAATATATCTTGGTTTACCATTGGTTCTATGGTCAGAGGAATAGAAATATAATATACCTTGGTTTACCATTGGTTCTATGGTCAGAGGAATAGAAATATAATATATCTTGGTTTACCATTGGTTCTATGGTCAGAGGAATAGAAATATAATATATCTTGGTTTACCATTGGTTCTATGGTCAGAGGAATAGAAATATAATATATCTTGGTTTACCATTGGTTCTATGGTCAGAGGAATAGAAATATAATATACCTTGGTTTACCATTGGTTCTATGGTCAGAGGAATAGAAATATAATATACCTTGGTTTACCACTGGTTCTATGGTCAGAGGAATAGAAATATAATATATCTTGGTTTACCATTGGTTCTATGGTCAGAGGAATATATCTTGGTTTACCATTGGTTCTATGGTCAGAGGAACAGAAATATAATATATCTTGGTTTACCATTGGTTCTATGGTCAGAGGAACAGAAATATAATATACCTTGGTTTACCATTGGTTCTCTGGTCGGAGGAACAGAAATATAATATACCTTGGTTTACCATTGGTTCTCTGGTCGGAGGAACAGAAATATAATATACCTTGGTTTACCATTGGTTCTCTGGTCGGAGGAACAGAAATACAATATACCTTGGTTTACCATTGGTTCTATGGTCGGAGGAACAGAGGAACAGAAATATAATACATCTTGGTTTACCATTGGTTCTATGGTCGGAGGAATAGAAATATAATACACCTTGGTTTACCATTGGTTCTATGGTCAGAGGAATAGAAATATAATACACCTTGGTTTACCAATGGTTCTATGGTCAGAGGAATAGAAATATAATACATCTTGGTTTACCATTGGTTCTATGGTCAGAGGAATAGAAATATAATATACCTTGGTTTACCATTGGTTCTATGGTCGGAGGAATAGAAATATAATATATCTTGGTTTACCATTGGTTCTATGGCCGGAGGAATAGAAATATAATATATCTTGGTTTACCATTGGTTCCATGGTCGGAGGAATAGAAATATAATATATCTTGGTTTACCATTGGTTCCATGGTCGGAGGAACGGAAATATAATATACCTTGGTTTACCATTGGTTCGATGGTCGGAGGAACGGAAATATAATATACCTTGGTTTACCATTGGTTCTATGGTCGGAGGAACGGAAATATAATATACCTTGGTTTACCATTGGTTCTGTGGTCGGAGGAACAGAAATATAATATACCTTGGTTTACCATTGGTTCCATGGTCGGAGGAACAGAAATATAATATATCTTGGTTTACCATTGGTTCTATGGTCGGAGGAATAGAAATATAATATATCTTGGTTTACCATTGGTTCTATGGTCGGAGGAACAGAAATATAATATACCTTGGTTTACCATTGGTTCTATGGTCGGAGGAACAGAAATATAATATATCTTGGTTTACCATTGGTTCTGTGGTCAGAGGAACAGAAATATAATATATCTTGGTTTACCATTGGTTCCATGGTCAGAGGAATAGAAATATAATATATCTTGGTTTACCATTGGTTCCATGGTCAGAGGAATAGAAATATAATATACCTTGGTTTACCATTGGTTCTGCCTCAATGCGGTAGAATCACAACATGTTTTACCATTTAATTACCAATAGGTCTCAAAACAGGTATACATACATAAAAAAGTTAAGACAAGAAGCGAAAGCTGTAATGTAATACAAGACATACTTTTTACACAGAATGCATAAGGTTTGATTATTACGGTATATTACGGTATAATCGGGCCATGTGGTCTAGAGTTATGTGCTCTTGATCGATTAACTTATTTTCCAGATTTATATAGAATACTTTTTTTCCATAGTACAGTACATATTGAGAGGACAAATTGTTATCCATTCACGCAAAAATGACTGCTAATGGGAGTTTGAGTTGTAAATATATTGTGAGCGATCTAAGGCCATCGTGACCCTTTTGCTTTTCAAAAAAAATGACGAGAGATGTTCATACCTCAGCTAATGTTATTATAAAATCAGGTATTGAACGCAAAACATTTGTTCACTTGATACATTTCAGCATCAAGTGCAGTTTTATTTTGACTGTCTGCCACTGCTGAAAGAACCGGACATCGGCCTGGTGGTTCAGTTGTGGAGCTATTCTAGACAAGATCGCCCTTGTAGATCCCTGCGTTCCTTACCACAGGGGAAAAGTAACTGCGGTCCAAATGTCCAGTGTTCGCAAAAGTACAGCTACCCCATTTCTGAAAGTAAGAAATTTAAACACTACATTTTATGTTTAAATAATATTGGCGGTGTATTTAGATGAGCCTAGTGACTGGTCGCCTGACATAGAGGCTCATATACTGTAAAAATAGGTCTTGAACCATGTTTTACATAACTGACTTCTACATGTGCTCACATGCGCACATTTTTGTAAAGGAAATCAAGGGAGATAATAACACAAGCTACAAATAAAAAAGAAAACTATTAATTATATTTCTTTAATGTAGAGATAGGCCCTAAACTTTTCAATGATAGAATTACATTAAATAAAGTCTAGAAATTAATTTCCAAGTCCTTGAAATAACCAAAAATGATTTCACAAATGTGAAGTTTATGATAGTTTTGTTAATATCAATAACAGAAGTTTTAATTTTTAATTTAAAGTTGTGATCCACAAAGAATGACAACTCTTGCCTTGGGCTAGTACTTATAAGTAGAGATCTATTAGTTTACTTCCCTTGCAATTACACAATTGAGTGGAAAATGAAAACTGTTTAAGACACAATATCATACTTTTTTGCACAACAAAATCATTAAGGATTTATTCATTTGTGTTTGATTTACCCCTCAAGACATGGTTCCTATGATTCTGTCAACTTACATATGGTAAAAAATTAACTTTTAACAAGCCAGTAATAAAACGAAGTACCAGTAGGTAAATAATAGTGCAGATAATACAGTTTTGCTTGTATCAAAATGTCACAATAGATCCACTTTTGTAATACAGAACACCTGGTAGGATTAGTAAAGGTGCAATTATATTGATCTCTATTTCCTATGCCTATTTAATGTCTTACATTACTTGATAATAACAACAGACAGATCTGTGTTCATTAAGTAACGATAGTGTGTCAAATATAAACTGACAAATCTATTTTTAATATAACTTCAGATGCCCACACATACATACAGTGTGCCTGTTATAGAAAAAATCACGGGGTGCCAAAATTGCACTGGAAATATGACTACACAGACGAAGTATTCTATATCAACTTTACAAATGTACCACCGTACCTGAATCATGCAGTGATAGACATTGTTGATGGACATACTGAGGACAATCTTGGTATCATTGTAAGTTTCGCTACACTGCTTGCATTGATTAAGACTTAAATTCCTTGCATGTCCATAACTAGTTGAAACATGCTGCTTTGGGAGAACGAATGTATTTACTATTTTATATATGTAACAGAATACTAAAAAGGTAGTTGTATAAAAAATAAAATGCACTTACATTAGCTTAATACTTGTTAAAAGGCTTTAATCTAAAATATAATTTGATATTCGATACAAAGGAATGTTTAGACTTTTCCTCTTTTTACTGAAGTTGCCTACCTACAAAATATGTGAAAGTTTATGAGTTGTCAGCAATTACTATTTCTATATCTTGACAAAATTCACATCTAAGGCACATCTTTTCCGGAGACCATTGTACTATCATAATCAGACCTTATCATAACTATCAATTTATAAAAGCTAAATCAGAAACCAGTACAATTTTAGTGGCGTATTTTGGACATTAAAACAAAAGATATGTTGGTATCTTTTACTGTAAATAGATTAGTTATAGACCATACTGTAGTTATGTCTTTTACAGGAAGTGAGAAAGTCCAACATGCGAGATGGTGAAATACATGAAAAATCTGAAAAATTTGGACTAGGCAACTATACAGTATACGTATGTGTGAAACTAAAAGTATGTAGAATTAACTTACTAATCGTTAACATAATACATGCTAGTTTGGTTCGAATAGGGGCTAGTGTAATAAATTCATTAGACGATTCACTATTTCATATCTAGTAGGTGTAAAATATCGGTATATTGACCGCGTGGAGCTATGTCATTTTTGCGTTTGAACCTGTTGAAACCATGAGACCTTTCAGTAATTTGACTAATAAAAAGGATTTTATGGGCAACATTGTTAAGTTATTCTAATTTCTTTGTGTTACTTTATAATTCAGTAAGCAGACGATATAATGGCACTTCTTTTAACTTTAAGGTTAACGAAAATTTTCCATTTAACTATTACACAAATGCAAATATAACTAAATTAAAGTTCTAAACATGCCTGAATGAAAAAGGCTCAGACGAATGTATCAGTTTATCAGTCGGATAACCCTAAAGTACATACGTCGCGGACATTATTTTGTATAACTAGTGTGGTTTTCAGTAAAAAAAAAATCAATTTTCTGCAGTGAATACTTATAAATACGCATGTTTATAGCCTACCAACCGTTATACTAGTATAGTTTCGACATACAGTATTATTTAATAATATTTCCTTTGTTGTATGCTATGACCTCTAACCACAATTTACGGAAGAAAATCAATTTTAGTAGAAATTTTCCATAGAAATTACCATAAGAAATAAAATTGGCGATTTGAAATACTTATATCAAAACAGTGGTAAGTTCATGAAGAAAGAGAATTTAAAACTAATGTTTTTCTCGTTGGTGCACTTGGTGAATTCTGTTCCACATACTGACCCTGTATTAACAATTGACAACTATCTCTTCTTTTGTTTACGGTGATGGGTAATTCCGACTAAAACAGTTTGCAAGTCTTTGGATGGAGGAAAAAGCAAAGAAAGCAACCCTATTTTATATTGAAATAATTTTAAAGTGGACCTTATAATTCAATTAAAAAAAGATAAGGGTTAACCTATTTGAAATATTAAAGTAGGGAGGACTGCCATGCTTAGTTTAAGAATTATGTGTTAGTCTGTTGCATGATTTACTTAAAATTATACTACCAGTACTGTTTGGTTTCAGATGCGTGCGGAAGCATGGAGGGGACATCTGATTTTTTTATTTTAATTTATGTCGTGGCCACGAGTTATAACTAAGAAAAAAAACGAAAAACAAAAAAAATGTTATCTCGTAGCCACGAGATATAATAAGAAAAAAAAAACCCCAAAAAACAAAAAAAAAACAATATCTTAATTCGTGGCCACGAAATAAAACTAAGAAAAAAAACAAACGAAAAGCGATATTTTGCTAATTCGAAATATAACTAAGGAAAAAAAAAACAACAAAAAAACAATATTTTGCTAATTCGTGGCCACGAATTTTTTTCTTAGTTATATTTCGTGGCCACGAATTAGCAAAAAAAAATAAATATCGTCTTTTGTTTTTTCTTAGTTATATTTCATGGCCACGAATTAGCAAAAAATCGTCTTTTGTATTTTTTTCTTACTTATATTTCGTGGCCACGTATTAGCAAAAAATCGTTTTTTTTCTTAGTTATATTCGTGGCCACGAATTGGCAATAAAATCGTTTTTTTTGTTTGTTTTTTTCTTAGTTATATTTCGTGGCAACGAATTAAGAAATTGTTTTTTTTTTTCTTAGTTGTATCTCGTGGCCACGAGATAACATTTTTTGTTTTTCGTTTTTTTTCTTAGTTATATCTCGTGGCCACGACATAAATTAAAATTAAAAAATCCGATGTCCCCTCTATGCTTCCGTAGATACGTGAAAAGACTGCACACTTTTTATATAAGGCTGTGTTTTCCATTTTATTTTGTCAAATACAGTGTCATCAAAACATAAACTAACACGCGTGTTTTAACATAGTTAGTTCCCCTTGTTTGTCCTAACTCACATTTCAGTTCTTAAAAAATTTACATAACTTCTATGTAAAACACTCCCTGCATGCCCAGTTCACTTTCAGTGGCCGTGGAACATATTGCATAGAGACACGTATCATTGATCAGTTGTTGATAAGTAGCTGTACAGTCTTACATTTGCAACACCCAGTTTCGCCTGTTTGACGCAACATAATGGACAAAATGATCTGGTTTTTGCAGCTACTGTCCAACAGAGAACGATTTTATAAGTTCAGATGAAATGAAGCATAAGTTAGCAGTCTCCAGTGCCAGTTTAGAACTTGCTTCTTTCAACAATAGGTTACAGCCTAGATGAGCACCCATGATTTAAAGTACTCAGCCTGAGTCATATCCTATTGCAGAAATATATGACGACATTTGAACACTGTTATCCCTAAGGTTAAGACAAATGTAGATAGAATATAAATATTTGTTTCTCATACACACAGTAATTTACGTTCAGTTCAGCATGTGCGAGAACATTTGATCTAATATTAATTATACATTTGAGCCGCACCATGAGAAAACCAACATAGTGGTTTTGCGACCAGCATGGGTCCAGACCAGCCTGTGCATCCAGGGAGTCTGGTCAGGATCCATGCTGTTCGCTAACAGTTTCTCTAATTGCAATAGACTTTGAAAGCGAACAGCATGGATCCTGATCAGACTGCGCGGATGCGCAGGCTGGTCTGGATCCATGCTGGTCGCAAAGCCTCTATGTTGGTTTTCTCATGGTGCGGCTCATTTTATGAGGCTCTTACCTTTCATTCAGCTTTACCTGGAATGTTCGGAAGCTGGAAGTACGGAGTCTCTATACAGTGGTGAAATTGATGACAATTGCTGTGTCCGTGGTAGCAGCTGCGATGGCAGCGATTATTACATCTACAGTGACCAAAAACTCAATGGTATCTGCGTTTTTACTCAACTTTCGTACTCTTGAATGACACAGTGATACCTGGATTTTAAAACCTACTCAAGAATTTTTTTTAATGTATTGCTTTGTTTAAAGCTACTAGTGCACAGTTTTTGGAAAACTATTTTTATATGTATACTGATAAACAATATATATATCTGACTGTAAGCAATAAAAAACATCATATCATATATCATATTTAACCAGTACTTTTCCCCGACCGGGGTTGTTTCTAGAAAAATCCAGTCCCTAATTAGATTATTGGTACGCTACTGGTTTGAAAACCAGTTTCGGGTACTATAGGATTGCGTATTCCCGTCCGTCCGCACTTTCATGTCCGGCCCATAAATGTCACCAGTTAAGGTACTTTAAGATCACTTGGCACAAATGTTCTCCGTTATGAGACGTGTCTTGCGCAACACCCTGACCCTAGCCTAAAGGTCAGTGTCACAGTCAGCAGGATGTTTTGTCCTGTCCGGTCTGTAACTCAACCAACCATCAAGACATTTTGATATAACTTGGCACAAAACAATATTTTATGTGTATTTGTACTTTGTAGCTTTAGATTACAAGCATTATAAACTTAGGACTATTGCCCTTGTCATATAAAATAGAATATTCCAAACACAGTTAATTGATAAAATGTTTCATTAAATTCTTTTATAGGAGTTTCAGAAACAAAACTACATTTCTGTTTAGTTCTGACTAATGCGATGTAAGATGCGTATAAAAACTGTATTTTCTGTTTATTTCATCGCAGTTTCACGAAGTAAATCAGAAAAAATAACTACTGTGAAACAAGACATTTGGGATGAGGAAAAGCTAGAGACAATACTTGGAATTGTGGGAGGCATAATACTTACAGTAATAGTTACAACCGTGACATTTTTCATCTGTCGCAAACGGAAATTACCCGAAAGTAGAAGTTGTAGGCCACCAACAAATGAGATAGGTAATATCTTGATGAAGTCATGCAATGTTAGAAAGTTAACACTGTTTTAGATATATGTTTGGTAATACCGATTTCTTTCTACATTTTAATTTCCATAGCTCAGTTTTCTAGCATTAAACTGCTCTTCTTGTCGCTTTTCATGTGTTTTAACAGACGTATTCAAACGTGTGTTGGCAGAGAGATTCTCGCGCTCAAGTGCTGTTAAAATCTTTTTAGATATGCGCGTTCCGTGTCAAAGCGCAAACGTATTATGGGCCCAAAACAGATGATTCAAAAGGAAACGACATCAGCCTAATAAAACGCCGAAATTACCGCCGGAATTCATGGAAATTCATTGACGCTGAGGGACAATAAGTTCATTTTTTTTGTTTTTAGGCTTTTTTATGCTAAAATAGTGTTAGCGCATGTTCATTTCGTGTTATAATATTTCAGAATACATCGGGAGACGTTGGTACCCTCGCCCTACCGGGCTTCGGCACCGAACAGTCCCTTTGGATGATGCAGATGTTGTTATATGAAACAACATGCGTTATTCCTACAATAATACATACATAGATATGTTAATGTCAGATTGACTTTGTCGAAAGACAATAAAATCAGTACATTGAAATATCTATTGAAAATAACTGTACAGCATATAGAGAGCTATTGGACATAATTTTTGTTATAGGCAAATATATTTTGTAGCATTGCCACCGCCCTCCCTCCTGAAAAAAGTCTTCATCTGTATAATTCCCTAATCAAATATTTTATATAGTGGTATTTATAACAGGAAGTTTTTCCTTTTGGGTTCACTGAAAATTGCGTTATATGTGCGCTCGCCTTGAGATAATTTGTTATTGTGCTTAAGGGAGCAGTTACATTTGCTCATTGTTCTTATCAAATTGTATCGCATATTTTTATAGTGTTCGTATACCGTAAAAGACACCTTACTTCTATTATAGAAATGAGTGAGCTTTCTCCCGAACGAGTGCCACTCAGAGATGAGCCACTCAGAGATGAGAATCAAACACCGTTCATTATGACAAACAATATTCGTATTGAAACAACATTAAGTCAAACACAAGGGTTGGAGCAATCCGCAAACCATCCAGTACCAGTGCTCACTGAAAGCTGTCAACGAACAGAGAACAATCAGACCAGAACAACATTTAAGAAGTACCAGGTAGTGTTGCTCTATCATCCAGATGCGGACAACCCAAGGCATATTCAGAGGATTGCAGACTTCGCACAAACTTTGACTGATAAATATGGAATTATTATAGAAAGAAGTACAACTGAAAACTGGGTTGACTTTGCGGAGACGGCCTTTGATAGGTTTCGTAATATTGTATTAATAATTTCCAGTGGATTATACCGCATGCTTCGTCATTATCTACATTCGGAACAAATACCCGAAGAACTACTTTCAGCACGTAACCGAGAGATAACGCCATGCATTGTTCTAAATAAAATGCAAACTCAAATTCAAGATCATTCAGAAGTGCAGCATTGCTCTAAACAAAAGGGTATTTGTCTCCACATTGTAAATCTGGACAACAGAGGGGACAATGACCGTGTTCTAGAGCATTTTCTAAATGATCATCCTTTTTTCAAAGAACATTCCCACTTGTATGAATTTTATAGAACTGACTTATATTCAGAAGATCTCACACCGCTTATAGAAAATCTAAAACCAAGCGTACAGAAGGAAATGCCACAGGAATTGCAACGCAAATTAATGCAGATAAACGCGGAAAGTGCGAGCTTGACAGATACGGTTTTTAGTCCTTAAATTCATCATATTTCAGACGTTTAACTGTTTTCATTTGACCTCTAAATATTATTGAATAAACATTATCAGAGAGACTTTCATTGGTGGGATGTCCACACCGACCTGAAAAACGTTAAATGTGCGCTCGCTTGGAGATAATTTTTTATGGTGCTTAAGAATGTAATTTTGATCGGATGTTTCTGGTGAAATAGAAAACTGGATCAGAATCTTACAGCGACAAAACATGAAACTGCATTTTGCTTTTGTTTTTACGCTGAGATATTACCATATGTACATCTATCTATTAACGGGCGGGTTTGTAAAATACCGCTGCAGTAAAAGGACAATTATTTGATACCATGATTGTGTAATTTTTAACTTGTTTCTGTAGATCACTTTATAACCTTGTAGCCGAGTAGTGTTGAAATAGTAACTTGACTTCCATGTTTGTGCATAACAATCTTTGTATATAATAATCTACCTCAAGTACAGATTAAAATCCATTTCCGTCCATATGACTTCTGTAAGACTAGGATAGATTTATTCCTCTATCCTCCTACAGATGGTTGTGAAATATATAAGGTTTGTTTTTATATGTACATCACTAGGATAATTGAATTGTCCTTATTTAACTATATAAATGAAAAGTAACTGGTGTAGAAAAGAGGAAACCCTTTCCCCAGTTTTATTTATAATATTTAAGACAGAAAATATGGTTTGTTCAGCTGATCGAGTCGTAATCTATGACACATGGGCAAAGACATATTTCACTGGAGTGCAAAAACTAGATAACTTATGTTTTATTCCGAAAATAACATTTTCATTAATGTGTTCTAAATAGACCTACAGTGCGTTTGACATTTTGAAATATTTTGATGATTTTTCAAAGAATGCAAAACTGTGTGTGAATTCAACACAAAATGTTAAGTACAAAAACTTGAAAACAACACTTATACTGTTCTGCATATATATTTTTGATGAAGATATATATGTTATACTCTAGATAACTCTATCCCAGAAACTTGACTTTTTATTAAAACATTGCATAAGGAATATACTGTAAAGTCATCCTAAAGTTCAAAAGATGTAGCAGTTTGAGATCTGAGTAACTTATTATTACTCGTGGGTAAGCTTTACTGTTGAAACAGAAAATTAATATTTTTCTGCCATATCTAAAATCATATGCCTACAACGTGTAAAATATAAACGAATTGTGTTGTAAACAAGTAGGTATCAAGAAGACCTCAACTGGGGTGGGGGAGGGATCAATAATCAGCACCTATCCTTATCGATTTTCGTTTTCAAGAAAGTACATTTTAGTTTTGTTAAAATAAGCAAATTGATGGTCCAGGAGTTCATTAAATGTTTCGTTGTCTTGCGCAGTCTTATACCAATACAGTTTAAAGCATACTCTTTGGTACCTACAAACTATGTTCCTTATATCCTTATCAAGTTATTGAGCATATTTGGTGTACTCATGCTTCAGATTACTTGTTTTAATTTATGCAGTCATTTATATTAGAAATTTAGCGGATGATCGTTTTATTGATACTGTCTCAGTAAGAAAATAGCGAGGCTAGCACCCCAACGCTAACTATACCTTCCACAATGTTTTATAGTGTTTTTATCATGATAAAATGTATTTTGTTGATTGGATTTGAAGCATTTTTATATGCTGTATCTTAAAAAAGAGGCAAATTGCAGATGGCTTTCTTAGTAGCTCTGGGTTCCAAAACGAGTTATCTAGTTTTGCACCAGGTGACGATATGTTACATATTGGTTTACCGCGTTCACAATATTTAAGAGGAACAAAAATTTCACAACCAGATTATAAACGGAGGTGTCAAGGAAGTAATTTGTAATGGTGTTTATGTTGTATTTTATGTAAAATTTTATTTTTACACAGTTGCCTATTGTGCTCAAAAAGCTTCAATAATAACTTTATTTAAATAGTCTGACATTTTGACAGCAGCCAGTCTAACATATGATCCTCTAACACAGAATTCTACTAAGTAATGTACAAACATTGCATTAAATGTTTCTTTATTGTAAATATACCCTTTCTTCTGTGGACAAAAATTGAATTTCAATGGACATCATCAGACAGTTTGCAAAATCAGTTTTTTGGACTGAAAGCATTATCATTCTATTCTACCGCCATCTTTAACCATGCACTTTTTATATGTATTTTTACATTATTAAAACCCTGTAAAGTACATTTTTGTCGACAACTACTACTATTTGTATGCAAATAATGGATAATTATCTTGAGGGGTGCTGCACATTGCATTTTCTCTCATGAACAGACCTAGTCAAACCAAGTCTGCTTCTGTTTTTGATAGGTTTTCGTTCTTTGCCACCAAAGGATCTTCTTACAGATTTTATTTATCATTGTTAATACCTGAAAGGTCATATTTTGCAAATATTTTTATGTATATTTTCTTCGTGTTTATAGTTAGAACAAACTGTTACTGACATTATTTGGGTATAACTTTGTTCAAACGTTATGAATAATATGTTTTTAGTTCGCTTGTTTAGTCAGTTCAATAATTATTATGTAGTTGAAGTGTTAAGTGTAAGGGGGGATGAATTTCCAGCTTTGTTGCACTGCTACAGCAATATGATAATATGCTATTGACTGTTACCATGTTAACGGCCATCAGTTGCATCGTTATGTTTTTTAGCTCACCTGTCACATAGTGACAAGGTGAGCTTTTGTGATCACCCGTCGTCCGTCGTCAGTCCGTGCGTGCGTGCGTGCGTCAACAATTTCTTGTCTGTACGATAGTGGTTTCATTTATGATTTTATTTTAACCAAACTTGCACACAACTTGTATCACCATAAGATCTCGGTTCCTTTCTTGAACTGGCCAGATCCCATTATGGGTTCCAGAGTTATGGCCCCTGAAAGGGCCAAAATCAGCTATTTTGACCTTGTCTGCACAATAGCAGCTTTATTTATGATTTGATTTTTACCAAACTTGCACACAACTTGTATCACCATAAGATCTTAGTTCCTTTCTTAAACTGGCGAGATTTCATGATGGGTTCCAGAGTTATGGCCCCTGAAAAGGCCAGAATTAGCTATTTTGACCTTTTCTGCACGATAGCAGCTTCATTCATGATTTGAATTTAATCAAACTTGCACAAAACTTGTGTCACCATAAGATCTCGGTTCCTTTTTAGAACCGGCCAGATCCCATAATGGGTGCCAGAGTTATGGCCCCCGAATGGGCCAAAATTAGCTATTTTGACCTTGTCTGTACAATAGCAGCTTCATTTATGATTTGATTTTAACCAAACTTGCACAGAACTTGTATCACCACAAGATCTTGCTTCCTTTCTTGAACTGGCCAGATTCCTTCTTGGGTTCAAGAGTTATGGCCCCTTAAAGGTCTAAAATCGGCTATTTTGGCTTTTGCAGCCATATAGAGACTTCATTTATGGTTTTATCTGATACAAACTTCCAAAATATCTTCAACAACAATAAATCTTGGATTCCATGACAAATCAGATCCAGTCGTAGGTTCCAGAGTTATTTTATATCTGATTACCTCCCCTGATTGTAGTCAAAATGGATTTATATCAGTAAATACTTATAGGACTTATTTGAAATTTCATTATTGTTATTAGTTGGACTGAGACAATCAGAGTAGATAACTATGGACTGATTTTATGTCAAATTACCTCCCTTTATTTCAAATTAAAATGGGTATATCTCCGTAACTAATGAAGATACTGATCTGAAATTTCATTTATGCCAACATATTTATTTGGCAGATCCTTCTTTTGTTCACTTACAATATATTTTTCTTAATAACTTCCCTTTTACGTTACTATAAATAGCTTATTTTTAGTAACTTTTTTATTATTGGCCGTAGGGAAAAGCCGAGACCACTTTTCTGTGGTACAAGATGGATGGTACCTCCAATTTTTAGGTGTTTTTGACATATCTATACATTGTAAGAATTTTTTTCTTCTTTTTGGTTAAATTTCTTCCCTTTGTTGTTCCTGTCCTTTGGATTTAGATATTTTTCTGAGGACCTTCTTGTCCTCAAGTGCAATGATAACAGGTGAGCGATATAGGGCCATCATGGCCCTCTTGTTTATATTTTACCACCCAACTTCTATAGACAAAAGCATGTTGTCGTGTCTCCACTGGTTTAGCGGCAGTGTGTATATATACCAAAAGATCTTGTACTCCGTGTGCATTTACGTAAGCGAAGCTTCATTTTGTTTGTGTACTTTTTGTGCCCTCACCCCCAATTTTTTGTCTTATGTTATATTTTGGTGGGGGAGGGGCACTTAGATTTGCCAATGTCCGTACTTCTGTCAAACGAAAGGACATTTGTTAGGTACAATATATCTAATTTTATTCATTCCGTACTGCATAATGGATAATTTTTGCTTTTTTTTGTGCTAAAAGAAATACCCAATAAATGTCCGTTCGTAAGACCGTCTGTCCATCCGTCCGTCCGTCCGAATTTGTGTCGTGCATAATTATCTAAAAATATTTGACCCAGAGTCATCAAACCTCAAGGGTTGTAGATAGGGATGTGAAGTTGTGCACCTTGGTTTGACCAATGTTATGACCCTTGACTTAATAAAAAAATGTCTGTTCGAATTTGTGTCGTGCATATCTCAAAAAGTATTTTGCAGCTTGTGAAGTTGAACACTTGGTGTTCTGTTTACGGACCTCAATTCTGGTCTTTGATTAAGTGAAAAATATTTATAAAGTGCTCCAAAGTTTGTGCTCCATATCCAGCTTAACAACATTTGACTTGATTTCACTCTGCAAGACCAAAGTAATGGTCATTGTCTTAGTAAAAAGTATGCATTAAGGGAATGAAAGTTTGTGTCCCATATATTTCAAAAAGTATTTGACCAGGAATCATGTGACTTTATACTAGTGTTTTTCATTTGTGCACCTGGGATTTTATTTATTCTTACCTTCTACCCACGCCTTTCTCCATAAATATCTTTCATTTTCTTTTATCTTGTGTTTCTTGTTATGTTCTGTGGTATCCATAGTCTCTCCCCCACCTCCTCCACTCAGCCCGAGGTAGTATAAAGGTTTACTTAGTGGTAACATTATGACCATACAGTGACAGGAAGTAGGGGCACCGGTGTCCTATAGACACACATCTAATTTATATACACTTTACATACTTGGGCCTCTCATTTTCAATGTGTTGCATTTTGCCACACCAGTTTAAATAACCTAAGTTTTATATATTGGGCAGCATCTTTTGTATTTTGAACGGGCGGTATACTGATGAGATTTTTATTCAAACAGTTCAGGTTTTAGGAATGGTAAGGAAACATTTTATGAATGATTCACATTTGCAGTATCAGCGGGTTTCCTGACCAGTTAGACAATTCCTTTGATATTATACATAATTTCAAAAAAGATCAGAAAATTGGCACATTGGCATTTATAATTGTTCAAGTATTTTGTTCAGTTCTGCGCAATGAAGTTTTGGGAAACAAACATGCAGTTTGACTCAGTTCGTCGCTAGCTTCGTGTGTAACTTTAAAAAGACACAACAGTTGTAAAAACTTTAAAAAATCAACATTAAACAAATGGTTCGAAGTTTTCTATTAGGGAAACAATTAACTAGACTTATAATAGTGATTTTTCTACGATACTTACATTTTTGCCTATTACATTAAAATGATTCATTCAGAACTGTCTTACTGCCAACAGAATGATGTTATAAAGATCAATATCCATGTCAAAGAAAACCTAATGATCAAACAGTAGGACAGTCAAACGTTTGAAAATAGTCATATGCTCGCATTTTTCAGAAACTGTTATACTCTCCAATTATCAGTTATTGGTTTAAAAATTCAATAAAAACTTGCATTATAAAAGCCATCGTAACTAGTTTCATTTTTAGAATTTTTGACTTTCTGCACCTGTTATCGGGCACTTCCAAACACGTTTTAGAAATAAAATAAAATGACTTAATTATTAAATACATAATGTCTCAGTCAGGAGGTATAAAATACTTTGCGGATACAATAGTTAAATTCAGCTCTTTTATTCGTTACACTGTTCCCACTTGACTTTATACAACCGAAAGTTTTGTTTGCCCCACTTTCGTTACCCTTGAATACAAAAGCTTCAAGAAGGCTTTCAAACATAAAATGCTGTAGAAACGCAGCTCTTACAAATGTAATAGTTTTTACTTTTAAATGCATATTCAGGTAGAACGGGTGAACAATCAAAAAAAAAATCTCTAATGATCATAGAAACGTCGTAGAAACTGATTTTTATAGAATAAAGCATACATGTTTTCCCTTTTCGGCGTTTCCTATTGAAAAAATAAGACACCGAAGGTAAGGTTTAAATTGACCCGTTTTCACGTATTTTAATGATTACTTATACCGTCAGATAGTGACTTAGATCTATTGGATAAATGACTGTTTTCTGTTACGTAACTTGAATATTTATGCAACTGTATACTTAAAAATTCAGATTTCGTGAAAGCTTTGATTTTACGTTCTACTGTATTAACAGCGCAAACAAATTTGAATTTTATATTAATGTAGGTTAATTAGATTTTGGTCAAAAAGTGAAACACGTCGTAAAATGTTGCTCAAATATGACCGGCCACCTCTTATACGTTTGCTTGTTTTTAAACCCATTTATTTAGGTCAAAAATATATTAACTATTGGTTGTCATTATTAACTATTGGTTGTCATAAATTTTCTTGTTAGATCTATGAAAAATCAAATTTGAAAGATTCTTATGATTTTAACCTTTACTTCTTAGTGTATGATGGTTACAATATACATGTATAGACTGTTTGCGTTATATTCTATTAAATGACATATGCTTATTGTAAACTTGATAAATATTATGATATCAGTATGGTTGTTAGCTCACTTGAACTTTGGGTTCGGGATCAGCTTTTAGTATAGGTCTAGATGATCCGACGTGCAATGGCCATCGTCAACCTTGCGCCAATGTTTTTACTAAAAGTAAACAGAATTACATCGAAGTTGGTCTGAGAGGCCTGAGAGGTCGTGATATGAACCTCTCTCACGTTTGATTAAATGATTCCGCTTCATTTGACTACAGAACTAGGGTCCGTTATAGTCAGATATGGGAAACAATTTCAGAAACAATTGACGGACGTTAACCAAACTTTTCAATAAGCATCTTTGTATGGACTTTTCTCAAAACGTTCATATAGTTTAGTTGACCGCTCTTAAGGCCTGCTAGAACTTATTTAGAAAACAATCTCCTTTAGCTTCATGGGTGTTCAGTGTACTTGGAAGAAAGGTTAAGCGGTCACGACCAGATGAGCGCTCTAAGGCTTTCATATCCCTCTTATTTCGCTCAGATAATATGCATTCAAATATGGTCTCTGTGACAATGTACATATATATACATTGACTGCCTACGTTATACAGTCAAACTTGCTCAAGAGACCATGTCTGTTAAGGGACCACTTGTATTAAGAGAACTTTTGAGTTCCTTTTTGTGTTGTTAAAGAACAAATGATATTGTATTAAGAGACCACGACTTGCCATTTCCTTAACGTAATTTGACACTGTATTCTGTTTTAGAATTAATCTTTTAATTAACATGTATGCTTAGTTAATCTTGGCTGTCTCATTCAAACTATTGTTTTCTTTTTTCAATAAAACAATGATATCTTGAACAATTGTGTAATCTTTTAAACTATTTTGACCAGAGATAACATTGTGTCACTCAAGAAGGCTGAAGTCTTGAATCAAATATCAAAAGGAGTTGTCAACCGACAACACAGCTTGCCGCCTAAGGTGGAACGTTTATGAATGGGGGATGTATTTTTGAATGTGTAATGTTTGGTGGGCGGGATTGGTTGAGTAAGAAACAATACGGAATTGAAAACACCATAAAACAAAAGTAAAAATAGTATAAAAGTAAAACAGAAAAGGCTAACTAAAAGAACTAAAAGTTGTGTTATCAACTAAGCACGACCTTGACAACGACACTGACGCCGACGCTGTGAGTTGTGACACTCAGCACGGTAACCTAAAATTCAGTGCAAATAATTGAGTACTTTCCCTTTTTAGTATTAAATTGGGACGGTGATCAGAAAACGTTGTTCAGTGGGTTGAATCATTACCCCGCCCCCACCCCGCCAAAGGCGAAGGGGATATTAGAAATGCTGTCCGTGCGTGCGTGCGTGCGTGTGTCCGTCCGTCCGCAACGATCTTTGTCCGGAGCATAACTCCAAAAGTACTGGAGGGATTTTCTTCAAACTTCATACACTGATAGAACACATTGGGAGGAAGTGCAGTGTGCAAGAACAATAACTCTACCCTGCCTATTTTTTGAGTTATTCCCCTTTATCTTATTTTCTTAAAAAAATTGTCCGGAGCATAACTCCAAAAGTACTGGAGGGATTTTCTTCAAACTTCATACACTGATAGAACACATTAGGAGGAAGTGCAGTGTGCAAGAACAATAACTCTACCTTGCCTATTTTTTGAGTTATTCCCCTTTATCTTATTTTCTTAAAAAAATTGTCCGGAGCATAACTCCAAAAGTACTGGAGGGATTTTCTTCAAACTTCATACACTGATAGAACACATTAGGAGGAAGTGCAGTGTGCAAGAACTCTACCTTGCCTATTTTTTGAGTTATTCCCCTTCATCATATTTTCTTTAAAAAATTTGTCCGGAGCATATCTTCTTCATGCATGGAGGGATTTTGATATATCTTGGCACAAATGTTCACCACTACGAGGCGGAGTGTCATATGCAAGAACCAGGTCCCTAGGTCTAAGGTCAAGGTTACACTTAGAGGTAAAAGGATACAAGAATGAAAACCTTGTCCGGAGCATTTCTTCTTCATGCATAGAGGGATTTTGATATAACTTGGCACACATGTTCACCACCACGAGACAGAGTGTCATGCGCAAGATCCAGGTCCCTAGGTCTAGGTGAAGGTCACAGAGGTCAAAGGTCAGATACAAGAATGACTTTGTCCGAAGCATTTCTTCTTCATGCATGGAGGGATTTTTATGTAACTTGGCACAATTATACATCATCATGAGACGAAGTGTCATGCGCAGTTCCCTTCTTTAGAATTACTTCCCTTTGTTGTTACTTTAAAAAGCTTTTATTGTAATTTTTTCATTACTAGTAGTAGGGAAAAATCGAGACCACTTTTCTGTAGTACAACATGCATGCTACATCCAATTTTGAGGTGTATTTTGACCAATCTCTACCTGGTAAAGATTTTTTTGTGGACTTACAATTTTTTTTTTTAATTTTTTTAAGATTAACTTCCCTTAGTTGTTACTATAAATAACTTATATTGTAACTTTTTATAACTGACCGTAGGGAAAAAACAAGACCACTTTTCTGTGGTACAATATAGATGTTACTTTCCAATTTTAGGTGTAAGGTATCTCTACCTGGTAAGGAGTTTTTTTTGTGGACTTAGAAAAACGAAAGACTTACAATGATTACTAGACAACCACAAAATTAAAATTCCATTTGCAAATACAGGTGCTAGTGTAAAGAAATTGCTGTGACGGGCGCGGGCGTATATTGTGACATTCTGGCACTCTTGTTCCCTGTTAGCTTTCCATTCCTTCTTTTTACAGTAGCCATATAGAAAAACATCATAGCTATACTGTTCATGAAAATTAATAACATTTAGCAGTAAACCACCTACCACTGACTTATTCTTTCTTCCACATCTTTAAAACCCCTGATTCGGACCACAACTAGACGGTTCTTCAAAGCTTTCCCTGAAATTAATACTTTCAGACACTAACTTGCCAGGAACTTTAGCCTTCAGTTATAATATGCCCGGCGGGGTGATTAGCCATGTCTAACATGGCTCTTGTTATACATGAAAAGCGCATCCAACAATTTGACTCGATAGAAGATGTTCAAGACCCTCAAACATTTGATTATAACATGATCCCCGGTCGGAACTCATATTTACAAAGACAGTATGATTAAAGACAATACGTCTGAAACCTTTCTTCCTCCATTTCTAATGAATTAATTAGGAGGTGATGAACAACTCTGCACATTCCTAAAATTGGTAGATTGACTAACCAGCAACATGTTTCATGGTACTGTTATAAAGCTACCTAGGACAATCTGCCATTTGTATCAAGCTTGAATTGTAATATTTGCTTGAAGTCCCGTTCCCCGTCTATAGGTGCAATACAGGAAATTGTTGAAAAGCATTTCTTCCAGTGTTTTGATTTGTTACAAAATCTGTCAAACTTAAATGTTATCTGTTGCCGCCTATCTTTCTCACCCCTTAGGCTAGTATATTTCGAACATAGAAAGCTTGACAGCTGGAATCTTTTTGTGCCATGCACAATTTGTGAATTCAGTCTGCGCATCTTGTCAAACATGAAGTTATTGTAGTCGAGTGACATTTGGGTCAATTATATCAGTAAATTTCATACACTCGTGACTTATTTGCTTCTTAATATATAAATCATATTTAAAAAAAAAACGAAACATATCTATAGTGATACAGTTTATCAGTGACTAAATAAACTCTATATAGTTAAGCATATGAAGAATAATTTTAGACAGTGTTAAAGATATCTAAACCAAAACTTTTGTCCTTTCTTGTGTATCTGTTTGCTAGTAGTTCATGTCGAATTTGCCGATCATATTCTATCGTTCATTTTGTATGAAAACTTTAACCATCTCGTGTGGGAAGTGATGATCGGCACTGATGAAACGATGAAATACGCATATATGATACGAATACAAAAACATAAATGTTTCATCAATGTGTGAACGTCTCTGCTAAAGCAGTCACATTGCTTGAAGTAAAAGATATTGGAATTACACAAAAATAAACGTTTTTTTCCTCTTTCTGTACAAAAACCAAGTAATGTATAAATATTGGAAATAAAACTGCATCGCCATTTTATCATAACGTTAAAATTCAATCCGGCTGAATGTTCATAAGAATTACACGGCAAGTTTCTGCTCGCTGCCGTCTGCATATCGTACCGTCGGCGGGTCAGGATATAATGCTGAACCTGACGGATTGATCCCGACGGAACTGGTTCCTTGATAAGGAGGCGGAGCCACAGGTTGCCGTGTTGTTACGTGCGGTCCAGGCTGGGTGCCAGGCTGAGCAACCTGGAACGGTTGGAAAGGTTGTTGAGTTATGACAGTTGTAGTAACGACGCTCGTCGTGGGGGCTACGTTTATTCTGTCGTCATCGTCTACCTTGTTGTTATGGTAATACTCAACTGAAATATAAAACAAATTCTAGACGCCTTAAAATTGCACACTCCTGCATATCAAATTCAGTATAAACTTTCTTAATCTTTTACATCATGCATCAGATATCACTTCTCGGTCATATAAATTTCTTTTCTTTTATAAGTAGGAAAATAAGAGAATATGAGGATCGTATATGATTGCATGTGTACGACAGTATTTTCTAGCCTACCAAGTGAATATTAGAATAATTAATTTTTAAAAACTTTTGTTAAGTATAATAACTCTGCTGTGATATTGATTAAATGATTATGTTCTCCCTGTTGTATTGTTAGTGTTTGAAGTTGTCCTTTTTAATCCTCGTTATTTTCTTGGTTCTCTTTATTGGATGGTAATTTCATTTAAATCAGTGAAAAGATAAAGTAATTGAAAGACTTTTGAAACATTGATATTGCCTTAATATAATTATTGCAGTGTCAGTTTAAGTTAGTCAATTCTAAAGAATTGCCAACACTCTTTTATTTACAACATACTGTTGAAAAACGGCGTTAAACCCAAAACAAACAAAACAAAACAAACCTACCACTCATCATGATAAATAAGATTCCCCAATAGCAACTCCAGCACCATCCAATAAACATGGCAAGTGTAACAACCAGTTGGAGGAAGCCTATTCCACAGTTCGCCAAGCAGCTTATACCCTTAGATGATTGCTCCATGTCTTCCGTCCTTCCAAAACATAACATAAACAGTCCCGCAATAGCTGTGCCTACAATGTGCAAATGTATTAGATTAATTTAGCCTCCATCTATTAGCACCATGCTTTTATAAGGGAATGTTTTCGGGGAGACGTGGGGTTGAAAACAAGATGAATGTGATGGAGTAATTTGAGGCGGACGTTTAAAAAACACGACACCCCGTTACATGGTGCAGACAAGAAACAGGATTAAAATGGAATGTTTCAAACAGTTAATTGCATGATTATCCAGCACATAACTAATTTAGCCCGAGAGGAATAAAACGACGAAATACTCGTTATGTGATGTGAAAGTTTTCTTATTTTGAATTGTTTTTTTTTACAAAGTTCTATAACTTCGCTAGTTTCAGTTTTACATAAAGTGTCCAATATAATTTTCTGCATGACGTTGCTGAAACGTTAATGGGCTCGGCTGATTCGTTTTTACGCGATGTTGTCAGAGTAAGGATTCGCACCAGAGTATATAGAAGTACTAACCTATGTGAAACAAAAACTGTTTAAGGAAGTAGTCATAATAGAATTTTAATTTTAGGTGTTTTAGAACATTAAACTCCGCCAATTTTTAAATACAGTCCACCCATGTGCCGGACACTTTTGTGTATACACATTTGTTATCAGCGTGCCGATTAACATAGTGTAAAATTGTCGTGCTTAATGTGCATTACATGGACACAGCGAGGCCAATAATATGATACGTGAAACACACCTTACATTTCTGCTAGCGGTAACAATTACATGTTTTACATAATTACCAGGGGTTTCCAAAGCATGTTGTCAATGTCCCACAATAAGATCGTGTGCAAATTGATATATCTCTACTTAAACCCATTGCATGATTGCAAATAATTGAGCCTAATTATCAACTGTTTGAAATTATGGCATACAATTATATATGATAATATATAAGAAACAGCTTAAGTACATTGACTTGATTGGTTTTATATATAGTACAGTATGGAGTAGAAAAAATGTTAATAACTGAATAAGAAATCATCGCTTTCAACATATGCACGTACGAAAGTACCTAGACTCACAGAGCTCAATTTCTGCTTGAATAGCAACACATTACGAAAGTATTTCATACCTTTTGAGTCAAGTGTTCTAGCTTTGAACACTTAACCGATATTTAAAAGGCTAGGACTAGATAATACTTTTAGCATTGCATCAATGTCAAAAATTCTAAATAATTGTGTGTTTGTTTTTCTACAGTGTTTGAAGCTAATTCATTAGCTGCCCGTCTCCTGAGTAAGAAAGTGTGTCCCGCAACAAAGTTTCGATCTGGCCGAATAGACAATATAATTAGGCACTGATCGGGGCACATAGACAATATAAAGTACTAGTAACGTATATGCACTGACTGGGTCATATTGACAATATATGTAAATTTATATGCACTGATCGTGTTGCATTGACAGTATGTGGGAACGGATACGCATTGATCGGGTCACATAAACAATATATGTCAATGTATATGCACATATCGGGCCATAAAGATAATATATGCTAACGTTAAGCACTGATCTGGCCGCAAAGACAAAATGTACTAACATATATGCACTGATCTGGCCGCATAGACAATATAATTATGTTAATGTATATGCACTGATCTGGCCGCAAAAACAATAATTTATTTAAGAAATAATAAGTTTTCAAGTGTGGTTTATCGTAGATTAACCCGTGTTTTGAGTTCTTATGTGTAAGAATATCATGAAGGGCGTAGGCCTGAGTGATATATTGTTTCGCATAAGAACGAAAAACTAGGGTTATTCTACTATAAATCTCACTTGGGAACTTCTTATTTCGATTCTAATACGACATACTAGTATCAACAGTGTTAGAAAAAATGGTAACTTCCTTTTACGACCGTGCTACGCACCTGCATCGGATGACGTCATTACACGCGATTGGTTTATTGCAGAATAACCCGAGATAGATTTTGCTCTACATGTATGTAGGTTATTCGCTGGTCGTGTAAGAATATGTATTAACGTATATGCACTGATCTGGCCGCGTAGACAATTTCTGTCAATGTATATACACTGATCTGGCGGCGTAGACAATTTTTGTCAATGTATATGCACTGATCTGGCCGCATAGACAACATACGTTAATGTATATGCACTGATCTGGCCGCAAATAAATAATTTATTATGTATGAACGTAAATGCACTGATCTGGCCCCGCAGACAATATATGTCACTGTATATGCACCGATCCAGCCGCGTAGACAATATATGTTAATGTATATGCACTGATCTACCCGCATAGACAATATATGTTAATGTATATGCACTGATCTGGCCCGCAGACAATATATGTCAATGTATATGTACCGATCTAGCCGCGTAGACAATATATGTTAATGCATATGCACTGATCTAGCCGCATAGACAATATATTTTAATGTATATGCACTGATCTGGCCGCATAGAGGCCCCGCATAGACAATAAATGTTACTGTATATGCACTGATCTGGACGCATAGGCAGTATATGGTAATGTATATGTACTGATTTGGCCGAATATACAATATATGTTTATGTATATGCACTGATCTGGCCGCAAATAAATAATTTATTATGTATTAACGTATATGCACCGATCTGTCCGCGCAGACAATATATGTCAATGTATATGCACTGATCTAGCCGCGTAGACAATATATGTTAATGTATTGCACTGATCTGGCCGCGTAGATAATATATATTACTGTATATGGACTGATCTGACCGCATAGATAATATTATGTTAACGTATCTGCACTGATCTGGTCGCTTATACAATATGTATTAACGTATATGCACTGTTGTGACCGCAGTGTGACGTATATGCACTGTTGTGACGATGTGTATTAACGTGTATGCAGTGATCTGGCCGTATAGACAATATATGAAAATGTTTATGCACTGATCTGGCCGCATAGACAAAAAAATATGTATCAACGTATATGCACTGATCTGGCCGCGATAACATTCTGTGTTTATTTATATCTACATAGACAATTATATTCACGTAAATGTACTAATCTGGCCACGGAGAGAAAAATGTTAATGTTTATACATTCATCTGGTGACACGAGCAATATAATTATGGTAACGTATATGTACTGATCTGATAACATAGACAAACATGTTAACGTGTATGCACTAATCTGGCCACATAGATAATTCATATTAAAGTATATGTACAGTGCTCGTCACACAGACAACTTATGTTAACATATACATTTTGTATGCACTTATCTGGCCATATGGACAAAATATCTCACCGTATATGCACTGATTAGGCCTCATAGACATATGTTATAGCCGCATAAACAATTTATGTTAGCGTATATAAACTGATACGATAATACTTACCCAGACCGGGTATAAGAAAGTTGAGAACGCAGCATGTTATAGCCGCTGGCATTGGTAATGCTGGGACCCAAAATCTTTCCGTTTTTCCTTTGTAGTATCCTGATCCCATTCCGAACCCCCATCCTGACCCAAAGCCAGAGCCGTCGCCTCTACCGATTCTGAAGTTTTATAAACAGTTCTTTTGTTTTTGCTCGTACAAATGTCATTTGAACCATACTATACACAAATATCTATCTATCGTGTCCAAAATAAATGTCGCGTTTTCGGTTTAATACCCAATAGAAATACTTCTATTCCATTAAACATTTTTGTAACAAAAATGTAACACCACTTTTATGTACAATTGTTCATATATTGATAATATATTAGAACAGTTAGTCATCTGGCGTATGGTTTTTGCCATACAAAGTGACCTTGCCTGTGCCAATGGCTATGCAAAGTTACCTTGCCTGTGGCAATGAAATTGTAAAGCAACCTTGCCTGCGGCATTGTCCAAGCAAAGAGACCTTGCCTACGGCATTGGCCTTGCAAAGTGACCTTGCCTGCGGCATTGGCCTCGAAAAGTGGTATTGCATACAACATTGGTCTTGCAGAGTGACCTTGCCTGCGGCATTGACCTTGCAAAGCAACCTTGCCTGTGGCATTGTTCTTGCAAAGCAACATTGTCTGCGACATTGACCTTGCAAAGCAATCTTGCCAGCGGCATTTGTCTTGCAAAACAACATTGTCTGTGGCATTGTCATAGCAAAGTGATATTGCCTACGGCATTGACCTTGCAAAGCAACATTGCCTGTTGCATTGTCCTAATAATGTGACTTTGCCTGAAGCATTGACCTTGTAAAGCAACCTTGCTTTGGCATTTTCGTAGCAAAGCGATATTACAAACGACATTGACCTTGCAAAACAACATTGCCTGTGGCATTGTCGTAGCAATGTGACATTTCCTAAGCAATTGACCTTGCAGAGCAACCTTGCCTGCCACATTGTACTAGCAAAGTTACATTGCCTACGGCATTGACCTTGCAAAGTGATATTGTATGTGGCATTGTCCTAGCATCTATCTACATGACTCTAGCATGAGACACGTCTAATCATTTTTAGCTTTTGCATTAATTATTCTTTGAATCTCTTCAATTGTTTAAAAGTTATATTTATTACACTCTTTGGACGGCCGAAATAACTAACTAATACATGTGCGGGCGCCGGACAGTATGATAACAATAGATGTCTCGCTTTCTGGAGCAAGAAAATAAAATCGAGTAAAAATATCACCCATTTTACTTCCTGCCTATACACAATTACCATTATATTCACGCTCTATTACAATTACACATCTATTTCTTATCTTTAGCTCGACTATTGAAAGAATAGTTAGAGCTATTGGACTCACCCGTGCGTCGGCGTCCACGTCCCGATTTGGGTATGTTTTTGTATGTAAACTGGTATCTCACTGACCACTAATGGGAATGGATTGAAGCTTCACACACTTATTTACTGTGATAAATTGATCTGCACTACACAGGTTCCATAACTCTATTTTGCTATTTTTACAAAATTATACCCCTTTATCAACTTAACAATTTTGCGGTTTAAGTTTTTATGTAAGCTGGTATCTCAGTACCCACTTAAGGGAATGGAATGAAACTTCACACACTTGTTCACTATCATGATCTGACCTGCAGTGCACAGGTTTCATACCTCTTCTTTGTATTTTACAAAATAATGCCCCTTTTTTGACTTAGTAGTCTTTGGTAAAGTTTTTGCATGTAAGCTGGCATCTCAGTACCCACTATTAAGAATGGATTGAAACTTCACACACTTGTCCACTGTAATAGGCTGATATGCATTGTATATGTTCCATAACCCTGTTTTGCATTTTTACACAATTATGCCCCTTTTTTACTGTTATATTCATTCAATTGAATGGGGCTGTTGAATAGTCGAGAGTTGCTGTCCTCCGACAGCCCTTATTAAATTTTCTAATATAAAATAACTTGTACAAGGGCGTAGTTGTTTGTTATTCTAGCCGCTCATACTAGAAAGTATATAACATAGATTGGTAACAAGCTTAGTTCATTTGGTTTGTCTGTATTTATAATTTTCAGTTAGGTGACAATAAGATTTTTTCTAAAAAAGCGTTGAAAACAGATTCATGTTCATAAGCTGTACAACGTGAAAATGATCGACCGTTTAATAAAATAATACGCAACATGAACATTCAAAAATATTATTTTGAACTTTCGAGAATATTATTTTTATCGTATAAATCAATTAACGAAACAGTTCTTACCTTAAATAGTAATAAGTGATTTGATGCACTCTCTCCTTTAATACTCAATACAAGAATGTTTTACAATTTATTGCATTGTGCCAAATATCGTTTCTGGCATTCTTTATTACAGTTTGTCCGATCATAAAAATCATTGATCATTCAAAACTTCAGTGTTTTCTTAATATAATTACAATATTATGTACACTCTAAGGAAATTATAATAATTGTAGAATTATCAACAAAAGCATTCAAAACTTTTAACATGATCCTAATTGCCTAACGACTCTTGGGCAGTAATTTGTAACAATCAACGTAAAAAAAGAATGTTAATTATGTGATCTACTTGAATCCATATATTAAATAACCTAATAATATAAAGCGGGTATAACACAAAAAAAAAATATAAATAGACATTTGAAGCAATTAACCTGGTTAACTTAAACGTTATTTCATGAGGCTTTTTGTGGGGGTGATGGTATGGAAAAGTCAATCTCTGTCAGTCTCTACCGGGGATGACATTTAGAACTATTGCCCAAGGATTATGTTTTCTTTTTCATGGAATGTTGGTGTACTTGTTTTCAGTGGCTTCTTCTGATCTTGCCGTAAATGTTATGGGCGTTTTCATTCTGAAGTCTGAATTCTGCCCTTTAAATACACACGTCTGGAACGAAACCAAACGTTAAGAAATGACAATATTGCCTGCATTACAGTTGATAAAAATAAACAGAATGTTTAAATATTCCAGATTGTGCAATATAGCCTTATGAAACCACTATATCAATACTTAGAAAATCAATACACATGTATGTTCAACAATTTTGTTATTTCAAAAAGAGGACCAACAAACGTCAATATAGTAAACAAACGATGTTAGCGTATGGAGACAGAGCTATCTCCTTGGTGACACGACTATCTCCTTTACAACAAAAAGTAAATATTTATCAGCCATTTCGATTTTCGGTGCAAATTTTAATTCCAAATTAATTGTATTCGTTAGGGCTACCTCATGCCTAGTCGGTTTGCTTTTTGATACCAGTTAAAAGACAGTTATGTGACAACGAATATGCTTTCATGACAAAATGGCCAGATTCACCGTTAGATCAGCTATTTATATTAATTGGTAAATATCGACCACAAATCAGAAATACATTTATCAATTTTAAGTGGCCCGTAAAGTTAAATCAATCCTACATTGCCTACCATTCCACGATTTTTGATATTGGATACAATGCTTATAAAAATGTCAAAAATATGATGACACTCACTATTGTTTACGGTGTTTTCTCGCGTCATGTACTAGCTCGGAAGTTGCGACAGAACGATTTACCGTACACCTCTGAAAGAGGTAGCTCTGTTGTTTACAAGGCGTGCAGATAGACAGACTATTTGCTACAATTTCAACTTGTCTTAAAAAGCCACCTGTTTGAAGCAGCCGGTTCGTAATATTCACTTCTCTGTCTGCTCACTACATGCTTGACTGTAGTATACATAGGCACAATGCAGTAACAATACAGTTCTAAAATTTATGTTAACCTCCATTTGAAGATTTTGGCTGCAACAGAATTCAAAATCTTCAGGCAGTTGTTACAATAACACTTTGCTTACGACTTTTGAGAAATACATCAGTATCATCTAATAACGGGAATTATTTGGAAATGATAAAAAATTGTAGCTTTATATATATTTTCACCGGAAAGGGAGGTAATCATCATATATAAAACAATAAAACATATATTTTCTGCACATGGTCTACGTAACAGACTTTTGTTTGTTTGATTTGGGTTTAACGCCGTCTTTCAACATTATTTCAGTTGTGTAATGCGGGCGGTTAATGTAACCATTGTTCCTGGATTCTGTACCAGTATAAACCTGTTCTCCGCATGTAACTGCCAACTTCCCTACATGAATCAGAGGTGGAGGACAAATGATTACAGACACAATGTCTTTTATCAAATCATGACGGAGGACATACGGCCCGCTCGAGGATCGAACTCATGACTCTACCTATTGAGCTAAGCGGGCGTGTATACATAACAGATTTTATGTTGCAAAACGAAGCATAACACCATACAGCTTGAATATGGGCAAGTCCAACCTGAAGCAAAATTGGAGAATTTACTAAAACGTATGCACAATTACATTAATCTGTCTCCGTGAATTACCATTAAAATGCTTCAAAACATAGAGCTTTATTAAAAGCAGGTGATTTTGAGCAGTTGATATTTGGGCTAAACGAGTCTTCCGTTTTGATAAATGGTCAATACTCTGCGGGTTTTATGTACTTGCATCGAAATATCATGCGAAATGTAAGAAAATGGATGTTGGTAGCGACAGACCGTCTCCTTACGAAAGCTTGCCTATAACTTGTCTTGTATTGTTCAAAGCATTTTGTGCTTATAGTAACAGTTAAGTATCGTTGCGTTGTCTGTTTTACTTCTCCGACTTTAATTTATGACATTTATATTTCTTTCTATATGCTATGTTTTTTTTTTAATAATAACAATCTATAATCACATTACTTATAAAGTCAAAGCCTTATCCCGAGTAACCTGAGTTTGCTATTTACCTACAGAAATTTGAAGCTACATACTATATGTAGTTATAAAATAAGGTTTAATGTAGCCAATTTTTATTCTACTTGCTTACAGTTCTTGCTTTGTTAGGGAAGGAGCGCCTGTCTCTACTTATTTTTCTGTCCTACTAATAAACTAATTAAATGTAATGTGGATTCATTAATGGACCTCAAATAATTAATAGTATTAAAAGTGGAATTGCCTTTTTTAAAAACTGTTTCTGCTTAAAGACAAAACACTGCTTTTGTTGAAATATGCTGCACAAGTGCAACATGCATATTTTATTTGCAGTATCACTAGTCCCACATACATATTATGCTACATGTATTAGCAAAACAAGTTGTTGTCATAGCTAATGATATTTGCTGTTGTTGCAGTTTTTAAGGGAGCGGGGGAGAGCTGTTATTGTTTTTCTTTTCTTTTTTGCTTAAAAAATATAGAACTGGTTTACGCAATAGTTAACTAGAAGTATAGAAGTTTAGACCTTCTTGGCCGTGTTGTTAAGATCGCTGACTTCAAACCACTGGCCCCTGGAAACCCTGCTCTGCATGTAGAATTCTGTTTAGTTAGCTTGTGAAAATTCTGTGAATCTGCCCGTATGCTTCGCAAAATGTTCAAACAGGTACGTACCATCAAATGCTTGAGAGTGTCCATATGACCAATTTAAAACTATGAAATCATCAAGTACTTTTCTAAGATTGAATTCATTATTTTTTAATGAGATGTTTCCACTTTGGCAGTACTTTTAAAGAGGAAATTACAATCCCTTGTTTACACAGAACTTAAAAATATTCAACTGTTTAAAACTAATGGGAAATTTATGAAACTCGGACATGTATGTAAAATGTCATTAAATATAAGGTTTGAACGAATGGTAAAAAATTTAGTTTTGAATTTAGGTTAATGTGCTATTTTGATTTCGTAAATAATATATTACCACATATTGTATTGCCGAACATTTGCTATGCGATTGTCACTTTTTCAGTTTTATTTATATGCTCAACTCTGTCCTCTTTCACATGTTTTAAAATGTCGAGCAACATCATTTAAGGTACTTGCAATGACAATCAGCAAGTAGGCGGTTTCGGCATTCTCCATTTTCTACATGTTTAAGTACATATATGTCCGTAAAATGGCGAATTGCATAGCGAGAGTACGTAGTCATATGGAAATTACCGGGTGTCAATAAAAATATCTCTTCCAAGGCTTCTAAATTAACAACATTTTTTTTAATTTATGAAGCAGATAACAATGCATACAAAATATTAAAAATCATAAATACTTTAATTTGACAGTTCATGATTACTATATGATTTCTGATGTCATTTAATGAAACACTTTTTGGACGAGCTACCGGTCAATTGTCAAAACTATTGCCCCTCGATCCGACTCGTGAAATTACTACGCTGACGAATTACGTCTTTGTATTATTTTTGTAAATTAAAAGAGGGTTCTGCTACTTATTATTTCTAAAATAATGTCGAAAATTCGCTATCAACACTTTATTTTCATTTGTTTTAGTTACAGTTACTAACAAATGAAAGAACATTCTAAATTTCAAAACTTTTGAAATAAGTTTGCAAACTTGTCCATTTTTATTTCTCTTCAAATCGCATTATTCAAAGCATCATTTGTCTTTAAATATTCTCTGTTTACACATAAAGACTACGTACAACACCAGTTCAGCCAATCCTGGTAGAGGAAATGTCATATGGAGTTCAAGCTGAGTGACACTTGGAGGCTAGATACTATGTTTTATTATGCTCTGACATTCTTCTAAGTAAACGTGTGTGGCTATTTTGTTAAATGCTTGGAGTATCACTACAACACAGAAAATTGTGTATCTACTGAAGTGGACTCAATTGTAGCGTTAAAAATATCAGTTATTGTAATAACAATGAACTAGACGTTTAACGGTGTTTTACGACGCTACGGAACTTATTTTATTTATAAGGAAAAATTGCTAATATGAAGCGTCACTTGCGTACTGTTCATGTAATGTAAGACTGAATTGTTGGAGTAAAATAGAGCGTATGACGTTGCGTATATAATTCTGTTTTACACACCTGCTTTCCCTGCAGGAATTCTTTTCTTGAACCGAATAACACTTTGTAAACCATATTACATCATTCGTACGTTGGATAATGCATTTGACGTGAGTGAGTGATATGAACCAACGACACAATGCAAGAATTGCAACGAACCAGATTACCATTCACAAGTTTTAGTACTTAGACAAACGCTGCTCAAAGGTAACCGTGTTGATTACTTTTTGTTTCAGATTCTGGCAAAAAGCTCCATGGGCTTTTCCACTTCGAAATGAATAAAATTCGTCCATGGCTTTTATAGTAGTCGCAACTTGACCGCGATGGTTGACCTTAGGCTGATTATTCATATAGATTATTTCATTGTAGCAAATAAGGGGTGCTTAGGGAAGCCGTGTATTGTTCAGATTATGGAATTAGTTTGTATACAGTGCAGTATCAAAGTATATATACTTAGATTTGATCAGTTAAAACTTTCCAATACACTAATTTATATTTACACAAATTTATATTTCCATTTTCTCGTGCAGCTCATGTTTTATACACAACTGCAGTAAATCTATATCACGATAAAGCTACGTCAATTTTGAATTTATGAATGCAAAAAGATGAAGCGTCACTCCTTTTCAATAATAGGTTGTGCCTCATTATATATTATAATACAAAGGTCAACCATCGGCGTCTACTATAATATAGCGTACCGCTGACTTGTTTTTTACGTTTATCTATATTCCCGATGAATACCTGAAAAGGAATGCTTCGACGACAAAGTACTTAGCGTTCCTAAGACAACCCATTTACTTATGGAGTAGTTTAAATTACTTTGAACTATTACTATACGGACTTTACCTCAGGTAAGAAATCGGTTGCTATTCAAATAGGTTTCAACAAATCTTTTTTACTACAATCAAAGTAAAATCAAGTGATTGATACACGAACAATATTGACAAAAAAAGTGTGTTACAGTCTTAGCAATTTCTGATTCTAAATGAAGAATGATTGTGACACTGCTCAAAATATTTGTTATCTTCATATGTACTTTAGCCACTGGGTTTCAATTTATAGCCATATGGATGGTGTATAAATGCAAGCGCATACCATTAAAAATAAAATGCACGAACATAAGCTTCCTCGCAAGCGTCGCACTGTTATGTCTGTCAATTGTTTTGAGCCAGAGTACAGTCCGCATCTTTGCAAGGGATTACCTACTCTTACATTTCATACGAATAACCGTAGTAAGAATATGCCATACCGTGTCATGGGCAACTTTGGCTCACATTGCAGCGGATCGAATGGTGTCTGTAATAGCACCCTTTCGTTACAATAATCTTTTAACTAATGGAATTGTCAAACTCTTGACATTTCTTGATTGGATAATACCAGTAGCTGTTGCGGCTTTGGCGTGGACTTTCACAGCACTATTTTCTTTAGAGCAAATATGTGGTTATAACACGCATTATTATACGTGTTCGCAGATATTACGATACGCAAGCTTGGCTCTTTATTTAGTATATGGAATCATGTTCCTGTCATCGCACCTTGTCATAATAGTACACCATCAGAAGAAGAAATGAAAGAGCCACTTTAAACACAAGAAGTATGAAACGGATGTCCAAATTTACAGAACTCTTACTGAAGCTTTCATTTTTAAATTTCGTACTTCAGTTGCCTTTCGTAATCCATGAGATTCTCGTGGCCATATTCGAAGAATTGTTGGACAGTAGATGGCGTAACGCTTTTCAAATATTCATGCTGCTCTGTTATATTGCAAGCTCTGTAATAACGTCACAATTTTGCATTTGGAAGATAAAAGAGTGCCGTTACAACTTCATCAAGACATTTTTGTCATGGAATGAGAGCTACAGGCAGACAGCTGAACAAATGAGATCAAATATATTCCAAATTAGAATTGCGGAAAATAGACTATAAACCGAACTCCGGCAGCCCAGAAAACAGTAAACATTATTGTCAAACGGGCCAGTTGATCCTTCAATCAGAAAAAAGATTCTTATCAAATCACATGTACTACATTAAATAAAGGTTGCAACAGCAAGGAAAATTGTATTCCAAATGGATTGAACAAATTAAAGATTTACTGTATTCAAATAGGTTTGGAAACATTTGGGAACAACAATAAACCCTGAACAGAAAATGGTTTTCACTAGCTTTTAAACAAAAGATCAATGACCAGTACTTACAAATTTGAAATGACATTACACAAAATTCTTCTAGTAGCATTAACTACCGAATGTTTAAAACTGAACTGAAAATGAACCCATTTCTCAAAACTTCGCCAAACAAACTAAGTAGAATTCTTATTGCCTTCAGAACAAAAATTCAAATTTAGATTACCAGTTGAAGTAGGGAGATGACTGAAAGACTTTATTCTTTATGTAACAGAAATGAAGTAGGAGATGAATATCATTATATATTACAGTGTAGTTATTTTCATGAAGAAAGACAGAAAAAGATTAAAAAGTATTACTTTAGTCATCCAAATGTACTTAAGTCCAAGGCACTATTTAACACTGAAAATAAGAATGAATTGTTAAAATTGTGTAATTTTATAGACCTTATCATAAAAACTGTCAGGCAAGTTAGCCAGATTTAATAATCGGAGTTCTCTTTGCATCAGTAATACTGATGGACAAAGATATCTGTAATATTTTTGTGTAACTGTTCTATTTCTTTTCTTTTATTTAAATAAATAATTTCAATAACCAGAAAGTCAGTTATCTAAATCTTGCAAGAATTATGTATAATGCTAAATGGACAAAGATATCTTTAATGTTTTTGTGTAACTGTTCTATTTCTTTTCTTTTTTAAATAAATAATTTTAATAACCTGAAAGTCAGTCATCTAAATTTTGAAAGAATTATGTATAGTGCTATATACTGTTTTGACTGAAAGTTATGACAGATGAAGTAATACTTAAATTTAAAGTACAATTATAAAATGTTTGTTTAAAATGTGTATATATATGTTTAAATGATGGAACAAAACTACTTATGTTTAGAAATAAGTATGTATAGGTTTTGTACAATATATTATTGTCTACAATTCAGCATATACATTTTAATTAGTCATAGCTAAAGAGATAGTCATACAAATGTACAGATGGAGAAAGGAAACTTAAAATGTGTATGTATATGTTTATACAATTATATATATGTTAACAAAACAGAATGTACAGATTTTGTATAATTTAAATATTTACAAGTTAGTATGTACAATATAATTTAATTTAGTCAAAGCTTAATAGATAGTCATTTTGATGGAGAAAGAAACTTTATTTAATGTTTTTTGTGTAACTTATCTATTATTTGAAATAAGAAATTTTAAAAATCTAAAAGTCAGTCATCCAAAGTTTTTAGTATGTATGAATAACCTATAATGCTTTAAAAAAGTTTTTAAAAAACAAAATGACAAAAAATATTGTTTTAATACATCTAAATTTGGTAAGAATTACCTATAATGCTATATATACTATTCTGACTGAAAGATATGACAGAGAAACTAATACTTGGTTTTTAAACTGTGTACAATTATAATATGGTTATTTAAAACATTATATGCATGTTAACACAACAATAGAGACATGTTTTGTACAATATAAATGTTTTGGTATGCATAGTTTAATTAGTCACAGCTTAAATAGCCATATACCCCTAATAATTAAAAGATCCAGAAATCACAACATAAAATATAAATAATATATAAATTAACCTTATTATTAT
Organism: Mercenaria mercenaria; assembly: GCF_021730395.1. Classification (NCBI taxonomy): domain Eukaryota; kingdom Metazoa; phylum Mollusca; class Bivalvia; order Venerida; family Veneridae; genus Mercenaria; species Mercenaria mercenaria. The sequence continues at coordinate 32,516,795 of NC_069373.1, read as the reverse complement.
TATCATTATTGAGATACTTTTGATTCTTATCTGGAACTAAGTACAATAATTTAAATATTTTTAATATAATATGGACACAGCAACATTACATACAATTACAAGAGACTGGCTTAGTATTTTAAGTATGTCTGTGCTCATGTTCCTTTTATTTTCCTTTCGCAAAAGGAACACTATTACAAACATCAATACATCTATATTTTTATACATTATGAGATTGATCCAACTACTGTCATGACTGTTGAATAATTATTTTATATTATCAAGAAGTATGTTTTTCAACAATTGTTAAATGCAGTATGCGTAACCCAGTCATGTCTAATGCCAATGCCTTCTCTTTATAAATATGTATAAATTTATTCATACACTGCTTTAATGTAAATAAGATAGCAACTTTGTACCATTTTGCATATAGATCTATATGCCGGTTAATGTTTTGTGTTTAATTTTTCTAGAATGGTATAACCTTTTAAGCATATTACATAGCTTGGCTTTTTTTCTAAGACATATAATGCTAAACTCTACTATGTCCTACTAAATGGTTATGACTAATAACCATACTGTATAATTATAGATATTTGGTGTGTTTTTTTTCTTTTCTCATATTCATGAACAATTTGTTAAAATAGTATACTGTATGTACTACATCGAAGTTATTTCAAAAAGGTACCTAACCAAAATGAAATATTTATTTGTCTAAAAATACTTGTTACAATAATGACATGTTAATTTACACATTTATTTTTAAGTTACCATGAATGGTTTGTTAACACCAGTAATGTCTACACCTATGTCATATTTGTATATTTGGTAGAACAGGACAACGGTTATTTACAAACCTGAAGGTAGTCATTGTGTCATAATCATTGACCGTGTTGTTTTTGAGAAAAGCATGCTTAATTTACTTTTAGAGTCCCTCACACGTGATCTACCAGTAAAACAGTGTTCCGTGATTAATTTTTAAGGGGTCAAATTCAGTGTCACAAAATGGTTTTAATGTGGATAGAGATATCAATAAATAGAATTCACAGCAGTTGTGTCATTTTATGAAATTTAAATTTAAAATCTTTGAAAAAGACAGCATTCTCAATTTCTCAATTTGAATTTTATCGTCAGCATGCGATTTAAGATATTGGTCCATATTTCAGTGAAAAAAGTTCGAACGTCATCAAATCGTAGAACGAAGCATTGTTTTACATGAAAATTTAACAGCATATAAAACATTTATATTATTCTACAAAACCATTGTCAATTTACTCATTTATGTATTGAATTTCGGAAAGGGACTGCATGAAGTGGCCACATTTCTGGACAGTTCAGCGCCTTTAAAAACTCACCATGTTAAAAAAGCTGTTACATGTTTTCGTTTTGATGCATTTGCAACATCGTGCGAGTGTTTAAACTTTACATTACTTGGTAAAACATTGTTTTTGACAATTGTTTACATTTCTTTACAAATGGAATTTTTATTTAAAGGGGGACAACTCACTTAGAATATTTTATATCATTTTTTTATAAAACGTTTGTTCTTATCACATTTTGGGATACAAGAATGTCAGTATTTTAGGGTAAGAAGAAAATATTTTCTTAATCGGAATATTATACACGACCAAATGTAAACAAGATCAACAGTTTAATGAATATTGCAAAAATAAATGTGCCTGAATACAATAAGCTATGCCTCTTTGTAAAGGAAATAATTGTTAAAATTATGTACATGTCACAGTGTGAATATTAATACTACATTTTATATGCTACTTATAAGTTAGACTTAAGTAAAATGTTGTTCTCTCCCGACAGTCATATATCAACTTTACAGAATTTTATTAATCATGTTTTATCATTAACTATTGTATACGGCACGGTTATTAGTTTCTATGCCTTTTTTGTTGCCTCACTTGTTTGAGTAATATTATGTTATACCTCATGTTGTCATGTATTGTGACCTGAGAGAAATAAATAAAATTGAAATTGATATTCTTTATTACAGTTTATTTGATCATGAAAATGCCATTGATCATTCAAAACATCAATGCTTTCTAAATATAACAACATAATTATTCTGTAGGTTATACTCAGTGATATTATACCTGGTCCCTTTGTATCATGCAGTCCATTCAATGTACCTTTATGAAAAAGTTCTTCTGAAGTCAGTTTTTGGGGCGGGCTGGGGTTGCGCTTTTCATTACGTCTCATGATCAGCTATCATTTCTATGCTCCAATGGATCGTCTTGTAGAATTATATACATGTGTTCCGTTTGCTATTTGTGCGTGTACAAGGTAATCAAATGACAAATATAACTTTTATTTACATTGTCCTTTAATTTTGGAGTGAGTTTTTGTGTACAATAAACCAATTTAAACTCCCCAGTGGTGTTTTTGTCAACGAACGTTTAAAGATGGCGCCCCACTGTGTTTCTATATATATTCGTCCCCGTCTATAAATTTTACTTCTGTCTATATATTTAACTAAGCAATTATCTACACTATCATAAAATGTGCATGCCTATTTTTGTTTGATGTCTACATATTTTCTAGGACACGTGTTTGGCCCGTACAAGTCTAAACGTTTATTTGATATAAACCTAGTGTGTATATATATAAACACATACATAAATAATACATCATACGAAGTCATGCAAAATAACAACAATGTGTAGATAGATATTCCTATATATAAGAAACTAATAAATAATAATAAAGAAAGGCGTGTATTCCCATGCAACCAATGTTGATGCTTTTGCTGAACTACTCAACTTTCACTGGCCTATGAAAGATAGAGAAAAATATCTGAAACAGTAGAAATATGTAATATATTTCATAGAAAAAAAACTGTGAAGAAGATTATGTGAAAGAAAGTATCTAATATAGTCGACTGGAAGTAAGAAAAACTACGATAAAAAAGTCCATAGGACTCTACAAAAGAGAACGGATATCATTTAAAAGAAAACAATATTTGATAAGAATATAAAAATACTGCGCGTATGGAGATAACACTAACTAAACAGAAAGTGTACACAGCCAAATAATGGATCACACATCGCATATGCAACAAGCTTCTGGGTAAGCTATCCTTGTTCAAAATATGGATTTTTATGACCTGCTTATCCGTAAAAAAATGTTGAACATACCTTTCACATCCTCGGACGTTTTAAACTTGTACTGGCAGGTATTCACCGTTCCAATGCAAAGAGTCGCTTTTACCATCAAGATAAATCCAACATTTGATAACAATATATAAGGGAGAACAAAAATAATTCCTTTGCCTGTTCTTTTTTTAAAAATAACCAGAAATACTAAGATGTTGTCGGAATTCTAGACATGGCCAGGAGCAAAATAACTGTGTGTAGATGAAGATATCCCAGTTGCCCGTTTCGAAAAATTGTCACCTATTACCTTTGAGTACTTTCGCATGCATACAAATTAGTTAAACATGGCGTTCAAATACGTTCTGATGACAGAAGTGTACAAGACACACTCTATGCAAAACATAATATCACGGACAAACGTTTGGGAGGAGAATGGAAACATGCTTTACGACGCCGATGAAGACCTTTAATATCGGTCTTAGATATGTATATTTAAGAACTGATATAAACCATATTGGGACTTCTTGCAAATCCACGAATTGCGCTAGTGATTCTAGGATGATTATTATTTGCAAAAAGTCTCAATGTGGTTTATACCCGTATAAACGCACAGAAATAGCATTACATTCTTACGATTGCTTGATGCCAAAGATAAGTGGTTTGCTTTCCGTGAATGTAATAATTGAGAAACAAAATTAAATGTCAGGATATCAATCTTTTAAACAGCTAAATAGGACAGGAAAGCCCACCTCCAATTTCAAACACATGTATTCAATTAGGGCGGAAAAAATAAAATGAAACCTAGTGCAATAGCATGTATTTCTTGGTGTAGGCTCCCGTAATGATACAATGACAAGTGTTGTTATTAGAACACAATGGCATTCTGATATGTTCGGCCAAGGCGATGAGAGTCACTTCGAAGAATTGTGTGCATTTCCAGAAAGAGAGGGAAGCTATCATACACCCATTCCTGACATCGACGCGTCCACTATTGATGGATAAATACACGTAAATATAATAAAGCTGTTGAAATGGGGAGCTGGTGTCAGTTTAGCACTAAGACGCTTAACTGCATACTGCATTAAAGATCTCGTAAAGTACTTTTCAGTTGTACATGTCTAATGATTTTCAAGTATATTGTTTATATAACTTGTTTGAATATGCAGAAATGCATGTTTGGGTTCAATACGGGTGTCAAGGCAGTCTTTGACAATCTTCTTTAAAACGCATTCTGTCAAGCTGGTATAAATGGCACCATATGCTGATTGATTTTTTTTTCTGTGGGATAACGCAAGCACTAATCTCAAAGTTTCGACATTATTTATTTTCACCACAGTTTTTAGCTAAATATAACAGACAGAGTATTTTATTTCATTTTGACAATAACCTAAGTCTATCTCTAGCTGTCTCTCTTCTACCCCTTTTACGCTATAACTCCTTCATTTCTACATAAAAAGAAAAACAAATAAAAAAGATCAGAAGTTAGTTAATTTTCAGAGTGAAACAACTAATGTCTGAAATCTTTTTGAAGCAGAATCTAAAACAATCTAATATCTAAATAAGTACTAATAATGCAAAAAATAGATCAAAACATGAAAAATAAACCTATAGTAGTATTAATATAATAGTATTAAAATATCGCTCAGGATCTTATCAGATTTCTAAGATATCTTGAGTGTAATTAAGATTTTGGCACGGTCTGACACATCTGCCAGTAATTACAGTAATTTCATAATTTGGATATAATAGTAATTTTTCACAAATATTGAAACAGTCATTTAAAAAACTGGTAGTATCTCTAATTGTATGTCACCTAGAAGTTGCACTTTGTAATAAAAGGCAATCCCCTTCAGCGGATGACATCAAATCTTCACTAGAAATCAAGAAATAAACAACAAATCAGACAGGTGCATGTTCAAAGGTAAGTAATTATTGCTTTCCGTTCATTTAGCGGTAGTAACACAATTTTCTTCCTTTAAGTATTTCAATATACATCTAAAAGTGTATATAGTTTGAATGAAAAACTGCGGTATAGAATTTTACACATGTACATGAATAATCATAACACAAGTACGTTCCATTTTTACGAGTCGACGTTCGATTGGTCTCACAGTGTCATATGATACACGATTTTATCACTGCGTCAAAATGTTCTCTCGCGAGCCGTCTGTCCGAACACAATTTTGGAGTTTTTATAGTTGATGTATGCTTTATGGATGCCACCTCACCGAGTTCTTTTGGTAACATTAAATCTGAAACAAGAACGAATATTATAAATACAAGCAAAACATTTTCTTTTTGTTTATAGTGAATGGTGGCAACGCATAATGACAATTTAATGAAGTGATTATACTGACAATTTTGTTGCCTTTCAGTTTCCTGTTTACGAAGAAAAATCATGGCTGTTACGAGGAAGAGACACATTTAAAGACTTCCAGTATGAAGCTTCCGCCAATGAGTACAAATTCAAATTTACTGTGGAGCAGCGTACACATCTGGATTCACCCCACTCATTTCTACAACTATTTGCAAAAGCAATCGACAATCTTGCACGACAAACTAGTGGCGACACTGTTCTTAAACAGGTCAACGAGGAGTTTTGTAAAATGTGCTATGCGTCGCCAGGAATGTTGTTCGGTCCAAGACCTTCTCTTGGTGATGTCATCGAATCGCCTGGAACGATTAATTGGAGGCGTCTTGATCCTGGAGACGGTTGTCGGCGCCCTCTACTAAGATACTTCGCAAACACTTCCAGTATGAAGATCCCAGCCTCGGGACTGGTTCGACCTTCCGCCAGGTGGATTGTTTGGGCCTGAAAATGTCAGGGTTTTTTTTTTAAATCATTTTCTTTTTTGTGTAATATTTTTCAAAGAAAAAACGTTTTAATGATTCTTTAAAATTAAATATTTATTTTTAATTTTCGTTTTATTGATCAAATCATTAAAACATTACAAACAAACTTTGTTATTAAGCTGTTTCTTGAGAGAAATTGTCTAAAAATAATAAACATACATATGTACTTAATAATGAAAGTTCAATAATTCAAAGTCCCAAAACCTTATTTTCTTTCATAAATATAAACTACTTTCAACACTTCTAAACTCATAAGTTTTGATATTCTTAAGCTTATTTCTCCTTTTTAGGTGACCATTGCTTATCTGCACAGAAAAAAAATGGCGGCGTCCTCGGTGAATTGCATGAATTTGTTTTTAGTACAATCTTCTGACCTCGTGCAATAGTTTTGACAGTTGACTAGCAAGCCATTCAGTGCGTGCTTCATTACATGACATCAGAAATTATTTTCACATTTTTGTAGCATTTTACTTATAAGCCTAGTAAACATGCGTTAGATATTGACTGGTCATAGAGCTCAAACTATGAACCGGCTATTTATTCATTCATTATTTGAGCCGTGCCATGAGAAAACCAACATAGTGGGTTTGCGACCAGCATGGATCCAGACCAGCCTGCGCATCCGCGCAGTCTGGTCAGGATCCATGTTGTTCGCTAACAGTTTCTCAAATTCCAAAAGGCTTTGAAAGCGAACAGCATGGATCCTGACCAGACTGCGCGGATGCGCAGGCTGGTCTGGATCCATGCTGGTCGCCAACCCACTATGTTGGTTTTCTCGTGGCACGGCTCATTTTCTTTATTTTGTTGTGTTTAACGTCGCACTGACACAATTATAGGTCATATGGCGACTTTCCAGCTTATATGGTTGAAGGAAGACTTCAGGTGCCCCTCCGTACATCATCTAATTACGAGCGGGCACTTGAGTAGAACCACCACCCTTCCGTAAGCCAACAGGATAGAAGAATTCAACGCCTCGGATGAGGCTCGAACCAACATAGGTGAGGGGCAAGTGATATCAAGTCAGCTTACCTTAATCACTCGGCCATGGATGCCACTGGCTATTTATTTAAGGAGTCAATAAAATTACAATTATTTTTTAAGCATTAAGATATTGGGGAAGCCATTCGTTTACCAGAAATAGGATAATAAAATCATGATTTAATTCCATCATAAACGAACTAAAACAAATAAATAATACGTATAATGTACGTTTACATAAATATATTTACTGATTAACACGACCTCATTTGCGTGTCAAAACGTATTTTACATACTGACAAATATTATTTAAACATGTCCAAGTTCACGCGTTGCTTCCATATTAAGGTAAGTCAGTTGTTGTGATATCCGAGTGGCTACTCAACTTTTAATTGTTGTTTCCCGGTATCTGTGCCGATAAACATGGATCAAACTTGTTATTATAGTCAAGAAATATTATATATATTATTGTTGGAACATGAAGCATAAAATATGATGAATACTTCTAAAAGATGAACATACACTGGGTTCTAGCTGCAGTAGGATTTTTGAATATTGGATATGTTATATGTGGTACATTTATTTTCTTATGTGTGGTACATTTTCTTTTGTTGATATATTTCAACTGCTTTGCCTTACACATTATCAATACTGAACGTAGTTTTGTTGTTATCAATGTTCATGCTGTATTTCCATTTCATCTTTTCTCTTTTGGTACTGTTTTAACCATCAACTTCCTAAATTTCTATAATGAACTTGTCCATCTTTCACTTTGGACAGTTCCATTAACTGTTAAAAGGGGTGCTTACAAACAGAAAGACAAAATTAATCATGTTTACCATGATGAGGGTTAAGTAGGAGTTTTTGAATTGCTCTTTATAATAAATGCCGTCAAAATACGGTCAGTTTAAGTTACTGAAAAAAGAACAACAATAACAAAAAAAACATGGCTTTACATGTTCTTTTAATCCACCATAGCAGATACCAGTATAACACTGGACTCGGACACAGAGTGTGGAGGGACATACAACCTCAAGGATGGTACCTTGCAGATTATTTACCATGGTACCAGGTTAAACGATTGTACTTTTACTGTGGATACAAATGATTCTACAAAGAAAATTTGTGCTTATTTCGAAAAGATGAGCATTAACTCCTGTGAAACTACTATAAAGTTCTATGGATACCATGGCAAATACGGTGAACGTATGGATTTTCATGTAAGTTCCCACATAATTAATTCATGCATGAGTTAAACATTGTTTTTAAACAATTCATCCAAAGTAAACAAAGGAATGCTTTAGATAATCATATAGCAAAACATTAGACAATTCTTCCTATACTCAGAGATATTCTATTAATATATTTACACAGCACAGCAAATGTTCGGGCAAAATGCCATTATAAGCTATTCGGTCATAACATCACTTTACGGGTATGTACATGCGTATTCTTATATTTTGGTATAAGTAAAAAGTTGGTTGACTATTGATTTTCAATTCTATTTTAGACATTTTCCTGTGAATCAGATGAGACAACTGAATACTGCCCAGCCCTCGTCACTAAATTACATATTACCCTGAAACACTGGGGACCACAGACTGCGGATGAAGTTAATATGAAAATCACGTATAAAATTGACAGTAAGTAATTGACTTGAGTCACTTTCATTACGCTTCCAATTCCTACGAATTAGTATATGAGCCGTGCCATGTGAAAACCAACATAGTGGCTTTGCGACCAGCATGGATCCAGACCAGCCTGCGCATCCGCGCAGTCTGGTCAGGATCCATGCTGTTCGCTTTTAAAGCCTATTGGAATTGGAGAAACTGTTAGCGAACAGCATGGATCCTGACCAGACTGCGCGGATGCGCAGGCTGGTCTGGATCCATGCTGGTCGCAAACCCACTATGTTGGTTTTCTCGTGGCGCGGCTCATATGATTTGATTTTATCTGTTTACATCTTTGAGCTACAGTCGACTATTTAAATGCTTTGTACTGTTAAATTCCTGAATGAATAGTAAAATAACCCAATTATAAATTTAGAAAAAATAAAGGAAGTTTTTCGGGTGATTTCAAAACTTGTAAATATTTCAGATATGAATTTGAAAGTCAAAGATAAATATTCAGAAGGAAACACTACCCCTCCCCCAAAACCGTACCAGTATAGCAGTAAATGTATGGATGATAAAATCGATATCTGAAGACATAAAACAATATAATTTTCTAAAGCCGCTTATTTATTAATACAAATATCTATATAAAGCCACTGTTGCAATATATGTATTACTTGCAGACACATATATCTATTTGATTGTTGGTTTTGTTTGCCTGGCGGTCCTTATGATCATTATACCCGCGGTTATCATCATACGCTACAGAAAACATAAAGCTGGTGTTAAACTGGTCAGCAACAGCAAACAAGATCTCATCACGACCCTATGTAAGTTATACTTTTACTTATCTAATCCTTTCATAACACTCTTGTATCATTTTATCTGCAATCCATCATTTAGGTCATTTGAATGGTTAAACAGAAACTTCTTAATGATAAACCGTTTGTACCATAAAAATACCGTACTATTCAAATAACATTTACAGGCGTTTAATTACCATATAATTATATTTAAAGAAATTGTTTCAGCGTAACTGTCTACATGTTACTTGAAAAGAAGCACGCAAGCTACACAAGACTTAATACTAGATACGCTGATGTCGCTGAATTGAGACAAAAACAATCTAACCACGAAGAATGACAAATATAAACTATCCGCAAAGGATGCAAACACAAGCGGACTTTGTGCAATAAATAACACAGATTAAAAGAAATGAAATTAGTTAGCATAGAACTTTTCAACTGGGAGGTAAGCTTGCAGTAAAAGAATCCCAGTTCCTGGTGGAAAAGCAAAAAAGAGGAGAGTTATAATAAGTCGAGGTCGATAAAAAAGACAGTTATAAATATTCTAAAAAAGAAACTTTAGTCTGACGCAGGTACATAAATGTGGCGAGTGTAAAGAATTGATTATGTAGAAACCTCGTTAAAAACATTATGATGCAAGAAGTTGGAATAAAAATCCGGTAATAAACCGGTAATAAACAGAGAATTCGACAACAGTTTTAACCTTTAGCATGCTAGATAAATTGTCGTCTGTTGGAAATGTCGTCTGCTAAAATTGTAAAGTTCATTCAATTTGCTCAAAAATTGGAAGAAATATTGTCAGAGTATCAAACAGCTTGGAACCTGATCAGACGCCGATTTAATCGGCGTCTGATCTGGTTCCAAGCTGTTTGCAAAGGCTGTTAAATTCGCCTGCAGCAGGCTAAGGGTTAAAGAGAAACATGTTTGAACATACAAATTTTTACGAATATAATTTATGTTATTAATTTGGTGTCCAAGTTTTGTTCTCTTCTCTTATATAAAAATTCGTATATGACTTTCATATAAGGGAATATGTAGCGTGTTCTTCATATTGGCCGTTCTTTACACAATACAATTCCCAATTTTATATAAAGAAATAGAATGGTAAAAGAAGGCATGGTTTGTATAAAGCATCGTGTTCGATGAAACAGGTCAGAAGACAGATATCAAAGCAGCTCAGTAGCAGTGGGTTTTAAGAACTGCCTATCGCAGTCTTCCACTTATTTTGTCAAAGAGGAAAGCGAAGCGTCCAACTGTAAAAGGGCTGAACATGTGGTGTGTCGCAAATTGTAAACACTCTTTGCATGTTATGACACCAAACTATAGATCAGGTGAGCTAGGGAGATACCATCTATATATTACAAACTATGTCAGAATAACTCTGGTGTAAATAATGACATTCTGATAATATCATTTCGCAAAACAGAAAGGTTTGAATAATTGTAACAATGGTCAAACAGACTGTTTATCAAGTGAGATATGATCATCTGAACATGATCCTATTCAGTTACTATATTTTTCAACAAAAATATCTTTTGATCTGTTCGTATAGACCTAGTATTTGTCTGTGATAGGTAGATGATCTTTATTATCGTGTTTCTTCAATAAAAGAAACAACATCCTAACAATTGTAAGTAGTGATACTGTCAAGTATTTTGACCGGAGATAACATTGTGTCAACCAGGAAGACCAGTTACTGAGATTAAATCTGAAAGCTATACATCCAAGTTGGTTAAGGTCATTTCCCTGTAGTTAGCAACAGCATACTTGAGTGTCAAATAAATGGCGTCCGGAAACTGTGTTAGATTATAATGATAATTGAGGTGCGCCATGAGAATACCAACATAGTGGCTTTGCGAACAACATGGATCCAGACCAGCCTGCGCATCCGCACAGTCTGGTCAGGATCCATGCTGTTCGCTAACAGTTTTTCTAATTGCAATAGGCTTTGAAAGCGAACAGCATGTTGTTCGCAAAGCCATTATGTTGATATTCTCATGGCGCGGCTCAGTTATCATTATAATCTAACACAGTTTCTGCACGCCATTTATTTGAGACCAAACATGATCCGGACGAGACAATGCTGAACATAACGTCATACAAGAATCAGTGCCTGTGTCAGTACATGGTCACTATAGTTTAAGTAAGTCGTCAAAACGTTCATATTTGAGTAGTTGTATTTTGCCACATAGACACGCAATAAGATCAACATACTCATTGTGTACAAACAGACAGACCACCCAAGTTTATAATTTTTGAAAACATGCAAAATTAGTATCATGAAATAAATGTTTTATGTTTCATGTGTTTGGTTTTTAACTAGTTAAACCTTTTTCAAACGTAGCTCACCTTCACTTTTTCTAAAATATCGGTCTAAGAGTAGGAAAATCTGTATTTACGAAAGTTGTAGCTCACACGACAGCAATTCTTTAAAAGAATAGAACTTTGCATGGATCCTTTGAAATGGCCAGAAAATACAACAACACTGGTTCAAAATACTGGTTTACTTTTTTAAGGTTAAATTAACTTCATAGGCTTGTAACGGGAAAGCTTTTATCAATTCCTGTAACAATCTTAAAGTGTTAAAATGAGCTGCACAAGTGATTTATGCAAATGAATTTAATAACATAAAACATTTTCAGGTCATTTTTGTGCAGCTTTTTCTGATTTAGTTTGAATATTTGACCAGTAGACTACTTGTAGTAATTCTGATAACTATCCTTCTATTTTATAGATAGCACTTATTTTTTTTATCATCATTATTAGTATCATCATTATCATTGCTATATCGTTATTATATCATTACTTTTGAAGAGCCTGTTTTCTTCGTAAGAATTACGATCCATTATACCAACCCCATTATTAACTTACTGGTAAATGGCTTATATCTCTTATCTTTGTAGAACACTTTCATTATCAAAACTTGGCAGCACTTAGTTTTAAGTTATATACGTAGGAAACGGAAGCAACAAACGTATATCATACCTAAAAAATATGACATACTTTTACACTGTAAAATTATTGCACAATAATAACCATGGTTCTGTAAAATCAGAGATTTAACATGGGATTAATGTTCGTCAAAGTCGTGTTTTTGATTATTTCTTGTCTAAAAGTCCTCGAAAATAATAGACTAAATAATGTTGAAAAGTTACTGATTACGCATAGATTAAACCTTGTGTACTAGTATTAGATTAGTCGTAAATTCCATGAACTTTGATCACGTGCAAATATCTGATACTACAGTTACAATTTATCTATAGCTAATTTTATCTTACAGGTTGTCCCATAATATGTGATATCATTTTATGTGTCTATTTATAAAAGGTATGGTTTCACAACATAGGCTCAAAATGACGTATCTTTCGCTTATTTTGACCATCACTCTCCCTCCACAGACGTACATGTATGTTCCTGGTACAAAGCTTCGCATTTCACCATTTTTTTCTGATAGTAACAGTTTATGAGATTAATAGACTTTTGCTGCAGATATACGTTTGTAGACTCTGTCTGTCGAATACCTCCATAAAAGGATATCTTGGTAATTCAGATTACGTGAATGGACGTCAATTTTTGTTAAAAGGGACGTCATTTTGGAGATAATTTGTAAAATCACACTTTTCATAACTAATGAATATATAGTAGTATCTTCAATAATGGAAGATTAAAATATATATACCGTACATGTATATGAAATAAAATGTGCAAACTAATTATATTGACTACATGTTTAATAAACTTCACTTTGGGTATAACAGTCTTCCGTGCGAGGAAGGTCGATGGTTCTACCAAGGTGCCCGCCTGTTCCTGAAATAATGTCTGGTGGAGCAGCACCAAGGTTCTTCTCCAAACATTGAAAGCTGGAAAGTCGCCATATAACCTATAATTGTTGTCGGTGTGACTTTAAACCCAACAAAAAATATGCTACATAATGCATACATAAAATTCTTAATAAACTATACGGATACACAAAATGGTATCATATTTTTATACAGTTTGTATCAACAGAATCAACATTATCGTAGATTTTTCAGAATATATAATAAGGACAGTGAATGCATTGTATTTACCGTAACGTTAGTTTCCGTCTCGGAAAGCAATAGATATTTAAGAACTTTTCTGGAAATGGTGTGAAATTTGATAGATTTTGTTTGCAAAAATGTGCAGTGTTTTATAAAGTCCCAATGATCATTGTAATTCGGTGATTTATTGCATGTGGTTGGTTCGTCATTGTCATGATGCTTCGAAATATCACTATGAATATTGAGACAATTTAATAAAGCATCACTTTCATGATGATCAACAATGTCATTTTTCTCTCCATCACAGACATCTGAAGAGTCAGTTTGACTATCACAGAAAGTTACAAAGTGCATCCCAATGTCTGATTGTCTATCTTGAATCACGGACCTAACTTTGTCCAAAGCAACACATGGAATATATTCTCCATGTCTTTGTTCTAACAATTCATTCCACCGTTTATCAATCAAGTCTTTGTCAGATATAGAAACACTTTCTTTATCATATATAGTTTTATTATCAACATTGTAGCCCTTTTTCTTGTATATTTCACACAATTCTATTAATCCCCAAGATAAAACAATAATAACATCCTTGTAGTCTTCTCCAGCTTTTTCAGCAAAGTCCCTCCAGTTCTGGAAGGCTGTTTCCGGCTTATCATGAACTTGTATATCATATTTCTGCAAACACAGAGTTAAGTTATCCACATCTGTTTTATGTATTTTCGTGTCTGGATGATAAAGTATCATCACGTCTTTCTCCCTTTTTGATATTCCCAATGTTCCGACAATACTCCTGGTTATTTGTCTTTCTTAAAAGAATGATCAGTTTATACAATGAAAAACTTTTATTTACCAGAAGAAAATTTTCTTTTGGGAAAATTAAAGTAGTTTATTTGGACATTCAAAATTTATTAAATGAAACAATTTTATAACCCTTAAATACAATGCATAAAATTAGAATTTAGAAAAAGGTCTCAACTACTTTCGATTATTTACGAGTTCTTCTTTTAGTATATATATTAAAGTTTAGAAGTATGTATTAATGCTTACATTCGTTAGAAGTATGCATATGCTCTTTCATGGAGTTTTTGTCAGCTATACATGTAATATCTTTCACATACTTCAGAAGATAATGCTTTAAATACCTGAATACCACTTGCTTGGAGTATATGGCTCAACCTGAAGGTCTCTACCTGCATCACAGCTTCTTCTAATGTTTTCAGTTCTTCTTTCTGATAATTAAGACAATAATAATATTAATGTGCAATCCCAAAATAGCCATTTAAATTAATGGTTGCTTTATCTGAAATCAAGAAACGAAGCGGTGAAACCGCACAATAAACTTTTAGTCTTGAAACGAATGTGCTTTTCCTTTTGGAACGACAGAATCACCAGATAAGCTCTAAACATTCGTAACACAATTAATAAATGTCATTAAGTTGAAAAGAATACTATATAGTTAATGAATGGTGATATCGTTACTTTTATATTCGTAGAGTGCTGTTCTGTGTTCAAAATGCAATATATTCCTTAAATAAACACTAGTCAAATCGTTCCTGCTTCAATTGCTTGACGGAAAGATTCACGTTACAAGCCACGGACCAACTCTCTCAAATGTTATAAGAAATGTCAAAGTCTGTAAAAAGTAAGGATGGCACGACTATTTTAGAATACTAGTAAAAAGTAACTGACGATCAGTCGTTTCCATGGTTACAGAAGACAAAGCACTGCAAATGATTCAATTATTTATATCACCAAATCAACGTTGATAAGGGATAACTGCCAATTTTTAAGCCAGACATTCTACCAAAGAAATATGATACTTCTATAGCTCTTTGATTCTACGCAGCTATTTTCTGTAAATTTAAATTGATGAACCGATTGACTTTAATAATTTCCTATCAAAGGCTCCTGTTCTATAAAAGAGGGGAAGTAATTTCATAAACAGAAAAAGCTAACAAATATCGTGTAGTAATTAGACAAAAGACGACTGCAATACGTCAACTACCAGTCACTATATAACAGGTTGGTTTCAAAGAGTGCCCATTCAAAAAAATATAATCTCTTAAAAATGATTTATTCATAGCACAGATGTAGACAACAATGCAAACTGTCTTATTCTCTATTATCTCCATGCTGATGACGTACACAAAACTAGAATAAAGTTTTTTCTTACTAACTTTTGCCACGGAAACATTTCAGCCAAACAATCACTGTGACAATGCAGCAGACGCCGATCAGTCCAGTAACCATACCATACACAACAACATCGATCTTGACAGAGTCATCAGTATTCTTCTCTATGTTACCACCTAAACCACTATCGAACTTTTCACTATGCTGACTGTTGTGTTCTGTAAGGATAAATCATGTATTACATTCATTGTAATCATATTCAAACTAACGCTTTTACATCAAATAATCGCAATCTTCATATTGTATGATTGGTATATATATCTTTTAAAATTATCATTGCCATTGATAAAGTTACAGAAAAAGCTGATATGATCATAGTACGTAAAATCAATCGAATGTTTCTCATTGCAGAGTTGGTGCAGCCGTTCTGCGCCTGCGCGGAATTATTATCCATTGGAGCGCACGGCAAAATTACTCATTTTTTTTGCATGTCCGCACGCATTTAGAGTATCAAATGCATAATATACTGACTAGAGATTAGGGTTAGTATCACCATGGTTACAAGATATATACATTTAAGATATTTTCTTTCAAATTTAGTTAATCCGGTATATACCGGAGTCTGTAATATATCACAGGTGCACCAACTCTGTATTTAGTCACAGCCAAATCAATCGCATTGGTAGCCAATTAGAAGAGCGTTCACTTCGAGCATGCAGGTCGTGGGGTCGCTCCATATCTTCGTCATACAAAAGATCTAATAAACACTGTGAACATGAAACGCCTCCATGCAACATCATAGCAGACTCGGTTTGCCCGAGTCTATCTATTAGAGCTAGTGAAATATGCAACACTCCTCATGCCCCCTACCATGGTATCACTAGATCCCTTTCTTCTCAAAAACACTTATGGTAATATCAGATGTACACAGTGATAAATACAAAAATACAAACTGTAGAACACGTTTTATAATCGGCCTAAAATAAGTCAGTATAATCCATGAAGTCAAGAGTTACCTTCCTCGTACGGTCTTGCTCTTGCTGTATGACTTGAGAAGTGATCGGGGATTTCTCCTTCAGAGCAAGATACTGTCAACTGAAACAGTGCAAGCAGACTACAGTAAACACATTACTATAAGCCTATTTGTATGCAAATTAAAGTAACAAATGAATATTTGTTCAGCATTTAAATGCATGAAGTCCCTGGTATAGCACTGAAAATGACAAAAAGTAGATATAATGTAAAGGAAAGAAACACATACCATCGCATAAAATTCAGAGAAACCTAGACTCTGGGAAACTCCTGAGAAGTAGATTTCTCTCTCTGCATTCACTTTTACTGGTAGTGTAAGGATCGGAACATGCGGACTGTGGTCAATGTCTTCAGGAAATATTGATACACGTGCAATGAGATAAGGGTTGACATTTGAGAAATAGCCTCTGAATCTGGTAAAATTTGTTGAAATCATTTCAGCTTTCAGATTCATACGAAGTTCATCTTGATTACGTTCTCGGTAGCAATAACAGGCATCTGAAATAAAAACAGTTGTATCATTCTAAATTTCAAAAACAAGAGAGTTTTCAAAAAAAATGAAGATTAAGACAAACAGATCAGCAGGTGAAGAAATGTAAAGCTATATTTTTATACATTTTTAACTGGCATAAATAAGATCTGTGAAAAGATATTTTGGAAGTACTGAATGCAACCAAGCAACATGATAGCAGACTCGGTTAAATTTGAACGAGCTTTGAAATTAAAACAATACTCTTAGAACCTGCATCTGCGCAACAAAACTCTCATTCAGCTGGCTGCCTACATCATTTGAAAAAGATAATATTATAGTTCTTTTTATTTTGCTCAAGCCGGCAACGGAAAGTATAATTACTTTTGAAGTAAAACATGTGGACCGTTCTATGACAGAACATGTATTATTGATACAAAAAACAAGATTGAGATAATAAAATATTCATGAAGAACATTCTTTATCCTTTCAAATCTGATTAGAAGAAATTATTGAGAAATTATGCGGCGTATGACTAACTAAACATCATACATTTGAATATTTAGAAACAGTTTAAAATGATTTTACTGAATCGTGTGTGTGTGTGTATGTGTTGTTTTGTTTTTTTTTTTGTTTCATTGAGGGCCTTTTATCTATACACCTCTATATTTTCACGGTACTTAGGTACTTTGAAATTTCGTTTACAAAAACAACACAAGTAAAATTTATTTGTAAAATATGAATGGATATGATTTGCCTTAAATAACTGAATTACAATATACTAGTTTCTACACGAACATAAGAGAAACAATGATTTTCTAATATTTTAAACTATATATTATGCTAAAATGATATCATTTCAATTATACAGGATTGCTCAATGGAACGTCCCATTTGTGTTATGAATTATTTGCTTACATCAATTAAAACAGAAGACAAATGTTGAGACTCGAATATATGGACAGGGAGCGTATCAAAAGTCCACTTAATTCTTGCGACATGAAGATATGGACAGGGAGCGTATCAAAAGTCCACTTAATTCTTGCGACATGAAGATATGGGCACGGAGCGTATCAAATGTCCACTTAATTCTTGCGACTTGGAGATATGGACAGGGAGCGTATCAAAAGTCCACTTAATCCTTGCGACATGAAGATATGGACAATGAGCGTATCAAAAGTCCACTTAATTCTTGCGACTTGAAGATATGGACAAGGAGCGTATCAAAAGTCCACTTAATTGTTGAGATTCAAAGATATGGGCACGGAGAGTATCAAAAGTCCAGTTAATTAATTCTTGAGACTTGAAGATATGGGCAAACAGCGTGGCAAAAATGAAGATATCGACAAGGAGCGTAACAAAAGTCCATTTAATTCTTCAGACTTGAATATATGGGCAAACAGCGTGACAAAAATAAAGATATAGGCAAGGAGCGTAACAAAAGTCCACTTAATTCTTTAGACTTAACGTTATGGGCACGAAGCGTAACAAAAGTCCACTTAATTCTTGAAACTTGAAGATATGGGCAAGGAGAGTAACAAAAGTCCACTTAATTCTTGCGACTTGACGATATGGGCACGAAGCGTAACAAAAGTCCACTTAATTTTTGCGACATGAAGATATGGGCACGGAGCGTAACAAAAGTCCAATTAATTGTTCAGGCTTGAATGGCATTTTATTCAAATGAATTTAACTGACACATACCTCTTGATGACAGAAAAGTGTGCGTAGATACATGGTACATGTGACATAGATGAAGGCAGTAAGTGATGTTCAGATCTGTAATGTCACAGCCACAAGATGTCAAATTGATTCGATGTAACTCGGCTATAATGGTAGTGTTTGTGGTTGGTGGTACCTTTATACAGTTCATGTTAGCATATCTGCTGCCCTGCACACAAGAATTAAAGTTTGGTCATTCTTTGGATAACAAATAAATTTAACAATATTCTAGAATTTCTTTACTCTTAAACTTGGTATCTGCAACGCACAGCTTTTTTTATCGAGGCCTTAGAAACGTGGATAGAGAAGTGAAGACTTTTGAAAGATGCCTGTGTGAAATCCCTTACAGAGGCTCTCATCAGCAGGCCAAATATCTCCTGATTGCGGACTAAGTTTGGAATTATTCAGCACAATGAATAAAAAGCATCGCCTTAAAAGAATTCTAATGAAGCTGCAAAACTATAGATCCTGAAAATCAACGAATGTTACAATTGTTACTATATCAAGTAAAATTCTAAACTTACATTATGTTCAATACTTCTACTGTCTACATGTATAAGAAAATAGTCTGTTGTTTCCACCTGATTATTAACAAACGAAAGCCTAACGATCAGATTTGTCATATCTTCATCTGAAATTTAAACAAAATGCCAAGTTGATGCATGGTGTATAAGTGTTTAGTATACAGGGCAATTATTGTTATTTCACCTTAGTACGACACCTGCAAATAACTATAACCTAAAACACGCGAAAGGTGAGTAAGTTTCTTAACCTTACCCTGCTAAATTTCTATAATTAACTTGTCCATCTATAAATGTGGACAGTACCATTAATTGTTTGAAGGGGTGTTTATTGAAAATTTACTGATTGCAGACTATGATGTGCAAAAGCATCATCACTTGCCAATCACTTGCCATAAGCAGGCTAAAGGTTAAAGGAGTTAAGGAGGAAAACTGTGTGATGTAAATCAGAATCATTTTACACATAATTATCTGACAGATCTTGTATGAACTCAGTAGATTGATAATATTATTATTGAAATTATTGCTAAATGATATCGCTAGGTGTGTTTCGGCATGATCACTTTTCAGAACATAAAGTGAGCAGTCTGTGTTAAAACTATTAAAGGTATACACACTGTTATCAGCGATTCTAAAGAAATTTCAGATAATGTTAATTGGCAATACATTTAAAACAGTGAAACAATGTAATATCCTACATCGCAGCAAACGTACAGCAAATATATTTGTGAAAAGAAGAGTGTATAGTTTTTCGTGTGTTCAAATTATATATACCGTAGAGAAACATTTTCTCAAAATAACCACTAACTGAAAATTCCTTACGCATGTGACAATCCAAATGACCGAACAAATGTTATTCCAAACAACAACTCAACAAAATGACCAGCATTTGTTTCAGAAGACATTGGGAGAAAACTTGTCTTAGATTTCAGCGGAAGAGGGTGTGGTAGCGGGAGATGAATGTTTGCATTAAATCTTGTTCAATAGGTATGGGCATGCAATCCTAAGCATTTCTTGAGAGAAAAAAAAACCGAAAATTTTAAACTACCTTTATTAAAGATCCATTTAATGCTTCCAGTGATGACATTGTCCTCTTTAAGTTCAACATGGAAACTAGCAGTAATATTCACATCTTGAGCAATGTTAACCGCAGTTTCTACCCGAGGAATCTGTGCTTTTTGTAACTTCATAAACTAGGAGAGAAAATACTACAATTAAGGGGTTACAATACAATTTATACAACTTACTAAAATATTTTATAATTACAATGTTGGAGCAGACTTCATTCCTGACTAAACTGAACTTCGTAGATGTTTGATTTTTTAAGACCGGTCTACAAACCTAGCTTTATCACATTGAACGTATGAATGTATGCGGTACTGGCCAAATCGGGGTTCGAACCTGAAGTCGCTGAACATCTTACTAATATTAATGAGAACAGGTTCTCGTTTACCAGAGTTCTACCGTAGATCACTGGTGGGTCATTGCACGACTATGTTGCAGCTCTATTGAATGGGAATGATGAAACGAAACTCATTAAAAAAGTTTACAGGCCAGCCTAAATTGAAAAATTAAAATACCAGACTCAGTTGAAAAGTTTATAGACCAAACGTAATTGCAACGTTTACAGACCAAACTCATCTTAGGGGTCTCCGTTGCCGAGTGGTTAAGGTCGCTGACTTCAAATCACTTGCCCCTAACCGATTTGGGTTCGAACCTCACTCGGGGCGTTGAATTCTTCGTCATTCATGTAAGGAAGCCATCCAGCTGGCTTACGGAAGGTCGGTGGTTCTACCTAGGTGCCCGCTCGCGATGAAATAATGCACGGATGGGGAACCTGGGGTCTTCCTCCACCATCACAGCTGGAAAGTCGCCATATGACCTATAATTGTGTCGGTGCGACGTTAAACCGAAAAAAAAAGGTTTAAAGAAATAGTTTCACAATTGTCTTGCATTTAGTTTTTACTGCAATTAATTCAATTTAATTATACTTTTCACATAATCATACGTCTCGGTTCACCTTTACCAAAGCAACAAACAGAAAATGGCATACCTTATTCCTATTAAAACATTTTGAAGTTTCATTTGAAACGTGTTTCCTATTTAACACAGCTGATAAATTTCCACCACATAAAACTAAAACAAATATACCAAATATCCGAATAAACATTTCCTTGTATGTTTATGTGTATAAATATCCTAATTATCGCATAAACATTTCCTTCCAAACTCAAAACATTATATCGATAATAGTTAAAATTTGTATACTAGTATTCTAGTATTCACAGTTTTATATAGATTCACTCGTCTCTATATCCTGTGTAAAATATTGAAACATCCATCCAAATTTTGATTAAATGTCAGATATCTATAATATATATTTTTTTGTTCATAACTGAAATGATGAAACACCCACACATATATGGCGAGCAATGTTAAAAGAAACAGTAACTGGTTTGTATGTAAACTGAAGTATTTTAGCGTTCTTTTACAAAAGCAGTTACTTTAATAACATCACCTCGACTACTGAGATTGAAACAACTTTTTTACAACTTTTTTTGCAGTTTTAAGCGGTTAACAAAATTTCAAGCTCTAATGGAGGTGAACAGCGATGAAAATCATAAAAGCTGTACTTTAAGTCTTCAGGGGTGGATAATGTTTTTGGTAAGAGGTAGGGGTGTCAGCAAGGTGTACGCAAATATACATTAAACGGTGACTCTGTTTAATAAATGAGCGGAATTTATGGCTATTCAGCTCTACCATACAGTGTTGGCACAAGCTCTTTTTTCTCAAATATTATTCATAGACAGCTCCCATTTCCAAAGTTTCATCCTTAATAAAGATATACATGTATAACAATTAAAACTGAAAATTCTCCTTAAATGACTTAGAGTTTTAGCCAATCAGAGCACAGCGTACGTGCTCAAGCTGAGTTATTGCGATTGGTCACCGTCTGTCGTCTGTCCGTCTATCGTCAATCAACATTTCTTCGAAACCTTAAATGTTCCTTGGATAGTCCACAAGTGTTCAAACAGTTCAATTTGGTTGCAAACAGGTTTCGTAATGAATTCATGGAACTCTTTTAAACAAAGTTATACAAATTAATGTGAATCATCGTAAAACGTGGTCATCAGGCGGTGTGGAAACTGCCTGCTTGATTTTCACTGAATAGGTTTACATAAATGATTTTATATACTTTCTACCAAGATAGTTAAAATCCCACCCACCGCCACATTAGTATACATACCCCATCAGACTCAAACACCCTCTTTAAAGTTTACTTCCTCCGCCCCTGAAGAAATAACCCGAGATAGATTTTGCTCTACATGTATGTAAGTTATACGCTGGTCGTGTTAAAATAATTATTATTTAAGCTATAATCTTTAGTTTTATTTGAATGACATATTTTACAGCGCAATTACTTTGAGACTATCCCCAACAGTTACTGTAGTAGGCTGTACGGGCTCGTCATTGATCGTACCCGTCCATAATGTCGCGGCCTCGAGGTTACAAGTTGTGATGATTTAACTTAAAACGATAATTTATATTACATATGAGCCGTGCCATGGGAAAACCAACACAGTGGGTGTGCGACCAGCATGGATCCAGACCAGCCTGCGCATCCGCGCAGTCTGGTCAGGATCCATGCTGTTCGCTAACAGTTTCTCCAATTCCAATAGGCTTTAAAAGCGAACAGCATGGAGCCTGACCAGACTGCGCGGATGCTCAGGCTGGTCTGGATCCATGCTGGTCGCACACCCACTATGTTGGTTTTCCCATGGCACGGCTCAATTATGAATTTATTTATGTGTAACTAATAGCCGAAATTAGAGCGTACAGATAAAGGTCAATCCAACTGCTTCCTTCCAATACAGTTGATAATCCACAGATGATTGAAACTGGAACGCTTTGATAATTTTACTACGATAGTGATTGGACCTTAAACTGTACAAATATTTTTTACACGAAAACTTTATACCATTTTCACTCATCAGTCTAAAGTCCATACACTTTGATGTAAAATGATCAAAGTATTCCAGTTTCAATCATCAACTGAGAAACACGTGCAGAGTATGGCAATCGAAACTATTGAATGATGTTATCAAAATTCTTGCAATTCTGTCATTAGGAAAACAATTTAGAAGAAAGAAGAATCATTTTTTTTGCATATATAGTCATTGGTCTCTCAACTGAAAATTTAGTGTTTTTGGGACAAAATACATTCGAATGTCTACCACATGTATCAAGTAGTGTGTAATCGAAGAACAGTTAACGTTTTGGATTTTGTATATTCAACGGTTTGGTGCCACTATATTTACATTATCGTTATTAAGGTTGTTTAAACCAGTTACAATTACAGTTATCTCCTTTACTTATTTTTGGGATGTCAGTGTGGCCTTGTATATGGACTGCATATAATATAGTGAGTCGGATTTTACAACAAATCGACATAAAAAATTAATGTGTCGCCGAGAATAAACTCTATTAAAAGAAACAAACTCATGATCATAAAACAAATTATTTAAGCTAAAAGAGAAAACTTTATATAAACGATTCCAGAATTAATATTGTGACTAACAATCTTTGTGACTATTGCATAAGAATCCAAACGTAACCTATGATAAACGATTCATTTCTACAAATTTTGGTTTTCAAATGAAGCATTATATATCCTGATAGGTTCAAACAACTCATTAGGT
This sequence comes from Mercenaria mercenaria, assembly GCF_021730395.1. Classification (NCBI taxonomy): domain Eukaryota; kingdom Metazoa; phylum Mollusca; class Bivalvia; order Venerida; family Veneridae; genus Mercenaria; species Mercenaria mercenaria. The sequence continues at coordinate 32,492,857 of NC_069373.1, read as the reverse complement.
GTAAGGACGTTTGAATGCCAGTCTGTTGCAGGTTATCCAAGTCATTCATTTTTTTTTAATCCTTGGTCCCTATTAAAGGCGTTTTTTTCTGTCCCCTCACTAATTCAAAAGCCCCGCCCCACTAGTTCTTCGTTAATCCAAATGTCCCGATTTGGTGAGTTTGTATGTAAGCTGTTTCACCAATAACTACCAATTCATTTCCTTCTTTATTTCATATAAACAATGAAATATCGAGACCTCATTTTCAATACTTTAGAGCATTTAATGATATGAAAACCATATATGGTGATTTAGTATGGCATGTCTTTTTATCAAAAATAGAAAAATATTGAGTTATGTCACATATAATAAAAATAGTCTGTTCTGAAACGCATCACCCTCGAAAAATGCTCCCATGAAAATAGCCGTTCAGTAATTACACGAATGTAGACATTTTCTCAAAGAATAAATTTAACTAATACCCGGAAATTCACAATGAAAACGGCCTAGATCTTTTCTCAATACTGTGACAATTAGCAATAAAACTAAGCCAAAAATATAAATGACTCATTATACAAGATTTCATCAACAGCATGGAACATTTGGACTACTTCATATGTTACACTGAGTAGTCACTTCCTGTTTGGTGTTATCAGTCCTGGAAATGATCTGACATGTAATGCACAGGTTCCATAACTTTATTCCGTATTTCACAAAGTTAAGACCCTTTTTCGATTTTGCATTTGCATTGATGCACACAGGTATCTCAGTAACCGCTGAATTAATTATAACTTCATATTAGTATTCACAACATGAATAACCAGGGGGTAGGACGTAACGGTGTCTTTCGGCGGTGAGAAAATTGTGTCTATCGGGTATAGGCCTATATGGCGGATTTGTTGACAATGGGCGGATATTTTGCCAATTAAGTGAGTTTATCTTTTACTTTGGAGAAACATTGCAAGCATGCATTCTTTGACCACGCTATTCATCTCCTCCCGGAAATTTAACCGGAGTCTGTACCTGGCGCCGTAAAAAAGTTATTGAACACTTTATACGGAGATAAATAGTTCATGTCCAGCACAAATCCACTTTTCCATTGAATTTAGTAAAAAAAAAAACAGTACAAGTTCGACCAAATTCATGATAGCCAAGGCTTTAGAATTATTAATTCTTACGACTGCAAAAGCACAAGCGCAAGAATTTTTATTGCCGATTTGCTCCAGTTCAAGCCGATTTCAGAATTGGAATACCATTCCAATGTACAACATTTCGAGAGCCGTGTCGTTTTCAGCTGTACTATATTTGCAAGCCAGCAGTTCATGTTGCTACAGTCACAAATACGGATATGTCCGTGCGTTGAGGTACGGTGCGGATGGGATTGGTCTGTGTGTGTGTGGGGGGGGGGGGGGGGGGGGGGGGTCATTGTGTACACTACGGTAGCGCTTTCATACCGTCGCACTGACCTGTGTACTTTCGCTCGGGGCATTATGAGTAAGAACTATTTTCAACATGGAGTCGTAAACAAGGAAGTGAAAGTGTGCTTTGCATTTTTAGTTGAATATTCACCATTGTTGTTTCCAGAGTATGATTAATTCTAGTGTATCCATTTTAGTATCATTTGAAATGATGAATTTAAGTTATCTGCAGTTGTGCAAATCGATTCATACATGAAAACGGCATCGTTTAGCTTGTTTACCTGCAAAATTGTGCATGTATATTTCTGTACAGTTAGACGGAATGTGTGACGTCACGCTGTATGTATAGAATGGGGTGGGGGTCGGACACGGATAAGTACGGAACTGTACGTTTTAGTACGGGAAAATGGTGAGAAACGGGGAACACAAAAGGTGTCGGCCCAGTACAATTTCTTCTTCTTTGGTGTATAGTAAAACAAGCACCTTAGTAAAACAAGCACCTTCTGACATGGATTGTGACTTTCACAACAAAATTGCAGCATTGACAGCTCTGTATTTTTAAAGAATAACCCTGTTCCAGTCAATATAGCTTAGAAAATCACTATCATCAACAACGAACGTTTTTGCTACACATCATAGTTTTAAGTCCATGTTCATATTTCCAATACACATCTGTCATGGCTACCAGTCTGGAGTAGTTTTTTTAATCCATCCGCACATGAATATAGTCATGAAAAACACAGACAAAACAACTGTTAAAGACATCAGAAATGACACAAAATGTACACAGTGTCAGTAAATACATTTAGAATTTAACATGTCAAAGTAGGGATGGCTTTAAATTGGGAACTTCAAAATTTCAAAGAACTACTTCCTAGGATACAACGACCCGGAAGTACTTCAATACCGGGGTGACACCAAAAAATATAGAACGCGAACAAGTACCACCGTGTCCAACGTATATGTTGCATTTACGGCGGGCACGCTAAATACACGGTTTATTGTACTGGTTCGAGAGCTCATGGACTTTTATTGCAACAATTGAGGCCAAAAGAAGTTTATACTTTTTTGGAAACAATATTTCATATCCTCCAAGAAAACCCATGTCTTAAGTGTCAAAGCCGTGCCTATCTATATTTTGTTCACTTATGTTTGTGACAGGGGAGGTAAAACTCACTTGTAAAAATTTAGGGGGTAGGGTAAAGTTTACGTCACTGTTTAATTACATTAGCTACTAGTATCTGATTGTCAGTAAATGTATATATGACAACCAATGTCAGCAAAAAGAAATTCATCAAAAAGGAATGAAGGGTAAACTTGATATGTAAGGACAAAGCTCAAATTTATGTACAAATCATAAAAAATAGCATATTTGAAATTTATTTTTATTCTTAAAAATTAGTTTGTTATCATAAGTCATTCAGCTTTATATATGTAATGTATATATCAGCCAAATTCAGAAATGCAAATCTTATTGCAAAACGTCCAAGTCAATACTGATAATTGAAGGTCAAAGTTCATTTTCATGCAAAAATGTGAAAAATGTTACCTTTACTTTTTCTAACGTTTTTAATATGTATTCACATTATTAGTCACTGAAGTTAATTCGTGTTAACGTCTGTATGTCAGGCAAAGTCTGCAGTGCAGATGTAACTCCAAAGCTGCCAAGGGTTAAGCTTATATCAAAGGTCAAAGGTCAAATTTGTGTGGAAAAATTGCATGAATAACTTCCTGCTTGAAATATAACAGCTATTTCTAACCATTATTTGTAATTGATCGTAATTTATTTTAATGTATATATGTACTACAATGTCAGTGATAAAGATATCGTCTGAAATCAGACAAGTTCAAATGTGATATCAAGGGTCAAAGGTCATTTTCAAGTAAAAGAATGAAAAAAATAGCTCTTTAACTTTCTTCTTGTTAATAATATTTTGTCGATATTAATCAACGATATCAGTTCATTTTAATTTACAAAAATTAGGCAATGTCTGGTATGCACATTTTATTTCAAAATATTCAAGGTCAACCATAATATCAAGGGTCAAAGGTCAAAAAAGTAAGTGAAATGTTGCAATAATATCACCTGTTTGTAATAATTTTTATTGTTTAAAAGTATTTGTTTTGTCATTTTAGTAACTGATCGTTGTTCATTTTACTGTGTATATGTCAGACGATGTCATGGATGAGAAAATAAGTCAAAGGCGAACCTGGTAATAATGGTCAGGGGCCATTTTTGTGTAAAAGATCAAATTGTAGCATACTTACTCATTACTTTGTTAAAAATAATAGTTTTTGTTATAATTTTCTGTTAGCAATTTCTTTTAATGTATACATGTCAAGCAAGGTCAGGAATGTAATCCAAATAAGGCAAAACAAAACCTATTATCAAAGGTCAAAGGTCAAATTTGCGTAAAGCAACAAAAGAAAACAGTATTTTTGCAATGATTTTTCTTTATTTTGTTAGGCTATTTCAAAACTAGTAACTAATTATTATTCTTTTTAAAGTATGTATAACAGATGATGTCGTTCTTGAATTAATAATGAAAAATTAGTCAAGATCAAATCTGACATTAAAGGTCAAAGGAGAGGGCCTTCAAAAAACTCGCCCCCCCCCCCCCCCCAAAAAAAAAAAAAAAACAAAAAAACACTGGCTTGAACAAGTTGGGGAGCAAATGCAAAGATCCTCTGCAAGTCTACACAGGCAACGTACGGTCCGTAGCAGAGTACACGTCAACCCCATTGGTAACTCCATCCAAAACCAGTAAAGATAAACTGGACAAGGTTAAATTTCAGGTCTGAGGATAATCCCAGAGCAATGAAAACAACTCCAATAAAATAAATGGAAAAGACAGCCAACCCTGAGCCGTTAGAGATAAGACGAGAACACAAGCTTTTGTACATGCAGAGAAGGCAAAGAGACTACCATCCCACCCACACCACTCAAACCTCGAGAGCAGACAGAGTCTCAACCGCATCGTCAAAGAACTGCAAAAAGGGAAAGCAACAGCACTGGACACAGAGGCAGAGCCGCTCGAACCCAATGAATGGGTTCCCAGGCAATGTGCTCCCAAGATCAGATTGGAGGTGCCAGAAGTAGAAGAAAAGGGAACGCAACATCAGGCTTACCAACAATCTTTTACGCTAGAAATGATCAATAGCCGCTATCCAGCACACTCTTGGATCCAAGCATATACCGATGGATCAGTGGAAAAGGCAGTTCAGAACGCCGGGAGTGGTGCCTTCATCAAATTTTCAGACAACTCCTCTCTCACACTCTCTCATCAAGTCGGCAAGAGATGCTCCAACTACAGATCCAGATGCAAGCCCTCACATCGGCGACACTCGAACTGTATGAGCGAGGAGAAAAAGGACAATATATTCCTAATAGACTACAAGTCAGCTCTTCAGGCTCTCTCAGCAGGTCCATCAGATAACTTAGCCAGACAGCTGTTGCAAAACATCAATCTCGTGTCTGAGAACAATAATGTAGCATTTCGATGGATTCCTGCACATGTGGCCTAGCTGGAAATGAAGCTGCGCACAAACTTGCGAAGGAAGCAACCAGGCAAATACAGCCCTAACCTCCAACTTCAGACAGAGAAGCCCAGACTCTGTGGAAAAACAGCTTTGCGTCAGGCTGAAAGAACATAAATGGAGGCTACCTGCCAAATCAGAACAGTCTACATAAGCTAAACAGGCATAGCCAATTAACTGTCTTCCGTCTGCGCACTGGAGATTGTGGCCCGAGAAAACATATGAAGAATATTGGTGTTGCAGAGACAGCTAAATGTCAGTGCGGATCAGAGGAAGAAACACCGTTTCACATTCTGCAAAGCCGTTCATATCTGGAAGAAGCACGCCAGAAAGTTTGGCCAACAGACATCCCATTTTTGACCAAGCTGTGGAGAGATGCCAGCGACCTGCAGAACACGGTGCAGTTCATTGCCGCATCTAATCATAAGATATAAAACGGCCACAAGAAGATGGAACGCAGTAAGGAAGTAAGTAAATGTTAACATTGAAATGAATTAACATCAAGTTATAACAAGATATGTTTGAACAAAGAAGTAAAGTAACATTGCTAACTTTTAAATTTATTACCCGAAAATGAATTTTTAAACTTTAACATCAGGGCTGATCTAGACTCACGTCTTATCATATCTTCATTGTTGACATTGACACACATATATATACGTGTATGAAACTTCAAGGAATAACCATAAGATACTAATAATGACAAAATACCTTTAAACAATGAAAAGTTTTGCAAAAAATGCTAATTTTACGATCTTTCACGCAAATTTTACCTTTTACCTTTGATATAATCTTTACAAATCACTGTTTTTGAATTTAGATCTGCATTGCTGACGTTGACTTACAAATAAACATAAGACAGAATTATTTTCAATGAACAAAATGACAAAATAATTTTTAACGAAGAAGAAATTAAAAATGCTGTATTTTGAATTATTTTACATGAAAATGACCTTTGACCTTTAATGTCAGGTTTGACCTTGACTAATTTTTCATTATTATTTCAACAGTGATATTGTCTGTTATATATATACTTTAAAATGATTAATGATCAGTTTTACCAGTAGTGACAAAAATAATCTACACAATAAAGAAAAATCATTGCAAAATTGCTGTTTTTTTGCGAATTCTTACACAAATTTGACCTTTGACCTTTGATAATAGGTTTTCCTCTGACGTATAGGGATAAGACCTACATTGCTGACCTTGCTTGACATGTATACATCAAAGTATAGTGCTAACAGTGAATTATAACAACAAGCTAATTTTGAACATAGTAATGAGTAAGTATGCTACATGTTGTGATTTTTTATAAAAGAGTGATCACTGACCTCCAATACCAGGTTTGACCTTGACTTATTTTCTCATCCATTACATCATCGTCTGACACATATACAGTAAAATGAACAACGATCAGTTACTAAGATGACTAAACAAATACTTTTAAACAATAACAAGAGGGCCATGAAGGCCCTGTATCGCTCACCTGACCTATTGATCTAAAGATCATCAAGATTAACATTCTGACCAAGTTTCATTAAGATATGGTCATAAATGTGGCCTCTAAAGTGTAAACTAGCTTTTCCCTTGATTTGACCTGGTGACCTAGTTTTTGACCCAACATGACCCAGATTCAAACTGGACCTTGAGATTATCAAGATTACCACTCTGACTAAGTTTCATAAAGAAACAGTCATAAATGTGGCCTCTACAGTGTTAACAAGCTTTTCCTTGATTTGACCTGGTGACCTAGATTTTGATTCTACATAACCCAGATTCAAACTGAACCTTGAGATCATCAAGATTACAATTCTGACCAAGTTTCATGAAGATACAGTCATAAATGTGGCCTCTAGAGTGTTAACTAGCTTTTCCTTTGATTTGACTCGGTGACCTAGTTTTTGGCTTCATCTAACCAAGATTTGAACATGACCTATAGATCATCAAGATTAACATTCTAACCAAGTTTCATTAAGATATGGTTATAAATGTGGCCTCTACAGTGTAAACTTGCTTTTCCTTTGATTTGACCTGGTGACCTCGTTTTTAATTTTACATAACTCAGATTCAAACTAGACCTTGAGATCATCAAGTTTACCATTCTGACCAAGTTTCATGAAGATACAGTCATAAATGTGGCCTCTACGGTGTTAACAAGCTTTTCTTTTGATTTGACCCGGTGACCCAGTTTTTGACCCGACATAACCAAGGTTCAAACTCGACCTAAAGTTCATCAAGATTAATATTCTGACTAAGTTTCAGGAAGATACAGTCATAAATGTGGCCTCTAGAGTGTAAACTTGCTTTTCCTTTGATTTGACCTAGTGAACTAGTTTTTGATCCCACCTAACCTAGATTTAAACTTGACCTATAGAGCCTCAATATTAATATTCTGACCAAGTTTCATTAAGATACTGGACCTTGAGATTATCAAGATTAACATTCTGATTAAGTTTCATGAAGATACAGTCATAAATGTGGCCTCTTCAGTGTTAACAATCTTTTCCTTTAATTTGACCTGGTGACCTAGTTTTTGACCAAAGATGACCCAATATCAAACTTGTCCAAGACTTTATTAAGGGTAACATTCTGACCAAGTTTCATTAAGATTGGGCCAAAATTGTGACCTCTAGAGTGTTAACAAGCTTTTCCTTTGATTTGACATGGTGACCTAGCTTTTGACCCCAGATGACCCAATATCGTCCAAGATTTTATTTAGGGTAACATTCTGATCAAGTTTCATTAAGATTGGCTCAAAATTGTGACCTCTAGAGTGTTAACAGTCAAATTGTTGACAACGACGACGACGAAGACGGACGACGGACGACTGTCGACGGACGACGACGGACGACGACGGACGACGGACACAGGGCGATCACAAAAGCTCACCTTTGAGCATTTCGTGCTCAGGTAAGCTAAAAATTATTACAAATAGGTGATATTATGGCAACATTTTACTCACTTTTTTGACCTTTGACCTTTGATATTATCGTTGACCTTGAATATTTTGAAAGTATATGTGCATACTAAACATCGCCTAACATTTATACATTAAAATGAACTGATTTCGTTTACAAATATCGACAAGATATTATTAAGAAGAAGAAAAGTTAAAGAGCTATTTTTTTTCATTCTCTTACATGAAAATGACCTTTGACCCTTAATATCACATTTGAACTTGTCTGATTTCAGACGATATCTTTATTACTGACATTGTGGGACATATATACATTAAAATAAGTCACGAGCAATTACTAATAATGATTAGAAATAACATTTATATTTCGAAAAGGAAACTATTCATGCAATTTTTCACACAAGTTTGACCTTTGACCTTTGATATAAGCTTTACCCTTGGCAGTTTTAGGGTTACATCTGCACTGCTGACTTTGCCTGACATACAGACATTAAAACGAATTAACTTCAGTGACTAATAATGTGAATACATACTAAACAGATAAAAAAGTAAAGGTAACATTTTTCACATTTTTGCACGAAAATGAACTTTGACCTTCAGTTATCAAGGTTGACTTGGACGTTTTGCAATTTTTTTAAGACTTGCATTTCTGACTTTGGCTGAGATATACACATTACATAAAACTGAGTGACTTATGATAACAAACTAATTTTTAAGAATAAAAATAAATTTCAAATATGCCAATTTTTGTGATTTATACATAAATTTGACCTTTGACCTTAAATATAAAGTTTGCCCTTCATTTCTTTTTGATGAATTTCTTTTTGCTGACATTGGTTGACATATATACATTTACTGACAATCAGATAGTTACTGTAATTAAACAGTGAAAAAACTGGTAGACGTAAACTTTACCCTACCCCCTAAATTGTAACAAGTGAGTTTTACCTCCCCTATCACAAACATAAGTGAAAAAAATATAGATAGGCACGGCTTTGACACTTAAGAAATGGGTTTTCATGGAGGATAATATTATTTTTTCCAAAAAGGTATAAACTTCTTTTGGCCTCAATTGTTGCAATAAAAGTCCGTGAGCTCTCGGACCATACGTTCGATTACCTGCATTTCCTGTGGATTTTGTCAACACCCTGCATGGTGAGATAAGAAAAACTACTTATTTTCATTGAAGTTCAACGTGTTGAAAGAAGCGATATATTCAGTACGAGCGACATATCATTCACGCTTCCCATGGTAATGTGAATTTGACTGGTAATTTTCTAGTTTCTTCAAACATTCGAGTTAACTGACGTGTGGTGTCGGTTTCCAACGCAGACATTCACTTTCAAGTTCACGTTTGTCTCCCAAAACTATTCTATTGACTTTTCATCTGTTTAACAAGAGAATAGTATAACAATTTACTAATAAAAATACAATGGGAAATTATTTGTTATTTGTTGCTTGCCTAACCTATCTCAGCAGAACAGAACAGAGCATAATTTAATTTCAGTAACTTATACATATACAGTATCTTGTGACATACATACAAGTTTATATATAATAATTTCATATCAGCATACACGTGTACGTTTTTCTTCATATTTTATCTGAAAATAACAAAAAAAACCCCAAAAAACATGTGGTAGTCAATACGAGTAAATGTTACATAACGCAATACTTAATATGTCTATTATTACATATGTAATTCTTTGACTGGTTATTAACGTTCAAAATGTTAAAAAAGTAAAAGATATATGCGAATGAAAAAATATAATTCATGATCAATAACTATAAAAGAGAACAACCTTTATATATGACGTATTTCTGCAGATATGCCGGTTTATGGGACGTACAACACTATTTTTGGCACATAGCGCCCATGCATCAGCAATTTATGCCGTGATATATATTTTTATATAGAGTGTAATCAAACATATTTTACTTGATATATAAACTTGTATGTATGTAACGAGATACTGTATATGTATAAGTAAACAAAATATTCATCAGTCTCCATACAAAGAAACAAATGATGCACTTTTTGATAATACCATGACATTATTTTTGAATGAAACGGGATGAACTGGCTCATATACCTATTATCATATCTTAATGATTTACCTATCGATTATCAATATGACATCATAAATCCATTACACTTGACGTGTTTAGCGTCTTATATTTTATATTCTAACATGGCTCAAATTAATTACCAGGTAAACAAAGAAGAAAATCAAACGCAATTTATCCTGCGATAAACAACGGTTGACGCACGGACCGGTAAGAGAGCATTATGACGTCAATTTTGACGTCATGTAGCCGCCTGACGTCCGATACATTACTCCTCGCGTAAATGAATTCCAGCATATTATCTATTGAAATATATCAACGTGCATGTCAGAATGAAAACAATCAAGGCCTTCTTGTGATTTATCATCTAATTTACCACGGTTCATCGTTCAGATGCTTCAGTATTTAACCACTCGGGCTAACGCCCTCGTGGTTCAATTCCTATGCATCTGAACTCTGAACCGTGGTAAATTAGACGATAAACAACGCGAAGGCCTTGATTATTTGTTAAATATGGGCTGTTCCATGAGTGACGAAAATTAAAGTTGAAGTAACAAAATATTCAAGAAGAACATACCTGAAAATATGAATGAATTTTCTTTGTTATCTTCTTATTTTAAGTATGTAGAGACATGACGGAATGAAAGTTTTGAAAACAGTTTGACGTGGTCGTGCATGGTGCGTATATTTGACTTCATTTATGCTACAAATTATGTGTATCTCCAACTTAGCATCATATATTTTGAATATCTACTGAGAAACTGTTTGATAATATTTTACTGAAAAATAACTTAAACGTGCATTTTTGGTTTCAACAAGGGCCTTTGATTTATAAACGTTAAATTATTTATTTGTAAAATATGGTAGAATTTCAGTTTGCTTTGATAACTCAATTTCTAGTTTCCTCTTGAACACAAGAAAAAGAATGATTTCCGAATATCACAAACTCTAATGAAATACTTGTAACATGTCACTAATACAGTTCTTTTTTGTTATGGAATTGGTTATATGTGAATAATAGTAAACTATACGGTTACAAAACATGTATCAAGAAGTAGAAAAATATTCTCAAATGAAGAAAATCAGTAACTACTGACTGAGTGGCTAAAGAGAATGACAGTTTTATATGACGTATTTCTGCAGTTGCGCCGGTTTATGGGACGTACAACACTAACTTTAGCATAGCGCCCCTACATCAGCAATTTATGCCGTGATATATATTTATATTAGTAAATTGTTATACTATGCTCTCGTTAAACAGATGAAAAGTCAATAGAATGGTTTTGAGGGACAGAAAGTGAACTTGAAAGTGAATGTCCGTGCTGGAAAACGACACCATGCGTCAGTTAACTCGAATCTTTGAAGGAACTAAAGAATTACCAATCAAAATCACATTACTTTGGAAAGCGTGAATGATCTGTTGCTTGTACTATAAGTATATCGCTTCTTTCAACACGTTGAACTTCAATGAAAATACGTAGTTTTTTTTTTACCTCACCATGCAGGATGTTGACAAAATCAACGTTACAGGAAATGCCGGTAATGGAACGTACAATAAACCGTGTATTTAGCATATCCGCTGTAAATGCGACGTATACGTTGGACACGGTGAGTACGGATAGCTACGGGGTACTACGTTGAACAACGTTTTACTGCGCCTGGCAACTTTCTCAGCGCGTGGACGGGTCTGCACTTAAGTACGCGCAGCCTCGGATATCTACTGGATCAACACGCATGACAACGGCAAGGTACGTTTCAGTACAGATAACGACGTTTTAGTACGTTTAACTACGGTTGAATAAGTTTCAACCAAGTTGGACTAAAGTCATGCTCAAATGGCTACTGATCCCTCAAACTTTTGTGCATGTTCGAAAGTTGGAGAAACGTGCAAGTCTGAGATAAGTCTTGAATACGTTTTGATCAAGTGTTGGTACGGATTGATACGGATTACTACTTTGAGGTACGGCTCAGGTACGGATCGATACGGGTTACTACGTTTCTATCCGTGGCCAGACGTAGCTATCCGCGCCGTATGTGTGAATGGGTTATAAGACAAAAGCACAAAAGTTTGAGCGATCCGTAGCCATTTGAGCGTGACTTTAGTCCAATTTGGTTGAAACTTATTCATCCGTAGTTAAACGTGCTTAAATGTAGCCATCCGTACTGAAACGTACCTTGCTTTTTTGATCCGTAGCTGAACGTAGTTTTCCGAGGCTGTCCGTACTTAGGCGTAGTTTAACGTAGTTCACCGCAGACCCGTCCACGCGCTGGGCAAGTTGCCAGGCGCAGTAAAACGTAGTTCAACGTAGATAATGAATTATTATTAAAAAAACACACACACAAAATAAACTCGATAAACTTAAGTTATTTCTGTTTGTTTAGTCAATACTTTGCAAGTTTATTTAATACAAGGGCATGCATTATCGCTGTGCAAATCAGTTTGCAGGGTCGATACGGCTCGCATGCATCAATATAATTAAGGTTGTTATTTGATACTTGTAAAGGTAGTCGTTCGTTTCTTCTTTCAATAAGCGTCTTCTTAGGTATCTAGAATTTTCGCATTATTTAGCTGTAGTATACATGTAGATTTACGTATAAGAAACAACTTTATTACATTTTTTCGGACTAACTTTAGCAGGCGCATAGTATTACGTATGGATCTTAATGTGTGTATATGTAAGTATGAAACATGCTTGAAATTCTACAGGAAAAACTCGCTTATCACGACAACAAAATACACAAAAATTAATCAGTTTTTCATTTAATTTTTGACCATTTTCAACGTTTAATTGCTTTTAAAAGCATACGCGGAAACAATTTTAAACTCGACTATTTAAGATTCAAATCACCTTTTCGTCGTTGTCGGCATGTGCGTTACCAAAGTTTTGTATATAAGCAGTATTTTTTTCAACAACTACAAGGTCAAATGCTTTCAAACTTCACCTATGTTTGTAGCATAATAAGACGACCTCACAGAGCAAGTTATATAACTAGCCCGCCCACTTAGCTCAGTCGGCAGAGCGTTGGTCTACGGATCACAGGGTCGCGAGTTCGATCCCCGGGCGGGGCGTATGTTCTCCTTGACGATTTGATGAAAGACATCGTGTCTGAAATCATTCGTCCTCCACCTCTGATAATTCATGTGGGGAAGTTGGCAGTTACTTGTGGAGAACAGGTTTGTACTGGTACAGAATCCAGGAACACTGGTTAGGTTAACTGTCCGCCGTTAAATGACTAAAATACTGTTGAAAAACGGCGTTAAATCCAAAACAAACTAACCAACATATACTTAGTACGAGGGATGTTCGAAATGAATTGCTTATTTCTATCTGGAGACTTCAACTTTCAAGTAAGCCCAAAAGGGCTCATTTCATGCCCTCGAAGTACTCCCCGTGGCTAGAAATGCAAAGTTTCAGCCGATGTATCCACTTCTAGAAGGCGTCACGGTACGCTGATTTGGGCACAGTAATAAGGTACTGATGAATGGCAAAATAAGGTGAACCGTTGATAGTGATATGCCTATCTTTCGTGCAATATCACGAACTGTAAATCTAACATCTCTTTCAATGATTTCCTTTATTTTGGAAACGATTTCTTTACGAGATGCAGATTTTGGCCTACCTAATTTCGGTGCATTTTTGATGGACTCTACACCAGACTCAAATTTCTTTTTCCACCGCCGAACTGTGTCATAAGACACACAAGAAGGTCCATAAGCAGTAAAAAGTTCAGTCATCAGCTGCTTCAAAGAACAACCAAGTTTTGAGCGAGCTTTGATGTAAGCCCGTATTTCATCTTTCTTGTCGACGCTTCTACCAACCATTTTTACTACAGTGGTCAATGATTGCGTGTATTCAAATGGCAAATTTTATGTCTTACACTTAGTCTAACATGTACATTTATACACCGTTGTGTAGGTATTGAATAACCCTATACAGGTAGGTATTGGTTTTAATCGTGCCCCACGTGGATATCGAGCTAGAGGACAATAAGCAATTCATATTGAACACTCCTCGTATATAGCTTTGATTTTGTCAAAACTGTACCCATTTTAGGTTAAAGTTTTGCATGTAAGCAGGTTTCTCAGAAACAACTTGGCCACATGCTTTAAAACTTCTCGTGTTTGGAAGTTCGAGATTAAGGGACAAGTTACATAACTCTGGCTTTTGTTTAGTTAAAATCGTACCTCTTTTCAACTGAGAAATTTTGCGACAGTTTTGTATGTGGGCATGTTTCTTAAAAATTACATGATCGAATGTTTTCAGATTCCTCACACATTTTTGGCATAATGAGATGACCTCTCCTGGTAAGTTTCAAAACTCTGACTTAAGTTATATTTTAGCAAATTTGTGCCCCTTCTTCAACATAGAAAATTTTGCTGATGTATATAATCTAGTATTTAGTTGGAAGAGCTTCAATTTGGCCGAGCATGTTGTCATTAGACATTTATAAACATACAACTGATTTAGAAATAATCATTTCTGAATAGGGCACGTTACAAAACTCCAGTTGTTTAGTTTATACATACTTTATTTTAGGTCGATTGTGAAGGAAGTTCTACAACTTATATTAATCACACTCTCGACACCTCATTCCTGATGGAATCCATCGCCACGAGGGTGTGAGGGAAGAGGCCAGTTTCCCTTTTAATGCTGAGCGCCAAGCAAGGGAGCTACTGGTACCATTTTTCACGTCTTTGGTATGACGCGGCCGGGGATCGAACCCACGACCTCCCGCACTCGGAGCGGACGCTCAACCACTAGGCTATCGAGGCGGTTTTTGAAGTTTTACCATCTAGTTGATAATGTAGTTACAGTCTTATTCTATTGTACAAATATGTTCCTTATGTTACGAATCAACAATGAACAAGTAGAATTTTGTGTGCAAAATACGTTTCAATCCACATTTCTACTGTAGTGTCGGTGCCGTCTAGGTTAGCTAAGGTGGTTAAGTGCAACACATTCAAATAACAGGTCACCGGTTTAATCCCTAGACTGACTGACTTACTATTTGGATGATTATGCAGTGTGGGAGACATGCGTTTTTCTCAAAAGTAGCTCTAGTTACTTTTTACTATTCTAGAATGCAAAATGTGCATTAGGTTTTACACAGTTTTAAATAGGGAATGCAATTAATAGCAGTTTCTGTTACCTCAGCTATGAGGAGGTGATATGTAATATGTTTTACTATCTTGATATGCAATGCTTGGTATATATTTTACTGTATTTTAACCTTTAGCCTGCTGGCGGAAAGTGATTCTGCCTTTGCGACCAGTGCAGACCAAGATCAGCCTGCACATCCGTGCAGTCTGATCATGGTCTGCACTGTTCGCTATTCAGTCAGTAAATTTTCAGTGAATACCCCTTCTATTAATAAATGGTACTGCCCAAATTGAAAGATGGACCAGTACATTATAGGAATTTAGCAGGGTAAGGGTTAAACAAATGTACAAATTTAATAATAGCCGAGTCTCTCATATTTCTATTTTATGATATATATATAATTATTAACGAATGCTTCTGATCATTTAAGTATGGTAAAAGCAAAGGTATTCGTGTTAATCTTATATTGGTGTGAACAGAATATAATAAAAGCCGGGGACATTCAAATAAATAGTACAATAATTGTAAATAACTTGTAATATAATATGAATTTGTACACAAAAGAAGTTGTTTGTTTTGGTCAGTTGTCAATTTAATACAGCCTTTTGTTATCTAGATCCCCCGCGGTAAGAAGCCTGGACTATTTCTATTGTAAATCTGTTGATAAAACTAGATTTTCAAGTGCTTAAGTAACATAGAAAAATGAGACACATCAAAGTTTACTGACTAGTTGATTTTGTTTAAAACAGATTAAACAAGTTTTGATTTTTTATTTTATTCTGTTCAAGTAACTGTTTTTGGAATTTTCAGAAAAAGAGGTATGTTTTTATTCAATCATTCTTTTTTAACCAATGGGGCCTCCGTGACCTTGTGGTTTAGATCGCTGACTTCAAATCGCCTTTCATCGTTGTGGGTTCAAACCTCACTCGGGACGTAAAATCCTTCACGTGAGCAAGCCATTTAACTGCATGGCTTTGGGAAAGTCGGTGGTTCCGAACAAGAGAACAAGAGTCTTCCTCTACCATGAAAAGGCGCCATATTATTTATAACTGTACCGGTGTGACATTCAAAACCATATCTTAATTAACAAAAACTAATTTATTTGGACTTAAAACAGTTAAACTGTTTGTGTGTGTGTGTGTGTGTTTTTTTTTAAATGTCTGTATATATTTATTTTAAATTCTATATATCAAATACATTTTATATGAAGTTAATGATGATAACTACAGATTAACTGTAAAACAATGAAGTTGCCTAAATTATCTATTTTACAAATGAGCCGCACCATGAGAAAACCAACACAGTGCATTTGCGACCAGCATGGATGCAGACCAGCCTGCGCATCCGCGCAATCTGGTCAGGATAGCTTGAAGTCCTTCCTTCTACTTTGGCTATTTTAGTTCTGTAAAATAATGTGTTTTTTCTATTTAGGTCGTTTAATACCGTGTGAAAGGAGAACTCATTTCTGACATGAGACAAAGGTTAAAAGATGGAAGAGTCCGTAATACACACAGTAAAGAGGCTGAAAAACTGGTTTCTCGTTATATTGATGGTACCATTTGCACTCGTCCTTAGTTGTAAGCATACTAGTATTCAATTGATTAAGGTACAACATAATATAGCATAGCTTAAGCACCGATCAGTTCATTAGCTACTTTATCAGTTACTAATTTATATCACCATACATGTAATCTGTTATAATACAGAAAACGCAGACGTTCCGACACGTTAAAACAACCAGTGTTTACAGCTGCTAATTATAATAAACTATATTGATCAAAATAATAGAAAATATTCAAAAGCGAAGACATGTAGTGTGATAGGAATGCTACATAAATATGTTTTTAAATATGATGTTGTTTCTTCAGCAATGTTACAAGTTCTTGTTTGCCGATTGCAGAATGAGCTTCGGTTCCGAACCGAACCCTAATATTAATGAGCTAGCTTTAACCCGGGTCAAATGCTACTGCTACAAGCTAGTCTAAGATCACTAAATTATTCATATACTATACGTAACGATATGACTAAAGACACTGTCTATTTTCACTATTATTTAATGACGTTAATGCAAAAATAATAAATACAGTTTTCGAAGCCGAATTTGATTTCAGATTCACTAACTGGTTCGGGGACATTTCACAGGAACTGGAAAATAAGTAATTTGAACCAGTACCAGTTGACTGTCGTCTTGAAAGATAATCGACGTATTGACGTAACTGAAAAGACGCCTGTAGAGCCATTACATGTTTATTCCACTACCGGACACGAGGACAGAAAAACATCTGCTCAACAAAATACATCAGTTATAACAACTGCCAAGGATGCGACGACTTCTGCTTCAATGACGCACATAAGTAAGTCTGGCTTTGTGATTACATTTGTCAGACAGACAGACAACTTTTTTTTCTCCCAAAGTAAACAGTTTACAACATGGGGATGAACTGCATCCAAAATTGAAACTACAATAATACTTGTAAAGTTGGTTCGATGTCGTCACGTTTTGTTGAAGTGTTGACGGCGGCGATAAACGAAGGGAATAAAATGATCAATCTATTTCTCCAGCTGTCAGACTGTGAATAGCAACTTTCCACAAAATTGTAAGAATAGCTTGATAAGACTTGTGGACGTTTTTGTAAAAAAAAATGTGATGTATAGGTCATCCGGGAACGTATCAATAATGCAACTATTTCTAAGTTTATGATGAGCTATTGTTACCGCCGTGTGTGTGTGTTGTCCGTCACGGTGTACATTAGTTTGACTGTTAGTTTAGTTTATACTAATTTGTTTTAGATCGATTGTGATGAAAGCTTCAAGCTAATTGTAACCACTCTCGAGTCCGCTTCCTGGAAAAACAAGTACTGATGTCATATGAGAAGTCATGGTCGTGACTTTTTTTGTTTGACTGTTATAATACCTGAAAGGTCGCAATGTCAGACCAGTCTTAATGAAACGTGGTTGGACTATTTACCGCAATCAAATATTGTACTAGTTTGATGCTAAATCATCTTGGGTCAGAAACAAGGTCACTAGGGGGAAAATAGAGAAAAATGATATATATTGATATTGTTTGCAGAACAAAGGCCACATTCATTTCTACCTCAGTATCTTGATGAAACTTTGTCAGAATATGTATCCTATATAATGAAGTCTTGGTGAATTTTGAAACTTGGTTATCTGTGTTTAACACAAGGTCACTGTTTAAATTCCTAGTTGAAATTATGGTCATTAGTTCAAGTCGTAGATAAACATGTGAGCACTGTAAGGACCATGTTCATGAAAGTTTTCCAGAACGTTTGTCTAAGAAATCTAGGCCATGTTTGAAACTGGGTTATTTGTGAAAAAACTAGGTGGCAAGGCCAAAGTATAGAAAAAACTTGGTTACAGCTAGCATAAAACTTAGTCAGAATGTTTGTTTTAATTCAAAAGGGGTCGTCCGCGAGAAGAACTAGGTCAGATTAGCGATTAAGGACCTTCATGATCCTCCCGTTATACTTTAATGTTTCTGTTTTCAGAACGAGGCAACTTCACGGGTGTCATATTGTTGACGTACATGCGCAGTGGATCCTCGCTGACTGGTGACATTTTGCAACAGCCAAAAGACACATTTTACTTGTTCGAGCCTTTGAAAAGTGCGGAACACATTCAAAAGAGAAATGGATCCATTTCATACTTAAACGGGACAGTGATGTGAGTATATTTTAAAAAAATGTAGTATTTAGGCTAGTTAAAATATTGCTTATATATGGTCACATGATGGACAAGAGCGCTTATCACGAGAGCACGGCTTCACAGTTTCCTTTCCGTTCGCGTTATTTGATATTTCATTATAGCCTCCCCGCCAGCGGTAATGGTTTCTGTCCGTCCGTAACACCTTTTGTCCAGAGCATAACTCCAAATCTTTTGAAAGGATATTGTTAAAACTCCACACAATGACAAGATACAATTGAGAGGAAATGCAATGTAAAAGAACCATGACTCTACATGCTTACATCTTGAATTATCTCCCTTTTTAGCTCACCTGAGCAAAGGCTCAGGGTGAGCTATTGCGATCGCTCAACGTCCGGCGTCAGTCCGTCCGTCGTCCACACTTTCCTTTAAACAACATCTCTTCCTAAAACACCACCCCAATTTTGATGAAACTTCACAGGGATGATCCTTGGATGGTCTTCTTTACAAATGGTCAAATATGGCCCCACCCTGGAGTTTACATGGTTTATAAAGATTTGTTTAGAAGAAAACACTTTAAAAAATCTTCTTGTCTGGAACCACAAGACCCAGGCCTTTGATATTTGGTGTGCAGCATTGCCTTGTGATCCTCTACCAAGATTGTTCAAATTATTACCCTGGGGGAAAAGAGGCCCTGTCCCGGGGGTCCCCAGTTTTACATAGACTTATATAGGCAAAAACTTTAAACTGATTATCAGTGACCATGAGACCATCAATGTGACCTACTGACCTACTTTCTTGTGGTTTTTTTTTAAGATACAGCCTTGAAATTTGGATGGCATGTACAGTTTTGCAAACGGATCTTAAAACTGACTTTCAGTGACCATGAATGTGACCTACTTTCTTGTTTTTAAGATACAGGCTTGAAATTTGGTAGATATGTACAGTTTTGCATACCGATCTTAAAACTGACTTTCAGTGGCCATGAATGTGACCTACTGACCTTTCTTGTTTTTTTAAGATACAGTCTTGAAATTTGGGTGACATGTTCAATTTTGCACATCGATTTTAAATCTGACCTTCAGTGACCATGAATTTGACCTGCTGACTTACTTTCTTAATATTTTAGCATCAGTTTGATATTTGAAACAAGTAGCTCATATAACTCAGGTGAGCGATATAGGGTCATCATGACCCTCTTGTATAATTTAATCACAACTGTTTTGTCCTATTGCAGAGATTTTGTTAAAACTTCACACAATAATACACGGCATTGAGAGAAAGTGCAACACATAATATGTTTCTTTTATAATCATCTCCATTTATTTAACTTATAACTCATAAATCTTTTGCACAGAGCATAAAACATTAGGGTTTTTATAAAAAAAAATCAAAGAATTTTTTAATTATCTCCCTTTATTCAATTTGCTCATTACACTCTACTTTGGGGCAGAACTAAAAAATATGAAGGGGTCTCTTATAAGTTCATGCAATAACAGAGGCCTTAAAGAGAAATGGAATTTACAAGAAGCATAGTTCTTGCTTAGTTCTTGTTTGTTGCTTACTTCTTTAATTACCTTGTCTGAAATATAAATCTCTAAATACTGAAGGGATTTTTTATTGAAACTGCATACAAAGATGGAGTAATTTGTGAGGTAACCTTTTCTGTGCTTACTTCTTTACTTCATCGGCATCACTATTCCAAAGCAATTCAAAGGGGTTTGCTAAAACTTCTCACATTGACAGAAGACATTGAAAGGAAGTGCAGTGTACAAGAACCATAACTCTACTTTTCTAACTTACTGATTTCAACTCCATTTAATGAGTTTACTTGAAACCTTTGAAAGAAATTTATTTAATATTTACAAGTTTGTAAAAATTAGTTAAGGAACTGTGGTGTGGTTTATGTATGCATACTAAACATAGTAGTCTTGAAACCCCTCTTTTTCTTCTGTAACTAACATGTTCTGAACTATTTTCTCATAGTGTCCACCTTTTGCACCAAGTGTTTGCTTTGGCGGGGGAGTGACCATGTCCAACAAGGCTCTTCATTTTGTACTGTTGTATTGTAGTTGGATTGTATCTGTTTATTTGAATCATTTACTAGTCTGGTTTCTGGGAAAAGTCAGTACTAAAGTTATTCATATGTGGGTTTGGTTTACAAGATGGCCTCTCGGTTGAGTAACCGACACCTCATCCACTACATCACCACTCCTATTTTAACCTTTACCCTGCAAAATTTCTAAAATAAACTGGTCTATCATTCAGTTTGGACAGTACAATTTATTATTCAAAGGGATGTTCACTGAAAATTTACTGACTGAATAGCGAACAGTGCAGACCATGATCAGCCTATGCGGATGTGCAGGCTGACCTTGGTCTGCACGTTGCCGCCAGCAGGCTAAAGGTTAAGTCAAGTGTTTTCCCAGTTTTATAGCTGACAAAAATATTTATAGTGAGCAATAATTTTCAGGAAGATTTATGTAATTTATTATGTATTTTACTTATCTGCAGGACAAATGGAAGATATAACTTAAGTGCAGTGTACTTGGATACACTATTGGGTTGGCTAACCTGCAACTTTTCTAGAGTATACCTGGAATCTTTGTTGGATCTAGAATTCCTCGCATTTGGGAAGACACTTCAACAGTATACAAGTTGCATTTACCGAGCTGGTCTCGGAGACTTTCCTGAAACCAGTAAACCAATATTATACAACATTACAATACATCAGAAAGAATTACTTAAAACGTGCATGGAGGACTTGCGTAACGTGTGTTTACGTTCTAAGTACCGAATAGTGAAGACGATTCGGACAAAGATGTCCTTAGCTGCGCAAGTTTTAGAACAAGTTGTAGACAGTAAGTTGATACACTTGGTCCGAGATCCAAGGGCCACTATAGAATCAAAAAGTCACAGAAAGGTGTGTCCTTTAGGGCTGAGTTTTTGTATCAGCCAACATTGTCAAAGAGTTCGAGACGATATCATTGTGGAAAAGAAGTCAAGGTCACCTGAACGCTTTCACACAGTGTTTTACGAAAACATTGCTAGCAGACCGATCCAAACGGCGAAAATGATGTACAAATTTATAGGAATGGAATTAACACCCGTTATTTCAGACTATATCTTTAATATTACACTTGGAAAGAATAAGTCTGGTTGCAGTGTATGTACAGCAAAATGGCAAATTGGAAACTCCGCCTCCAGTTCAGAGAAACATGTTGACGCATGGAAACAGAAGTTGCCACCAAAGTATATAAATAGAACTCAACAGTTATGCAATGACGTGATTAAACATTACGGATATGAATATTATGTTGCTCCTTATAGAAGAAAATCAAAAAATAAGAAAGTGCTAATGAAGAAAGTAATACAAAGTGTAGGCAAATTTCAGCGGAAAGTTTCCTGAAATTTTGTCTAAGTAGATATTACATAGTAAATATTCAAAGGTGGAATACAAGTTTTCGCTCCGTCCCAATAGCCATAAGAAAGATAACTAAACATCTCTGCCTGGCATCCAGGATTGTAATGGACTGCCTTTTGGTAACAAACTTTATTCTAGTTTATTTTGTCGGTACTTTTTAGATCCTTAGAATGTTAATAACTTTCAAGATATTCCATAAATGCCAAAACAAATTATAATTATGAACTTCTTAAGAACAAAATTCGTGAATAAGGCACCTGGGTGGTCACACATACGTGATGGGACATTTCTAGTTGTACAGTGAACAATATCTGGAAAGTCTATTTTAATCAATATTAAAAATGAAGTGGAAATATTTTTGCAAAGAGTTTGAGTTTACAATTAATTACTGATGTGGCTATATTGTGTGTTACTCACTTCCAGAGAATAATGGCAATCACACTGAAAATTGTTCACACTCACAAATGAAATGTTAATGTATGTAACTGAACGAACTGTATGTCCATACTTTCCACTTTGCCTAATATTATATCTTCGCTTTTCATCATATTGAAAGTATAGTTTGTGTTCACCTAGTAAAACTGAGCATTCATATTAGCGTGTCGGTCACATATTTTGAGGCACAAAGATTACATTTCAAATCGGCCATGAAGAGAAAAACCGATAATCATGAAACGCCAGAGCTGTCTTATGTTAGATGAATATGAGGTATCTTCTTAATTTAGATTAGTGTCTTTTAAAGATCCTGTTGTGTCTTGTTTATTACTGTGTTATCATGTTGAGTTGCAATGCTATCATGTCTAATGTATGTACTATTTTGCCAGTGAGGCGTATTATTTTGTTAAACAACCATCCTATTTTCTCATAGCAACATGCTATCATGTCCAATTAACATACTATCTGTCCAAATGACGTACTATTTTGTCAGTGTGATGTGTTATTTTGTTAAACGACCATACTATTTTTCTCAAAGGAACATGCTATCATGTCTAGTGTGTAAACTATCTTGTCAGAGTGACATGCTATTTTGTTTAACGACCATATGACAGCTCCAGCGTTCCATAGATAAAGATACATTCTATTTCTGTGTTTTTGCGACATCTTCACATAAAGGAAAATTCAAATCGTTTGTTTTCGCTCTCATTTTTCTCCCAGTTTTGATCCCAGATGACCCAGTAAGGAATCATCAGAGATTTTATTGAGGGTAACCTTCTGACTAAGTTTCATTAAGATTGGCCAAAAATTGTGACCTCTCGAGTGTTTACAATTAAATTGTTGATGATGCATGACAAGGCATGATAACTTCTGTCACAGAGTGATTGCAATAACTCACATAGAGCACTTTATGCTCAGGTTAGTTAAAACAAGAGGGCCATGATGGCCCTATATCGCTCAACTGTTATCATTGTACTTGAGGACAAGAAGGTCCTCAGAAAAAATATCTAAGTCCAAAGGACAGTAACAACAAAGGGAAGAAATTTAACCAAAAAGAAAAAAAAAATTCTTACAAGGTACAGATATGTCAAAATACACCTAAAAATTGGAGGTACCATCCATGTTGTACCACAGAAAAGTGGTCCCGGTTTTTCCCTACGGCCAATAATAAAAAAGTTACTAAAAATAAGCTATTTATAGTAATGTAAAAGGGAAGTAATTAAAAAAGAATTATTGTAAGTGAACGAAAGAAGGATCTGCCAAATAAATCTGTTGACATAAATGAAATTTCAGATCAGTATCTTCATTAGTTACGGAGATATATCCATTTTAATTTGAAATAAAGGGAGGTAATCTGATATAAAATCAGTCCATAGTTATCTACCCTGATTGGCTCAGTCCAACTAATGACAATAATGAAATTTCAAATAAGTCCTATAAGTACTTACTGATATAAATCTATTTTGATTACAATCAGGGGAGGTTATCAGATATAAAATAACTCTGAACCTACGCTTGGATCTGACTTGTCATGGAATCCAAGAATTATTGTTGTTGAAATTATTTTGGAAGTTTGTATCAAATAAAACCATAAATGAAGTCTCTATATGGCTGCAAAAGCCAAAATAGCCAATTTTGGACCTTTAAGGGGCCATAACTCTGGAGCCCATGAGGAAATATGGCTAGTTCAAAAAAGGAACCAAGATCTTGTGGTGATACAAGTTGTGTGCAAGTTTGGTTAAAATCGAATCATAAATGAAGCTGCTATTGTGCAGACAAGGTCAAAATAGCCAATTTTGGCCCTTTCAGGGGCCATAACTCTGGAACCCATTATGGGATCTGGCCGGTTCAACTAAGGAATCAAGATCTTATGGTGACACAAGTTTTGTGTAAGTCTGATTAAATTCAAGTCATAAATGAAGCTGCTATTGTGCAGACAAGGTCAAAATAGCTAATTCTGGACCTTTCAGGGGCCATAACTCTAGAACCCATAATGGAATCTCGCCAGTTCAAGAAAGGAACCAAGATCTTATGGTGATTCAAGTTGTGTGCCAGTTTGGTAAAAATCAAATCATAAATAAAGCTGCTATTGCGCAGACAAGGTCAAAATAGCTAATTTTGGCCCTTTCATGGGCCATAACTCTGGAACCCATAATGGGATCTGGCTGGTTTAAGAAAGGAACCGAGATCTTATGGTGATACAAGTTGTGTGCAAGTTTGGTTAAAATAAAGTCATAAATGAAACCACTATCGTGCAGACAAGAAATTGTTGACGGACAGACGCACGCACAGACGGACTGACGACAGACAAAGGGTGATCACAAAAGCTCACCTTGTCACTATGTGACAGGTGAGCTAAAAAGCCATAATTCTTACAAGAGAGAATGATGGTTCCTTGTCCACCTATTCACTTAATAATGACAAACATTATGAGCAAAGTTTTAAAAATATAGCTCTTTTAGTTTTCAAGAAAAACTTAACCTAAACAAAAAACAACACCAAAGCCTTTTTTTTTTTTTACTTAAATAAGGTAAAAAGGTATTTTTACATAAAAAACACAAAATAAATACGTGTGTGTATTTGTGTGCAGGTTTAGCATTTTTTTCAACACTTTCAGTAATATAACTAGAGATGCTTTTGAGAAAAGCGCATGTCTCCCACAACTGCCCTATGAAAAATGACTAGTTTCTCGGGATGGTCTTGAAAAATGGATCAGTAATTCAAGGGCCATAATTCAAAAGTGCCTTAGCGGATTTGGCTAGTTATCTAACCTGGCCGAGGTCTTATGGTCAAACACATTCTGTTCAAGTTTGGTGAAGATCCGATGAGAAATGTTTGACTTAGAGTGCGGACAAGCTTTGTGACAGACAGACAGACAGACACACACACAGACAGACACACACACAAACAGGAGTAAATCAGTATGTCTCCCACACCACTGTGTGGTGGGAGATATAACAACTGTGTCGACTAGAAGCAGTGAGCACAATGCCAAATTTTATAGTGTTGCATCACTAAAATAGCATGCAATAGACACGTGACACGATATTCCAACCAGTCACATTACACTGACACCGGACTGAACTATACCCTTTAAATGCTTAGCACCAAGTGAGGAAGCTATTCGTACCATTTTTCACATAACTACAGCATTCATACCAGTTCAAGCAAGCATCTAAATACTATGTTTACCTTTTACTTATCTGGTAAAGTACACAAATAGAATGCACTTCATCAACAGACTGTCAAATGATCTTAAAACTAAATGTGTGTCCATAGGACCATAACTCTGATATGGTTGTGAAATCCCCCAAAAAAACACCAGGTGCAAAACTTCACATGCTATATAACAATCCTCTAATTTTATGACTCCAGGTCAAACACTTTTTGAAAGCATGGGCCATAAACTTCTATGCCCTTAATGTATAGTTTTGACTAAGTCAAGGGCCATAACTCTGGTACTGCAGAGTGAAATAAAAATATACTTAGGTGCACAAATTCATTCTGAATAATATTTCTACATGATTTCATGACTCTAGATCAAATATATTTAAGACATATGCAACACAAACTTTTAAGCACTTTACATGTATTTTTCACTAAGTCAAGGACCATAAGTCTGGTATAGCTGAGAGAAATCCCAAACAGAACACTTAAGGTTCACAACTTCACATGCTATATATGATTAAGTCATGCTTGAAAATTTCACACTATGTAAAGAATCAAGCAGAGCTTTAAGCAACACATGTTCGGTAAAAAATTGTTTTCACCATGTCAACCTGTAAACTTCTGTTCTCTGTACACATCAATAATAAATAGAGGTAGCTTATACAGTACAATTTTTATCCATGCACCAGGTTTTATATTGAGTTTGTTCGATATTGTTGAGCACTCAAGAATCTTTGGCTGTTTTTGGACCACCAGGTTTGTTGCGATATCGTTCATAAATTTTAATTAGCCTTTGCTGAACATCTCCCAGAACAGGACGCTCCAATGGCTTGTTCTCCCAGCACTTGGACATCAACTCCCAGCATTCATCGTCAAACACAGGTAGATATTCTGGACGTAAACCTATTTATATTGAACAAAAAATTATTGTAATATTTAAAGCAAAATTCTGGGAGCTTCTCTCCAATAAAACATATGCATATATTTGTTCGCTGTCAGTTATGATATAATATTTTTACCTTAGCCAGTCTAATTATAATATCGTGATTGATTCCAGGATTCTACTGCAATGTTTAAGAATTTGAGCCGTGCCATGAGAAAATCAACATAGTGGCTTTGCGACCAGCATGGATCCAGACCAGCCTGCGCATCCGCGCAGTCTGGTCAGGCTCCATGCTGTTCGCTAACAGTTTCTCTAATTGCTATAGGCTTTGAAAGCGAACAGCATGGATCCTGACCAGACTCCTTGCTGGTCGCTTACCCACTATGTTGGTTTTCTCATGGCACGGCTCATTTGTCTCATTTGGATATGAAGGAGTTGGTCCTTTATAACATACATATTATCTTTCATTGCATCTTAAAGCTTCTACCACCAGGTGGATTTACATTTTGTATACAGACCACATAAGTCATATTCAAATACTAAGGTTCATTATTAAAAGTTTTAGGTTTACTATCGTACGTATACCATTAAAAGTATTACTGTGTTTAGACACAGACAAAAAGAAAAGATAAATGATAAAAGTCTTTTTGTTTTTTTTAAAATATCAAGCCAAATGACAAAAACTGTACATGTATAAAAATTGAATCCAAATAAAACTGCTGAACAAAATTTAAACAAAAGCTGTTTGTAAAATACAGTGGCCGCATGACGACTCTTTAGAGTGGGCTGTTACCTTGACTTTGACATTAAGAGGCCATACCTCTCTCAACAACTTCCTTCAATGCTTGATAATAGAGAGAACAGCCAAAATACAACTCCAAAAAAGTCATATAGAAATTACATTTACTAACTCTTCAATCAAAACTGAGAATAGATCAGCTCTATTGTCTTGAGAACACCAAATACATTTATAACTAAAGAAATGCCAATGATTGGAAAATAAGCTATCGCCCAGACAAACTTTTGTGACAGCTGCACAGACAGACTGACAGACATATATTCATTCCCATATATGGGGAGAAAAAGTTCATTACCAAGTCTCATAAATGTGTGACTATTTAGTACAACACAATATCAGAGTAAAATAAGCCAAACTTCATACGCTCGAACTCAGTAATTCAAAAACTGCCCTCTACTTATACTTAAAGGATGATAGGGGAACAGTTAGGTGTAAAAAAATTGTTTGTTTCCGGTATCCCGACCTACCCTAAATTTTTAGCCCGTCCCTAAATGTTTTTATGGCCTTGGAGAACATTTTTTTCGACTTTTTAATAAAAAGTTGCAAAACTCCACTTTTTATGCTTTAAACATGGCCAGTGATGTTAGAAATCAACTTACTGATGCTCTAAAGGCATAACCGCCTTATTTATATTCATTTTTTGACACAAAAATAATTTCCGAAAAGTCTCCCTTAATAACCCCACCCCCCACCCCTAAAAAAATTTGCCGACCTCCTACCCTAATTTTTTTGAGCATGTTACCAGAAACAATGAATTTTTTTAGGCCTTAGCCAGGAATGGTACGCATACCTTTTTTCAATTTAGCAGAAAGCTGGTCCTTGTTTGCAAATTGCTCAAAGTTCTGTGGTTTTCTAACATTACCGGCACACACATGCCAGAACAATATGCCAAATGCATACACATCAACACTACTGTCGTACTGACCAGTGAATAATTCTGGTGCCATGTGAAGTGGTGTGCCTGAAATTGAAATTGTTTCATATTTTAATTTTTCAGAAAAAAGAAAGAAAGCTAAAACATAGATGTTTCAACCTTTATGAACACAGGTCCAGTAAAACATGGGACTGCTCCAAGTTGCAACGGGATAAGAAAATTCCTCAAGGTATCCTGGGTTTTCAGCCATCCTTATGATAACTAAAACATACATGTAGGCAAACTAAGACTGGAAATTTAAGTTCATATGTTTTTTATTTACAACCCTGTCAAGGTAAATTTGTTTTAAAAATACAAGGAAGAAGACCTGGACCAGGCTAACTGCTGGAGTGAACCTGGGTGCTCCAGCCACTGAAGCCCAAGTCAGCTGTGTTTTACTGTAATATATAATCTTAGAAAACCTGGTGATATGGATATAAGATGGGATCAGTAATACACAGGTTTGTTATTAGTGCCAGATTAAATTTGAGATGCTTGCATAAAACTGACATAGATCCAGCATAACTGCAGCAAGAATAGATGCTGCTTGTAAAATATCAAATAACTCACCAACAATACTACCACTAATCATGGCTTCAGGCTTACAGAAACCCAGATCTGTAATTTTACCCCTGTTTTCCGTGTCAAGCTGGAAACCAGAAAACATTTACTCAAACAATGCCTCAAAAATGTACCTATGTTGACAGGTGACACATTTTTTATCTATCAATTAATTACAGTTTGTTAAAATCATTCAGCTAACATAATAGCACCATCACATTTTACAGTTTTTATTTGAGAAGTATTTCACAACACAATAATGGAAATTTAAAAACTTAGTTATGTCAAATATGTTTTGCTTTAATTAGCTTCTGCAATTGATATACAATATGTCTTAAGGTAGTTCTGCACATCTGAAAAACTGGAAGAATTGGTGTAACATTACTTATCCAGATAAGGCGGAATAAAGCCTGGACTCGATATACAGAAATGAAAACTGTTTGTGAATGGATGGCCACCTGTGAATTTTTTTTATCAAAACGACAACTTTACTATCTTTCTAAAGATAAAATATCACACTCAAATGTTTGATACATTAGAGGATTCCAAATAACGTCAACATGTAATGTGTGGATCTCTTAAACCATTGGCAAATATCACAAAAACAAGCACACAAACCTATACATTTTATTTCACTAAAGAAGATATGTTGATTTATGCCTGTGATAAATTTTTATAAAATCTACATTGTACTAAAGTTCTGTTCTCAAAAATGTTATCAAAATTGTGATATTCTGATAAACTTGCGCGAGATCCAAATTTCTCAAATCAGTTTAGCAAAAAGTAAATCACATGACCCTATCTTTTTTATTTGCCAAATTTTCCAAATACATTCTGAAGTTTTGAAAAATCTGAGAATAATATATCATATTCTATATTGTAGAAAAACAAGAGCTGTCTCCATAGGATGACACATGCCCCCGATGGCACTTTAAATGAATAGTTATGGCCGATGTTAGAGTTTAGGACCTTTGACCTACGGAGCTGGGTCTTCGCGCGACATGTCGTCTTACTGTGTCACACATTCATGCGTACTTATTTTAAAATCCATGCATGAATGACAAAGATATGGACCGGACACGCCCATCAATGCACTACCATGAAAAATGACCTTTAACATCTAAGTGTGACCTTGACCTTTGAGCTACAGACCTGGGTCCTGCACGTGACATGTCATCTTACTGTGGTACACATTCATGCCAAGTTATTTGAAAATCCATCCATCGATGACAAAGATATGGACCGGACACGCCCATCAATGCACTATCCCTTAATGTCTAAGTGTGACCTTGACCTTTGAGGTATGGACCTGGGTCTTGTGCGCGACACGTCGTCTTACTGTGGTACACATTCATGCCAAGTTATTTGAAAATCCATCCATGGATGACAAAGATATGGACCGGACACGCCCATCAATGCACTATCCCTTAATGTCTAAGTGTGACCTTGACCTTTGAGCTATGGACCTGGGTCTTGCACGCAACAAGTCGTCTTACTGTGGTTCACATTCCTGCCAAGTTATTTGAAAATCCATCCATGGATGACAAAGATATGGACCGGACACGCCCATCAATGCACTATCCCTTAATGTCTAAGTGTGACCTTGACCTTTGAGCTACGGACCTGGGTCTTGCCCACAACACGTCGTCTTACTGTGGTACACATTCCTGCCAAGTTATTTGAAAATCCATCCATGGATGACAAAGATATGGACCGGACACGCCCATCAATGCACATCCCTTAATGTCTAAGTGTGACCTTGACCTTTGAGCTACGGACCTGGGTCTTGCGCGCGACACGTCGTCTTACTGTGGTACACATTCATGCCAAGTTATTTGAAAATCCATCCATCGATGACAAAGATATGGACCGGACACGAAAAATGCGGACAGACCGACAGACAGATGGTTCAAAAACTATATGCCTCTCTTCGGGGGCATAAAAATATCTGACTGTGCAGAACTACTTTTAATACAGACAACAGCAAACTGGGAAAGGAGGCTGGTGCATCTAATGGACATTGATGTTTTGATGCTACCATTGGTGTATATAAGTGTACATTATAAAATAAAGTGGCTTTGTATGTTCATATCTATACATTACAAAGAGTTCAATATAAGATTTCCTAGTTTTGCATGAGCTTGTTTAAGTATAAAAGAGTTAAAACATGACTTTGTTAATGGGTTTTATCTGTTTAACCATAAATAATAACTTATTATTATTATTATTATACCAGATTTATAATAATAATGATAATAATGATAATAATAATAACTTACTAGAACATTTTTCAGTTTGATATCCCTGTGAACAAGACCCAGGCTGTGTAAAAACCTAATTCCTTCAACCACATCAATGGACACTTGTAATCTGTAATTCAAGCATAAATTTTCAAATACTGAGCCAAAGCTAGCATCACAATACTTTAGACTATAAGATTCTTTTGCTGGTTCGCTGGCCTCGAGGGTAACTGTTTAGGCGGTAAGTCAGCAGAGCCTCGTTACCATGTAAACAGTTACCAGATAGCCGGATATTCCCATCTGCACCTACAGCCAGTGACAGAATCTTTTTCTTGCATACCATATTCAAGAAATAATAACAGAATTAAAATCAATTGAACAACTTTCTTTTTACAAGTATCTCTTATAGCAGCATACTTAAACAAAGCATGTGAAATAAACGTCTGTAAACAGGACCCTATGTGCAACCAAATGGAACTGTTTGAACAATCCTCATAGGGAATCATCCAAAGAACAGCCATGCCAAACTTCCTGAGCTTCAGTGGAAATGTTGTTTGAAGAGATGTGTGAATGGATGAACAAATGAATGGACAGATATTCAATGGCAGAAAAATGGTAAATGGTCACTACAGCTCATCCTAGCAGGTTTGGCTCAAATGAGCTAAATATCTTCTTTTTTTTATTTTTAATTTTAAATTATACAAAATTAATTTTCTGAGAAATTTTATGCAAACAAAGTTAAACACTTAAACTGTTTTTAATTCAAAGTCTTAAAGCTGACATTCTAAATTCACACACATAATCATAATGTAAATGACACTTGTTTCTGTGCTTACTATGTTTCTATATAAGAAATGTAAAACTTACAGACTAACCCAGTCCAAACGTTGTTCAATTGCTGTGTGGAGATCCCGCTGTAGCCTATCCATGATCAGCAGTACTGCAGGAGTTGTTCCCCCTCCATATGTGTAATCTATGATTGACCCATGTAGCCTAACCACCCTGTCATGGTCTGGTATATTCCTATAAATTATAGATAAACATGTAATTTTTAACAAGAGCACCGCCTACGGGTGCAATCACTCATCTGCAAGTGCTGGTCAGTATGTAAGAAAAAAAGTCATAGTTCAGAATTTGTAAGTACAAAAAGGGCCATAATTCTGACAAAATGCAGGTCAGATGTTAGTGAGTAAACAAACTGAAATATAGCAAATTTTGTCAATCAACGGGATATAACTCTGGACATACTGATCCGATCTAGCCCATAATCGAACTCATCTGAGGTCTTGTGACCAAAAACATTGTGACTAAGTTTGATTAAGATTGCTTTGAAATTGTGGATGCTTCAGTGTAAACAAACTAAATGTGAATGGACGACGGACGGATGGACAATGGACTTCATCAAACTGAATCCTACTAGCTCATCATGAGCCTTCGGCTCAGGCCAAGTTAAAAATTTAACATAAAATTTAACTTCATGAAGGAATGTCACCATAGCATTATAGAATCATAGAACTCAACATCAACAAGCAAATTCAGATAATTTATAATTATCTCCCTCCAAATAAGTTGTTTTTGTGAATGTTGGTGGGGGGACTATACTTTGACAGATATTTAATTTCCAGATATACACAACTAATGTATAGGAGAGATTGTGTTTGTATACAATTACGTAGCATTTTCTATTTTTAGAACTGATAAGACACTGATCGGGTGGGCAGACGCCGAACGTCCATGTTTTTTGTAAAAGTGATGTTTTTCTAATGACCTAAACTTTCTTAAAACACAAATTATATAAATAATTTTTTGATCAATGGAAAGCTTATAAGACAAGCAATTTATCAATTACTTTTGATTATTATTTTGAAATAAAATGGATTAATTATGAATGCTTAACTTAGTGTTTTTCTAAAAGTTTTGAACATCACTACGTCGCTATTAAAATTAAATGTTATCTAAAACAGTTATTCATTTAAAAAAGATATTTGAATACAATAATATGAAAATTGTAAGTATTTAAAACTTTTTAAATTTTGAAAATCCATAAATGAGCAAAAACATTTTTAAAATAAAAAAAATTCCGATCCCATACACAAACGGTGGAAAAAAATTGTTTTTGCCCAACACCATGAACAGATGTTAATGCGTGATGTCACAGCGATCTTTCCTATAATAGGACTATGCAATGTTTTGTTGGTTCCTATTTTTTACCAGATAAAGGGGAAAATTTCTGCTCTAATGTGCTCTATATTTGTATTAAGTTTCATGAAGATCCAACAATGGATTAGATGTGTTTTGTTCTGAGGGAATTTAAGAGTTTTAAAACAATGAAAGAGCAATATCACTGCAGTAACAAAACAGATCCTGAATATGAAATATGTGCATGCGCCACTGCCCTATAGTGATCTATATTTGTGTTAAATTTCATGAAGATCCATCAATGAATTACTTTGTTATGTGGTAATTTATGGATTGTAAAACAAATGAAGGGCAATAAGTCTGGTTTTTGAAGTGATCCTGAAAAAAGCTGCACATGCGCCACTGCCCTATACTGATCTACATCTGTGTAAAGTTTCATGAAGATCCATCAACCGGTTATTTGGATACATTCAAAAATCCTTTTTTACAAAATTAAGGGGAAAAACTCTGCTTCTAATGGGTCAAGGGGCATAATAATTAAAGTGAGCAAAGGTCATGTGCTAAATAATGATTATGTAAAGTTTGATGATTCTAGCTAAAATTCTTTTTGAATTATAAGCATTTCTTTTTTTATATTAAATCAAGGTAAAAAACTCTACTGTTACTGGGTCAAGGGGATAATATACTTATGTGAGCAAATGTAAAGTGCTAAGTGAGGTTTGTGTTTCTAGCTAAAATTCTTTTGAATTATAAGTATTTTCAATCTTTTTTACCAATTCATCAGGAAAAACTGCTTTTACTGTGTCAAGGGGATAATATACTTACGTGAGCAAAGGTAATGTGCTAAGTGAGGTTTGTGTTTCTAGCTAAAATACTTTTGAATTATAAACATTTTCAATCTTTTTAACCAATTCATCAGGAAAAAACTGCTTTTACTGGGTCAAGGGGATAATACTTTATGTGAGCAAAGATAATATGCTAAGTGAGGTTTGTGTTTCTAGCTAAAATACTTTTGAATTATAAGCATTTTCAATCTTTTTAACCAATTCATCAGGAAAAACTGCTTTTACTGTGTCAAGGGGATAATACTTTATGTGAGCAAAGATAATATGCTAAGTGAGGTTTGTGTTTCTAGCTAAAATACTTTTGAATTATAAACATTTTCAATCTTTTTAACCAATTCATCAGGAAAAACTGCTTTTACTATGTCAAGGGGATAATACTTTATGTGAGCAAAGATAATATGCTAAGTGAGGTTTGTGTTTCTAGCTAAAATACTTTTGAATTATAAGCATTTTCAATCTTTTTAACCAATTCATCAGGAAAAAACTGCTTTTACTGGGTCAAGGGAGATACTATATGTGAGCAAAGACCATGTGCTAATTAATAAATTAAATATGAAGTAATGATTTTAGCTAAAATACTTTTTGAATTAAAAAAAAAATTCCATTTCAGATGGAGAGAAACACAGATGGACACACATGGACAAAGAGCTGGATGGACAATGCCAAAACAATATCCTTCCTCCTTTTGGCGGGGAATAATAAAGAATGTGACCCTGTTTTAATGAACAACTCATTACACTGCAGTATTCCAGTTTGGGATCTTATCAATAAACCATTTGAAAGAATTCTACTCATATCGGAGGCTGGAGTTCAAATACAATGTATATCAATAGAAAGTCTGTAACTAGACTTTCTGCTATAGATCAGTGACAGAATGCACCAGTCCCAGTTCAAAGATTAGTTTATACTAATTTACTTTAGCTTGATTGCGATGAAAGCTTAAAGCTTATTTGAACCACTCTCGAGTCCACTTTCTGGAAAAACCAGTACAGTGTCATTTGAGAGGTCATGATCTTGACCCTAGTTACCAGGGGCTGGAACTCACAACCCGGGTTCAGTGCCTGACACCTTTTGAACTGAGAATGAACCAATAGGATGCTGGAATGTTGAGACTGGTCTACAAATTCAGCTTTAAATCTTTGAGAACTTGATATGATTTGTTTCAAATGGTGATACATTCCAATACTTACTTTGTATAGAAGAATTCTAAAGCAAGATCATTCAAGTGTTTGTCGTCGAGGGGAACAACTGATTTTATTGCACAGGGAGAGTGACCTGCCCACTTATCACAGCTGTGAACCACACCATACTGTCCTCGACTAATTTCTTTACCCATTTGAGGCATTCCTGTAAAAGTCCAGTAGAAGAAGTGATTGTTATACAGGAGCTTTTTAGGGTACAAACAAATAAACAGTGCATGTGCTGCTATTTTTTCACAATGGGTTTCTAAAACCTGACATTGAAAACGTGAAAACTCTTTTTTTTTTTGTAGAAAAAAGCTTTGTCCTCTCATGAATAATATGCTCAAAATAGATCTATCTGTGTAAGTTAATTATACTTAATTATGGTAATTCTAATAATGTGACTGCACCATTTACAATAAAAACATGTTTTTGTTTTCAATCAAGTAACACACAGCAATATACAAATGTATTGCTTTTAATGACTGTTAAATTATTATAGAAATGTACCATATAGGATGAGATCTTTCAGAGACGTACTCTCAAGCGCTACCTTTGCCAAGCGTGGAGCATGCACTTTCTGAAGTTTTAGTCTTTCCTCCTCAATCTTAACCAGTCTCCCAACATGCTTCGTGTCAAGCTGCTCGAGTGCTGACAGGAATGCCTCATGAGGTTTCTTCAGCCGATCTTTAATCTGCGAGGATATACTCTTTGCTAACCTACATCAGGAAACAATACGTGAAGTCACTCAGTGAATACCACTTACGATATAGTTAATATTTAACACAGTTTTTTAACCTTTAGCCTGCTAAATTTCTAAAATGAACTGGTCCATCCTTGAATTTGGGCAGTATCATTTATTATTTGAATTTTCAATGAAAATTTACTGACTGAGTAGGGAACAGTGCAGACCATGATCACATGCCACCAGCCTGCTAAAGGTTAAGACCAGGCTTAATTTTGACAATCAACAATAATTTTGTTGTTGTTTTTTTTTTTGCTTCAACTTACAGTTATTCTTTGATAAATTTTATTTGAAAAACACTTTTCCAAGCTTGTGTCTGTAGTTAGCAGGTGAAATAACACTGTTTCAAATTTTCCTTTCAAAATAAGCAAGTGCCTTGTATGGGATGATTCTTTGTGAATTGTTGATACTTGATATGTGCATAAAGGTAGGATTGCTTGAGAACCAAAAGATGAAATTTTCCATGATTTGCAATTTCAAAAACAAGAGCTGTCGTAAGACAGTGCATTCGGCTATCTAACAGCTTTTTAGTTGAACAAGGGTGACATAACTGGGCAAGGTTAAGTAACTGTATTATCTTATTACAATTTATTATATTTTTTTATGCCCCTGGCACCTAATGATGCGGGAGGCATATAGTGATTGTCCTGTCCGTTCGTTCGTTTGTCCGTACGTACGAGGTTAACCAAATGGGACTGTTTCGTCTAGTATCAATACCTCTTACTAGAATGACTTGATACTAATGCAGATGTAACCTGTGACCATTTTTCATCTTCAGACATCACCTGACCTCAGTTTGACCTTGACCTTGAACTCGTTTTGGACTTAGGTTGCTTTGTATTGACAAGGATGCCACCGGGGGCATCAAGTGTTTATTGAACGCAGCTTCTTGTTTTAAATTTAAATTGCAATAATAGCAACTTGCACACAAATCTAACTTATTTTAGTAGGTCTGATCACTGGGAAGTGATGTGTGAAGTTTAAATGGCAATATATATAACGCCTTGATAGCTTGTTGCAGGCGAAACTTTAATCAATGCAAATTATCTAAGCTGAAAAAGGGATATAATCTGAACTAAATGCAATCATGAGTTATCTAACTTGGTTATTTCAGTAGGACTGGAAAATGTCAATCCAATAAATGCAAATGAATAGACCAGCTAGATACTAAAACATTGCTGGCTACAGCACCAATTGCTAAACCTCTGGTGGCATCACTTGAGATATTCAATTTTCCTTATATTTTCTATGTTAAGACTGCCAGAAACCTTTTATAACTCAAGCATTTGGCCCATTTCCTTGCAACCTTAAGTAACTGACATTAATTACCTGAGAAAACATGAATATTCATAAGGGACTAATTTTCAGTTGTCTCAGTCCTTGGAATTTAATCTTAAAATTCCAACAAATTTAAGTCTCAACAAAAATTTTGTGTAGACGAAATCAGATAGTTTCACAGTATGGCTACCAGCTAGTGAATAAAACTGAAACTTAAACTGACTAACATATTGGCACTCACCTTGCAGCACTAAGATTAGCTAACATATCGGCAGCAACTTTTGTCTTCCATTCATTATCAATCTTGGGACTATGGCTCCATGGCATGGCTTGAACTAGCTGTAGAAAATATACTGTTTGATCCATCTAATCCATAACAGGATTTTTCCTGGACTGCAGATTTATTTAAATCCAGATATAAACTACATTGTATACATTGTTCTAAAGATCTTAAAGGGTAGTAGATTCTTTTCAACTTTTTTCAATATCTTAAATAATGTATTATTGCCAAAAAGTATTTTTCTCATCACTGAATTGTGCAATATCACATGAAGATGTTGCTTTTATGCTAATTAAGATATCCTGAAAGTTTTATTATAATCAATTCCTTAATAAAGTAACAAGAGCTGTCAGAGGACATCAAAGCTTGACTTTTCAGCACCCCCTGTCACTAAAGATATTTAAATAAATGAAAAGAAAAGTCAGAATACCCGGTAAGGGGCATAATCTTGTAAAAATTTAAAATAGATTTATGGAACCTGTACAATGCATGTCAGGTCATTACAGTGAACTAGTGTGTCGAGTTTCAATATATTCCTATAGAGTTAGGGAACTTGTCCAATACGTCAGATAGCCACAGTGAACAAGTGTGTCAAGTTTCAATTCACTCCCAGAAACCAGTTTACATGCAAACACTTAACCAACTAGATGTGTGTCCATAGGACACTTGTGCCCTGACTTCCTGTCACTGTACATGATTTCATGGCTCTAGGTGAAATATTTTTTTAAGATATATGCAACATAAATTTTTAAGCACTTTATGTGTATTTTTCACTCAGTCAAGGTCCATAACTCTAGTGTGGCTGGGTGAAATCCCAAACAGAACAACAGGTGCATAACTTCACATGATACATAACAATCTTCTAAATAAATTAATCGTCACCTTAGCACAAAAAGTGAGTAAGTCCTTCTTTAAGTCAATGGAGTTATCCACTTTTTGCACTGAGGTGATGTAATGTTTTATGACTCTAAGTCAAGTACATTTTAGGATACATGAGACACAAATTCTTATGACTTTAACAAATATTTTGACTAAGTCATGGGTCACAACCATGGTCTGGCTGTGAATAATCCCAATATAAAAACACATTAAAAACACCAGATATACAAATTCACATGCTAAATAACAATCTTGTGAGGTTTGATAACTCTAGGTCAAAAACTTTTTGAGATACCTGGTACATGTGACACAAATTCTGATGGACAGATAGATGTACAACTACAAGGGCAACTCTAAGTGCCCCCTCCATCCCTCCCCTGCCCCCCACCCCACAAAAATGTGTATTGACTTGTTCCCTACAAGATTTGACACTTCCCAACATGAGTGGTGGTCTAGTGGTTAAGGTGTCGGACGCTCAATCCAGGGGTCGTGGGTTCGAGCCTCACTGGGGACACAACCATGACTTCACATATGACACCAGTACTGGTTTTTCCAGGAAGCGGACTCTAGAGCGGTTCAAATAAGCTTTCATCTTTCTCCAAAATCGAGCTTAAATAAATTAGTATAAACTAACTAAACCGAGGTACAGGGCAAAATAATTCACACATGTTGTCTCCCATCAAATAGATGCAAAGAACATTACACACAACTTGTGTCTTCACAATTCAGTCTTGATATCTACTTATTGAGTAAATAATATGAGTTTTACTATGGTCATAGAAATGGCAAAATGTGAAACATCCACAACTTATTTTATGTCACCTCTCTGACATAAAATGTCTACCTTAATTATTCTTCAAGAATATATTTGTTGTCATGTAAAACTATCTTGCAAAATGCTGTTTGCAAAGAATTTAGATTTAAAATAATACGAAAATGATTATTGAGCTGTGCCATGAGAAAACCAACATAGTGCATTTGTGACCAGCACTGATCCTGACCAGCCTGCGCATCTACAGGCTGGTCTAGATCCTTGCTGGTCGCAAATGCACTATGTTGGTTTTCTTATGGTGCAGCTCATATTATCTGTACATATTGTTTAGGTGTCCTAACATGTTCTTGATTAAACTACCACCAACAAGCAGAAATTAGGTATGTAGAAACATAGACAGTGGATATATTTATCAATGTAAAAGATATAAAGAAAGAGCTATGATACCTGTTTCATTCCTTGCAGAAGAATGTTTATAATACTAGAACTTGATCGAACCGTAATCTCAACTTGGTATGCTGCATTCAGAATCTGCAACGGAAAGACAGACAGACATGCTTCATGCATTTTTACCAGACTGAGTACCTTTTAAAATTTTCCTCTGCTGGGCTTAAGGTGGATACAGGTAGAGCAATATTTTGTCAAAAGTAATTTTGGAAATGAGAAAGTACAATACTTATATTCATAGCTAAGAACATACACTCTGTGGACTGAAGATTTGTCAAATGTAAAGTTAAACTTACAGTAAACAAGAGTGCTCAACTGTCACAATATATGCTCATCACAGTAAACCAATTCAAGGGCCATTACTCCAGAGCAAAAACGACTACCTGACTGATTATCAAACTAGGCCAAGATAATATGCCTATAAATATTCTGGCTAAATTTGGTGAACATTTGATAAGAACTGCGTAACTTATTACCGGGACATTGTCAATTTTTGTAATTTTATGTTTATTAAAGGAACATAACTCAAGAGTGATGGAAGTATATGGCTGGTTATCAAACTTGTTTGAAATATTATGCTAATAAACATTGCGAATTAGTTTGGTGAACATTGGATGAATAAGAACTGCTAAAGTCAGGGAGCAGACAACTTTAGTAGGTGCCATCCACAGTGTCACTGTGTGCCTGCTCCTGCAGGTGATCACGTCTCATTTCACAAGCCGATAAAAAGGAAGACATTTGTATCAAACTTATAGCTCCTCTTCCATAGTGATTTCAAGCTACCTGTAATCACCACTCAGTACCCACAGAAAAAGCATACATTGACAAAAACCCTACACAACTATATTATAAGAACAGAAAAAGAAACTCAACTTGATCAATACATATCAAGTTATCAGGATTTTATAAGAAGACAAGTAATATTTGAAGAATAAACAAAAAAAATATAGATATATAAGATGAGATAATTCATACAAATAGGAACAACTCATAAAATGTATCTGAAAACAACATCACCAACATAATTATATGTATATATCATTTATATACTGTTGAACCTGTGTCAAGCAGCCAGTCAAGGGAGCAACATAATCTGGCTGCTAAAGGCAGGTGGCTGCTTAAGAGAGGTTGAAATAAGAACAGAAAGTCAATTTGGGAAGTAAGTTGACTGGCCGATTAACGCAAGTGACTTGTTGATAGAGGGGACCGCTGTTCAACTGTACATTACAAAATCAATACAATTCTACTCGTTTCTCTTCAATATTTTGTCCAATAAAGATCAGACTTGCATTTTATCCTGGTGAGAGACACTCCTTAACAGGAACTTCAATGTAACTTCATCAGACTTAAGATGTTCCATAGCATTTGTCACAAAATACTGTGTGAATGATAATTTGGAATTGATCTAAGCCAAAATGCCACCAACAACCCATCTGAATCATCACTAACATAAATTTTAATTTTGTCAATATTTTATAGACTTTTCTGCTTTCTGATATTTTTTAAATCAATATTTCATTCTATGAAAGTACTTAGGAACAAGAGGGCCATGATGGCCCTATGTCGCTCACCTGTTATCATTGCACTTAAGGACAAGTCTTCAAGGTCAAAAGATCATAATAGAAATCAATGAAAAGAATTATGAGAAAATATAGTTGAAATTTTCTTTAAGTAACTTTAAAAACAAGATTTGAAAACTTTTTGTAGAGGTCCACTAGGCAATGCTACATGTCAAATATCTAAGCTCTTCTGGTTTATTTTTAGAAAATTTTGAAGATTTTTCTATGTACAATCAAGTAACCCCATGCGGCAGGGTCAATTTGACCCCAGGGGTCATGATTTGAATAAACTTTGTAAAAGTCTACTAGGCAATGCTACATGTCAAATATCTAAGATCTAGGCCTTCTGGTTTATTTTTAGAATTTTTTTTTAAGATTTTCCTATGTAAAATCAAGTGACCCCTAGGGCGGAGTCAATTTTTACCCCAGGGGACAAGGTTTGAACAAATTTTGTAGAGGTCCACTAGGCAATGCTACATGTCAAATATCTAGTCTCTAGGCCTTCTAGTTTATTTTTAGAAAATTTTTGAAGATTTTCCTATGTAAAATTAAGTGACCCCTGGGGCGGGGTCAATTTTGACCCAGGGGGTCATGATATGAACAAATTTTGTAGAGGTCCACTAGGTAATGCTACATGTGAAATATCTAAGCTCTAGGCCTTCTGGTTTATTTTTAGAAAACTTTTGAAGATTTTTCTATGCAAAGTCAAGTGACCCCTAGGGCAGGGTCAATTTTGACCCCCGGGTCATAATTTGAACAACTTTAGTAAAGGTCCACTAGGCAATGCTACATGTCAAATATCTAAGCTCCAGGGCTTCTGGTTTTTGAGAAGAAGATTTTTTAAATATTTTCCTATGTAAAATCAAGTGACCCCTGGGGCGGGGTCAATTTTGACCCCGGGGGCCATGATTTGAACAAATTTTGTAGAGGTCCACAAGGCAATGCTACATGTCAAATATCTAAGCTCTAGGCCTTCTGGTTTATTTTTAGAAATTTTTTGAAGATTTTCCTATGTAAAATCAAGTGACCCCTGGGGCGGGGTCAATTTTGACCCCGGGGTCATGATTTGAACAATTTTAGTAGAGGTCCACTAGGCAATGCTT
Organism: Mercenaria mercenaria; assembly: GCF_021730395.1. Lineage (NCBI taxonomy): Eukaryota > Metazoa > Mollusca > Bivalvia > Venerida > Veneridae > Mercenaria > Mercenaria mercenaria. The sequence continues at coordinate 32,450,520 of NC_069373.1, read as the reverse complement.
CACGTCAAATATCTAAGCTCTAAGGCTTCTGGTTTTTTGAGAAGAAGATCTTTTAAGATTTTCTTATGTAAAATCAAGTGACCCCTGGGGCGGGGTCATTTTTGACCCCGGGGTCATGATTTGAACAAATTTGGTAGAGGTCCACTAGGCAATGCTTCACACCAAATATCTAAGCTCTAGGCTTCTGGTTTTTGAGAAGAAGATTTTTAAAGTTTTTCCTTTCGGTTGCCATGGCAACCAGTGTTCTGCATGGAATTCAATTTTTTGAACAATTTTGAAAGGGGGCCATCCAAGGAACATCCCTGTGAAGTTTCATCAAAATTGGCCTGTTGGTTTAGGAGGAGATGTTTAAAGGAAAGTGTGGACGGACGACGGACGGACGGACGGACGGACGCCGGACGGTGAGCGATCACAATACCTCACCCTGAGCACTTTGTGCTCAGGTGAGCTAAAAATTGCCAGTGATTATCAAGAAATGATATTACCAACCACCTAATGCAAAATTGTCCACACACTTACAAAAAATTACTTCTGTGTTAGTGTACCTGTTTCAGGGCCTCTGTAGTACAGTTACCAGGATTTTCTCTTTCTACCTTCTCTAAACTTTCTAAACATCTTGTCAACGTCCCTGAAAAATAAAACAGAATTATACTAAAAACAATGGGGAGTCTGACACAAATTTAACAAACATTTAAATGGATGTGTACCAGAGACAACCTTCTAGTAGTTTAGAAGTGAAGACACTTTATCCACATCTCTAACAAAACTTTTGTTATTCTTGTCTGGCTGAGTGAAATCCCAAACAGTGCACAACTTCACATGCTGTATTACAATCCTCCAAACTAGGTCAAATACTTTTAAGACGCAGATGACACAAACTTTTACGCCCTTAATTAATGCACATTTTTGACTAAACCTTAAGGACAGATCCAAACTTTCAGTCTGGTGAATGACCTATATTTTGTAATAAATATAAACATTAAGTCAGCAAAAAACTTTTCTTCATGATCCATAATCTATCAGTAAAATCATCTTTAATTTTCAACTTGGTAAAAAAAAAACAAGTTTCCATGCAGAAGTTACAAGAAACAGATATTACTACGGTAATAAGAAAAAAAATCTCTCTGACTACCAGTTAAAAATACAAGAGGACCATGATGGTCCTGAATCGCTCACCTCTTCCCACATGACCCAGTTTTGAGTATGACATCGTTTTTTCTATTATTTGACATAGTGACCTAGTTTTTGAGCTCATGTGACCCAGTTTTGGACTTGACCTAGATATTATCAAGATAAAAATTCTGACCAATTTTCAAGAAGATCCATTGAAAAATATGGTCTCTAGGTTTTTCTATTATTTGACCTATTGACCTAGTTTTCGAAGGTACATGACCCTGTTTTGAATTTTACCTTAATATCATCAAGGTGAACATTCTCACTAATTTTCATGAAGATCTCATGAAAAATATGGCCTCTAGAGAGGTCACAAGGTTTTTCTATTTTTATACCTACTGGCCTAGTTTTTGACCGCACATGACCCAGTTTCGAAACTGACCTAGACATCATCAAGGTGAACATTCAGATCAATTTTCATGAAGATCCATTGAAAAATATGGCCTCTAGAGAGGTCAAAAGATTTTGATAATTTTAGACCTACTGACCTAGTTTTTGACCGCAGTTGACTCAGTTTCAAACTTGACCTAGATATCATCAAGATGAACATTCAGACCAACTTTCATACAGATCCCATGAAAAGTATGGCCTCTAGAGAGGTCACAAGGTTTTTTATTATTTGACCTACTGACCTAGTTTTTTACGGCAGGTGACCCAGTTTCAAACTTGACCTAGATATCATCAAGGTGAACATTCTGACTAATTTTTATGGAGATCCATTCACAAGTATGGCCTCTAGAGAGGTCGCAAGGTTTTTCTATTTTTAGACCTACTGACCTAGTTTTTGACAGCACGTGACCCAGTTTCGAACTTGACTTAGATATCATCAAGATGAACATTCTGACCAACTTTCATGAAGATCCCATGAAAAATGTGACCTCTAGAGTGGTCACAAGGTTTTTCTATTTTTAGACCTACTGACCTAGTTTTTGACCGCATGTGACCCAGTTTCGAACCTGACCTAGATATCATCAAGATGAACATTCTGACCAATTTTCATAAAGATCCCATGAAAAATGTGACCTCTAGAGTGGTCACAAGCAAAAGTTTACAGACGCACACACGGACGCACGCACTTTGTGACAGGTGAGCTAAAAAATCGTAAGACAAATAATGTGTATATTAAAATGGAACAGTCAAACTTTTAAACATCTGAAGCATGTGTAATTTCAAACACTGACCTGTGTATGAATCTCTCATGATATCCACAGAATTGACAAGTTTGCTGGCTACTGCCTGGGTCAGTCCACCTAGCACAAGCTCTTGGATCTGCCCTGTACAGATTTTCAGTCCTTTATGGGTCAAGACTTCTCCTGTCTCACTAAATTCAACACCTAAGAAAAACAACATAAAAATAGAAAACAAATACATATCACCACTTACACTTTTCTGGATATATGCATTTTGAGTTTATAGACATTCTGTAGGTGTCTTTTTTTCTTCAAAATAACATTTTACATCGAAACAATGCAGGCCATGCAGGGCCTTTCCAGCTTTGAATTGAAAGAAGACTTTGAACCCTCTGGGCCACTGGGCAAAACCAAAAACTTTTCAAAACCTTACAGACATAGGTGATCAATAGTTGTGCATCTTCTTTGTAAACACTGATGGTTAACTCTTCTCAAGGCTCAGAGCAAAATTTCATCACTGGATGTTTACATTTCTACTCATGTTGCAGTTTTGTTTTCTTTCCATTTGGATTGGCCAAAAAGGTTTTAACCCTTACTGTGCTAAATTTCTACAATGAACTTATCCATCTTTCATTTTGGACAGTACCATTAACTGTTAAAAGGGGTGTTTAACCAAAAAGATACCGACTGAATGGCAAACAGTGCAGATCATGATCAGATCGCACGGATGTGCAGGCTGATCATGGTCTACGCTGGTCGCAAAGACAGAATAATTCGTATCCAGCATGATAAGGGTTAAGTATTTTGGCTTGAATCAGAAGTGCACATTATATGTGGGTCCACATTATACCTGGGACTACTACTATGGTAGGCCATAAAAAGAATAAAAACAAGAGCTGTCTGTAAGATAGCACACTCGACTTTTCACAGTGCTTGACTCTGAATTAGAGCTTTGCCAGTAAAAACTTTATAAAACTTTAACCAAACAAGAGGGTCATTGACCCTAAAGCGCTCATTTGTGTACAAGGCTTCAAGTCTTCTACGTTAGCCTATATTATATACATGTCACACACACTTTTGAACCTATGGCAATAATTTGAACAATTATGGTAGACATTACAAATCTGATATCACATGCCAAATATCAAGGCTCTAGCTATTATTCATTCAGAGAAGAAAAGTGACCATGCCCCCCTGGCAGCCATGTTTTTTGACGAATCGGAATAATTTGAACAATCTTGGTAGAGTGTCACACAAGAACCATTTGCGTAAAATTATTTTAAAATCAGGCTTGCATTTTCAAACAAGAAGATTTTTAAAGTTTCCACTATATACATATAGGGAAAAGTGACCACGCCCTCTGGCGGCCAATTGTTTTTTGACGAATCAAAATAATTTGAACATTCTTGGTAGAGGGTCACACAAGGACCATTTGTGTAAAATTATTCTAAAATCGGGCAAGCAGTTTCACACAAGAAGATTTTTAAAGCTTCCACCATATACATATAGGGAAAAGTGACCACCCCCTCTGGCGGTCATTGGATTTTTCTCCTGATGTAGACTTTGATAGTAAATAACTACTTTAAGTTTCAAGTCAAAAGCTTTGATAGTAACAGAGATATTTGACTTTATCAAAAACTTTAATCAATGGCGACGGCAATGCCGACATGGGTCGCTGTCGCCGGGGTGAGTGCAATAGCTCTACTTTTTCTTCGAAAAGTCGAGCTAAAAACGTGTTTTATTTTCAGTCAAAAGATACTGAATTCAGTCACACTTGCTTTTGTAATGTATCATCTTCACTTACCAACAAAGTCATAATCGTGTGCTTTTTGAATAAGATGAGCTTTCCTGTCTGCAATTGTACATTCAATCATTTCTTTAATCTCGTCACCTTTTTCAATTGTGATTTTCATTAATGATTTAAACAATTCTTTTTCTTTGTCACGGGCAAACTGGATCTTCTTTGGTGTAATAAGGACTTCTCTTGTCATGTCAAAGGCACAGATTATGAATGTATCGAGACATCGTTTATGAGTATTGTTTAAAACAGTCACAGCATTTACTAAGTAACGCTGCATTGTTTGTTCCGAAAATGTTGTGAAAGACTGTTGAAACTGGTGCAAGTCTGTAACTAATATACTATCAACTTGAAAATAATCTTCCACCTTTTTTTGACTGAATTTTCTAACACCTGGTGTTTCTGTAAGATATCCAACATTACAAAGTTCGGTGAATATTGTGTGACAGTTATTTGGTGGTACTGTCGTGACAAAAGCTTTACCCATTCTGTCACTAGGGGATGAAACTGTAGGTAAAGAGGACTCTGGCTCACCAGAAGATGTGGATAAATAAAATGCATTTATTTTGTCTTTATCACATTTTGCACATTTCGTGAAATTATCTAACGCATGTTTTGTTTCACTGCTTTGTTGATTACCACTTTGAACATTTGTATCAGCACACAAATTACTTTTGGTGCTCTCGCCATTTTTTAGCACATTCTCAGTTATTGTATTATTGTTGTGTTCACAACTCTGTGAAGACCGCTTCCCTGTCTGAAGTGTTGGACTGTGAACAACACCACAGTATAATGGATCTCCTTCTACAGTCTGTGGCATCGTTTCTGGATCAGGGACACGTACAAAACAAACTGGCTGAAAATTGGTAATCTCCTTCAGCAGTTCTAAGTCTTGAATCTCCTGAAATGCGTAAGATCGAAATATCTGATAATAGGAAACCGTAGCATACAAGAAATCATGTATTTTCACTTGGTAAGTTTTTAAAATCGACAAATTACTAAAAAATCTTATATATGACTCAAACAATGAACAACAGAAAATGATTCTATCACTTTTCATCAAAAATGGAAACATATGCTTAGAAATGGGCTCCAGGTGCACCCATCATTTACATTTAATTGGTTATATAACTGGTAGAAATTCCTTTAAATCATTCTAACAAGACCAGAAATGTGTTAATTTCGACAATATTTCTCCACTTGTTCTGCATAAAATTCCCCACTCAAACCACTTGACCTGTTAAAGTTATGGCCAGGGTGATTTAAGCATGCAGGCAAGGCAACCAATTTTTCTTACTGAAGTGAGCAATAGTTGCTGCGAAATTCTTTTTGAAATGACAAAACTACTAACAGAATTACCTTGGTGGTGAAAGATTCTGTATGAAATGCATAGATAAGTATTGGTGATATGTTTTCCATGCAGCGCTTGAGTTCCTCCTCAAAGAGCACATTTGATGCAGCCACCACTAATGTACACCCACATCTCAACAACTGGTGATTAAATGAAACCTCCAAAACTGCAGTTCCTACTGCTGAATCAGGCTCTTCATTCTCAGAGATCTCAAGATCTTTGCGTGGAATTGTATTCCAGGGACTTTTGTATGCTTCTAAGTTCTCGGCAAGAGAATATTCATCAGGCAGTTCAAGATTGATGCAGAGATTTTCTCCATACTTAAATCTCACTGTTCGGTATCTTCTTTCAATATCATTCGGATAAAATGTTGGGAATATAGTTCTTTGAAATAATTCATTCACCATTTGTGACTTGCAATATTCATTTTGTCCAAGAACAACAATGCCAGGAAGTTTGTCAGCAGATGACAGGATTTCTTCTACCGCTTCATGAAGTACCTCGAGCGACACAAGTGGACCTGAAAAACAAATAAACAATTCAATTCTTTTGCCACATTATTAAACAGTTGTATTAACTGATTGAATTATCATTATTTTTCACCTGAATGTTTGGTAGCATCCGGCCAATCCATGTTTTCATAATTATACTAACAAGGGCTGTCGGAGGATGGCAACGCTCGACTATTCAACAGCCTTGTCAATTGAATGAATATTAAAGTCGAAAAAGGTAAATTCACTTTAACAGCAAGAAACTGCTTATCAACTAAAAAATTTCCAATTTTGTACTATAAATCAATAATAAGTCTTGAAAAAAAGTAAAAACTTACTAGAAAAAACAAGAGGACCATGATGGTCCTGAATTGCTCACCTCTTCCCACATGACCCAGTTTTGAGTATGAGTAGTTTTTTCTATCATTTGACATAGTGACCTAGTTTTTGAGCTCATGTGACCCAGTTTTGAACTTGACCTAGATATTATCAAGATAAAAATTCTGACCAATTTTCATGAAGATCCATTGAAAAATATGGTCTCTAGAGAGGTCACAAGGTTTTTCTATTATTTGACCTATTGACCTAGTTTTCGAAGGTACGTGACCCTGCTTTGAACATTACCTAGATATCATCAAGGTGAACATTCTCACTAATTTTCATGAAGATCTCATGAAAAATATGGCCTCTAGAGAGGTCACAAGGTTTTTCCATTTTTATACCTACTGGCCTAGTTTTTGATCGCACGTGACCCAGTTTCGAAACCGATCTAGATATCATCAAGGTGAACAGTCAGATCAATTTTCATGAAGATCCATTGAAAAAATGGCCTCTAGAGAGGTCAAAAGATTTTAATAATTTTAGATCTACTGACCTAGTTTTTGACCGCAGTTGACCTAGATATCATCAAGATGAACATTCAGACCAACTTTCATACAGATCCCATGAAAAGTATGGCCTCTAGAGAGGTCACAAGGTTTTTTTTATTATTTGCCCTACTGACCTAGTTTTTTAAGGCACGTGACCCAGTTTCAAACTTGACCTAGATATCATCAAGGTGAACATTCTGGCTAATTTTTGTGGAGATCCATTCACAAGTATGGCCTCTAGAGAGGTCACAAGGTTTTTCTATTTTTAGACCTACTGACCTAGTTTTTGACTGCACATGACCCAGTTTCAAACTTGACCTAGATATCATCAAGATGAACATTCAGACCAATTTTCATACAGATCCCATGAAAAAGATGGCCTTTAGAGAGGTCACAAGGTTTTTCTATTATTTGACCTACTGACCTTGATTTTGATGGCACATGACCCAGTTGCGAACTTGACCTAGATATTATCAAGGTGAACGTTCTGACCAATTTTCATGAAGATCTTGTGAAATATATGGCCTCTAGAGAGGTCACAAGGTTTTTCTATTTTTAGACCTACTGACCTAGTTTTTGACGGCACGTGACCCAGTTTCGAACTTGACCTAGATATCATCAAGGTGAACATTCTGATCAATTTTCATGAAGATCTTGTCAAATATATGGCCTCTAGAGAGGTCACAAGGTTTTTCTATTTTTAGACCTACTGACCTACTTTTTGAAGGCACGTGACCCAGTTTTGAACTTGACCTAGATATTATCAAGATGAACATTCTGACCAACTTTCATAAAGATCCCATGAAAAATGTGACCTCTAGAGTGGTTACAAGCAAAAGTTTACGGACGGATGCACGGACGCACGCACACACGGAAAGACGACGGACACCGCATGATCACAAAAGCTCACCTTGTCACTTTGTGACAGGTGAGCTAAAAAAGGAGTATAAGGGGAAAAAATTGGTCCCGGTGGGGCATGAACCTATGCCCCCTTGAAAAATTCAAGTCAAAAGTAGGTTTATGGTAGGATGGTAGGAAGACTGTTGAGTTATGCACGGTTCTTAATCTACTTACTTATTTAATAATGATATTTTAAACAAGTCTGCAAAATTTCAAATGTCAACATGATGTCAACGCATAACTGTATTTTTAACAGTGTTAAAATATGGGAAGTTGCACATACAGCAGAATAACTTACACATCTACCAAGTTATTTTTCATGTTTAATAACCTATGTTTGGATTTGTTGCGTGTTGTATTGCATGTTGTGCCTTGACCTAGAAGAACTAACGGTAAGTGACACACAACACAAAGTGAGACAATGCAGCTTGACACAGGATAAGACCAGCGACAATAAGACACAACATTGTGTCAGACATTAATGTCATGCATCCTAAAGCACTTTAGTACATTCTGTTGCATTGTTTTGCCTCCTGTTGCATGTTGTGATGTATTGTTACACATATTGTGTTGGCTTTAAACATAAGGGACGACACACGACATGAGCTAAACAGGATTCGGGACTTCAGTGACGTGGTTTGAGTGTCCACTTAACGATCATGATGTTCAAGTAGGGACTTGTTTAGGTTTAATTATTTTAATAGTGACAAAGAAGTTTGATGGGCTTGTGCAGACAGCATAGAGGGTAATTCTGGAGAGCTGGTCAGCTCAAAAAAGTAAATGTGGAGAAGAATTATTACAGCCAACTACGGACCAAGAGTTCTGGATTTTTAAGGCTGCGACTAGACCTAGACCTCTAAATTTCCATAACTGCTGACACTTTACATGCTTCAGGTTTAAATGCCGATTATGTCACAAATTGGCCATAAATTCAAATAAAACTTACAAAATTGTCTCAAAAGGGGATTCAATTCCTCGTTGATTTATCTAATCAAATATTTCCAAAATTACGAATTTTCTGGTGATTTAAACCTATGTTTGTACTGTGCATGATTTTAAATGTTTACTATGTCTACACAAAATATACGCAAGCGATAAAACCAATGACTTTACATGACTGTGTACTGTGATTTATTCTCCATTAGTTTGGTCCTTCGGAATTTTGACATCAAGCATGCAGATTAAGAATAAGTTTGCCAGTCACAAATAGAAAACAATCTGAACGTCGAACTATCTTGACTACTTATACACTGGTTAATACAGTAGGCCTACATAATAATACATGTATATTGATCAACGGACCCCAAGCCACTTCCTTATTTTATACCTTGATAACTTGATCTTCGGGCCGTAATATTAGCTGCGCTATCCTGGCCCCTCTTGTGAAGTATCTTCTGAGTAAATCTCAAAACTAATTATTGCTAAAGTCTCTTCAACGTTTAGCCTGCTGGCGGCAAGTGATTTGCCTTAGCGACCAGTGCAGACCAAGATCAGCCTGCACATCCGTGCAGTCTTCAAATAATAAATGGTATCGCCCAAATTGAATGATGGACCAGTTCATTGTAGAAATATAGCAGGCTAAAGGTTAATGTACTCTTCTTTTTTTTAAATTAAATGTGAAATTTGCCTCACCAGTTTCGTTTTTGCCCCTTGTATTGATATCATCAAAACATCGTTTTGTTCCTTCAAGAATTGTCTGCAGTCTTTCAGAATGGTTACAGAAACACTCTATCCCTGAAACTAGTGTTGACAGCATTTTGCACCTCCTGTCATTTCTTCCATAAGTCATGGAAGACTGAATTCAGCCGACTGGTTGTTGTTTTTTTTTCAGCGAAGGAACGTCACTCCCGATTGACCGGTGATCAGGTAAAAATATTCAACAAGTTTGCACAATTTCGAAAGTATTTTATGAAATACTTGGTCGAAATTTCATTTAGCGCATATATTTTTTACAATACTCTGTATGTCTCCATCAATTTCTACCCATCTATATGGTTATGGTATTGCTTGGTTTATCAGTTTCTCAGCATCTTATGTGCGAAGTACTCGGATAGTAATTTTTCGGACGGCAGTGTCTAGTTTTATCTATCTACCTATTTATAATGCATCACTCCTCTTTACGGTGTTAATGCGTGATGTCACGGCGATCTCTCCTATTTACATATAAAAGCAGTTTAAAAACAGGTCTATCACGTTAAGCATTGTGTGCAAGTTTGGTCAGACGCTGCTTAAACTGGTTCAGGGTGGGGGCTTGCACAAGTTGTACCGGAAGTGAATTCCAAAGCACTATGGTTGCTAGAAAAAATTTAAGAGTACTTACTGGTACTGATGATAAACTCGAACAGATGATAAAGTCGACCACCTTCAAATTATTCAATTGCAACTGGTTTTTTATATTATTGAACATGCCGTCTGATAGCAACCACTTACAACACCAACTGTTGTAAACAAAAACAAAATTGGTAAATAATATGTAAATAATAATCTGATAGATATATAGCGAAGAACTAACTCCAGATATGTACTTTTTACTTTAAAACTAACATGTTTCATCCATTGGACTTCATCAGAGTATAATAACAAAACGGTATGACGTCATAGGAAAGTACGACGTCAAAACTTGTTACCCATAAATAATATGTATAAATAATTGACTTACATTTGTCTGTTTAAAAAATATTTATCCAAAAATACTGGGGAAGAGGATGTTTTTTGCGCATGCTCACTGTCAACACATGAAGGCCTGACATTGGCCGATTGGGTCACTTTTCATTACTTGATCGGGAATGACTGTTGCAACATTTTTGGGAAAGTTTCAATATAATACTATGGAGATTTTTTTTAAATGACAAAGTGGTCGAATTTATTATCAGTCAGCCTTTGTACAGTCCCCATTTTACATACCCCTTTCAGGGCCTCACTTCTTGTGAGTTTGCTTATTAAATATAAATTTAAATTATGTCAATTATTCAGTAAGAGCTAAGCTTTATTTTGATACCAACCATTGATAACAGTTTGCAAAAATAAAAAAGTTACAGGTGAAAAACCTCATTTTCTGTCCGAGTTTATCATCAGTACCAGTATAGTAATTACAGGGAGTGAGGATCTGGGTATAGGCGTGGGGATGCATATGTCTTGTTAGATGGGATGTGGGGGCTGACATAGGGAGTAAGTGGTACAGCAACCAAACCATTCACTATTTTGTAGAACATTTAAGGAGGCATGAATCAGATCTCCTATTTTCAAGGGTATGCCATCTCAGCTGACTTAGCGTGTTTGTGACAGTGTGCTGTAAGGGGACTAGTCATGATTAACCCATCGCGCTGCCCTCCGCTGAATCATTTCAATTTGGTGGATGTTGTGTTGGGTATAAGGGCTCCAGACGCAGCTAGCATATTCCAGCTATGGCCTGACTAGAGCTTTATAAGCTACTTCCCGAACTTTTGGGGTTTTGCATGGAATTTTTTGCTTAATGAAGTTAAGTGTTCAGGTAGCTTTTGATGTGACTAAATTGAAGTTTTTATTCCAGTTAAGATCTGAGGATATAGTGACCCCAAGATATTTTGCATCAGGAACTGTTTCCAAGACTTGGCCATGGAGTGTATACTTTGATTTGAAAGGGTTTTTTTGACCTTGTTATGTTCATAACTGTGCATTTTGAGGGTTTAAACTCCATGTCCCACTTACATTCCCATAACTGTAACCTATTCAAGTCTTGCTGGAGGATGTTTTCTTGGACTATTTACAGTTAAATAGACAGCAGTGTCATCGGCGAATAAACAGACCTGTGAAATCAGATTTTCAGGCAGTTAATTTATGAAGAGTAAGAATAGAAGGGGGCCTAGGACGGAGCCTTGTGGGACTCCGGATGTTACTGGAACTTCATCTGATGCTTCACCATTCACAAGGACAGATTGGCACCTGCCTATCAAGAAAGACTTGACCATTGCAACGTGGTGCCCTGAACACTGTGTTGATGAAGTTTGTACAGAAGTTTCAGATGGTTAACCTTGTCAAATGAAAGGCATATAGAGCAAATCTCGCTAACATCACAGGGGTCTCGCGAGGGAGTCAAGAAGTCGTTATCTATGCCCGAACTGTGCTTTATTCCATGATCAAAGTGAAATCAACTTTGCCCGCAAAATTTCAAACCAACAACAAATCGAATACATGTCAATTTGTGCCTGAAGCGTTGACTCTGCCCACTCGACTGTCAAAATTTCTACTGTGTAATGCGTCTGCAGTGTTTATTGATAAGCTTGTAATTAAAAAGATGAAGAAACACGTTGTTTATAGTGTGTGAACATGAAGCACAATCATCTTATGGATTGAAGGAACTGCGACTGTTTGTTTGATGCACACATGTTCAGTCGCTGATGTGCAACGCTTGACTGTTTAATGGATTAATGAAATTGCAACCGCGGCATACTTAAACTGACACTTTCAATGTGTATTGATATATTTTGTGGTATAAGATGGCTGATGTGATTGATAAAAAATTTATTGACTGATAGAAAAATGATTACTTGATTTTATAAGTAATGATCTTACTTTATGACTTATGAACTGATGTGATGATTTATTTACCTATTAGACAGTGACTATTTGATGATTGAGTAACTGTATGATATTTCACTTGTTTATGTATGGTTGTATACTTAAACTGACCATATAATTAGCTGTCAAATAAAGTGTCTAGCCATCTAGTAACTGGACACCTAATACTGTCATTTAACTGACACTGACTACATTTTACACAATTTTTATATTTTGATTAAAATAGATAAAGACATTTTAACTTTCTAAAACATATTTTTGTCTTTATGATCATGTTTATGTTTTAAAATAAAGCATGTTAAAAGAGGAAATTATCATTACTTCCTATGCAGCATATCCTCTAACGTAACATTTCATCTTTGCCATCTTCTTTTAAACTTCAGTTTTTCAATATTTTAAACGAAATTAAATATACAGTGAAAGTTTGAAACACAGCTTGCTAGAGCATTGATAACTGAAACTCTTAATCTTACCTATATAATTTTATACATATAGTTTTCTATAATTCAGTCTCTAGAAACCCTGGCTTACTCAAGCATTTTGCCTATCCCTTTGCAACCCATAGTATTCAGTGTTTTATAGTATATACTTTTTAAAAAAATATGATTTTCAGTTTCATTTCATGTTAGTTACCCCTTCATGAAATACAGTGGCATGTCTTACACTGTTTCGGTTTTTAGCTCCACTATTCGAAGAATAAGTAGAGCTATCCTACACACCACGCATCGGTGTCGGCGTCACACCCTGGTTAAGATTTTCGTACCAGTCCACTTTTTGACAAAGTCTTTTGAGATAAAGCTTTGAAACTTTCAACACTTGTTTACCATCACCATGTCCAGTTGTAGGCAAGAGTACATTATAACTCTGTCAAGCATTTTGACTGAATTATGGCCCCTTTTGACTTAGAAATCTTGGTTTAGTTTTGTGTACCAGTTCATATTTTGACAAAGTCTTTTGAGATAAAGCTTTGAAACTTTCAACACTTGTTTACCATCACCATATCCAGTTATAGGCAAGAGTACATAACTCCATCTAGGATTTTGGCTGAATTATGGCCCCTTTTTGACTTAGAAATCTTGGTTAAGTTTTTCGTACCAGTCCACATTTTGACAAAGTCTTTTGAGATAAAGCTTTAAAACTTTCAACACTTGTTAACCATTACCATGTTCAGTTATAGGCAAGAGTACATAACTCCATCAAGGATTTTGGCTGAATTATGGCCCCTTTTGACTTAGAAACCTTGGTTAAGTTTTTCGTACCAGTTCATATTTTGTGTAAAGTGTTTGACGTATGGCTTTGAAACTTTTATAACTTGTTCATTATAATCAGTAGACAAGAGTACTTAACTCTATCATCTATTTTGGCTGAATTATGGCCCTTTTTGGAATTGGAAATTGGTTCTGTTTTCGTACATGTCCACATTTGTCAAAGTTATTTGACATATGGCTTTTAAACTTTAAACACTTGTTTATCATCATGATTTCCATCTGTAGGCAAGAGTACATAACTCTGACAACTATTTTGGCTGAATTATGGCCCTTTTTAGCTCGACTATTCGAAGAATAAGTAGAGCTATCCTACTCACCACGGCGTCGGCGTCACACCTTGGTTAAGTTTTTCGTACCAGTCCACATTTTGACAAAGTCTTTTGAGATAAAGCTTTGAAACTTTCAACACTTGTTTACCATCATCATGGCCAGTTATAGGCAAGAGCACATAACTCCATCAAGGATTTTGGCTGAATTATGGCCCCTTTTGACTTAGAAATCATGGTTAAGTTTTTCGTACCAGTTCATATTTTGACAAAGTCTTTTAAGATAAAGCTTTGAAACTTTCAACACTTGTTTACCATCACCATGGCCAGTTATAGGCAAGTGTACATAACTCCATTAAGGATTTTGGCTGAATTATGGCCCCTTTCGACTTAGAAATCTTGGTTAAGTTTTTCGTACCAGTTCATATTTAGACAAAGTCTTTTGAGATAAAGCTTTGAAACTTTCAACACTTGTTTACCATCACCATGTCCAGTTATAGGCAAGAGCACATAACTCCATCAAGGATTTTGGCTGAATTATGGCCCTTTTTGACTTAGAAATCTGGGTTAATATTCCGTACCAGTTCATATTTTGACAAAGTCTTTTGAGATAAAGCTTTGAAACTTTCAACACCTGTTTACCATCACCATGGCCAGTTATAGGCAAGAGTACATAACTCCATCAAGGATTTTGGCTGAATTATGGCCCCTTTTGACTTAGAAATCTTGGATAAGTTTTTCGTACCAGTTCATATTTTTTGTAAAGTGTTTGACATGTGGCTTTGAAACTTTTATCACTTGTTTAGTATAATAGTCTCTATCTGTAGGAAAGAGAACATAACTCTGTCATCTATTTTGGCTGAATTATGGCCCTTTTTGGACTTTGAAATTGGTTCTGTTTTCTTACAAATCCATGTTTTGTCAAAACTATTTGACATATGGCTTTTAAACTTTGAACACTTGTTTATCATTATGATTTCCATCTGTAGGCAAGAGTACATAACTATTTTGACTGAATTATGGCCCTTTTTGGACTTTGAAATTGGCTCATACAGTGCCATTTAGTGCAAGACTTATCGAAATCAAAGAAATACAGGAACATTGTTTGTCTAATCTATTTATTTCTTTTGTCTGAATATCCGTGGAAATATTTTGACCCCATTCTTCAATCAATGCTTCGAATAGTCGAGCGCGCTGTCATCAGACAGCTCTTGTTGAACTTTGAAATTTGTTCAGGTTTTCTTACAAGTCAGCGTTTTGTCAAAACTATTTGAACTGTGGCTTTGAAACTTTTAACACTAGTTTATCAGCATGATTTCCATCTGTAGGCGAGAGTACATAACTCTGTCAACTATTTTGACTGAATTATGGCCCTTTCTATGCCCCCGGCATCTACTGCTGCTGGAGGCATATAGTGATCATCGTTCATCCGTCCGTCCGAGCTCACATTTGCATACTTAGGTGGCTATAGGAACAATAGGTAACTGTACTTTTTCTTTGATGTCATTCATTCCTTAAGGCTTTTATATGGCTATTTAATAATTTTTCTCTTACGTGGCTAAAAGAACAATAGAGAGAACAAAAGAGTAGCCACATAAGTATCCATATGTAGGAACTTCCGTACAAGGTTAACCAAATGGGACCGTTTCGTCTAGCATCAATACCCCTTACTAGAATGACTTGATACTAATGCAGATGTAACCTGTGACCATTCCTCATCTTCAGACATCACCTGACCTCAGTTTGACCTTCACCTCATTTTGGACTTAGGTTGCTTTATATGGGCCATCTCTTGGTTAACCAAATGGGACCGTTTCGTCGAGCATCAATACCACTTACAAGAATGAATTGATACTAATACAGATGTAACCTGTGACCATTTCTCATCTTCAAACATCACCTGACCTCAGTTTGACCTTGACCTCATTTTGGACTTAGGTTGCTTTATATGGGCCATCTCTTGGTTAACCAAATGGGACCGTTTCGTCTAGCATTAATACCGCTTACAAGAATGAATTGATACTAATACAGATGTAACCTGTGACCATTCCTCATCTTCAAACATCACCTGACCTCAGTTTGACCTTGACCTCGTTTTGGACTTAGGTTGCTTTGTATCGACAAGGATGCCACCGGGGGTTCTTTTATTGAACGCAGCTCCTTGTTGGACTTGGAAAGTTAAATTTTTCATACAAGTCCATATTTTGCCTAACATATAACATAACATATTTGCCATCATGGTCACACATTGCCATTTAGTGCAAGACTAATCAAAATTCACAAGTACAGGAACATTTTTGTGTTTAATCCATTTTTTCTGAAAGTCTGTGGTAATATTTTGACCCCATTCTTCAATCAATTTTTAAAATAGTCGAGCGCGCTGTCATTCGACAGCTCAAATGTTTTTGTGTGATAAAGGTGAGATCTGACTGGTCAATTTGTGATGTCTGTACTTTAAATTATTTACAGTTCCACACAACCACCAGAATGAACCAGAGAGTGGAAACATTCTGGGACCTGAGGAGGTTCCTGAAGACTGAAAATGTAGAAATAGAGGGACTTATGAAGTCCGAATTGAGGAACTGGTATACAAATGAGTACAAGACATACAAACAACAGATATCACCCGATGAGAAGCTCCCAACATTCTTTCTTATCATGCAAGCAGTGTATAAACTGAAGATAGCTCATTATGAAGATGAGAAACTAGTCCTTGGACCGAGTCCGGAGATGAAAAAAGAGAGAGAGAAGACAGCAAAACAGAAACCCCAGAAACAAAAACACCTGAAACAAATGAGAGTAACAGAAAATGTCAACCAAAGGGATAAGAGTTCCTCACAGAGTTCAGCACAGAAATCTGCACAAAGATCCCCACAGAGGGATGTACATGAAGAAATTGCGAGACATGAAGATGGGACTATGACATTAAATGGAAAGATGGTTACGAGGAAACAGCTGATGAAAAGGCATAGAATGGCTGTTGATCAGCATCTGACGTTCAAGTCTGGTCTTGCTAAAGTTGTCAATCAGCCGGATTTTAAAGGTAAATCAAATTTTTCTGGAGTACACTATTAGCAATTTTATAATTAGAAAATACGGTGATCTTACATGTATGTTGCTTGATATATGGAATCTATTGTCACCATAGGTTTTATGCCAATAGAATTTGTCATATATCATTATGTGGAAAATTTTATATCCAGGTTGTTCTTCAGTTTATGTTCATAAAATTTGCTACAAATTAGAATTTGTGGTCAGATGATCACAGTTAGCTGAAAAGCTGCGATGAGCTTAAAAAATTAAAAGAATGACACAAATCAGTAATAATATATTTCTGGGGTGAAAATTCCTCAGATGTTATAGTTAATTTGCCAAGTAAAGCTTATAATCCTCAGATATCTAAGTTTATATGAAGGTAATTCACCAGGTATAGGTACTAATGACAGGTATTGTTTTCTACAACTGGCAGAGGTTTAAGTAACAATTACAGAATGATTGCCCTATAGTTTTTAAGAGATTTATCTTAGAAATAATATAGTTTTAATAAGTAGTCTTACTAGTATGTTGGCACATCTATGGCACAGTGCTAAAATTGCAAAGGTTAAGAGGTTATTCCAAGGTTCCAATTTGCATCTAAAGTAATGGCTGGTGGGACACCTGTGGTCTTCCTTCAACATTAGTTTCAAAGCTGTAAAATTGCCATATGACACTTGATTTTATTAACATTTCTTTAAATTTGTCTGCACTAGGTGACCCCAATGAGTGGAAGTTTATAGGTAAAACTGAGAGAGGCTTCTACTGTACACTTTGTCAGTCAAAGCTCACATCACATCCTGATGCAGAGAGACATTTAGAAGGAAGAAAACATAGATTGGCTACCTCTATGAACCTGATCAGATCTAAAAAGTAAGTGGCAATAGTTTCTCACGTCTCATTATATTTCAAGAAATTGCCTTACTTTCCAATTTACTTTGTCTATAAATTTGTACTGCTGTTATTTTTATAGGTATTTGTTTTACGTTATTTCTAGATTGAAGCTGTATGTAAAGGATAAGAGTAGGTGCTTTGATATATGATCTTATTACATACCTTACTGTAGATAGTTACAAAACTGCGTAGGACTAAATCCTGTAACCCAGACCAATTAACAGGAAGCAGGCATTGTAACGTTTTATTGACCCACCAGAAATGAGTGACGTCATTTTTGATGTAATATTACCCAGTGTCGTCGTGATAAAATATTTGTTAACGTCAGTATTTTATGTTATTATTAAATCTGTATTTATAGTCCTTTCTATTGGTCTAGATGTAGTCACATGATCAATGATAAAAAGTCGTATTGACTCAAAGGCGGAGCCAAAAACAAGTATTGACCTCCAGCTGTGATGTCATCACGGTTTGATGGCAAAACAATGTGACCTCATACACAATTTACCACGAAAAATGACCAAAGTCTGCAGATATTTGTATTTAAAAGTTATCCTTATTAGTAGGCTGGATTTAATAAACAATTTTTGCCTTTTAAGTTCGATCGATATGTGGATTTATCGACCTCGCCAAAAGGCAATAATTGTATATTATTAACTGATTCATCATGTACTGTTTAGGTATACAAATGTACATTATAATAAACAGCTCATAAAATGGCAATGACGTTCCTTATGTGATATTGGCACTCAGTGATACTCTCTTGTGCAGTATAGGTTTAGTCATGTTAATACCCACTTCAGGCCTGCCATTGCCGTTTGAAATTAAAGTCTCGTCACTTGTAGGATTACTGTTGTGCAAGCATATCATGCTGTAGTCTGTGGTCTTTAAATATAATTACCTCTTGAAAAATTTTTAGCAAGGAATGTTAATGAAACAGGTATTATGTTTCATACAAATTTCATCACACACATTGGGTTTCTAATAAATTTAAAAGTTTTACTTAAAAAGTCAGTTCTTGTTTTTCAACATTTTAGCTGATGCATGATTGCTATATGTCTCATTGATTATTTCAGATACCGGTATATACTTTTCAGAACATTTACCACATAAATACAGTAATGAAAAAATTACCATGCAGTTCTACTGACCTTGTATAGCTTGAAAATTAATTTAATATGTAGGTTTGTATTAGGCTTATAGCATCTTCAAATAGTGCTTAAAAATCTATTACGCTCGTCAGTTACAGTCAACATGGAAAGTAGTCCAAACATGGTAACCTTTTTTTTTAATATGAGAACTTCAAAACTTTCTGTGAGTCTATAGCATCAGGTTATTTTGCACTGTGCATACATGGCTTCTTTCTGTAACATTCTCACATATTTGAGCTGCATCATGAGAAAATCAACATAGCGCATTGGCAACCAGCATGGATCCAGACCAGCCTGTGCATCTGCGCAGTCTGGTCAGGATCCATGCTGTTCGCTTTCAAAGCCTATTGCAATTAAAGAAACCGTTAGCGAACAGCATGGATCCTGACCAGGCTGCGCGAATGAGCAGGCTGGTCTGGATCCATGCTGTTCGCAAATGCACTATGTTGGTTTTCTCATGGTGGGGCTCATTTTATTCAGAGATAAGCTGGTTGAAGGATCTCCCACCATTTCAATAACTGCTGATACAGAAGAAAAGGAGGGAACTTACTTCATAAACACTGAGGAAGAAATAGTTAAGGTGAGGGTCATTCTGATCTTGGAAGAAACTTGGTCATAGGGTTACAGTATAGGGGGCTAAGTAACAGTTTACCTGTTTCGTTATTTAGAAAGAAGCTATTTCAACTTGAAGATGGAATATTTTTATATACATCTTTAGGATTACTTACACTCACCTTTATTACTTATAATCTTGATTGTTCCATGTTGTTGTTTCATCAGACAGACACATCACACTCTCCAGTGTCTGTGTTTAACTTCCCTTGACAGATCCTTTTACAAGGAGATAATTCAAACATTCTTCAGATACCCTGATATTATCATAAATAATCTGACCAAAGAATATACTATTGAGACATGTAGTTATGAAAATGAGCTGTTTCATTTATATATTACCTGTATTAAGATAAATGTATTTAGATACCTTTTATTAATTGTTATTATAGATGGTTGAGATTACAATAACCAATAAAGGTGATGTACCTGTAGAGCTTGCTCACTGTGAAATGATGAAGAAAGTTCGAGTGTTTACTCTGCGTGACAGTAAAAAGGTTACAGATGGTATGGGAACTGCCAAATTGAGTCCAGGTTGGTTCTTTTACATATTTAGTACATCTGTTGACCATTAACATGCTAAAACAAAATAAAAGAAGCAATGCTTTATTGTGTATACTGTGTATTTTTTCAAGTACCATTTGAGCTGCACCATGAGAAAACCAACATAGTGCGTTTGTGACCAGCATGGATCAAGACCAGCCTGCGCATCAGCGCAGTCTGGTCAGGATCCTTGTTGTTCGCTTTCAAAGCCTACTGCAATTAGAGAAACCATAGGCGAACAGCATGGATCCTGACCAGACTGCGCAGTCACAAATGCACTACGTTGGTTTTCTCACGGCGCAGCTTGTTTGGTTTCAAAATTCAGATCATTGCAGTTTTAAATTTCAAAACATTGCAGTTTTAAATTTCAGAAAGGCACTTTTGTGAAACTCTAATGACTTGCCATACATATAAAATATTTAGCTGCTTTAAGCAATTCAGTTACATTGCAATTTATGCTCTTTTCCAGTACAATTCATTTCAAATCATTATATGAGCCGCACCATGAAAAAACCAACATAGTGCATTTGCGACCAGCATTGATCTAGACCAGCCTGCACAGTCTGATCAGGATCTATGCTGTTCACTTTCAAACCTACTGCAATTAGAGAAACCGTTAGCGAACAGCATGGATCCTGACCAGACTGCGCAGGCTGGTCTTAATCCATGCTGGTCGCAAATGCACTATGTTGGTTTTCTCATGCTGTGGCTCATATTCAGAGAAGAAGAACGGTAATAGAGTCTTTATTATAAATTTGCATGAACTTAGACTTCTTTTTTATGCCCCTGGCATCTACTGATTCGGGAGGCATATAGTGATTGCCCTGTCCGTCTGTTCGTGCGTTTGTCGGTTCGTCCGTCCATACGAAGTTAACCAAATGGGACCGTTTCGTCTAGCATCAATACCGCTTACAAGAATGAATTGATACTAATACAGATGTAACCTGTGACCATTCCTCATCTTCAAACATCACCTGACCTCAGTTTGACCTTGATCTTGACCTTGTTTTGGACTTAGGTTGCTTTGTATTGACAAGGATGCCACTGGGGGCATCAAGCGTTTATTGAACGAAGCTACTTGTTTTTTAGGTGATTCGTATAAAATACAAGTGAGAACACAAGCTCAACATGTCGGCAACTATCACTGCCCACTGATGTTTCATTTTATTGTGAGAGGGCAGAATGGCAAACAAAATGGTTATATCCTACGATACCTACATTGCAAGTGTAAAAACAGCCTGATAGATGATATGAAGCCTACAACAAAGTATAAAAGACCACCAAGAGTAAATAAAGGCAAAGGGGCTGCCACTGAAATTGTTCCAGGTTTCAAACTTCCAAGGTATACAAATATCATAGCTTTAAAATCTTCATTTGGCAGTTCACACCATTTTCTTTGTTTGATTTACCAAGATTACTCTGATCACATTTAGCACTTGGTCTTTAATTCTGAACTTTGTCGTCTTAGAATTTTGTGGCAGCTATTTTTCTGTTTATACAGTACTTCTAAGGTTTTATATCATTAAAATAGATTTTTTCCTAAATTAAAATTATATGTTATGGTTGCAAAATGTTCATTCCATGTAACATAAGGTGGAAATATTTCTTGGTCTTTTTTTCAGACATTTTCCAATTATATTTGTTGCATTTAGTGTTTAGCCATTTGATTTAGCCATAAAACTTTGTAATGCAAAACATCACTCGTGTTTATTTGCAGTTCAACTGGAGATTATTTAGAGAGAGATATAGAACTACCAGGGTCCACAGTTCCACAGAATGTGCGTAAAATGATCAATCGTGGTCTCATTGATCAGCATGGCCTCACCGAACAAGAAATAAACGAAATGGGAAATCTTAGGTAAGCAAAAAATAATTTAAAAGTTAGATAGACTCTGAAATTAAAGAATTGAAGCAGAACATTGCAGAGTTATACTGTCAGACTCTGTTATATCTTGTTTGGAGGGGGAACTCTAAATGGGTTGAAGACAAGTTTTCACAGTTTTCAGTGGTGACATATACAGTATGGATCATCAAGACATATTTGAATTTTTAGTTAAAATGGAATTGTGATGTAGATTAATATTTCTCAGTGCTGACATAGACATACGTTCAACGAAACGAAATACTGATTTTCAGGTTTTGTCATAGTAATGATCAGATTTAATTATAATCATATTTCTGAATGAATACAGGTGTGTTTTGGATGCAGACCTAGATATGGTCCTGTACCAGAGAAGGTTTAAAACTCTGCTCTTCTTTGAGGAGGTACAGATGGAGGTGGATATCAGGAAATACGATATGGAAAATGTGCCGATGAGAAATTACAGCTCGAATAGTAGATTACTTCTCCTGGAGGTATTTTTCTACCGGTATTCCTATATCTCAGAATCTAAGAATTTAAATTGGATAAGTGGTTACTGTTAGAATCACCCGCCTCCTACCTCTGTCTGCTCAAGCAGTGCTTGTAGGATCATACAAAGTTAAAGTATATACTAACATGTGACGCGAAGAAACAAAACCAAACAAGTTGTCTGTTCATGCTTGAATAATTTCTGGAAGAGCACCTCTGGTCATGCTCCACCATTAAAAGCTGGAGTGTAAAGTATGACCAAGCTTATGTCTTTGTGACTTTAAAATTCAATTAGCAAATTAAACGGGGTGTTAGATTTAATGACAGCATGTCAAAAAATACAGCCCTTTTCGCTATATGCTAGGACCTAGAAATGGTTCTTGAATTATGTTTTTGAGTTTCTGGACCAGCAAAGTGCTTTATTAGCTATTGTTTGTAAATGGTTGCCACAGTTCTTCAAAATGAAGGAAGTTGTAGTAAAAGTATGCTTTTCAGTTAAGAACAGTGACATAGTTAAGAGTCAATAAGATACAGGTCAAAGTTTTGAGTACAATATCTGTCATGTTATATGTCAGTGTGATAGATTACTGCCTTAGTATTATTAAAGTTGAAGAAAGGAATGTCAAAACATTTAAAGTGTATATATTTTGTGGCACTTAGAGACACTGCTCACTTGAAATTAGATGACTCAAAATTCCCAGGGCTCATGCGAGCACTTTTTTTGAACACTGGCTGTTCTCCTGATATATTCTATGATTATTTTAGACTGTAGATAAGTTGAGCATTTTTCTTACACCCTTGCAACACCAAGTGATCGGTGTTTCTCTGGTCCAGGAGTGATAATGAAGTTGGACCTTTATTTGACTCATTTGCAGCTTCAAAGGTAGTATTGTAAAACATCTTTTAAAGATATGTGTTGTTCTATTTAAGAATTTATTCACTTAATAACAGGTACCAGGATTGTCTGAGAACCGGCCATCTGTGTTACGAGGAGATTGGTTGTTTGTCAGTCAGTGTGATGCAGAGGGAAATAGAAGCAAGAGGGAATACCAGGGATATGTACATGAGGTATTACAGAATGAAGTAGCATTAGGATTTGATAAAAGGTTTGTTGATATTTTTCCCAAGAAAAGCAAATCTGCATACCAGAGCAATTCTGTATTTCTCATAAAAATATGCACTTTGTAAATTAATATGAGCACTTAATTGTTAAGGTGAGAAAATGGTGTTATTGTGACAGTGGCTTGATCTGGGATGTTGTATTTGGCTGGAATGGATTTTACCAGGTGCGATCACTCAAGGCGTGCAAGCACAATACAGGATTTTCAGTACAATACGGAAGTAACTTTCTACCTGGCAGGCTGTTCATATTTACTTGTAAAGTACAAGCCATTTTTTAAAGCAGAATTTAAGAGGTTTTATAATAAATGATATTACTTTCAGTTTCAGGGATTCCTTCATTGAGAACCAGAAATTCAATGTCCGATTTGTATTTAATCGCCTTCCTATCCGTCTACAGCATAGGGCTTGTCAACTTGCATGTGAACTCAGTCTTGGAGAAATTCTGTTTCCACATGAAAGCAGACTTCAAAAAAATGTGGAACTCCCAGATTTAAAGTAAGTCAATACCTCTCCTTTCATTAGATTTTCTCTTTTGCTGTTCTGGATACTTTGGTGGTAAATTGGCACTGATTTTACTATAAATATACTTTGAGATGTCAAATACATGTATCCTTA
The DNA here is from genome assembly GCF_021730395.1 of Mercenaria mercenaria. Taxonomy (NCBI): domain Eukaryota; kingdom Metazoa; phylum Mollusca; class Bivalvia; order Venerida; family Veneridae; genus Mercenaria; species Mercenaria mercenaria. The sequence continues at coordinate 32,426,397 of NC_069373.1, read as the reverse complement.
CTGTTCATGAGCATTAACCTTTACCCTGCTAAATTTCTATTATGAACTTGTCCATTTTCCAATTTGGACAATACCATTAACTGTTAAAAGGGGTGCTTACCAAAAAGATACTTGCTGAATAGCGAACAGTGCAGATTATGATCAGACTGCACAGATGTGCATGCTGATCATGATCTACACTGGTCGCAAAGGCAGAACCAGTCGTGTCCAGCATGGTAAGGGTTAACACAGAATCTAATACATTAAAGGGTATCCTGCGTATATACATCATAATGTTATAATTTTAAAATCTGCAGTTTGTATGGATTTTTTTTTGTAAAGATCATAAGTAAATTTTATTTGAGTTGATACTCTATAATGGGTATGGTAAAAGAGCTATTTTACTTCAGACTTTAACCATATGACTAAATGCTGTTCATAGCTTTTTCTCTATATTTTACAGACTGTTTTTCCTAAAACTGAATAAAGCCTACTCTTTAAATCATCTGATTTTATTTCTACTCTTAATGACTAACAAATGAAAAAAAATGACCTCAATTTTGAGTTGTAAAGTAACAATATGATAATTGAAATACATTTTTTGCACACCGGACTGGCGTTTCCGGAGATTTTACCCATGCCGGCAAAACCCATCTGGCACCACCATGCCAGATAACTCTCATGCTGTTAATGACAACTAGCGATTCATGCATTGTTTATGTAAATTACGAAAGAATTGGGTATCTTGATAGTTTCTCTCCTTATAGTATATTTCTCAATTCAAAATACATTATTTTGTGGTAAAAACATACCGTTACGCTACAAACGATAAAACTAAAGTGGACTTTGTTATTGTGCATCACTGAAACGTCATGATGTCACTTCTGATTACCGACGTTAATTTCCCATGTTTTGTGTATGCTCTACTATAACAAAGAGTGCTACAAAGAAAGTATTTCTGTTTGCTTTGTTTATTCAGTTATTTGTAAAATACTGTATGCAAGAAATATAATCTGTCAGAATAAAAAGATATGTATACGATATGCAAGAAAAAATATCAGTCATGTGTTTACAAATTGGATAGAAAGATTCATCCCTCGGCCACATGCGCATGGGTGGTAACTCAGCTGAAGAGTTACTATCCATGCACAGGTGGCCGAGGGACGGTTATTTCTATCCATTTTGTAAACACATGACTGATATTATTTAATTTAGTCATAAATGGTTGCGAGATTAAGTATTTCTCTAGGACTTTCAGTTGTATTATCGTATATTTTAGACTATACAATCAAGACCTTGAGAAGAATGAGCAGCAGAAATATGCTGTCCAACATATAATTGCCGGAACATCTAAACCAGCTCCTTACCTTGTGTTTGGTCCACCAGGAACAGGCAAAACTGTGACCATCGTTGAAGCTATTAAACAGGTAATAATGATATGTCAAGAAATTATAGACCTATTACTCAACATTTCAGATCTTATAGAAAAAGTTTTCAGTGGTGAAGTAACTTTTCCTTTTCACCTGACATGTACATGTAATTTAAACTTCTTTAAAAAACATGCCAGGCTAAGGAGGAAAATTTACTTCCAGTATAAAAAATCACACTTTTTAAATCATCCATGTGATTAATTTACATTTCTACAAACATGCTTGAAAGACACTTGTTTTAAGAGTCTACTTTTTCAGTTCCTTTTTTTGTTTGTTAAAGTACAAATTGTTGTATTAAGAGACCAATTGTGTTTAGAGACCAGATTTTTCTTCCCAATAGGTGGTCTCATAGGTTGTTAAGCATGTTGTAAAAAGTCAAGTGATAAGGTTGGTTAACTGGTTTTAATTTGAAACTTATGTCAGCAAAAACAGATTATATTTTGGTATTTTTTTCTATAGATTAGGAATACAGTCAACATCGTACATGTGACCACCTGTATTAAGCAAATTTTTCATTTGACAACCGCTCCAAATCCTGCCCAAACATTTTTACTACATACATGCTTTCTATTAAACAACTTTTCTATTATGCGACCAGCGATCTCATAAAACCGGCCCCAGCAGGTACAGTTGTGCTCAAAATATACCTATTAAGGGACCATGTTGGGAACATCTCTTCTGTTATTCTCATACCTGGCTAATTTGTGAACAGTTTTATCAAATTTATACAGAAAACTATCAATCAAACAAACATTTCTCGGTATCCGCATTGTTTTTAAATGACAACCAAAAATAGAACAAAGGAAAACCCTAATTATTTTAACCAATCAGAACTGGACAAATCGTTCATTGCACAGCCATGAAAATGCGTGACATATCTTGATAATTTGCACGTTTTGATATGTTTCAATTGTAAAGCCTATTGTTATGATTGTATACTTGCCTGTTCTGAGATCAGTTATGTTATTACGTTTAGCGAATGCTATCAAAAATGACATGCTATCTGGTCTTCATTGTCACTATGGCATTTAATAGAGACAATCGATAGATTTCAGTGAAACAACACTGTTCAATACATGTATTTTTAAAATTATGATTTTTGCAACTGAACACAAAGGGTTATTCAGGATCTGAAATTTTAGCAAATTGTCTTAATTTTATTAAGTGACCACATTTTGGTAGTCCCTTTGGTGTTTGTTTAATAAAACATCTACTGTATAGATACTAGGTCTTCATAAAATTGTTCTGATGTTCTAGATATGGAAATGCACCTCATCTAGTCATATCCTGGCATGTACACCATCTAACAGTGCAGCAGATCTGATTGCCAAACGATTGATTCAACACATTCCTAAGTCTGAGATTATACGACTGAATGCAGCTTCAAGGTCATGGGCAGCTGTTCCTGAGGAAATAAAGGTAATTTATTGTATATTGTTGTGCTAAATTATAACATGTGTTGCACATTTAATGCCATTTTCTTCATGTTAAAATATCTATTAGCTGAGAGGAATGTTTACTTGCAATATCTTACATATTTCTTCCCGGAGAGGAAACTTTCCACCTTACATGCAGAAGATCAGGGGACTATCTGTACCAAAAGTAATGCTTAGAGGCTCATGTTTAGGTAAAGCTGGAAGTTTGATCTAAACTGTGTTAGTCGTACTAGATCAAATTAAAATCACAAACACAGTTTAATCAGTTTTGAAATAACTTTATCAGATATTGTAATATTGCATTGTAATTAATTTTTGGGGCTGTTTTCGCAGTTTGAGCCAACTTGGCCTTTCTTGAGAATATGAATTTGTGGATTTTGACTTTTGATCATTAAGTGAATGAGAAGTTATTGAGGATTTCACACTATCAGTAATCACCTGAAATATTATCAGTGAATGGATATGAAGCGTAGGAAGAGATGAATCTAGATCTCTCTTGTAGTATATGCTAGATCGACAGGCTGTTTACATAGCAAAGTCTTTAACTTAATGTAATTATATATGTTTTACTGAAACAAATACATTTTACAGTGTGTGTGTAACTACAACAAAGACACTCGCCACTTTTATTACCCTCGCAAATCAGACCTTCAGAAATATAGAATCATCATTACAACTTTAGTAACAGCTGGCAGGTACGTGGTTCTCTGTGCGTGAGATTGTAAAATGAGCCGTGCCATGAGAAAACCAACTTAGTGGCTTTGTGACCAGCATGGATATGCGGATGCGCAGGCTGGACTGGATCAGTGGTGGTCGCAAACGCACTATGTTGGTTTTCTCATGATGCGGCTCAAATATTTCTTCAGGTTCTCACGAACCAGGGATGGTACCGGTAGTTAGTTTATGAAATATGTATGTTTGACTTCAATATGTTACCATTATTAAGCTATCTTGCGGTGTAAAGGATTAATTGCATGTTCTTTCAAATGATTTTCTTTAGATCATTTACTTATGACTGATATAGTGAAAGTAGACATAGAGCTTGAAACATTTATGTAATTCTTTCAATCTGTTTTTTTACATGTAAGGAAAAGGCAGATAATATGAAAAAAAAACTCTTAAGGCCACAGGGACTGAAATAAGTTTTTCTTTGCTGTGATCAGAGTTTCTTCATGTATCCATTTGATATACAGGCTTATTACCTACTAGCAGGGAAATCTGTTTGTTAATTCATATTGATGGTCTTTCATTGCAAAAAAGAAGTGTATAATCTTTTTAAGACCAAAATAACATTGCTTTATGTAATTTGTTTGGCTGTCATGATTTTGAATTCTTGTATTTATAAATGATATGTGTTGTGAAGACAGATTAGAAATAGGGACCAATTGTTTTTTATCCAAGATATCTGTATAGTGGATGAAAATTTCAAGTTAGATAATTCTCTCCAAAAATTAGTAAAGAATTGTCCACTACAATAAAATGTCTTGGGTTGGGACCCTTTGGGGTTCGCGCCTGGAACTGATTTTGACTGCTGTCTCATCAGTCACAGACAGCAGCACTGCTTAGAGTTTCAGGAGGTGGTCATTGAATGTAGTTTAAATAGGATGAAAGAACATTTTCTCTGCATGTAATATAAAATAAATTGATTGAAAACTGAACAAAAAAACTGATGAAAATTGTGTATCTTTTCCCTTGTATCTGCTGTTATTGTAGGAACGAGTTGAACCAAGTTCATTTCATCTGTGTGAAAATTGTCTCCTGTAAGATCTACTAACCTGAGTTATACTTCATGTTTAATGTTTGAAATTGCATCAGTTAAACTCACAATGTTAAATTACATGTACACAATGTTCTTACTAAAACTGCTGCTTCCAGCTGCACATTGTTTTCATGCTTCATTTTTATAACTTCTTTTATCACATGTTTGATGTTATGGAATTGGAAAAACTTCCTGTCATATTTTCAGTATTACACTAGTATAATAGCATTTTGATGTTGTTTTTTCCATTGTAGAAGACGGTTGATTTGATTTTGTCTTTGCTAGGTAAAGAAAGAAGAAATTTCAATGTTTTGGCTGAAAAAAAAGTTAACATGTGATAAAAAGAATGTTACATATGTGGTTTTCCATATTGAAGTTATTAAACTTGTTGAATGAAATGATAAAATGATTGGCAGAGCCTTGCTTTTCTTTATTTTATTCAACTTATTAACTAGATTCAGTATGAAAAAAAAACAAAACACTTCAGTAAGATCCACTATTTACAAGCTTTAGACTTTGCATGCTTTCTTTGTTATTTTTTTATGGCATCCTCAAAATTGGAGGTTGGCTAGGTGGGTGTATAGATTTAATGATGTCTGTCAGTACATCGAAAACATTTATTGTTTTGAAAAATTAGGTTGAAATTTCACATATATTGTTTAGGTATAAGTAAAGAAAGGATTTTTTAAGGGGATTTAATATTCAGTTAAACTCCTGTAATCATAGTCTTTGTTCTGTCATCATAAGGATAAATCAATCTGCAAATTTTAGTGAATTCTTTAGTCATGACTGTTAATATTGCCACATTAATCAATTTCCATTTTTATCATTATAATTAAAGTTCCATTTGCATGCATTTTCTTTCATCTAGAGATTAACTTTCCCACCTCTTGCAGTCTACAGAAATTTCAGTCCTGGGAAGACAGACGATATGTTTATAACTGGTATATCTTAGTTTATCAGAATGCACTGTTCACCGGAAAATAAAACTTTGGCACTAAGATAGCTGTGTTTACTGACCTGTCCCATAATGCAACCTGGCCATTGGTCAGGGTCAGTAATGTAAAAAAAATATTGTTTTAGCCAACAACTATTTCCTGTGAATTTGTTGATTTTACATGGATTTCAATTTGTTATTAAGATCACATAAATGAAAATGATACTGATCCATTGAGATTTAACTTTGCTGGATGATGAAACCACGTTAATTACCGTATAGCGGGTTATTTCTGCAGTCAAAATATTCTGCCTTTTGACCCCTAAAATTGTGAAACAAATTTCTGCGTGTTTAATTTCTGCGTTTTCACATAAAAGGAAGAGAAATTTCTGCGATTTCGATGCCAATGAGGAGGTTATTCCCCGTATGATGGGGCGTCATGAGAATGATAGCATATGAAAACAATAAACTAATTTACTGGTAACTGCTGTAAAGTAACTTTACTTTTAATGAATACATTGTAGGATATAATAACATGTGAATTGAAAAAATATAAGTCCAACAACAATTATACAAACTACAAATGCAAACTACGGTATATCAGCATAACGGTTACACATGTATAAAGGTTACTAAAGTATAGTTCGGAAGATCTTCACAAGGGATTAATAAGGACAACTCGAATGAAATTCACACAGTTTATTTCATTGACAAAAAACGTTTTCTGAGTGATTAACAGTTAGGACTTTGATTGATCATCACACCTAATTATACAATTATCGGTACTTGTTAGATGTCGACGCTAATTTCCAATAATTAGACCATGCCATCGTGAACTTCGGATTGCCTCGGGTAACATAGCATGAAACAACGTTGGTGAACAAATGCAGATTGTTTGCTTTTTAAATTTTTGCTGGATGAATATTCTGCTGGAAATATTTTTGCGATTCTACCGAGAGACCGCAGAAACGCAGAAATATTCCCCCCGTAGAAATAACCCGCTATACGGTAGTCCACTATAAATATTAATCATTTCTCTTTATACAGTATTTGATACCTTTTTAATAACTTTCAGACTAGTGTCAGCAAACTTCCCATCAGGCCATTTTAGTCATGTATTCATTGATGAGGCAGGACATGCACCAGAGCCTGAAGCCTTAATAGCTCTAGCAGGGATCATGGAAGTGAATCCAGCCCTCCAGACTGGAGGTCAAGTTGTGATAGCAGGAGACCCTAAACAGCTAGGCCCTATTCTCAGGTCACCATTGGCAATCAAGTATGGACTAGGTTTGTACTGAAACTTCTTTTTGTTATTGATATTGAGGTAATCATTATCTTTGAATTTACTTGTATATGATAAAGATTTGAAAAGGTCAAGGTCAGATTAAAAAGAGTGAAAACATTCTTTAAGCTTACAATTTTTCTTGTGTCATGTTCAGTACATTATTAAAGTCTAAAACATGTAAATGGGGTATTCAAAGTATAAAGTAAATATATTCTACCCTAATGTGACTTTTCAAAAATCAGTCTTTACCTTTATTAAATGCCAGTATATGCATATGCTCACATTGTTAACCAAAACATTGCATACAAGAAGGGAAGGGCAACTCATAAACTTTCTGTTTAATTTTTAGCTTGACTGTTCAAAGAATAGGTAGTCCATAATTTTATTTTACGTATTTAGAAAGTTATGTCCCTTTTACAGCTAAGCAATATTTGGTTAAGATTTTGTATGTAAGCTGGTATCACAGTTCCTACGTGTGAGAATTTTTTTTTAATTTCACACACTTGTTTATTATGATGATCTGACACGCTAAGTACAGGTTTCAATAACTCTTGTTTATCTTTCTCACAAAGTTATACCCCTTTATCAACTTTGGTATGCATACATTTAGATTTTTCAGTGACAAGATTTTTGAATAGTCAAGCATAGCATTCTTCCGGTAACTGTTTTTTGTACAGTGAAACACCATTCACTCGAGCATAAGTGGTTCAGGCACTCTGGGCCCACTCAGATAATCCGTGTAGTCCCAGGCATTTTGTCCAAATATTTTGTAAGTTTTGATAATTGGAAACCAAGGATAACACAAGCTCATTCCCTCGCAACTTTTAGAAATCAATGTTGTCAGTGTTTAACTTAATTAATATCAGTTGTAAATGTCTCATGAAGTGTTTGTGCCAAACCATTACGTACAGACACCAAACATCCTATCTTAGCTGTGGTAATCTGCATGATCTTTATGAATAAATAGAAAATAATAGGTTAGTGCCGTAGATGAGAAAGTTTATCTGGCAAGGTGGAGGAGGTTGATAACGTCCGGAGACGAGCCAGATAAACTTTCTCCATCTTAGGCACTAACCTATCATTCTATTTATCTTGTCATTATTTCATTTTCCGATATTTGGCAATTTTTTTTACAAAAAATAAGTGTGCAACAACCATTTTAATGATGTCATATTTGTAATGACGTCACTTATATAATCACATAATCACCGACACAGTAATGTGGTTACAATTAAAAATCGCAATAACTTCTTCGTTTTTTAATAAAAACTCATTATTTGACCACTCATTTTCTTAGTTCGGACATTTCCAACGCAATGGTGATGGTATCAATGCAAAATTTCTTATGACAACAAGATCGATTATAAGGTCACATGATCAACTGACCGTATATCACTGGTCACGTGTCAACTGATGGTATATCAAAAAAGATATACGGCCCCCTGATATCGGGTCGAAAATATTGCAAGTGACAGGATAAATAAGTACCTATTGTCATTGACTTTATTCTCTGTTCATAGGCGTAAATCTGTTTTATAGACATATCATTGTTGGAGCGGTACATGGAGTCATGTGACCTATACTTGCCATCAGGTGATGAGGGCGGTCACAAAAGTTACGATGTACGTGTGATAACAAAGCTGCTCAACAATTACAGATCTCATCCTGCCATCTTGAAACTTCCCAATGAAATATTCTACGACAATGAGCTTGTTCCTTGTGCAGGGATAGACAGAGAGAAACTTTGTAAGCAGTTCATTCATTGTCTAGATAGTCAACTGGTTAAACATGTTTCATAAATATCTGGTAAATTGACAAAATAGTAGAAGCATGTTGAGCTAAAATATAGGTTAAGGTAGAACCTGGGTTATCTAGGTTAAAAAACTAGGTCACTTGAACAAGCCATAGAAAAACCTTATTAACACTGTCAGCATATATGTTAATGAAAAATAGGAAGGGATGATAATATCAGAAGGAGGGGCACAGAATTTCAGAGAAATAACTGGGTCATCTGGGGTTAAAAAAAAAAAAGAATGACCTACTTGGCCTTCATGACCCCCTTGTTTATTAATGATTTTTTAGCTCACCTGAGCACGAAGTGCTCAAAGGTGAGCTTTTGTGATCGACCATGTGTCCGTTGTCCGTCGGCGGCAGCGTCAACAATTTGACTGTTAACAATCTAGAGGTCACAAATTTGAGCCTATCTTAATGAAACTTGGTCAGAATGTTACCCTCAGTAAAATCTTGGACGAGTTTGATATTGGGTCATCTGGGGTTAGAAACTAGGTCACCAGGTCAAATCAAAGGAAAAGCTTGTTAACACTCTAGAAGATACATTTTTGGCCCAATCTTAATGAAACTTGGTCAGAATGTAACCCTCAATAAAATCTTGGACGAATTCGCTATTGGGTTATCTGGGGTCAAAAACTAGGTCACCAGGTCAAATCAAAGAAAAAGCTTGTAAACACTCTAGAGGTCACAATTTGGGCCCAATCTTAATGAAACTTAGTCAGAATGTTACACTCAATAAAGTCTTGGACGAGTTTGATATTGCATCATCTTTGGTCAAAAACTAGGTCACCAGGTCAAATCAAAGGAAAAGCTTGTTAACCCTGTAGAGGCCACATTTATGACTATATCTTCATGAAACTTGGTCAGAATGTTAATCTTGATGATCTCAAGGTCCAGTTTGAAACTTGGTCATGTGGGATCAAAAACTAGGTCACCAGGTCAAATCAAAGGAAAAGCTAGTTTACACTGTAGAGGCCACATTTATGACCGTATCTTAATGAAACTTGGTCAGAATGTTAGTCTTGAGGCTGTATAGGTCAAGTTTGAATCTGGGTCAGGTGGGGTCAAAAACTAGGTCACCGAGTCAAATCAAAAGTTAAGGTTGTTAACACTGTAGAGGTCTCATTTATGACTGTATCTTTATGAAACTTGGTCAAAATGGTAATCTTGATCTTCTCAAGGTCCAGTTTGAATCTGGGTCATGTAGGATCAAAAACTAGGTCACCAGGTCAAATCAAAGGAAAAGCTAGTTTACACTGTATAGGCCACATTTATGACCATATCTTAATGAAACTAGGTCAGAATGTTAATCTTGATGATCTATAGGTCAAATTCAAATCTGGGTCAGGTGGGGTCAAAAACTAGGTCACTAGGTCAAATCAAAGGAAAAGCTTGTAACACTCTAGAGGCCACATTTATGACTTTATCTTCATGAAACTTGGTCAGAATGGTAATCTTGATGATTTCAAGGTCCAGTTTGAATCTGGGTCATGCCGGGTCAAAAAATAGGTCACTAGGTCAAATTAAAAGAAAAGCTAGTTTACACTTTAGAGGCCACATTTATACCATATCTTAATGAAACTTGGTCAGAATGTTAATCTTGATGGTCTTTAGGTCAATAGGTCAGGTGAGCGATACAGGGCCTTCATGGCCCTCTTGTTTTTTGTTTACCTGTTATAAAATGTTATAAGTTTTGAACCAATTAGATATTAAGATTGCTGAAAGAAAAAACATTCATGATAAGATAGTTATAAACATGTGTTACCAGCTTCACATTCAGTATATTATTTCTGACAGGCAGATGGGAAGGATTACAGAAACAGGGGTTTCCTCTGGTATTCCATGGAGTGGTTGGGGAAGACATGAGAGAGGAGAGAAGCCCTTCATTCTTCAATCCACAGGAGGTGTCCATTGTTGTGCAATATGTTGAAGACCTAATGACCTGCAAGAAAGGGGGAATAAATCTGAAACAAAGTGATATAGGAGTGATTTCCCCTTACAGGAAACAGGTATTCAATCCTGCTACAAAATGTTTGAAACTTTTTTTTATTCATAGATCATTTAATCTTTGCTCATTATATTTCTTAAATGAAAACAGAAACTTTTGTGCGCTATAAGTTAGCACCACTTTCACTGTACTGATCTTCATTTATTTAATAACTTTTTGTGTATTTATTTCACAAGACAGCCTATTTTGACATTGATTGTTTCTTGAGCTCACCTTAGCACAAAGTGCTCAAGATGCACAGTTGTGGTCACCCTGTGTTTGTCTTCATTCTTTGCCAAAAAGTTGACTGTTTGCACAGTCTAGAGGTCAGTTTCAGTCCAATCTTAATGAAACTTGATCAAAATCTTACACTTGATAAAATAATCAAACAACTTTATTACTGAGTCATCTGGGATAAAAATGTATGTCTTTGTTTCAGTTAATAGGAAAACCTTGTTAACACTCAAAAGGTCACATTTTCTACCTCATTTACATGGTACTTGGTTAAGAAGGTTTGTCTGTTGAAAATCAGGGATAAATTCATAACTTGGTCTTGGGTGCAAAGCTGGGTCATTAGGTCAAACAATTGAAAAAAATTGGTTAATGATCAACCAGATTTACAAAAAAGTATGGTCAGAATGTTTGTTTCCATGAAATGTGCTTTAAATGATATCAAAGAAATGTTCTTTCTCTGACCATATACCAAGTTTGTTAAATTGTATTCTAGATTGTTGAAAACATTGCCATCTGAAGGGATAGTCACTTTTTCATATATGAATACAGTATTTCCTGCATGCATTTAGTGGATACTTTAGCAATATTCTTGTTAGAAAATGCTGGCCCAATTTCAAAATAATTGCACAGATATTTTCCATGTTCGGCCTATGAAAACTGTGAAACTCAGGTGAGCAGTCTAGGGCCATGATGACCCTCTTGTGAAAGATCATGATAATTTTAGTTTTTCTGAAAGAGTTGAATTACTTGGTATATTATAGTAACTGAACAAATTAGAAATCTTCCATTGCTAATGAAAATAACAGCACAAATTGATGACTAACTACTAACCAGCTGTTGCTAACTGTATCAAGATTTTGTCTGTTTACTAGACAACAAATTTTAGCAACACACACAGTTGACAGAAACAGAGGTAAATAAGATTGTTTTCGCCACTTCAGGTTCAGAAGATAAAGCAAGTATTAAGGAAGAAGAAATATGACAAGATATCTGTCGGATCTGTTGAGGAATTTCAAGGTCAGGAACGAACTGTGATAATTGTTTCAACTGTCCGAAGTAAACCTGAGTACATGTCCTTTGATATGCAGTTCCGGCTTGGATTTTTGAGAAATCCGAAGGTATAAGTTTAATTGTTGTACAATTTCATAAAATGTTTAAGATGCATGCATTATTATTAATGATAGGACTGTTATTTCCTAAGTTTTGCTTTGGTAAAGGTTACAGACCACCAATTGTTTTCCCATCGACATCCACTATAACATTAGGGTATGTAGGGCCTTCCATAAATCTATTTATTTCAAGAACTCTCTTAGTAACATGAAAATAACAGATGAAAAACATATGAATAGTGATACTTTGTGTATTTTCATGCAAATGATATGATCACCTATTTACATTGTTGGCATGGTGGGAGAAAACTTGTTCTTCGAAACTTTTTTCAGTTCATATCAGGTGTGGTAAATATTGTCAAAATGTATAACAAGATACTGTAAATGCAGTTAGAATATTCATTTTAAAAAAATCACTTCTTTGGTTTGATTACATTACTGACAATTCAGAATGTACTAAACGTTACCTTATTCCAAGGTATACCATTACCTTATTCCCAGTACTTGTTTTTAATTGGTGGTCTCTGAACTGTAAGTAAGTATATTCTGCTTCCAGGAAAAAACAAGAGCTGTCGGAGGACAGCAACGCTCGACTATTCAACAGCCTTGTCAATTGAATGAATACAAAAGTTGAAAAAGGGGCATAATTTTGTAAAATGCAAAGTAGAGGTATTGAACCTCTGTACTGCATGTCATATCATGACAGTGAACAAGTGTGTGAAGTTTCAATCCTTTCCAATTTGTGGATACTGAGATACCAGCTTACATACAAAAACTTAACAAAAAACTGCTAAGTCAAAGGGGCATAATTTTGTAAAAATGCCAAGTAGAGTTATGGGACCTTCACAGTGCATGTTAGATCATGACAGTGAACAAGTGTGTGAAGTTTCAATCCATTCCAATTAGTGGATACTGAGATATCAGATTACATACAAAAATTTAACCAAAAACTGTTAAGTCGAAAAAGGGGCATAATTTTGAAAAAAAAAGAGAGTAGAGTTATGGGACTTGCTTAGTGCATGTCAGATCATGATAGTGAACAAGTATGTGAAGTTTCAATCCATTCCCATTAGTAAGTACTGAGATACCAGCTTACATACAAAACCTTAACCAAAAATTTCTAAGTCGAAAAAGGGGCATAATTTTGTAAAAAAGCAAAATAGAGTTATGGAACCTGTGCAATGTAAGTCAGTTTGTCACAGTGAATAAGTGTGTGAAGTTTCAATCCATTCCCACAAGTGGTTACTGAGATACCAGCTTACATACAAAACCTTAACCAAAATCGGGACGCGGACGCGGACGCCGACGCATGGGCGAGTGCAATAGCTCACTATTCTATGAATAGTCGAGCTAAAAACTAGTACTGGTGTCACACTGTATTGTATTAAGATATTTATGCATACATTAATGCTTTTCAGTAGCTGATTTTACAGCCAGCGGTACTGACTGTTATACCTACCTTGAAGTCACAGAACATACAATAAGCTTTTCCCATTTCAGAGATTCAATGTGACTGTGACACGTGCAAAGGCATTATTGATTGTGATTGGAAACCCTAATACATTGAGTGGGGACTTACACTGGAAACAGTAAGTTTGTAAACTATTTACATGTTTTCAAAAACTTAAGTGTTATTTGTATAAAAAGTACTAAATGCATGCTTGAGTTCAAGATGAAAGTTTTGTGAAGAGAAATGGAGAATAAAGGTTGGGAGCAGGGTGTATGAAGGCAGTGGTGACAAAATATGAGCTGTGCCATGAGAAAACCATAGTGGGTTTGCGAACAGCATGGATCCAGACCAGCCTGCGCTGCGCAGTCTGGTCAGGATCCATGCTGTTCGCTTTCAAAGCCTATTGCAATGAGAGAAACAATTAGCGAACAGCATGGATCCTGACCAGACTGCGCGGATGTGCAGGCTGGTCTGGATCCATGCTGGTCACAAACCCACTGTGTTGGTTTTCTCATGGCGCAGCTCATATGTAGTTTATTAATACGGATTACGCTGGAAAATGGAACATATCAGATATCTGAGTAATGTACTTTCATAATAGTTAATATAATGGGAGCATTTAGGTGTAAAAGTGATGCTCTTGTCATTTTAGATTTTATATAGAAGAAAATTGGGCATGCTGGATATTATGGTACTCTTCATGTCAAGTTGATGGATTTATGTTAAGTAAACGGGGCATACAAGAGTAAGGTGATGCTGTATTCATTTCAAGTCAAAGAAAACAGGGCATTCAGGGGTATAGTAATGCTCTCTTTGTTTTGAATAGATAGATGTATGTGACAAAATGGGACATACAGGGGTATGGTTTCAGGTTGAGGATGTGGAACATCATATTTCAGGTTGATGGATAACTATGGAGAAAAGTAGGACATACAGGAGTATAGTGATGGTTTAGTGATTTCAGATATAATAGATTGTGAAAAATGGGACATGTATAGGTAGAGTGAGATGGCTTTTATTTCAGTTTAAAAAATTACCATGAGAAGGGGAAAATTGATTTTCTGTTTATTTCAGATTGAAAGCTTATTGTGAAGAAAAAGGGGTAAACAGGGGTATAGTGATGCTGTGACTAAATTGGGGCATACAGGGGTACAATGATGCTCTATTCATTTCAGTTTGATTTGTATTAAACTGTGGAGGAATACAGAGGCATTGTGATTAACTATTGATTTCAGGAAGACAGAATGGGGCATACAGGTTTATAGTGATCCTCTAGCCATATCAGGTTGACAGATTATTGCAGTGAAAATTTGGCACACGGGTTTAGCAATACTGGATTCATTTAAGGTTTATAGATAACTGTAAAAAATGGGATGTAGAAGGGTATAGTGATGCACTATTCATTTCAGGTTGATAGATTACTGTGATGAAAATGGGGCATACAGAGGCACAGAGAGAATGTCAGAAGATGATGAACTGGAAGATCTCATTCAGAGACTGGCAGCTGTTGAACTTATTGATGGTATGTATAATCATCCTTTCACTTGTTTGGCAGCTGTTTTTAGTTATTATGTCTCCTACCACACTGTGGTGTGGGAGACATATTAATTTACTCCAGACTGTGTCTGTCACAAAGCTTGTCCTCACTCTGTCAAACATTTCTCATCCGATCTTCACAAAACTTGAACAAAATCTGTTTGCCAATAAGTCCTCGTCCAAATTTGATAACTAGCCAAATCAGCCCAGGCACTTCGGAGTTATGGCCCATGAATTACTGAAAATGGAACTTTTAACTCTTGTCCGCGCTCTAAGTCAAACATTTCTCATCTGATCTTCACCAAACTTGAACAAAATGTGTTTGACCATAAGTCTCTGCCAAGTTCGATAAATAGCCAAATCGGTCCAGGCAGTTCGAAATATGGCCCTTGAATTACCCAAAATCGGTCTTTTTACTCTTGTCTGTGCTCCAAGTCAAACGTTTCTCATCCAATCTTCACCAAACTTGAACAAAATGTGTTTGACTATAAGTCCTCGGCCAAGTTCGATAACTAGCCAAATCGGCCCAGGCACTTCGGAATTATGGCCCTTGAATTACCCAAAATCAGCCTTTTTACTCTTCAAGCGTATATTTTTTGGCTTACTGGTTAGATGATTAGGCAGTTGTGGGAGACATGCACTTTTCTCAAAAGCGGCTCTAGTTAATATCTTATCTTAATGATAACAATAACAAAATATTTCTTACAAAACAAACAATTCATATTTGTAATTTGTAAAATGAAAACCACAAGTTGATTAGTGTAGTAAGAAACAAACAGGTGGTGAAATTCTGTGTTTTTGTTTCAGATGAATGCAGGCTCATTCCAGAAATACAGAGTGATTACAATGAACAAGCATGGAGAAGTGATATTTAGTCATGATTTACAGCAGGACTGTGATAAGTCTCATGAAAAAATGAAATTATTTTTAGCATGGTCATGTAAATTTTATTTTCATATTGTACTGTATGTTTATTTTGAAACATTTGAATTTGATTAATTTTAAAGCTGTGACACATCAAGTGAGAATTAAAAACAATATAACTAAAACAGACAGATAAGAATTTATTGTAGTCTCATTTTTGTGCATTAGCAATATAATACAGACTAAATCTGTAAAACGCTATTAAAGGCAACAGAATGATTTTAGATCTTTCTATTTTTCTAACATTAACTTTTTATATCATTTTAGAGTTTTACAACTTGTGTGTTGCTTAAATGTGTAATTGTTATTGAACAATAAAGACAATAACTATGAAGTCTTTAGTTGACAAGAATTGTCATTTGAAATTCTATATGCTGGTTACAGTACACAATGTACTTCGACAAAAGGGACTTCTTTTTTCCCTGGACAGCCTCTTGATAATCAGTTGGTTTGGTACACATTCCAGTACCTTGTGCAACCCACATATTTAACCTTTTTTAATAAACACGAAGTGCTCGAAGGAGAGCTTTAGTGATCGCCCTGTGTCCGTCGTCAGTCGTCCGTCAACAATTTGACTGTTAACACTCTAAGAGGCACAATTTTGGCCCAAACTTAATGAACTTGGTCATCTTGTTTCCCTCAATAAAATCTTGTACGAGTTCCATATTGGGTCATCTGGGGTCAAAAACTAGGTCACCAGGTCAAATCAAAGGAAAAGCTTGTTAACACTCTAGAGGTCACATTTTTGGCCCAATCTTAATGAAACTTGGTCAGAATGTTACCTTCAATAAAATCTTGGACTAGTTCAATATTAAGTCATCTGGGGTCAAAAACCAGGTCACCAGGTCAAATCAAAGGAAAAGCTTGTTAACACTCTAGAGGTCACAATTTAGGCCCAATCTTAATGAAACTTGGTCAGAATGTTACCCTCAATAAAGTCTTGGACGTGTTCGATATTGGGTCATCCAGGGTAAAAAACTAGGTCACCAGGTCAAATCAAAGGAAAAGCTTGTTAACACTAGAGGCCAGATTTCTGAATGTTTCTTCATGAAACTTGGTCAGAATGTTAATCTTGATAATCTCAAGGTCCAGTTTGAATCTGGGTCATGTAGGATCAAAAACTAGGTCACCAGGTCAAATCAAAGGAAAAGCTAGTTTACACTGTAGAGGCCACATTTATGACCATATCTTAATGAAACTTGGTCAGAATGTTAATCTTGATGATCTTTAAGTCAGTTTCAAATCTGGGTCAGGTGGGATCAAAAACTAGATCACTAGGTCAAATCAAAGGAAAAGCTTGTTAACACTCTAGAGGCCACATTTATGACTGTATCTTCACGAAACTTAGTCAGAATGTTAATCTTGTTGATCTTTAGGTCAAGTTCGAATCTGGGTCTTGTCTGGTCAAAAACTAGGTCACTGGGTCAAATCGAAGGAAAAGCTCTTTAACACTTTAGAGGCCACATTTTTGACCAAATCTTAATGAAACTTGGTCAGAATCTTAATCTTGATGATCATTAGGTCAATAGGTCAGGTGAGCGATACAGGGCCTTCATTGCCCTCTTGTTTTCTGAAATTCATAAATTGTGGCTTTATTTTACAATAACCATATTATGTACTTTACCTGGTTCTAAAGTTCTCTGAGGGTTGTAGGATGTTTGGAAGTTTTATGATATCTTTAATAATGTCACTTTTATGTCTCCCATTGTAAGGCAGGCAGAATCAAATTTCAAAATGAAAAATTACAAAATTTTACCATTTTTAGCTCGACTATCTGAAGTATGGAGAGCTGTCCTACTTGACCCAGCGTCGGCATCCTTCTGCGTCTGCACTTTGGTTAAAGTTTTGATGCACTTTCTTTTTATCTCTGTAATTACTTGATGGATTTGTTTCAAACTTAAAATAGTTATTCCTCATCATCACCCACATCATATGACACAAGGGCCATAACTCTCACACCAATATTTTATGAATTATCCCCCTTTTTACTTAGAATTTCAGGTTAAAGTTTTGACTTCAAGTGTGACAATGACCTTAGGCCTTGTGACCTGGTTCTTAGCGCATGACACTCCGTCTCATGATGGTGAACAATTGTGCCAAGTTACATCAAAATCCCTCCATGCATGAAGAAGAAATGTTCCGGACAGTCATTCTTTAATTTAACATTTCACCTCTAAGCGCAACCTTGACTTTAAACCTACGGATCTGGTTCTTGCGCAAGAAGCCCCGTCTCATGGTGGTGAATATTTAAGCCAAGAAGAAGAAATGCTCTGGAGAATGTCATTCATATGGGCGCATAAAATATGTAGGCAAAGTAAAAAGCAGTTACCTCAATCCACAACCCAATAGTGTTATTTTATTTATGGAGGATAGAGCAAGAAATGTCTATTGTCTCAAAAAAAGTTGCATGCTCCCCTGAAAATTTCTGAATTGTAGAACAGCTCTAGCGCATTTTGAAAATATAATCTTCCCTCTTTTTAAATTATTACCTCACCTGTCACAAAGTGACAAGGTGAGCTTTTGTGATCCCGCGGTGTCCGTCGTCCGTGCGTGCGTGCGTCCGTAAACTTTTGCTTGTGACCACTCTAGAGGTCACATTTTTCATGGGATCTTTATGAAAGTTGGTCAGAATATTCATCTTGATGATATCTAGGCCAAGTTCGAAACTGGGTCACGTGCCATCAAAAACTAGGTCAGTAGGTCTAAAAATAGAAAAATCTTGTGACCTCACTAGAGGCCATATATTTCACAAAATCTTCATGAAAATTGGTCAGAATGTTCACCTTGAAGATATCTAGGTCAAATTCGAAACTGGGTCACGTGCGGTCAAAAACTAGGTCAGTAGGTCTAAAAATAGAAAAACCTTGTGACCTCTCTAGAGGCCATATATTTCACAAGATCTTCATGAAAATTGGTCAGAACGTTCACCTTTATGATATCTAGGTCAGGTTCGAAACTGGGTCATGTGCCTTCAAAAACTAGGTCAGTAGGTCAAATAATAGAAAAACCTTGGGACCTCTTTAAAGGCCATATTTTTTCATGGGATCTGTATGAAAGTTGGTCTGAATGTTCGTCTTGATGATATTTAGGTCAAGTTCGAAACTGGGTCACGTGCGGTCAAAAACTAGGTCAGTAGGTTTAAAAATAGAAAAACCTTGTGACCTCTCTAGAGGCCATATATTTCATGAGATCTTCATGAAAATTGGTCAGAATGTTCACCTTGATGATATCTAGGTCAAGTTTGAAACTGGGTCACATGCCTTCAAAAACTAGGTCAGTAGGTCAAATAATAGAAAAACCTTGTGACCTCTCTAGAGGCCATATTTTATTATGGGATCTGTATGAAAGTTGGTCTGAATGTTCATCTTGATGATATCTAGGTAAAGTTCGAAAGTGGGTCACATGCCTTCAAAAACTAGGTCAGTAGGTCATATAATAGAAAAACCTTGTGACCTCTCTAAAGACCATATTTTTCATGGGATCTGTATGAAAATTGGTCTGAATGTTCATCTTGATGATATCTAGGTCAAGTTCGAAACAGGGTCATGTGCGGTCAAAAACTAGGTCAGTAGGTCTAAAAATAGAAAAACCTTGTGACCTCTCTAGAGGCCATACTTGTGAATGGATCTCCATAAAAATTGGTCAGAATGTTCATCTTGATGATATCTAGGTCAAATTTGAAACTGGGTCACGTGCCATCAAAAACTAGGTCAGTAGGTCAAATAATAAAAAAACGTTGTGACCTCTCTAGAGGCCATACTTTTCATGGGATCTGTATGAAAGTTGGTCTGAATGTTCATCTTGACGATATCTAGGTCAAGTTTGAAACTGGGTCAACTGCAGTCAAAAACTAGGTCAGTAGGTCTAAAATTATTAAAATCTTTTGACTTCTCTAGAGGCCATATTTTTCACAAGATCTTCATGAAAATTGATCTGAATGTTCACCTTGATGATATCTAGGTCAATTTCGAAACTGGGTCACATGCGGTCAAAAAACTAGGCCAGTAGGTATAAAAATAGAAAAACCTTGTGACCTCTCTAGAGGCCATATTTTTCATGAGATCTTCATGAAAATTAGTGAGAATGTTCACCTTGATGATAACTAGATAAAGTTCAAAACAGGGTCACGTACCTTCGAAAACTAGGTCAATAGGTCAAATAATAGAATAACCTTCTGACCTCTCTAGACACCATATTTTTCAATGGATCTTCATGAAAATTGGTCAGAATTTTTATCTTGATAATATCTAGGTCAAGTTCAAAACTGGGTCACATGAGCTCAAAAACTAGGTCACTATGTCAAATAATAGAAAAAACGACGTCATACTCAAAACTGGGTCATGTGGGAAGAGGTGAGCGATTCAGGACCATCATGGTCCTCTTGTTAATAAAATGAAGATGTCTGTTTCAATGCAAGAAACAAATATCTCACTGAATACATTTTCACAAGTGGCACAGCTTAAGTGAATATGCTAAATTGAATGTTTGCGCTTACACAAGCCCGCTGGATAACAGAATTCAACATCAAGAGAGTTCTAACCGGAATTGATTCAAATGAAGTGCCTCAACCACTAGATGACAGAGGCCAAGTAAACAGAACTTTACTTATCCACCTTTACAGTAACAAGGTCTTTTCCCTTTATACGTGAAACAACGCCATTGAGATTATATATCATTCTAAAGAACTTCAAGGGTAAATTGTTATAGGATCTTTTTTGGAAATTTTCAAATATCTTGATTAGCTTTGAATTTATCTTCCTAAAAAGAGTTTGGTTGGAGAATTATCAATGTCAGTTTCTGCCATTTTTGACTCCGTAGATAAAAAACCAATTTTGACTTTATTTTTAGCTCACCTGTCACAAAGTGACAAGGTGAGCTTTTGTGATCGCGCAGTGTCCGTCGTCCGTCAGTGTGTGCGTGCGTCCGTCCGTTCGTAAACTTTTGCTTGTGACCACTCTAGAGGTCACATTTTTCATGGGATCTTTATGAAAGTTGGTCAGAATGTTCATCTTTATGATATCTAAGTCAAGTTCGAAACTGGGTCACGTGACGTCAAAAACTAGGTCAGTAGGTCTAAAAATAGAAAAACCTTGTGACCTCTCTAGATGCCATATATTTCATAAGATCTTCACGAAAATTGGTCAGAATGTTCACCTTGATGATATCTAGGTCAAGTTCGAAACTGGGTCACGTGCCTTTAAAAACTAGGTCAGTAGGTCTAAAAATAGAAAAACCTTGTGACCTCTCTAGAGGCCATATATTTCACAAGATCTTCAAGAAAATTGGTCAGAACGTTCACCCTGATGATATCTAGGTCAAGTTCGAAACTGGGTCACGTGCCATCAAAAACTAGGTCAGTAGGTCAAATAATAGAAAAACCTTGTGACCTCTCTAAAGGCCATATTTTTCATGGGATCTGTATGAAAGTTGGTATGAATGTTTGTCTTGATGATATCTAGGTCAAGTTTGAAACTGGGTCATGTGCGGTCAAAAACGAGGTCAGTACATCTAAAAATAGAAAAACCTTGTGACCTCTCTAGAGGCCATATATTCCATGAGATCTTCATGAAAATTGGTCAGAATGTTCACCTTGATGATCTCTAGGTCAAGTTTGAAAGTGGGTCACGTGCCATAAAAAACTAGGACAGTAGGTCAAATAATAGAAAAACCGTGTGACCTCTCTAGAGGCCATTTTTTTAAGGGATTTGTATGAAAGTTGATTTGAATGTTCATCTTGATGATATCTAGGTCAAGTTCGAAAGTGGATCACGTGCCTTCAAAAACTAGGTCAGTAGGTCAAATAATAGAAAAACATTGTGACCTCTCTAAAAGCTATATTTTTCATGGGATCTTTATGAAAATTGGTCTGAATGTTCATCTTGATGATATCTAGGTCAAATACGAACAGGGTCATGTGCGGTCAAAAACTAGGTCAGTAGGTCTAAAAATAGAAAAACCTTGTGACCTCTCTAGAGGCCATACTTGTGAATGGATCTCCATAAAAATTGGTCAGAATGTTCACCTTGATGATATCGAGGTCAAATTTGAAACTGGGTCACGTGCCATCAAAAACTAGGTCAGTAGGTCAAATAATAAAAAAACGTTGTGACCTCTCTAGAGGCCATACTTTTCATGGGATCTGTATGAAAGTTGGTCTGAATGTTCATCTTGATGATATCTAGGTCAAGTTTGAAACTGGGTCAACTGCAGTCAAAAACTAGGTCAGTAGGTCTAAAATTATTAAAATCTTTTGACTTCTCTAGAGGCCATATTTTTCAATGGATCTTCATGAAAATTGATCTGAATGTTCACCTTGATGATATCTAGGTCAGTTTCGAAACTGGGTCACGTGCGGTCAAAAACTAGGCCAGTAGGTATAAAATTAGAAAAACCTTGTGACCTCTCTAGAGGCCATATTTTTCATGAGAACTTCATGAAAATTAGTGAGAATGTTCACCTTGATGATATCTAGGTAAAGTTCAAAACAGGGTCACGTACCTTCGAAAACTAGATCAATAGGTCAAATAATAGAAAAACCTTGTGACCTCTCTAGAGACCATATTTTTCAATGGATCTTCATGAAAATTGGTCAGAATTTTTATCTTGATAATATCTAGGTCAAGTTCAAAACTGGGTCACATGAGCTCAAAAACTAGGTCACTATGTCAAATAATAGAAAAAACGACGCCATACTCATAACTGGGTCATGTGGAAAAAGGTGAGCGATTCAGGACCATCATGGTCCTCTTGTTGAATTGATTGTTATGAAACCTTCATGATATCTTAGTTAGCATACTAGTTAAAGCAATATTTTCATGAAACAAGAACTCCGCCAAGCGGGACAATATACACCCAAAAGGTTATATCAGAGGACGGAAGCAAAATTTAAAGAAAAGATTAAAGATTTTTTTTTTGGTGGTGGTGAGTGGAAGGGCACATCATCTCATCACCGCCTTACTACATGCCAAGCTTGAAGTCGGTACCTTCAATAGTTAAAAGTTATGCTCCAGACACGAAATATGATGAACAGATTTGACCTACGAGTTCAATTTGTGACCTTGACATTGTACTTACAAAGCCGGATCAAGCGCCATCCACCTATATGCCAAGTTTAAAGTCAAGCATTTAATGGTTATGCTCTGGACACAAATTATGATGTATGGACGGACGGACGTCTCACCGAAATGAAGGAGGGGCCTTTATTAAACTGTTCAGCGAGAAATTCAATTACCGTTTCCAAAGCTGGCGAAAATGGAGAAATTTTTCTTTCAGTATAGTAGTGAAACCACCTGCTGATGTGTGTGTTATACTGCTTTTTAGTTCCTGATTTCCAGGACAGTATGAAAATGTTGGTAGAGTCTTCTGAAAAGCCACGTTGTCTGAAACTGTTCCTGACACTTTGCAAGCAATCAGTCTGAGTTTTCCTTCCAGGGGATGTGTTACCTCTTGATTCGGTAGTTTCAGTAGACCTTTTGTCTTGCGAATAATGACTGGTGTCTCCACCAATATTTCCATAAGTCTTGGAAACCAAGGCTGAGTCGGCCACAGTGGAGCTATGATGATGTCCTTGGCCATGTCTCTTCTCATTTTCTGCACGCATCTTCCTAACAAACTGAAAGGAGGATAAACATACACATTATCTACAATTTTGCAGTCAAAGGGAAATGCATCTACGTAAGTGCAATCGGGATCAGGTTTCCAAGAACAATTATTTGTTAACTGTGCATTCAACCTAGAAGCAAAACAATCTAAATCAGGGACACCCCACAAGTCACATATTTTACTAAAGGTATTTTCATCTAGTTTCCATTCAAGGTATCCTTAAACTTTCTTGATGCTTCATCAGCCTTTGAATTACGCTTTCCTGCAATGTGTGCGGAGGTAAACCAAATGCATGAGTTACGCACCATGTCCAAATATCAACAGCAATCCTATTACACTGTGGAGACACAGTTCCACCTATATTATTAATATAACTGACAGCAGTTGTATTATCTGACATTACTTTTACATGTGTGGAAACATTAGACTTCTGAAGACCGTAATGCATGGAAAATTGCAAGTAATTCCAATACATTTGTTTGATTGACTTTCTTCAACAGTCCACCTACCTCCTATTTTTGGGGTTTGATACTTTGACCCCAAGCCAACGAAGGATGCATTCGTTTCAATAATGTTACTTGGATTTGACCTATCAATTACTCTCGACTGTTGCTGTAAATTATGAATCCACCAAGTTAACTCAACTTTCATTGTGTCTGTAATTGGCATAACTGCAACGTAATTACCAAAATTATGCTTCAGAGAAATAGTTTTTGCTAGTTCTAAATTTCTGTAATGCAATTTTCCATTGTCTACGGCAGAAAAACTAGCTACAATAAGACCAGTAACCTTGGCCACCTGTCTTACTGGTGCCTCAGATTTTTCATACAAATCTTGACATTCCTGAATAATTTTATCCTGCCTCTCTTTCGGCAAAATGACAATCATTTCTTCAGAATCTATTATGTTCCCCAAGTAATGCAATTTTGTAGTCCGAACCAATACCGATTTTTCTTCATTTATAATAAAACCAACACGTGACATCAGATTAACTGTTACATCAATATTATCAACACATTCATTAAAAGTATCACCCAACAAAATGCTGTCATCAATAAAACCTGAGCTTATGTATCCCAAGCTAGGCAATCTTGCATAAATTGGCTTTAAAAGCTTTGTGAAAAGACGAGGGCCTTCGTTGACTCCATTAGCTAAGCAGGTATATTAGTAAATTTGGTCGCGCCAAATGAAACGGAAACATTTTTGCTGTTCATCAGTTATTTTTATAGATTAATCTGCATGACGGATGTCAACCGATCCCATTTTTACACTTTTCGTTATCAATGTGAAAGCTTTTTCAAATGTTAATGTTTATAAGGAATAAATGTATTAACCTTTTTTTAAATTCAAAATCAATCGATATTCCCCGTTCTTTTTTGGTCTAAAGAAAATTGGTGATAATATTTGACCTTTCTCTGCCTCGACAGGCACAATAACTTTCAAGTGTAAAAGTTTCTCAATTTCACGATCAATTTGCTGAGATTCAAACATGTTAAATTTATACTGAATGTTATGACAAAGTTTTGAATCTCCCACAACAATTTGAAGATCAACGTGACAATTTTCTACTATATCAAGAATTTGAGGATCAGATATTAATTTCTTCCATTCTTTCGCAAATTGTGCCAATCTACCTGCTTGAAAATCAATAACATTTACCTGTTTTACTGCTTTAATGGCATCAGAGACCCCCGTCTCTGGTAGTTTTTTTTTAATCAACTGCAGGTGTACCAGGTCAAACTTTCCTCTGCCTCTTGGCCGCATGCCACGGTCATATCCTCCTCTGAACCGGAATTCTCGATTCGTAAATCTACGAGTTGGCCCCCCTCTGAAAGGGCGGCGATCAAACATCCTATTACTGATTTTCGAGCAGTCTTCAAGCTCTTTGGCTTATTTAGAGACATCGTCCCCAAATAAGAATTTCGTAAACGGTTGGGACTGGCTACACAAATGAGTGTACTCCTCGCTCATCTCTGGACGTAAGAAATCCTTCCTAGTCAGGTTTACTTGTTTGTTTGCGTGCCCAAGCAAGGCCAACACATCATTACATTGATCAATCACAGTTCCTAACTGCCCATCAGAATGCTCAGATTCAATCATAGCCAGCTGATTCACAGCTTTCACCAAAATAGTGCCACTTTTCACTATAGATTCTTCAATATGCCGAAGTTTCGTATCAGATGTACGTGCATTGGGTGAGACTGCGTCCTCAATCAACTGATTCATTTTAACCACAGTTAAGGCGTCACAATTTCCAGGCCTTGCATTAAGGTCATCTTTCTAACTCTTGTATTTTCACATTCTTATCTTTCATTTGCTTATCGAACGAACGTTTCATAACTTCCAACAAGTTAAGAATCTTGTCTTCGGCAGTATTAACCAAACTCGACGAGCTGGCTTTTTGCTCAACCTTTTTAGGCACTTTGGCCGGCGCTTTGCCTTTATTCACTTTTTCTTTATCTTTTCACCTGATTCTACAACTTTCTTCGAAGTTGTATCTCTCGATTCTTTACTAGCATCCGCCATTATGACGGAAATGAAAAATCACACCACGTGCGACCTAAAATTCGCCTCGTTTCGCGAATTAAATTAACTAGATATGCACTATGTGCATACAAAATTGTGTCAGTAACTAATCCAACAATCTATAATGAAATTTCCAATATATTCTACGATAAAATCAATCTACGACCGATTGAAATTTTTTAAACTATGAGGCGTGTTTCCTGCAGAATTGCAACCGGAAAAGTTACCTGCGCATGCGCAGCCGAATATCAGGTAAGCCTGAACGAAATTCTTAAACGAAAAAGAATTAACCTGAAAGTTTAAGTAAAAGGGGAGCATAATTCATGAAATATTGGTACCAGAGTTAACTAACAATTTTGTCCGTAGCATTTCTTCTTCATGCATGGAGGGATTTTGATTAACTTGGCACAATTGTTCACCAGCCCTCGAAGGGCGTATTTTGTGACTATGGCACGCTTGTTGTATATATGTTAATCACGAACACCCATACATACACTAGCTGCTATGGGGTTGTGGGTTGAGATAACCGTTCTTCGAACACCTACTGGACATATATCCTTGTTTTAATCTATTATATTCTTGCCTACCTGTACCTGTACATATACCTATCTTTATTGCGATTAAATTGTTCAAATTATTAGAATATTTTGCAAATGTATGAAACAGAAACAGAAACAAAAAAAAATCATGTTTATAATGGCGAAAACCGAAATTAAGGTACCACAAATCGCCCACGCCGCCCCTCTTCGTATAATTAAGTTACACAACAAGGAAAGCAATAATCGTATCTCATCTTCTATCATAAATATATAGTCGAAGGCGGAAGAGTTAAAAGTTTAACTTTTTATTTGTAAGAAACTTTGAACACATTCGTAAAGTGATTCTAAAGTGAACAAACCACTTAATATTATCATAAGAAAGTATAAACAAAACAATCTGCTACACGGAAAACTATGGAAGGAGAGACTTTTGTCAATAATATGTACAGTGGTGAATTGGACGACAAACTCTTCTCAGAAGACAGTACTATGTACATGGATATAGAATCTTGTGATCCGGGGAACTCCGGCATAATTGGCAAACAGTCAAACGAAGTCAGTACACGGCATGACGGAGTTGGTATAAAGAGGTCTTCATGTTACATAGTTTCAGGTCTCATTTTTGTTGCTAAAGTGTTTTCTGGAATTATAAATGTTGTGCATTTGATTAAGAGTGATTGCTTTAATATACCGGAAGGGTATGTTCTCCTCCCAAAGCAATACGTATTCAAGGGAAAGGATATAGTTCACACAAATTAGCTATCGCAAAACGTAACCACGGCACTCAAGTCTACAATCAAGGGAAAGGATATAGTTTACACAAATCAGCTATCGCAAAACGTAACTTCGACACTCCAGTCTACAGACGTTACAACAAGCGTGGGAATGAAGAATTCAACAATATCCTACGTAAACCAGGCATCAGTACTTACCAATGCTACAACGCAAGAATTGAAGAACTTCACAACATTCTCCACAGACCTAGTATCTGAATCTACCGTTACCACAACACAGGCATCGAACAATACAACCACATTCTATGTAACAATTGCAACCGTCTCGTTTGACCTTACACCAAAGGAATTGGAGAAGTCAACGACTTCCTTTGTAAGCTCGACTAACAAATCTACCGATGGTACAACGCGCGAAATGACGACTTCAAAACCATCTCCCATAACTTCGGCATTTGAATCTACCAATGCAACAACGCCACTTGATACGAAGAGTTCAAAAACATTTTCCGAAAATACACTAGAAACTTTAACAATATTGACTGGGACGACTGAACAAATACGTACAGAGTCGAAAGGTTTGTCTTTGCCGTAGCACTGGTTTGTATATACAAATGTATTTAACGATTTCATAAATTGTTCAATGAAGCTTTCAAGAGATTATCTGCGTTACGACAGCTACTGTTTTATACGAGGATTGTCCCAGAAAATCGCAAACTTTTTAATTATTTCGAAAGAAAAAACGACGCATAAAATAATTATTTTAACTGATGTTATTTCAATGTATACTCGACAGGACTATAGAGTTTAAAATTAAATATCTGTCATATTACTTGAGTATTTTTTTTAAATAATAGACGGCAGTCAGTGCTAGTCGGCGCACGCTTCTTTGAGACTGGCGTTTCATTTTTAGCGCTGTTACCCGTAGGCCAAATCCATTCACATAGGTAACTGTTAAAAAATTCTACGCAGTACTCGTTGTGTGGGTTTTTCATTACATATCAGGAAGTTAGTATCTAAAATATGCGAAATTTCTTGTCATTTGCTGTTACTTACTGGTAAAGTGTACTGTATATTTTCAGCTTAAATACAGTATAAATCACGATCTTTGAATATTTCAAAATATATCTTTTCAATTGCAGGATGCCCAGCTGGGTGGTTGATATACGGCTCATCATGTTATTTTCTCAGTATCCAACAAGCAACTTGGTCTGAGGCATTCGTAAGTCGTCATTTGTTATCCAAATTTTAGTCTTAATTTTATAAATGTTGATTTAAATTTTGAAATAATTCCTTTATCATACAGATCGTTGTCCATTCGTAGTCCGTTATTTTTGTCTTCATTTTGTTGAATATACGTGTACGGCGCTATTGCCCGTTATTTTTTAACCGTACAATGTCAAAGCGTTTTAAAAGCGCATATCGACTTTATATACTTTTCGTAAAATATATTTTTTCTAGATCGAGGCCTACACTTTAAGAACAAAGAGCAGCAATGAAAGTATTTAATTTTAATCAGGTTAAAAATATGATTAACACGTGAATCTGCTATGATTCGTGTAGTCCGTTAGATGTCATTTAGAACACAGAGTCACCCTTCATCCTGGACAGTAAGACCCAACACAGGTGGATACAACAGAAACTTTCGGTTACATCTCTAATGTAAAAGCAACTTTACCCGAATTTATGCTCACAAATGTTTACGAAATATTTCAATTTTCCTTTCAGATCGATTGTACAAGCTTTGGAGGTTATCTAGTTGAAATAAACGATGCGGCTGAAGACCAGTTTTTGACTGAACAAGTAAAACGTGGGAAGGGTATGTATAGATTGGCTCAAACTGAATTTAGTTTATCCAAATAATATAAATCCTCTCTTCAAAGAGGGATGTTTAAATCCATAATGTTAATGTCAATCCTTTTAATGTTAAATATCCAATCTGGTAATATTTTATTAAGAAATACAGGAAAGTTTACAAAGTAAGTTCTACCTGGCCTAAAACAGCTTCTTGTTTAAAACATCATGGAAGGTTCCAGCACTTTCATGTATCCCCAAGAATAAAAAAAATGAAACTCGGAATAATCCAGATTTGTAACACCCTATTTATCAGTATTTGTGATAGAACACTCTGAGATTATAAATAATCATAGATTGTAAATACCTTATTGACAAACATGATGTCTCAAAACTAGGTCAGGCTTTTCAGTGAACAATTAGTCATCAGTACAAAATGATAATAAAGCAAAGAATATGGAGGAAAGGCATACACATAATATGAAATAAAGCTTCATCGGCAATCTGATTTAATGATGCACGTCCTATTACCTCTCATGCTTAGACTAAGTCATACCATGTCTGCTATCATTTGCTTAGTTGGAGCACTTTTAGAATCTGTCCGTAGGTAAAATCTGCATAATTTGCAATATCCAGTACCTGTATGGTTTAAATAAAGGTAAGGCTTTTTAGTTTGTATATTTCATAATTGGGGGGCTGCTGCCCCCCACACCCCCCGCATTTTCTAAACCTGGCGAGGAAAATATATGCTACCATATCGATAAATAAAAGAATGCCCAAATAACGAGAATAGCTACGGACAGATTCTAAAGTCTAGCCGCTTAGTTGAATTCTATGCACCAAAAAATCTTTTTTACATATGTTATTTACCTACTTTGATGCAAGACAAGGTAGGGCAATTAGAATATGAAGGTCAAATATTTAATTCGAAAACTTGTCACATGTTTTCACTACTCATAATATTTCCAGGGGTATGTTTCTATCTTCATTAAGTCGAAATGTCCAAATGTTTATCGCGAAAATATATGATTTGCCGCTTTGCCTATCTCGTAAGACCGGCGAGAATTCAGTGCCGGGAAGCTTTAAGCCCCGATCTCACATTCCTGGTGACTGCCCCGGTTCCTCCCGGTAAACATTAGCCGGTATACCTGGATGCATCTATTGCTTACCTAAATAAGATGCAGAAAGTCCAGTTATTCAGAAATCTCGCAAGTATTTAAATTGACAAACTGACACATTTTTGTTTGACTGTCGGCGCCACATGTACTTGTAAATATTGTCGTCATATTTCCGGTTATTGGTAAAAGCTCTACCCTACTGTATGACCAATCATTTATAGTTTGCATTGGGACTTGTAAAAGGTAGCCCTTTACCCGGCATAAGCTTAAGGACATTATAATAAACCCAACGGCGGACTATTTCTTACTCTTTTGTTGCGGCGGATGGTTACACAGAAAGGGAAATTCCGTAGAGTTTCTGATTGGTTGAAATGGCCATTTTGGTGGAATCCAGAATTCTGATTGGATGGACCGGTAAGTTACAGCTTTCAGTCTTGGAATCGAAGTATTATGGCGCGGAACATATATAACTGGACGCGCACCCCGAACGCCAGCTTTTCACTTTCTATTTTCGGCCAGGGCCACTCAGAGTTACGGTCGTCAAATTTCTTTTATAAATCTTTATAAACTTAACAACACTAATGTTAATTAACATTTCCCTGGAGGGTCAGAGGACCATACAGGAGCTGACCAGCAGCAATGTAAATATAACTTTAGATAAAATAAGGATATCATACAGACTTTACCAGAACATTTGAGTAGATCTATTAAATTGGATTTATATTTATACTAATACATTAACCTTGCCGATTTTAGCTATCAAAATTAAATATAATTATCCGTTAAACATAAGTATAGCTTATTTATTTCTCCCTTTATGAAATGCCGCTCGGCCCGCAGTAAGTATACGGAAATTGTCGCCTGTCGACGATCGAGTACTAGTCTCACCGTTACGGTATGTTTAAGCAAATCTGGAATTAAGCCTATCTATTTTCTTTTCCTCCAAATTAGAAATATTTTTATTTACACAACTCATTATTTTTCTAAGAAATACAGCTGATTTAAAGTTATCTTCAATGTTCCTGCTTCGAAATGAAATACGTTACTGAATCATGAAATGTGTTGAGTGTGGACTGGAATGATTCGGATGAAGCTAGATGGGACCAAATAACGCTTCATCCGAATAACGCTCCTCTTTGAACTTTATTCGCCGGTTGAAGGACTGCAACACGCCTTTTTTTCTTCGAGTGACGTTCCCAGGGGAGATTCTGTGGAGTGAGCTTTACACTGTCTCACAATTAGAAATCTATGCTGTTTTATAGTTGAGTATAGTTGATTATTTATTTAAAGTGCAACATTCCTTACTAAATAAAGAAGAGTGAAACTGTGACACTATTTTGCAACAGCGCCATAATTATTCCGTCATAGCGTCAAAGGTTATAGCGGCGCACTGAGAATGAATACCGCACAAACCGTCAAATATTTGGTGGATGTCGTAAATGATGGAACATAGTAATGTTTGATAACGTGTTGAAATCGATATAATATATCTCAAATGCTGGTTTTCTCATGAATAATTTAATATATTTGTCATTCAGATACGTCCGCGGAATAATTTGAGGTGGGCGTAGCCCTAGTGAATTATTCTGTGGGCGTATAACCGATTGAGTGTATTAATTTAAGTAAAACATGATTTCGCTATACATTATTTCGATTCTAATATGCTCTTAATTAATATAAAAAAGTAGATAAAATGTAGTAGCTCACTTTCTTGGTCGCAGCAAGAATATTGACGTAATCGCACGTTAAAGATAACATTTTTTGTCATGTAGTTTATTATTTCTTTTTCAGTAGACAATACACTTTCAAATGATAACAAAATTATATGAGTTTTTCATGCAACAATATTGGATATGTTTTAATAATACTGTTATTTAGAACTTGCTTATTTGTGGACCAGATACCTTAACCTTTAGCCTGCTTGCGGCATGCCGCAAGTGATTTTGCCTTTGCGTCCGTGCAGTCTGATCATGTTCTGCATTGCTCGCTATTCGGTCAGTAAATTTTCAGTAAACACCCCTTTGAAAAATAAGTGGTATTGTCCAAATTGAATAATGGACCAGTCCATTTAAGAAATTTGGCAGGGTACACTTTTAATATATTTGCTGTGTGAACTTTACACGCAAAAGAAAAAAAAGTAATCTCAATAAGCTTATTATATTAAAGCAAAAACAAAAAATGATGGAAAACATCATTCACTGTGCAGCTGCAGGACTTTAACCTCGATATGAAAACAAATAATATGGTCAGGAACAAGGATATTAATTGGATAATAATATGTAAGTGCGGTGGTTATTTGCAATTTGACCTTTGTAAATGTTCCACTTAAACCAGAACAACAGAACACTTAGAACAATTAACACACCGGATAGAATGAGGTGTAGCATGCTTGATAAGAGTATATTCATCTTACATATTATTTATATTTTCTCTGTTTAGAAATACCATGTAGGATCATATGACATGTCTATTAAAAGGTACGAAAATGTAAAGTTAAAGACATGTCAACAGTATCTATTGCACTTTTCACACAGTATAACTACATGTATAAGTAGTTTCGGGAACGAGTACTTTACTTGTTACACCCAAAAAAGAAAATATTACCATTTGTTTTGTAATCTTATTTATACTCGCCAGCTGATATGGGCGACACTGTCCGTGATGTTAAATTAGTGGGGAGATACAGAAGATGCTCCTATTCCGGAAACTTCCTTGTTTCTTTAGCGTACCGAGGGCTAATTTAAGCAGCCATACACGGTACTCTTATCCCAACGCTTGTATATTTTCAGTTGGAGGAACGGAAGTTGTCCCACCTGACCGCTCGGGTTTCGTAGTTAGACAATATTACAACTCAATCACTGCGTCTGCCCCCGAATATGATCGGAGTTTGCATGTGCGGTCGACTTGCTCAGGAATCGGAAACACTGTTGTAAACTATGTCCATTTGCGACAATCAAGCCAATTCATTTGAATCTGCATATTTAGCAAAATTTCAATAAAACATTTACTTTTAGATGTAATGCGCCTAATTTGAAGTTGTTGGGTTCCGTTTCGACATTTTGTTTTATATAAAATTCAGCATATTCCTCATAGAATGCGTATTTTACTGTTATATTTCTGTAATTTTTTTCTCTGCAAACCTTCAAACACGACCATTGACGTCCATTTCTTATGAACCGCGATTTCAACTCATTTAGATTTGAAGATTGAATACTGCTTAAGCCGGTGCTAGGGGGCGTGGGCGGTGTTGCATTTTCCATTACTGCTCATGAACAGACTCAATCAAACCGAGTCTGCAGTTTTCACTATTTGCCTTGTTTTCGGTGCTTCCGAGGGATCTACTTTTCAGATTTTTTTTCACGTCCGTCAGACGGTTTTCGTAAATCGTTCTATTCATTCGACAAGAATCGATTTGCTTTTTCTCATCATATTTTCTTTTTAAAATGCCTTTAAAATGATGTATAATTTGTGGAGATCATTTTAACGTAAAATTCAATATTTACGTTAAAGTGACATCAAGCGACAAATATGACGTTGAGTCAGTTTGAATAAAAAAGTTTGCTTTAATCTTGTCTGATGTAAAACCCAAACGATAGACTTTGACCAAAATCTAACATGATGATGAAAACTTTATTTTCTGTCGATTAAAGGAATAAAATTATGGGGTCACCGAATTCATTTTCGCGTAAAATTACATTACGCTACCCACTGGCGCCAGATCAGAAAGAAAATGCCTCTGTACATATTATACCCTACCCCTAGGTATTCTATAAGAACCATGGTCGTGAACGGGAAAATATACTAACCCGTTTCAATCGCGCATTTCATACCTAAAACACGCAGTGGGGTAAATGTGTACTATGGATATCAAACAAGTGGTAATTTATCTTCCATTGTGCACCGGTCACATTTTTCAATACATCTTATCTTATAAAAACAACGCGTAGTTTATAGTAATTTCAACATTACACAAAAAACTTGCTTGAACTTCCCTGGTGAAGTTCCGTTCTAGATTACAAAACCATTCTGATTGGCTGTTGTAAAAATGTATGTCAATCGTCATTTTACTACACGTGTTCGCTAAAATGTGAAAATGCAGCAAAATGTGCAAAATGAATAAAATATACAGAACAGACGCAGACCAATGTACGATTTCAAATTAAAGATCATATACAAGATGAATTTCATTCATCATTTCGAGTTTTAGTGTAAAATTTTGATTTTTTTAAAATCTGTTTTTGTTTGTTTACGTTTCGCCAAACATGTGCGCACTGCCGTGACCTCTAGACCGGATGTTCATTAGGGAAGTTCAAGCAAGTTTTTTCTGTAACGTTGACGAAAGCATAAAATATGTTGATAATCTCAGCAATATGGAATATTGAGACAATGTGACTGGTGCACGATGGAAGATAAATTATCGCTTGTTCAATATACTAGGTACCCATTCACCGAACTGCGCGTTTAAGTTGAGAAATGTACGATTGAAACGGGTTAGTGCACTTTCCCGTTCATGACCATGGTTCTTATAGAATACCTAGGGGTAGGGTATAACATGTAGAGGCATTTTCTTTCTGATCTGGCGCCAGTGACGCTACCCCTACCCCCAAATCACAAGATGTACCTTTGTGAAAAATGGCATAGTTCAAAGTACAATTGAATGCTGCACATAAAACGTTCACCCAGAGACCATTTCTTTTGCATTTTAGGTACACAGGACAGATACCTTTTCATATACAGGATATGTGGGTAGGACAAAGAACATTTAAAAAAAGCGTAATAAACTCAATATTGGCTGCTTTAATACATTGTATTCAGAGTTTTTATGTCTTTAATGTCAAAACAAACAACCGCTGAAGAATGAGAGGTTGAGGGGAAGGGGTCTTCCTATGTCCGAAATATGTAATTCAATATAAGTATGATAAGACATTTCTAAATAAAAACTCATAAATGTACTGAGGGACCTCTCTGGTCGGATGGTTCAGGTAGCTAACTTCGAATCATATACGCGTAACTGCTGTGGAGATGTCGAGAAAGCAATTCGGCTAAGTCCGTGAAAGGTTGGGTGAGGTCCTAAAAGAACGTATTCTGTATTTTCTGGTCCTTTTGGACCGCAAAGTTTGTTTGTGTCTATTCGTGAAAAGTAGTAAAATGTGTATCACCCCTTATTTGCCCTAGCACCGGCTTTATTTGAGATATATTGGACAGATATATTAAAAAGACTACATGATCCCTAGGGACAAGGGCGAAAAACAAACACAGAGTCATATAGTAGGACATTTTTACGGCCGCTGTATGGCACTTAAAATCTAACAACATTAAAACATTGTTATTTTGCTTAGTTGCATTCTTTGCTTCCAAAGGATCGTCTTATAGACTTTGGAGGCCTCTATGCCCAAGTGATTAAGGCCGCCGACTATGAATCACTTACCTGTCACCACGTTAATGGAAGCAATTCAGCTGGCTTTCGGAAGGTCGGTAATTCTACCCAGGTGAACACTTGTGCTTGAAATAATGCGCGGCGAGGCATCTAGGGTATTCCTTCACAATTAAAATGTGTCGGTGTTACGCTAAACACAATAAGCATAAAATCCTTAAATTTTATTTACGTGCCGAATGGTCGTAGGGGCACCTTGGGTTTACTAGTTAATACAATTAGGAATTTTTATTGGATAATTAAGAGATTATTGAGTTCACACAAGAGACATATCTACTCCTTCATTGAAGAATGAAAGTACTACAATATAGGCCTAACGTACGTGTTGCGATTTTTATCCCAGGCACTTTATCAAGACCGGCACCAAG
Source organism: Mercenaria mercenaria (assembly GCF_021730395.1). NCBI lineage: Eukaryota > Metazoa > Mollusca > Bivalvia > Venerida > Veneridae > Mercenaria > Mercenaria mercenaria. The sequence continues at coordinate 32,390,428 of NC_069373.1, read as the reverse complement.
TCATATCACTTTCTCCCTTTCCATATAGATGGAGCATATTTCAACAAATGCGCTTCGCATTGTGCTCAGGTCCATCATGCGGTTAAAGTCACGGGACAATGTAAATAAAAGTAATCCCCGCCAGGTGAATCTCTAACACACGCGATGGAAACAAAAGACATGCACCATTGAACGTGTTTATCATGAAGAGGGCGTTATATAAATCTTGTATAATAATAATAATAATGAACAGGCTCAATAAAACCGAGCCTGCAACATTTTTGTGTATGTCGTGTTGGGCGACCTTTTCTATTCTATTCGTAGGGGTTGAGATTTTGGATGTACTTTTCTGAACCGTCCGAGGGTTTGTAATGTTTCCCGTTGGATATATCTCACAATTTCTGTGGCTGACACATATTCCCTTATTAGCATTGTCTATTAGTGGTTATTATTAAGTTAAATTAAATTAATCAAATTGAATTAATCTAAACTTGTGTCTACTATGACATTTTTTTTCAATGACCGTTACAAGGCGGTGCTCCAGAGTATAGACTAAGACTTAATTAATTTCATGCCACTGTTATGGGAATGTGGTTCAACTAGAATTATTGTTTGATTTTGAACTTAACACAGGGTTATTTCCCATTGGCCAAGTACGCTTGGTGCATAATGGCTATTTCAATAAAAACTCAGTGAGTAGAATTATAAAAAAATAAAAACTTATACTAATGAAAATACTAATTGTGTGATATGTTACGTGTCCAGTAAAAAACTTATCTTCCGCGGCCGGTGGTAAATTGCCATAATATTCAGATAATTCTAGAAGAACTATTAAAACACTGCACTTTACAATAATAATTTAAAAGTATTGATTTAGCTTCGTTGAGGACAACTGATACAGAAACTGACGATTTTGTTATACGTACACATCCATTTTATGAAGCTATGTCTCTGAGTCAAAGTTATTCGGAACATTTTCTCATGCCTTACATTGATTCTGAATCCTATCATAAACGCAACTTTCTAAAATTATCTTTCCTAAATAAAGGAATCGAGTTTATTTATTTACCTAGTATTTTAAATACCAATCTGCAGTTAGCTCTATTCCTAAATATTTTAAGAAATTGGAAACACATATTTTCTGATAAACCAGTTAGAAACGTTATATTTGATTACAATAAAATTGTCTCGGATTTAGACATAGAGCGTTCCGGATGGTTGTATTTGTAAAGAATGTAAATATCGTTATCAACCGGCAGGTCATATTATAACGATTCATTTTAAAATTATTGATGATAAAAGAATCAGAAACATTTTCTCTAAAGGTCCAAAATATAGAATTCCTTCGTGTATAAACTTTGAAACTTGTCTCTCTGAAATAACTCAGTCTATAGATGACTATGCTAGAAAATGGTGTCGGAAAGCAAATGCAGACCCGAACGCCCTTACTGAATGGGAAAAGAATATTTTCAAGTTAAGTATGTAAAAGGATTCTTTGGAAGCAAAGAATGCAACCAAGAAGAAATCATAAAAACTCGCATAAAATCTTATTACCTCCTATACACAAGTATTCACTTCGAAATTTAAAGAAAGCTATATCTAAGTTACATACTAATTTTGTTTTAACTCCTGCAGACAAAACTTTAAATAATATTATCATTATCTGACGCATTTACTACACAGAAATATTACAAAATGAATTGAAATACACGAATACTTATCAGTTATCGCCACAAGATGATAATAATATTGTAAAAAGTCATGTAGATAAATGTATAAATTTTGATGTCGGACTTGATGGCAATCAGATGAAGCTCCCTACTCTTTATTGGATTCCTAATGCTAATTTAAACTACACAAAATCCCATATAAAGCTCGATTCATTGCAGTGCAAAAAATAAAAGACCACGTGTAGAAATATTGCTCCAAAGTATATGAAAACTCGGGCGTCAGTCTGTTTTGGCCCATCAAAATTTCTGGAAATGTTATCAAAAAGGTATTAAACACTAAAAGTGTTCGACTATAAGCACTTATATTTTTTTCTACTCTGTATACCGATTAACCATATAATCTAATAAAATAAAAACTGGTAGCTTTAATTGAGTAAACATTTACAAGAGAAAACGTTAATTATCTGGAATGTAATGAAACTAGAGCATTTTTCTTCTAACAGTAAATATAATAAATACACCCCATGGAGTTGTGATCAGGTTTATGAAGCGCTAAGGTTTCTGCTTGATAACATATTTATTAAATTTGGCAATAAAACTTACAGACACGTAACTGGTATCCCGATGGGTACTAACTGTGCCCTACTCATGGCTGCTTTATTCTTATACTGTTCTCAAGGAGATTTTATGCTCAGTTTGTCCACTGAAACACAATTTGACATTATTTAAGTTTATAATGAAACTCCAAGGTACCTTGATGATTATTTCAAATATTGACAACCTATATTTTTCTGAATTGATGAAACACAGTTATCCAAAAAAGTTACAGCTTTCCACTTTTTTCTATTTTATACTTCAGATGTAGAAGTGTCAGTTTTGGACTTATGTTTAGGGATTGTGAGGAGTCATTTAGAAACAAAATATTTGATAAAAGGGACGATTTCAGTTTCAATTGGCAACTTCACCCATCTTGATAAAGATGTCCCCGAGCAACATCATACGGTGTCTATATTATCACAACTTATTCGTTTTGCAAGAGCTTGCTCAAAGTTAAAGGATTTTGATGACAGAAATCTTCATATCACCAAAAAGTTATTACAGCATTACTACTGATATCATAAACTACGGAAGGCTTTCACTAAATTTTACTATAGATCGTCCGAACCTTTAAAGAAATAAAACACAAACGTTAAAACACTTTAAAAACTTAGTCTTACACACCCGGTATATTATTGGGATGTAGTTTATAAATTCGGAAAATTCAACATAATGCTCATTTTATTTTAATTAAATATTAGTAAAATGTGTAAAAAAGATATATCAAAAGAGGATACAATGAGAAAATCGTTAAGCACAGTGCATTTTTGGTGATCGACCAATCTACAGTTAGTCGCTACGCTTTCCTATTTGATAAAGTGTAAGACTCCTTGATGCTTTTCTCCTAAAGTCTACAAAAAACGGACGGAAGGAGTGGAATTTTGTCTTCCAGCACTTAAAAGTGAGGCTCTTGGTGCTCTGACGTCAGATAAGTTGTTGAGTATATTGGTGTAATTATATTAAAGACTGACCCTATTTATATTACCGTTATTATGATCTGGTATTTTGTCACTATAGTTAGAGACTTTCTCAGCGGGAGTGATTTTATTTACACTGTCTTGTCTAACTTGTTGAAAATAGGGTGAGTGTGAGGTTGACATGCCCTAAACGCGTTTAAGCCCCCATTTTCCTACTGACCGTTCCAAGCCAAGGCGGTGCCTCTATTATCAACTTGTTTTCTGTTTGTCTGGTACTTTGTGATGCGTATGTTGTCTTGTTTGTTGTCGGAGTTTCTTTCCTCCATCCAGTCCTACCCCCATCGCCCAAACCCATTCCCCCTTACAACTGCGCTCCCTTGCATTTGTACCCCCTTTCCTTTTACTATGAGCGAGTTATTGTCCCCGCCATAATTTTGGCCACCGGCCGATCTTGGGCGGTGCCCAATAGTTGTTTTTATCCCGCTTTTGTGTGTGTATGTGTATGTAGCTTGGGTGATGCCCCACTGTGTTGTTTTTTCTCACTTGTCTGTTTATCTGTGTATGTTAGTTGCGTGCGTGCATGCTAGTGTGTGTATATGTCTTGTGTACGTGCGTGTCTGCGCTGCTGCGGTTTACGGTGTAGGGAGTCTGCGTTTTAGGAACGTAGCTTTCCCTGTTGAATACTCATCCTTCCTTTTTCCACTTTCCCCAAACACCCGACGCTTTTATCTACCCCTTATCCCCCCCCACCCCCTCCTTCTGTATTTTGCATATAATAAAAATGCACTTGTTGTTGGATTTTTGAAGCAATCCGTCCATAGTATTTTGTCATTACAGTTTCTTATTGTTGTAGGCCTACTTTGCGATGCACGGCTCTATGACTGTGTTTGTGGTGCTCTGTTCTTCCGGGAAATCTACCCTTACCTTTTATTTTTTAAAGAAACTCCTTTCACTACATGCAAGCCATATGGGCAACTCCTAAACAATATATGCATTATACTTTACGGTGTTTCACGTATACCACACATACCTGATTCCATTTCAAGAGAATATTTGTAAGTTAAGATGCAGGAACGATGACTCAACTCTTGACACTTGATTTCTAGGCCAGCACTAGTTTACTACAATGGGCTATAATAAACTCGTGCAAGTTAACAACTGAACGTTATACATTTTTCGCCCACATGACTCAGAAACTTAAGTAGATCACTTGATGTAAAGCCGAGACTGTTAAAAAAGTCTAGTATTAAATACACTATTTTGTTATAGTGTTGTAACTTCTTGGGATTAAATTTCAATACCAGTAGGAATGGAAGAAACATCAATGGACTATTCGCTTTTAAAGATAGGTAGAGGAGAAAATAAAAGCGACCCAGTGAGGCCTGTGAGAGATAATAACAGAATTTCAATGCAAAAATCAACATTATATATAGTGGTAATCTGTTTATCAGTTATCATAGTTGGAAGTGAAATATTTATTTATCTGATGTCAAGCAGAAATAACAACTGTAACGTTGTAATCCCTGAAGGATACTCAGTCTTGGCAAGAAAAAGCTCTTCCCGCCACATTTCGTCTGGCAACACATTGCCTCAAACGACAGCGGAATCAACAACACTTGTTACAAAATTAACGACTAATCAAACAAGACAGGAATGGACGAAAGCTGAAGGGGTCACCACCGTCGCTACAAAACAGACGACTGAGAATTTAGGTTTGTATGCATTTTGTACAACTGACAAAGTAACGCTTAAATGTAATATTTGCGCACGTGAATAAATCATACAATAGAAAAAAGAAAGGAATAGTGATTCCAGAACGATCACCTGAGTTTTACAACTGTCACATATACAAATATGCATGCTGACCACTCTCAGCCTGGTCTTTAACAAAGCAAATAGTGTAGACAGCCTAAGTAAAAACATTCAATGAAGAATCATTTTTGATACATTGTTTTGGCAACACAATATACAGCAAATAAGTCACGGTCAGGGAGACAATACTTAGGACATAAACAGGTATGGTAGAGGGACATTCAAGAAAACTGTGTGTAATTATTCAAAAATCGAAATATTAACCTTTACCCTGCTAAATTTCTAAAATGGGCTGGTCTGTCACTCAGATGGACATTACTATTTATTATTCAAAGAGGTGTTCACTGAAAATTTACTGACTGAATAGCGAACAGTGCATACCATGATCAGCCTTGCGCGGACGTGCAGGCTGACCTTGGTCTGCACTGGTCGCAAAGGCAGAATCACTTGCCGCCTGCAAGTTAAAGGTTAAGACAAGAACAAGTTCACAGTGTGCACTTTGAACATACTTTTATAGAAAAAATATACCCGCTTTTGTTCACACAATCGATCTTTTGGTTCCTTCAATCAGAATTGTTAATACGTCTCATTTATTTGTATGTGCATTGTATATAACTGAAGCATGTGATGTGTGTGCAAGTCCAAAAACTAATCATTAAATCTTATCCTTTTTATATTGCTTTGACAGGACAATCATATTGTTAAATTTTGTTTTTTGAAGATGTGTTGGAAAATAAAAACACACACAAAAATGTCTTCTTTATATATAATATGGAAATTAGCCACTTAACCGTCGTTAATCTGATTTTGTTCAGCTGATGTATTTCAAAGACAGTTGCTAACATGATAATTCACTTATTGTATACACTGATCCTTAATACATGTTAGATTTTCAATGGAAGAATTTTTAAAACTTGATTTTCCTATCCTTTCTGCCATGCTAAGATCGCGATATTTTAGCAAAGAATTTTATTAATTAAGTAAATGCGTACTTTGCATAAGGAATGGTATGAATATAAGGCATTGACAAGTACTGTAAAGAAACTGATGTAATTTCTTTTCAGTAAAAAGAAAACACACTCTCCTAGCTAATCTTTTTTTTTTTTAAGTATAAAAATAAATAAACACGTACTTTTTCTGTGGAAGAACGAGACAAAACAAAGAAAAATCTAGGTTAATTAATAAGCACGTCACTATAGAAAAACATGTTGTTTTTCTCACGAAGTGCACATAAAGTACCCCTAAAACAATTAGTCAGGTCCTATAAGTGTTATATTGCGGTAAATTGATTGACATAGGGTGTAGTCGATTAAAAAGCTCCCCTTACGAAATGGTCAAAAAGCTGCGAATATGCCGTGAACATGCCGCGAACATACCTATTCGCAGGAAGTATTCGCGGGATATTCGCTGCTACCCGCGATCATGCCGCGATTGATTTGATACTAGCTCGCGGGATATTCGCAGGAAGACCAATGATCGCGGCATGTTCGCGAGAAGAACTTATAAGATTATAACCTTTTGGTAAACTGAAGGGCTTTGATAAGAGCAAGTAACTGTAGATCAATTAATTTGTAACATTATCTGTAAGGTCACAGTATAAGTTTAATAAGTTAATTACAACCAGATATTTTTGACATGTTTTAGAGGGAAATCTGTATGCATTTCAGACCTTTTTCATTTATAAGTGAATGGTTATTCTTAAAGGATGGTAGGAATATATTCTTATTTGTAGTAAGTCAGAAACTTTATGTTTAATATCTATACTCATATATCTGAATAAACATGAGGACTTTTGAAAATGAATCAAATGCTTAAACTTTTGCAGAGCTGAAACAGATTATATAAAAATAAATATAAAACTAATAATGACAATTTCTAAGTTTGATAACATGTAAAACTATAACAGATTTGTAGTCATTTATATAACTTATAAGCAACTGTGAAGCAAAAACATTGGAATGAAATGAATACGTCATGCACTGAAACACTAGTTGTTAATGAATAAACACAATTAACATTTAAATTCAAGTTTATTTCATTCAAGTTCAAAATGCACCAAAAAAGATATGAAAAAGTTCAGACATTGACAATTTGAACCTGTTACAGCCTCGGTGCTCAAGTTTATTTAATAAATTTATATCCCTGATTCCTATTAATTTATTTGTGTTTGCACTTTTTCTGTGCACAATTTCTGGCCAGGTTTTGCTTAGTAGTCATGGTTTTCACTAGTTTCGCGGGATGTTCGCAGTAACTAGTTCGCGGGATGTTCGCAACAACTAGTTCGCGAGATGATCGCAGCACTTGTTCGCGGGAAGCTCAAAGCTACTTGTTCGCGTGAAGTCGCGGCAACTTGTTCGCGGCAAAACTAAATTGCATGTGAAAAGTGAACATCAAACGAACATCCCGCGAACATTATATAAATTATATCAAAAGTGTTCGCGGCATGTTCGCCGGATATTCGCGGCATGATCGCAACAAGTGTTCGCGGCAAACTAATATTTCCGTAAGGGTCAGTCAGAGCTTATGTTGTATTGTTATATGTCTTGCCGACTTAAAATTAAACTTATCTTATCTTAACTTGAGTGATTGATTTTACTTATATGACCAACCTGTATAAATATGGAGACAAATTGTGGTGTATTGCCGGGAAGCAGGCACGCACAGTAACCACGTGGTGGCTCAGAAGCCGGCAAATGCTAAGGTCTTCCTGAGAATGAAGGAAGAAGAAGGCAGAGAATTGTAAAATGTTAAAAGGCTAATTTGTACTAGCTGAAATTTCGTTACCTCTGTCAATTAGAAGTTAGACTATTGGTGACGGAAAATAAGCAAAATTGAAACTAAACAGTGTGTCAAGTTATGTATCCAGCGGCTTTCATGAGCGCTACGCTACACTGTTGATTTGGTGCCGTACAACCAAGGATCATACAAACACGGACACATTGTCCCAAATACTACAATACAAGGACTACTGAGATTACCAATAATATGATAACTGTATAACGGATCAAACATAATTATTTTGATACACACATTACAACGGCTACTCGGAACACCGGAACAAAGAGTATGCATTTGTCAGCTATTGCTAACCTGGTTCATATGGCCACGTTGAGAAAATACATTAGAATGCTGAAGCTTAGGATTGTATAGGAGATAGTTGTTTTGTTTAGTTTTGTTTTATTTCTGTTTAAATCATTTTTTCTTTCTAAATGTTTTTTCAACATAGACTAGTTAGAGGTCATTTAATTCATATCTTTTTTTTTTCTTGCGGAATTTTAGTTTTTTATGCTGCTACATTTATGTGGGGGTAGGGGAATATAGCGTTGCTCCTGTCTGTACGACAGTACGTTCTTGTGTGTAAAATACCTTTGATCTTTCTAATATTGTGAAATGAAATAGCATTCTAGAATTTTGCTCAGTGATAGTTAGACTATCCACAACCACCTTTAACATAAACATATAAACATTCTGTGGCTCCTGTTCGTAAAAAGACATAAACTTTCAAAATACATGCATCTTAATTAGATCAGGTAAAAAGGTAAAGTGAGGGAAAATTCAGGAAAGTGGTAGATCATTTTATTTTTGACATTATTAACTTGACAAATTCTGTAAGCTTAACAAGATCAGTTATATCATGGCTTGTAAAAAGCTTTTCACAATTAAACGTGTTGGGTCTTCTCAGGTTTAACGGAATATATTTTTTTGCGATCAGCCTTGAATAATTCACACCCATATAGATAGTGAAATTGTACATATATATATTTCAGGTTGTCCTGATAACTGGTTGACATACGGACAATCATGTTACTACTTCAGTAATCAGTCAGTCACGTGGTTAGATGCGATGGTAAGTGATATAATTATGCAGTAGTAAAATCGAAAAACCAAACAATATGGAAAAAGTTAGAAGATTGCATATGTTTAGCATATTTTTGCGAAATACCTAATGAAAAGCAAAATTAATTTTGTATATTCTGATGAAACCTATGCAACAGACCTTTCGTAGATGAACTAGATTGTATAGTAAGCAACCAGGTTCTCGTCCAGTCGTACAAATAATGACCCACCACCTGAATTTTTAAACAAAAATAACCAGTAATGTTAATATACGAAAGTGTACGAATCGCCGTAATGTTACAGAGGTTTACTTTGATTATAATAATATTAACGAAAACCTGTTTCTTAAAGGTCCAATACTAAGGAAAGTGAACATTTTAATTTCTTTTAAAAAGCACAGAAACTATTTCATTTTATTGGAAAATGAAAGTTGGTATGTAGAAATTCGAAATAAATCGCAGTATATGTACAATTATTTTTCTATGAAGTATGAAGAAAGTTAAAAAGACCTGGGGGGTCATTCTGTCGATTCATTGAAATTTCAACATAATACACATACATTTCTTTGAGTTCCAAAGACCTTCTGTAAATTTTGACCTGCCAATCTTCATTATTTAGTGTCTTGCAGAAGTCTATGCACTGGCTATGAAAAAAATTGCCAACTCACTTTCCCTTAGTAATGGACCTTTAAGGTATTAGATCCATAATAGTGTTCCTTCTTTTGAAGAGTATTCAATTCCTACAATAAACCTACCTTGACTTTAATTTTTCAGGGAGCATAGGTTCAAGTCCCACTGGACTACAAATGTTTTTCCTTATATTCCATTTTTTGTAGTAATTTTTTACTTTTTTCAAGACTTATTATTGATTTGGTGTACAATGTGAAAATTTTTCATTTGATAAGTGATTTCTAGCTGTTCAAAGTGTATTTACCTCTGAAATAGAAGGGGCAGAGTTAGACATCTTTAAAAATACTGAGTTACATGCGGTAAAAGTTCTCTATTTTGCTTTTACTCTTTAGATTGCATATTATGGAAGAAATGTAGATAGGTTTTACTTCTGCCCAAAGGTTATTTTTGAATGAAGTGAGCAAAATTTAAAAAAAATTTTTATTTTTCCAGTGTTGGAATTTGAATTCTGTCTCTTTAAATTCTTTTACTTTAACAGTTTTATTTTGTGTTTTGGTAATTGATTACCAATAGTTTGACGTTTCTTTATCAACATTAATGGTATAATGAATGCTCTACAAACGTTTTGGACAGTGGCCATCATTTTGAAATTTGTCTCTACATGAGCTTGAGGAAATATCATAAATTATACAAAATTTATATAAAAAACAAAACGTAACGGTAAAAGTTGTTTAAAATTGCAACACAGTCCGAAATAAGGTCAACTTTAAGAATATAGCAAGCGAATGCCATTTTAAACATTACTATTAGGGGTCTAATACCTTAATAACAATAATGATAAGTTTGAAAGAGAGAAAACAAATTTTGTTGTCATTGTTCTTAGCAACCCGCCGCTTAGCTCAGTTGGGTGAGCGCAGATCTACGGATCGCGGGGTCGTGAGTTCGATCCCCGGGCGGACCGTATGCTCTCCCTGACGATTTGATGACAATGTGTCTGAAATCATTCGTCCTCCACCTCTGATTCATGTGGGGAAGTTGGCAGTTACTTACGGAGAACAGATTTGTACTGGTACGGAATCCAGGAATACTGGTAAACCAAACTGCCCGCCGTTATATGACTGCAATACTGTTGGAAAACGACATTAAACCCAAAACAAACAGACATTGTTCGTTAGTTTTTAAACCACGTCTATATCAATGTACAGAAAACGGACCATATTTGATTTCTACATAAATTTAATGGGTGTTAACAAAGATTATTTGAACACGTTTGTTTCAGGCACGCTGTCAAACACTGGGCGGCTATCTCGCCGAGATAAACACTGCTTCAGAAAACCAGTTTCTGAGAACACATGCCAAACAAATCAATAGCAAAGGTAAGCAATGTCATTCCTATTTGATTTCACCAGTTGTCTTTTCATCAACCAACGAAATAAATTATTGCAAAAATAGTCAGGAACGCCTCTCATAATATTAGATGAGACTATATAGTGAACGAATATAGTTAAGCATCTCCAACTTAAGTTTTATCTTGAGAAACGAATTAATATCGAAAATATTGTTGCTTGTTTGAAGGACAAGTTAGATGTATACCATTCAAAATGGAATGAATTCCATAGTGATGAAGAACAACAGAGAATTTTTGATTGAGCAGAGCAGCCTTTTTTCTTTTTATACCTAATTTCCTTTCCCTTCCTAAAACCTTCCTTTTTTTTTTTAGCATTAAAACCTTTTTTCTCTTCAAACATGTACGGTTCTTTTCCCTTTTTTAAGGACACTCCATCATTTCATCATTCATCTATCATTTTCCATCCTTCTTTAGAATTTGAATAAAATATTTCAGAGATAAATGTTATATACAATATATATATTTTTTTAACTTTTTTGAAATATAATTCTGGACAAAAATATATGTTGAAACATGTAATGTTGAAATTCTATGAGTATTGTATCCAAATAATGAACATGCTGCAATGTATTGAAATGAAATAAACATTGGAAAAAAAAATATTGAATGAAACTTTATGTATCGCAGTCTAACCTGTTGAATGTTTACATGAGATATATTTATTTAGTTTATAGTGTGAAAAGTACAGAATTAAATAAGAAAGGGTCATTATTCCATAAAAATATTGATTCAAATGTCTTCTACACAAATGACTTACACTTCATACGTGATTATTTTTAGAATGCTTTCCATCTACGTTAATTAAATATGAAGGTTTGCAAACCACGACGTATGAGGGCCATGTATGCCAGCGATGGGATTCGCAGAAACCACATAGCCACAGCCGAAATAACATCAGAAAGTTCCCGGAAACGAGGCTAGCTGATGCTGCTAACTACTGCCGCGATCCTGATGAGGAAGGGATCCCTTGGTGCTATACTACTGATCCTGATATAAGATGGCAGTATTGTGACATCTATAAATGCCCCGGGGGTGAGTCTTTTCCTAATACAGAAACAACCCAACAGCAATTTTGAAGAGCTTGGTTGCTTTCTTTGCTTCTAAACATTTTAGTTTGGCCAAATATTATTGACGTACACAGATTGAAGGGACAAAACTGACAAATATAAAAATTCCTCTGAAACGACTGTGTCAGAAGTCTTTGCTTTCTTGTCCAATAAGTTCAAGTGAGATCTGAATGTATTATATACACCATGCGAGAGGCTACAGACAGATTTAAGGGTCTGTAACCAAACAAATATCGAAATTCCTCTCAAAACGGATATACCTAGAAAATTACAATGACATTTTCAATTGTTTCTTTCATTTTTCATAATTTCAAGTGTTTTCTTAATATTGAAACAAATCAACAGCAATCTTAGAAAGCATTTTCTGTCAGCAAACACATTCTTGCGCATATTTGAAAGATATCCTTCAAACATTTTGAATTCATTCTATACACCATACATTGCAGACACTATAGACAAGCAAAACGTTATTAAGTACGAACAGATTTAAAGTACCATCGACGACAAATACCAAAATTCCTCTTAAACGACTAACACTATGCCATTCTTAGTTTTTTTCCTTTCAAGCCCCATTATGTGAAGTGAGAACCGAATACATTATTTACAGCGTACAAGAAGGGTTGCTGATGCTTTAGTCAATCCGAATATAATTGAAGTACAAATAGATTAAAGACTGATATGAGCCAATTCATGGGAAAACCAACGTAGTGGGTTTGCGACCAGCATGGATCCAGACCAGCCTGCGCATCCGCGCAGTCTGGCCAGGATCCATGCTGGTCGCTTTCAAAGCCTATTTGAATTGGAGAAACTGTTAGCGAACAGCATGGATCCTGACCAGACTGCGCGGATGCGCAGGCTGGTCTGGATCCATGCTGGTCGCAAACCCACTATGTTGGTTTTCTCATGGCACGGCTCATATTGTTTTTTCACTCCAATTGCAAGTAAGAGTGTAATGCAGATTAAGTCTTTGCTATAAATACACGTGTATGTTTTGAAATTGCAGGAAACTGGTGGATTGGAATGGTGATCCTTGAAAGGAAGTGGAAATGGATGTCTACACAAACAGAACTGGATAAAGGTTACACTAACTGGGGAGATAATGAGCCTTCCAAAGGGAATTGTGGCTCCTTTATGGGAGCTTTGGACTTTGCATGGAATGGGGAAAATTGTAATTTTCCAGCAATGTACCTTTGTGAAAAATGACATAGTTCAAAGAATAATTGAATGCTGTATATAAAACGTTCACCTTTCTTTTGCATTTTAGGTACACAGGACATGTACAGTATAACTTTTCATGTGTAGGATAGGTAGGTAGGACAAAGACCATTTAAATGCTCTCTTTGTAAAAACATAATAAACTTAACATTGGCTGCATTAATACATTGCATTCAGAGTTTTTATGTCTTTGATGTCAAACAACTGCTGAAAAATGAGAGGTTGAGGGGAAGGGGTCGTCCTATGACCGAAATATGTTAAGAAATTTATAAATAAAAACTCATAAATGTATTGAGAGACCTCTCTGGTCGGATGGTTCAGGTAGCTAACTTCGAATCATATACGCATAACTGCTGTGGATATGTCGAGAAGGCAATTCGGTTAAGTCCGTGAAAGGTTGGATGACGTCCTAAAAGAAGGTTTAGTCAACTGATAAAGTATTTCTGTATTTTCTTGTCCTTTTGGACAGCAAAGTTTGTTTGTGTCTGTTCGTGAAAGGTAGTAAATGTGTATCACCCCTTATATCCCCTAGAACAGGCTTTATCAGAGATATATTGAACAGATATATGAAATAGACTACTTGATCCCTAGGGACCAAGGCGTTTAACAACACAGAGTCAAATAGGAGGAGATTTTACGGCCGCTGTATGACACTTAAAATCTAACAATAATAAACAATTGTTATTTTGCTTAGATGCATTCTTTGCTTCCAAAGGATCGTCTTATAGACTTTGGAAGCCTTTAGCCCGAGTGGTTAAGGCCACCGACTATAAATCACTCACTCACCTGTCACCACGTTAGGGTTTGGAACCATGCTTGAGACGTCTTTCATGCAAGTGAGCAGTCCAGCTGACTTCCGGAAGGTCGGTGGTTCTACCCAAGTGTACGCTTGTGCTTGAAATTATGCCTAGAGAGGCACTCGCGGGGTCTTCCTTTACAATTAAAATGTGTCGGTGTTACGTTATTTCGTTATACACAAAAACACAAAATCCACTCTTTATTAAAGAATGAATGTACTATAATATAACGTACGTGTTGCGATAATTATCTACATAAAATTAACATTTTGTCACCTTTCTTTTTCGTTTCCCTATTGATGGTGCACATTTCAACAAACTTCGCATTGTGCTCAGGTCCAACATGCGGTGCATTTGTATGCGTAACGTGAACATTTCTTCTGTTAAAATACATTGCGCCATATAACGTTTATATTCGCGAAACAAAACACTTTCTTTTTTTTATTCCAAGTCTGCGTCTACAAAAGAGAAAAGTAAGTTCTTATGTTTGAATAATCAATTAATAAGGAGCAAAGTTTGGTTAGAATTCGTGGAGGCAGGCGTCTTAGAATAAGCTATACCAATTCAATGATGATAAAAACACATCGCCAGTTCCCTTCACTTTATCGTCCGATCTTAAATGGCACGAGCATATCAGCCACATAGAAAAGTCTGCTTGGTAAGTTTTGAGTTCTATGAGAGCACTAAATTTCAAATTAAAAAGGTCTACTCTAAATCAAATTTACATTTCATATTAGAATATGCATCTATCTTATGGGATGGATGTACTGTACAACAAAAACAATCCTAAGAAAACAATACAATATGTAGAAGCGCGTATAGTTACAGGATTAACAAGGCCCGTCTCAATATAAAATCTAGTTCAAGAAATAGGATGGGTCTCCTTAGAAGACAGACGAAATATTCAAAAGCATATTACAGTTTATAAAGCCAAAAATAGTAACAATGATAACTATGTAACGATAGTCCGAAGAACCCAGATTTATAGAAACTCATTTATACCGTCATCTAGGTTACACTCTACCAATTCAAGTCCTTATTTATTTCATATTAATAACAAAACATTCAGACCTCATTTTCAGCACTTTAGAGCATTTCAATGATATGAAAACCATATATGGTCATTTAGTATAACATGTCTTCTTATCAAAAATAGAAAAATATTGACATGTTATGTTGAATATAAGAAAAATAATCTGTTCTGAGAAACATCACCCTCTAAAAATGCCCCCATGAAAACAGCCGTTTAGCAGTTACGCGTAGGTAGACATT
Source organism: Mercenaria mercenaria (assembly GCF_021730395.1). Lineage (NCBI taxonomy): Eukaryota > Metazoa > Mollusca > Bivalvia > Venerida > Veneridae > Mercenaria > Mercenaria mercenaria. The sequence goes on along the minus strand of NC_069373.1, from coordinate 32,375,228 downwards.
TTTCGCAAAGAATAAAACTTATTCCAAGAAATTTACAATGAAAATGGTCTAGATCTATTCTCAGTACTATAAGCAATAAACATAAGCCAAAAATTTAACTGTCACCTCCTCATGTCACTCATTATACCAGATTTCATCCATAGCATGGAACTACATTTTGGACTACTTCACATGTAACACTGAGTAGTCATTTCCGGTTTGGTGTAATCTGTCCTTAAAGAAACATTTTTCATACTCAAAATGTGTTATTTTCACTTAAATTGTACCAGTACCCTAAATGCATGAAAAAAATACCAGTTTCAGTTTGATACAATCAATTTTCAAGGTTTTATGGCTTTTTCCGTAACGTATGCTAGCGTGCCAAATTTCCTGGAAAAAAGTTGTCGCGACATCATTTTTGACCACTTTTCCTTGCTTGAGCTTATTTTTGCCATATTTTATCAAGTTTTACCATAAACTGCACTCAAATCACATACTGTTACTGTAAAATATACCCAAACTCACCCCTGACACCTAAAACATACCAATATTTAGTCAATAAATATGCATTTTTTGAAAAAAATACACCGAAAACAGTGATTTTGAAATATTTTTAGTTTTTCTTCTTTTTCTCTGCTAAATTGCACTGAAATTGTCATCTTCTATCATAATCTGGCCAAACTAGCCTGTTTACAGCCACATCTAAACAAGTCTAAATTTTTACCCCTGCACAACTTATAGGTTACCACTCTACCAATTCAAGTCCTTATTTATTTCATATTAATAACAAACATTCAGACCTCATTTTCAGCACTTTAGAGCATTTCAATGATATGAAAACCAATATGGTCATTTAGTATAACATGTCTTCTTATCAAAAATAGAAAAATATTGACATGTTATGTTGAATATAAGAAAAATAATCAGTTCTGAGAAACATCACCCTCTAAAAATGCCCCCATGAAAACAGCCGTTTAGCAGTTACGCGTAGGTAGACATTTTTCGCAAAGAATAAAACTTATTCCAAGAAATTTACAATGAAAATGGTCTAGATCTATTCTCAGTACTATAAGCAATAAACATAAGCCAAAAATTTAACTGTCACCTCCTCATGTCACTCATTATACCAGATTTCATCCATAGCATGGAACTACATTTTGGACTACTTCACATGTAACACTGAGTAGTCATTTCCGGTTTGGTGTAATCCGTCCTCTACCGATCTATGGGATCCATTAGATATAAATATAAAAACAACATCTGAATCCCTTAATATGTTTAAATCAATGTTAAAAGCCATGTTAAAAGCACCAGAATCTTTATATTTATTAATTTTCAATAAAACATCAAGTTATCAAAAACGAATACAGTTACTCCTTCACTGGTGGGAAACGGATCCATTAGGGAAAAAAGCAATATCAACATCATATCCAACATTAAACTGGTTGTATTTATCATTCTCTTTTTCTTCAGTTTCAGTTACGCTTGGTCTTTTTGCTTAAATCTTGTTTGTAATACATGTTAAAATATATATTTGTTCATTTCGTAATTAATATCATGTAATAGCTAACTTTCAAAGGAAGGGCCGTTTACTAATGTTGGCAGAACTTGTGGCCCGGCCCTATTGCTATAATTTCATTGATTGTTAATGTCTATCTGTACTGTTATTATATAAATACATGTATTATATGCAATAACACATGTTTAAACTAAATGAAGAAACGGGACTCAGATACCAGATGTCCACCTGCGCAAGGATATCAAAACATTTCAAAAACTAGAGATGCTTTTGAGAAAAACGCATGTCTCCCACAACTGCCCCATTGAAAAATGTCTAGTTTCTCTCGATGACTTTGATGAGTGGACCCAATCAGTAATTCAAGGGCCATAATTCAAAAATGTCTGGGAGGATTTGGCTAGTTATCGAACTTGGCCGAGGTCATATGGTCAAACATATTTTGTTCAAGTTTGATGAAGAAAGGATGAGAAATGTTCGACTTAGAGTGCGGACAAGCTTTGTGACACACACAGACACACACACACACAGACACACATATACAGACACAAAGACTGGAGTAAATCAATATGTCTCCCACACCACTGTTTGGTGAAAGACATAATAAAAATCCTGTATTAACAGCACGTGAATCGCCTTGTTAATACACGATTTTTCTCCCGTTAATAATCGGCGGATCCAATAAAAAGAGTAGTTTTTATACAAGAATGTTAAGTAATACAAAATATTTGGTTTTATGTTGCCCTTTTTGCATAATAAACCTGTTTATTTTTCATGGACCCCTGTCCCAGTAAGGAGGTCGCTACGAGAAAAGTATTTTAGTATTCAGTCGTGCGCTAGTTATTTCCCTTAGTATTTTGGACGCAATTTGTAATGAAAAAAGCGTGAATTTCGTTTTTGGATTTGCTACGTTTGCATGGCTATTTCAATCCACGTCAGCAATGGAACAACATAGACTTTCACTGAATTTATCTTGCATATCCGTCGTGAGAAGTTATCCACAACCTGAAGAAATATGATTGGTAGGCCTATAAAGATCTTCAGAATAAGTGTGTGGACAAAGCAGCTATCGTGGCTTTTGGAATGGTTACAGTCATAGTGCATCTTCATTGATGGAAGCTCTTAGACACAAACGAATGGTGTACCGAGTGAGTCGTATTCTTTAATTTGGTTCATTAAATTCAATTCAGTGATAGAAAGAATCTAAGTAATATTTTAAGAATGATCGAAAATGCGGTCATATTGTAGACAGTAGGTCAATGGCGTAGCTGTAAGAGGGAACTTTAGGCCAAGTGCTAAAAAATTGTCCAATAGCGTCATATGCAGCTCTATATATGGACAGAGATATGTACCAGAAGTACTATAAGCTTGAGCGTGCACATAATGTCTGTCTGCAGCTGTTTGCATGTTTAATTTGAACCACAAGTAATATTGTTTATATTGTAAATGCATTACGCATTATTGTGAGAGTGTAAACATTCAAATAATATTAATTTCCATTCTTTAGCCCGTTTTTAAGTTATTCTATTTTACAAGTAAAAGCACCAGGCGAGCTTAGTTAATAGCACATCTGACTGAAAAAGTAATAATAATAAAAATAAAAGAATTATCGAAGTGTGAGGGGTCACAGGTTCAAGGCCCATATTGAGCACTGGCTTGTTAGGCCCTACGTAAGATAAGATTTCTAATTTTAATTATTAAGGTAATGTTATTTGTGCTCATTTTGAATCAGAAAAAAAAAAGGAAAAAAAAAATATGGGCAAATTATTAATGGGGCGCTGTGTTGTTTTTCGTCCTTTAAGTTTCACAGCGGGGCTAAAGCATTGAGCTATTGTACCTTTCATTGTACCTTTTGGTGTAATGACTGAAATGTAAGCATGAATGCTTGGTTGCGGAATTATTTGTCCATATGTGCTATTAGCTAAAAAGAATTATATATACTGCCAACCAGTTGTTACGGCAGCTTAAAAAATGTAATGATAAATATATAGGCTGATTATAAGCGTGTAAGCTTGCGCAAGCAAGGATATAAATAAGCAGGGGCACAGTGGCCCTTGGCCTCTAGATATTTGGCTGGGCCCCTAAATTGTTGGATAAAATGCCCATATACCCAATGTTTAACATTTAGTTTGGACAATCTGGGCCCCTAAATGAAAATAGCTAGTTTATATCCCTGGTTTGGCAGATAATATGCCTGCAGCCACGTCTTCATAATCTGTGCAGCGATGTACTTTTGTTGTGGGGGCACAAGTACATGCTTTATATTGGTTTAGTAAAACCCCTTAACTGTTAGAGGCAGCCTTGACTATAAAAAAATGTCGGCTGAAGTGTCGTCTATGTCGGCTTCCCTTAACTGACCTGCGCTTATATACTTCAAGGTAAAATGTGCTTCTCATCGGCCGTCCCCAAGCGTCGAAAGTTGCAAAAAAAAAGAAAGTTAAATAGAAATAAATGTCTTTGCTAAACCTCTAACAACCAGGGTCCCACCAAAGAGGACCCCCTTGAAGCGTATCCGTCTGTTTGGTCAGTGCAGGTCTGTGTTTGGGAATAACTGTATGCGCAGTACAAGGGTACTGTATCCTTTTGTCCTATGAACAATTAGGTTTTTAGTAAAATAGCAAAATTCGTACAAGTAAATTTTGTCTATAGCTAATTTGAGTTCCGCATATAGGGCATGGCAGTGTTGATTCCTGTTTAGTTGGTATTTTTTTGCATGATTCGGGCATAATATGTTTGTCTTGACCTGTCCAGTTAGCGTTCAAGTGCATTGTCATAAAAGTCTTTAATGTTCAGCTCTTTCATTAATTTTCATGCTTATTTAGGAAAATACCTCCAGGTCAACATTAAAATTAAATTTATAAAAGAAATAGTCGTTGGTAAAGGTATAGAAATGATATGGGTGACTACACTTTCATGATATGCATGTCAGACAGCCAGACTGCATTTTCTAGCCACCTTACAGGTCCTTTTTTCTTCGTGAGTTTTGTTTTCCGAGGAGTATCACATATGAGACTAATACCATAATCTTACATCCGTTCTGCTGCTGTTTCATTCATATTTTTCAGCGGCATTGGCTAAATTATTGTCATCACAGATTCCATCGATTGGCACACAACGGTTCACAAATTTCTTACTGTCGCCATGTTTCAGTGATTGCGATATGGGTTGTATACCTGTTGTGATGGACATCCGAAAAAAATCTAGATGAGCATTCAATTAACAGGATGATTTGTATCTGTAGCCATCTATTGTAGTGAAACATCTCTATTTTAGAAAAGGCAAGTATCTTATATACATGTTTATATTACATATAACAAATCATAATAACTGTCTAGACGGATCGCCTCCGATACATACATTTTATTTATTTTGCTGATTAATGAAACATTATCATGACCATTTTTCTAACCATATTAAGGGGCTTGCCTCCGCGAGGACACCAAATGCTTTAATTTTGCAAAACTGTGTAGTATATTTATGAGAAACATAAGCATATGTTTAATATCAACTTTGAAATGCTTATAGAATATTAAAGAAATGAAATTCTACCCTTTTTTTTTCTTACATCACTTTTAAATTGCTCTACTGTCGTTTATGTTATATGTTTATTTCTCAGTGTGTTTAACATGTTTAACAAATGTGCCACAGATGCGGCTACATTACCAAATAATGAAAGTACATTCTCGTGATTAAAAAAAAATCTTGAGGGGTACCACTTTAAGACAGACGTTTACATTTATACAGTGGTGGAATTCGCCCATTTTGTTGAAATGTGTTAGGTCCATGTTTTGGAGAAGAAATTTTAAACATCATCGAATCAGAGAAAGTAATGATTGTTTTACACGAAAATTTAATGTAGCATATAAAGCATTTTTCATTCTGTAAATCCATCGTCAATTTACTCGTATATATATTTATGTATTGGGTTTCGAAATGGCCTGCATGAAGGGGTCATACTTTTGTCAGTTCAGCGCCTTTGAAACCTCAGCATTGTTATAAAAAATGTTACATGTCTTCCTTTTTGGCATTTGCAACAATGTAAGAATGCTTAATATTTACATATCTAGGTTAAACGTCGTTTTTGACTATTGTTTAATTTTATTTATGTACAAATGGCATTATTTTTGTAAGGGAACAAATCTTTTCGAATATTTAAGTATCCAATTCTACGGACAGAACGGTAAAAAAATGTGTTTGACAGATGGGTTGTTTATAAAATGTTGATCGTTCACTAAAAATTTCTATGGTTTTCGGATATACTGCTAAACCTTACACAAATTTCTACTTTGATATGATAAAAGTAATGCTTGGTTTTAACCTTGGGGCAATTATTATTTTATTCAGCAGTTTCATTTATTTATAATGTATATATACGTATGCAAAAATAATAATTTTAGTGGCCCTTCAACACACATAAGTGCATTTCAGGTATGGCACTAGGCAAGGTGATTAATAATAAAAGACAGAAAATAATGATTCAAATCAGTTCTTTGATAATGTTTATTGCCAACAGATAGATGCCCCCTTTTGCAGCCATCGCTGGGGATGATTGTTCTTTCGATTGATTCAAATTTTATCTCATTATTTACTGTATTCTGTTTGTACCTTTGCAGTGTCGCTGGGGCAAATGAAATTAGGTTATTTGCAATATACATCTTTAGCTGTTTGTATAGTATGTGCATTTTAAACATTATCTCACCTTGCCAGTTGCCATGAGAAATCTTTAAATAAAGTCGCGGCCTTTTCCCACTAAACTGTGTTGTAGTTTTCATTTATACTGATATTTTAGTTGTAGTGGGTGTGACAGACGTATGTGGACGGACGCTAACTCATCTGCCAACGAAATGATGATATTATCAGTCATTAATAAATTTATTCTTGTTTTCTTTTAAAATGGCTGATGATTTTGCGTCTTGCTAATGGCTGCTGTCATTCCCTGTTATATACGGTCCATTGATAAAATATTTGGTTTTATGTTGCCCTTTTTGCATAATAAACCTGTTTATTTTTCATGGACCCCTGTCCCAGTAAGGAGGTCGCTACGAGAAAAGTATTTTAGTATTCAGTCGTGCGCTAGTTATTTCCCTTAGTATTTTGGACGCAATTTGTAATGAAAAAAGCGTGAATTTCGTTTTTGGATTTGCTACGTTTGCATGGCTATTTCAATCCACGTCAGCAATGGAACAACATAGACTTTCACTGAATTTATCCCACCCGCCCATGCCCATATTTATTCATATTGTTTATAACTTTATTGTGAATCAGAAATCTTTGCTGCTTCTGTTCATCCGTTTTTCAGGTTCCTGCATAGAAGATCTGTTTCAGATCATAGAATATGCCATAAGGGAACAGGAAAATAGCAGAAAGTGGTATTCCCACAAACAACACACACAGCTATGAAGTGACTGATTGGTCATATAATAAAGTTTACGATCATTCTTTGAGAGGATGTATCAATAAAGTTAACGATCATTCTTTGAGAGGATGTATCAATAAAGTTTACGATCAATCTTTGAGAGGATGTATCAAAATAATGACATGGATTTTGTGAGATTATTGCTATGAGAACTACTTTAGTAATGAACTGGAATACCCATACGTCAGGCACTTTAGTGTTAGTGCTGTTAGTAATGTTGTTCGTAAATGTTCTGTTGAACCCAAAACTCAAACTGATAGATGTATAAATATATATGTTAACGTTATTATTTGTCGCGGCTTTATAACGTTTCATAGAATATTGATTCTAATTTGAAAATGCACTGTGGGAGTAGAAGAGACCAAACCATATGCATTAATTTAAAGTAATCGTATTACTCGGAAGTAATATTTTAATTCAGAATGGTATCAAATTTATTGAATAGTCATGTTTTTGTTAGTGTTCTGTGTAGTGAAGGAATAGCTTATTAGCCTTGTTAATGGTACGCCACTTTGAAAAGCTGCCGACCACCGATCATGGTTTATATTTGTTTGCGGAAAATGTCATGAGTCTTACAAGTGTTAGCAGAAGCCTTGTCATAGTTTGTCAGCGTATAAGTCTCAATTGTGGGTCTGCACTTGTGTTTTAATGAATGCGTAGTACAATCTCTCGGCTGAAAATGGCTAGAAGCCACTAATAATTCGGTCGAGGACTGAGAGCCAATGCTTTGTAGAATACTGTTTAAATATGAGTTCATTATAACTAATTAAAACCAAAAAGGCATTCAAGCATAGTTGGGCCTGCTGTCTAAGTCACTGTGTCAGTACCTGACGTCGAAGGTGGACCTCAAGTTGTGTTATTACATGACGTCATAGGTTGAAAGCAGTAGGATTAGGTAGTCTGGAGACTCGACGTGATCAGTTTTCAGTTACTTTGCTCAATGGCTGGTCTGCTATCGACACCTGGGTCGCATGTTTTGCTCGCCCCCACGATACGTGAATTTTCATTTGACTGTACATGCCTTCGTTTCACAGTGCAGACCTATCTTCGGGACCTTAAGTGCATAAATGGTCAGTGACACGAGTAAAGTTTTTCTTCATACGGGACATTTATAATGATGAACACCGTTTTTTCAAATTAATTCATAACACTTTTATATAAAGTGTTTTTATAATGCACTTACATGTACTTTCGTGTTCTTCTGCTCCCACAGTTTTGTAAGTTAGGCATGGCAATTATACGAAATTGTTACAGAAAAAATGATAGTCGTAGAGTATGATATATATTTTAGCATGCTTGAATCGTTCCGTTTTTCAGTATTTCGAGGAATAGTCTGAGCATTTCAATGTGTTATACATTGGCTACGGAAACACGTTTCCTCCTGTCCTAGTTAAAATCGGGGAGGGGGTTTTTCGTGGGCGGCTCGTATTCCGTTTGAGAAATATACAATCGAATTTGTTCACCGTAAAAAATGTAGCGGCTTTAACTGTATTATCTAATATACAGATTCGATTGTGGCATGCATATCAATTGATATGACGGCATCTTGTATAGCATTTGTACATATTTGAATAACATTTACATTTTGATGCCGTATGTTTGTTTTTCTATTATCAGAATGTAAAATTGTTGATTACTGTTTTCTGTTAGAAGAAAGATGCTTTTGTTTTCTAATAACTTCTATGTACAGTTAGTATTTTCCCCCCTTTTGCAGCCATCGCTGGGGATGATTGTTCTTTCGATTGATTCAAATTTTATCTCATTATTTACTGTATTCTGTATGTACCTTTGCAGTGTCGCTGGGGCAAATGAAATTAGGTTATTTGCAATATACATCTTTAGCTGTTTGTATAGTATGTGCATTTTAAACATTATCTCACCTTGCCAGTTGCCATGAGAAATCTTTAAATAAAGTCGCGGCCTTTTCCCACTAAACTGTGTTGTAGTTTTCATTTATACTGATAATTTTAGTTGTAGTGGGTGTGACAGACGTATGTGGACGGACGCTAACTCATCTGCCAACGAAATGATGATATTATCAGTCATTAATAAATTTATTCTTGTTTTCTTTTAAAATGGCTGATGATTTTGCGTCTTGCTAATGGCTGCTGTCATTCCCTGTTATATACGGTCCATTGATAAAATAAATTGCAAGATTTCTCTATAGGGGGCATTAGAAGTTTTGTTAAATGGCTCTTATGTCCAAAGTTCATATTTGAAAAAGAAATTGAACGATGACTTCACATAAAATAAACGAGTTTGTATTCATACACAGTATGAACTTGTACTACCCAGGCCCAGTCAAGAAATATTTTATCAGGGGCACCAGATTAGAACAAAGACGTCACCGGCGAGGTGCATAGCGAAGAGTGAGTGTAGGTACAGCAGGGGACCCTCCGCTTATGTTAGGGGGATCAAGGGGTCATGAAATGTAGGTATGAAATAGTGGTGTCTGTTGCATATTTTGGTCTAAAGGCTGGGGAACTGGAAGGGTACTGTTCTATTTTAGGGGATCAGGAGGTCTAACACTGGAACATTTTGAAATATAGGCTGGTGCATTTTTGGTCTAAATTTTGAAAACATATCATTCCTTTGCCAAAATAATAATGATGTGTGTAGGTCACTTCTCAGCCAACTGGGGTTGGGTGGGGGTGGGGTGGATTAGAGATCCGGGCCTGCAACCACTAAATAATACTACTTCTCGATTTACTATGAAATCAGCTCTATATACAAACACAATCAGTATTTTGAAGTTAGTCGAATGTTTTCTACATTAAAAGTTTATACAGAATGATAAAAAATGTAAGTAAAAGATAATGACAGCGTAGTGTTATATTTTGCCTACTTTTTATCCCATTTTAAACAGGCCCGGATCCAGGGATGTGCCGAGGGGTTCGTGCCTTCAAGTTTCTGTACTCATCAAAGATGCATCCTACTATTTTGGCAAAGGAATAAAAAAAAAACTCAAAAACAGTTTAGACCTAGAAACGCACCAGAGGCCACCGTTTTATACTTGTATTTCAAAAGGGACAGCCCCCTGACCCCCACCCCCAGCAAGAGAGGAGTAACCACTCTATTACCTCAAAATTTAAACCTAAAAATGCACCAGCCACCATTTCATGTCTGTATTTCAAAAATTTACATTGACAGAGGCCCCCTCCCCATACCTACCCGCTCAAGTCGCGGTGGCGTTTTCATTCTAGAGCTGGTGCCCACTCCCCCACCCCCAGATCAAATATTTCTGGATCCGGGCCTGTTAAACTAATTTTCTATGTAGTAAATGAGAGCATGCTGCCACTAGCTGGCGTTACAACATACAATGTACCGCTGTAATACGAACAGGATGTAATTAAATTAGAATCGCTTGCAAGTAAACAAATGTACGTTATATTTTTTTAACACTTGAAAGTAAGAGAGTGCATCATTCAGACCTTGGACTATAGGAAAACCTTTTCATGTTTCATTTTATGGAGTGAATTTTTGCGATTACATGTCAAAGCATTAAAAATGGAAGAAACGACACTTGAATATTCACTTTTAAAGATTGATGGAAAGGAAAATAGAAAAGACGCAGTGCGTTCAGTAAAAGGAAGCGGTCGTATTTCAGTGCAGAAGTCGACTCTCTACGTAATCATAATCATTGTATCAGTTAGTTTCGTGGGAAGCGAAATTCTTTGGTATTTGATGTACAACAGGAATAATAACTGCAACTTTGTCATTCCTGAAGGATACGAATTAACTGCAAGAAGAAACAACCCGTCTGGCACTACATTACCGCACACCGTACAGGAAATGACGAAAACCTTCCATACAGGCACTACCGATAAACTAACGACTATGCAATCAGGGCAGGAAGGGACAAGTATCAAAGGAGCTACTACCGTTTCTAAAAAACAAACAACAACAGAATATTCAGGTTTGTCGTACGGCACGCCAGTAGTTTCATTTGCAGAAACAAATAGCTTGAGAGTGAACACCCGTTTATGAATTTGGCAAAAATGACTTTTCATTTAGGAAAGTTAATGTTATTCATTAATATAGGATTCTGTCACTAATTGTATCTGGTTTTACGTAAAATGATATAGTTACTGCATAAAGTACTACATAGACGTAGTTCCTTATAATGAGCCGCGCCATGAGAAAACCAACACAATGGCTTAGCGACCAGCATGGATCCAGACCAGCCTGCGCATCCGCGCAGTCTGGTCAGGATCCATACTGTTCGCTAATGGTTTCTCTAATTGCAATAGGCTTTGGAAGCGAACAGCATGGATCATGACCAGACTGCACGGATGCGCAGGCTGGTCTGGATCCATGTTGGTCGCAAAGCCACTATGTTGGTTTTCTCATGGCACGGCTCATATGTCATTTAAAAGCATGAGAATCATGGTACACATCGGGGTGTAAGATGTAGTTTTCCAGCATCAGTGAAATAACCGGAATTCACAGTCCAGTATGCAAGAAAAGAGTTCATGTATTTGGGTGTTTAAATGCGTTAATAAGAATCTTACATGAGATAAGTGTATGTGTGAAATCGTGCATATGAATAAAACAGGTATGTTATTTACTGAAAAAAAGTACCACAAGCAACACTGTATTATTGTATATTGTACTGCACTAGAGTGTTTAATTGCTAAGAAGTTCGTCTATTATCTGTTTTCACAGGAAGGTATTTGCTGTTATAGAATTATAAACTGTATTTTTACATTTCAGGTTGCCCTACCAACTGGCTGACATATGGACAATCATGCTACTACTTCAGCAATGAATCAGTCCGGTGGTTAGAGGCAATGGTAAGTTTTATATATTATACTATAGCAAGAGAAACAATCATTTGGCATAACTCAATTGTACAAGAATAAATGCTCTATAATTTACGAAACAGATATTTATTAAAATATGCAAAAGAATTTGGTTAGATACAATAGCGTCACAAAAGTGCGTATTGAAAATAAACCTACGGTGGCATAGAGGGGACATAGGAAATATTTTATTTATCACGTGCGCATGTGTTAGCTAACACGTGCGAACGTGTTAATTAACACGTGCGCACGTGATAACTATCACGTTCGCACGTGTTAGCTACCACGTGCGCACGTGATAAATCAAATATTTCCTATGTGAACGTGATAGCTATCACGTGCGCACGTGATAAATCAAATATTTCCTCTGCGAATGTGATAGTTATCACGTGCGCACGTGTTAATTAACACGTTCGCACGTGATAGCTAACACGTGCGCACATGATAAATAAAATATTTCCTATGTCCCCTCTATGCCACCGTATAAACCATACCGTTTGGTGAGAAATTTACAAATTCGGTCAGACCTAGACCCAGACGTAAACTAGTTTATATTATTAGAAACAATTACTTATCCAGCCGTTATGCCCATAATACATCAAAAGAATGTGAATAGAAAAAATGCCTGCAAAATTTTTTAAAGAAAAAGGACGACATTCTTTCTTGAAACAGTTATGACATACAAAAAAGCAAACCTTCAACATTTAAAAAAAAAAGACATTGAAACACGTGTTATTCATGTAACATAAAGTTATAAACAATTCAATAACTACTATTCAATAGCATTTGCTGTACGAACTGCATGAAATTGTACCTCTATATAATCATATTGTAACGTAGTTTCGTTCAAATAATGAAGCTCCTGATAAAATGGTTAGAATGATATAAAATGGATGTCGATCTGTCACCTATGAAAATAATTATCTATAATTTACTTGTGGCAACCTCGTAAAACTTATGGAATGGATTTTTAAAACAGAATAGGCGTAATATGCGAAAGTATAAAACAAATATGCGAAGAGTTATCAGACTCACAACGCATATAAACTATTATTACATACATGTTTCTGTTCACCGATAAGTTACACTGGCACCGGAAACGTCAGTATTTTTCCATACACTGACACCTGAATTTCATATCGGGTGCGTGACGTTATTTAGTGTTTGTTCTTGCACTATTTTTTCTATTTAGTTCAGTATTGTCAATCCTATTCAGGCTATTGAACAAATTTATGATATATACATTATATTTATACGTGTAGATGTGTATGTAATAAAAAGGTTATTATCTTTGCATCAGGAAATATGCACTCGTTCTTCAGCGGAAGAATATTGCGCTCCTAAAGTCGTGCAATATTTCCGCTGAGAACTCGCGCATATTTCCCGATACAAAGCTAATAACCTATAAATATTTTCTCATACATGCTGATGTATACATATAACTGGAAAATAACGTTAAGATTTAACTTCGGTTTATTTCAAGGTTACTTATCCCTGCCGCGAACTAATTTTAACTCAGATGTAAAATAATGTTAATGACAATATTTCTTTTTTCTTATATTTTGTTTACCAAGATATATGTACTGAATACACGTTTTACCATTTTAGGCTCGTATTTATATGTTTCACCGATACCTTATTGTATATTCCTAAATGTTGTTCAGTCAGATAGCAATAGTGTTGTCTTTTAAATTTATGTCATCACTAATCTAATAATAGATTCTTTCAAAAGTTAGTTTTGTCATTGCTGTACTTGTTTAATGATGTTCAACAGCATTACTCGTCAAAACATTTTATTAATCTTTGTTTGAATAGTTTTATTTTCTCTCTGAAAATTTAGATTCTGAGAACCAACCTTACTCGTTTTCTGTATAAATTTGTTTCATTTTCACATTGATTAATTGGACACGTTTGTTTTAGATCCGTTGTCAACAACTAGGTGGTTACCTCGCCGAGATAAACACTACAGCAGAAAACCAGTTTCTAAGAACATATGCAAAACAAATCGATGATATTGGTAAGAACTATCGGCCATTTTAGCTCACTTGTATAATGCTGTAGTAGAGATATTGTGATCACAAACCATCCATCGTCTGGTGTATGTCGTCCATCCGCCCGTTAACCATTTTCTTCGAACTTCACCTCTGAAAACGATTAATTAATGGATGTTGATGAAACATAGCATTAGTTCTCTCTCAAATCTGTTCAAACGGTTTCCCTTGGTTACACATAAGGGCCGTCTGACGGCGTTAAAAGAAGGACAATATTCAAGCGATATTTCCGATATTTCCTTATATACCGATTTTCCGATTTAAAACCTTGGATGACCTTCTACAAGGATTTTTATGCTACCAGATGGTGTGTCCTTTTTCCCTATTATGTATATATTTGAAACCGTATCTTTTCTTAATCGAAAACTGAAATAATATCAGAATGCCCCTGTACCAAATTTATTCAAAATATTTCCCTCATCAAAGGAAGGGGGAGTTGTAACGTTCCGCTACATATATAGGGAAAGTTTATAAATCTCGTCAGAAAATAATGAAATAATTTCCCACAACTGATCTTTGGATGACCATCTACCACGATTTTTAAATTATGTTGATTCTTCGAAAAACACGGCCACCAGCGGACGTGGTCACTTTGCCCTTTATGTATATAGCGGAAGCATTAAAATCTTCTTATCAGAACATTTTAAATATTAAATTTTACACAAATATTAGGTAAACCTATACAAAGTTTGTTCTGGTCAGCTTTTAAAGTTATTTGGAAGAAATATTTCGTGTTATACCCGTTTGAGATGTGAAATCTGATGAACGATGTAGTGTTATCATTGCCCACCTTGTTCTATCAACGACATTTTACGGTCAAAATGAAGACAAATACATTTTTTGTTGATATTCGACTCTATGGCCAATAACGCGTTTTATGATATTAATCGCAGTTTACTTTATACAGTTTTTGTTAATCGTAAATTAAGCGGTTGCAGCGATACTTTCTTAGGGTAGTGCTTTGGTTTACATGAGCAAAATGGTGTCATTTCTTTAATGAAATGTTGTGTTGAATCGTCATGTTCTCGTTTTACTCTACACTCTAACTATATTATACATGTAAATGCAACATCGAATATTGTATTTTTAAAACTAGACTGATTGTAATGATCACAGTTATGGTATTTCTTGATCAGGTTATGTTATTTTGTTGGGCAATATATAATTGCACCATAATCATTCACAGTATTTTCGTTAAAATCTGTGGAATACATGTTAGAAAGGCAAAGTGCAATATCATTTAGACATCGTACTAGAGCCGTTTCACGCAATCGAATACGCCGGAAGTAGAACATTTATGTCAACACCGGTTTCGTATTTCACGTGAAATCATTTTGAAAGATTAGGTCAGATAATATGCTATTAGAAACAAGGCTTCGGATTGGCTGAAAAGTGTGTAGGGAAACCCGTTAGAGTCAATGAGACATCAGCTGATTCGTTAAAAAGGTGTTGCCTTTGATCATGAAAATATCTTTAAAATCTTGAAATGTAATGTTTTCTGTGCAATTTGAGGTATTTTATAGCTGCCGGGCTATATATTTAATTCTGGAATTAGCAATTTAGTGAAGTAAGTACTAGTTGGAAATTCACCACTAAATTCCATGCACAGTTGAGGGTGGTTGTCTATGAATGGAAATAGAAAAAAGTGGATCCTGCATGCCCATATGAAAATGGTATTTTTTTTGTGTATGGAAGGCTATTTGATAGGAAAAATGACACCTTATGTGCCAATGAAAGTTTTAAGAGGGTCCTACACTGTCATTTCTTACAATGTAAGCCTATGGGAAAATTAATAGCAGTGTCTGACCATTAAGGAGGCAGTAAACATGCAGTTTTCTGAGCTTCTCGGCCTAGAGTCGCCTACCCAACTTTCAAAACCTCACACAAAAGTCTGTATCCACACACCTGTAATAAAGATATTGCAACATTAACATCACTGTATGTCTATCGTTACAAACCATCTGCAATACATCTCTAGTATCTAGTTTTCTGTTTACAGGTTAAAGGTCAGTAATTCAAATCCTTCTTTGTTTCATATAAAAAAACGACAACTTCATGTCGTCTTTACGTATCTTTAGAGAACATCACTTTTTCCTACACCAATTTTTCATGAAAGTTCTATCACAAATTAACGAAAAAATGAAAAGAAAATAGGGGGTTGAATAGTTCCTAGTGAAATGCCAGTCAGTTGTGGTCTGCTACCCTAAAAATGGCACATATTTGCTCTCCTCCGCGCAATAAACACCTACTTCCGGTTTCGATCTGCAAAACTTGCCATGTGGGTTGTATGAACATGAAAACCGTCTCATTTCATGCAGAATGTATTCTAGTAGCGAAAAAGTGTGATTAAAGCACTCGTTCTACACGAATTTGCGCAGAAAATGGGAAAATTAGGATCTATTTATTATGGACTTCTTTCGACAACACCACGGAAGCACATTTTCGACCGAATTACTGACCTTATTCCTACAAAACCTGAATTTTGTGCTCTCCCGGTCGCGGAAACTGATGACGAAAAAAGCTAAATTTGCCAATTTTCAAATCGCTGTAGAAAATTCCCTGCAAATGATAGCCCCAACTGCTACACTGTTCCATACTCCAGTAACACTGTTAAATCTGAAAATAAGCTCAAATATATGTGCCATCCGTACCGTTTTTTCACTATTCCAGTTTTCCTGAGGCCCCTGCTAAAATGACAACCCCACTTTAAGCTAGCTCAGAGGAAGCATGTATACGCTCCTGCAAGTCATTACGTCATACTATCAAGATCAAGCTACTCAACTGATTTTCTTTAAATAAGTGAAACTCAATTCTAGCCGCTGAAACTTCAATTCTAGCAATTATTATTATTTTAAACTTTAAATATCCACTTCAATCCGTAAATTGCCTCTTATTTGTAAATTGGACCCTGGCCAAATCGACACTTACAGCTCAAAACTGTTTAAGTAGCAGGGGCCAGTTTCGCATTTGGCCCGGGTACGTTTTTTAAATAAAATAGACATATGTACTTTACAGGCATATATATTCAACTGGTTATTTATGATGTTTATAGAACTAAGGATTCCTGCGTACGAGTGGTTATTGTGTAAAATAAATATGTGCATGTATCGATTTTCCTAGCTCCATGTAGACGGCCGGGTCTAAAACTTTACCTGAGGTAACGGAAGTCAGACGAATTGGAAACGGTCCTCCATCCATCCAGCTTCAGCTCAAATTTGCGGAAAAAGTAAACGGTTATGTGATACTTTACTTTCCACCATTATTTTCGTCTGGTCACATGCTTTAAAAATATGCATGTGTTTTAGGTCAGTCATTTGCAGATAATACGGTACAGGTCGCACAAGGAGTGCATTTTGGGCCATTTTTGTCTAAAAATTTAGTGTCCTGAAACCTGCGTTTTACTCGTTTTTATCACAGAAGAAACAGAATCGGCAGACTGAAAATGTCACATAATGAAGTGCTATGTCTATGCGAGACATTCGCTCAATAATTGCCTTGAATTTGTCGAAACTGGATTTTTTATGATTTTTTTTCGCACTGGTATCAGCGCAGAGTTGTGGAGTTTTCAAATTTACTGTCCCTTGCCCCCTTACTGCCTCCTAATCTCGCATTACGCGGAAGCCACTGGATGCAAAACAGTACAATTTCCAGTTCTCGTTATTATGAACAACATATGGGTTTATATCACGTTTTGGCAATTTATAATTAAATTTGTTCTTTCTAAACTGGTATGTTCATGATCTTTGTAAACATGTTAATATCATTTCTAAATATACTTAAAACGATACTAACCTTTGAAGGTTTTATGTATTGGAAGGATGAAATATTTGTAAAATGTGTATGAAAAGTACATCGTTGTCTTGAATTTACCTGTTTATATGGAAGTTCAGATGAAGCGTTTATATACGTTATAATAGATTAGTGTCCTATGGTTTCTGTTTGCTATCACCTACATTCTCGGTCATTTGCTGAGAATCAGTTAGTTATTTAGTTAGTTAGTTAGTTTAATAGGTTTGGTAACTGTTCATAAATATAACTCTAGATAGCAATTTGTTAAAAATGATACAATTTGTCGGATTCTAGGGCATACACATACTCGATATGTTAAAAATCGGGCAAATAGGTAACGCTGTCGACATTGTTGTTGTTGTTGTTGTTTTGTTTGTTTTTTGTTTTTTTTTGTACTACAAAATTATTAACACAGACATATGTATTAAAGCTTATCTAATTTGTTGAATTTTAGAATGTTTTCAAACTACGTCACGTAAGTATCAAGGTTTACAAAATACGACGGTTTACGGTCACATATGCCAGCGATGGGATTCACAGCAACCACACAGCCACACCCGAAACAGAATCGAACAATTCCCGGAGAGGACAATCGCTGATGCTGCTAACTATTGTCGTGATCCAGATGGAGAAGGGTTGCCTTGGTGCTACACCACAGACCCTGATACAAGATGGCAATTTTGTGGCATCAATAAATGTCCCGGTGGTAAGTCTCATCTATTTTACTAACCCTTTCCCTGCTAAATTTCTAAAATGAACATGCTTATCTTTCAATTTGGACAGACTGCACGGATGTGCAGGCTTATCTTGGTATGCACTGGTTGCAAAGGCAGAATCACTGGCCGCCAGCAGGCTGAGGGTTAAAGAAGCACGTGGTGTGTAAGAATTATTTCAAATATAGCCACTTGCAATAAACAACAATTTAGTCATTTCCTCGTGTTTCATAAAACCACTAATGATTTTAGATAGATATTCAGTTTACTGCATCGAATTTCAAAGAATGATAAAAATGAAAAGGATTATTAGAAGAAATTAATAGAAAACGAGTTATTTAAGCGTAAGAAAGCTATTCCTCATAATACATGTATGTGTGCAGTGGTGGGGACGGAGATAAAAACTGCTTAAACATTTTGCAGGGCAATTTATTTAACGTTTAAGTACATCTAACTTGCCAGCAATTCAGTTAAAAAACTTAAACATAGGCCTAAGCTTTTTCAGGTTCTCAATGCTGGTTTTATTAATACATGCATGTATGTGATTATATGAGGTCATTTGTGTAATACATAAAAATATGTTTGTCGGGGCTACATTTTTCAAGCGATGTTGTTTCGCACACAACAGATAATGTTTGAACTGATTTAGCTCTGCTATGTATCACTTTGCCAATGTCAATTTTGATGTCTTATTACGTCTGGAACAGCATCAGTGTCTAAATGAGTGAATAACATGTAGGTTACGTATTACTTCACAAATTCATAATTTCGACCGAGACTGCTTTTCTGGTCTTGGTCTTTAAAACTGCGCGTATGTTTTGAAATTTCAGGAAACTGGTGGGTTGGGTTGGTGGTCATTGAAGAGAAATGGAAATGGATGACTACACAAACGAATTTAGATAAAAGTTACACCAATTGGGGGCAAGATGAACCACTCAAGAGAAACAGGGGACTTTGCGGATCGTTTATGGGAGCTTTAGACTTTGCATGGAAAGCTCAATATTGTGACTGGCCAGCTATGTACCTTTGTGAAAAATGAATTATTTTATGATCGCAAACATCATTAACTGCTGCCCGTTATATTACCGCTCAGAAAGAAAACAGTATTTTGCATCGTTTGAAGTGGGAAAATGCGCATTTTTCAAGTAAAAATCCAGCTGAAATAGATGTGCTTGTAAAAAGGGTGGAGGAAATTATAGTTTTTAACCCAATATACAAAACTCTTCCTGTTACCAGTACAAAATGATAAGTTTACAAATATTTTTCCTTCTTTGACCGGGGCAGTCTTTTGAAGTCAAACTGCACGTATGAGTTGCTGCCCTTCAATTACAGAAATCAGGAAGATCCCTGCGTAGAAGATTGAAGAAAAGAATACTACATGTAGTACAATGTATTATGTTATTAGTCCAATTTCTTTATTTCTAAGCATCAGCTTCAATTACTTACAAGGCATTATCGTAAACTCGTAAACTAAACACATTTAAACGGACAGCAACCGGAAATTGCTTTTATAAAGCATTCACCAGAAGCACACTATGTACAGTAAGATGCGCATAATGCCACTATAATCTGAAGTTTTTAAAATGCTAGAAAAATATGTCAGTAACAATAAGGTATATTAAAGTCTATAACAAACTGTCAGCGAACCTTTATTACTTAATTTGGTTTTTCGATTTACTATTAGAGAAGGGCATTCGACTGCCTTCATGGTACTCAAATATTAAACTGGGCATCTTGAATCAGTCTGCTGGTAAAATCCGGGACACCGACAACACTGTTTCATGAAAAAGTTTGTCAAAATCCATAGCACAATAGCTAAACACTAAAAGCAACAATAAAGTTTACACTTGCTTGCTAAAAAGTAAGTTTTTCCTCTTCAATGAGTATCAGAAAATCAAAACAAATGTCTGGAAATCGATCTTTTCAACATCCTAACAGTCCCATCATTGTAATTCGCCTTCTGATAAAAAATACAGTTCCTGATTTTTTATGATATACTTACATCCAGGAAAAAATATAATTTTGCCGATTCAGTTTTGATCTTTATCGCCAGAAAAAATAGTTTTAACTATAATTTGATATTCTGTTTGAAATAGTTACGACACATCGTGGAAAGGGCCACCATTGGTGTAATTTAGTGAGGATGGCAGATGGCATGAACATATATGTAATATTATGTCATCTGCCTCTAAAGTTCTTGGCTCCACGAGAGCTCTGAAATTTAAACTTAAAAGAACAACCCTTAATCAAATCTGCATTTCCTGTATGCGACCAATTCTCGAATACGGCTCAATAGTCTGGGACGGCTGCACAGAAAATGATAAGGCATTGCTTGAAAAATTACAGTACAAAGCTGCCCGTGTAGCGACTAGTCTAACGAGATCTGTTTCAATTGAAAGACTTCTTAAAGAAATAGGTTGGGTATCACTACCAGACAGAAGAAAAATACAGAAATTAGTTACCGTATATAAAGTTCACCGTGGTATTGTGCCAAGCTATGTAGCAGATCTATTTCCTAATAATGTCGCGAATTCTACTCCATACTCTCTTCGAAACGATAACAATTATGTGACGATTTCACGTCGAACACATATTTTCTCGAATTCCTTTGTTTTATCTTCAATAGACCTTTGGAATAATTTAGACGAATCTATAAGGAATGCTGATAATTTAAATATCTTTAAATCTCCTCTTAAAAACAAATTTAAACCATCTATTGTTCCTAATTTTTTTCTAAATGGAGAAAGAAGTCTGGCAGTTCATCATGCACGCATCAGAAATCGTTGTAGCAATCTTAATGCAGATCTTTGTAGAAATAATTTGGGGATAAACTCTACTTGTAATTCTGGAAACAGTATGGAGGATGCAGAACATTACTTTTTTTAAGTGTCCATTATATAATTACCGAAGAATACAACTTTTTCGCGCGACACGTACGTTTCATCCGTTAAGTATAGATACTCTCTTGTTTGGAAAAGAAACTCTTTCCAATGAAGAAAACTCAGTAAATTTCAGAGAAGTTCAGAAATACATAAAGTCCTCTCAATGCTTTGAAAGTAGATAATGAATATAATATATGAGCCGTGCCATGAGAAAACCAACATAGTGGCTTTGCGACCAGCATGGATCCAGACCAGCCTGCGCATCCGCAGGCTGGTCTGGATCCATGCTGGTCGCACACCCACTATGTTGGTTTACCCATGGCACGGCTCATATTGTATAAAACCCCAATGTCTGTCGGCAATAAGGCAATACCGATACTACTTGTACCCACTCCGGATGGCCTTAGGATGCTGAACTCTCAACAACATTTTTTTCCTTCTCTTAAATTCTTTTGCCTTGTTTTCAAACAATATTGACAATTGGTCTGTTTAATATAATCTTCCTTTTTTTTGGTATGTAACTGTCTAGCTGCTATACAACTGTTGTGAAATAATGTCGGGGAGAACCGTTTACTGATGTTGTTAGAACTCATGGTTCAACCCTTTTGCTACTTTTGATATCATTAATTGTATATATATATATATATATATATATATATATATATATATATATATATATATATATATATATATATATATATATATATATATATATATATATACTAACAACATTGATGCAATTACACCAATAGTTTGAACATATTTTATTGCTCCTTTTTTATTACATGTACAATGATATATATATATATGTTGTTAGTACGGAAATTAACGATATTTTCTTTCAAAACAAAGCATGTTGTAAATGTAAAGATTATATGATACTAGTACTGTTCATCCATCATTGTAGAGTGAATGTATGATTGATACCATACCAATTATAGTGTTCTTTTGTTGCGGCTTCTTTCCTATTCGTGTATCGAACCTATTAGAAATAAAGCAGGTATCTCTTGGTGTCTGTAATTATCCATCAAATGATGGTATATCAGGCGATATAGAGCGTCTGACAATGGAAATCTACCTCGTTTTATTAGAAACGAACGCATCATATATGAATTTAGCAAGGGTCAATAAACAAGGGGCACTCTGGACATTGTAAGAGTTATTACGATGCCAGTTTATTCAAATTTAGGTTATCCTATATCTCGTTCGTTCTTTCGCACATGATTTACAGGTCAAAGCATTTTAAAAATTGTACAAATAGTTTTTGTTACAAAATAGATAACGACGTATGTCCATCTGGTCGCGAGAACAAGAAGCACACATGACAGAACGAAAAGTACACTGCGACAGAACGAAAGCTCGACACTTATAGTATAGCAGTTTTGAGCGTTGCATTAATCCTGAAAAAATAGAGTATAGACTTGTATAATTTGAAATTTCGCAAGGTTTTGTTTAGATTGGTTTTACTATCAACTCTCAGGTATCAATTTGAGTAAAATTTCATATTTACAGAGAAAATGTAGGTAGGAATCGCCTGCAAATCGCATTACAAGGCTGTTTTAATCCCGGGCTACTGTGACTTATGTGTGTGTTCCTCTCTATTATTGAAGATATATCTTTAAAACAAATATACAGATCTACAATTTGAGGGGTTTTACCGCCGATTTGGTTCATTGGTTAGGGCAGGGTGACGGTATCAATTTGAGTAAAATTTTATATTTACACAGCAAATGTAGATAGGAACTGCGTGCAAATCGCATTACAAGCCGGTTTTAATCCCGGGCTACTGTGACTGATGTGTTTGTCCCTCTCTATGATTGGAGATATATCTTTAATACTAATATTGAGATCTACAGTTTGTGGGGTTTCAGCGCCTATTCGGTTCATTGGTTAGGGCAGGGTGACGGTATCAATTTGAGTAAAATTTCATATTCTCAGTGCAAATGTAGCTAGGAACCGCGTGCAAATCGCATTACAAGCCTGTTTTAATCCCGGGATACTGTGACTGATGTGTTTGTCCCTCTCTATTATTGCAGATATATCTTTAAAACTAATAATTATTTTGATCTACATTTTGAGGGGTTTCACTGTCGATTCGGTTCATTGGTTAGGGCAGGGTGACGGTAGCAATTTGAGTAAAAGGTCACATTTACAGAACAAATGTAGGTAGGAACCGCGTGCAAATCGCATTACAAGCCTGTTTTAATCCCGGACTACTGTGACTGATGTGTTTGTCCCTCTCTAGTATTGAAGACATATCTTTAAAACTAATATTGTGATCCACAATTTGAGGGGTTTCACCGCCTATTCGGTTCATTGGTTAGGACAGGGTGACGGTATCAATTTGAGTAATTTTTCATATTTACACAGCAAATGTAGGTAGGAACCGTGTGCATTACAAGCCGGTTTTAATCCCGGGCTACTTTGACTTATGTGTTTGTCCCTCTATAGTATTGAAGAAATATCTTTAATACTAATATTGTGATCTACTATTTCTGGGGTTTCACCGCCAATTCGGTTCATTGGTTAGGGCAGGGTGACGGTATCAATTTGAGTAAAAATTCATATTTACAGAGCAAATGTACGTAGGAAACGCCTGCAAATCGCATTACAAGCCTGTTTTAATCCCGGACTACAGTGACTCATCTGCTGGTCATGATGAACCTCTCTATCATTTTTCATGACCCTTGGCCCAAGCGTGTTCAAGTTCAGTTTAACTGTTCCTGGCCAATCTGATCTTGAACTTTGACCAAATGACCTCAAAATCAATAGGGATCATCTGCTGGTCATGATCAATCTCTCTATCAATTGTCATGATCCCAGGCCAAAGCGTTCTTGAGTTATCGCCCAGAAACTGTTTTACTGTCCCTGGTCACTGTGTCCTTGACCTTTGATTTACTGACCTCAAAACCAATAGCGGTCATCTGCTGGTCATGACAAACCTCCCTATCAACTTTCACGATCCTAGGCGCAAGCAATCTTGAGTTATCATCCGAAAACCGTTTAACTGTTCAGGGTGACTATAACCTTGACCTTTAACATATAGATCTCAAAATCTCCAGGTGATGACCAACCTTTCTACCAACGTTCATGATCCTAAGCCAAAGGGTTCTTGAGTTATCATCCGGAAACAGATTGGTCTACATACAGACCGACCGACCGACAGACCGACCGACATCTGCAAAACAATATACCCCTCCTTCTTCGAAGGGGGCAAAAAACACAACAATTTTCAACGGCACATAAAGCATTAATTGCTAAAACTGATTTCATAATCCTGTGACAAAGTAGCCAACCTTTATATGAAATTTGGTGGTCGTATACCTACTTCAGTACGGTATAGAGTTTATAGAAAAACAAACAAACGCCGGTTCAATCAACCATAAAGCTCATTTCGGAATCAAAGAAGATTACTGTAAGTAAATTGCTTTATCATATTACTGTATGCAATGATGAATAAGTTTTCTTGTTATGTTTAAGGACCATTAATTTAACAGAAAAGAGCTGTGATCAGGTTCGTACTTAAAATATTCGTATCAGGTATTTTCGTATCTAGAATATTCGACTCGATCACGAATAGTTTTTGTTGTATTGTGATAATATGTAGAGATAAATATTCATTTAGTCATAGAAAAGAAAGTTTTATCTATCTGTTAAGTTTTACGATAATTTAAAGCTGTAATAATGAATACAGACAACATTAGTAGGAATTATACAGTTTATTGATCATTGTACTAAGGAGCTTGATTTTGTCATAATCATTGGGCGCTCATTAAATACAGTTTGGTAAAAGCCTTTAAATACCAGGGCAGCGCCACGAAGTGAGCAGAATCTGCCAAGCTACCGACTGAATAACATCGCTGAAAAATAAATAGTATAATAAATTGCCAAATACTATTGGGTTCTTGACCTCCTATCATAGTCTGGGTTCTTACTCAGAACATTGCATTCCGTTTAAGTTCCACGACGATAGGAACTCGACATCTAGTGGTATTTAGGTAAAATCTTAATGTGTGGTATTCACCTCAGGCATTGTTTGTTGTGAATCGCCACACTACAAGATCCCATCCACGAATTTTGAGTCCTCGTCATCAGTTAAATTGAGATAGATTGATTAGCATTAATTATTTTATATTTCACCAATCATTTTAAGAATCATTTGTTTTCCAATCATTCGGCAAGGAAGCCCATAGGAAAATTATATTATATTTCATATACTGAGCTAGACCGTGCACGCTACAATCCCACAACTTCTAACTACTGTTGTAACTGCCTACAGCAGTAGCAGCAATACTGCAGTCACTGCAATAACTGCCTACAGCAGCAGCTGCAGCAATACTGCAGTCGCTGCAATAACTGCCTACAGCAGCAGCAATACTGCAGTCACTGCAATAACTGCCTACAGCAGCAGCAGCAGCAATACTGCAGTTACTGCAATAACTGCCCACAGCAGTAGCAGCAGCAATACTGCAGTCACTGCAATAACTGCCTACAGCAGCAGCAGCAGCAGCAGCAATACTGCAGTTACTGCAATAACTGCTCACAGCAGCACAGCAATAACTGCCTACAGCAGCAGCAGTAATACTGCAGTCACTGCAATAACTGCCTACAGCAGCAGCAGCAGCTGCAATACTGCAGTCACTGCAATAACTGCCTACAGCAGCAATACTGCAGTCACTGCAATAACTGCCTACAGCAGCAGCAGCAATACTGGAGTCAATGCAATAGCTGCCTACAGCAGCAGCAGCAATACTGCAGTTACTGCAATAACTGCTTACAGCTGCAGCAGTAATACTGTAGCCACTACAATAACTGCCTACAGCAGCAGCCGTAATACTGGAGTCACTGCAATAACTGCCTACAACAGCAGCAATAATACTGTTGTTGATATGAATCAAAATTGGAAAAACTTTTATATGAACAGCTGAATTAACAATAAATACACATTCCATTTCAATTGCTAAGTAAAGCTGCAACAAATATAACTGTTTTGCAAATTACTTTTCGATATCAACACTATCCCATAAAAAGCAGATATTAGTTTTAATATTCTTATGAGCAGTATGGAAAAAAAGAACTGAATGCCAAATAAATAATACGGAAAAGTAGTTTACACTCAAACAGCCTGAATCTGAACACCTTAATACTGAGTTCACATTACGTTACGGATTTTATGGTAATAATTAAGGACCGCCGACGGAGTGGGCGTGTCAGCGTTTCCACTATTAATTCTGGCCTTATTTATCACTTTTTGTGTGCAAGATTCCACATATCATGCTTTTAAGATGTTGATAGTTATATTTTTTAAGTTATTTATTTGCTGCAATTCCATAGTATCAAATTTGACATCTGAAACATCCAAACCATGTTTCGAATGGATTATTATCGTCGGCGCATTTTATTTTTACTCAGTATAGATTATCAGAGGCCGTAAATTCAATATTTAAATCAATTGAATTTGGAGTAACTAATTCATTTTCAGGCCCGACAACGATATGTTTAAAGAATTTATAGACAAAAAAGTGTATTTGATTGCATAATAAACACTTGACCTTGTGATTATCGGTTTAATAAGTTTGTTTTGAAAATTGATATCGTGTTATAATACACAATAACATAAAATCTGCACACACCCGTTAAGTGACTTAACGCAGTTCGTTTGTTTAAATTTATTTGTCATGCATATAAGACAATTGTCAATAGTGTTATAGTTTATAGCTAGAGACAGATAAGGAAATGATTACATCTATCTGGTTATTAGTGCTTATAAATTATGTTGACACCACTGAAGACAAAACTGATATCTGCGCAAAGGAATATATGGTTCAGATTGAGGAAAAATGGTTGGAATATGTCAAACAACGATCGGAAGAGTTGGGTTGGAAATACAAAAAGAAGGTAGTATTGAAAAATATTATATGACATTGTTCACCGAACGAAATCTTCTTTTTTAAAACTTTATGTAGTACATGAACGCTTTGTGTTAAAGGTACATACCAAGCCGTTATTTCTTTATGTAATCAATATATGAAAGATTAAATATATGAAGGAATTCTATATTTAGGACTTTAAAAAATATTAAATTATATCTATGTTACCGGTGGTGGCATGGCCGAAAACGATTGTATTGTGGTTGAATTTATGAGTTGTCTCGAATACACGAGTCGAATAAATAGCATGCCAATGATTGTATCGAGAATACCATTTAAATTCTTTATACCCTGAATTAATGTGCTTTCAAATTTCACCTGCAAACTTATACTGGAAATCTGTCTTACACTGTAGAAACAAAGTGAATAAAATCAGTTGAAAGATCCTTTGGAATTCCAGAATGCAAGCAAAAACAATAATATCAGGCTCGTAACGGAAAGTGTAACTCTCCTCACGCCCCTATTACCGGCTTCAGCGTAATTCTATAATACGTGTATTGAATGGACTCCATGAACCCAAAGGACCAGAAAATATAACAACACTTAGTCCAAGTACGGGGAGACATTTTACAGCCGCCTCACGGCACTTAAACATTGATGTTGTGATAGTTAATAAACACTGTAAGATTATCCTTTGGAATTATAGAAGGCAACCAAAGATGGATTATAGCAGACTCGGTTTGAATGTGTCTGTTCATGACAGGTAATGCAAAGAAAGTGCAACACCCTTCATGTCCCCTAGCACCGGCTTCTGTGGAATTCTATTACACATACATTGAATGGACTCCATGATGTAAATGGATTTTTTTTTATTTAATGATAAAACGATTATTGCGTCATGTCTAATGTTCGGTCAGTATGGCTACACCCTCGTTCAATATCTCCTTTTCTAGGTCGATACATCCCTACATCAACATCTCTACGGCAATAACTGTACAGTATTGAAAAAGGGATAATAGAAATTGTTAGCTTTAAGGTTCATTTATCAACTCCACTAAAAGGCAATCATTATATAATGCTTGGTATGTTGTAAAAAAGGGTATAAACCCGTTTGAATGATTAAAGTTACATAGACATTATTTTACAGATTGTATCCAACATACATCTGTTTGAAGCTGAACACACAACAGATAAAAAGAGAAGTATACAGCACTTTAGACAAGATTTTGGAAAGAAGGTATGCAATCGAAACTTTGTAGATACATCAAGAAAATTTTAAACCCGAGATACCTTTTCCGCCCACTTCATAATTAGATAAACCGACTACTTCACCAGTTGTGATTCACATATCTGATACTTTATTGTGCCTTATTTAATTTACTGTGGCTTTGGATTTTCTGGAACTTCTTGTAACTGGTTTTTCTTATTCAAACGTATTTTGTTACTCTTTTTCTACAGCAAGTATTAGGCATTAAAATATTTTCCGGGGTTTTATTGTTATTGTCATAGTATTCTTTTCCTGTCCTCTTAACAAACACAAAAAATAGGACTATAAGTAATGACTTATTTTATGCTCCCCTACCAGCGAAGAGCAGTAAATGGTAACCGAACCGTCTGTCCAGTCGGTCTGTGTTTCGTCCGTCAGGGAAATAATTGCTTGACCTAAAAATATTGTGGGGGAAAGGGCAGCAGGTTTGCCACATAAAAATATATCACAAATCCACCGAAGAGCTTGGCCTAAAGCGTTGGACTATTTTGCATTTTTGACTGAATAAAATTTGAAGGGTGACAGACGCACTTTGACTTGAACTTAATAATTTTGATAGGAAACGAATCATTTAGATGTCATTTGGTCAGTAGGATCAAGGTGGAGCTAACATTTATTCAAATCATTTTAAGTTGGCATATTGTTACATATAAAAACCATAGCCTGGGATTTTATTTTGTCAATAGGGCCATATTGTTTAAGGCTTCACTGTCTGTCAGTCCGATCATATATCCGTCCGCATGTAGCTTACCCTCGCTTCTTGCCAGATTAGAATTAGTTCTCGTAGGAGGGATCTATCTGTGCATATTCTTGTGGGGTTTTTTTGCGGAGTTGAGACCTTTTCAGCTCACCTGTCACGTAGTGACAGGGTGAGCTTTTGAGATCGCCCTTCGTCCGTCGTCCGTCCGTCGTCCGTCCGTCCGCCCGTCGTCCGTCCAAAATTTCTTGTGAACAAGATAGAGACCACATTTTGCAAGCAATTTTGATCAAACTTGTACAAAACTTGTATTGGCATGATATCTCAGTTCCTTTCGAAAACTGACCAGATCCCATCATGGATTCTAGAGTTATTGCCCCTTAAAGGGCCAGAATATGCTATTTTTGTGCGTCAACAATTTCTTGTCTGCACGATAGCAGCTTCATTTATGATTTGAATTTAACCAAACTTGCACACAACTTGTATCACTATAAGATCTTGGTTCCTTTCTTGAACTGGCCAGATCCCATTATGGGTTCCAGAGTTATGGCCCCTGAAGAGCCAAAATGAGCTATTTTGACCTTGTTTGCACAATAGCAGTTTTATTTATGATTTGATTTTTACCAAATTTGCACACAAATTGTATCACTATAAGATCTTAGTTTCTTTCTTGAGCTGGCCAGATTCCAGTACGGGTTCCAGAGTTATGGCCCCTGAAAGGGCCGGATTAGCTATTTTGACCTTGTCTGTACAATAGCAGCTTCATTTATGATTTGATTTTAACCAAACTTGCACACAATTTGTATCACCACAAGATCTTGCTTCCTTTTTTGAACTGGCCAGATTCCAACATAGGTTCCAGAGTTATGGCCCCATAAAGGTCCAAAATCGGTTATTTTGGCTTTTGCAGCCATATAGAGACTTCATTTATGGTTTTATTTGAAACAAACTTCCAAAATATCTTCAACAACAATAAATCTTGGATTCCACGACAAATTAGATCCAGTCGTAGGTTCCAGAATTATTTTATATCTGATTACCTCCCCGGATTGTAATCAAAATGGATTTATATCAGTAAGTACTTATAGGACTTATTTGAAATTTCATTATTGTTATTAGTTGGACTGAGACAATCAGGGTAGATAACTATGGACTGATTTTATGTCAAATTACCTCCCTTTATTTCAAATTAAAATGGGTATATCTCCGTAACTAATGAAGATACTGATCTGAAATTTCATTTATGCCAACAGATTTATTTGGCAGATCCTTCTTTTGTTCATTTACAATATTTATTTTTTTAATTACTTCCCTTTTACGTTACTATAAATAGCTTATTTTTAGTAACTTTTTTATTATTAGCCATAGGGAAAAACCGAGACCTCTTTTCTGCGGTACAACATGGATGGTACCTCCAATTTTTAGGTGTATTTTGGCATATCTTATACCTTATAAGAATTTTTTTTCTGTTTGGTTAAATTTCTTCCCTTTGTTGTTCCTGTCCTTTGGATTTAGATATTTTAGAGGACCTTCTTGTCCTCAAGTGCAATGATAACAGGTGAGCGATATAGGGCCATCATGGCCTTCTTGTTTAAGTCGTTATTAAATAATATTTGTTCGGACTATTTCCTCGTGGTATTATCGTGGTTTGGATGAAACTTCATAGGAATGATTGTACTAAGCTTTGTTGCTGTCCAAATTTCAATACAATTTGAATTTATTTCTAGCTGTACATGTAATTGGTTTATGTTTCGCACAGTTTTGACCCGTTAAAGGTCATTTTCGTACATGATTTGAAAGACCGATCAGTAGCAAGTTTAGTTACGCTCACATTATAGGTTTTATTGTTAAGGACTTTTCACAGAGTTATAGTACATTGATTTTATACTAAAAAAATGTCATAGCGCCATTCATTATTTCAAATATATGTTTTTCTGTTGTAAGCATACATTTATTTCCACGTTCTGTTTTGTTAAAATTCTTTTATAATCATTCAATATCACAGACCTTGGGGGCATGTGTCAGTTTACAGCGAAATCTTTTATTGTTCATTTGTTCATTTAACATATAATGTTTTTCTTTTAACAATGCTCAGAGTAATACAATTACAGGTATTACAAGTAGAATCCAGGGCATGTTCTAAGTTGCGTTTTGTTCCTTGGTTGAACGAATCTCCAGCACCCCCAAACTTTAAACAGTGGCTTCTAACAACTAGATCAGAACCTAAGGTAGATGTGGCAGTTCTTTTTCTATAAACAGCGTTTTCATATTAAGCGAAAATGTTGTTACCCTTCTTATGCTATTGCCAAAGGTTTCCTGAATAATTTATAATAAATATTGCAAATAATAAATACTTTCCTACATGAACTTTGTAGTGTATTTACATGTGTCGTCCTGATAATAAATATTGTTCTAGCGTCAACGCGTTTTAAAGCTAAAACGTTAGTTACGAATTCACATGGCGAGGATAACGGTTGTTTACATTGTCTTCTAACTCTGACCCATGGTTAGGAATATACAATATGAATTTTTGAACCTGGTCTTGTGTATACACGAAAAATGTGTTATTCAACATGTATAATAATAACATTTTCGTGCAAAATTTACGCGGCTAAAACTCATTTTCCCCGCTTGCTGTTCCAAAGTAATGACCCGCTAAGTTTCTTCAATTTGTTTTGTTGTGTTCTTGCTGTCTGTATGCTTTATTATGTCTATGTATGTTAGAACCACTGACCTAACGTAAGCCAGCTGGACGGCTTCCTCACATGAAGAATTCAACACTCCGGGTTAGGCTCAAACTAACGTTGGTGAGGAGGTGATTGAAATCAGCAACTTAAAGACTCGACCACGAAAGCCCCTGCAGGCTATTTTATGCCGATTCTTTTCATAGAACATGACTATTCCTTTTACATTTGTGTCCTTGCTTTTTTAATGTTAACATTGCAGAAAATCTCAAGACAATGCTTTCAGAAAATTACATGATGTATATTTTAAATGACAACAATATTTATCGATAAGACTTACATCGTAAGATTTTTACAACTTTGGCTTCTTACAGTTGAGAAAAACTTGGCCATACTATGGAATGAACATACAAGAAGCATGGTCCATGGGATTGACGGGACAAGACATTAAGGTGGCGATTGTTGACAGTGGTGTGGAACTAAAACATAAAGATCTGGAAAAAAATATTGTAAGTTTTAGATTACACTTATTTGAAACAGGGCATGCCAGACGGAACTCTTATTTAAGAATTAGGTCTGTCATTCAGCGTTTTTATAATCGATGTGCGATTATGTGGTTATCTTTTATGGGTTCTTCAATGTAATTAAGGGTATTTTAAGGTGGAGGTAAGTTATATCATAAGTGTAGAATGATATCAACCACTCTTTTATACCAGGGGTTTAATTTAATAGTGAGGAAATGCGAATGAGTTGTTTGATAAACCTATTAGTCTCGAAGAAATTAATAAGGCCGTTTAAACTTTGAGAAGGGGAAGATCTCCTGGTAGAATAAATATATTTCGTTGAAGCTATTGATATTTAATTTTCACATATTTTTGTTGTATCTAATTGTATCTTTGATAGCGATTAATTTGCTGAATCGTAGACATGAGATATAATAATACCAAAAAAATAAGAAGGGTGATGTTAACAAATAACAATCGTAATGATTATACAGGGATTACACGAAACAGCTGTAATCAGACATTGTGAAGAAAATAGTTTATAATAGTATATTTTCTTATTTAAAACAGGAAAATTGTTTATTTTATGTCAGTTGTTAAAAAATATTTAAATGATACCAATAGTTTAAATTGTGTTTTTGTGGATCTTAAGAAAGCGTTTGATTGTGTATAGGAATGTTTTATGGTTTAAATTACAAAAAAAAGTATATATTTAAGGTAAAGTGCTTCGTATTGTCAGAGATATGTATAATAAATTAAATCTTTTATAAGATATTGTAATACTTTATCCGATTTTTGATATGCAGTGGAATTATGCCAAGGGGGAGGTGGCGGTGGGACTAGTTTCGCTAATTGTATTCTCCCTGTTTTATTTTTATGGTGTGGAATGGTTTTCACAGCATGATATCAACAGTGGTTTGCAAATAAATTACATTATACAATGTACTAATGCTGCTTTTATTTATTTATGACATGGTTATGTTGGGTTATGCACCAGAAGACCTAAATAAAAGCCTGTTATAAACATTGCCAAAAGTGGAGCCTTGATGTTAATATGGACAATACCATGGTAGTTATTTTAAGAAAACGTGGCGGTTTATTGCTACATAAAGAGTATTTGTCAAATGGTCAAAAACTGGACGTCGTGAATGATTTCAATTATCTGGGTATTGTTTACAGTTATACAGACACTTTTCTCTCGGATTTTATGGCGAATTTAAGAGGGACGGTGCTTAAAGACAATGGTAATAACTTTAAGACAATGGTTATAACGTACAGAGTATAGCGAAACCGGGATGCAATGGCTTATATTTATCTTTGATTACAATTGTAGACCCTATATGTATTTTTCTTTTGAACAGGACAGAAAACTGTCTACAAGCTTTGCAGAGGATGATTCGAAAGACGGAAATACAGAAAGGTTACATTCTTATCCAGAGACAGACGTATACACAAGGTATGGTATTTCAAAAATAAGATAAACGGCAAAAAAAGTATATATATATATATATATATATTTTAGTTTTATACAGACACCAAACAAAACTTATTTGTTTTTAGCAGTACTGGAATGTAACATCTTATAGGTCACTTGATTAAGATATAAAAAGGATGAAAGTGTGTACTAGTACATACAGATGATACTGAAAAATTATTAACTATCGCAAAATGCATCATTAACTTTACCTTCGTCTGCCCAAGAACGGAGTAGATTGAATGAGACATACATGTGTATTTATTGCTCAATGGAAGCCTCTTTTTAAATGTGTGAGGACATCACATGTAGAAAGTGAGAGTATAATACCTTATATATGTACTTTTAGTCACGGAACAAAAGCTGCAGGGCTTGTGGCGGCAGAATTTGGTAATGGGGATTGCTCCGCAGGAGTGGCGTTTAATGCTACGATAATTTGTAAGTAAATGTTTCTATAACCTTATTACTTACTAGTTTTTTTTTTACTTTCTTTAAAGTAATTCATTCTATATTCTATTTTAAAAAATAAAGAAATCCCGTTATCGATTGTATGTAATGTCTATAACAAGTTTTCTCCAAAATGAGGCCAGGCGTCTCTTATTTTCAGCACTGAAAGTATTTAAGTGCAAAGAAACAAGCTGCATCACGCATTCTGGTGTAATATTTCCAGACGACCATATAGCGCAGGCTCTTGAATATAAAAGAAATGAAATAGATATATACTCCTGCAGCTTCGGACTTGCGAATATGTTTTCCGAATCTACAAGTCATATTAAAGCAGTATTGAAAGAAGGCGTTGCAGAGGTATCAAAAGTTTAATTGTTTTTATTTGTTTGCTTTTTTTCTTTTTAATTTTTGCTTGTATTAATGCTAATTCATTTTACATTGCCAATGCAATATTTCTTCAATCAAACAGATTTTGTATTGACAAAAGTCAAATACGGACCAACCTATATAAGTAAGACAAACGGTACAGGTATATACCGAGTAAGTGTTTTATCAATGGAGAGCACTCCAAGTTCTCTTCCTTCCCATGAGACAATTCTTATTGACTTGATGAACCACCATATACCCAGCTAAACGAACTCGATCTAAATTTCCTGATGATTTTCGAACACTGTACTCTGGGAGTTAAGTGATACGAAACTGGCGTCCTTAAGCACTCTGAAATGGTTCCAAAGCTTACATTATAGGACTGTACGGACTGTACTTTAGGACAGATATATTGACTTTAACTCCGAAATATTGTTTTTAATTCATCGTTTCGTTTTTTCTTAAGGGTCGAAAAGGAAAAGGCAGCATATATGTATTTTCTGCCGGGAATCGTGGAAACGTGTATGATTGCAATACTGTACCGTACACAAACAGTATTTACACCATCACCATAGCAAGCGTCGGGAAAGGTGGCACCAAACCAAAATATTCCATGCCATGTTCTAGTGTACTTGCTTCGACTTACGGCGAGTATAACACTTATAACGGAACTAGATATTTGGTAAGAAATGCCAGACTTTCGTCAAGTAACTGATTTGTTCGTGTTAGAACGTAAACATTTGATCATCAACACTTTTATACGTTTTCTATATGAAGTTTTCCCAGATGGTGTTGCAAGACCAAGAAAGAGTTATTTTGGCATACGAATGAATTTCATAAACGTACTTTGCCTAATAAACATATCATAGCATATCAATCATTTTGCATTAAATACATTTACATTAATTGCCAAAATATTTCAACATGCATGGAGTAGACCAAGTGGCCTTTTCAGAGGAAGTCGTAACATGAAATATGTACGCTAAGTAAAAAAAAAAACAATATATTAGGTAATTTTTTATGGTGAAAGAAATAGCAAATTTAAACTAGTATAGGAAATATTCAAAAATATAATGAGTAAATTTGGAGGAGAAAATCAAAGGTTAGTACCTGAGATCAAAGTTTGGACCTCGTGATCCGTAGGCAGACCTTCTAACCACGTCTCAAAAGGGTTAACTCAACAGCTGGCCTATCAACCTACTGTCACTCACATATGTAACTACCCGACAGTTGGCTATTGTTTTGTGTGTACAGATACTCCCTACACACATTTAAAAAACCTGATTTTACCGAATCAAAGTTTTATCATCTCAACCGGTCATATTATCCACTCGTTTAGGAGACAACAACTTTGGACGATAAATGCGACAAGTTCACTGGTACCTCAGCGTCCGCCGCTCTAGCATCTGGGATAATCGCACTTGTGTTGCAAGCTAAGTATGTACTACTATATATGCTATATTTCAAGTGTGTTCAATCCGATCAATGCCCGTTAAGTAAACATGTACGTGTAATAAGTTAAAAATGATTGTTTGGGTTTAACGCCGTTTTTCAACAGTATTTCAGTCATGTAACGGCGGGCTGTTAACCTAACCAGTGTTCCTGGATTCTGTACCAGTACAAACCTGTTCTCCGCAAGTAACTGCCAACTTCCCCACATGAATCAGAGGTGGAGGAATAATGATTTCAGACACGATGTCGTTTATCAAATATTATCACATGTTTGACGTCGCGGGAGTGTAGTAAAGCCATTAAAGAAAAATTATAATACACTAGTGTAATAAAGCTTTGAAGTCGACGTCATTTATAATATAGGCGACGTCGGTCAAATTGTCTTGTTTATATAGTAAAAGAAAGTCGATTTTTTGATGTTTCGACAAGAAAGGCTTACATGTGATAAAAAGAATATTACATTTGTGACTTTCCACATTGAATTTAAACGAGTTGAATAAAATTGATTAATAAATTCCACACCCTATAAACGACTGTAGCCCCCCTCTTCCTCTTGCGAGTGATCAAAACAATAAACAGACACGCGAAAGGTAAGAATCGTCTTCAAATTCATTATTTTGCTTTACACTGTATGTTTATTAAAGTTTAACGATAAGTCTAACATAAATATGTGTATATGGTGATATAATAGATGAAACTGACAGGTAATGTTTACAAAATGTTGACTAATCACACTCATTGCATGAAAATTCACTCGACCAAGTCACGAAACTGATAAAGATTACGCCAAATTGATTTGTAATCCAATTTTCCATGATGCTTTCTGTAATATGTATGCATACTCTATAAATATATGTAAATAAAATGTTTCGTATTTATTGCGTTTTTGAATGAAATAATTTTTTATCTAGTCTGTGTAAAAACATTAACTGTATGCCGACTTGCCAATTTTGATATTTGATCTGAACGCGTATTTGCGAGTGATACTGTATTCCATCTTGCGAGTACAGTAGGCGATTTATGTCCTTTAAATGCTTCAATGAAATTTTAAATGCAAACAAAATTGTGTCTTTTGATCAGTCGTCATGTTTATAATGTCATTTAATGTCTACCTCCTCGTGCGATACTTGTACTAATCCATTGGGGGTGGGGATGGAGTGTCTGTGACTCGCTATCCTACTTAATAAAATAATTAATTGAATGCTTCAGCGTCGTTTACATGCAAGTATTCGGTGTTGGTTTTATACACATATGTCACAAACTGACATACGGGCCTCAATGTATCTGTAGTGTAAATACAGGTATTGCATCATCTTTGTGTAAATTTTTGAGTTGTTGAGGTAACTGTCAGATTTTACGCATAAAATACCTCTCATGTTTTTCTGTATTTCATAAGTTGAATTTCCATGTAAATTTTATTAAATTCGGTTCAGTAACAAGAAAGTTGGTATTTTATAAACTTCAGTAACTTATGTTTTTATCCCCAAAACCACTATAACGGGCCTTAAATTGTAAATATCAATCCGCGCCAAAGTAGTCAGATTTCCCGGCTATAATGTGATTCCCGTGAAAATGCAAATAATCAGAGTACACGCATAAGCCGTGAGTCCCATGAAATTTAGTATTTGACGGGACATTACCCTACAAATAGACTGGACTAGATATGCCTAGTGCACACCACTTTCGACATTAGAAGAATTTACATCTAATTGATATTATATTCATGCTAGCTTTTGTATTACGTTTATTTCGCATTACATCGTACTAATTTGTGATTATAAATAATAGCTGCAGTTTATCATTTCCTTATCTATAATTTTTCATCATAAACTTTTCATATCTTTTCTATACTTTAACTTTAGACTTGTTAGTAATTTTAGAAATAATGGAAGTAATAAGTGACGTATTCTAATCACGTGACGTATGAACTTAGTAGCACATAATATTTTGTATAAGTAGCACGTATTATTTATGGGAGCCTATGGAGGTATGGTGTACCCAAAGGAGCAGTTTTATGCCCTTACTTATTTGTTTTGCTATGGTGCTTACAATATGTTATATATTTTAGCTTCTTCCACCAGACAACTTTTACCTGGTGATGCTGTCACGACCCGGAAGTACAATACCCGAGGTTCATTTGTCTTCACTCGCTTGGATGTGATTTTCCCAGCGCAGAGCTTTTGTCCCATGGTTGTGCCGTAAACTGCAAAGACGATGATTTTTGTGATCCACTGAAGTCAGCTCAGGGATGCAATCACCTACCATCATAGGGAGCCAAAACGGAGTCAACGTATTCACGGTTTAAAGGGACTTTATTTGAAGATATTTTGTATTTTTGTGCTACTTAATGTTCAAAGTTAACGGAAACATCTGTGTCAACGAACAGTCAGTGTTAGAACTTTACACTTCACAAAAGAGTTACTGAGCTCAGAACTTTTTCTTTCTTTCTTATAATAAGATTTTTGTTTCACTTTTCATTTATTCATTGTAAATAATCATTTTCTGTAAATAAATTTGTAAATATTGTAATGGGTGTTGATTTGTTCTGATAGTTATTGTCCCCGGTACGTCCATCCTGTCACAGCATATACTATCATAAAATACGAATTAGAAACTGAAAGTATAAACAGGGTCCCTACTATTTCATGCAAGAAATAAACCGTCAATTCCCTACGAAAATCACGGTAATCTGACGATTTTAAAATAACTATGAGATGAGACAGGAGGGGACTATAGGTTGACTCCCGTCTGTCTGTCCGTCTGCAACAAAATGATCCTCTGATTTTTTAAAAAAAAACTATTTCACCCGCAAGTATCCTGCGAATAAACGTATAAATAGAAAAGGATAACGAAAACATTACCGGGAAAGTCGATTAAGTCCTTATTAGTAATTCAGAGTTTACTTCATGGTAAACTAGTCAACATGATTCAAAAGTAGTACAATTATTTTGTCACGAATGGCCTAATGGTTTAACTACCCGAGTCCCCCTTCCTCAATAATAACATAAACATGTTATCGTTATAAATACCGTGCGCGAGTAGTACAGCCGTCGTGATTACTACCTGTCAAGATTTACTGCTATTTCTCAGGTTAGAAATAATTTACATTTGATAGTGATAACACGTCAGGAATCTGTCCTTGCGGATTTGACCTGGTGACCTAGTTTTTGAGCCCTGATTACCCAATATCAAACTCGTCTAAGATTCTATTGATGGTAACATTATGACCAAGTTTCATTAAGATTGGACCAAAAGTGTGACCTCTCAGTGTTAACAGTCAAATTGTTGACGACGGACGAGGACGACGCACACAGGGTGATCACAAAAGCTCACCTTGAGCACTTCTTGCTCAGGTTAGGTTTTCCTCTAATGGCACTTCTGCTTGTAAAATGGGAACTTATTTCATTCGCAGAATGTATTTTCAGTAAAATAAGACAAGTTTCATGTTAAAGTTCGTGTGTTTATGGCAAATACAAAGACAAAACTAAAATAATGCTGTTTACTGTGCGACGCTATCAAGAAAGCGATTCACAAAGGATTAGTAGATTCAGTCTGTCGCCGTTTCACTCCAAATTACCCCATTCACTGTTCATATTTTCACATTTTATCAATTGTAGTTGCGATTATATACTGGTTTCAATGGTTTGAAATTCTAGAAAGTATAGAATTGTATACGACACATTGTCTAATTATGGTCTCATGATGGTGAACATTTGTGCCAAGTTACTTCAAAATCCCTTAATGCATAAAGAAGTTACGGCACTGACACAAAAAAGCAGACCATGTTTCACCTTTAGGTGTTACTTTAAAAAGAAAAAGGAAAATAATAAGATGGACATTAAGTACATATTGCCGATGTTTGTACGTAAACTTTGAGAGAGGTAGGTGTAATAGCATTGAAGTAATTGCACAACCAAATATATGAGGACACATATACAAACAGACCGAACAGACAGACCGCATGTTGACTGCTATATTCCACCCTCCTTCAAACTTTGTTTGCGGGTTATAATTATGAAGAAGTACTACAGGACCATAGGAAACGCCGATATTTTATAAAGAAGTCACTCACAAACAGGCATACAGTCTTTTTACGA
Organism: Mercenaria mercenaria; assembly: GCF_021730395.1. NCBI lineage: Eukaryota > Metazoa > Mollusca > Bivalvia > Venerida > Veneridae > Mercenaria > Mercenaria mercenaria. Next base: position 32,335,223 of record NC_069373.1, on the reverse strand, counting down.
AACTCGCAAGGACTTGTACAGTATTTAAGCAAGCACGCATGCAATCAGGAAATAACACCGAATCTTCTTTCATTGACGGGTATGAACATATTGGAGAATTTATCAATGATTTTATTTTATTTTACCAAACTAGTATTGTTTCTTCGTCCATGAAACAGTGAAATTTACATGTAGGTCAGTCTTCAAGCAAGAAAATAAGTACTTTTGACGCCGACAATGTATAATTCTGGACAAAATCTGTGATCAATCAAGTTTTTTGCTATAATTCTACCTGTCATCAGACTAACACATTATATACAGAAACAAATCATGTTCAGCTTCCAATAAAATGTAAATATACATACCTTCAAAGCAAATCAGTCACTTTAAAATGTTATTTTTTAACTTTTAGCTGTCAGTTTATTGTTTTGATCACTCGCAAGAGGAAGAGGGGGCTACAGTCGTTTATAGGGTGTGAATTCAATATGAAAAGACACTCATGTAATATCCTTTATGTCACGGAGAACATAAGCCCCGCCCGAGGATCGAACTCACGATCCCGCGATCCGTAGACCAACGCTCTTACCTACTGAGCTTAACGGGCGGGTGTTAAATGTTGATTATGTTAACGCATACATTAAATGACAAAATATTTTCTTAAGTTCTAAATAAAATTGTAGAATAACCATAACGAGAGTCAGTTCAATCATTGCTAACTGTTTATATGCCTTTTATAATCATCAAATTGGTATTGAAGTGATCGCTTTCTCTATTATTCAACTACATGAAATCATTAATATTCGTGGGGGACTAATTTTCGTGGACTTCGTGGTTGAGTCAATCCACGAAATTTAATCCCAACGAAAACGTAAAATTTCCATTCATTTTATATTCAAAATTTGAAATCCACGAATTCATATCCCAACGAAATTCCGTTTTGACCAAAACCACGAAATTTGATGCCCACGAAATTAAATGATTTTACAGTATTATATGATTTTACGGTCTCCAAATATATAAAGTGCTTGTCCATAAGGTGTGTTGTTGACAGGTCTATAGTTCAACACTAACTTAGCTTAGCCAAACTTGAAGAATAATATGGAAATGTATTTCTGTTGTCTATTATTTAATTAATTTTATTTTTGATAAATTATTGAATGCCTTGCCAGTTCTTTCGGTCTTCTGGTATATTTTTGACTATCAAGCAATTCAATAGGCGTATAATATAAACGTAGATATGTTTCAGTAAAAACTTGACATGGAGGGATGTACAGCACATTGTGGTGATGTCATCATCCTTTGAAAGATTGAAATACCATAGACAGACTGCAGAAAACGGCAACGGCCTAACATGTATGATCATTTGCGTCACTTTTTAAAAAAAAATTTAAGGGTAAGTGTTTGAAATACGGAAAAACGAATTTTTAAGTAAGAAACCTTTTAAAATCATCGTCAGTTAAAATTTATCATATGGGGCGCTGTCTCAATGCAATGTTGAAGAGATTCTAGGTGACTTCTATCATTACAGATAATCCTCACTTTGGTTTCGGACTTATGGATGCAGCAAAGGCCATTTTACTGGCACAGAACTGGACAACTGTTCCTGAAATGATGAGTTTAACATTAAATTTTCAAAGGTACACTTTCATACAATTTGTCTAACAAGTCTCTGATCATGAATCTGAATCTTGAATCTGAACAAATTCAGCAAACGAAATGATACGTTTTCTATAATTGAGCCACGCCATGAGAAAACCAACATAGTACATTTGCGACCAGCATCAATCCGGATCAAGTTGTAAATGCTCAGAACACAACGGTGTATTTTGTTAATTTGACGGCCAGTTCGTATATAATTTGGACGGGATGTACATCGTTTCCTATATTTTTGTGTAGGTAATGGGGAAGGAGCACGTTGCGTTGGCCTTGTCCTTCCGTCCGACTTTGTGTCGTGTATCTCAAAAAGTATTTGACACACATTAATCGAACCTCATAGGATTGTTATTCAGCATGTGTAGCACCTGGTGTTTTATTTGAAATCTTGCACATTCAGACTAGATACCTTGACTTAGTCATAAAGACGCATAAAAAGAGCCTAAAATTGTGTCACATATATCTCAAAAAGTATTTGATCCATTATAATGAACATTACAGTATATCATTCAGCATATGTAGTTGTTCACCTGGGGCCGTATTCATAAAGCATCTTAAGTATAAGTATAAGAAATTGTTTATTTTCATAAGTATTACTTAAGTGAGAAATTTATTTTACTGAAGTATATTTGTTATTCATAAACCAATTTAATAAGTAATTCTTGGCTTTTATTGTGGACGAAAACATTAAAAAAAACATTAATTTCAGACAGATACAACATGCACAATTATGTTTAAAGTGCTATTATCTGAAAAACAGCACTTAAATCGTACTCACGACGCCATTTTGTTTTCTGACTTTAGTCATTTCTTACGTATCCTAAGTTTAAGCTGTTTTATGAATAGTACTTAAGTTTTTTACTTAGACTTAAGCTGAAATCACAACAAACTTAAGTAAAATCTTCAACTTAAGTCAAAAATTATACTTAAGATGCTTTATGAATACGGCCCCTGGGGTTTTGTTAAAGATTTCATTCATTCAGGCCTTGACTGTTTAAAAATATGCATATTATAAAATGACATTAAAGTTTTTATAGCATATATCTTTAAAGGCATTTGACATAACGTTATGAAACATAATAGGAATAGTATTCAGCATTTGAAGTTATGCACTTAAGGTTTTGTTTGGGATATCTGTCCCTCAGGCGAAAGTATGGCCCTTGATAAGGTATTAAACAATATGCATTAATGACATAAACGTTTGTGTTACATGTATCTCTTAAAGTATTTGACTTAAAAATCATAAAAGGTAAGGGTATATTTTTCGGAATCACAGAGCACCACATACACTGCTTCAGAGCCACGAATGTGCAAAGTAGGCCCACAAGAAAAAGAAGCTGTAACGGAAAAATATTAAAAGACGGATTGCTTCAAAAATCCAACAAGTACATTTAAAAAAAAAAAAACAGAGAGGAAGGGGGTAGAAAAGGGGTGGGAGTTGAAGGGAAAGAAACGCTAACAACAAACAGGACAACATACGCAACACAAAATATAATAAGACGGACAGAAAACAAGTTGAAAATAGGCGCACCGCCTTGGAACGGTCCATAACCTATATAAAGGCGACTGGGGGATTAAACGCGTTTAGAGTCATAAAAAATACAGTATTATTATATAGCATGTGAAGTTGTGCAGGTGGTGTTCTGTTTGGGATTTCTCCCAGCCAGACCAGAGTTATGGTTCTTGAAAAATACACATAAAGAGCTTAAAAGTTTGCATGTTAAGTGACAGTAAGGGGGCACCTATGTTCTATGGACACACATCTAGTTCCCTTTGATTTGGTTATGGACACCGTAGTGCATTACTGACGACGTTTAAAATTTTCTACGGCTCAGCTTTATTGGCTTGAAGATGCAAGGGTCATATAGAATGCATGCGAATATCATTCTGTTTGCTTTAGATCACCCAGAAAAAATGTACGTGTGTACGAAGTACGTTCCAAAAGTTGTGGCAGATGTTGTTTACAATATATTGAGCATGTAAGAGTCAACCTTGTCTACAACATACAAATACGTCTGGAGAGCCATCTTGAAATCAGTCTGAGCTCGCCATCAGGGACACGGTCGGTTCTTTTGCACAGAGTTAAAAGGCAGTCAGATAAAAGTAACAGTATCGTCAGAAATTGGAATTTCACATCAGTGCAGTTTTGGGGAGAAAAACCGTACGGGAACTGGACTTTGCGCATGAAATTTCGTGGCGTGCAATACACTGATGATGTCAGTAAGTGTAAATTTATAATGAAGTTCTAATGTCTATATCATCGAATAGTAAAATTATCTTTGAAAATATATAGATTTATCGCATATACATACTAAACAATAAATGTTGTACTCTTTTCATTGTTAACGGTTGAACAAAACACTCGTGTTCAATGATTCGCATTGGGACCTACTAAGACTTAAAATCACGTAAGCATGTTTTTTTCTTCTCAGTATGTTTATTTTCGACTCGAAAATGCTATAAAATGTTCTGTCACATAAACTGCATGACACATGAGTAATTAGTGTTGTTACTTTTTTCGAGAAGCGCATAAAAGCCACACGATTGTATGCATAACATGTAATTAAAACTGCCAATGACTAGCAAGAAAGAAACATTCTCTAGGTTTGCACAAGACATTTCTACACACGTAGACATGATTCATAACAGTGATTTAGATATGATTCTAATATGATACAGTCATGTTCATTTTCGTTCATGGCAATATATGTGCCATGTGCTACTATATTCGATCTAGATATGAGATGTTTCAGACTCAAAATTATTTAATATAACTGTGTTACACTTAGCAATTAGCCCACTCCCACGCAAAATAATTCATTATACGTCTACGCACTCGTAAATTAACGCGTAAGCATTCGACCACGACGTCACGTCGGCCTTTAATTTGACGAAAAAAATATATATAACAAAGACATTAATATACGGTATACCTACGCACTCTGGAATCGGATATATACTAAGTATAATAATTTAACTAAACGGCCTCGTGAACTTATGTAACAGGCATATAACCCCTTTGTCGTGTTTAAAATATATTAAAACATGTTTTTTCTATATACTATTTCTAAAGTATTGAATTTCAAATGTGCAAACTCATTCATTTCCCTTCGCTGAGAATAAATGTAATTTGGTTTTTACAACGTAGCTGTTACATATACAATGCAGTTATTTAAAGTCATTACTAAAATTTGCGTTGAAATAACAAAGGTTTTAAACAAATACCAAAGTATTTCTTCATCTTAAGGCAAGTAACAACAGCAGTAGTAGAAAATTATATAAAACTTTTAAATATTAGTATTAGTTGCAGTGATATAACATATAATATTCCAGACGTGTTTTGGCTTGGACCTGCTTCTCTGACATTGTATGGTACTATAGCGGACCCATATTCAAATGTTGCACGTGTCTCAACATTCTATGAAGCTAATTGTAAAACCTGGAGTGATCGTCAGGATATATCATCAACGGCCAGTACTACACAACATGATAGCGAAGGTGGTTTGGAACCTGAAGTCTTACCTGAAGACGAGAAATACCTCTTTATGAATGTAGTTAGCATTGCTTTTTGTTTATGTGTTATTTTATGCGTATGTTTTGTTACCTGTCTTAGTACACACAAACCACCAGTTGAACAGTGATCATTGGGTCATGTAAATTGTTTTATTCTCTGTGGGCATAGATGTTTGATTATTCGAAGACATGTGGGAAACACATATGCGTCGGTATATCTAAATGGAAAAATGTCAAGTTATTCTGCACGATCTGATATTCAGAGTTATGTTTAACAAGTACAGGCTGAACGTGCGCGTCTAAATTGTGTGGACATTACATTGTGCTGAATGTTGGCACTCGAATTTATTAAAACAAAGTATGAATAATCCTACACTATAAACTTACAAATATGTGAAGTGTTCCAGTTAATTAATGAGATTCAGTCACATACAAGCACCGGTAACTTACCATGCATGAAGCTCCAATGTAAAACAAAAAATCAGTAAGCTAGAGAGTTGTTGATACGCAGTATGCGAGGGATTTAACAGTCCTGAATAATTGGCAGTAAAATATTTAAAACTTTTCCACTGTTTGGCAATGTGTAATTGTTGTGCATTATAAAAGGAGATTAGTAAATATTCAGTCCTGAATTAATTGGCAGTAAAATATTTAAAACTTTTCCACTGTGGCAATGTGTAATTGTTGTGCATTATGAAAGGAGGTTAGTAAATATTCAGTCCTGCATTAATTGGCAGTAAAATATTTAAAACTTTTCCACTGTTTGGCAATGTGTAATTGTTTTGCATTATAAAAGGAGATTAGTAAATATTCAGTCCTGAATAATTTGGCAGTAAAATACTTAAAACTTATCCACTGTTTGGCAATGTGTAATTGTTGTGCATTATAAAAGGAGATTAGTAAATACTCAGTCCTGAATTAATTGGCAGTAAAATATTTAAAACTTTTCCACTGTTTGGCAATGTGTAATTGCTGTGCATTATAAAAGGAGATTAGTAGATATTCAGTCCTGAATTAATTGGCAGTAAAATATTTAAAACTTATCCACTGTTTGGCAATGTGTAATTGTTGTGCATTATAAAAGGAGATTAGTAAATATTCAGTCCTGAATTAATTGGCAGTAAAATATTTAAAACGTTTCCACTGTTTGGCAATGTGTAATTGTTGTGCATTATGAAAGGAGATTAGTAAATATTCAGTCCTGAATTAATTGGCAGTAAAATATTTAAAACTTTTCCACTGTTTGGCAATGTGTAATTGTTGTGCATTATAAAAGGAGATTAGTAAATATTCAGTCCTGAATTAATTGGCAGTAAAATATTTAAAACTTTTCCACTGTTTGGCAATGTGTAATTGTTGTGCATTATAAAAGGAGATTAGTAGATATTCAGTCCTGAATTAATTGGCAGTAAAATATTTAAAACTTTTCCACTGTTTGGCAATGTGTAATTGTTGTGCATTATAAAAGGAGATTAGTAAATATTCAGTCCTGAATTAATTGGCAGTAAAATATTTAAAACGTTTCCACTGTTAGGCAATGTGTAATTGTTGTGCATTATAAAAGGAGATTAGTAGATATTCAGTCCTGAATTAATTGGCAGTAAAATATTTAAAACGTTTCCACTGTTAGGCAATGTGTAATTGTTGTGCATTATAAAAGGAGATTAGTAGATATTCAGTCCTGAGTTAATTGGCAGTAAAATATTTAAAACTTTTCCACTGTTTGGCAATGTGTAATTGTTGTGCATTATGAAAGGAGATAAGTAAATATTCAGTCCTGCATTAATTGGCAGTAAAATATTTAAAACGTTTCCACTGTTTTGCAATGTGTTATTGTTGTGCATTATGAAAGGAGATTAGTAAATATTCAGTCCTGCATTAATTGGCAGTAAAATATTTAAAACGTTTCCACTGTTTGGCAATGTGTAATTGTTGTGCATTATGAAAGGAGATTAGTAAATATTCAGTCCTGAATTAATTGGCAGTAAAATATTTAAAATGTTTCCACCCTTTGTCAATGTGTCATTGTTGTGCATTATAAAAGGAGATTAGTAAATATTCAGTCCTGAATTAATTGGCAGTAAAATATTTAAAACTTTTCCACTGTTTGGCAATGTGTAATTGTTGTGCATTATGAAAGGAGATTAGCAAATATTCAGTCCTGAATTAATTGGCAGTAAAATATTTAAAACTTTTCCACTGTTAGGCAATGTGTAATTGTTGTGCATTATAAAAGGAGATTAGTAGATATTCAGTCCTGAATTAATTGGCAGTAAAATATTTAAAACGTTTCCACTGTTAGGCAATGTGTAATTGTTGTGCATTATAAAAGGAGATTAATAGATATTCAGTCCTGAGTTAATTGGCAGTAAAATATTTAAAACTTTTCCACTGTTTGGCAATGTGTAATTGTTGTGCATTATGAAAGGAGATAAGTAAATATTCAGTCCTGCATTAATTGGCAGTAAAATATTTAAAACGTTTCCACTGTTTGGCAATGTGTTATTGTTGTGTATTATGAAAGGAGATTAGTAAATATTCAGTCCTGCATTAATTGGCAGTAAAATATTTAAAACGTTTCCACTGTTTGGCAATGTGTAATTGTTGTGCATTATGAAAGGAGATTAGTAAATATTCAGTCCTGAATTAATTGGCAGTAAAATATTTAAAACGTTTCCACCCTTTGGCAATGTGTAATTGTTGTGCATTATAAAAGGAGATTAGTAAATATTCAGTCCTGAATTAATTGGCAGTAAAATATTTAAAACTTTTCCACTGTTTGGCAATGTGTAATTGTTGTGCATTATGAAAGGAGATTAGCAAATATTCAGTCCTGAATTAATTGGCAGTAAAATATTTAAAACTTTTCCACTGTTTGGCAATGTGTAATTGTTGTGCATTATAAAAGGAGATTAGCAAATATTCAGTCCTGAATTAATTGGCAGTAAAATATTTAAAACTTTTCCACTGTTTGGCAATGTGTAATTGTTGTGCATTATAAAAGGAGATTGGTAAATATTCGGGTCAGTACATTTTTTTTTATCATATTTGAACATTTTTACATATTGCACTGCCAGTTTGCAAACCTTTCCTTTGCCGTGTGACATTCATAAAGACACTTGCTACAAGTTGCTTTTTTATTTTACTTTCGTATATTGTATGTCGTTTACAGTTATATGTATACACTTTGTTAAATAAATCTAATTTATCTTTTCTCGTAGTTTCTTATGATGAGCTAGACTTACAAAGTCTGTTGAGATCGAGTATATGTAATAAAGTTTATTCTTTCTTCTTACCGACACTGATATTTTCTCAGAAAAACATTTTCTCTCTAGGCTTATCTCAACAATCAAAGGTAAAGATATTGTTGTTTTTTTTCCAGAATGTACTATTATAGAGGATTGATTTTATGGCCAAGTGCTTTACATTTAACCAGTCTAATTATGAGTGCGATGTGTATGAAAAAAAAATAAATTTTATTACTAAGCAAACATGACAATAAGCTAAGAATATGACTTCTAAGGCCTTAAAAGAAAACCATATTTGCGATCAAACTTGATTAAATTACATGCCATCGCCATTGCGAAGAAGTGCTATTTGATGGGAAAATATTCGACTGTTGGAAAAAATAGCAGTTTGGCTCGTGACTGATGACGATGCATGTCTTTAACTAGCACGATAACTGGTAGTGATACGGATAAAAATGGGATAGAAGTATGCTATTATAGAGAAGGGAAACGGTTTCAACTTCGACATAGTAAAATATGTGGAAATGCCGCCTGAACATCACCCTGCAGGAACTATACATCATAAGTCACCCGTCAGTCAAGAGCTTACACTTAAACGTTGTAAATAACAAAACCTCCTTTAGAATTTTAACTACATCTCGTGTGAACTTAAAGAAATACAGTACTGTTTTCAAAGTTGGCCTTAGATAAATCAATATAAGAATTTATAAATAAAGGAAAATTAAACATAGAAAGCATTTTTAACAATTATTTTAGAAAATATAATGATAACATATCTTAATAAGGACACCATGCAAACATTGAAAGTCATAGTGCACGACTTTCACATGTACAACAGATTATATAAAATTTCAAAAGAGGCGAGATTATATCTCCAAAACAACAGAATGCGCCAGTGCTGTTCTACAGTTCAGAGTTTTAGGGGCAGCAGCCATGTATCCTCCACACCCACCTTCTAATTTGTACATGAATATACACTTTTGGCTGGCTATGCACCTGGTCGCTCATTTTGAAATAATTTGCTAATTGTACATGACAGTCATTAAAATCTTAGTCGAAACTTTTTTTTTATTTGAAAAGGTGGGGGTGGGGGAGTGGGGTCCCAGTTAGGTATCTGCGCAAAATGTTTTTTTGATTTTCTCTATATTTTATGACAATATACCTACATGTATTAAGTTTCATTCACAAGTCTTACTTTTATCAGTTTTGACTTACTTTTATAGAAATTCACATTTAAAGTGGGTGGGGTAATTTGACATGTAACCAGCCAGGGACACAATCTCCGCCACGTTTTTAAAAATGGTTCAAAGTTTTTACCTGGAACTTTCGTGATAAAATAACTATGCAATGTACATTTACACATGTTGCGTTTTAAATGGTCTTGAATACTTTTTTCAACACAGAGCCACAAAGTGGCCTAATCAAATTTATTGATTTTCAATGGACGAACTTCACCAAAAATCTAAAACATTTTTTATTAGTTGAGATATTCAGGTGTTATTTTCAGCAGATATTATAAGCTAAATAAACATTAAAATGACAATATATCAGTACACTCTGATTAATATTGGAAGAGTGGTACACTCTCAAACTAGGGAAAAGTGGGTGGGGTAAATAAACATGCGAAGCTAAACATTCGAAGCAACACAACTATAGGAATAATGATTTGGTCTTGTCCGTGTATCCATGTGTCTGAGCGTCCGTCCGTCGCCCGAAGTTCTTGACGCATCTAGCTCAAAAATTGTTTGATATAAATTGATGAAAAATTGCATGAGTCTTTATCGTGATATGTACTTGCGTACCTTCTATTTTTTTTTTTTTTTTGTCTGGCTCCGCTCCTTATTTCCAGAATTATGACCCCTGACATAGTCAAAAACATATTTTCACCTTGTGACACGCCTAGCTCAGAAAGTGTTTGATACAGATTGAAAACTCCAGTTCCCCAGCCTAATAAGTTCGCTGCATGAATCTTGACCATGGTATGAACTTGCGCATCTTTTACTTTTCTACGGTCTCTACACCCTTTTTCCAGAGTTTTGGCCCTGAAATAGTAAAAAATGCACATTTTCACGTTGTGATGTGGATAGCGCAAAAAGTATTTCATATAAATTGATGAAACCTTGCATGAATCATACGTGTGATATGAACTTGAGCATCTTCTATTTTTCGCCTGACTCCGCCCCCTATTTCTAAGGTTATGGCCCCTGAAATAGTCAAGAATGCACATTTTCACCTAGTTGTGCGCCTAGCTCAGAAAGTATTTCATATAAATTGATGAAACCATCCATGAGTCTTTATCATGATATGAACTTGTGCACCTTCTATTTGTCGTCTAGCTCTGTCCCCTATTTCCAGAGTTATGGCCCGTGAAATGGTTCAAAATGCACATTTTCACCTAATGCGTGCCTAGCTCAGAAAGTTTGATGTAAATTCATGAAGCACTGCATGAGTCTTGATTATGATGTGACCTTGCACACTTGGCATTCTTCTTGAAAACCTTAGCGCTTATTACAGAGTTATTGCCCTTAAAATAGCCAAAATAGTGGATGTTTTGTTTGTGATGCTCATAGTTCAAGAGGTATATGGCCTAGAATAATGAATCCTTTGTATAAAATGTTTGTTGAGGCTATATCCCCTTAAAACTGCAAACATGAATCATTGAATTATTGCCCCTTACTTGTGACAAATGTACCAGTGGGGGCACACCATATATCCTACAGACACATTCTATATCAAATACTTTCTGAGCTAGGCGTGTCACAAGGTGAAAATATGTGTTTTTGACGATGTTAGGGGCCATAACTCTGGAAATAAGGGGCGGAGCCAGACAAAAAATAGAAGGTACGCAAGTACATATCACGATAAAGACTCACGCAATTTTTCATCAATTTATATCAAATACGTTTTGAGCTAGGTGCGTCAAGAACTTCGTGCGACGGAGGGACGTTCAGATGCACGGACAAGACCAAATCTATATGCCCCTACCACTCATAGGGGCATAATTAAGATAGTAGTAGATAATCTGAGGCCATTTCTTGAACTGCAAAATTATTATTCCTATAGTTGTGTTGCTTCGAATGTTTAGCTTCGCATGTTTATTTACCCCACCCACTTTTCCCTAGTTTGAGAGTGTACCACTCTTCCAATATTAATCAGAGTGTACTGATATATTGTCATTTTAATGTTTATTTAGCTTACAATATCTGCTGAAAATAACACCTAAATATCTCAACTAATAAAAAATGTTTTAGATTTTTGGTGAAGTTCGTTCATTGAAAATCAGTAAATTTGATTAGGTCACTTTGTGGCTCTGTGTTGAAAAAAGTATTCAAGACAATTTAAAACGTAACATGTTGTGTAAATGTCCATTGCTTAGTTTTTTTATCACGAAAGTTCCAGGTAAAAACTTTGAACCATTTTTAAAAACGCGGCGGAGATTGTGTCCCTGGCTGGTTACATGTCAAATTACCCCACCCACTTTAAATGTGAATTTCTATAAAAGTAAGTCAAAACTGATAACAGTAACACTTGTGAATGATACTTAATACATGTAGGTATATTGTCATAAAATATAAAGAAAATCAAAAACATTTTGCGCAGACACCTAACTGGGACCCCCCTTTAATTAAAGAAGTATAGGCCTAAGACATATTGCTTGCATTGGATTAAGTGGTGTACCGAAGAAGACTGCTCAATACACAGTGTAATGTTTTCATGGTTCTTTCTACCAAAAGGTTAACAAAAGTATTTGAAAGAAAAGGATAAGTGAAAACGTCTTTGGTTTACTCTGAAAATAATCTGAAAAAAAATATATATTCCGACTTGCATAATTCTCAGTGAACAGACTCGATAAAAAAATGGATTTTCGTATATATTTTCCAACCATCACAACCGCGGGCGTAAAGCCAATACGCAGTGTTGTTATATTTTCTGGTCCTTTTTGGACCACGTTTGTCCGTCCCATTTATCTGTATCACAGAGTTAGTCGACACTAAAAGTTCTGTCAGTGAAAGAGATAGCCAGTTGTACTGGCATATCAGAGGGCAGTGTACAGATAATTTTGAAAAAGCGATTGGACCTGAGAAATGTTTACGCTAGGTGGGTATCTCATTTGTTCACAGAGCAGCAAAAGAAACAACGCCTTAAATGTTTGAATGGTGAAATTTACACAGAACGAGTAGACGAAAAGACACACTCAAGATCTTATAATTATGATGTAAAGGAATTTCTACCTGTTATAAACCGAATTTTATGAAAACGATGGGTAAACTTCAGAGCGTGAAGTGGAAATGAGTCCGTTCTTTAGCACATGTGTTCAGTTAGCTGAGATTTGTGCCGTTTATTCAGTCCGGCGGAGGAAGGAGATTTATGTAAGTTTCTAAGACCATTGTTTTGTATTTCGCAAGATCAAGGTACAAACTTTAATCATTGTAAAGGTCTCCGGAGGCTGCAATGGGATCTTTATGATAGCTAAAAATACCTTAAATCTTAGCAACTATATAGCAAAAAAAAATGTATTTAAAAACCACTGTCTTGGCACAGTCGTTTTAAGATCTATATATTTAACTGATTTTTTTCAACATCAGCTTATTACGACAGGACAATACGAAGCAACTGTCTCGGGTGCCCATATTTTCCTTGTTCAATCCGTGCTTGTGTGATAAGGATGCGCGCACAGGGTTCCCCTGGGCCTTGTAATCGGCAGAAATATCATAGAAAGGTATCATACTGTAGCTTGGCACATACACTTTGCACCGATACTAAGATTTTTGAAATGACACATTGAATTGGGGAGCAGCTGTAGGCTAAATAACGTGTCGAAACGGGCATTTCTTATACATAATTATATACATATGTGCATAGAAAAAATCGGGTTTTACTCGAATTCGGGACACAGTTTTTTTCTTTGCAATCAACGCTGGAATGGTCCTAGTAGACCAACGACTTACTTACATTACGATATAACAATATTAAGCACCATCCCCGGGTCTTCTCCTTTCATTCTTCTTTGGTTGAATTACATCTTATGAACAACGAAGTCCGTAATCCCATTTTAAGGAACATAGTAGAAAATAGCATGGTTAAGTTATTGAAGGGGTGAAATCCTAATAAAGTCTGTGCAAGGCTACTTAAGAAGATTCACAAAAGACAGCTGTAATCATAAAAAATGTAATTATATTCAAAGTATCGCTTAAAACCGTGCAAGCCTCAGTTGATGAAAGATTGCAGTCGCTTCGATCGAGTATACGAGGAAACCAAAAATCCGAGTCTAACAGCTATAGGCCTATATCCTTGGCATGCATTACCTATGAAATGATGGAACATATTTTAGTTTCTAACACCACGTCTTACTTTGAAATGATTTTTTCAGTCATTACCAATATTTATTCAGTTCAGAGCTTACCTGTGAAACAAAAGATATAACTGTTAAAAAATAGGCCTTCGAGAATCTAGAAAATGGCCAGCAAACTGACAATTATGGCAATACACTTTGTTAACGCTTTCGAAAAGGTTGACCACCATAAAATAATACATAAACTCCTCTGGTAGCCCATCCATTAGCATCAGAGAGCACATAGTCATTCCTCCAAGACATATCACAAAGTGTCGTTGTTCACGGCTGTACTTATGCACTCTACATGTTCTCGCTGCAGTTCCACAAGCTTCATTCCTGATTTTACCTTAACCATTTAACGACTCAATTAAAAGTAACAATAAATTATTTGCATATAACACCATTGTGTGTCTTATGTGGAAGTTCTAACTTGTTACATAAATTCTGAGAAAAAAAAATCTCCATTCCCTAGAAGCATAGGAAATGGACTGATTAATGAAGTTCGACTTAGATAAATATGGGGTACTAGAGACTACATGAAAGTGTTTACAATTACACAGTGATTTCAAAGCATAATTATCAACTTAATAGAATGAAATACACAGGCTTCACTTTGAGTAAAGACCCCAGTTGGCCAAAGCACACAAATATCAAAACTGCGAAAGTAAAGAACTCACCCCAAATCAGCAAGAGAAATGTCAAAACAACAATCAGAATAGTCAAAGAAACAGCATATAACACCTTTATGTCTGACCAAAACTTGAATGCTTCACTAACATCTGACATTCATCACATAAAATTCAACGAGTATAACTATAAGAAGATCCAAACGTGTCCATAAACTATAATCAAACAAGCTGTATCACCTTAAAGGACATAACTGGCAATCCTTTGAAAATCGTAGTTTCCCAGCCTCTCTCTCATAATATTCTATAATAAAAGGTATTATATTGTTGAAACTTATCATAATTATATCACACCCATAAGGAATCTTAAACATTTGCCATATGGAATCTAATACATTTGATAGCGCAATGTCACATCCTGTATGCAACCTCTTTATTCCAACAACAATACGTTCTTTGAATAACACCGTTACACAAACAAGACAACCAAATTAGCCCTAATTCGATCTCCTGGGTATTAAATTGCGACATGCCAATATGAAAACACTGTATAAAAGCATGTATAAGAAATAAATTACATCGAATTCGGGACACGGAATTTTTCTTTGCAATCAACGCTGGGATGGTCCTAGAAGACCAACGACTTACTTACATTACGATATAACAATATTAAGCACAATCCACGGGTCTTCTCCTTTCAGATTTCATTTTTCTTTGGTTAAATTTCATGTTATGTACAACGAAGTGCGTAATACCATTATAGGAACATGGTAGGAAATAGCATGGTTAAGTTATTGAAGCGGTGAAATCCTAAAAAAAGAGCCACAGCAAGATAACTCAAGGAGATTCACAAAGGACAGTTGTAATCATGAAAAGATATATTCAAACTATCGCTTAAAACTGTGCAAGCCCCAGTAGATGGAAGAATGCATTAGCTTCGATCTAGTATACAAGGAAGCCAAAAATCCTAGGCTATTAACTACAGGCCTTTATTCTATATTTATTTTATCTATCCAATAGCAAACGTTCATTTTCAACACGTGACCGTACAATATATTACGGTATTTGGAGGGACGTGCGTACAAAAAATCCTGTATTTTCTGTATTTGGACGCACGCGCGTACAAAAAAAAAACCCTGTATTTTCTGTATTTGGACGGTTCAACAGTCCCATGTTAAACATACGATAAAGCCCGAAACGCGTGAAAATGTTCCGAATGTAAATCGGATGAAGTAGGCGCTCTATATACAGTGTTTGATTATGCGTCTTGAAATCAGGATTTAATTGTCGCTTTTTTTGGGGGGGGGGGTTGGTTTTTGTTTATTTTTTACAAAACACCTAAACGATTCAAGTGATGACAATGCTATCTGATTTAGATATTAACACGTTCGTTAATAATCAAAAACCTAAAAATACAGTAACAAAAAAAAACATGATCAGATGTTAGAATATTTGAAAAGTGGCTAAAAAAAAGCCGTTCCGGACGAAACTAAGATTTTGGAAGAGATCAGCCCTGACTGTCTGAACCTTAGAAGTTTTTATTTAACGGTTAAGAAACAAAATGGAGAAGATTATGAATGGCAGCGGACAGGCGGTCGGCATCTAAAACATGTCCGCTCTCTAATTCAGTTTTCATCAGATCTTCTCCAAACTTGCTGACAATGTTTGTGGGCATAACATCTCGGCCAGTTTCGATAACCAGCCAAATTGTACCGAGCACTCTTGGATTATGGTCCTTGAATTACTCGGAAAAATAAAACGGGGAATTTAGCCTTGTCCGCTCTCTTCAGTCGAACAGTTTTCATTCGATCTTCACCAAACAATGTTTGTTGGCATAATATCTCAGCCAAGTATTATAACCACCCAAATCGCCAAATGGCTGTTGTAGGGAGGTTGCACCGTATAATTTATTTAATACTGATACGCAAAAAAAAACATTCAATGAATTACGTATATTACGTATGAAGTGAAATACATATAGAATAAAAAGGTTATTTAAGACCTAACATTGTTCTGTATAATATATATTTGCACTCAGTATAGGGCTTCATAGTGACTGCGCCTGTTGTCTTTTTTTTTTTTTTTGTCTTTTTCTTTGTTCTGTTTTTATTTCTCAGTAAAAAATTAACTTAGGTCTGAATTACATGCTATCTATGAAACATTTTAGCTTTTCATTAATGGATATTTTTACTGACTCTTTTCCATTCTGACCTTGTACTTTTTAAACTACATTTTTTCTCCTTTTTTTGCACATATTACTTGTTGAATAAAATATTTTAGAGAAGATATGCAACTCTGCAATCTCCAACGAAAAGTATCCGTTAGAGTTTTCTCCCCTAGATCAATATCATGTTAATGATAAAAAACCTTGCAGTTAAGCTAAGCAAGGTAACTATGTATGCTTATTAAGCCGCTAATTTATTGTGTGTAATTGGATTTCTGGAACCTACTTGTCAATTTGTCCTTGTTATTTTTCTTTCGAGCAAGGATAACAAATTATAATACAATTATTAACGATATTAATGTAGACTCAAACATTGCAGGTTAAGTTTATTTACTGATAAGTTACTCAAACAGCATTTGAAAAACTATCTGATCATGTGTACGGTCTTTTCACCGTTAATATATTACTAGTTTATCTTTTTAGAATGGTTTCCATATGAATACAAGAGGATATTACTTGAAGATAATGAACAATGTTTATTTGCTTAGACATGTACACTTATACACTTTCAAACAATACTGGTTTATATAGGTAAATTTATTTCTTTTTTGAATAGACATGTACACTTTCAAAAAATCTTGTTTATGTAGGTAGAATTATTTTTCCAGCTACGCTTGATATTCTATGTAAATATCTTTTTTGGCACATAAAATCAATGTTTGTGATGAGTGTATGATAGTTTGGATGTGGAAATGGAAATAAATTATAAAAAAATATATTTGCACTCATACCAAGCTGGGAAAATACAGAAAAGGCATGAATACAATATTCAGTGAAACATTTTTAATTTAAACTTAGATAAAATAGATATAGAATAGCGGCTCGTCCAATATGGTTTTCTCAGCTGGGTACTCGTCCAAATATATTTCCGTATTGTACAGAACAATGTTAAATAATCTAATAATATCCGCATGCATTGCCTATGAAATGATGAAACATATTTTAGTTTCACTCTCTCATATTATTCTATAAATAAAGTATTATATTGTTAAAACTTACCATACTAATGTCATACCCGTAAGGAATCTAATATATTTGCCATAAGGAATCTTATATATTTTATGCCGCAATGTCAAACTCAGTATGCAAACATTATTCCAACAACTATGCGTTCTTTGAATAAAACTGTTTCACAAACAAGAGGACCAAATTAGCCCTAATTCGATTTCCTTGGTATTAAATTACAATATTAAGCAACTGTCTCGGTTAAATTCAATCCGTGCTTGTATAATAATTAAGGCACGGGCCTTGTGATCGGCAGAAATATCATACTGCAGCTGGGCACATACACTTTGCACCGATACTAAGACTTTTAAAATGACACATTGAATTGGGGAGAGCAGTACGCTAAATATAGTGCCGGAACGGACATTTCTTATATATAATTTTATACATATGTGCATAGAAAAAACGGATTTTACCCGAATACGGAACACGGAATTTGCCTTTGCAATCAACGCTGGGATGGTCCTAGATATAACGATATAACAATATTAAGCCCCATCCCCGAGTCTTCTCGTTTCAGATTTCAATTTTCTTCGGTTAAATTTCATGTTATGTACAACAAAGTGCATGATCCCATTAAACATAGTAGGCAATAGCATGGTTAAGTTACTGAAGGGGTGGAATCCTAATAAAGCCTCTGCACGACCACTCAAGGAGATTTACAATGGAAAGCTGTAATCATAAAAATATATATTCAAACTATCGCTTAAAACTGGTCAAGCCCCAGTAGATGGAAGAATGCAGTCTATACAAGGATGCCAAATATCCGAGGCTAGCAATTATAGGCCTATATCCTTAGCATGCAACGCCTGTGAAATGAGGGAACATATTTTAGATATCAGAGTTATAGTTCTTGACCTTCACAGTCACATATTGATGAAAAACAATCGTGCAAAGTTTCAAAGCTGTAACTCATAGTTTTTGAGAAAAGGTGGACCTAAAGAAAAATCAAAGCACTGAGAGGACTAATGTGGGCAGCGGTTGGCAGCTTCTGGTAATGGGCATGAACAGTAAGCTTAAGTTTGGTGATTCTAGTTGAACTACTTTTGATTAAAAAGCATTTCCAAATATTTTTACCAAATCAAGGGGTAAAACTCTGCTTGCTTTTACTCTGTCAAGGGTGATAAAATAATACATGAGCAAAGTGCATGTGCTTATTGAAAAATTTGTGAGGTTTGGTTAATCTTGCTCAAACTCTTTTTGGAATAATAAGAATTTTTTAACAAGTCAATGGGAAAACACTCTGCTTTATAAATGGAACAGTAAATGTGAGCAAAGGTCATGAACTAATTGATAATTATGTGATGTTATAACAAGAGCTTGTAGAACACTTGCACGAAGTAACTGATAAGGAACAGAAATTATTTGGTCACTACACACTTGACATTTGACGTACTGACCTTAAATCAATAATTATGGGTCATTTACCAGTCTTAAATGACTTCCGTATCAAATGTGATCTTACGCCAAAGCATTATCTAGTTTTCTGGCAAAAAAGTTCTATTGTCAATGTGATCTTGACGTTTGACCTACTAACTCAAAATCAATAGAGGTCGTCTGCTGGTCATGACAAATCTCCGAACAACATTCATGATCATAGGCCCAAGCGTTATCCAGTTACCATCCAGAAACCGATTGGTCTACAGACCGACCAACATCTATCATCAAACAATAATATTTAGTTTTTTATTTACAATATACCCCTCCTCCTTCGAAGGAGGGCAATTAACTTTCAAACTAGAAGATGCCAATGTCTCCCCCAATGCAGAGTCGTAATAGACAAGAAGTCAATAGAGGATAGGAGCGAAAGACAAACAAACACTAATGGTTGGCTGCAATAGGGATCATCTACTTGACATGTCCAATCACCCTATGAAGTTTCAAGATTCTGGGTCAAGTGGTTCTCAAGTAAACCGTTTTCCATGTTCAGGCCCCTGTGACCTTGACCTTTAATCGAGTAAGCCCAAAATCAACAGGGGTCATAGATTTACTCTGCATGTCCAATCCTCCTTTGAAGTTTTAACATTCTGGGTCAAGTAATTCTCAAATTATTAATCAGAAAGAATTTTTCTACTTTCAGGCCTCTGTGACCTTTCCCTTACGTCAAGTGTCACTAGAAATATTAAGGGTCATCTACTCTGTAATTCCTATCATCGTGATTGAAGGTTCTGGATCAAATGATTCTAAAGTTATTGGTTGGAAACTGTTTTCCATGTTCTGGTTCCTCTGACCTTAACTTTTGATCAAATGATTCAGAAATCAATAGGGTTCATCCACATGTCCAATCATCCTAAGAAGTTTCAGCTTTCTGGGTCAAGTGGTTCTCAAGTTATTGATCAGAAATGGGTTTCCATGTTCAAGCCCCTGTGACCTTGACAGGTGATTTATTTATTTATTTTCAAATGAGATCTCATCATAAATTACATTAAATAAAAGACACTTCAGAATAGTTCTTAAACTAAAAACAACCATAAAAGAATATTTACAATGAAAATAAAGTGTTTTAATTCTATTTTAAAACAACCAAAAAACTATTATTGCCTCCAATATCAGCACACATCATGATCTTCAGGTTTCATTTAGTCATTTTTCAGCTGTAGATAAATGAAATATATGCCTCATAGTACAACATGCATGTTTTAGTGTTGTTATATTTTCTGGTCCTTTGGGATCATGGAGTCCATTTAACATA
Organism: Mercenaria mercenaria; assembly: GCF_021730395.1. Lineage (NCBI taxonomy): Eukaryota > Metazoa > Mollusca > Bivalvia > Venerida > Veneridae > Mercenaria > Mercenaria mercenaria. The sequence goes on along the minus strand of NC_069373.1, from coordinate 32,314,948 downwards.
TGTGTAATAGAGTTCCGCTTAAGCCGGTGCTAGGGGGCGTAAAAGGTGTTGCACATTTCATTACTGCTCATGAACAGACTCAATCAAACCGAGTCTGCTATTATTCTTCTTGGTTGCATTCTCTGCTTCCAAATGACCTTTTTACGAATTTTATCGTTAAAAATGCAAATATTGAAAACTGATATTTTTCAAACTTTGTTTGAATTGTCTCAAATAATTTCACTGCAGTCTTCTATTGTATAATTATCCGAGAAGAAATCGTATGCCCGTACGTGAATAATTTGGGGGCGAAAACACCGCGAATCTACCGGCGATTAAAAAGCGAAAATAATGTTTCTTTCAAATTTATTATACCCTTTAATGATATGTCAGTCACAAACACCAGCTAGAATGTAAAATTAAATCAAATTGAAGTGATTTTTTCGCCCCCTCCGTTACTGCTGCAATTATTTTCCTAAGTCGTGCGAATAAATTTAAGTAAATATTATGAAAGGATCGTATCTTTCTCTATGAAAAATAAATAAGATAACACCTCTTCTGTTGATTTCACGTGCAGACGTGCACTCTACCAACACACACACACGAGGACAAAACGAACAAATAAAGGAACACAGTGGGGCACCGCCTTGGAACGGTGAGTTGCAAAAACACTACAGACTTTTTAGAGCGTGGTGAATTTTATAAATTTTACATTTTTAACTTTCTATGATTTGGTTGATTGAAACAGTGTTTAACAAGAACTATGTGTATTAGGTTATCGTTTTCCTAATTAGCGTCGTTTTTCTACATCTGTAACCATGACACTACACACTCTCTCGCCCCTGTAAATATATTTGGCCATGATTTAATGGAAACAGTACGTGCACGTTTAAATTGGGACATATGCCTTATTTATTTAAACTGGCCGAACCTTTGATGAAATGATTATCAATATAATTGAGAAATTATTTGATAGGTTTCAAGAAATTGGGTTAGACTTAAGTCTCGAAAATATCAACTCTTTGATATAACAGTAGAATTTTTAGGATTTGTTACATCAGAAACTAGCATAAAAACTGATCCTAAGAAAACTGAAACGGTTTTAATTGGCTTCAACCATGCAATGTGCACTAATTGGATTCTATAGTTACTACAGACGGTTCGCTAGTATTGCTAAACCTTTACATTCTCTTACTTTAAAAAAAAATCAGAAATTTAACTTCTGCGTTCAAAACATTTAAAAACGAAATTGGTTCGAGATCCGATTTTGGCACACCCTGGCTTTAGTAAGAGCTTTATATTAGACATCAATGGTAATATATTTTGCTACAGATGCCGTCTTATCACCACGACTGATGGGGAAGAACGCGTCATTGCTTATGCAAGTAGAATTCTCTCGGCATTTGAAAGACGGTATTTTGCTTACAGTTCAGTTTAATAAATACTTTAGACAAAAGAATTGACTGTTAGGGCAGATCATGGTTCAACAAGATGGTTAATAAATTTCAAAATCCTGAGGGTCAGTTTGTATGTTGACTTAAAGTTCTATCTTCATACGAAACGGGACGAACATACAATAATGCTGACGGTTTAAGCAGAGTTCCATGCAGGCAATGTTGAAGAAAAATCATCTCGGACACTGAATAAAGTACAAAGGTAACATCTGAAGAAGAACTGTTCATAAGATCTGCAACAGTCAGAATTAACGAGCATAAGGTATGTACAGGAACAGAATTAAAACATCATTAAACTCAAACGTTAGCTTAAATGTGGTGCAAGACCAAAAAAAAGGTTTTAGGCAGTGAAAACTACTTTCTGAAATATCTTTGGAATCAATGGCATAGGCTCAAAATTAGAAATTAAAGATGAAAGAAGATGGAATATTCTGGGGACAGATATTTTATTGTCGGACTGTGATTTGTATCAGTCAAAGAAGGGAGATTTTTTATTTTTCACATGATATTAAAGCTTCAGGACACTTGGATATTAAGAAAACCTTATCCAAAATCAGGAAAATCTTGAGATCAGCGAAGAAGGTGACGACACAAGACAGATGAATGATATCTGTACAGGACAGGTTTTTCGCAAGAGGACAAGTGTGAAGCCTGTTGTTGCATCTGTAAAGGGAAAGAACAATAAAACTGAAACTGAATAATTTGATTAAACGCCTATTTTTATACAATGATTATTCAATGGCGCTGTACATAATAATAATAATAATAATAGTTATTATAACAATATTAATAATGAAAATAATAATAATAACAGCCTTATTGTAACAAACAGTCATGACAGCACCCCTCTCCTTGAGGTCATTTTACCCCTATTGCCAATACCAGTGCTTAAAGCATCTGGTACGCCCAGACGAGCTGCATATAGAGGTTCAAACCCCGCGGTTAATGGAGCCATCATATACTATTTAAGAAAGAAATACTACACACTACCCTACCCATAGAGCCTTACCAACAAGTGCGTTTATTAAACAAACGTTGGAGATATAAATGTTGAAATGTAAAACCTTTCACAAAAATGTAAGCTTAATTTAACAATAAAAGATAATTTGAGAAAAAAAGTCGATCAAGAAAGTGAGATGACAAGCTAAGACAGTGGAGCAGTGATAGAGAAAGCAATGATAACTGTAGAGAGGTAAAATTCATGTAAACTTGAGGAAGGAATTCCTGACGTTGCAGACACAACAGCAGAATACATCCATGAGCTAGGTATGAAGCCCGAAGTTATATATTCTGGCGACAAAACAGTCAGAACCATGAGGATTTGCCTACATGATGATGAAATGTTAAGTTCATCAAGTGTTGTGAGAGATGGATAAGTGTTGGTGGTATGGCTAATTTTATCGTACGGAAGTTTTGATTAACCTGCTGTTTGACATAAATCTTGAAGGAACACTGACTTTTTGTAAGTACATACTTGTCAAACTTGTTGAAAATTGGGTATATTCCAGGTTGGCATACCCTAAACGCGTTTAGGCCCCCAGTTTCCTCCATATAGGTTACTGACCGTTCTATGGTGAAGCCCCTATTTTCAATTTGTTTTTGTCTGTTTCGTGTATTGCGTATGGTTGGTGTATCTTTCCTCTCCCCGCCCCTATCGCCCACTTGCATTTGTGTCCCCTCTCCTTTTACAGTTTTCAGTATGAGACAACAGTTTAAGGTTAAATAGACATTTGGTTAGAAACGGACTTGAGGTTCGGACCTAGGTGGGTTGTGGAAAGGTTAGTCTCTCATGCTTGCGGCAAATGTTCATATTTGCAGGGGTTTCCTATCCATATACTCACCCTGGGTCGAGTGGTTTGTGATAAGTTGTTGAAACATGTTTGATTTTAAAAAGCAGATACAGGTTTGATACCAGCCAGAACTGTATATGTACCAAATGACTTGATTATCTTCCTGATTTTAGTAGATTAATGTTTCAAATAATCATTTACAAATCATGGTTCAAACTAACCAGAAGCGATGCCGCTTGAGAAAAAATGAGAAAAATTTATTACACATTTTTGGAATTCAGATTTGGAAAATACAAGTAAAATATTTTTATGTGCCTATCAAATTTGATTCATCGTATTCACGGTGGCGATACCCTGGGTATGCAGGGGTGCAATATGGCGGCAGAATCTCTCGATTCAGGTAACAATTTTCATTACTACTGTCTTAATACTTAACTAATTTTAACGAAATAAAGACGAGTGCCCGCTCATAAGAATACTACACCCTCGGCTATAAAGCTTGGGCTCCTGAGTTTCGTAGTTTTTGTGAAAAGTGCAACGGCGCATTCTGACAGAAAAAATGCAACTGCTATGTAGGGGTGCATTTTTATGAAAATGACTAAACCAGCTATCCCTGTGTGTTTCGAAAAACGGCTTGTAGGGCGGAACTGGGCTTGACATGTTCCAAAGCTGCTGTAGAACTTTGGCCAGTGAAATTGCCAATTTTCGGCACTTCCGAGCGATTGAAAGGAAATGCTATGTGGGGGAGGTGTTTTCATTATGTTATGTGGGGGTGCTTTTGACATGTGGGGGTGACTTAACTGGCTGCTAGAGACACGCAATAATACGGACAAATAAAGCCAGCGAAAAATACTTTTAACTGTTAAAGGCATATTATATGTCAATCATATTGTGATGATGTCCGTCCGTTTGTCCTTGCATGTTTCTTTTCATACATCGTTGGCACTAGGAACTTGAAACTTGATCACGATACTGCTATGGCCTTTGGAGAGTGCATTTTCATACGACACCTACATATAAAGCTATAGGTGGCACAAGGGGCCTGGATCTAATATATTAAATTTGACCATAACTTGTTCTAAATTAATACTCGACCGATTTGGCTAATAATCAAATAACAACCTTGTTGACAAGACGTTCAATTATATTCTTTGATATTTGACCTTTACCTTTATTTGACTTTTCACCTTTACTTTTAAAAGTCGGAACATAGTCATTTTGATGTCCATCTGATATTTGACATCTACTGTTTAAACGCTAAAAACAGTTAGTTTGCTGTAATGTTTTTTATTACTTCACACATTTGACTCATATTCACAAATACCAATTCTTGTGACAAGATGTTCACTTTGATATATTTTAAGTATGACAATGTCCTTCATTTTACTTTGATCTTTGCGTTTAAAACTCGGAAATAATGAAATTCCCAATATCCTTTGTCAGATTTTATAACCAACTTGGCTGTAATGTAAACTGAACAATCCATGCGACAAAAAAGCGGCGTATAGATAGGCGATGGTATCATTTGACAGATTCTAGTGATTCATTGTAGCCTTCATTTAACACGGTGACGATACCTTAATTATGCAGGGGTGCAAAAGTTAAACTCTTTTCATGGTACCTTCATTAATTTTTAACCAATTTAAATGAAATTAAGACGAGTGCCGGCCCATACGAAAACTACAGTCTCGGCTGTAGGGTTTGGTCATCTGGGTTTCATATTTTGTGTGAAAAGTGTTACGGCGCATTCTAATGAAACAAATCCAACTGTTTGCACTTTTCAAAAAAAAAAAAAAGAAAAAAAAAAAAGAAAAAAAAGAACAAAAAAAAAAAAAAAAAAAAAACGAAACTCGTGTGCCAAAGCCTAACCATCGAGGCTTTAGTTTTCTTATGAGCGGGTACTCCTCGTCCTTATTTCGTTTAAATTGGTTACGTATTAACAAAGTTATCATGAAAACAATATAAATTTTGTACCCCTGCATACAAACATTTCATGGTAACTTCATTAATACTTAACAAATTTAAATGAAATAAAGACGAGTGCCGGCCCATACGAAAACTACAGCCTCGGTTGTAGGGTTTGGTCATCTGGGTTTCATATTTTGTGTCGAGGCTGTAGTTTTCTTATGAGCGGGCACTCGTCCTTATTTCGTTTAAATTTGTTAAGTATTAATAAAGTTATCATGAAAAATATAAATTTTGTGTACCTGCATACCCAAAGTATCGCCACCGTGTTTAAACACATTGTGGCAGTGGACGAAAACATATATTACTTTTAGGCAGGTCAATAAAACTACAAAATAAACAATAGTAAGTCATTTATAGTAATGTTACATACTCAATACTATAATATTAAAAAGTTGTAATCACTTCACATTTCCAAATGAATGCAATTCGGTTTCAGGTATGACCGAGCACGTGTGCCAGAAACGCGGGAAAACATTTTCGCGAAAATACAGCTTGACCCGCATCTTGCTATTCATGCAAATCAGGGAAACTTCCACTGCTGCGGGAAAGCGTTTCAGGTAAATTCAGTTTTAAAAAAACTGAACTGGTAAAGTGCCTTTATCCCAATCTTAAGAGAAACAAAACCAATGCAGACAACCTCAGCCATATCCACGGTGGCGATACCTTGGGTATGCAGGGGTGCAAAATTTATATTGTTTTCATGATAACTTTGTTAATACTTAACCAATCTAAACGAAATAAGGATGAGTACCCTACAACCGAGGCTGTAGTTTTCATATGGGCGGGCACTCGTCTTTATTTCATTTAAATTGGTTAAGTATTAATTAATAAAGTTACCATGAAAAAAGGTTAAATTTTGCACCCCTGCATACTCAAGGTATCGCCACCGTGTTAAAGGAAGGCTACAATAAATCACTAGAATTTGTCAAATGATACCATCGCGTATCTTTACGCCGCTTTTTTGTCGCATGGATTGTTCAGTTTACATTACAGCCAAGTTGGTTATAAAATCTGACAAAGGTTATTGGGAATTTCATTATTTCCGAGTTTTAAACGCAAAGATCAAAGTAAAATGAAGTACACTGTCGTACTTAAATACATCAAAGTGAACATCTTGTCACAAGAATTGGTATTTGTGAATATAAGTCAAATGTGTGAAGTAATAAAAAACATTACAGCAAACTAACTGTTTTTAGCGTTTAAGTAGCAGATGTCAAATATCAGATGGACATCAAAATGACTATGTTCCGACTTTTTAAAAGTAAAGGTGAAAAGTCAAATAAAGGTAAAGGTCAAATATCAAAGAATATAATTGAACGTTATGTGTCAACAATGTTGTTATTTGATTATTAGCCAAATCGGTCAAGTACTAATTTAGAACAAGTTATGGCCAAATATGATATAATAGATCCAGGCCCCTTTATGACACCTATAGCTTTATATGTAGGTGTCGTATGAACATGTACTCTCCAAAGGCCATAGCAGTATCGTGATCAAGTTTCAAGTTTCTAGTGCCAACGATGTATGAGAAGAAACATGCAAGGACAAACGGACGGACATCATCACAATATATATTGACATATGATATGCCTTTAACAGTTAAAAGTATTTTTCGCTGGCTTTATTTGTCCGTATTATTGCGTGTCTCTAGCAGCCAGTTAAGTCACCCCCACATGTCAAAAGCACCCCCACATAACATAATGAAAACACCTCCCCCACATAGCATTTCCTTTCAATCGCTCGGAATTGCCGAAAATTGGTGATTTCACTGGCCAAAGTTCTACAACAGCTTCGGAACATGTCAAGCCCAGTTCCGCCCTACAAGCCGTTTTTCGAAACACACAGGGATAGCTGGTTTAGTCATTTTCATAAAAATGCACCCCTACATAGCAGTTGCATTTTTTCTGTCAGAATGCGCCGTTGCACTTTTCACAAAAACTACGAAACTCAGGAGCCCAAGCTTTATAGCCGAGGGTGTAGTATTCTTATGAGCGGGCACTCGTCTTTATTTCGTTAAAATTGGTTAAGTATTAAGACAGTAATAATGAAAAATGTTACTTGAATCGAGAGATTCCGCCGCCATTTTGCACCCCTGCATACCCAGGGTATCGCCACCGTGGTATTTAGATTTACTGTTACTATTACTATTTTAAAACGAAATAATGTTATTAATAATAGTTTGGGAAACCAGACATAAATACCTGTATGTTATTAATAATAGGTTGGGAAACCAGATCTCTAAATTACATAACTATAAATAATGTGCGTCTATAATGTTATCTCCGGCAATCCCTGTTTTCTGAAGTTTTTTTTGTTTTTTTTTTTTTAAGTTTTAAATACTGTATCTTTCTTGCTTGGTAGCAATAGGCAAATTGTTCACTTTTCTTGATGAGGGACTCTTGAATGAAAAAACAACAACAACAACATAGCAATTGATTTTCTTGCGTTGTTTTTATGCGGACGTGCTTTAGAATTTGTGAACTTCACAATCACACGCCTGCTCCTAGAATCTGCCTATATTCTGTCAAAGAGAAACATTCAATTTTTATTTGCAAACTTTGTATACATATCTTCCTGTACATCTCCTGTGTCGTCACCTTGTTTAGTATCATTCGCCGCCCATACTTTTCTTTTTCATCATTATTGTTTTTCGTTGTTTTAACACTATTACATAGATGCTCAACCTCACGGTGCAGTTCTGAGACCTCGGTGCTCATTTTGATCAAACTAAGTTTATTGTTTACCTCGTGCACAAGGTCAACCTTAAGCTTGTCTAACATTCTGGCGACGTCTTCTAAATCTTGCTTCGATTTAGGTTTTTGACATAATTGTTGCTTGTTCTACTCATCTCTTGCCTCTCAACTGATATATGGTAAGCATGGTTAATGAAAGAAATACAGTCATTCACAAGCCTATGTCAATGTACAGTGCGGGTATATGTTCCAGTCAAAGGAGCTTGAACAAGACGGTCTAAACATTCCAGATATGATCAAGAAAGTGAAATATTACATGGTCATCTTCAATGACTTCCTTTCATATCTAGAGCTAATAGATGTACCTTATTTTGTTCTCAAACTGTAGCCAGGACATATTACTACGTTCGTTTAGGGTATGACTACATTTTCTGCCAAAGGGTGAGACAAAACCTGATCTAATATTTAGTGAAAATAGTGACATTTAAGTTCGAACATTACCTGATCATTTTCTATGATCCTCTAGGGCTGCCAAAGGTAACTGGTCTTGGCCAGGACCTATACATCTACATACATATACGATAGTTAGTAACTCGATATGTCGAGCTAATAAATAACATGCACTTGGTAGTATTAAATGAACTATACAATAACTGTAACTGAAATATCAAACTACACTAATCACTACAACATGACAGCAATTTGAACAAGTTAGAGCACTTTCCATTCCGTTATATTGTACACTGTTCAATCTTATAAGATTCTTTCACTGGTTGTAGGTGCAGATGGGAATTTCCGGCCTCGAGGGTAAATGTTTAGGCGGTAACGAGGCTCCTGCCGAGTTACCGCGTAAACAGTTACCCGAGAGCCAGATATTCTCATCTGCACCTACAACCAGAGATAGAATCTTTTTCTTGCATACCATATTCAAGAAATAATAATAATAATAATAAAATCAATCAAACGGCTTTCTTTTTAATTCTATTTCTCACCGCAGCGTATTTTAACAAAGCACGGAAACCAACGTCCGTAAACAGGAAAGACGTCATGACGTTTCAAAGACAAATAACAATGTTTAGTTCCGGTTATGTTTAGTCAGTTGCAGCGTAACGTTATGAATCTTTTTTCTTATTTGAAAAATATACTATCGGGACTGAATTTTTATTCCGTTTTTTAAATAAAATATAGATTACTACATAAATCTTCTACATATATGTAGTTCGTAATACGTCATTTACAGCACGGAAGTCATCTTACTCACCCCTAGGTGTAAGATGGATTTTTCCAGCACCGGTAAAAATACCGGGAATCCCCGTCTGGCATGCAAGAATGGTTTATAAAATCAAGTATTATGCTGCCGCTATTTTAGTAATTTCATTCTAAGGTCTAGTAACTTTTTGAAAGCATTTGCTTCCGCATATGATTTATCTAATACAAAGTGTAGCTTGAAATAACGCCTTTGGTCAGTCAATGGCCCTTTTATGGGCTTTTTTAAAATGTCGTCCAACTTTACACAGAAAAGGTTTAATATCAGTATTGAAAAAGTTTATTGTGTCATAGATATATGTGTATCACATGATTCGTTGTTTTTGCCTTCAGCTATTTTGGGCCCCTCCTTAGCGGACTTCATAATTGAGCCGCACCATTAGAAAACCGGATGCGCAGGCTGGTCTGGATCCATGCTGGTCGCAATTGCACTATGTTGGTTTTCTCATGGTGCAGATCATATCACTTGCTACTCTATGTTGTAGGTTCGAAACCTCACAGGAGGTGTAGATTTATTTCATATGATCCAGCTGGATCACGAAAGATCGATGGTTCTACCCAGGTGCCCACACTTGCCTGCACATTTCAAAAGATACGTGCCCATTGCATGTTGCTGTATGCATTTTTACCCGGCATTTATTAATTAAATGTATTGGTATATACGTGCATGTAAGAGCATGCTAATATGTGTGTGTACGTGTAAAATATACATACATGTATGTTTGTTATTTTATACTCGTGCACTCGCAGTATCGAAATTTATAACTTTCAGGTTCGGAAATTTCCGTACGTCCGAGGCAATTTTTGCAGAAAATCATAGGAGTCGTGCCACGAGAAAAGCAACATAGTGCGTTTGCAAGACCAGCTTCAATAATGAAATGATACAGTGTGAGAGAGAACCCGGAATCTGGTTCTGATAAATTCATAGATGATTATTTTACAGTGTTACATTTATTTTTCAAAATTGTATGACTATGTTTTATAATACGCACAGAGAAATACAATTAAACCTGTGTTAGAAAACACCTCTAGACGGAAACAGTCTAGCTCTAAAGACTGCAATTTTCATTTGCAGTGTATTTTATCTTTGTGAATTCTACATGCAACAAAATACAACAGAGAGAAACAGACAGACAGACAGACAGACAGACAGACATCATGTTTATGCTTCCATCTTTAACATGGTGGGAGAAGTATTACAATGTGCAAATCAGCAAAATCAAAACTTTAAACTCCTTATTATAAACATCTACATGGCATAAGTGACTATTAAGCGATAGTTTGAGTGTACTTCATAATCCCCTAGGTAAAAATCAACTTAGCTGAAAATGGTATATTGGTCAATCCCTCAACAGAAATAACAGACCGGTCATAACCCCCTGGGTGGTAGCACGCCCTCCCCCTCCCCCTCCCACCACAATGTGGGTCAAACTAACCTTGGGGTCAGTACCCCTCTATCGCCTCCCTCAGTTTTTAGTCAATATGTTAAAGCAATTTAACTTGATCTGAACATATGTGTCGTTCGTAAAGAAACATGTTTTACAACCATTGCGATTTGTTCCAGTTTGGGTCTGAAATTGACGATTAAACATCAATATAACGAATCCATACGATACTGTTGGACAGTATGGGATACGACAGGTTACGCTACGATACGATACGCATGAAAACTGTTTTGACGATTTCGCCGACAGCAACCCGACAATTTTATTAAATAAAGACACGGTTCGTCAACACAATGTTCTACGTAGCACAATCACAGACTGCAGGAATGTGACAACACGGCCTTGTCTCTCCTCAAAGAAAGCAAGATTATTTTCAATAGATATAGATTATCAAAGTCATTAATAGTTTTAAGAGAACTTTATTTAATAGAGAACAGCCAGGAACATGCGTAAGAATTGGCCAAAAGTGTGTGTGTGTGTGTGTGTGTATGCGTGCGTGCGTGCGTGTGGGGGAATGCTAAAATCTACACTAGTGTACAATAATGAAGGCAATCTGATATCAAAAGTTCTTCTGCTAGACTGAATGTGTTCCGCTAATTTTCAATTTGAAACGGCTTTATCATATGGAAAAAAACTCTGCCTGTCAATATAGTATGTTTTCTGTCAAATGCTACTAAAATGTATCTAGTTTCAAAATACTTTTTACACAAGATTGCTTATTTGTATTGTCGAGTCTGTACCTCAATTTTCGGCGGAATGATCATTTTATTTCGAGATAAATTTATTTGTTAGGTTAAACGTCGCACCGACAAAATTACAGGTCATGGCAACTTTCCAGCCCCTCCGTCATTATTTCATCACGAGTGGGCACTTGGGTAGAACCACCGACCTTCCATAAGCCAGCTGGGTGGCTTCCTCACATGAAGAATTCAACTCCCCGAGTGAGACTCGAACCCACGTCGATGAGGGACAATTGTTTTAAAGTCGGCAACCTTAACAACTCTGCCACGAAGCCCCCTTCGAGACTTAAACAAAACAGATGTATGACAAACATGTCTTTAGTTTCACTTTTCTTATTGTTAACTGTTTAATAAGCGACGGTCAATAGATCAAAAAGAAAGGTGATACACAGCTTCCTTGTGATCATGAGATAACTTGATATCGTTTGCCAGTTTCCGTGTCAAAGCACTTCACTTATGCATACCCTCAGTTGGCAGACCTAACTTGTGGATTATCACAGAATTTTTGAGGCTTTTTAATATTGTTGCCACTCAGCCATCCGTCCCTTCCGTTTCTACTCTTCTTACAGTTTTCAATACACTTTTAGAGAAGTGTCTCATGCAAAGTAACTGTTTATACATGTCCTTTAAAGAAATAGAGGTTGTTACTGCGACTGATGAAACATTATCACATTATCCGAAATATGGCATATTACGACAGCTTTTTGCCATACAATCTCCCATTTTAAAACATAAATCGTGTGACATATGAAATACTTTTCATTAGGAAGATTTTACTCTCTCTGGAAACTTTCTGATAAATTAGTAAATCAGGAAGTATCAAATTTTCTTTTAAATTAAAAGTATATTATAGATAAATACGGTATAAATGTGTCCAACTACTGAAAACTATCAACTGGCTGCTACTGTGTGGCATTTAAGTATGAATGCAGATCTATCATGTCTATGTGCAAACTTTATTTATATATTTAGCAAAGTTAAATACATTTGATGAGGATTTATTACCCTTTAAGCAAGTATCTAAAGATGAAATATTTTAGTGAAAGATGGTCATTATATATCTTTACATTTGCCCCTGGGTGAATTTCATTTTATTGGACAAATTCCAACATAGTGTTACTTCCCCTTATCGGTACAGTAGCCACTGCATTGGACTATATTTCAGCCGAATTATATTTCCATATTTTTGTTAATTCTTTTATTCAAAGTTTGTATCTCATTATAATCCCTAGAAAATAACGCAGTAATTCTAAAATTACTTCTTTTTCTGGTTTTGTGACGGGCAGCTGCTAAAACAGTATTTTGAGTACAGTCAGAGAATTAACGAATCGCATACTGCAAATTCTAGATTAAAATATCCTGCCTTTACAACCGTTTCAGTTTGTTAAAAATATTTTTAATAATTAGAACGATCATGGACTTGTCACCTGATTGCGCCCGGGGGTGAATGTATCACATCAAGTTAACTTCCTGGTGTAGCCTTGGTTGCTCTAATTTGTAAAGAAGAGTGTTATCTTAAAGAATACAATGAGTAGGAAAGTTTTAAGGGTATGTGTTTTAAAATAATTTATACATATCATTTTGTTGTTATAAAGCAGATACAGATATACCGATAACGAATTGAAAAAAAAAATGATGACTGTTATCTAATTTTTATTGTTATAGGGCATGCACAAATTCGTTTATAAACTTTTTTAGTTTATTTGAGAATTTTCTGTTTTACAGTTGAGATTGATTCAGAATATCTGAGATGTTATTTTTCTTAATACATATTTTAGTCAAAAGTAATATTAATTTTGATATTTGATTGACAATCATTCAGAACTGTTAGATTTCAATAAAATAATCTAGACACATGTCAGTGCCATTGTAAACATCCTTTAAACGCAAAATATTTTCATATTTAAGGTTTTAGCAAGAAATACTATAACTGAGGTTAGATATAAATAAAACATGCCACTGAGTGCTAAAAAGTACCGTGTATATGTTTTAGTCGCCGGTAGAAACCAACGACTATATGAGCCGCGCCATGAGAAAACCAACATAGTACATTTGCGACCAGCATGGATCCACCCCAGCCTGCGCATCCGCGCAGTCTGGTCAGGATCCACGCTGTTCAAGGCCTACTGCAATTAGAGAAACCGTTAGTTTTTGGAAGTAATGAAATAATATTAACGGAGGGCTGTCCTGGTGTTTGAATACTAGTTTCATTGCGAATAATGATTAATTTCGTCCTTTTGTCATTGCGTTGTACAATCTAAGAGTAATCAAGAATTTGAACTTGAAACATTGTGTGCTGAAATATGGTTTACTGTTATTCTGTTACGTATATGTCTTATAGTATCCAGACAGAACACTGAATAATGTACTAATTTTGTCTTTTCTCAATTATACCGTCGTAATTGATAAATTACAGACACGTGGTGTTCATTTAACCAAAACCCCATCTTTAATCTTACACGATTTTTTGTTTTCTTTTTGTTGTTGTTGTTGTTGTTGTTGTTTTTAATATGCTACAAATTACATTATTTATTTCAGACACTCGTCCTCGCTGTATTTATGTGCTGTACATATAGCGTGTATAAATTACCAAGTCTATACTGGTCTTTGAAGTTGCGCGAACATAAAACTGTCATAGAGAAGGCCACCTACAACTCAATAGGAGATTTTGCGAATAGAGTGTATCAGGGCATTGATAGTGATTCCGCAACTAGTTTAGAACAAAAGCAAAGCGTTGATGAAAGGTATAGAACGGCATCAAGGACAGACATTTCAACCTCCTCATACAACACATCTTCACCTAGCTTTCAGAAAGGCCGGGAAATGGACGGCGAACTTGTCACAAATTTACGTTTAAGTTCAAGTGGGAACAAAAGTAATTCTGAGTCCGTTAAACTTGATTTTCCAAAACAACAGAATGTTACATCTAGTAAGAATTCAAACGACATCAAGGCGGATAACAGGAAAGTGATGGATAATATATACGATGAGGAATTAGAGAATTTACTAAAAGAAATCGATGAAGGTGTTGCTGCTGATATCAAATATAACACAGTTAAAGAGGATAATGCAGATGGTGAATTTATTTTTGAAAATGAGGATATCGAATTTGATTTAAATGACATAAATGAGTATCAGAGAACTTCCGAAAATTTATTTAATACATTTCCTAATCATCAAAACGCAACAAAATATTTGATATACTTTTGTGAAGGAAAGTGTGGGGGTCTAGCGGACAGACTTAAAGGTATTGCCATGGTGTATATGATGTCAATTCTTGCCGAGAGACGATTTGCTATCTCTATGGAAACGCCATGTCAAATAGAAAATTTTCTTCAGCCTAATATTTTAGACTGGCGATTTCCTGCAAACAAAGAAATGACTGGTAAAACTCTAGATTATATGGAACATTATCATGAATACACAATAGACTTCCAGAAGTTGGATCCTGATCCAATCAGTTTGCTAAAAGATGACGTAGTGCTAATGAAAGCTAATCAAGATTGGACGAGAATTTTCAGAAAAATGAGCGTGTCACCAAAACGATTTCCTCAGCTATACCAGTACCATTCTAGTGAGCTCTTAAGGACGATTTATACCGGTTTGTTTAAACCTTCAAACGAATTGAAACACTTAATTGATGAATTTTTCGAAAAGAATGTGAATGGCAAGAAAATAGCGTGTCTGCATGCTCGAATGGGTGAAGAGGCTTATAAACGGTATACGTATCAAGAAATTATGATTCCTCTTCTCTTTATGAAGAGGTTTGATAACATGGATGATTACAAAATCATGGTCGCCACCGATACTGATAAAGTAAAGAAAATAGCTCGACATTTGTTCAAAAATGTTATTGATACAAGTGGTCCAATTCTCCATATTGATCATATGGGTAATGGTACTATGCCTCAAGATCTGAAATGTGCAGGTTTTATGAGAACCATGGTTGATCATATGGTCTTACAAAGATGTGATAAGTTGGTAATTACCGGAAGTGGCTTTGGAGTAACAGCAGCTTCTATACGTCACACATCAAGCGGTTTACATGTATATGTAAGAGGTAACTCAGTTATGCCAACACGAAGAGAACTGGTCCGAGAAACATTCCAGTGGAGGTGCTTATCGTATGATGGGGATAGAAACTTTTACAATGCTATTTGTGATACCTAAATCGTTACGTTTTCTTTTAAATTATATTGCCCTCTTTTATTGTTGTTGCTGTTTCTTGTTACTCAACTGAGCATGAAGAATATAAGCTAGATTTGAGCACATGTAGTAGGTCTAAAGTACCGTGTGATATAGCAGAAATTTATGCGATATCTCGTATACGACCTATCATCCTTTTTTTCGGCGTCATCATATTTACAGACAAGAACTCCACAAAGCGGGACAACATATGACCGAATATTTCTAGATCAGAGGAGGAGGGAGCAAAATTTAAAGAATTATTGGGGCGTTTGGATTGTGTGGGTGGGGTGCGGTTGCGGTGATGGAATACTAAGGCACAAGGAATTCAAAGTATTTTTTTCGGTGTGAGAGGGAGTTGGTGTTTGAGGGAATGATATGGATTGTTGCAGTCCTCAAACCTATAGCTGAAGTTTAAAGTAAACACTTTGAATTGTTTTGAATTTGTGCTTCGGGAACCAAATATAAAGAGCAGATTTGACTTTTGAACTTAAATTTTAATTCATGGGCTCTGCACATTGTCTCATTGCAACCTACCTATATGCCGAGCTTGAAGTCAATACCTCAAATGGTTACTAAGTTATTCTATAGACACAAAACATCATGGACAGATTTGTCCTGGCTTATGCGCTCGAGTACTAACGCGAAAGAATGAAAAAGGGATTTTTTTGGGTACCGGCTGCCTCGAATTATTGTGGGGAGGGACTGTTATGTGGATTGTTGCGCTCCTCAAATCACCTCATCACCACCCATATGTATTCTAACTTAAAAATGAAAACCTTACATAATTTTTGCGATAAAAATGAAGAAGAAAAGTAGAGGTCATGTATCTTCCACGAGAGATTTTTCCTATTACAGATCACACCAAAGTCCCATTGCAACGATCTGGTATTACTACTCATATTAAAATTTGGTTTTACTTACCGGATACAACCTTCTCTAAAAATGTCAAAAATACTTCCAAAATATGATTTATATAAAAACTATTATGTTTGCTATGTGTCATCATAAAATACTTAGTTATGTGTTAAAATAGAAAAAAGTGGAAACTCCGCAGGTCGCTCGACACGACAAAAAAAAACGAAAATGTTGCAGGCTCGATTTCTTTGATCCTGTTCTAGACGGTAGCGGAAATGGTTGCTACCGAGCATGCCCTCTAGCCCCGGGTTGAGCAGAACTCAACACTTACACATGCTATAAGTACAAAAGCAATTGAGCGACATCCGAAGATGTGTTTATACCGCGGTGCACATGGAACCTTCAATGATACACCGGGGTGTAATTCCGTGAAGAGCGGAGTATGGTTCCAGTTTTGTCCGAAATGAGAAAACAATTGGCAGAACTAAACAAACTGAAATTTAGAAAATGGATCTGAGGTTATGGAGCCTGCATGTCACAGGAACTACCAAAAGACAAGAATTAAAAAGAATATTGGAACCACCCAGGCCGAAATGTTCAAGCTGAAAAATAAACAGTACCAATAACCAGGCATAAATGCCGTATAACAGCCGTGATTTAAAACATGCACTGTATTTAATATCCAAATATAAACTACAAAACCGATATAATCTTCACAAAACAAAACAAAAATAGTAGGATACCAAATTTAAGGGTTTTTTTCTCTTTTCTTAAAGAAGACGGATTTAAAAAAAAACAAAAGAAAAAAGAAAAAAAACGGACTTTAATGCGACTAACCGTATGGTCTTGATTTATCCTTTTTAGTTCGTCTACTTTGCTATATGTTCTAACAGAAACCAGGTATATTGGTAATACTATGTTTTTGTATAAATGTATACAAACCGTTGAAACAACACTAGATCTAGTTAAAGTAATATTCTTACTAAAATGTACTTTTTCGACGATAATAAACACGAACAAGGAGCCTATGTAAATCGTATATATAAAGAATGTTTTCATTGGCGGAGACAGTTTACGTATTTCAAACGTAGCGATAAAATCCGAAGAGTACCCGAATATAAACAAGCAGCTATGGTACACGAAGATTATTTACCAAATTCAAATTAAATAGCAGTGGTAAGTAACTAAGTAGGGTTGAACCTTATTTTTAGTCTTGTTAGTTTACATTTAGCCTATTCTGAACGCTATTTTTAATTGATATGGTGTACTTGATGTGTTTTTGAAAAATAAAAATATGGACCTGGAAGCAATGCACATGTCAAAATGCTCATATCTACCTTTCTAATAGCTCAATGTCACAGGGGCTAAAATTTTCAACATGACTTTTTGGCATTTTTTTTCTTAGAAAACTTAATAATTGTAATGTATTTAAGTGTATATGGCTCATGGACCTATATACTGTATCCTAGGTACGCTACTGCCACCTGTGGTTTACATGCCGCAATGTTCTGGCGTCATCATGAAGGTGACGTGTACTGTTTTAAGAAAATGAATATACAACCTTTCAATGAAGTACTAGTATTTACTTCTGATTTCTATATTTCTATATCCGACCTTAGATGTCATTGAAAATAACATTTTCACAGCAGTAACTACATAATACTTAATTAAAATTTACAGAATATCGGAAAACTCTGTTTTATGCAAGGCTTTCCATTCGTGGGGAGGTTTTCATAATGGCATATTGCCAGCCAAATGACGTATCGAGCTAAAATTTAGTGCTGAAAAATGTGAAGAAATTTCGTGCTTTGAATCGAAATAATAAATATGTTCCAATAATTTTATCACTTAATAAAATATGGACAGTCGTTCGGATGTGAATATTAAATCACTCGTGCTACGCACTCGTGATTTAACTATTACGCATCCGAACTCCTGCCCATATTTTATTAACTGATGAAATATACGGACATATTAATGACTTCTTAAATATACAGAACTTTAACTTCTTCTTTGTTTAACTGGCAATCAAATCTAGTCATGTTAGAACATACAATATGCAGAATACATCCTTATCTGAATATAAAATCAGTTTTTCTTCTATTAAAAGCTTGTATATTGTGAAGTTTAATTCTTTATTGAAATATTGGAAGTAACCTTGTGTCATTATAAACTTGTTGTACATTTTTAGCTGGTGGTAAACATATACGGTCGCATTAAGGTGGCATATGAGCCGTGCCATGTGAAAACCAACATAGTGTTTTTGCGACCGCATGGATCCAGACCAGCCTGCGCATCCGCGCAGTCTGGTCAGGATCCATGCTGTTCGCTTTCAAAGCCTATTGTAATTAGAGAAACTATTAGCGAACAGCATGGATCCTGACCAGACTGCACGGATGTGCAGGCTGGTCTGGATCCATGCTGGTCGCAAAGCCACTATGTTGGTTTTCCCATGGCACGGCTCATAATAATTTTATTTATCTATTGCCAAAAAAAATCACGAAACCAAATAAGGTGAATACATTGGTCTTCACATTCATATAGGGTACTCCCAGGTATTCAGCATGCAAGGACTCGAGAAAGGTCCAAATACATTAGTCTTTGCTTATATTTAATTAATACAGCCCTAGTATACATCCATATATGACGACCACAGAACCTAGAACTTCTCAAGGTAATGTAGGCTCAGTTGTCGGTGCGGCGTTAAACCCAACAAAATAAAATATATAAATTGTTTTAAATTGTAGTTAGGCCCTATACCTGTAAAGTATGGGTATATCTTCTGGTCGTATGGGAATGAACAAGGTCGAAAACATTCCAGATGTCTAGTCAACTTTTAAACACAGCACTATTATAGCAAGTCAAACGTTGCTAAATCATATACATATGTTATTATTATTGTATGTTTGTTATTGTTATTTTGTGTTGTATATTCTAAAATTTGCTGTTTTATTGTATATGTCGATATTCTTATTGTTTTTCGATATTCTTATGGTAAAAGTCATTATTGTTAGTCTTTATTTCTGTATTGTTATTGTATTTCTGATATCGTTATTCAAGGTCATATCATTCATATTCTAACTCTTACCATTGTTATTCTGTGTCTTACTGTATGTTAGACATTCTTACGGTAAAAAAGCTTAAGAAATAATACATCCCGAACAGTGATTTGTCATTTAATAAAATTATCTTTTGGAGTTTAGATGCGAAGGAATTACATCATAGCCCTCGTGATAAAAAAAAATGATAATAATACACGTCTAAACGACAAACAATGACTTTATTTATCAGTATATCACTTTTTGAAATATATTATTTCGATTCTCACACGTTATCAAGGATTATTTTGTACCTCCTTGACGACACCCATAAAAAATAGCCTGATTTCTGTAGATTTCATTTACGGCGCGCCGCGCCGTCTAACGCTACATGACGTAATAATTGTGACAACTTGAAAATAAGCACGATTTTTAACCTTCTTTTGTTTAATAGGAAAACAATTCGGGTCTTGTTAGAATATTCTATATTTCGTTATTGTTATTGTATCTTTGATAGTGTTATTCAATGTCGTGTCATTCATATTCTAAGTCTTACCATTGTTATTGTATATGTTGTAGACCTTTGATCCAGAGACCCAAAAATCAGTAGGGTTATCAGCATATCAATACCAATAAACTTTTTAAGTTTTAACGTCCTAAAGGAAAATAATATTTCAGTTATTGAGCAGAAACCATTTTCAATGTACAGGTCTATGTGACCTTGACCTTTGACCTAATTACCCAAAATCAGTAGGGATCAACTATCCATCTATGAAGTTTCAATGCCATAGGTGAAATAGTTATCCAGTTATTCAGTAAAACCCTAGTGACCTTGACCTTTGACTCAGTGATTCCATTCTCATCTAAAACCAGCTAGGTTTCTACACTGGCGCCAGATCAGAAAGAAAATGCCTCTGTACATGTTATACCCTACCCCTAGGTATTCTATAAGAACCATGGTCGTGAACGGGAAAATATACTAACCCATTTCTATCGCGTATTTCATACCTAAAACACGCAGTTCAGTAAATGTGTACTATTGATATTAAACAAGTGGTAATTTATCTTCCGTTGTGTACCGGTCACATTTCTTCAATACTTCTTATCTTAGGAAAACAACATGTAGTTTGCAGTTATTTCAGAGATACACAAAAAACTTGCTTGAACTTCCCTGGTGAAGTTCCGGTCTAGATTACAGACACACTCTGGTTGGCTGATGTGAAAATGTATGTCAGTCGTCATTTTACTACACGTGTACGCTAAAATGTTTATATGCAGCATAAATGTGCAAAATGAATTAAATAAACAGAATAGATGTATACCAATGTATGATTTCAAATTCAAAATCATATACAAGATGAATTTCATTAATCATTTAGAGTCTTATCGTAAAACTGTGAATATATTGCATTCTGTTTTTGTTTGTTTACATTTCGCTTAACATGTGCACACTGCCGTGACCTCTAGACCGGATGTTCATTAGGGGAGTTCACGCAAGTTTTTTCTGTAACGTTGACTAAAGCATAAAATATATGGAGTATCTCTGCAATATGGAATATTGAGACAATGTGACTGGTGCATGATGGAAGATAAATTATCGCTTGTTTAATATCAATAGTACACATTTACTGAACTGCATGTTTTAGGTATGAAATACGCGATTCAAATGGGTTAGTATATTTTCCCGTTCATGACCATGGTTCTTATAGAATACCTAGGGGTAGGGTATAACATGTACAGAGGCATTTTCTTTCTGATCTGGCGCCAGTGGGTTTCTAGAGGAACATTCTGATTTAGTTTCATTGAAATCCACCAACAATGTGGAACGAATTTGTCAGATATGCGATCTTAATAAAACTTAAGGTGAATTTCATTTTTTTAAATGTTGAGTTTATAAAGAATTACGTCCAAGGTTCATGATAGGTTATTTTTATACTTGTAACAGTGTGTACAATGTTTATGTAACAAATCTTCTTTCCTTGATTTTTGTAAATATATAACATAAGCTGATAACAAGGGAAATGAAATATTGCTATGACTTGGAAGTGTATGAGCGTATGTTTCAAACACGGTGTCACAACGGCTTCAACTGTGTAAGGGTTTGAATAAAAAAATCAGCAAAATTTCCAATTTGAGTAATCTTTTATACAACAACATTTTCAACAACTAAATAGTTAAAGAAAAGTAAAATAATTTACATTGCAAGTAAAATTGTTCTACCACTGTTCAAGCTCACTACGAGTTTTATGCGTTAAAATTTGCCAGCAAAAATCTGAACATTAGTCAATATTAAATCGTGTAGATTCAATCGATGTCCCGTTCTACTAAGTGGTAATTATTATTCGGTTTATGTCCTTTTTGTTCTTTCCCTGTGCACATCTGAAACCCTTTGATACGAAAATTTCGTTGGCGCGATACAGTCATTTCGCATTTTTCCCGAGCAACTGTAATGAACACGTGGCCCCTGAAACGTTAAACAAAATTAAATAGTAGCATATCACTAAAAAGTAAACTGCATTGGTGCGACCTTTAAAATATATTAAAAAGTTGCTCCTTAAAAACAGCATATGATAATAAGTTTACTATATAATTTTGCTTTACTTAGCATGATATTATCAATGCATATTCTTATTTCTCTCATCGAGTCTCGCCTTGAACTCAAGTTTGGAATCAAAGCCATCATACTCGACCATTTTCGATGACACGCCATATATAGTTACATGTATCATGAACAAATAATTAGAGTAACAAGTTAACTAACGGTTTCCAAAACACTTTCTATTTAAAGTGGAAACTAAATATTATCATGTGTTGAAGTGCCTATCTAGCTACTCATGATTAAGGTTTATCAACTGTAAAATTATTGAAATTAAATCAGTTATTTATATCCATACCTTCAAACAGCAACCGACATAGTCTTGTATGGTACAGGACCTCTGAGTTGAGCGTAGAAATCCACGCTGTGGCAATTCTGTTACAGGATGTTCTCCACTTCTCAGTGTTATGTCGTACAACTTTTCGAAAATAATGCGTCATTTATGTCTGTCATGCCAATCACTCAGCAAGCCTTTTTAACATAATTGACACTAGAAGTTTTGTTTCCTTTTTCATCTTTCATGTACCTAAAATAACAAATATAAGGAATTGATAGAACATAATATCATACACGTTTATAGTATACAATAAATCTTCAAGATATGCCTCATTCTTTCAATATTATCTTCAAATGTTTAAATGACGTTTACGGACCATCTAGCGCAAGCAATTAAACGATTATTTATTCCAAATAAAATTTTCAGGCAAGGGTGAACACATTTACATGAGCGCTATCCGATTTTAGTCATACTGGAAATTGGTGAGCCGGGAAGGACATCATTTCAGCTGATGAACCGGGAAGGCGAAATTTTAGTTTACTTTTTTTTTCGGAAAGTTTAGATTCCGATAAATAATCGGGGTATCACTGACATCTGTTTACCATAAAAGAACACCCGCTAATGCTTGAATATGTCGGAAATGCATGGAAACTCTTGTTATACCATATAATATGGTGAGGTGAATAGGGAAGTGTTTCCATGAAGTGCATTGTGCACGAATGTTCTCTTAAACGGAAGGCTTTCTTGAAAGATGCAAACGTCAATGATAAACTAGAAGCATGTGCGGGTACTTTAGACTATATGTCATTTCCAAATCTATTCGTTATCAATGTAATAATCGCAAGTTTACTCACCGAATCGAGATGTTTTGACACAAAAAAGCCGTATCGGGAAGTGATGCGCGCACCTGTTAATGACGTACTATATCACCCCTGATTCTGAATTATTTAACGAAGTTTACAGGCCAACGCCGTGTAGGACGGATTACACCAAACCGGAAGTGACTACTCAGTGTTACGTGTGAAGTAGTCCAAAATGTAGTTCCATGCTATGAATGAAATCTGGTATAATGAGTAACATGAGGAGGTGACAGTTAAATTTTTGGCTTATGTTTATTGCTTATAGTATTGAGAATAGATCTAGACCATTTTCATTGTAAATTTCTTGGAATAAGTTTTATTCTTTGCGAAAAATGTCTAACTACGCGTAATTGCTAAACGGCTGTTTTCATGGGGGCATTTTTAGACGGTGATGTTTGTCAGAACAGATTATTTTTCTTATATACAACATAACATGTCAATATTTTTCTATTTTTGATAAGAAGACATGTTATACTAAATGCCCATTATATGGTTTTCATATCATTGAAATGCTGTAAAGTGCTGAAAATGAGGTCTGAATGTTTTGTTATTAATATGAAATAAATAAGGAATTGAATTGGTAGAATGTAACCTGTACAGGAAAACATCGAAATTTACAAGTATATCCAATCTGTACTGCAGTAAACCAGAGTGTAACTGTTAACAAATATGTTGTGTATTAGATTACCATAAAAATTCAGCCGAATCACTTAAGATAAAACCAGAAATTAGCCAAAATAAAATTAAAGAAAGAAGCGTGCTATTCACTCTTGAATGTTGACGAAGAAGGAAGATGACGGTATCACGTGATAAAAGGAATTCCCCCTGATTGGCTTTTACCGTAGTACATAAATTAACATAATTCAGAATGTGACAGATTCGCCCAAATGTACAACAATGACATAAATAATTTTATCTACCTATAAAATTCATTTGTTCATGTTTTTGGTCAAGACTGAGTAATGTCGCAAACATTAATCCGCTCCTACGCATACTGATTCATTTAAACGTGAGCAGAATTAATTACATCCGTAACCGGTGGTTCATCCACATGTTGGTTTTTCCCGACTTAATTTTAGTTTAAGCTATTCATAACAATTTTAAACTAGTATAGGGGGAATTTTATGTTTAAAAATATGCTGCTAAATATAGCACAGATAATATTATATAAGAACGATGTTGCCCGTTGTTAAACCATAACAATTTTAAGTTAGAAAACTACAAATTTCATTTTTACAAAATAAATAAGGTAAGAATATAAATATCTGTCTAAATCAGAGTGTCTATGCAATTTCATAATGAAATTTATTAACATGAGATTCATTGCATTAGTTTCCAGTGTATTAAATGGTCATGTTTTACAGTATTTATAATTCTATTTTTAGAAAAACAGAATCGAGGATGAAGACAACTTTTGTAGCAACAGCTCTTATATTCGTGATTATGCTCCAGACGTTCTCAGAAATAGACGCTAAGCCGATAACGTTACGTAAGCTTATTAGACGATTAAGAAGACCAGGCCAGTGCTGCAGACGACAATGCCCTATGGGTAAAGCATGTGTGAGGATCGGTAGCAGATGCAGATGTAGAAATTTGGTTTTCCTCGGTGTGGCATGATATACCTCGTGCTACAGCATGTGTGCTCTATGTGAACTCCGGACCCAGCTTGAGTTTTACACATGGAACCATCCGTTTAAGACATTTCCAACTGTAGAATCGTAAAACGTTTATCGAGTGTCACAATACTACATCGCAGTTGCCAAATAAATACTTAATGAATGGTTGGTGTTTGAAGGTGGCAGATAAGTAATATGCTTGTTGTTGAAATGTGTGACATATGCTTTCTGATAACAAGCTACATGTATATACTGCATCAAGTTGAAACAGAATTAACATTCCAAACATTTGGTCTGTTGACCGGATATGCGTGACGGCATATAAAAAGCAAAGTGAACGTGTTGAGGATGTCAGCTTATGTTGATTGTTTTACATAAATAATTGTTCTGTCGTGAATTCAGTAATCAGATGGAGCTAATACACCACTCCAAAGGACTCTATGTATGGTTATAGGAACTTTTTAAACTGTAAAGATGCCTAGTCAAATTTATTCTGTTGCCAAACTTGTGTGAACCATTTTGAATATTTTTCCTTTTATTTTACAATATTTACTGTTGATTACAGATTCTTTATCAAAATATTCTGAAACAAGTTTTGATGATCTGAAAAGAGCAATGGATTCTATATTTCAGAAAAACAATACGAATAATACATGATTTATTGCTTATTAAATAATAGAAAATGAATAAACGATTTGTTATACATTTAGATCTATATTTGTCATATGCCTCATGTAATAGTTACAACAAATATCGGTAGCAGTTGTGCACGTGTATTTTGTGCACGCAAAATGTACAGTGATTGTCCAATTTCATTACCCCATATGCATAATAGCCGACAAATAACGACATGTACAAAGCCATCAATCCGATTCTTAAATCGAGTGCTGATGTAGTGGACGTGTTGCTTGAAACGTCCACTTTAAAGAAATACAGTATTAAAACAATTATTTAATGAAAATGATGTATGTACGACTAAGAGTTTAAGCAAACAGAGTAGAACTTAGATAATCAGAATGTTTGGCATACTAAAGCACTGAATTGTAAACTTTTCAATACATGATATACACGTTTTTTAGTTAATAGTCCAGTATTCGTGACTAAATGTGTTGTGAGAGGCATCGGTCAAATTCCTCTCTCGGCTCTGACAAATCTCTACCACTAAGTAACTGTGCCACCTGCCTTGGCGCCTTGGCATACAAGGTCCCTAAATTAAAATTATGATGCATACTGTATTTCTAAACTATAACAAAAGATGCAGACGGACAGTCTAAATGGAAAACACTGATAATTAGTGCGGATTAGAGGGACACGGTATTTGCTAACGTTAAATGCATACCGTTCAAACTGCCTACATCACTAAGCAAGCTTTAGAATTCTGAGCTGAATTAGTTCCTCCTCCCGCAGCACGAGATTCAGCGTCCTTCAGTTTTTCTCGTGTGACATCTAATTCACCTTCTAAACTATAGATCCACATACTTTTGTCTTCCTGTTCATTTGACATTCTTATCAACTTCTCTTGCATGTCTCTAACGTTATCGTCACCTCCCTGCGTCTCTTTCAACAATTTTATTTCTGAGTTCAGTTTCAGGATTGTATCCCACTGCTCTTGGTTGACCCTACGTAGCGATTCCACTTCTGATACTAGACTCATGTGACCTCTTTCCATGCCTTCAAATTTTTCTTCCATATCATCGTGATGTTTTTAAAGCCTGGTATTTTCTGCTGTGAGTTTCTGTTGAAATGAAAAATAATCTGTTTATTCTAAATTACGGGGCGTCATATAATTAATACACAATGCCAACCAATAAGCTTGGATTCTATTTCTTTATGAAATTTCCCTCGTTATTCAGCACGTTTGAAACGTGACACTGGATAAGTTATTAATGGAAACACTTTCTAATTATCATTCAAATCCTGTTTGTTCCGCCCTCGGGAATAAAGAATATAAATGATAAACAACAAATAGTAGCGAAATATAATTTATGTAGGCACATGTACTTCCAATTCGGATGACGTATACTATTTATTGACGTATAAGTGGATGTGACACATATCATTTCCTTAACACAAAAAGTGGTTAACAGGCTCTGAATCTCACTATAGGTAAATCCATTTTTGCGCAGAGGCGACGATACATGTTTTAAATCAGCCAATTATTTTGTTTGAACTAATACGCAGATGAGATATTAAGATTCGTAGGTAACTTGGTATGATCTATACGAAAATGTACCTTGTTTGCAGCTCTCTCTGCCTCCTGATTGCTAAGCGACGATTCTAACTTCAGCAATAGGTCCTCACTTTCCCTGATTTTAGAATCTAATTCTTCTCTTTCAATCGGTGGTCATTCAAGGTATTAGCATGAAATGTTTCCAAGACACAAAATATCTACAAATGATAACAATTAATATTGATGATGCATATTATGATGATGTTGGTTCTGGTGTCGTGGTAATGATAATGATGATAGCGACGGCGGCGACGATGGTGATGATGATAATGATGATGATGGTGGTGGTTGTGGTGGGATGTTGTTGATGATGATGATGATGTAAATATTTAAAAATTGAACTTATGAAATGACTTTTCCAATTCGTGAACATTCAAAACTGATATAGATTCTAAAATAACTTCCATTAAAATATCTCTAGAGATTTCAAAAATCATTTTTGTTGTTTTTATGATGATAATGATGATGAATACGACATAGACGATGAAGATGATAGTAGAAGTGGTAGTAATGTCATCGACGATGATGATGGTATTAATAGTATATATGTAAACGATGCCCAGAGAACTGGCAAGGTGATATACAAGAAAATTATGAAAATAATTTTCATACTAATGACATTAATGTATTCATACAGGTCGATTAAAATTTCTTTAAGTTTTATCTGAGAAGTGGTTGATAAATAGTTCACACATGACTGATGTTCCCGTTTTCTGTATTTGTTGTTGCTTACATATAAATCTTCTAGCTGTATTCGTCACAAATAACAACCGATCCTTAGTTTTAAACTGGTATGAAATTGATTTGTAATTCGAAAAGTCTTTTAACATTCTGTCACAGGCATAGCTATGTACTTATTTGTGATTTTCATATGTTTTAAAGTGTTATTTACATTAAAATCGTAAAACAATTACAATGCCTATTACTTGCCCGCTGGAGTAATGCAAAAAAAATGTGTTCAATATCTGAAATACCAATTAAATTCTAGAAAATAAAATCCATTAACTCAAACTAAAATCATGAGCAAATCCCATTAATCTCTAATATCATATATCTGAAATACCAAATCAATTTTGAAAACACGACACGGAAGCATTAGATTAATACCATTTACTGAGAAAATCCATCATTCTCCAATTTCATTCTTCTGATATACTAGTAACAATATAAAAAGAAAAAATAACAAAGACATAGGAATATGGTAAATAACTGGCAGAAATTCTCGAGCATACAAAGAAGGTTAAAGGAAGATCTTTACTGATAAAGACAGTACCTTGATACAAATATTACCCAAACAGAATGCATGACGTGTTGTTCCAACCTGCATCGTGACATCAAATACTTGTACGAAACCTTCTTATTCTGACCACTATTTCAAACTGTACTGAAAGGTCATACATAATTAGAACTTAAAACAAATCAGAAAATGGATAAAAAATAAACTTTTATAATAGAATATAAAGAAAAATTACAATTAATAAATGTCAGTATAGAACGCTAGTCTAAAATCATATACGATTTAAAAAGATTATCAGATACAGAAGAAGTGTGTGAAAGTTTAAGCCGTATGGCAGCGCCATATTATACGCCCGACGTCACAAACGTCGTTTCCAGTGTTAAGCATTTCACGGCGCCAATAAACGCCACTGAAGCCTATAGCTCAGACATACTTAAGAATATTAGAAGATACAAAAATGTACACAGTTTCACTCTCTTACAGAAAATTTAATAGATAAATAAATAACAAGAAATATCTTTAAAAATGATGGTCGGCGAATTGTAATAAGGAAAGAAGTTTATGAATTTTTCATCTAACATTCATCTTTCCTCTAACATTTTTCAAGTTGCAAAACTAAACACCGCACTTTAACAATTTAAATGGTTCTCTTTTAATTTTTCGCAAAGGTTTCGTAGGGTTGCAATTTTGTTTCGTTTATCCTTAGACGAATTATTACAGCAGTAGTTTGATGAAGATTCATGAAGCGGTTCATTAGAAGATGCCATTAAACGTGTTTATATTTTTAGCTAAATTGGTCCCTATCCCCATTTGTAACAAAATAGCAGGAGACCTTACGATATTGTTACACATCGAGTTTGATAAAAATCCATTACATTTTAGTGGTTAATGCGAAGAAAGGCATATCTACTTTTAGCTATAGTGGTCCCTAATAGGGCCCAAGTTCCTATATAAATAAATTTGGAAGAGGGCCTTATAATGATGCTCCAGACCAAGTATGACAAAGATCCACCAAGCTGTTCATGAGACGCTGTATAAAGGCATTTCTAGTTTTAGCTCTAGCAGCCCCTAAAAGGGGTTAAATGTCCCAGCTGAACAAAGTTGGCTGCGGGCCTAATAAAGATGCTACAAATCAAGTTTGATAAGAATACATGAGAAAAAATCAATTAAAGGATTTTTTATTTATTATTTTTATTTATTTCTAAAATAGGCCAACTGATCCCGCTTTAACAAATGCATATTCGCTATTCATGAATCTTTGGACAATTACGTCACACCTATAAAAAAGTGAAGGTCAAACAAAACATACAATTGTAATTATTTCTGTTTTGTAAGCAAAGTTTGACCGTAGTCATATCACATAGATAAACTGTATGCAGCGTACCTTCTTTTCAGTGTAATGAGATTCAGTCATTAATATATAGCATATATATAATAAAACAGATTTCAACTGAGTTCAATATTTGCATACCATACTAAAGAAAAATATTCATATATAATAAATCAGTTAAATGATTTATAACAAATATATCAAAGCAAACAAGTACTCATTTTAATATGCAATCTGAATAAGTCGCAAAAGCAAGAAACCTTTTCATATACAGACGACAATTGTAACAAGGAAAATCTTTTAAAAAACACTTCTCTACATAAAAGACTCTTATCACACCCTTATTCATGTGATACGCAGACCGTATTCAGCTCTTTCTTTCATTTGATATATGTTGGTATTTGAACAGGTTTTTTTATCATATTTATTAAACTTACTTATCATTTTGAGATATATCAATATTCTTGCTAAATATACTGAGCCAAAGTTAGCTTTAAAACTGTGAACAGCGTCGTTTAGGATAAACGCTTTGTCTACATTTCACTCAGCGTAGCACAATCAACAGAGTGAAAGAAATTGACACTCTCGTCCAATCAGGCAGGGTGTTGCATAAATCTTCCATTTTGATAAATTATCTATAATGCGTTATCAAGTAGTTTGATTTGCAAACTGAAGTCACGTGGCATAGGTAACGAAAACGAATTTAGACGGCGTCGCCGAAAAACATTATACTTATAAAACCCTTGGTACATTCTCTGACACATAGCAGCCGGTATCATCCATGCTTAGCATATCACATTAGCACATCCTTGGCACACATCAACTGCCATCACCCGTACTCCACATAAGCACAGTAGTACATTCAGTGCACATAGCAACCGCTATCATCCGTGCTCAACATATTCTGGGCACATAGTAAAGACTTTCACCCTGCAACCGCTATCATCCGTGCTCAACACTTTTTTGAACACATTATAGCACATTCTGAGCACATAGTAAAGACTATCACCCTGCAATCGCTATCACCCGTGCTCCACATAAACACATAAGCACATTCTGGGCACATAGTAAAGACTATCACCCTGCAAGCGCTAACACCCGTGCTCGACATAGACACATTAGCATATTCTGGGCACATAGTAAAGACTTTCTCCCTGCAAGCGCCAACACCCGTGCCCAACATAAACACATTAGAACATTCTGGGCACATAGTAAAGACTTTCACACTGCAAGCGCTAACACCCTTGCCCAACATAAACACATTAGCACATTCTGGGCACATAAAAATGACTATCACCTGTGATCAAAATAACACATTAGCACATTCTTGACACATAGCAACCACTATCATCCGTGCTCAACATTAACACATTAGCATATCCTGGGCACGTTGCAACCGCTATCACCCTTGCTCAGCTTAAAACATCAAAAGTTTAGCATACAGCTAAAGTCAAAATATCGTTAATTGGGCATGTGACTATCCCATAAGTCATTTATGAAATTAACTATTGTCAAACTACTATCTAAATTAAAGGAAGCTGATAACTTGCCTTTCAAAGAGTCCTTGACATAACCATGACTTCTACTTAACTCTGTCTTTGCCAGAATCTCTCATTCAGACGTCCCAGAAAAATAAGGTCGTAACTGTTACTCACAACCTTATATGACCTATACATTTTCGGAAACTGCATGAAAAGGGCTATAACCTTAACAGAAAATCATTACTGTGTGATCCTGTTTATTGAACCAAAAATGACATTTTGTTAATAATATAAGGTATCTGTTACGTACGATCCATTTTTTTTTTGCCAGTTTTAGAAATATCTACTGAAGTAGAAGGTCGTATCTGCCTCTTACAACCTTTTAAGATTGCATATTATGTGATTTTGGATACAAAAAAATAAATAGTAAATAGGTGGTAAGTAGTAGATGCGACCTTTCACTATTAGGGACTGTAAAATGGTGTATATACAATTTCTAAAATGTCATCATCTCGATAAATACATGCCCATCGGTACAGCTTTAGCTATGAGATTGAAAACAGATATAAATGGTTTTGGTGAGAAGTCTATAAAACATTATTTTTTTTCAGTTTTCTCAAAAGTACTGTTTTTCACTTACGACCTTTTATTTCTGGGGTGTCAATTGTGCAAAATGAAACAAAATAGTATAAACAAGTGAATGAAGTATTGCCATGCAATACAAAGTCCCTACTGGAAGGCACCTAATTTTCTCTACTGCAGTATAACATAATGAACTGGTATCTGTCAATGATGTATAAACAATATTGTACTATATATACAATATGTTATAACAAAACACTTGGTTTAAATTTGTATATATAAAAACCTAGTTGTTTTCATATTGATTTTTTTGGCTGATTATAAAAATGTTATCATGTAAGTTATTTATAGTAACAACAAAGGGAAATTAATCTTTAAAAAAAATCTATATAATATAAGTCCACAAGAAACTCTTTACCAGGTAGAGATAGGTCAAAATACGCCTAAAAATTGGATGTAACATGCATGCTGTACCACAGAAAAGTGGTCTCGATTTTTTCTCTACCGCCAGTAATAAAAAAGTTACAATAAAATCTATTTATAGTAAAACAAAGGGACGTAATTCTAAAAACAAGGGTGCCTCATGGTGGTGAACATTTGGTCCAAGTTACATCAAAATCCCTCCATGCATGAAGAAGAAATGTTCCGTACAAAGTCATTCTTGAATTTGACCTTTGACCTCTAAATATGACCTTGACCTTAGACCTAGGGACCTGGTTCTTGCGCATGACATGTTGTCTCATCCAGGGGAATATTTGTGCCAACTGATATCTAAATCCTGCTTTGCATGACAAAGTTATAGACCGGACAGGAAAAAAATCCTCTTGACCTTTGATCTCAAAGTGTGACCTTGACCTTTAAGCTAGGGTACTGGGTGTTGCGCATGACACGTCGTCTCATCATGGGAAACATTTATGCCAAGTAATATTGTAATCCCTTGATGGATGATAGAGTTCTGGATCGGACAGGGAAAAAACCTTATTGACCTTTGACCTCCAATTGTGACCTTGACCTTTGAGCTAAGGGTCTGGGCTTTGCGCATGACATGTTGTCTCATCATGGGGAACATTTGTGCCAAGTAATATTAAAATCCCTTCATGGATTGCAGAGTTATGGATGGGACAGGAAAAAAACTCTCTTGACCTTTGACCCCCCAATTGTGACCTTGACCTTTGAGCTAGGGGTCCGGGATTTGCGCATGACACGTTGTCTCATCATGGGGAACACTTGTGCTAAGTGATATTAAAATCCCTTAATGAATGTCAGAGTTATGGACCGGACACGAAACAGACCCTGTTCATGCTATGTTAACATTTGACTGCTATGTGTGACCTTGACCTTTGAGCTAGGGGTCTGAAAGTTGTGCACGACACATCATCTTATTATGAGGTACATTTGTGCCAAGTAATATTAAAATCCCTTCATAGATGGGAGAGTTATGGACCGAACAGGAAAAAAGCCTTGTTAACCTTTGACCAACAATTGTGACCTTGACCTTTAAGCTAGGAGTCCAGCTTTTGCGCATGACACGTCGTCTTCTCATGGGGAACATTTGTGCCAAGTAATATTAAAATCTCTTCATGGATGGGAGAGTTATTGACCGGGCAGGAAAAAAGCCCTGTTGACCTTTGACCTCCAATTGTGACCTTGACCTTTGAGCTAGGGGTCCGGGATTTGCGCATGACACATCATCTCATCATGGGAAACATTTGTGCCAAGTAATACTAAAATCCCTTCAAGGATGGGAGAGTTATGGACCGGACAGGAAAAAAGCCCTGTTGACCTTTGACCTCCAATTGTGACCTTGACCTTTGAGCTAGGGGTCCGGGTTTTGCGCATGACACGTCGTCTCATCATGGGGAACATTTGTGCCAAGTAATATTAAAATCCCTTCGTGGATGACAGAGTTATGGACCGGACATGAAATTGCGGACGGACGGACGGACGGAATGACGGAAAAGTGCATTCCTATAGTCCCCGAAACTGGTTTTCAACCAGTAGGGGACTAATAAGTGGATTATAGCGATCATATACAAAATAAGTACAAACGCAAATAGCCAAAAATATTTTTACATGTGATAAAGTCGGCCCAGATAACTTGAAAATTTTGTCTCATCTAAAATCCATGACCATTTTTTCAATATGAATTAAATACTAGACAGTCTAAAAATAGAACATGTTGTACTCATGGTTTAATTGCATTTTATTTACATGGTAACATTTTCTAAAATATGAACATTGTAAAATCAACACCGAACATTTTTTTCAGAGGAGTGGGGTGGCATTTCAAAATAGTGGTATACATATACGAGCATCAGAACTACCAAAGGTAGCAAATGGATTTGCGGGCGTCTCTGACTAACTGAAAGTGACCTCTCTTTCGCACATCGGGTACGTTTGTCGTCATCTGAGTCGCTGATGACATCCAGATGATCCCTGAATGAGGTCCAAGCCTAGCTTTTGTTTGTTTGTTTTGGGTTTAACGCCGTTTTTCAACAGTATTTCAGTTATGTAACGGCGGGCAGTTAACCTAACCAGTGTTCCTGGATTCTGTACCAGTACAAACCTGTTCTCCGCAAGTAACTGCCAACTTCCCCACATGAATATCAGAGGTGGAGGACGAATGATTTCAGACACAATGTCCTTTAGTAAATCGTCACGGAGAACATACGCCCCGCCCGGGATTCGAACTCGCGAC
Organism: Mercenaria mercenaria; assembly: GCF_021730395.1. Classification (NCBI taxonomy): domain Eukaryota; kingdom Metazoa; phylum Mollusca; class Bivalvia; order Venerida; family Veneridae; genus Mercenaria; species Mercenaria mercenaria. The sequence continues at coordinate 32,280,625 of NC_069373.1, read as the reverse complement.
CCACGTAGACCAACGCTCTCCCTACTGAGCTAAGCGGGCCGGCCCCAGCCTAGCAATTATTATAATCTTGTACCTATGTTGAATCTTACTGGTGCATCCCTAAATATTCTGTCTTCCGTGCAGGCTTCACAGCCTATTCCTTATCAACGAAATTCGTTGAATTTGGAGCTGAAGAAATCTTTGAGCTCGTCAACCGATTGTTTCTTCAAGTTTAATCGTCACTCTTTGTAATATTCACTGCAAACCAATACCCTGAGTGGTGTCACGTCTTACGTCTTATATAGAGTGGACAGTACTCAATAATTCACGAGAAACTTGAACGTGCCAGTAAACCGCCAAATCTAATAAGGGGCAATTCAAAACGAGAATAATATCATCAGGGGACTTATTTATCTGTGAAAAAAGTTATTGAAGATACAGTGCAAGTTCAAACTGACGAAAATTGGATTGGTAGTAAACAAAAAAAAACGAGTGAAGATAATTCATACGGCCACCAACTGGGCGTTATCGTTTGAAAATTCGTAACACTTACCTCTGAAAATGTGTCCTCTGGTATGTCAAAAAGTAAACAAATATCGCCCTTTTTAATTAAAATTACTTTTTTCTCGCCTTAAACAGCAATACCCCCTTGATCATAGTAAAGAATGATACATGTTGGTTTTCCCGGATTATTTTTAGTTTTCTGGATTTTTCGTTCGCAGCTATTTATAACAAGATTACATAATTATATTGAAAGATATTTTGAGACATATCTTCCGGTTACATCATCGTAAAATAAATAACAGTATAGGCTATTTGGGCGGTAAGGTTATTTAAGCAAGTAGCATTAGTCCTGTGGGGATGTCTAGCGAAGAAACAAACTGCGTTGTGGTTTCCAAATTCGACCTTTACTAAAACGTTATGTTGTAACTACAAAACAACGTTACGTCGGAAGTGAATTCAACGTAAGCGCGGTACATCACGCTACATTAATGCGCTATAGATATGTTATCGATTCCCGACGATAGGTTATTAGCCTTGTACCGAGAAGCATGCACGAGTTCTGCAGTGGAAATATTGCGCGACTTTGATTCCGGTAAAGAACGAGTGTATATTTCTAGATACAAAGCTAACAATCTTTTTATTACATACGTATCTACATATTTTGATATCCTATGTTATGATTTTTTTTCAGTAGTCTGAATAAAATTGACAATTCTGACATAAATAAACAAATTAACGCAATGACATTCATTAAAATGACGTCACGTACCCCATATAAAAAACAGACGTCAATATGGAAGAATATTGACGTTTACTTAACGCAGAATAAAAACGAGTATGTAATATCACTGAGTTACACCTTTGGGCAAATCCACATTTAACTGCCTGTAAAAGTACGTCGTATAAGAAAATTTCTAGATAGATTCACCATTGACAGATCACATATAATCTAGGTTTGTAAAAAATCAACATTGCCACTGAAACCCAAAAATTATTAAAACCCAAATTAAAAAACTTTTGGAAAGCCCAAAAAAAAATTGGGTGGAAACCCCTAAACATATAAATTTGGGGGTATGTTTTCTGCTGCCCCAGTAGGGGGGAAAAATGTGGGGGTACGGGTTTTTTAAAAGCTGAAAATGGGGAGGGATTTGGGAAAGCCGACCCGGGAAAAGCTGTGTAGCCAAACAAATGAAAACCATTGCGAAACCCTCAAAACCCCCAAAAAAATTGCGTAATTTATAAACATTTTTAAAATTTTAACCCCGGAAACTTTGCGTATTCCCCTTAAAACCCCATTTTTAAAAAACATGAAACAAGGCATTTTTAATTTTTTTCTTTTTTTCATTAAATACAAAAAGTTTTGCGCACTTTCCGCCCCATAAACGCTTTTTTTAAAATAAGGAACAAAAAAAACAAATTTAACCCAAATTCTTTTAAAATTTAAAAAATAAACCGGGCCAAAGGGTAAAAAATTTATTGCTGTTCCCCACAAAAACGGGAACATACTTTATTTTTTCGATTCTTTTTTAAAACTTTTCATCTGTTTTTTTAAAGGGCTCCCTTTAAATTCCTTACCAAGGTTTTCGTTTATACATATCACGGGCGCGGGAGGGTTAACTGAATTATTCCCAAAACTAAAAAAAAAAAAGTAATTTAAGAAAATTAAAAGGGCCTTTAAAAAATTTAATGAACAATTCAAAAAGGGGCGATTTCGAACCAAAAACACAAAATTTCCTACAATTTTGATGAGATAAAAAGTAAAGGAGGGCGAAGGGAACCCGGCGCCGGGGGCCCCCGGGAACCTGGGGATCATAACGAAAATTATCATACTTCTACGACTACGGGCTTTCATGCCCCAATGGAACGCGACTCTCGGGACTCCCTTTCCCCACCACCAAACAGAGAATACTGTTTCTCCTACTTGCAAAAAAATATTAAAGGGTTTTGAACGGAGTCGTTTCAAAAAATTTTGGTTCCCTCCGTTCATATGTTTTTTAATTGGTTAAATTTTTTTTAAAAACGCCCCTTTCGTTTTTAATATTTTTTTTTTTTTTGGCGCGCGCGAAAAGAACGTAAAACTGAACACTGTTATGCAAAGAAATAAAGGGCAACCTATTTTTTTTCAGGAATAAATTTTCGGGGCGGAAAAACTAAAAACATAAAGAAACTTTTTTAGAACACCCGGAAGGGGGGGCCCTTTTTTTCTATGCCTCCGTCGGGGGTAGAAATTCTGTTAAAATTTATGGTTTAAACCCATCACTTTTCACAGAAATTGGACAAACGTACCTAACAAATTTTTTTTAAAAAGGTCTGCCAGATCGTGAAAACAATTGAGCAAGGGGCCGAGGCAAAAACTCACCCTTCTAAATAGTTTTTTGATGTTTTAAATATTACGAGTTACTACGGGCAAAGCCTATTTGTGATCTCGTAATAATTTTACCCCCACATCCCAATTTTGGGTTTCTATAATGACAAGTCAAAATATATTCATGGCGGCAAATATAGCAAAAAAATTTTTAAAACGAACCTCATTACAATAAGGGTTATTTACATTGCGAAACAGTTTGCATTTGTCCGTTTTAGGGGGTCAGTTATTCTGCCAAAAGAAAGGAAAAAAACTTTGTTAAATTTTACACATGGGGGGTCGGGAAAAACAAAATAGGGGAAACCCACATATTAAAAAATTTCCCTAGGTCATCAAAAACAAACGTATAACCCTCCTTTAAAATTTTTTGGGCCGGGGAAATTTCCTATTTAAAAACGAATAACCCTAAATGGAAAAAAAACCTATTTAAAACATTTTTCAATTGTTAAATTCTTGCAGGATCGGATCGGGAAAAACACATACATTTACTGCAGTTTTTAAGGATTTAAAAAATTGTGTTCACGTAGAAAGGTTTTAGAAACGCCCCATCCGATCAAATAAAAACCTTTATCAGAAATAGCGTATAATATTTTGGAAGGCGGGGTTTAAATTTAAACCGGGTCTAAAATTACTAAAAATTTAAACCCAGAAAAAAACATATACTGAGGAATTAGTTTCCCCAGAAGGATTTTTTTTAATTTTTGAAAAAAAGGGGCGTTGTTAAAAACAGTGAAACCTTTAAAACACTTGATACAATTTTTTTCAATCACTTTTTCCCTTTTGTATAAACACAAATGGACAGGAGGGGGGGGAAGGAAACAAATTTTTAACTACCTCAAACTAGAAACCAAAGCATTTTAATTTCAAAAAAAGGAAAAGAAAAAGGGGACAAAAACCCCAACCAATCGACGCCGCAATTTGCCGCCGCCCCCGGGACCGGCGACAATAATCCGACAACAACTACACAAATGATCATATAAGTGCGTTAAACCAAAAATAGATCGAGGATCCCGGGAAGACGCCCTTTGGGACGACATTTTTACTCAAATATGAAGACAAAATTTTCCAAAAAGTTTTTAACGAACAAAAGAGTGTATTTAAATCCCTGCGGGTCAAAAAAGGGGGATCCCTGGGACTTTTTAAATTTAAATATTGTTTAATTTTGGAAAAATTCTATCCGGTTTTTTGCCCCCAATGGAAAATTTTGATCAACGGAAAATTGCTAGACTAAAAATCAAAAAAAAAACGAGTTCTAGAAGCGACTGTGATTCCAGGTTTAATCAACCAGAGAAACCCCCCGGATATGACCCTTTAAACTTGCTTTGAAGAGTATAAATGTTCCAAAAACCCATTTTAGATATCGCCCCTGAAGAGCAACAAAAGGGACAAAAAGCGATGTAGGGGGAAAATTGAATACTTTAAAAAAACCCAATTTTTCGGGGAAGCCTTATTGAAAAAGTTTTTCTTGTCTAAAAAATTTTATAAAAAAACCAGTTTTACGTGAATAAGCCAATGAATATGGACACGGATAGTGATTTTAAACGCCTTTGGAAAAAATTTTTTTCGACTCCAAATGATTTTTTTTCCCCGGGAAAATACTGCATAAATTTTTCCGCGTAAGTTTTGAAGGGATCTCAGATTTAAAGGAATTTGGGGCCCCCTTTTCTTTAAAACCCATGAAACCATTAAAACAGCCTCTTGATGACCCCCTTTGCTGGACGGAAAAGAGTTTAATCACGTGCCCATAATTGAACATTCATTTTTTGGGTAGTAAATTAAAACTTATATTCCCAAAAAAATAAATTTCTTGGAAAAGGGGATGAGAAAAATGGACAGTATATACACATCAAGCTTTAAAAAACTGCAGCGGGTGGGGCTTTTTGGTAAAAACCCCGCGAGAGTTTCTGTCCTTGTTTTTTCTTACATTCATTTCACCCTTAAAAAACCGAATTTGCAAAAACCATTACCAGAAATGATAAAACGAATGTATCTTTTCACTGCTTTTTAAAAACCGTATAAAAAATTTAAAGCTGCCGACTCAGATTTATGCCCTTTCCCTTTTAAATAAGGAAAAAGGGGAAAAAAAATTACCTTTGGCAAAGAAAATGGGGAGAAAACTCACCGAAGTTGGTTAAAAATTTAACGCCAAATTTTGAAATTTTGGATACAAAAAAGGGGGGAATTTTATCTTCATATCAGAAACAAAATCTATTAAACAAAAACGTTTTGAACCCATTTGGATACTTAATTTTATTTCTATCTTTTTTTTTCCCAAAACCCCCCCAAATTTTGTGTTCATCTTTTAACAAAAGAAAAAAAGACAGGAAAAAAAAACCCCCACACACACCCTTTTTTGGTTTTTAAAAATTTTGTCACCATTTTGCATTCCCGAGCCGTTTATTATTATTATTATTACCCTTTCAATACGAAAATACCCCCAAACCTTAACAAAAAATTTTAAATTTTGTAACTTTTTTTTTTTTCAATAAATACATTTTTTGTGAAACCTATTTTTAAAGAAGTATAAAAACTCTTGGGGCATGGGGAAATCAAATATTTTTTAAACTATTTTTTCCTGTCTATGCCCAACCTGTCCTTTTTAAACTTTTATTTTAAAATTTTTCCCAAAGGGTTTGTAATCCCTGAAATTTTATAAAAGTCAAATATATCCATCTCTGGGGTAAACACTTGTGTGTATTAAATATTTTTTTAACTAGTTTTTTCCCGTCCTCGAAAAAAAAAACGTGTCTTTTTTGATATTTCTTTAAAAATTTCCCCAATTTTTTAAAGTCCTCAAAATTTTAGAAAATTTCTAATAATCCCTTTTAGGAAAAAAAAAACCTTTTTGAAATACATAAATGTTTTAAAAGGAAAATCAATTATCTGTGCCCCATATTTTGTTAATTTTAAATTCAACTATTGTTAAAAGTCTTTTAAATAAAAATGATCATTTTAATTATCCTTTTTTTTTTTTTTATTTTTGGGAAATTTTCTTTATAAATTCCCTTTTAAACCCTTTACTTTTAAAATTTTCTAAAATTGAATAGCCCCACTCAAATTTTTTAATCCTGATTTTTCGTTCACGGGCAAACAAAAACCAAACAGAACCCAAAGGGAAGGGGGTTTTTCCGTCTAGGATTTTGGGAAAAACAGTCCCCGGGGTCAAATTTAACCCAAACCCGGGGTTTTCGTCGATACTTCTTTCCCAGCTGAAACTTTTGGCCTTTCTGCGACGGCAAATTTGGCAAATTCTGATCAAAATTAAAATTTCCCCGGGCCCCGAAAATCGCCGTAAGGGCCCCCCGGCCAGGCCCCATTCAAACCCGGGAAATGAGTTTGGGTTTAAACTGAAAATATATATAAAAACATTAAATAAAAGACTTTTTTGGCAAAAAAATTAAAATTGGAAAAAAATAGGAAGGGCCCCTTCCATGAAAAACCCAACCCCCCCAGGGGCCCCACCCGGGTTGGGTTTCCCTCCCGGCCCCGTAAACCCTTTTATGTTGGTTTTTCCCCTGGCACGGCTCAAATTTTTTAAATTTTTGGTTTAATAAATAAAATCGTATGGGTTCAATGTTACATTTACCAAAAATTGCCCCCAAAAATTTTTGGGTTTAAAAAAATGGGACCCGGGTTTTTGTTTTTTGTCCTAAACGAAATTTAGTTATAAGAGCCCCAAAATAATTTCCTACTAAAGACTGCAGAAATTTTAAATTTAAAAAAAGAAAATTTAAAATTTAACATTTCTCCTAAAAAAACAAAAAAATTGAAAAAAGCCCAATTTTTGGCCTATTCCCTATCATTTTCCCAAGTAAAAGTTGGTGCCCGGTTATGGAAGACCCCGTTGTTGTTTTTTTTTTTGGTTGTTGTTTTGTTGTTGTGGGTTTTTAAAAATGGGGGGGAAAAACGTATCCGTTTCACCAGTACCACATCTTTCCACATTACTGTCATCAAAATCACTTCTTTAAACCACCTTCATCTTACGCCCATAAACCCCCCTTATCATACATCATCATAAACATCATCTTTTATCATCATCATCACCATTCCCGTCACCCCTTGTTTTGTCTCCCGGGAACCCGGGAACGGGATAAAAGGGGCGGTTTTTTTACGTTTCGGCGGGAAAATTGGGTTTTATTAAAAAAGAAAAGGGTAAGAAAATAAAACCCTTTATTAAAGTCCACTTTGCATGAGATCAAAAAATTCAAGAAAAAATAATATCACATTACCTTTCTTTTTCAGAAATATGAGAGACTAGACCTAATTTTATCTCACTTAAACCCGAAAAAAAATAAATGTCTTACCCTTTTTTTGGGGTTTCGTACGGGTTTGGTATTTTTTTTTTTTCCACCCCGGAAATTACACCTGCTAAAGCATTAAAAAGAAAAAAAATTACACCCAAATCTACAGGGGGGAAAATTTGTTTAATTTTAAATTTGAATCTATAACTAGAAGTATTTTTAAAATTTTAAAACTTCCCGGGGGGGGCAAATTTGGGATTTTAAACTTGCCACGGGGGGGGGACACAAACATCTCCTTTTAAGCGTCGCATAGTGCTGTCAAAGGGTAGAAAAATACGTCACTACAGCTAAAAGTTTTTTTTTGGGTAGAATTAATAAACCTTCCTTCTTTTTTTGACGTTTCCAGCCTAAATCCACAACAAACCAAATCCCCCCCCCCCCCCGCAGACAGCGTCGCCCGCATCCTTGCTTTTTTTCTGTCACATTTTTCCCAAAAAACAATTTCACCCGCTGTCCATTAAACCTGACCCCAAATAAAAAGGGTACTACCCCGGGACACTGACATGTCCCAACAGGGCATAAAGTCCCCAAGCAAATAAGTAAAAATCAAATGCATTCTACTTATCAACAAAATTTAGCCCTTTAAAAGGGGAATTTAAACTTATCAGCATTTAAAAAAGAATGAAGCAATTAAAAAAAAATCATCTTCCCTTTTTATGTCCCCGGGGCCCTTTTTCCCCACGTATCACGCAAATAAGAACGCGTGCTCCCATTAATCTTTTAAATCTCGACCCCATTTTTGATGGGGACCGAAAATTACACCGCGGGGACCATCGTAAGGGTGATAAACAAAAAATATCGGATTTGTGCCCCTTTTAAAAATTTGATGAGCTCAAAAAATTACTTTTAAGAGACCGCATTACACAACGGGTGCAGTTTGGGGCAAACATAAAAAGCATTTTGAAAATTTATAAGGGGCTCTTTAATTTTAAAAAAATTTGTAAATTTTTAAATTTTTTAAAAATAATTTATTGTTTTTAAATTTAATTATAAAAATTTTTAAACAAAAAAAAAAAAAAATTTTCTTTACTTTTTTGGGAAAAAGGCTGTTATCAGGGAACGGTTTTACTCCACAACCACCTCACCCTTGGGACAAGTTTGCCAAAAATTGAAAAAACCCCCGGAAAAATATTTTCTTCAAAACAATTTTTCCCTTCCTTGTATCATTTATTTTTTGTCCCGTGTGCCCGTCAAAATTTTCAGCTAAGATAAAGCTCGGGGTTTATCAAAATTTGGGCCCCTCTTAAACTTAAAAAATCTGCTTTTTCCTGCCCCCGTTTTTTACAGGGTTTTTCCTCAATATTTTTCCGGGAAAAAAAAAACAAGCAATAAATAGAACGATTCAAAGTATGAAAAATGTATTACTGATCAATTCATTTTTAGTTGAACTTTTTTTACACAATCATTGATAAAAAAAAATATGCTTGTTTTTTTTTAAATTTCCCTTATTTTTTTGCCCCAATACCCCAGCAGTGGGTACTTGTTTCCACTGACGGGATTTTTTTGTTTCCCTATTTCCCAAGTTAAAGTGTTTTTTAAAAATAATAGAATCAAAAGACAACTACTAATAACCGTAAAAACTCATCCTTATTTTTTTCCACTTTTAAATTACACTTTCCTTCTTCGTTTTTCCCGATCAAATAATAAAGAAAGCCCCCTTTTCCTAAAACATAAAAGGGTTCATTTCCCGGGGGGCCCCCTAAAAAATTGGGGAAAATTTTGACCCAAAAAATTGTTTTACGGGGGAAACATTTTAGGACTTAGTAGAAAATAAAAAACTTAACATAAAAGAATTATTTTTTTAAATTTTAAATATTTTTAAGTTTTGTTTTTGGGTGGGGTAAATAATACAACCACCCAAACACAAGCTTTAAAGGGGGGGCCCCTTTGGGGGGAAATTTAAACTTTTTTCCTAAATACCCCCCTTTTACAATCTAAGTTTTTTTTGGTAAGTACGGGGCACCCCATAAAGAAGTGACTTGTAAGTCCTCCCAAAAAACGTTTTTCCCAAAACCACATGTATCAAAAATTCAAAAAAACAGACAAACACTTTGGGAAAGTCTTAATGCGCTCTGTATGTCACACATCATCACTTTTTTTATGCAACACGACTTTTGGGAAACCCCAAGAAAAAAATTTATTCGAACCCCATTAATTAGCCGTCATCTCATTTTTGGTGCCCACCGTACAGGGATTCAGAAAGTCTAAATTTCCCTGGCCCTTAGGCCCTGAATAAAATTTTGAGGTAATAATCGGGGCCGAAATTCCAAAAAATTATTTTTATTAAAATTTATTATTATAATAGAAGCAAAATTTTTGAAATACCCTTTGACACGGGGATGACTATTTTTAATTTTATTGTTTAATTTCACCCCGTTTTTTTACGGCAGTGTTTTACGTCATCTCCCAAGTGAAAAAAAGGGACAGAACCAAAATAAACACAAAACATACCGGGGGTTCTTTTCCTTCCCAGGGAATATCCAAAATTTTTGACCTTTACAGCCCTAACCCATCCGTTTCCCTTGGTACCCGGTAAGCAGCAGTATCCATGTCAGGCATCCCTTCTATATGTCTTTTTTTGGCAAGGCCACCAGTGAAATAAAGGCCCCCTCTTTGTTTTTGGGCGGCAACCCATCTGAAATTTAAAATTAATTATTTCCCTGGATTAAAAAATTATTATGGCGAAAATAAATTTTTTTAAAAAAGTAATTTAAAGACCCCCAGAAAAATTTCTAACGAATGGTTTTGGATAAAATATTTAAGATTTAAAAAAATGCCCGATTAACGCCTTTGAAATTCAATTAAAACAAAATAAAATTTTAAATAAATAAAAAAAGGGGCTTACCTCTAGAAAATTTTTCCTTTTATTTTTTTTAGCCACAAGGGCGCATTGCTAGTTTTAAAAATATAGTTTTTAATGCTATAAGTTTTTTTTTCCCAAAATTTAATGGAAAAAAAGTTAAAATTTTTTTCTTTAAACCCCAAAGCCATCCAAGCTGTTTTTTTCTACCAAAAAAAACCCAAACATCCAAAAAATAGTACCTTAATGACATTTTTAAATTGAGAAAATTAAGTTTTTTTAAAACAACATCAAAAATTTTACTTTTAAATACCGAAAGGAAGCTGCCCCGAACTTAAATACTCTATTTTTTAAATATCCTAAATAAAAAAAAAAATCACAGGGGAAAAAAAATGAATTTGCATAAACGGGTTTTAAGAAAAAATGTACTGAAAATAAAAAATGGTAAAACAAGCCGAACAAATTTACAAGGACGGGATAAAAAAAGCTAGAACATATGTTAGAAAAAGAAAAAAAAAAATTTGAAAAAGGGGCAGGGAACCCAATTTAAAAACAAAAAAATAAACGCTCAATATATACACTTTTAATTTTTTTTTTTTAAAAACTTTTTCCTTAAGTATGTATGAAGCGGTAAAAACGAAAAAAATTTCCAATTTTTTTAAATTAACTTTTTTTTTTTTTAAAAGCCACGTGACAAAAATTGTGCAATGAAAAGGGGAGAACCATAAATATGAATTTTTCGCACTTTTATAGGGGAAAAATAAGCCCAACAGTTTTTTTCATTTTCATTTTTTTTAACAATTACCCATATTGAATGTACATTTATGGGAAATTTTTGCTGGGAACCCTTAAACGGGAAAAAAAAAAATCCCGTGCCGGGGTTTGATTTGAGTGGGGCCCACATAAAAGTTTTTTTTATAAGGTTTCAAGTAGTTTTTTTGGCCGTAACTGAACGTTTTGTTTGCAGACAAAAAAAAACTTTTTTTGTGTCAACTGGCGTGAGCATGCCCTTTGTGTTTAAAACCGTAATTCCCAACGATTGCCCCGAATTTTTTATAACATTTTTTCGTTGTCCCACTATAACTTGTGTCGCTCAACAGGCATTCCGGGTAGGGGTTCATGTTTAACTTTTGCACTGAAACCCCTTTTGGGGGCAGTTTTGGGTACCATTCTCAGTTAAGGAAAAAGAATAGCTTTTTCCCTTAAAGACAAAACTATATTTTCAGTCCCTAAACTTTTTTCCAAATTTCAAACTTTAACTCCCGGGGTTTTTTTTCTTTTCATGTTCACCCTTTCAGGGATGGTCCATCTGGAAAGATGAAAAATTTCGAACCTTTTTTTCTTTTTGGGCCCGAAAAATTTTTGAGTCCATTCAAAATTGCCTTTTTCTTTTTAATCAACCAGCTATCAGGGGTCCGAGTAAAAAACCGTCACGGTCCCCTCGGAAAAGGGCTTGTAACAAAAATCGTGATAAAACGGGAACACCCGTAGCTTAGATACTTAAAGGAGGTAAACCCCAACAGATATCGGTTTTTTTCAGAAGAACTTTTCCCCGATTGAAAAGCTGTACAGTTTGAAAAAGATTTTGTAAAAATTTCCCCACGCGCAGCTGAAAACCCCTTTTGGTTCCTTTGGACCGGGCCGCCCAAAATTGTTTGGCTTTCGTACAAATGCGAACTTTAAAATTTTTTTTCTTCGGGTTTTTAAAAGGGGGTTTTCCCTGAAAAACACGAAAAAAAAAAAGGAAAAAAACGGGTGTAAGAATAATATGGGAATTTCTATTTAAAATATGACATGGGGTTTCCCCAAAATTTTATTTCTTTTAACATATTCGGGGATCATATTATTTCATCAAAACGTCGCTAGAAAGTAGCGGATAAAAAGCAATGAAATCACAAAAAATCCTTTTTTGGGGTTTTAAAAAAAATGAGCTTTATGTAATCAAACTAAATCAAATCCCCAAGGTTAAAAATATTTTATGGTAAATTTTAAAAAAAAAAAAATTTTTTTTACCAAAGCTTTAAAGGGCTTTTCCCCCTTTTCCCAAAAAGGGGCATCGAACTCGTTGGTGGCTTCCTTTTTTTTAGTACATGGTACCCATGAATTTTTCAAGCCAACGTGTTTGTGGGGAATTCAAAAAACGGGGTGTTTCTTTTAAACACCTTTCCGGACTCAGGTAGTGCTAAAATTTTAGGTAATCGGGGCCCTATCTTTTTTTACCCAAAAAAAGGTTTTTGACACAGCTTTGGGCCCGCCCTTTCAGTTTACCCCACATTTTTTCCTGCCAATTGATGATATAGGAGACAACATGTTTTTTGTAATTACGCATTTTCGGGGCACATTATAACCGTCATCTCTAACGTTTTCCTGAAATTTTTCCCTACATAATTTTTAATGATTTTGAAACAAAATGGGGGTTTTTAAATTTTTGATTTCAGGCAATATAAAAAATAAAATAAACTGTAGTTTTTTTAATGAAAACCGGGTTCTTTCCCTCATGTGGGCCCTTTTTCCCTTTTCTTAACTTTTTAAAATGAACTCCCCCATACTTTTTTGTCGATATCTTTTTCTCGAAAAATCCATAAATGTGGTACTATAAAAGTGACTACGATAAAAAACTTATAAAACACATGAATTTTTTCAGAAAACTTTATAAATGACCTTGAAAGAAGGTAGAAAACCCGGGTTGCAACGCTTTTTGCTCTTTTAAATTGAAAATTATGGCAAAAACAATAAATGCTCCCTTTATTGAAACAATTCCTTTTGTTTCCCCTCTGGGACTCTAAATCCCCGACAAGATGAAAACCCTTACAAATTTTTGGGGGAAATCCATGATATTAAATGGGTTTTCTATGTCAAACTCGGTAATACCAAAGCCATTTTTGGAAGTGGGTAGTCGATCATAAACTGGGGTACAAAGAAATTAAAAATCTAAAAAAAAATATTCTGCTGACAGGAGAATCTGGAACGGGAAAACCCGGGGAGACCTGGTGATTTGCTGGAAAATATTCTTGAGAAACCCAAAGACAGTTACCCCCCCCTCGTAAAGCTTGTAAATTTCGGAAAATTGGGGCATGTCCTCGCAGTCATAAATTCAAGTGAAAATTCGGGTCTTATAAACAACAATCAAAAACTGTAACCCGGTAGACTGTAATAATGCATGGGATCCAGAGAGAAGTCGTGCATTTAAAACCTGCCTAAAAACTTCAAAGACGTTCCCTGCCCAAGAGAAGACATCTTGTTTTTTAAATACTGGTGTTTTTATAGCAGTTTTTATCACCATCCAAAAAACGTCCAAAACGCTCCACCCTGCCGGTATTTTTTCCCTCAGTTAGGTTGTACCCTTTATACGGTCCCCTGAAAGGGGGAAAGCGGGGGTAAAAAGAGGTTTTTAACAAAAAAGAAGAAACAAGATAATCCGTAAAAAAGGGACTGTTTTCCAATGCTGAAATCTAGGTATTTGGCTGTATGTTTTTTTTTAAAACCCCAAAATGGAAAACATCAAAACCCCGATTTTGCTCTAACACCCGTCCACTAAATCATCTAAAAAGGGGTTTTCAAAAACGGCTGAAAATCTAAATATCTACAGCGCTTTTTGGGGTATGAAAACAAATGTATCCAGAGTCTGTGGGATAACGTCCCAAAACATCCCGCTCCGAACTTTCCGATTGCTTTCATGATCAATCTGCCTTCGTGTTTAAACCAAATTCGAGTTAAAAATAAGCACTTTTTAAAACCCCTAACAAAATCAGGCAGACATTTTTCTGTCTATATTATGATTAGGGGGCTTTTTAAAAATAAGTTTTAAAAATAAACTTTTCAAATGTAAATTTTTATTTAAGAAAGGAAAAATGGGAAAATTTTTTAGATTTGAATTTTATCCCCAAAAAAAGGGTTTTTTCAGCTGAAGAGGCCGAACCACGTTTTCAGCGATTTGCACCATAAAAATATTACCTATACAGAACAAAAAAGTCCCAAAGGGGGGTTTTTAAAGGAGTTGACGCTTAAGCCAGGGGGACATCTTAATAGCGGGGTAAAAGTTTTTCTTGTTTATAAATTTTAAATTTAAAACATTTCTTAATTAGCTATCTTTTTTTTTTTTAAAACAATTTTTAAAAACTTTTTCATTCCTTGTTAACGGTTTTTTTGTTTTTTTTTTTTTCCCTAAATAAAACTTTACTCATATGGCCAAAAAATAGTAGTTAAACCACCAGTGAACTTAACTGTTTTCACAGGGAAAAAAGGTTTAAATTTAAATATAAAGGGAAACATTAAACTTAACCCTTTAAACACAGAAAAAAACAAGGGAAAAATTTAATCCTACCCAAACCCCTAGAAAAACGGAAGAAAATTGGGCCCCTTTCAACCCGCCCAAATTTCCCAAACATTTTGGACAGCCCCTCTTTTTTTTCCTGTAAAACAAAAAAAAAATAAGAAACTAAAATAGAATTTAATTTAAAAATTTACAGGGGTTTGTAAAACGTTTTAAATTTTTCTTTACTATTTTTTTTTTTTCCCCAAAGTTTGGGGAAGTTTAAATCACAATGAAAACCCCTTCATTTTTAAAATTTTCGGGCATTTAATAACCCTACTCGAACCCAAAAGGGGGGTTTTTTTCCTATTTCTACATTTAAGGAGGAGGCCGACAGGGTGAATAAACCGGGCCTTGCCCGGCACAAATTTTAAAATTAAAAGATGTCTTTTGATTTGAATGTAAAGATTTCTTTTAATAAAGGGAATTTTCTGTAATAGGATGGGTACTTTACCAAAGACGTGTGGGAAAGGCTACAACTGTCGTTTCCCCCAGGGAAGGGAAAGGATCCTTTTCATACGGAAAAAACGTGTCATTGGAAGACTGTAGATTTTTTAAAAGTTCCCCCACACAAAAAGGGAGGGGCTGTTTCCCCTGTAAACTTTAAAAAACTTTCCCCTCCCAGCAACCATATCTGGGCCCAAAAAATGTTCCCTGGGTCGCTGCGTCCCCCCTACTACACAAAAGGTTTTTTTTTGGATGAGAAACCCCTTTAATCTAACCCCGGTAAAGAATAGGGACACGGAAACCAATCTTCTTTCTCTAGTTTTTAAGCCTTTCCCTAGGTTTATCAAGAAATACAAAGGGGACGTAAAAACAGAAAAAAATTTTTCTACTATGAAAGAAACTAACTTCAGAAGGGGGCCCTAAATTTCGAAAAAATTTTGCCACTTTTGTTTTCCCCACGGCATAGAACAGAGAACATAAAAAATTTGTCCCTTTGGGAAAAATTTTGTTCATGTTTAGCCATACTTTTTATTTGTGTATCTAGGGGGGAGGCAACGCCTACAAATATCGGGACAAAGACGCCCAACCGTGAGGAAATAGCCGTTTTTGGCTTTTTTTAAAGAAAAAAGTAATGTATTTTCATTGTCCAATATCTAGCGAAATAACATCTTCATAAACACCATCTCATCCCCCATCAAACAACATCACTTTTTTCCCCGAAGAATTTGTAAGTTTTCCCCATGTTTTTTTTCTCTGTTTTTTTTGAAGATTTTGTGAATCGGGAAAAACAAACTCTTCATAGCCGTACAAATAGATCGAAATGTTTTTTTATTTCAAAGGGGCCCCAATGTCCGTTTAAATTTGGGATTGGTTTTTTTTTCCAGAACCCCCCTATACCCTCAAAAAAAATCGTGTCTCTGGACTGGGGGAGATCTGCCCAAGGGATGTTTCCCACAATTCCTCCATCTTTTTTTAAGGGCGGCCACAGTGAGTAACGGAAAAATTCCCCGTCTAAACGGGGGTCCCCCTGACGTTTTAAAGGGGGCGTTTTTTCTTAGTAGTGTGTTTGGGAAAGACATAATTGGGACACGAATTTCCCCGGAGGGGGGGGGAGGGTTTCAAGGTTTTTTCCC
This sequence comes from Mercenaria mercenaria, assembly GCF_021730395.1. Lineage (NCBI taxonomy): Eukaryota > Metazoa > Mollusca > Bivalvia > Venerida > Veneridae > Mercenaria > Mercenaria mercenaria. The sequence continues at coordinate 32,264,784 of NC_069373.1, read as the reverse complement.
CTGTTGGCCCCCACCCGGGTTTCAAGGGGCCATCCTGATCCCCAAATTTGCGAAAACTGCCCAATGTTTCAAACATTTTCAATACGCATCGTTTTCTTTCCTTTTTTTCCTTTTTAAGCTTTCCCTGACAAAATTGGGTTTGTGACAGACCTAAAAACTGGGGGGGCCCCTTTTGGGCAACAACCGCACCCTCAAATTTTACCCTTTTCCCTTTTTACCTTAACGCCACATACCATTTTCAATTTTACGAAAACGATCATTCCCGTGGGGATATTACCTTTAAATTTTTCCCTCCGGTTTTCCCAAAAAAGTAGAGCCCTATCATTTTTTTCCCATCTACCGTAGTTTTTCGTACCGAATCATGGTAAATTTCCAAAGAAAGTACAACGAATTTCTGCTTTAATGGACCGTCGTTTTTTATGGGGCATAGTTTTCCCTTTTGAAGGAAGTCATCGTTTTGTCATTTATGTTGGGGTGAATTTGGGAAATTTAAACCTCCCTGGGCCCGGGTTTTCGTTTTGATTTTTCGAAGTCCTATTGTAAAAGCTGCTTTAAGGGACGCAAACGGGGAAAAAAACATTTTTTTAAAATTTATTGCACTGAAACAAATTTTCCAAAATTTTTTTTGGGCAAACATTCCGTTTTTTTATGGCCATTTTAAAGGGCCCTTTGTTGGCCCAAAATTTTTGGTTTCACGCTAAACAAACAGGTTTCCCATGAAAAAACCAAATACCACTGGGCCCACTGTTTTCCCCGAATTTTAAGTGACGCCCTCTGTCCCCAAAAATCATTTCTCTGATTTTTGTGAAGGGCAACCCTCCTTCATGAAAGTTTTTTCCCCAGCCCTCACAAAAAAAATTTTGTTTTCAAACAGTCTGTTTTTCATGTGCCCTTTTTATAAAATTTAAAAGTTTTTTTAAAAATTTTCTGTTGCACCAATTTTTCCCAAATTTAAATTTTTAGCGAGTTTTTTTAGCAACAATTTTTTCAGGGCCCTTTTTTTCGGGAGTGCCTATCCAAGTTGAATTTTTTTGCAAAAGTTGTACTGCAAAGGACCCTGCCCTAGTAGGGGGTTGCAAAAGGGACTTTTCCCGGGCGTTTAGTTTCCCCCTGTTTTCCGTCAAAAGGGCCCTTTTAGATTCGAAAATTCCCTTTCAAAAACTGTGTTTCAGAGTTTTTCACACATACTTTTTTGTTTGAGAAAACGGGGGAATATTGAACAATTGGGTTTTTCCTTTGCACTCATTTGGAAAAGCACTTCATCCACAAAATTTCTGCCCAAAAATTTTTCCCCCAAAAAACGTCCCCTTTGGGGAAATAACATAGTTTACATGAAAATGTTTAAATTAGCCTATACAATTTTTTTTCTTATTTTGGGAAAACTTTGGTAAATAAATCCAATAATTTTTTTTTTTTATCAAATGGAAACGAAAACACAAATCAAAATTTTGATCAAGTTTTTTAAAAAACAAAGATGGGCAGGTAAACATTGGAAATTTAAAATCCCAAATTTAAATTTCCCAAACCAGTGAACTTTTAAAAAAAATAAAAAAAATTTTTTAAATTTTTTAAAAATGATCTCCGGTTTTCTTTTTTTAATAAAAATTAACCCTTTTCACAATTTTGATTAAACCACTTTGTGAAAAAAGAGAAAAAAAAAGTTTTTTGGCCCCGTGTCCCGGGGAAAAATCTTTGGGGCAATAATTAGGGAAGACAGTTTGGGGTTTTGTGTTTCTACATTTAGTGCTACTACCATGGCCCCAAAGGGAACAAATTTTTAAAACATCGCTTCTCAATGAACATACAAAAAGGGGGAGAAAACGAAATTTCTTAAATATTTAAATTTTTTACAACCGTAAACTAAACTAAAATGGTAATTTTCAAAAATCGCCTTAATTAGAAACGTTTGGGGCCCACCCTTTTTTCAATAAATTCCCTAAAATTTTTGGGGTAAATACATAAATATAAATGAACTGAAAAAAATTTTTATTTACACTTTGAATCATTTATTTAAAAAGTTTAAAAGAAAATCCTTAAATTTTTTTTTCTTTCCGTTTAAATTTTTTAATGAAAATAACAAAATTCCCTTCAAGCGTCTGGGATTTCATTGGTTTTTTTTAACATTTCATTTTTAATTATTTTTAAAAAATAATAAAATATATTACTCCGCGAGTATAATTAAAGTAAACACGTGAAGTATTCGCTTTCAAATTATATTCTGTATGTTGTTCTTTAAAATTTTAAAAACGTACTTTTAAAACACACACCACCCAAAAACATTATATAAAAATATAAACATACGCAGGAAAAACACGCACGTACGTACATACGGAAAACCATTGAATCTTTTCATTTCTTGGTTTTATCCCAAACTGAAGGGAAAGTAAAAGTTTCCCCTGTTTTAGCAAAAAAGTCGCCCCCCTGTCTAGCCCAGTCCCAACCTTGCACTGACAGTTTAAATTTTCCATTCTTTTGCCCGTGGAAAAATGCATTGTTTTACTGTACCCCGGGGCAATGTTAAAATTTGGGAAAGGCATAGCCCCTCCCGGCTCCGAACGCCAAATGGAAAAAAATTGAACCCCGTGTATAATCGAGAATTCTATCAAATCCCCGTAAAGACTTTTTCGCCCGGTTTTGATTTCCCTTTTTAGTTCCCCCTGATAGGTCCGTGGGGGGAAAAACAATTTTCCCTTCACAGAAACTGATTTGTTTTAAAATCCCCAGTCAAAAAGTTCCATGGGCTTCTTTATAACTTTCCGGGCCCCAAGCGGGTAGCAAAACCCGAAAAATAACAAATCTTTGGGGCGGGGATCCGTTAAAATGATCCCAATGAAAAACGGTCTGTTTGGTGGGACATTACCCAAACCTTATACTTCGTCTTATAACGGGATATTTTGCTGGAACTGGGCTAAAGAAGTTTATTAAAGAGCTACAAGAATTGCAGGGTTTACCCTAATTTTAACCCAAAAAAGAGAAAGGCGCTTCTATCACAAATTTTATAGTTTTTCAAAGCTGGAACAAGGTTTTTTAGCTCATTAAAAAAAATTTAGGTGATGAACGTTTTATCTTATGTCCAACTTGATTCCGGTTTTAAAAAATACCTATCCATCAAAAGCAGGGCGCCAAGGGGACGGCCTGACATTTCAAAAAGTCAGATCCTCCCGGGTTTAAACTGTGTCTGCAAACAAAAAAAAGTTAGCGGGCCCTTTTGGGGTTTTAACCCCATCAAAAAATTTCCCGCAGTGGGGCCCGATACCATACTCCTTCAAAGACGTTTTTTCTTAATCAGGGGGTTGGGGATATAAAGGCGTTTTGGGTAAAAGCAATTTTTGGGTAAAAGTTCCCGATGTACTCACCAAAAGTCCCCATTCAATTTTTTCATCATTTTTCCCAAAACATTGCTTGAAACATTAAGTTAACAGGGCTAACTTACACGGGGAACGTCATCTGTTTAGGAAAATCGGGTACCATCGCCTTTCACAGACGACATTTAAAGGGATAGGCACTCTGGGGAAAGATTAGTATTTAAAAGTTTCCCCTTGCAAGTTTTTTTTTTAAAAACTAAAGGATTTAAACCCCTTTATACGGGTTTTTAGGGGCCCAAAGTCTTCCCTAAAAACTGTTTTTAAGCAAGCCCCTTTGGTTTTGGGGGGTACTAAAAAAAACCAATCCAAAAGGTGCTACGTCCCAAACCCCCCCGTCCCGGGGTGAATACAGACATTCCGGCGGAAAAAACTTTTAAAAAGCTCACTTTTGGCGACTGAAGATATCACTTAATTTTCGGTATGTGAAAAGCTTCCCTTTCTTTTATCCAAAACCCAGCTTTTTTTTTTTTATTTGTTTTTTTTTGGGCGTCCCGGTGGGCAATTATATCCGCCCTAATTTTTTTTTCCCCTTTCCGTAGTTTTCTTTTTTTTCATTACACTCTCTGCCTGCGTACAGTTTGTTTAGTCGGGAAATTACGTTTCCCAAATTTTTGGGCCTGGATTTTTTTGGTTTTTTTAACTGATTGTCTATTTTAAATGAAAAACTTTTTTTTGCTCTCCCCTGTTTTTTAAGTGGGCCCGTTGTTTATTTTTAAAAAACCCAATCCGACTTTTTCTCGCGCCCCAAGTTTTTCCAAAAAAAAGTCACTCCAGCTTGGGTAAAACTGGGACAAAAAGATCGAAAATTGTCCGGAGAATTTTTTAAACATTTATTATAATCCAACAAAGTTATTTTTAACAAAAGATTTAAATTTAATAATGAAGTGCAGTTCTCCTCTTAACAACACACTTTAAAAGGGGGGTGAATGGATCACCTCTTTATGTATATCGAAAAACGAAATTTTAAACAGAGTCCCCTTGTTTGGGACGGGAAATAACCCATGGTAACATAGATTTAGACGTCCCGTCATGAAAACAAAAGGTATTTCGAGTCAAACTTTGGGGGGGGGGGGAACCTCTTTCCCTCTTTACAAAACCTCACATTATCCCCCTTTTCCCCACGTTTTAAAAACTTTTCAACTTGAACAGCTACCTCCGAATTTTGAAACGGGGTTTCAGTTCTGAATTTTGGGAAAGCCCCCAAAAATTTGGGGGCCCTTTTGGAGGGCTTTTGGAGGTAGTACACGGGGAAAACTTCTTTATCTCGGGGGTCCTTTTATTTTTAAAATTTTATCTGAAAATTTTTGGGGGGGGAAAAATTCTTTCAAAAGTACGCCCCATTTTTACTCACACGAAAAAGAAATTGATTAAACTTGAAACTAAATTTTTTTAGCAAATAAAATTTTGAGTTTTCCCCCCCCTTCGTTTGGTTTAGCAGAATATATTTTCTGTTTGTAAAGGGCGGTTAAAAAATACATTTCATTCCCAAAGACGAAATTTGTTGGGCTTATTTATCTCACTGGGGCTTACACCCGAAAGGGGAAAAGAAAATTATTGTAAAAATTCCTATAAGTACTTTGTACGTACAAAATTTTTGAAAATAAATAAAAATAAATGTTTTTAAAGTAATATAAAACAACCAAATCTTTCCCCATACCCTGCTTTTTTTGGGGGGATTTGCAAATACATGCTTAATGTTGTTTTTTGCTAGAAAGGACGCCCTTTGTGTTTTTTAAAATTTAGCACCCCCAAAACTGAACGAAAAAAACCCTGGTTTTTTCCCCTTCTCAATACAATGTTTCTAAAAGCTGTTAAAACATGGTCGGGCCTTTTTACAAAGCAAAGGTTTTACAAAGGGGAAACGTGAAAAAACATCTAGACACCCAAAAAGAACTTCACCCCTGTCCCTTTTGCTTAAAACTAGTCATATCCGCGAATCTTTCCTCCCACATGTCGCGTATACCCCTGGGAATGACTGCAAATTTTTTTGTAAAATTTATGTTTTTTAGGCTATTTAAAAGTGTAAGTATCCCTTTTTTTAAGAAAATGTTTTATTTTTCCCCAGACGAGTCGCGCTTGGGCCCTTTGTGATCAATCACTTGTTTCATTTCCCTGGTCCAGAAAAACACCCGATGAAATTTGGATCACTGAAAACCTTTTTTGAAAACTTATCATCCCCTTTCCCTTGATTTAAAAAAACAGTTTTTAATATACTGATTCTTTTTTTTTTATAAAAAAAAATTTTTAGCGTTCTTTTCTGGGATTAGAAAGCCAAAGTGGAAGAAAAAGTCAATTTTCCCGCCTTCGGAAATAAATGTTATGGAACAAACAACCCGAAAACCCAAGACCCGGATGGGGTTTTCCGTTCCGGGGGCCGGGGAGAAGAACAACTTTGTCGCAGAAAGAAATTGTGCCAGCGATTTTTTTTCCCCGGGGGTATTTAAAATTTCGGCGACGGCCAAAAATAGCCCAAAGCAAAGTCTTAAAAATATTATCCACAACTCTTTTCTTTTGCGCTTACAATAAAAAATTTTGAAATGATACAGCCACGATTCCATAGAATTTAAAAAAACCTGCGCAACAAAATTAACTAAATTTCCGGGGGAAACGTCTAGAAAAAATGTCGCTTTGATTTTCTTCGTTCTCCGAGCATACCGTGCTTTTTTCCCGGGGGTAGAAAACCCAACTGGGTCGTCACTTTCAATGTGTGTCCGGGTTACTGGGGCACCCTTCTTCTATATCCAAATAAAACTATATATATATTAATTTTATAAAAAATTTTCCTTTAATGAAAAACAAAAAAATAACAATTATGGAAATTTTAATGTGTGCCCTGTTTTGTTGTAAGATTTAAAAGTAATAAAACATGATTTTTTATATTTTATAAAACGGGGGAAAAAAATTTTGAAAACCCGGCGGTGATTTTTTAATTTAAAAAGAAAGATTTTCGTTCTTTTGTTTTTTTGATTTAAAAAGAGACTGTGGTTTTGGCTGAATGTGCGCAATCTTTTTGTACTCTAAATAATAAAGATAAAAAATATTCATTGTTCATGTTTACAGATGACGTTTTAAAAATACCCCAAAGTTTACGGAATTTAAAAATTTAAAAATGTTTAAAAAATTTCGCAATATTTGGGGGGTTAGGGGTTAAAAAAATGTTTTTCGATTACTTAAAAGGGTAAACAGCCCGGCTCCGGCTCCAACCCTCCTCAGCTCCCCCTCTTTCAAAACCCGTACCCCCTACATTTTTCCCAAATACTACCTGGTAGAATACTCCAAATGGGTCGCACTTTCAATAAGGTGTCCCCTTTTTTACGCGCACCCTTCTTTTATATCCATATTAAAAACTATATAATATTAATCTAAAATTAATTTTTTCCCTTTTAATTTAATGAACAACCAAAAACAATTATGGGAATTAAATGGGGGGGCGGGGTTTTGGGGGGTAAATTTAACGTAAAAAACATGATTCTATATATTTTATATTTTTAAAACGGAGAAAAAATTTTTTACACCTTGGGGGTGATTTTTTTAAAAAAAATAATAGATTATTCGTTTTTTTTGTTCCCCGATAAAAACCCAGACCCGTGTACTGGCTGAATGTGCCAATCTTTTTGAAATTTTTAAATGAATAAAGAATTTAAAAAAATATGCATTGTTTTTTATGTTTACAGATGGGCGAATTTAAAAATACCAATGTTTAAAGGATTAAAAAAAAGATGTTTATAAATTACGCAATATTTGGGGATTTGAGTTACGCAATGTTTACGAATTCCCTAAGGCTAAAACAGGTTTCCCGGGTTTCCGGGTCCCAAAACCCCCCCTCAGCTCCACTCTTTTAAAAACCCTAACCCCCCACTTTTTTTTACTACTGTCCCCAACCACTCACCCCGCTCTTGCACTATTCAAAAAGGGGCATTTTAAAACATTTTCATTTAAAGGGACTGACCTCCAATCGAAAGACAACAAAAAATTTGATATCTAGAAATTCTTTCTATATTTCTTTTAAAAAAAACATTGAAACTTTAAAAAATTCCCGACTGATAATATTTTATGGGGAAAAACATGGGAAAATGTTGTTTTTAAAAATTTTTTTCATAGCGTCTTGACGGGGTAACCCCATGTAAACGCCTCAAAGATTAATGAGCGATTTTTTTTTTCAGGTTTCCGCCCCCTTTTAAAAATGTTTTTCAAAAAAATGCCAAAAAATTTAAAAAAAGGCTAATAAGTAAATTAAAAAATGCAAAATTCCCATCTGTAACAAAAAAAAAAACATTTACCCCCAAAAAGTGGTCAAAATTTTCCCCTTTAAACTTCTGTTAAAAGGGAAAAAAAAAATCAAAAAATTTACGGGGTTTTTCAGGTTTTTTTTTTTTCCCAAATATATCTTTAGATGTACGGGGATCCGAACTTTTTTTTTTCAAATTTTTAAGCATAGTTTTGTGTAATTAAAAACAGCAAAAAATTTCTGAAATCTAAGGGAAAAGATTGTTTTTTTAGATTTAAAAACGTTTTTTTTTTCCCAAAAGAAAAATTGGATGGGGTAAAAAATGCCCCACATGTAAAAATGAAATAATTTTTTTGGGGCCCAAATTTATCAACTTTCGAATCCCGATATACCTATGTATACATAGTAATTTTTTCAGACCTGAAAATTTTTATAAACATAATCCCGGGTACATGCGTTGTATTTTAAATACCCCCATTTTTCAAATTTACTTTTTTCAAAATGGGTTCACAGGGGTGAAGAAAATACACAATAAAATTTAAAAACAGGGGGGGGAAACCCGGGCTTTTTTCTGTTCTAATATGTTTTAAAAACTATAGCTCTTCAAGCTCACAGAGTATGAAAAAATTCTTAATTGTAGAAAAATGTCGATCATACACCCTTAATTTGGAAGTTTTATATTTAACAGTCGTAAAGTACGAATTTCTCGGTGATGTATTGGTCCAGAAGGTATGTTTTTTTGTTGTTGTTATTGTTGTTGTTTTTTTTTATTGCCGAGGCGGACCGGGTTCGAAGTCTCTTGATTTCGCGTTTTTAAGATAGTTTACAAACAAAAATTAATTTTATGTTCTAATGTTCATAAAATGACTAAACTTCAATCTTTAATAAAGATCTTTTTAGCCATATTCTGTAACACCGTCCCTTTAAAGGAAAATTAAACATTCGTAGTCAGAAGTTTAGGCCGCTGGCTTGGAATCACTTGCCTCTCACTTTTTTTTTTTTTTTTTATTTTTCTTTTTCGTATGAAAAATTATCCGATCAACTAACGGAATGACGTTTTTTTTCACCCAAGTGCCCTCGACTCCGTGTCTAAATTAAAGCTTGGATGGCGCCCGTGAGGTCGTCCGCCACCATTAAAATATGAAATGTCACCAAATGACAAAAAAGGCATAAACAATCATATACATTGAAATTAACCACAGTAGTTTGATAATAAACATATTTAAACTAAGACCATCTTAGACGGTGACTGGGATTTTATTGCTAGGTTTGGTGAAAATATGCCCATAAATAAGCTGGTTTAATTGACAAACATTATGAAATTCATTCAATCATTTGAAAAAGAGAAAAACAGTTTACTGATACAAACAGTACATTTTTCTCAGGATATAAGTTTGTAACTGTACTTTAAATAGCGCGAATACGTAAATAGAATAGGGAATTTTATATTTAGGGCTAAATATAGCACAAGTATGCCCACATGAATCATATACTAGTATATAATAAGTAGTCCATGCTGCACATTGTTAAACCAAGAAAACTACCAATTCCTTTTCTTACAAAACAAATAAGGTAAAAATATACAATGTCATATTTGTCTAAACCAGAGTATCTATATAATTTATAGTAAAATTTATTAATATTTACTAGTTGAAATGTGATTCATTAACTTAGTTTCCAGTGATATCAAGTGACCAGGTTTACAGTATTTATGATTTTATTTCAGAAAGACAGAATCGAGGATGAAGACAGCTTTTGTAGCAACAGCTCTTATATTCATGATTATGCTCCAGACGTTCTCAGAAATGAACGCTAAGCCGGTAACGTCGTTACGTCAGGCGACTAACAAGAACAAGACTAGGTCATTGCTGCAGACGACAATGCCCTGTTGGTAAAGCATGTATGAGGATCGGTAGCAGGTGCAGATGTAAAAAATTAGTTTTCCTCGGCGTGGCATGATATACCTCATCTTACAGTATGTGCTCTATGTGAACTCCGGACCCAGGTGGTAGAGCTGGGCATGAGTCTTATACACGGAAGCATCCGGCCATTTCCCACTTTAGATACCGAGTGTCACCATACTACATCGCAGTTGCCAAATAAACACTTACATGAATGGTTGGTGTTCGAAGGTGGCAGATAAGTAATATGCTTATTGTTGAAATGTGTGACATATGCTTCCCGATAACAAGCTACATGTATATACTGCAGTGCATCAAATTGAAACTGACTTAACATTCCAAACATTCGGTCTGTAGACCGGATATAGTGACGACATGTAAAGAGCAAAGTGAACGTGCTGAGGATGTCAGGTTATGTATTATGAATTCAATAACCAGACGGAGCTAATACACCTCTCTAAAAGACTCTATATGTGGTTAACTGTAAAGATACCTAATCAAATTTATTCTATTGTCAAACTTGTTTGTCAAAATTGTATGAACTATTTTGAACATTTTCCTTTTATTTTACTGTATTTACAGTTGATTACAGATTCTTTATCAAAATATTCTGAATCGTTTTATAATGATCTGAAAAGAGCAATGCATGATTTGTTGCCTATTAAATTATATTGTTAAAATAATAGAAACGGAATAAACAATTTGTATTATATTTAGATCTGTATTTGTCATATGCCTCATGTAATAATAACAACAATTATCTGTAGCAGTTGTGCTCGTGTATTTTGTGCACGCAAAATGTACAGTGATTGTCCAGCTAATAACTGACGTTTCATTACCTCGTATGCATAATAGTCGACAAATAACCCACAGGAGGACGACAATAAGCCGTCAACCCGATTCTTAAATCGAGTGCTGATATAGTGGATGTCCTCTTTAAAGAAATAGTATTAGTTAAACACAATCATTTAAAGCTACTTTCTTGAAAAGGATGTATGAACGACTAAGAATTTTTCATTGAACAAACAGAGTAGAACTTAGATAATCAGAGTGTTCGGCATACTAAACCATTGAACTGCAAACTTTTCAATACATAATACAAGCTTTTAAGTTTTTAGTTAACAGTCCAGTATTCGTGACTAAATGTGTTGTTAGAGGCATCGATCAAATTCCTCTTTCGGCTCTGACCTCTTTAGAAGTACAAATCACTGTTCCATCTGCCTTGGTATACAAAGTCCCTAAATTAAAATTTCAGGTCAAGAAACTGATAAATATACGTGGCAATATATTTTATCTGTGTATTCCAACGAATCCTTGATCATCAGTTTTTCATGTAGACTGTGCATGTATGGGCTGCTACGTTCAAAATACAAGTAATAAGCTGCAGCAAGCCAGACACCACTAAATAATCAGGAAAAACACAAACAGCATATAGAATACAAATTATATTTGGAATATTTCCCGTGTGTATCGCTGATACCAGTAGCATGTACTATTATAAATGTGTTATTTATAAGGAAACGGTAAAGGTAATTAAAAGATTAAAACATATTAAGGTAGTTCTGCACGTTTGCATCAAAATCTTTTCTACAATGTAGAATTAAATTTGTTTAATTAAATTAAATTAAATCACAAATTTGATAACATTTTCCAAAATAGAATTGTTTCTACAATGTAAATTTTTATGAAACTTCTCACAGTCGTAAATAAACATATGCCGGACCTATAACATGGAGAAATAAAATGTATATGTCCGTGCGCTTATTTTCGAGATATTTGCCCATGATTAAAGAGATCCGCGCATTTCGCGCTGATTTTAATTATTTAAATTTGCTGTCTCCTGTAAATCAGATTTGAGGGGCAATGCACTTTTATTATGATGCATACTGTATTTCTAAACAAAAGACTAGATACTAATAAACTTTGATAATGTGGCAGTTGACCTAAATCCAGTGGACACTGTTTATTTTCCAATACAGGTAAATCCATATTTGCTTTATAATAGATCTACGACGGATTATCTTTGAACATCCCTGGACTTATTGGACTCAACTGCCACATTATCAAAGTTTATTAGTATCTATCGACTGCCGGCGGACAATCGAAATGGAAAACACTGATATTTAGTGCGGATCAGGGAGACACGGTATTTACTAACGTTAAATGCGCATCGTTCAAACTGCCTACATCACTACGCAAGCTTTAGAATTATGAGCAGTATTATTTCCTTCTCTGGCAGCACGAGATTCAGCGTCCTTCAGTTTTTCTCGTGTGGCGTTTAATTCACCTTCTAAACTTTGGATACGCATATTTTTTTCTTCCTGATCATTTGACATTCTAATCAACTTTTCTTGCATGCCTTTAATGTTTTCATCACCTCCCTGAGTCTCCTTCAACAACTTTATATTTGACTTCAGTTTTAGGATTGTATCCCACTGTTCTTGGTTGACCGTACGTAGCGATTCCACTTCCGCTACTAGACACATGTGGCCTCTTTCCATGTCTTCAAATTTCTCTTTCATATCATCGTGATGTTTTTGAAGCCTTGCATTTTCTGCTGTGAGTTTCTGTTGAAATTAGAAAAAATGTTTCTGTTTAAAAAAATTAGGTTATTCTAAATTACAGAATTTCATATGAATACTAGAATGCCAACTCTATTTCTTTATAAACTTTACACGTTTGAAACGTGACACTGATAAGTTATTAATGGCTTTATGACCTGAAACGCTTTCTAATTAGTATTCAGATCCTGTTTGTTCCGCCATCGGAAATGAAGGGTATAAATGAAAAACAACAAATTGTAGCGTACAATATGTACACGTACTTCGAATTGCGACTTTGGATGACGTATATTATTCATTAATAACATACAATGTGGATGTGACACATATCATTTCTTTAGCGCAAAAAGTGGTTAACAGCCTCTGAATATCACTATAGGTAACCATTTTTGCACCAAAGCGACGATACATGTGTTGAATAAATACAAAACCAGACCTTTTCAGCCAATTATTTTGTTTGAACTTTTACGCAGGTAAGATATTGATACTCATAGCATTTTAATATGTAGTGATGCGGTAAGATCTATACGAAAATGTACCTTGTATGCAGCTCGCTCTGCTTCCTGGTTGCTAAGCGATGATTCAAACTTCAGCGATAGGTCCTCACTCTCTTTGATTTTGGAATCTAATTCTTCTTTTTCAATCGGTGGTCCTTCAAGATATTAGCATGAAAAGATTGTTTCCAAGTAACAAAATATCTACAAATGATAACAATACTGACGATGCATACTATGATGATGATGCTGGTGGTGGTGTCGTGGTGATGGTGATGATAACGACGACAACGATGATGATGATGATGATGATGGCGGTGGTGGTGGTGGTGGTGGTGGTGGTGGTGATGATGATGATGATGATGATGATGATGTAAATATTCAAAAATTGAACTTATGAAATGACTTTGACAATTCGTGATATAAAATAACTTCCATTAAAATATTTCTAGAGATACCAAATATCATTTTTGTTGTTTTTATGATGATAATGATGATGGATACCACATAGACGATGATGTTTGTTTGTTTGTTTGTTTTGGGTTTAACGCCGTTTTTCAACAGTATTTCAGTCATGTAACGGCGGGCAGTTAACCTAACCAGTGTTCCTGGATTCTGTACCAGTACAAACCTGTTCTCCGCAAGTAACTGCCAACTTCCCCACATGAATTATCAGAGGTGGAGGACTAATGATTTCAGACACAATGTCGTTTATCAAATAGTCACGGAGAACATTCGCTCCGCCTGAGGATCGAACTCGCGACCCTGCGATCCGTAGACCAACGCTAGACGATGAAGATGATAGTAAAGGTGGTAGTAATGACATCGACGATGATGATGATATTATTTATACATATGTAAACGATGCCCAGAGAACTGGCAGGCTGGTATAATAGAAGATTATGATAATAATTTTCAAACTATTCATACATGTCGATTAAAATTTCTTTAAGTTTTATGTGAGTAGTGGTTGATAAATAGTCCACACTTGATATAATTAATGTTTCCTTTTTCTAATTTACACAACAGTGTCTATATTTGTTGTTGCTTACATATAAATCTTCTAGCTTTTTAACAGGTATGTTATGACTGCGATTTGTATATTCGATAAGTCTTTCAACATTCTATCACATGCATAGCAAGCTATGTGCTTATTTGTGATTTCATAGTAGCACATACAGAAGACTGAAAAAAAATCAAAACCGATTGGGAAAATGGATCCATTAAAAAAATTTATCTACAGATATTAATGCAGCAAAAGAACACTTACCTTTGTTTTTGTCAAACCCCATAGTTGAAATTATCCCATGTAAAATGTACTAATTATTTCAAACATTGCCAAATACGTTAAATGTTTACATTAAGCGCTTTGATACGTGTTCGGGTTTAAAGTTTTATTTACATTAAAATCGTAAAACAATTACAATGCCTAATAATTACCAGTTGGAGTAATGCCAAAAAAAAATATGTTCAACTGGCAACGTTGATTTACTGTAATGACGAGTAGTTCTTCCTTATTTATTTCTTTATTTGTTGCAAATTCATGTAAAAGAATACAGAGAGTAAGCAACAGATGAATGTATGAAAAAGCGGAAGATCAAGCGAACCACCAAGATTTTTCTGTAACGTTGACGAAAGCATAAAATATGCAGAGTCTCTCTGTGGTATTAAATATTGAGACAATGTGACTGGTGCACGATGGAAGATAAATTACCACTTGTTCAATATGCATAATACCATTTTACTGAAATGCCTGTTTTAGGTGAGAAATGCGCCATTGAACTGTGTATGTACGTTTTCCCGTTCATGGCCATGGTTCTTATGGTATACCTTGGGGTAGGGTATAACATGTACATTGTTGTTGTTGTTGTTGTTGTTTTTTTCTGGTCTGGTGCAAGTGAAATCTGGCCTGTAGGGCTATCCCTATTTGATACAAAGTTCTTTTGATTCATGGGTGTATGGAAAGTTGCGGTCAAGGTAACAGTTTGGATTTGAAGCAAGAAATAGAATATCTGTCAGCTTTGACTGTTCAGATGTAAAATAAGATGTTTGGGCGAAGACAGAAGGCGCCATACTTCCGGGTATTAATCTTCCAAATGATGGAAAATGCACCAATGACAATTAAGTTGTCAGTATTTGACGGTAAAAATATTTCAACAGAATTTGCTAATAGTAATGCAGTGAGAAAATCTGCAACAACTGAAAAAAGCTAACGATCTTTTGGTAACCGAAATGCACTCGTTTACTAATGCATGAAATGTATAGTACATGTATTCTAGCATAAAACTGCTGGGTTTTTTTTTTTTTGTTTGTTTTTTGGAGGTTTTGGGGGGTTTTTTTGTTGTTGTTTGCTTTGTCTTGTGTTTTAACAGGAGATGAGAGAGATTCTCGCGCTCATTGCGCGCTGTTTACACACTTTTTACATATGCGCGTTCCGTGGCAATTTATTTTCTAGGTTTGTATACAAGTTTTCTAGCACATGTTCATTTCGTGTTATAATATCTGCAAAATCCCCCGGGGTACCTTGGTATCCTCACCCTACTGTACTTGACTACCCACCAATCCCTCGAAATTCTGCAGATGTTATAAGAAGAAAAACATACGTTATCCTTACATCACAGACAGATTTTCAATAAAGAAAATGTCCAAATTACCCATATTTTAAGTCAAAATTGTCAAACTGACAGAAATCCATAACATAGAAAAATGAGATGTCATGAAACCCGTGTCATTTGAAAAAAGAGTGACATAAGGTCTACTTTGCCATTTATGTAATTTGTTCAATGGTGAGTCCGAATAACACTATATTGCCAAACAATAAGTTAAATAGTGAACAGAAATATCAATATGTGAAATTCTAACCTACCGGTATTTTCGTTTCAAATGTCGGCAAATGACACGGAAATCGTCCAGAAACCCATGACACTTTGCTCACAAATCCGTTACCAAGGCTCGTTCAAAACCATTTCTTCGTTTGACCGACATCCTTAAGCATGCGTTAAGATCTAAATTAATCCCAGTGGCCTAGGACTATTTCAACTATGTAACTTTCCCGCATGAACATAAAATAGGTATGAATTCGTGTTTTGCTTCAGAAGCGTTCCTGGAACCCTGATTATATAGTGCAATTTAAAGCCAGAAGTGAAACCATCCAGTAAAATGTGTTTATCTGTCTTATTAGGGTAAATAACCAACTGCCTTTTTGATTCTGCTTTATTGATTGGACTGTTTCCAAAAGCCCATAAATCTTAGGGACTATTTCCATTACAAGACAAACATACATGTTTATACGGACAGCTAAATTTGAAGTATACACTGTCTGAAATTGAAGTAAAAATATTTCTTTTAAACATAAGATGCCCGAGATGATTTAGGCATTGTGCGCAGCGATTGAGGGTTGTTCATGTACATGAGCCAATCGCAAAGTTCGTAGTCAGTCTTACTCAGAGATAAACAGTGGTCCATTGAAATTCTATAACGAAATTGATCGTCATATTCTTTCCATCCCAACCCGCTAGATTCTTATACGCTTTGCACCTGACCTTATTAACTCAAGTTAAGTTCATGTAATAACCTCCTGCATTTTTTCTTGACGACAAGCTAAGTAAATACTCATTTAAACTATAAAGGCATTGTTCCATGTTTCTATAGACGTTATCTTTTGTGACTGTGATTTTGGTCTAAACATGAGCTCGCCAGACGGGTTGATAATAACCTGACTGTCGGTTTGACTAGCTCTCGAACTGGCATCAGATCTAGTAAATTAGCTAAGTCTATGTAGATCTACATTCCTTCCACAATCTTAATAGATTTACAGCCTCCGAGATTTTATAACCTAACTGAGTATGTACACTAGTAGCCTGGGACGCTGTTGATAATATCTGTGCTTTGTCAGAAGAAATCATACCTAATATTTATTCATTAAAGATGCCACTTAATTTGCGCTAATTAGTGTTAATTGGCATTCATCGAGTTTCTGATATTATCAACTGTCAATTTGCAGGTAAATAAATGGTTATAAATTGTCAGACTGGATTCCCAGGCTAGTACACTAGGGACAAACACAAAATCTAGATCACCTTTATCAGTGCTAATATTGTGACCAACATCACTCTTCCCACTGCTGTCTGCCATACTTGGACCCCACTGGCTTTTCCATCATGTGCAGATCTTGCCCTACGTTTCTTCCAGCGTTGCCCGTGCCATCATCTCCACCATCTTCAACCAAAGGTCGCTTCTCTGCAGGGTAACACAGGTCAAGCTCTTTCGCCCATTTTTTCTAAACGTTGCCTCCGCCTCTTGGGTGTCTTACTGAATGTTTAACTGCTACGATGTAGGCCTTTATCTGTTCCAATTGTAGATCTAGATCTAATCAAATAAACCTGTATTCTGTCCAAAGAAACATTTCCAATTCCATTTTTTTATTTCCCCTTTTTCTTTAGCGTCTCCCAATCTGCGCGAGACCGCGAGAAATAAAGTGGCGTATAGGGGTAAAAGTGACATGACAGGTACAGGGTGGCGGATAAGTTGTAGCCCAAATAACAGAGACTATCCTACAGAGATAGTCGTTAGTATGAATTCGATACATGTTTTAGAACTTAATTGTATTATCAGTTCTAGTGCATCAGGGGTTTTTTTTTCTTCTTTTCTTTTTTAGTACTAGTATGTGTTTATTGAAACTGTATCTATCTTTGGATTATACATCCAAGAAATCAGGAAGTCAAATTTAAACGAGAGCTGTCTGATGACAGCGCGCTCGACTATTCGAAGAATTGATTGAAGAATGGGGTCAAAATATTACCACAGATATTCAGACAAAAGAAATAAATAGATTAGACAAACAATGTTCCTGTATTTCTTTGATTTTGATAAGTCTTTCACTAAATGGCAACGTATGAACCAATTTCAAAATCCAAAAAGGGCAATAATTCAGTCACAACAGTAAATGTACTCTTGCCTACAGATGGAAATCATAATGATAAACAAGTGTTCAAAGTTTAAAAGCCATATGTCAAATAGTTTTGACAAAACGTGGACTTGTATGAAAACAGAACCAATTTCAAAGTCCAAAAGGGCCATAATTCAGCCAAAATAGACGACAGAGTTATGTACTCTTTCCCACAGATAGAGACTATTATACTAAACAAGTGATAAAAGTTTCAAAGCCATATGTCAAACACTTTACAAAAAATATAAACTGGTACGGAAAAGTTAACCAAGATTTCTAAGTCAAAAGGGGCCATAATTCAGCCAAAATCCATGATGGAGTTATGTACTCTTGCCTATAACTGGATTTGGTGACAGTAAACAGGTGTTGAAAGTTTCAAAGCTTTATCTCAAAAGACTTTGTCAAAATACGGACTGGTACGAAAAATTTAACCCAGATTTCTAAGTCGAAAGGGGCCATAATTCAGCCAAAATCCTTGATGGAGTTATGTACTCTTGCCTATAACTGGCCATGGTGATGGTAAACAAGTGTTGAAAGTTTCAAAGCTTTATCTTAAAAGACTTTGTCAAAATATGAACTGGTACGAAAAACTTAACCATGATTTCTAAGTCAAAAGGGACCATAATTCAGCCAAAATCCTTGATGGAGTTATGTGCTCTTGCCTATAACTGGCCATGGTGGTGGTAAACAAGTGTTGAAAGTTTCAAAGCTTTATCTCAAAAGACTTTGTCAAAATGTGGACTGGTGCGAAAAACTTAACCAAGGTGTGACGCCGACGCCATGGTGAGTAGGATAGCTCTACTTATTCTTCGAATAGTCGAGCTAAAAAAGAATAGAGCAGGTAAATCATGGTGGTCTGGTGCCTTGTTTGGTTTAATGTTGTAATGCTGAAAGAAACTGGCTAATTTGTATAGATATAAGTAAAAGCAGTATTTATACAGAAACGTAAACACTTTGGTCGGTAAGTGCAGGGAGCGTAACGGGTCCATTGGCTTTCTTTGCAAAAGCAACATAGAAAAACGTAGTTTGTGTTTTGATCGGGTTATAGTTATAGTCAAACACTAAATTTTGCTGGGTTAAAGTCAAAACCTATAGTAAAAAACATAAACATTCATTTCTGATGTCATGTAATAAAACATTTATTGAATGGCTTACTGGTCAACGGTCAAAAGGACCTACCGCATTTATTTTTCACTATTGACCGGCTAGCCGTTCAGTAAGTGTATAAGTCGAACAGGCTAAATAATTAGTTTGTATTTTGACAAAACCGTGATTAAGGCCTCAGTCGGAAGCAAGGTAAATCTAGTGATCACCACCAAGCAAGTCATAACTTAGTAGGTAGGAAAAAAAACAGAGTAAGATAGAATATAATTTATTTATGGAATATTTCCGGAGTGTATCACAGATTCTAGTAGCCTGAACTGGTATGAATACAGTATAAGGAAACGGTTTAAAGCTCTTTAAGAAGTAAAATAAATAAACAGATAAATAAACATAATACTATTTCTACATATAAACAGTAAAGGAAATATTGGACGGAGCATTTTGAATAAGAACCAAATATTCATCTACAAAGTATGCATATAACAAAAGACTAGAAATATAAAAAGATGTTGACAGACGGTCTAAATGCAAAAAAAAAAACACTGATAATTAGCGCAGATTGGTGAAGAAATATCTGCTAAATGTTTAGTTCGGATCATTTTGAAATTCTGTTTCAAACTGCCTACATCACTATGCAAGTTTTAGAATTCTGAGCAGTATTGTTTCCTCCTCTCGCAGCACGAGATTCAGCATCCTTCAGTTTTTCTCGTGTAGCGTCTAATTCACCTTCTAAACTATGGATACGCCTATCTTTCTCTTCTTGTTCATTTGACATTCTAATCAATTTTTCTTGCATGTCTTTAACGTTTTCATCACCTCCCTGTGTCTCCTTCAACAACTTTATATCTGATTCGAGTTTCACGATCGCCTCTCTCTGCTCTTGGTTTACCTTACGTAGTGTTTCCACTTCCGCCACAAGAACCACGTGACCCCCTTCCATATCATCAAATTTCTCTTTCATATCATCGTAATGCTTTTGAAGCCTTGCATTTTCTTCTGTGAGTTTCTGTTAACATAAAAGTCTACACGGTTTAACTCAGTTGCAAAATTTCTTCGGGTTGAATTTTACACCTAATGAAAGTCTATTCGCTGAATCCTTCATAGGTTACTTTTATTGCTTTCGGAAAGTAAATAAACAATAACATTTTTGGAAAGTCTTTTAAATCTATAAACGGATAAAAACAAAACTAACCATAAGTTTTATGACTTCAAAAAAGATAAAGGTCACTAAAGGGCAAGGAATGTCTTACCCCCATACAATTTAGTGCAATTTACATATCACAGATTTTCGGGAGAAAGACGAGATTTGTTTCGATGTTATAATATTTCCCTTATCCCCGTCACTGCCCATATAAAGGCACAAAATATCAATTCTGTGTGACAGTGGTCCCTAAAGCAGGAAATATTGTATAATGTGCAGTTATTTTTTTTTAGTACAGGGGAGACCTCACTGTAAGCATTGTTCAAAAACTGATGATGGAGCACACATTTATTCCTCTTTAGTGGCCTATATCCTTTTCTTGTTAAAAGGCTACAAATTTAACGTATAGAAAAATCGTGTTTTAATGTTATCAATACACGAAAAAGAGATTATACGTCGTTATAAATTCACGAGTGCGTAGTATTAGGTTAATAGTTCTAATATGATCTTTATCAAAAACAGAAGATAGACTATAGTAACGCTCTTTCTTGATTGACGTCATCGCTCGTTAACATGAAGTAATTTTAGCATACACGTGTTTTAACAGAAACAAGCATATGACAATAATTAATACAGAATGCCCGTTCTTTCAAACCCAGTGATATCAGAAACGACATCTATGTGAAAGAGATTGTTTCTAAATGGCTAAATGTCTTAGATAATTTCCAATTATCATGCAGCCGATACTAGTGTGTTCTTTTCTTGGAAATAAAGGAGCTGAATGAAGGATGACAAATTGTAGCGAAATGTATGTGTGTACATGTAATTTGAACTGCAACTTTGAAAGACACATATTTATCCTCTCAGTGAAAAAAGTGACTAACTGCGTCTTTAATGTGGATCAAATTTTGATTAAGTAATTGATATGTTCGAAACTTTAACGTCTGGTCAGACTAGTAATTTGTTAGAACCAATATTTAAATGAAACAAGTCAACACATTGAAAACATATTCTTATCGCATGTTTGGCGTCGTGGGAGTGAAAAAAGTCTTTACAAAAGCAGTGTTACATTTAGACGTTGAAAGAAGAAATTTCCACGTTTCAGCCAAAAAGGCTTAACGTGTGATAAAATGAATATCACAAAAGTTTTCTTCCCACACTGAATTTATTAAATGCGTTGAACGATATGATAGAATATTTGCAGTTTATTATTTCATTCCACTCGTATAATAAATTCAGTATGAAAAGATACCCATGTTATATCCTCAATATAGTATTTTGTTATTCTGTGATATGGTCTGATGGTTTATACGAATATTTACCTTGTATGCAGCTTTGTCCGCTTCCTGGTTGCTAAGCGACGATTCTAACTGCTGTGATAACTCCTCATTCTCCCTGATTTTAGAATCTAACTTTTCTTTTTCAATCGGTGATCCTACAAATTGTCAACAAGTACATGTATTAAGATAATCGCATGAAACTGTCTACAAATGGTGATGATTCTGATGATGAAGACAGTGCTAGCAGTATTGCTAGTGGTGGTATAGGTATGACGATGATGACGATGGGGATGATGATGATCTTGATGATGATGACGATGATGGTGGTGATGGTGATGATGATTATGGTGATGATTATGATGATAATGATGATGTACAGTGAAATTATGAAACTATTGAAATATTTCAAACTATAATGATTTTGGTATGTGTTTATATTTAAAACTGAATACGAAAATGATTTCCGTCAAAATGTCAGCAGATATTCTGGAAAAAACAATATTTTTGATGATGATTATTATTATTATTATTAATTTTATGTTTATAGATTGATTTTGAGGTCAGCGATGTCTTTGAACTTTTAATAATGGAACGATCCGTTATTCAGGTAATGTTCAATTCAGTGCGATTAGTGGTTCTTACATAAATAAGGCAAAGTAAATAATTCTGATTTCCCCAATCGACAGATGTGTCTATATATTGAACTCTCATGCGTCAAAATTAGACTATACTTCTATTGTCATTATTATTGTTGTTGTTGTTGTTGTTGTTGTCTTCGCTTTTTTTGTTCTTGTTCTTGTTGTTGTTTAAAATGAATGATTTTGGTGTTCAATGATCGAGGAAATAACTTCCATCGAAATACCTTACGAGATCCCAAAACTCTTTAAATGCAACAAAAGCAGGGTTGTTTTGTTTTTTTATCAAACACCGACCAAGTTAATACTTGTTTTTGGTTTAATGTTGTACATGTATTTACATTTAAATCGTAAAACAATTATAATGTATATTGATTGCCCGGTGGAGTTAAGACAAATTACTTTTATCAGGTCAAGTGGAGTCAATATTCAAATTTCACTAGTTACAGTGTCACACGTTCTCCAGCTAGAAATTTAGAATAAATGAAGTTCTTAATAGTGAAACAATAAAAATAATAGTAGAGCGTAATGCTATTTATTATGAATCTCTTTTTATCGATTCATTTATTTATTCAACTTTCCCACTTGCATAATAATGAAAATAAAGAAATTGCAAGCTCTGTTAGGCCCAAGTTTGATTTGTTCAGTTCAAAATAATCATAAATGATTATATTAGATCTATTATTAATGACGTTTTTTCGCAATTTGGTGTACATTCCACCCTATCTTGTCGGGAAATGCAACGCTGTCAAAATACTTGCTGAATACATCAATACAGTATTGCATGGATTACATACATATGGATTACATACATTCTGCTACAGCATCACTCACTGGAACAGTCTCTATTAAATTTTCTACAATACTAGCATCTTTCATTTATAACTCCAATCTCAATTTTTTGATAGCATCCTAGTGTTCAACTTATGCAGGATCATGATTTATTTACAAACACGTGGCTATTCAAAGATATATAGATATATCCACCAACCTGCAGCAACCGGAACTTCTTCGTGATCTTCCTTGACAACATCAGCGTGTCCGCTTTCAGCTTTATCCTCGTTAGTTGGGGTTTCCTCAACCTCGTTTTCCGGCTCTTTTTCTGAAGTAGCTTTTTCTTGTTCAGTTTCAGTTTCCTGATTTGATGGTTCAGCATCAGCATTAGCATCACCCTGTGCTGTGACGCCATCCTGTTCTTGTTTCTGTTCATCCTGCTGACTGACTGGCTGAGTGTCCTCCGATCGTTCGTCTGTTTTTGTTTCAACTGTCTCTGACATTTCTGTATTTGTTTCTGTTTCTGTATTTACAGGCACTGATTCACCATTCTCTGAAAGAAAGGAAGGCTGTATTAGTACAAACTTTTTTTTCTCTAAAAATTCACACTGTTAACAAAAGTTTCCTAGCCGAGCGCCAGGTATGAATACAAACAGATTTATTTCTTAGAAAGGTTAAATATTACATTCCAACATGCATATAAACTTACATCAAAAATCTAAATAGACGATTTTTGCTGTCAGACGTCGAATGGCGGTAGGCTCTGTCACATTATTGCACAGGTAGTACGTATTGTTGTTATACGTATCTTGGATACGTAAAGCTACATGTATGTTTATAACAATTGCGTTTTATTACCTTTATTAAATTCCATACTTCGATCTTTTTCCAATTGTTGTTTATAACAATTCAATAGTTCATTTTATGGCTTTAAAACTTTTTCCATTTATAACAGTAGACTATAGTTTATTAGCGCCGTGTATATATTGCAACAGATTAGACGAATGTTAAATCTGGGTCTTTTTACAGTACATTCATGACTTTGAAATGAATCACGGAAAATCAGTTAGGCTGTATAAATATATAAGAGTGCTAGGCTAAAATCTTTGTTCGTGACTTTCGAACATCTTCGTCAGTGGTGATCGCTGTAAATAGTCAAAAATTAACTTGATATAAATGCTTGCAACATTCTGCACCTTTAAACTGTGTACAGAAAAGGGGCATATGCTTGAAATATACATAATTTTTCAATTATCTCAATTCTTCCTTTTCTTTTTGCCGCCTTTACTAGTATTTTTTCTGTATGTTTTTTTTTAATGTTTTTCCTCCTTTTTCGTTTTGATAAATCGCTATATCTTTTATCTTTAAAGTAGAAAATGTATTAAAAGGATTTAATCTTAACTATGTTTGATTATGTTAAGATTACAGATTATGGTACAAAAGATTTTATTTCTGTTTTACCACAGGACACCACACTAATCTGTGACGTAAAATGTAAATTTTTAATTGTATATTTGTTCACATCGTAAAGGACAGATATTTCTGTTTAAATAACTTCAATTAAATATTGACATGTCCACAAAAGTTCTTATATTCACGTGCTGTCAATACACCTGTACTAGCATTTTAAATCACCGATTTTCATTTTGATAACACCTCTATTGAAATGTATATCTATTCTTATAAAAATGCTCTGCACCGTAGTATTAAATTAACCCGGAAGCGGAGTTTAAAATTAATACATTTGATCAGTCCGATGTGTTCAAAACATACTTCATATAAAGATGAAACCCGTTGCTATACCCTGTCCCGCATATACAATGTACTATGGTTCAACCTACATCAAAGAGAATGAGATATGTATAGTAACAAATTATTTATAGGCAATGGATATATGTAATAAACTTGAAGTGTATGCCTGTCAACTGAAATATTCTTTGATATATATACCTTTAAAACTCATGTATTCCTAACCGTTATGTCCTTTTCACAATTTATTCCAGCCGCCTTCAGTGTCCGCATGCGGTTAAATCAAAAGTTTACAGCGCTAATGAATTTTATTAACCTAGTCCTTCATTGGTCATTCATGAAATTCATGAGAAAATAATCGAGCAAATTCTAAATTATTCCATTATCACTACAATAAACAGTATGACAACATTTGTAAATATACCCGTAACAAATAAAACAACGCCTCTGACACTTATAAAACTTAATGATATTAATAAAATCACTTGAAAAATCTGGTACAAATCGAAACAAACATTTATCAGTTTAGCGTATGTGTATACATGTCAGTAATAATACGTGTACGCACAAGTTCAATACTTTCCATTGATTGTTACAAGGCTGTTCATTGAAAGGCTGGGAGACACTGTTATATATATATATCAGATGTATTGTCAAAATACAAAACAGAATAATTTAGATTTCTATATACGAGTGTCCTGACAAAGTTTGCACATATTGTATGTTTAAACGTTATCATTTCAAAACTTGTGTTTTATGTCGACTTCAGCTCACGGATAAAGAATTTCTCCTCCCATCAAATTTATAAAACAGTAAATAACTTGACCTTCCCTCTGTAATCTAGCAGTGATTTTGCTGGGTTCTGTATGGTTTATTCCACTTGTGTCAAATGCAGGATTTGCTAATCCATTTACTGACCTGTACAATGTGCTTTTAATGCTTTTTACATAGGCGTGTGAACTGGTATTTCGTTAGTTAAAATAACGGTCAGACAGGTAGAAGGTTCAAAAAGGTAAATGTTACCTCAGTTAAATTTTAGAATTAGACAAATCTTACATAAAAACAAGTGATTGTCGACCGATATTATATACTGAATTTGCCTTGCAGATACCAATGGCGTATCCGTAGGGTTTCTATAATAATATGGTATATACATGTACTATATAAAACATTTTTTGACTGAAGTCCCATATGCAATTAAACACATATTCACGCGCGACATATTGTTGCAAATTTCAAGTCTTTACTTGGCATGTGACACATTATTGGCATACCTTATAACGGGAAAATTGTACTGGTAGCGGCAACAGATGGTATTACTAAAACTGAAGTACCTGGAATGATTTGCACCAGTATACACCTATAACTTTTATGCTCGTTCAATAACCACTCTTTAATACAATAAACGTGGATGTAAATGCAAGTTTATATGTCCGAAACATTTATAATGCCGTTGTTCATAATGTGACTGCCGCATGTTTTATTATAAACATGAAATATATTCATTTTTTGTGAAGTCCTATTTTCAGTAATTGTTTTCTCCAATATTTGTCAAACGTTTGAACATCGTTTAACATATTACAACTAGAGTTTTATTGAATACATTGTTTTGATTACCTCCCTTTACAGATCTCAATGTATATGGTCATGCGCAGTATTTCAAGTAGTGCTTTTCTAACCATGTAATGATGCATAGCATCTGTTTGGACAGCTTTATCATCCATTTTGAAGATAAAATTTTAAACCTAATGAGATTTAATGTAAAAGGTGTGGCTGGTTGCATGATTTTGATGACACCCGTTTGTTAATCTGATGTCATACCGCACAGCTTATATACATTTAGCCGAACGTGTTTTGTTTCACCAAGAAATGTTCTTATAAATATGTATTTATGTACAAGATGATGCTAAAATCACAAATGCTTTAATCTTTTTTTATATTCGATACTTACATAAAAAGATGTAACATACGTCTCATATTTCATGAAGAAAAAACAATAATTGAAAAACTATCATCTCGCGTTACTTGAAGTACATATTCGGAATATGCACGTGTAGCGTTTGCACTCACCTTCTTTTGTGCCCACGGCTTCAGACTCTGTTTGTTGTTCTTCTTTTGAATCATTTGCAAGTTTTTCGTCATCCGTCTTTACTTCTACATCTTCGTTATCAGGAGAGTCTGCTTTGCTTTTCTCAGCGTATTTTTCTTCGTCTGTTTTTGGAACACTCGATTCAGATTCGGTTTCAAATTCATCTGAGTCATATTTAGATTCTTTAGCTGTTTCTTCTCCATCTTTATCAGTGTCTAACATTCCATCTGTACCCGCTTCTGTTTTGTCGTCGTCTGTTTTCTGCGTTTCAGCAATATTGACTTCATTTTCGTTGTCCGCCATGTCTTCTGTTATGTAATCGACCTTGTTATTTCTCTTAAAATGAGTATTCTGCAAAGTACCTTGAGACGGTCGGTTGTTTACACAAATATCCTCTGTAATGTATGTCCTTCCGTTATTTTGTGTCAACTTTCATACTGTTTTTTTCTTCTTGTATTCTATTTCACAGAATATTTTCTGTACGTTATATTCAAGATGTTCATATGTACGCCATTAAAAAGGTCTTTACGTGCAAAGTTTTATCTTTCAAATGTTAAAGTCAGCTGTAAATTATTGTATGTTCCGGAAATTATCCAAAGTATATATTTCCCTACGTGATATTCTTGTAAGTATCTATGTTTATAACGTGTGATATTCAAACCTAATATTTCATTGCTACTGGTGAATTTATACAAACATAAAGTTAACCTTTCTACTTTGCTAATATAGCTTTCAACATTATTGCTGGATGGGTGCGGATTAATAAAGATTAATTTAACCACTGCAAGCATATATTTAACGTTATCGTGAGTGGAATAATATAAGATTATGTCAGATTTCAGAAGTTTGATTGTATTTCGCATTAAACAATGAAAATATTATACAAAGCAGGTAATATATTAAAAACTTTTAAGCAGATTAAGAAAAAATCTTTAGAACAATCCAGTGTATGAACTTAAAACATGAAATATAGTCTGCGTTATCAGTTTATTCCCATGTGGTTCAAGTCTCGAAATAAATTGAGCCGCGCCATGAGAAAACCAACATAGTGCGTTTGCGACCAGCATGGATCCAGACCAGCCTGCGCATCCGCGCAGTCTGGTCAGGATCCATGCTGTTCGCTAACGGTTTCTCTAATTGCAATCAGCTTTGAAAGCGGACAGCATGGATCCTGACCAGACTGCGTGGATGCGCATGCCGGTCTGGATCCATGCTGGTCGCAAACGCACTATGTTGGTTTTCTCATACGGCTCAATTATTCTGTTCGGTTGTTTTCTGTTACCGTCAATGTATACTGATCATGAGCTCAGCCCTAGTCATCGAAAGAGTCAAAACCGCAGTGCACTTGTAACGTCTTTCACGTGTAGCGTTTACGTCCCTTGCAACACTCAAATAATAAACCCCGAGTCCATAAAATATAAGAAAAAGAAATGAGAATTGTTCAATAGTATCCGAACAAAATGCAAACGAAAATGTATACTTAATAAGCTGCATTTCATTGTAACAAATGTTTGTAGAATCTGCGACAGTAATAACTCATTTTGCGGTGTACTGACAAAGGTTAAAGTTATATGAATTCTTCCACCAGTCCTTAACATTATTGTAAATTTTAATTCTTTCATCTTATAATACATGAGTGTTTCATTGAATCCTTTCCTAATCGTCATTATGCACTATAGACAATTAAGCTTTGCATGTACGTCATTGGAGCATTTTCATTTTATTTTTTTTGTGGACCCACGACCTGGAATACAGGTTTATGCGTTTTCAAAATTTTAACTTATATTTAGCTATATTCATTTTTGTAAACGTTTGCCCCAGCCAATTTTAAAATAACTTTACCTCCTTTTTCAACAGAGTTTATTATAAATATTGATTTCTTTGTTAACCTTAAGATATTCTGAACCGTTTAAAATAAACGAGTCAAAATTGCATTTCTTTATAATGAAATGGGCCTCACGGTCTAAAATGGCTTACAGGTTTTTTTATGATATTTTCATACTTTGTAACCATTCCTTTAATGAATATAAGAACTGTGGCGGAAGAGCACTGTCAGTGTTATTTAGGGATGGGACTGACTCGTGCGAGAGACAACCTGGTCGAACTTACCCGGAAAAAAAGAGCAACTTTTTTGCCTCTTCAATACTTAAAACTTATTACTGAGGCACAGACCACTATAATATTTCAATGAGCGTGAAAACAATAAATAGCATTGCCTGCCATCGGTATAGCTCCACGAAAACAATGTAGGCCCCGAGCACATACTTTCCATATAAATCAAATTAAAAGATATCATTGGAGTTTTAACTCCGTTAACCACACTTGGGTTTCTGGGTTTTTGTCCTAGATATGCCGGGAGACGGTCCTACATGCAATCCGCCTCCTAGCTGGCTTTGTCTGTACATACATGTATACACTTGTCCAGCTATGCCCCTGTATGTGGTCTTACTCTCAGATATACGGACCTGACTACTGTACTCACCTGGCTAAATATTAGTGTACCCTTAGATCGTTTAAAAGTTACAGCTATTTTTAACTGACGGAGGAACAAACTAATGAACAAACGGACAGTACAAATACTATATGGCCATCCTTCGGGGGTTGGGAAAGTATTACAGAAAGAGCTTTAGAAATGAACGGTTTATCCAAGAGCGCTTCGAATACACGACGTACTTCGAATACACGACGTACTTAGTATACTACTTATCTGGGACAAATCTAACACAGAGATACCATCTGGGAGTAAAATGCAAAGCCCTTTGCAACTGCATTACTGAATACACAACAGATGTAAACATCATCTAGGATATCTTCAAAACTGGCTGTCGGGAAAACTGTGGACAATGAAGTGTCTTCTCACACTAAGATATCCGGATATGCAGTCATCACTGGGTCAACAGAGACCAGATAAAAGTGCTAATGGTTCAAGAATGCCAAGATTAGCAACAACCTGTAATGGAGTCAGAGGCAGCATCAAAGTTTGGATAGCCAATTGCCTGCTTTGTAGTTCTTGAAAGTTCTAGCTCAGAAGTCCCCTCTGTCTCATACATGGTGTCATACAAGGCAGTGCTCTTACACCTTTTCTCTTCCTAGTGTACATCAACGAACTTTCTTCTAGAGTAAAACTTAGAGCCCGCCCATTTGCAGATGATTGTCTGATGCACAGACAAATCAGGGACATTGAAGACTCAGACAGTCCAAGCATGATCTTGGTTGTTAAAAAATATTGGGAATGCAAGTAGCTGATGTCATCTAACTATGGTAAGTTTGAAGTTAACCATATGTGTCCCGCAATGACATTTTTATCCCAAATGACACAAGCCTCGATATCGGTAAAATGACGTAGAAGTTGACGTCACTTAAGGTAGTTCTGCACGTTTGATAAACCGGAAGTGATGGCGTAACGTCATTTATCCGGAAAACGTAGAATAAAGCCTGGATTCGGCGTACGGAAATGAAAATAATTTTATGAATTAATTGAAATATGTGAGTAAATTTATTACAGTGGCATTGTTGCTATATTTCTAAAGTCAAAATATGATATTGAAACATATAACACTTTAAAATAATGAAAATAATGTCTTAAAATTAGCGTGAAATGTACGGTTCACTTTAATCATGGTCAGATATCTCAAAAATAAGCACACGGACCTATACATTTTATTTCACGAAAGTATAGACCATGTGTTTATTTACAACTGTGAGAAGTTTCATCAAAATCTACATTATAGAAAAAATTCTATTCGCGAAAATGTTATGAAAGTAATGATTTTCCCATAGACTCCCATTATGAAATATTGCGTGAGGTGCAAATTTTTCAAATCAGTCTAGCAAAAAATCAAGCACACGACCCTATCTTTTTTATTTGCTGAATTTTCTAGGTATATTCTGAAGTTTTGAAAAATCAGAGTTTAATCAAATTCTACATTGTAGAAAAAATTTCGATCCAAACGTGCAGAACTACCTTAATTAGATAATTGTTTTCATTAATTTGTTTTTAAAACAACAGCCATTAGTGTTAAAATCATTGATATCGGACGAAGATAGTTAAGTTTAAACGTTTCATAATTTAGTTATCGCACTAGACTGGTACTTTGTGAAATATCACAAATAATGAATGAATTAGCGAATTGTTTCCCTTTGAAATCTACACGCCATTAACGGTGTATACATGTGTGAAACTGGGTCAGAGAAAACATGCAGTTATTGCTCTGAATATACGCGGATATTTAAAGTGCACGGCGGATTTATTGGTTGTTATGGTAAGTGTTTATTTTCATCATAAATTTATCCGTAACTTAAGTAAAGAAAAGAATGAACAGACTGCTTCTTTTGTTAATGTATCGAAGATACAACTTGGCAGCGAAAAATGACCGTGTTGACATTTCGATTTGACTGTCTGCTGTCAAGTACTTTTAATATTTTTTTCTGTATATTTGTAAATTTTCATGATGGCAGAATATACTTGTAGCCAAGACAGTCAGGCATCTACTATATTAAGTATGTTCTGTATGAAATTTTCTGTCTAGAAATTGTAAATGAACAGGAATATTGTACATCTTTTTAACTGTCAGCAGGCTGGTAACATTGCCCGATCGGGCTTATGACACTTACTGGTTTCCCAGTAGTTTCCGGACCGAAATCGCTAGTTTTTGCCTGTAACTTTCAAACTAAACATAGCAGAAACATAAAATTTTCACAGAAAAACAGCTAGGTTCTTCGTTACCACCATGCAGAATTTGTATTACACTTGCGTTCATAACCCAAATGTAGATGAGGCCTAAAAAGGGGCAATTAATTCCATTAATATCTCAGTTTGTCCGAGTAGTTTTCCGGACCTTTCAGTGTAAAAGTTGTACCCTTTCTGTAAAAGTAAAAATTTCCGATTTCGTTATATATATTCAAAATTAAAACATAATTCTAAGGCCTGATGATGATTTGAAAAGTATATTTCAAGAATTTAACGAATACTAGGTTTATAATACGCTCATTACAGCTACGTCTAATTACGTTTTACTGACGTTTGCAACGTCACGCCCAAAATGACGGGATGTATTTAGCGGACTGGTAATATTACAAAAAAGAAATTAAGAAGTTTTGATATAATTAACAACTTAATAAAATAACAAGACCGGTCTCAAAATTGGTAGTCTAACGCCCTGACCACTCGGACATGGACACTGCAGCTAAACATTTGATTGATACGACGGTATCGTAGGTAAATCCCTGTCTATTTTGGTTCCTATTTTTAATCGATAATTTAATGCCGTAGAATAGTGAATAGTTCGATTTTTTCAGACTTTCGTTTTATTTTATTACTATCGGAATGTTTTTACTGTATCGTCTGTAAATGGGAGCATCAATTAACTGATATTTACCTTCAAGGCACCTCAATTTCTGCGCATGCGCACTGGAACTGGAATCCCCCTGCAGTTGACAATCTCTTGTGTAAACATTACATCGAAGTAAGTTAAAACAACCGGGATATTCAAATAATAAATTATTTCAGTAATGCTGGGTTTTCGGTGCTATGTAAAGGCAACAAAGGTCTAGATGATATGATATTGTTATCCAGATGCTTTACGACGGCGTAAAGTCTATACGGCACGAAATGTAAAAGGTCCGGAAAACTACTTGGGTCCGGAAACTACTGGGAAACCAGTAAAGTAATATTTCTTGACAAATAATGAAGATATTTCTTTCAAACTTGGTCCATTTATTAAGCATTACATATAATGCTTATCAAGATAGAAATAACTTTGTTGCCTTCAGTTTAGTTAGAATGACTTCCCTTTTTCAGATTTTTATGATGCATAATTTTTGAAGTCCAAAAATATTATGTTTTAATGCAATGTTTAAAACAGAAAAGGGTTCAATGGCTTTCTAGTGCTCCAAACTTGTGCGCCAATACCTTTATTCTATATATTTAGGGTAAATACTTTGTTTCTAGTGCAGATGTATGAGCAATTTTTTTAGGACTAATATTTCTCTATAATGTTGTAAGTGAAAGCAGAGTAAAATGCTTACATTCATATACTAGCGCAATAATTTAGAGCATTAGAAAGCCATTTAACCCTTTTTTGTTTTAAACTTAGCATTAGAACATTGTTTTTTTGGACTTCAAAGATTAT
This sequence comes from Mercenaria mercenaria, assembly GCF_021730395.1. NCBI lineage: Eukaryota > Metazoa > Mollusca > Bivalvia > Venerida > Veneridae > Mercenaria > Mercenaria mercenaria. The sequence continues at coordinate 32,232,384 of NC_069373.1, read as the reverse complement.
GCGTCATAAAAATCTGAAAAGGGGAAATAATTCTACCAAAACTGAAGGCAACCAAGTTATTTTTATTCTAATTTGTATCATTTGTTATGCTTAACAAATGGACCAAGTTTGGAAGAAATATCTTCATTATTTTTCAAGAAATATTACGTTTTGTGTCATAAGCCCGATCGGGCAATGTTACCAGCCTGGTCAGTCACAGATGTGAACTGGTGAATAATTACATGGTCATTATGCACATACAGTAGAATCTATGACAATTGGAAAAGAAAAGTAGAATCTACAATAACACAGGAAAAGTGGTGTTTTAAATTGTCACTTTTTGTTGAAATATCAACTAAAATAGACCTGAAAATTTCTAAAAAATTCTACATGCAATTTACAATATTTAAAAACTACTTTTTTCACTCTCACTACTGTCAGTACTTGCAGACGGCATACTGGTAGGCTACTTAATAAATGAAAAAATTTTTTGTTTAAATTTTTTAGGACAACCTCCAGCAGTATGAGATATAAATGTTCACTGCAGTTTTGACAATGCCCATCAAGTGCCATGGAGTTGCTGTGAGTTCTCATGCAGTTATAATATTTAAAGTTAGTTTACATTCATATCAATGTCAGTATCCTCAAATGCATCTTTTTTTCAATATCAATTTTAACTATGAAATCCCATATACTGCACAGTATCACTAAATTAAATTCCACAGTCTTCAAAACAACCATGACTCTATAAATAAAAGCTGCAAGGCTACAGTGCGCATTTTACATTTGAATTTACAGTGAAACCTTAATAACAGAAATTTGGTTAAGTGACATTATCCAAAGGAAGTTGTCTTTTGTTAAGACTTGATTTTACTATTAATTTCTTTGCTTGTTTTTTTTTCACTGAACATTTTGTACATCTCTGAAATGGGATTGAAAATACTGCATTGCTTTATAATAAAGATGCTGTATAATAAGCACTTTAAATTGGAATTCAATTAAATTTTGATAAAATTTTTATGCAAGTTGTTGTCAAGCATTATCTATAAGAAATGATGAACTGTTTTGGTCAGTGTTGATTCACTCTATTTTGATGAGGACTTTAATACATTTCTCATAAACTGTTCTTGTTTTTTTCTACTTAGTGTATGAAAAGTACAGTACTGCTGTTGGAAGAGGAGCAGTGTGGTATCTATGGTCCACCATCACTTCAAGCATTATGACTGTGGATAAAAGAAGGTTTTATTACATATGGACAATTATACTGGACAAAATAAGAAGTGTTCTAATAAGGTAAGAATTCCCAATAAATAAAGAAATATTTATTAAGCACACAGAACTTGATGTTGAAATATTTAATTTCACAGTGTGATCATACACTTCAGTTTGGAAAGTCACTGGTTTCCGGTTTATATATATAATGTGCATACTTTTATGTAAATGAAACATCATATCTCCACTGATAAACATTGATTTACAATTTTAATATTGTAAACTTACATAACATACTGTATTAAAAAATCCAACTGGGTAGCTGGCATTTAATTGTTGTAATAAAGTGATGCTGCAGCTATGTTATATTCTAAGGACTACACTATTGCTACTTAAAAGTTATTGTCTAAGAATTCATTGTTTAAATATACCCTTATTTCAGTTCTGGAATGTGGCTTGTTATGATGGGTCTACATGATTGACTTGGAGTACAACCTGATGGGGACTGGGCTTGCAGAATTCAGTCCTGAACATGTTTAGGTATATTTGGCTTGTCACCTCTTTAAGCAGTTTTTTTGTGTGTAATAATCAAGTATTGATAAAACTTGCTGCAGAGTTCATGTCTGTAAATAGGCCACTTATATTAAGATGCCACATTTTCTGTTTCTTTTTATGTTGTTAAAGAGTGTCTAGCTCACTGCAAGCCAGTTCAACAGAAATAACATAATTGTAATACAGTAACTGTTTTTTCTTAACCAGGTTAAAGAACTATTTGTTAAATCGAGATCAAAATCATGGCCATTACTTGATGTAAAATATGTGCGATGGTTGAATTTTTTTATGAAAAGAGGTTGTCATTACTATAATAAAATTCTAAAATTTAATTTAATGTAATTATGTGTGGTATAAGTGTTCTTTGTCTTAAAAATTTGATACATTTATCATTACAGAATGTCAGAATGACCTAGTATAGTATTCTTGAAGGATTATAACTTCAACACAGAGACGGAGATTAATATTTTAGGCAGGGGATTGGCATGACAGGCAAATTCTCCAACTGTATTACCATTCCTGAGCTGGATGCCAGCCGACAGTGGTACCTGTATAATGAAATAGCGCCCCTTTGCAGCAACAGCAATGTATGCTCAAAACTAGCAGTGCCAAAGCCATTAAAATTGAGAACTCAGTCATTTAAAACAAAGAATGAATGGAAAAAAAGTGTTTAACATTTGAAGTAATACAGAGAAAGAGCTTAGCTCATTTGGTATTTTCTGAAATTTTAATTAATTTTGAAAGTGTTTTTTGATTTTTTAAAGGTGTACTAGACCCAAATTCCATTTATGAGCAGTGCCATGGGAAAACCAACATAGTGGGTTTGCAACCAGCATGGATCCAGACCAGCCTGCCCAGCCATGCAGTCTGGTCAGGATCCATGCTGTTCACTTTTAAAGCCTATTGGAATTAGAGAAACTGTTAGCGAACAGCATGGATCCTGATCAGACTGCGTGGATGTGCAGGCTGGTCTGGATCCATTCTGGTCACAAACCCACTATGTTGGTTTTCTCATGGCGTGGCTCATATATGAATATGAACAAATGCTACATATAGTTATGTAAACATTGAATTAACAAGTTTATGAAGTCAACAGTACTATGCACTGGTTAAATATAGACACACTGTATGTATGTAAGGCTGAACACAGTATAAATGTTAAATTCCTCTAAGACACTGGAAGATTTTTCAACAATCTGCTGTTTAGTACTGCATGACATAAAATTATGAATGTAGCTCTACATACACAGTTGATTTATACATTATTAAGCAAAGTTAAATATATTTATTGATGATTTTCTACAGTAATTAACTTAATATTAAATATTTTAGTGAAGATATATTTTATGCAACTATATAAGTTGAAAAAAGCCACCTCCAGGAAGAATATTTTGAAATGATACTTTTACTTGAAAATTTTTGTGAAAATTGAAGGAAACAGATGTTAAAATGAATTCTTTATTTTATAAAAAATGTTGTTGCCATGGAAACATAATTTGAGTATTAAGTTTATCTGCTTTCATACCAGAGTAATATGACTTTTAATTATAATTATTTAAACAATTTAATGTTATATAATCATCACTGATACTTTTAATTTTCAATTTACACTGTCATTGAGCAATGCATCTTATGTACATTTGAAGTTGAACGACACATTACAAATATTAGATATTTATGGAATTGCTTTAAGATATTTTTGAGATGAATATAAATCAGAAAAATCACAAATTCTAGTTCTTCTAGAGAACTAATATATATTTTATAAATTTACATTTTTGTATCAAATGTAGGCTAAAATGTCTGTTAAATTGACATTTAAAGCAATTCTTGTATTTTGTTGCTATGGAAACATGAATTGTGACAATTTTTTTAATATAAAATAGCATATTTATAGCAAGAAGGCATTATCAACTGTGCTAATCATGTTAAATACTTTTGATATTGATGGCAAAATATGAAATTAAAATATATGATAAAAATAGATGATTTTAGTATTTGTCATTATTATGAAACAAAAAGTGCAAGTTTGCGATGGGGAGTTATTGTACAAAAAATGCTATAATTTTGTTATTTTAAAACATGCAGGTCTAAAATTTTGAATTTATGTTAAGGACACATGTACAGTTCAGAATATGTGTAAAACTCAGTTTCCATAAAAATGTCATTTGGGACCATTTTGTAATGGCTTGTCACATATATTCAGTAAGCGAAATCCACTCGACTTCACATATAACGCCATTGATACTTCGCTCCGTTGAAACCTACCGACAGCACTAAATATAACTATCGGAGTCACCATCACACCACGACCTGCCTTGGAAAACCCACATAAACAACATCAGAAAAAAAGGCTAACTCCGCCGTGGCATTCGTCCGCAAAACTAGTCGTTCAGGTCCATTCAGACTTTGTGCTAAAGCAACAACCTACAAGGCATATGTCTATCCAACAGTGGAATATTCGTTCACTGTATAGTCTCCTTATGCTGACGGCAACATCAACTACTTGGATATATAGCACCTTTAGTTCTTAAAAGCTACCAAGTTCGTAAAATAATTTTCACAGAACAAGCTTAGGTACTCTGTCGTATTTCTTTTTGATGTATGTTTTTGTGTTTGTTACTTCTATGTTATCACTACTACAGTCGTCTGTGTTAATGTGTACATGTGCTCAGCCGCTGCGTACTTGTAAACATTTATGCAGGCCAATATATCCATGTCCTTCAACAAAGATGCAACATATATCCATAGTCACCTTACTGTACAACTTTAGTCACACTGTATTTGATGCTTTTCACGATCCTCCAATACAACAATCAAGATCTGCCAGGGTCCAAGACCATTTGTTACAGTACAATATTGTAGACCTACTTCTAACTACAGTTGACGCTCGGGATCTTGAATCCCAAGGAACCGAACATTTTACTTTGAGATAACTTGAATTCAGCTTAAAAGTTACAGTTGATGCAGGTGTTTCACTAAATGTATTATCGTAGTTTATGTTACCATACATGTTCATGTAAAGATGGCATATACATTTTATATACAGGTTTGTGACAACAAAGTAATTTCATAGTTTTATAATTATGTTCCATATTTGCAACGCGTGATTTGCTATTAGATTTTGTCTTGCGGGACTTAATATCACTCAAACACAACCTAAGTAGCAGTATGTGGAATTTGACAAGACAATGATTATGAAGGAATTAAATTGTTGATTACAATCCTGAACATGCGCAAATGTGAGGGATTATAAGGGCCTTATATGACTGACTATGTGAGACAGTGTTTTCCCAAACCTGTGGGGAAGCGTAGATTGCAAATTCATCAAAAACGAGCGCAAATAACGCCGTTTCAGGTAAGAAAGGTCTTAAATTGTAATTTCTTATCACTGTAGCTTCCGACTCAGGAAAAAAATGCACCGTACCCGCCCTAAAGTATACTATTTAGCGGTAGTGTTCCATTTTGTACGTATAACTTTTTGGGGTTTTTTTCCCAAAATCGCAAACATTCGGCAAAAAGGGCATGGGCAGTACCACACCTTTGTCTAAAAAATGTGTTTTAGTCGTTTTTTCGTGAAATGAAGATAGATTTATATAGATTATTATCAGTGACCAGCATAATATTAATGCTTTTTTTGCGTGCGTGGTGTGAGTAATGTGGATTGTATGTTGCACTCCTCAGATCACTTCATCAAATTTGAACTCTGACTTTGGCCTTTGATCAATCAAACAAAGTTCATGCTCTCTGTACATCGCCTAATAGCCACCTATCTACATACCAAGTTCGAAGTCAGTATTTTGAATATTTATTAAGTTACAAAAATATGACAGACAGATTTGACCTTGCTGTCACTTTGACCTTTGACCTACCAACCTGATTTATGCACTAGAATATTAAGTGACGAAAATATAAAAGTGATTTTTTTTTCGGTGTGGGGAGTTTGGGGAGTAATGGGGATTGCTGCACTCCTAAAATCATTTCATGTTTTTTTTTCTTTATTTTAAATAGACAAGACATATAACAATTAAAACAATACAATGTAATCTCTGACTGAGCCTTTTAATAAGCTACTGATAACAAGTACATTAAATAGATATCTAACTGAAAAGGTAAAATAATTTATGACCACTGAGTACTCATAAATAGTCCTTTGTACCCCCTCAAAGGTCCTTAGTGCCTCCTAAGCGGTCCTTTGTGGTCTTCAGTGGTCCTTAGTGGTGCTTATTGATAAACTGAAAGACTGCCGGAAATCGCCGTCAATTCAGAATAGAACAGAATAAGATTAGGGGTTTATTATACAAGATATATTTTAGTTCTCCAACGCCTCCAAAAGCTCATGTAGTTCATTTCTTATGGTGATCCGCATAGATCACGTGACAGCAATTATTTACATAAATTAAAAATGGAGGACAGATCGTGATTCAACGTAAAATATTTTCATCCATCCGTACTGGATTTTCTTGATTTTCGTACTGTTTCGAGACATTCCTGCCACAATGTCTGAACTAAACATTAGCTCCCTCTCCGTTGAGGAACTTAAAACAGAACTAGGACGTTTGCAGCAGGAATTAACAGAAACAAACCAAGAAAAAATCCGAGCGGCAGAATACGGATTGGCCGTCCTTGAAGAAAAGCATCAACTCGAGAGCCATATAGAAGAACTCGAGACTGAAAAAGAACACATCAAAACTGAACTAGAGCATGCCAAAGAGGTTAGTGTTCTCAAAATTACCTTGAAAATGAGATTTTAGATGTGTCATTTTAGGGGTATTCTCACAATGCTAAACTTCTGAACAGGTCCCACTCCCTGAGTAATGATATGTTTTTAACAGGTCTAGTATATTGCCCGATTGGTGCATCATGCACCGATCGGTGTATCATGCACCAATTGGTGTATTCAACAATACACCAATCGGTGTATCAGCTCAGAAAATTAATAAACTGACCGTTATTTCATGTGTATTTGATATTTCCGCATCATGGGAAAAACAAAAGAACAACCCTCCGAGGTAAAGTTTTCTAATTATTTCATTCTTTTTGAAATGTATAAGGTAACGTAATGATAAAACACATTTACATGTACTACTTACATATTATTTATTTTCGAACGCAACAATTTCAGGGTTAAAAAACACTTTTGTTTATAATTTCTCAACACTACTGCAGCATGTGTTCCGCCATATTGATACCTGGGTATTCTGAGTGATTTCCCTTTGATTCTGCGCCAGAACGCTCGAAAAATCAGTATCTGTCCGAAAAATATGCTAAAGTATGGTGTCCAAAAAATGACATAAACCAAAATATAAAATCACCGCAAATTATTTGTTAAAAAAGTTTTCTATGCAAGTGCTGTATAACCTACAAAATAAATTAATAAATGCACTCATGATATTGTGATAGTGCATATTTTAATAGACTGAATACCATGGAAAGAAAGTCAGAAAAGGACACATGTCACTAAAGCCCGTGCTAATCTTCACAGAGGGCAGATAGATATAGACAACTAAATTGAAGATCGGTTTAAAAGGAATTCAAGCTATAGATAATTATTAACCAAACTGCTTGATTGATTTATATAACATAATGATTTATATCATTCATAAAACCATCATGTTACTAACTTTGATATCACTTGTTATTGATAATACAAATGTTAAATAACTTTGAACGTTACGGGGTTCCAAAACTGACACTGTGTAAACTTATTTCTTATTTTATTATGTCGCTACAGGTACACCATACATATTCAAGGTAATACACATGTCAATCAAATTTTGGGATGCTGGGAAAATTTTGTAGCTTTATAAGCGTAGATCCGAATCCAACATGGCTGCGATTGTATAAAGGCAAGGAAATTTGGGTAAACTCACTTTTGTGGGGGTATTTAACTGGTGTTCGCTTACCTGTCAATGAATTATAATTATGTAACAGTGCATTCAATGTGAAAAACGCAAGAAACGCAGCAGTCTGTCGGAAAAAATGTAATGGCGACTGAAAATGGCCGATGTCATCAACAACATGTGAATGTATCGGAATGCGGTTATTTCCGGTTCTCCAAATATTTTGTTTTAAAGTGGCATCCTACGTGTTGATACACCGATTGGTGAATTTCTGAATACACCAATTGGTGCATGATACACCGATCGGTACATGATGCACCAATCGGGCAATATACTAGACCTGTTTAATGGCACTGTACATACTTTCCAGGGTTTTCCCTCGGGTTTTTTATTTGGGAGTCCATGGACTCCCATGGCTGCCAATTTAAGGGTCCCTAATAATTTTTGGGGGTCCACAAATTATTGATCTTGAAAATGGACATTATTACTAAAAAAATTTATCCTAAAACCGAATGAACTTGTATCTTTTTAATTTAGATAGCAGCTGATTCAGTATTTCGGAATGGTATCTTTCAAAATGGCATGAGCTTCTCAATTCAGACTGATAACAAAAGGTGTGACAGTCTTTTTGTAATGATCAAATAGCTAGTAATTACCGGCAATTAAGTGTCAACTCGTGTCAATTATGTTGTTCACAGTTTGATCTTAGTTAAAGATAATACTCGATCCTTAATTAGTATCATAATTTTTGTGATTTATTAATATTTTTTCATCAAAATATTTTAAATTTATATGAAATTAATTTTGTTTAATAAAAAAATAAACCATTCGATCTTTTACGGAACGTAACGGCAATCTTAGATTTTAGTGGTGTCAGTTAGCGCGGAGAGTAGTTTCCCTTTACCAAAATGGCGAACATCGGTAACAAAACTTGTTTTGAAGTTGGAAAATCGTCTATACCTGTGTATAATGAGCACCCACGATTCGGGGATGGTCCCGGTGGTAAAAAGCTGCGCATTTTACATGGGTATCTGCGCAAAGGAAGCTTCAGTGCAAAGGAGTTTCGTGACCAATTTTGCGGGTCCAGTGGACGCAGAGGCACTACAAAATGCGAGTCCAAAGCAGTCAAAGCGCGTCAGGGACGCAGAAAACCTGCGTCCGGGAAAACCCTGCTTTCAAACTTTTTACTCTTTCTTATTCTCTCAGCGCATTTAACCTGGCAATTAACTTCAGTCAGTTGAAGATGGCCAGTAAACTGGAAGAAGAAAGAAGAAGAATTTTCTTTCTGGATGTGTGAAATACTGTCTGCCCTATAAAATTTATACAGAAGTTCAGAACTACCAACCTGTGATTCCTCTTGGATACTTTGTGACATTCTGTTAGTTAACTCCTAAGATAAATTCTGAATTAGGCAAAAGATCAGCTTCAGAGACAGTGATTAGGTAAGGCTGCACATACAGTAACAGGGCCTCCACTGGGTTTTAAATACTTTTCGCCAAATTTAAAAAGCTGGAGCCACTTTTGAGCCAAAGTTCTGAGCCATTTATTTCTCTCAGTTGGCTGTCATAGTGTGCATAGGGAAATTAATTATTGTAAATAATTACATTTAATAGGAATAGTAATGCTTACTGTAAAAGTAAATATTAAATAAAATGTCCAGTTTCTCAATTTAAAGTAGATTAAATTTAAACTGTCATGAGATTTCTACAATCCATACTGTCTTATTTACATTATTTTCCAAAGTTTCTGAACATTTTAAAGAAATTTAATAGTCAGGATACCAATTGTGTCCATTGACATTGTGGTTTTGTTTTCACACCCATGTTAAAATCTTGATAATTTTTAACTGATTAAATTAATCTTCATTATAATGAGTGAAATAAAAGGTTTTTGACTTGCACTAACAAATTAGAAAATTATCTAAAATATTAGCAGAAATTAAAATGATTAGTAGAGTAAGTGTACTCGGTTTCGCACAGTTCACGGTTTCGCACACCAAAGAATTTTCCGTTTCTTGTAATGAAATACTTGCCAAGAGAAATTTAAACTGGTGAAATCAAGGGACCAGGTCTCCTTTTGAATGTTCCTATAGTTTTCTAAACGACAAGCAGGCATCCTGATAAAAGACAAAGATATATAAAAGTGTAGTAAAAGTATCACCCAGACAGTATAAAATTAGACACCACTGAGGGCACCTCGCTTGTGCATGGTATAGCGACATCATTATGATAATGACAGCTAAAAATACTGTTTCTACAGAAGTATCAGTGTTGTGCAATTTCGATTCAACCAATATCCGTACTGTACAAAGAATTAGAGAATTTTTAGTCATGGTGTGCGAAACCGGGTACAAATATGTCCGAATAATGGGTCATTTTCTGGCTATATTGGAGAGCTAACAGTGGTGAGCAGTTACCACATGAAGAATAACCTAGTGCATAAATAAAGAGCCATGTATCTATTCTTCTGCCTGAAAATGCAAAATAATAAATTGCTTCCACATATTTCAGTTTATTTCAAGAAGTGTGTAAAAAGTGTGCGAAACCAGGTACACTGACTCTATGTATCTTTTGAAATTATTAAAAATTTGTCATACAACTGCATGTCACAAACACATGTCAGTTTTTTTTTGTGTGTAATAATCCAAACGCATTAAGTATGCCGTCATTGTCGTTAATTTTGGTGAATCCTCGGCATACTTCAAATATACAAGTTGGTAGATGTTTTTATAACTGATTATCAATTCACACATGTTTACGCAATTATCTTCTCAAAGTGACACCCAACATAGCTGAAAACATCAATAGCTGAATTGACAAATACTCCGCCTAGACTGTTTTTCGATTTTATTTACAACCAGCGCCTAGGTAAACATGTGTATCGAGAACCAATTCTTGATTGCTTGTATCATTAAGGGAAAAAAACATGAACGACCCCGAAAGTAATATGCACCACTCATTTTCGCCAATTCGCAAAATTTAGCGCCAAATTCTTAGAATTATCGCAAATGGCGACATTAATATTCGACAGCGGAGGCTCTGCAGTAACGTAAGTGCAGTAACTGTAATATACAGGCTGTTCACATTGCCTGATCTGGCTTAAAAGCCCAAATGAGCTGTTATTGCCCAATCGGGCTTAAATTTATCAAAAGAAGTGTGAAATTATAGCCAAATCACATGTAATGACTTGACGTTGATTCTTGAAAGTCCTAAACTTTGTACATTTGGACTAAATAAGTACATTTAAGAGAAAAAAATCAGTCGATACCATCAGGGATCGAACTTTAAGTCTTAGCGGTCGCTAACTTGTGAAATTCGAATAAGAATAAAAAATGCGAGTGGAAAATCATGGCACTCGAATATTTTCGTGATCACGTTCGAAATTCAAGGAATTCCACTCAAACTGTCCTTTCCTGTTTAAAACCTCCTTTGGGGTAGTTAATTTACCGATAATCACGTGACCGCTTGTAGACACTTGTCGCTTTATACAAATGTAATTATCGGATATCGAAGTAAGCGGCTAGACAATATTTGTTTTCGTTTTGGTCGATGATTTGCAAACTTCTGCGGAAGTGGAGAGGAAAATAACAAGTTTCTTCGTGCAGAAAAGGCCCATGGAGACCGAAAATGCTAGCACGATAGGGGCAGTGATCTGAAAAAAATCCATAAAACTTCGAGTCCAGTCAATCGTCCAAAAAATCATATTGTACTTTGGTTCATATCGTACTTTCAAAACCAGAAAGTCCCCGCTTGTCCGGACCGTGAACTTTTATATGAAACCAAACAACAGCAAAACAACTTAATAAATTTAGCACATACACAGCTTTTAAATAATTGCTAGTGGAACTCATCATTTTGCTAGTGGAAAAAAATGACACTAGTGGGAAAAAAATGTTAAATTCGATCCCTGACCATGTAAAACGTCTTTGAGTTGTTTTGGAAAAAGAAGTGTAAGATGCTGTATCACATGGTCTAATAATTGGGAAAATAAAATTAATGATTCCTCCTAGAATAATCAATCATTGTTATATTGTAAACGATTTAAAACCGAAGACTTTCATAATGTAGGTTTAATATTGGCTTCTTTGTGCACAAGTAATAGGTCAAAAAATTTCACTTGTATATTAACTGAAAGTGGTCTTGTAAATGCTATGTCTTTTAGCTGAGTTATTGTGATTGCTCGATGTCGGCGTCCGTCATCTGTCTGTCAACATTTAGCTTGTGTATGCGATAGAGGCTGTATTTTTCAATTGATCTTCATGAAATTTTGTCAGAATGATTGCCTTGATGAAATCTAGGTCGAGTTCGAATATTGTTCATCTGGGGTAAGAAACTAGGTCACTAGGTCAAATCAAAGAAAAACCTTGTGTATGCGATAGAGGTTGTATTTTTCAATTGATCTTCATGAATTTTGGTCAGAATGATTGCCTTGATGAAATCTAGGCTAAATTTGAATATGGGTCATCTTAGGTCAAAAAATTGGTCACTAGGTCAAATCAAAGAAAAACCTTTTGTATGCGATAGGGACTGCATTTTACACTGGATATTCATGAAAATTAGTCCGAATGATTGTCTTGATGAAATCTGGATCAAGTAAGAATATGGGTTACCTTGTGTATGCAATAGGGACTGCATTTTACACTGGATCTTTATGAAATTTGATCACAATGTTTGTCTTAATGACTTCTAGTTCAGATTTGAATCTGGGTCATGTTGGGTCAAAAACTAGGTCATAGCTTGATAACACTTAAGAGGTCACATTTATAACCATATCTTCATGAAATTTGGTCAAAATGTTTATATTGATGTTTAAAGTCCTGGATGATTTCGAATGTGGGTCGCGTGGGGCCAAAAACTAGTTCACTAGGTCAAACAAAGGAAAAGCTTGTATGCACTCTAGAGGTCACTTTTTTCATTCTTCCTGAAACTGTCAGAATGTTTTTAGCTCACCTGTCACAAAGTGACAAGGTGAGCTTTTGTGATCGTGCGGTGTCCGTCGTCCGTCCGTGCGTCCGTCCGTAAACTTTTGCTTGTGACCACTCTAGAGGTCACATTTTTCATGGGATCTTTATGAAAGTTGGTCAGAATGTTCATCTTGATGATATCTAGGTCAAGTTCGAAACTGGGTCACGTGCCGTCAAAAACTAGGTCAGTAGGTCTAAAAATAGAAAAACCTTGTGACCTCTCTAGAGGCCATATATTTCACAAGATCTTCATGAAAATTGGTCAGAATGTTCACCTTGATGATATCTAGGTCAAGTTCGAAACTGGGTCACGTTCCATCAAAAACTAGGTCAGTAGGTCTAAAAATAGAAAAACCTTGTGACCTCTCTAGAGGCCATATATTTCACAAGATCTTCATGAAAATTGGTCAGAATGTTCACCTTGATAATATCTAGGTCAAGTTCGAAACTTGGTCACGTGCCGTCAAAAACTAGGTCAGTAGGTATAAAAATAGAAAAACCTTGTGACCTCTCTAGAGGCCATATTTTTCATGAGATCTTCATGAAAATTAGTGAGAATGTTCACCTTGATGATATCTATGTAAAGTTCAAAACAGGGTCACGTACCTTCGAAAACTAGGTCAATAGGTCAAATAATAGAAAAACCTTGTGACCTCTCTAGAGACCATATTTTTCAATGGATCTTCATGAAAATTGGTCAGAATTTTTATCTTGATAATATCTAGGTCAAGTTCAAAACTGGGTCACATGAGCTCAAAAACTAGGTCACTATGTCAAATAATAGAAAAAACGACGTCATACTCAAAACTGGGTCATGTGGGAAGAGGTGAGCGATTCAGGACCATCATGGTCCTCTTTTTTTTTTATGGAATCTTTGACAAGCACTAATCTTGGTCATGTGGGGTCAAAAACAAGGTCTCTAGGTCAGATAAAAGAAAATACTTGTTTACCCACAGGATTGTTGGTCCAATCTTAATGAAAATTGGTCAGAATATTTGTTTATAAGAAATCGCTAGGTCAAACATGTTTACACTGTTATGGTGTGTTTTTCAGGTGAGCGACCAACGGCCATCTTGGCCCGCTTGTTTTAAACATGCCACTACTATTAACTCGAATTCTCCATAGCCTGCAAATAACTGGAAGCAGCAGCAGCTACCTGACCTAACGACTCATTCTTTATTTAACTTAGCGCATCATATATATGTTTATAGTGAATTAAAAGTGTGCTGACTGAATCTACTCTTGATAATCAGATGGTATCTGAGAGTGGCGAGTGTGTGCTTTTTGAAAGCACTTTAAATACGACGCTTTCGTTTTCCCCTTCACCATTGTTCACCTTCAGGTACATCTGCTAGTAGGTCTGACATGTATTTTTACACATGCTGTAGACATGTTTTTATTAGAATTGATAAATCATGCTTGGTCTTAATTGTGGATTGTGGCTATGGGCCTGAAATGTAAGTTAGATCTTCCCCAAACTTTGTAAGAAGCATCTTACTATTGACTCCTTTCAGATGGTTTGGTCCATGTAAGGGGCAGTCAGAGCTGAAAATAGAAAAACATTTTAATTTTAGAAAAAATCTTCTCATGAAATGTCTGATGTATCCTCACTAAACAAAGGTCTGTAGCATCCTTGAATAGATTTGGCCCCTTTTAGCGATCACTAGCAATAAAAGAAGAAACATTGAAACAACTTTTTATCAATAGCTGCTTGATGAATTGTCAACAAACTTGGTTGACAGCATCATTGCATGGACCTTTCAAATTTGTATGATTTGTTTTGCATGCCCCTTACAGCAACTGCAAGTGCTAGAAATAGAAAAACCTTTAAACAGTTTAGACCACCACTAAACTGGGTCTGTATACATGATAACTATAAAGCATCCCTAATAGCGGTTCTTTTGATCCGTTATTGGTGCCACCAGAGCTAAAATTGTGGGGGGATTATATTAGAAACAATTTTTCTTGAACCTCTGTTTTGATCTTCACCAAACTTTTTCCATAGCACTGCTGTAAGGACCTCTGGGTTATGTTAAAGGCAATGACCTCTAGGTTTTGAGTGAAAAAAATATCTTTAAATTTGAAGTTTGATCATATAATGAACTTCAGAATATAACTGTTTGTAAACTACTTTATAAATCAAGGGAGAGAAAAGATGCCTGAGTCAGGAATCGAACTCGGACCCCCGTGGCAATAAAAACTTGCCAGCGGTCTTCACCATTACACCACTAAGGAATACGTATTATATAACAGTCATAAAATATAGGTATTTGTAATTACAGTAGTTTACCTGGAGTAAAGTGTTACAAACCATTTTCAATTTTGAATGTTAAAATTAGTGATTTAAGCAGCTAATTAATATAATCTGTCAGTAATTAAATTTTAAGGCTTTGAAAGCCTTTCTCAAGAAATATATATATAGCATAGATTTCCTTATAACTTTTTATGCCCCCAAAGGGAGGCATATAGTTTTTGAACCGTCTGTCAGTCTGTCCGCAATTTTCGTGTCCGGTCCATATCTTTGTCATCGATGGATGGATTTTCAAATAACTTGGCATGAATGTGTACCACAGTAAGACGATGTGTCGCGTGCAAGACCCAGGTCCGTAGCTCAAAGGTCAAGGTCACACTTAGACGTTAAAGGTCATTTTTCATGATATTTGGGCGTGTCCGGTCCATATCTTTGTCATCCATGGATGGATTTTCAAATAACTTGGCATGAATGTGTACCACAGTAAGACGTGTCGCGTGCAAGACCCTGGTCCGTAGCTCAAAGGTCAAGGTCACACTTAGACGTTAAAGGTCATTTTTCATGATTGTTGGGCGTGTCCGGTCCATATCTTTGTCATTCATGCATGGATTTTAAAATTATTGGGCATGAATGTGTACCACAGTAAGACGTGTGGCGCGCAAGACCCAGGTCTGTAGCTCAAAGATCAAGGTCACACTTAGACGTTAAAGGTCATATTTCATGATAGTGCATTGATGGGCGTGTCCGGTCCATATCTTTGTCATTCATGCATGGATTTTAAAATAACTACGCATGAATGTGTGGCACAGTAAGACGACATGTCGCGCGCAAGACCCGGGTCCGTCGGTCAAAGGTCCTAAACTCTAACATGGGCCATAACTATTCATTCAAAGTGCCATCGTGGGGGGCATGTGTCATCCTATGGAGACAGCTCTTGTTCTTTCTTTTTTGTTGTCATATGATTTGGAGACTAGTGCCTTTAAAATGCTTCCACTTAAACCCTTTTAGGGGCATCTAGAGCAGAAGATAGAAAAAACAACTTACATTTATCATGATCTACTTGAAATATCTTCACATAACTTGATCTGTAGCATTCTTGGATGCATCTTTCTGTAGTTTATTCAGAGTATGCCACTGGAGCTAAAAGTAGTAAAAACCATTTAACAACTTCACGTTATTAACCACTTTATGGACCAAACTTGTTCTGTAACACCTTACTTAAGTTTGTTAAGTGATTACACATTTTAGGGCAGTCACAATAAAAATTAGAATTTTTAGCTCGACTATTCATAGAATAGTAGAGCTATTGGACTCGCCCATGCGTCGGCGTCCGCGTCCGCATCCACGTCCGCGTCCCGATTTGGTTAAGTTTTTGTATGTAACATGGTTCGCACAGGTCCTTGAAAGTCCTTGAATTTGATCCTAAGTCCTTGAAAAGTCCTTGATTTTTTTCTTCCAAAAATCCCCTGAAAAAGTACTTGAATTTTGAAAAAAAGGTAAAAAAGTCCTTAAATTTTGCTAAAAACGGGGGTGCAATCGTATTGTAGGGGAAAAATACAAAAAATAAATAATAAATAAGTCAAAACGAGCGAAAAAACGGTGTAAAATAAAAATACATGCACACCCACGGAGGGAACGCTAGTTGAACACCGTTTCGGTACGGAAGTTAGATACGGAATAGCGATTTGCACAACGTTACAATATTATGCGCAAGGTCATTGTAGCGTGACTTATCAACAACAACAATGAGTGGCCCAAAAAATAAATGTAGTTTCGCCAATAAATGGCTTACACAGGATGATTATTCATCGTGGTTAAAGGAGTTTAAGTCAGACAAGCATAAGTGTATGTGATAAACTCATTGATGTCGGAACTGTGGGAGAAAGTGCGTTGAAATCACACGCGAAAACAAGAAGTGAAGTCCCTTGAGGACAAATTGAAAACTAGTCTTGAGAGCTTGAAAGACTTATAAGAAACATGTACTAAGTATATGTATACAGGCAATATAGCTCATAAAAGGTAATCCCACTGAAGATCTCATAAAGGTTAAGATATGCTATTGTAGCTTATGGAAAAATAAAACTGTTCTGTAACTTTTCTTCTGTCATAATGCCTTATGAAGAGCCTAAATGGTTTTGTAATTTAAGATTTAAAGCGATTAAAATAGTCCTTGAAAATCCATAAAAAGTCCTTAAAAAGTCCTTGAAAAGTCCTTGATTTTTTTTTGCCAAGTCCTGTATGAACCATGTGTAAGCTGGTATCTCAGCAACCACTTGTGGGAATGGATTAAAACTTCACACACTTATTCACTGTGATAAACTGACTTACATTGCACAGGTTCCATAACTCTGTTTTGCTTTTTTACAAAATTATGCCCCTTTTTTGACTTAGAAATTTTTGGTTAAGGTTTTGTATGTAAGCTGGTATCTCAGTAACCACTTGTGGGAATGGATTGAAACTTCACACACTTATTTACTGTGATAATCTGACTTACATTGCACAGGTTCCATAACTCTATTTTGCCTTTTCACAAAATTATGCCCCTTTTTCAACATAGAAATTTTTGGTTAAGTTTTTGTATGTAAGCTGGTATCTCAGTATCCACTAATGGGAAAGGATTGAAACTTCACACACTAGTTCACTGTCATGATATGACATACAGTGCAAAGGGTCAATAACTCAACTTTGCATTTTACAAAATTATGCCCCTTTTTCAACTTAGGAGTTTTTGGGTTAAATTCTTATATGTAAGCTGGTATCAGTACCCACTAATGGGAATGGATTGAAACTTCATACACTTGTCCACTGTCATGAGCTGATAAGCACTATGCAGGTTCCATAACCCTATTTTACTTTTTTACTAAATTATGCCCCTTTTTCGACTTTCTTATTCATTCAAGCGACAAGGCTGTTAAATAGTCGAGCGTTGCTGTCCTCCAACAGCTCTTGTTAATGAAACTGCTCAATGGATGTTCATCAAACTTTGTCAGAAGCAAGTTTAAGATCTGCCACTTGAGCTCCTTTAAGCCCCTTGTTTAGTTTATTTCTTTCATTGATTTGGTATGTATTGCTAATTAGTCCCCTACTGGTTGAAAACCAGTTTTGGGGACTATAGGAATGCTCTTTTCCGTCATTCCGTCATTCCGTCATTCTGTCATTCCGTCATTCCGTCCGTCCGCAATTTCGTGTCCGGTCCATAACTCTGTCATCCATGAAGGGATTTTAATATTACTTGGCACAAATGTTCCCCATGATGAGACGACGTGTCATGCGCAAAACCCAGACCCCTAGCTCAAAGGTCAAGGTCACAATAGGAGGTCAAAGGTCAACAGGGCTTTTTTCCTGTCCGGTCCACAACTCTCCCATCCTTGAAGGGATTTTAGTATTACTTGGCACAAATGTTCCCCATGATGAGATGATGTGTCGTGCGCAAATCCCGGACCCCTAGCTCAAAGGTCAAGGTCACAATTGGAGGTCAAAGGTCAACAGGGCTTTTTTCCTGTCCGGTCCATAACTCTCCCATCCATGAAGAGATTTTAATATTACTTGGCAGAAATGTTCCCCATGAGGAGACGACGTGTCATGCGCAAAACCTGGACCCCTAGCTTAAAGGTCAAGGTCACAATTGGAGGTCAAAGGTCAACAAGGCTTTTTTCCTGTCCGGTCCATAACTCTCCCATCTATGAAGGGATTTTAATATTACTTGGCACAAATGTACCTCATAATAAGACGATGTGTCATGCACAACTTTCAGACCCCTAGCTCAAAGGTCAAGGTCACACTTAGCTGTCAAATGTTAACATAGCATGAACAGGGTCTGTTTCGTGTCCGGTCCATAACTCTGACATTCATTAAGGGATTTTAATATTACTTAGCACAAGTGTTCCCCATGATGAGACGACGTGTCATGCACAAATCCTGGACCCCTAGCTCAAAGGTCAAGGTCACAATTGGGGGTCAAAGGTCAACAGAGTTTTTTTCCTGTCCCGTCCATAACTCTGCCATCCATGAAGGGATTTTAATATTACTTGGCACAAATGTTTCCCATGATGAGACGACGTGTCATGCGCAACACCCAGTACCCTAGCTTAAAGGTCAAGGTCACACTTTGAGATCAAAGGTCAAGAGCATTTTTTTCCTGTCCGGTCTATAACTTTGTCATGCAAAGCAGGATTTAGATATCAGTTGGCACAAATATTCCCCTGGATGAGACAACATGTCATGCGCAAGAACCATGTCCCTAGGTCTAAGGTCAAGGTCATATTTAGAGGTCAGAGGTCAAATTCAAGAATGACTTTGTACGGAACATTTCTTCTTCATGCATGGAGGGATTTTGATGTAACTTGGACCAAATGTTCACCACCATGAGGCACCCTTGTTTTTAGAATTACGTCCCTTTGTTGTTACTATAAATAGATTTTATTGTAACTTTTTTATTACGGGCAGTAGAGAAAAATCGAGACCACTTTTCTGTGGTACAGCATGCATGTTACATCCAATTTTTAGGTGTATTTTGACCTATCTCTACCTGGTAAAGAGTTTCTTGTGGACTTATATTATTATTATTATTTTTTTTTTTTTTTTTTTTTTTTTTTTTTTAAGGATTAATTTCCCTTTGTTGTTACTATAAATAACTTACATGATAACATTTTTATAATCAGCCAAAAAAAATTCAATATGAAAACAACTGTGGGTTTTTATATATGCACATTTTAATCCAAGTGTGTTGTTATAATGTTATAACATATTGTATATGTAGTACAATATTGTTTATACATCATTGACAGATATCAGTTCATTATGTTATACTGCAGTAGAAAAAATTAGGTGCCTTCCAGTAGGGGACTTTGTATTGCATGGCAATACTTCATTCACTTGTTTAAACATGTCTCCATATTTTACAGACGCTCAGTAAACATCAAGGGATTTTTAAGAAGCAAAATGAGAGCGGCATCAATCTGGAGGACAGTATCATTCGCGAGTCAGTGTCAAGGGAGCAGGGGTATCAGGAAAACATACAGAGCCTTGAAGTAGAACTCAAAACCTGCAAACAGAACCATGAAAGGCTCTCCTCTGAACATACTGTTATGGCAAACCTGGTGTCTGATCTACAAACAAAATGTGATCAGCTGGAGGATCAGAGAAGACAGTTGAAGAGCGAGTTGAAAGAGTACAAGATCAGAGAAAACAGAAATATTGTCGACTATTCAGAATTGGAAGAGGAAAACATATCTCTGCAAAAGCAAGTGTCTGTGTTAAAACAAAGTCAGGTAGAGTATGAAGGATTAAAACATGAAAAAAAGCGATTAGAAGAAGAGTTGGATGACCTGAACATGCAGTTAGATGAAAGTGTGTCATTGAAAAAAATAGTAGATAAAAATCTTGAAGAGGCACTGAATGCATTGCAAGTTGAAAGGGAGCAGAAACATGCTTTGAAGAAAGAACTTGATGCTAGATTAACGCAGGAGTCAATGTTCAATTTGAGCAATTTAGCACAACTTGGTGGCCTCAGTGATGGTTTGAAACTGAATAATCATGAAGGTGAAGGAGATGAAGAAGATCAACATCCAGCACTCAAGAGAGTAGAGGCAGATTATGAACATAAAGAAGAAGGTCAACCAAGGAAAGGGCCAGGCAAAGTCAATGATATTCTTAGTGAAATTCAACAAAATGAAGTTAAGAAATTAGAACAAATGCTGGAGCAGAGTGAAGAGGAGAAAATAGAACTGCAGAGAGCATTAGACGAAGCAAAGAAATTAATTGAAGATACACAGTCTGACCTTATTGAACAAAAAGACAGAGCAAATCAGTTAAAAGCACAAATAAGTGCTGCTTTAGCCAGTGGGAGCCTTGATTCATCCCCAGATAGTGATGTTACAGATTATTTAGACCAACAAATTGCAAATGAATCAGATCAAGGAAAGAAAGCTTTACTCGAAATGAAGAAAAATTTGCTTATGAATGAAAAGAAATATTCCTCAGCTTTACAGCAGATCAATGAACTTCAGTCTGAAATCAGTAACTTAATGGACAAAAACAAGCAAGGAGGTCTTAAAGAAGGTGATCCTGCCGTAACAGAAATTCTTAATCAACTTCAGGCTAAGGTCAAGCAATATGAAGATGTTATAAAAGACATGAATAAAGACTTGAAAACATTTACAAAGATTGCTGGAGAATCTCAAGGTTCCTTAAATATGACACAGGAAGAAATGTTGAAAGTTACTGAGGAATTGGCACAGTTGTATCATCTTGTTTGTGAAGTTAGTGGAGAGACACCAAGTCGTGTGATGCTTCAGCATGCCAAAGCCATTGACAAACTGTCAAAACAAGACTCCAGAGAAGGAAGTGAAGAACAAGGAGAGAAAGAGGAGGGAACTGCTGAAAAGGAAAGTGGTAAAAAGAGAAAATCAAAGCCGAAAAAGAGCCCGGTTGAAAGTTATGAGAACTCTGTGAAGGCTGATGCAAATTCCTGTCAAAAATTAACTGAAACCATTCTTGACCAGACAAAACATTTGAAAAAATCTGTTGAGCATTTAATGGAAGTTTCAAGAAATAGAACAGACGACAATGAACAGTCAGATGCTCAAGAATTACAAGAACAAATTGTTAAGTTGAAAGCAATGTTGTCAACAAAGAGGGAACAGATTGCAACATTAAGAAGTGTTCTCAAAGCCAATAAATCAACAGCTGAATTTGCTTTGGCTAACTTGAAACAGAAATATGAAAATGAAAAAGTAATTGTAACAGAGACAATGCTGAAATTGAGAAATGAACTGAAGGCTCTTAAAGAGGATGCAGCCACTTTTGCTTCTCTGAGAGCCATGTTTGCGCAGCGCTGCGATGAATATGTCACCCAGCTTGATGAATACCAACGCCAGCTTGCAGCTGCAGAAGAGGAAAAGAAGACCCTTAATTCTCTTCTACGAATGGCTATCCAACAGAAACTGGTGTTAACACAGAGACTAGAGGACTTGGAGTTTGACAGAGAGCGACGGAACATGCGTCGACCGCAAGGGGGCGGCGGTAGAAACAAGTCTGGCGCTTCCAAAGTAAGTCACTACAATGATGAACAGTCATATAGTGGGCGCTATGGGGGAGGCAGACACCATAACTATCAAAACCATCATAGCCATTCAAATCCAAGACGCGACTATTAGAACTTGATTACTCCATTCCTGCAAGTACCAGTTTATTTTGGGGTAAGTCCTGAAGTCCGCTTTCCCTCAACACATAATCCTATACTATGTACATATCTGTAGAGCGCTGAGGTTTGTTTTCTCTTTCGGATATATTCACATCTTCTCATTGGTAAACGGCACACTCCTCCTTGCTTGCTTTGGCAGTTGGTTCACAATCAGTTAAATAACCCAGAAATATCTTGAGTAGAATAGAAAAACTTAGTTCCTCAAATTATAGTGGTACGTTTTAAGTGAAATTAAAAAGTAAAATAAGAGTAAAATTTTAAGTGTCTGGGAAGGGTTTCTTTATATTAAGTTAAATTGTTCAGTGTATTTACATTAGCATAACGATTCAAGTCTTTTTGGACAGATCACCTATAAACCTTTTAACGATACTGGTTAAGACTACACTCATAACTAATAGATCTATGATATATGTAATTTTGTAAAAATTTTGGTGTCAGAGTTGTTTGCATATAGAGATGGGAAAGCAATTTTACAGTATAAACATTTTACCAGGTATTTGGGGGCATGCTTGATAGACTTAATTCACAGTAAAAACAGGTATGTATTCATGTAAAGGCTTGTTACACGTGTATCAAGGAGCTTGCATATAGCCATTAAAACACCCACCCTTAGATATCATCTTGCTGACCCTCAATGAAATGTTTTATATTGGTATAGATAAAACTAAAATGCTTTTTTTGGGGTGGGGGGGGGGGTAAAATTTGAAAACTTGCAGATTTTGTTTGAGTGCTTTTGGTAAAAAAAAAATAAATAAAAAAAATTTAATCCTTTTTTTTTTTTTACAGGTACTGTTTAAGCATTGATTTATTTATAAGTGATGTTGTGATGAGTTCTGTTCTTGTGCAGTTCAAACTGAAAGAGGAATTCAAGTATATCATCAGATTACACAGAAAAAAACAAAAAATAAAAATGTTAAATGAATCTCTAAGGGTGGTACTACTGTTACACAGATTACATACATACTAAATACACATGAAGGTATAAAATAGTGGCCTTGTCAACAGCCAGTGGTCATTTCTGATATTTGGTACTTTAACAATGCATTCATTTCTCTCTTTGTGCTGAATTGGAAAACTTTCTGCATGACACTGTTCATTTGATACTTTTAACTTAACACAACTAACACCTCATTATTAATGGACTAACCTTGGGAACACTTATTTACACGGACTGTGCTATATATGGCACACTCACTTAGCTCAACAGGAAGAGCACAGATCTATGGATTGTACGGCCCATGAATTTGATCCCCTGGTAGCGCACATGTTCTCTGTGACTATTTGATGAATGACATAGTATAGGTCAGAAATCATTAAATTTTGTCCTCCACCTCTGATTTGTGTGGATAAGTTGGCAATTATTTGCAGAGAACAGGTTTGTACTGGTACAGAATTCAGGAACACTAGGTTAACTGTCCGCAGTTACATAACTGAAATACTGTTTGAAAAAAAAAAATATATATATATGGCATCAAGAACAACGGTGGCATTAATTATTGATTCATACAGGAGGCAGTCAGTGCTAAAATTCCAAAGAAACAAAGCTAAATTTATAAATTATGAACTTGTTTGTTTTGGTAAAGTATTTATAAATACCATTATATCTATGACTAGTATCTGATAACTGAATGATTGACATTGAAGTAAAAGGAGTGTTAATTAATAAATACTACACTGTATTAACATTTTTGGAAATGAATTAAAGGATTGTACAAATACCACCGTACATTCATGATGTACTATCAGCTTAAGGGGAAAGGAAGTTTTGGCCTGTTTTCAAATTTTTTTTAGATAATACAACAAAATTTATAAAGAAATTTAAGATTTGTATAAAACTGCTTGATATTAAGTCTTTTTCCATGGAAGTTTGAATAGTTTGGCCATACAACATACAGTACTTATTTAATAATGAAGTATACATGTTGTCTCAAAAAAAGAATTTTTTAGTCATCATTAGATAGTGTAAATTTTGTGGCAGGTACTTGAGTGTGTGTTTAAGTGGGTTTAAATTAAGTCAGTTTCACAATGTTAAAGTTCTGCTTTGGTCATTATTCACACCTTTGGTCACTGTATCATCAACTTAAATTGCAGCCTAGGTGTATTTAAGAGATGCAAATCTTTATTCATGTCAAGTCAAGCTGAAATACACATTGAAACTTCACGATAATGTTTAGTTCAGTTTTTGAGATGAATGCAGTGTGAAGTGATTTAAATGTTTTAAAATAAACTCTGCTCTACAATTTACCACAACAAAGTCAAATCTCTGTGTACCATCATAAATATGTTTTATATATTTTATAAAGGTATGTTAAAAACTTACAAATTATCAACTTATCTTAAAGAAATTTATCCCTGATGAATGGCTGAACTAGTCGGTTTTAGTAAAGTAGAAAATGAGTTAATTACTCTTGGTGTTTGGTTTATGTTCCTCTTTGTACCCCCCGACAACAAAGTTGTAAGCGGGGGGTATACTGGTTTCCTTTAGGTTTAATTCTCTGAAGATGTTTAAGATTTTGGCAGAAATATCTTTCTAAATTCTTGTCCTTACACAGGTCTCTAATAGTAATAGTCCTTAAGTTGTCAATAATCATAAGTGGGTAATGCTCTTTTTTTGTTGAGCCCGCTGGGGGTGAGTTCGACATAGTTGTTAATGGTGGTTTGGTGTATGTGTCTGTGTGCATTCGTCCGAGTTTGTTCAGGCTGTAACTTCTTAAATAACTTGGCACATATGCTTGCCTTAATGACACAGTGTGTCGCTTGCAAAAACCAGATTGGTAGCTTAATGGTCAAGGTCATACTTTTGAGGTCAAAGGTCAAAACTCTGTGCTGTTTTGCTTGTCTGGGCTGTAACTCACCCATGCATGGAGAAATTCTTAAATACTTTGGAACAAATGTTTGCCTTGATAAGATGATGTGTCATGTGTAACAACCAGATTGGTAGCTTAGAGGTCAAGGTCATACTTAGAGGTCAAAGGTCAAAACTTGTTTTCCTGTCCGGGCTGTAACTCAGCCATGGATTTAAAAGTTTCTTAAATATCTTGGCACGATTGTTTGCCTTAATGAGACGGTCTGTCAGGCGTATGTAGTTAAAAGGTCAAGGTCACACTTTGGGGTCAAAGTTAAAAGTTGATACAGTTTCTCTTGTCTGGGCTGTAACTTAGACATGGATGGAGATGTTCTTAAATAACTTGGCAGAAATGTTTGCTGCAATCAGTTCTGTCACTGCCAAATAGTATCATAAATATTACCGGGTAGTCCTTTGACAGCTTGCGGGCTTGACATGTTGCCCGCGGCCATCTAGTTTCTTCTTAAAACTCCAACCAAGTTTCTAATGTATCTGTTAAGCATCTATGTTACATGCTTTGGTGGTTATGTTGACATTTTTTATATGAAAATAATTCTAGACAATATTCCTCCTCTTTTAGTGCACTATTAAAGTTTTATAAGGCTTTAAATTTTGTGTTAAAAACAGATGAAACAGCTGTCCAGATAAAAGTTATGCATAATAATGGTTAGAAAAGGGCTTCTTTTGATACTGCACATGAACTTTTACAATTAGAGCCATAAATGTGGCAGTCACATATTAAACAAGGGCGTTACAAGCTCTTAACTGCAAGGCGTTGCAGCAAATTTGCCATACAAGATAATATGTATCTGATTTGACAGTACAATCATTACTGATCATTATATATAGTTCAATAGATTTGTGTTGTGAATGGGTATTTCATCAGTTGAGTGTACAATTATTGATTTCAGTAATTTTATAAAAGGATAGTCCACAGACAATCATGACCTTTGTATAGGAAATGATTAATCAGTGAAAATGCTCTCGGATTGTGAGAGGGTAAGGCCTAAAAACATTCTTTGTTTCCAGTAATGTGCTCAAAAAAATTAGGGTAGGTAGGTCGGATTTCTTTTTTTTTTTTTTAAATTTTTTTTTTTAGTTAAGGGAGACTTTTTATCCCCCGCCGATAAAATCGGGAGTGGGGTATTGAAATGGTGTTGTCCGTCCGTCCGTCCGCAGCCATTTCTTAGTAACTACTTGGTAGAATTTCATGAAACTTGAAATAAACATGAACCAACATACTGCGATGATGCCCATCAAGTTTTTTTTTTGATTGGTCAATTTCCCTCAGAGTATTGCTTGATTTAATGAAACATGTCCGTCTGCAGCCATTTCTCAGTAACTAACAGGTTAGAATTCATCAAACTTGAAATAGACATGAACCAAGATACTGTGACGATGCCCTTCAGTTTTTTTTTTCAATTGGTCAATTTTCCATATAGTTATTGCCCTTTAATTGTTTAAAAATCCACGGATCTGTACATAACAAACCAACCAATTGGAAGAATTTCATTAAACTTCTTTCATTCTTTTCCATGAGCATTTATTATAAACATGTGATGTTGTGTACCTACACCTGGTCACCACCTTACCTTGGTCATCCCCCTCCCCCCCCCCCCCCCCCCCCCCCCCCCCCACCCCAATTTTTTTTTTTTTTTTTTTTTTTTCATTTTTCGTTTTCTATCAATATTTATAATCAACATGTAAACTGTTGTATCCTCACCCCACCCAAACAAACCATTCATTTTCTTTTAATTTGATTTTGACTAATGAAATTATTTGCACCTTGGTAACATTCTTAACTTTTTGCTGGATATATTATTTTGCTGTTCCTCAACTCTGACCCTTTAGGCGGGGGATTCCAATTAATCGAATTTGCTTGTTCAGAAATTATTTTTGTGTCAAAAAATGAATACAAATAAGGGGGTTATGCCTTTAGAGCATCAGTAAGTTGATTTCTAACATCACCGGCCATGTTTAAAGCATAAAAAGTGCAGTTGAAAAAAATTTTCTCCAAGGCCATGAAAACAATTCGGGTCAGGCCAGAAATTTAGGGTAGGTCGGGATACCGGAAACAAACAATTTTTTTTATGCCTAAAACATATTCTGTTCAGAAAAATATTTCTTCATAGCTATTGACTTTATTTAAAACCGGTTTCTGAATAAAAAAGTTTAGTAAAACGTATCAAGTTTTCAGTCTCTTGACAAAGCAGTCTTTCAAGCAAATGATATATTGACTAAACAATACATATGTTTGAACATGGACTAGCATTTCTTCTCAGTCAGTTACATAAGATCTATGAAAATATTATACGTTTGTTTTTAAGCCCCACAAAGGAAGACATGAAGTAATCACACTGTTTATCAGTTCTTTACCTCTTTTTACTCAAGCACCTGATGTCACGGCCATAATGTATATGATTCAAAGGATTCCAATGAACCTTTACACAGAAGTGAAACATGATGAGCTGTGTGGGTTAGGGGTGTGCAAGTCAGGTTTGCACTGTCAAGGTCAAGGTGACAGGCAAGGATCCAAACCCAAAACCCTCCCCCACAGACCAGAACACTATACTTCACAGGCATTTTGTTACTTTTGGGTGACATATCATAATTACTATTTAAGATTGGCACAACATGTTAATTGGTTGGTGATCAAGAAGGTTAAAAGACCTAGCTCTTAATTTAGACTGACATACGTGATTTTTAAGATTAATGAGGAATTGTTGGGGATAAATAGGTAAATTTGAATAAATTACTTCAACTTTGGCAACATCAGCAAAATAAGTCCAGTATGCTCTAGATACCTTTTGTTAAGAAAATTTAATGGAGAGACTTGTTGATTAGCGTTTGAAGTGCATTTAGCTCGAAGCTCATTGTTTTTGCCATAACTGATGGCAGCCAGATGGATATATATGGTACTCCTAAATTTTTTGAAAGATGGCTCATAATTATATAGGTGTCAATCTAGAAATGATTTTACTTAGAAACTTAAAAATCAATTGATGGTCATGACATAGTAAAATTGATATGCTGACAAACAATTTTTTATTCCATACTGTTCATTATATGTTATTAAGCATAAGACAAACAGCTGCAATTTTGGAAGGATTAGCAGCTTGTGTAGACCAATAATGGAAAAGTTTTAAGGGGGAAAAGATATAAACCAGACATATGCCACAAATATAATCGATCTGCCCAGAGTTGTAATTATAAAGAAATGCCTCATCTTTGTTAAAGTGATACACATCAGTAAGCCCCCTGGTATATTAGTTGAATAGTTTAGATGAAAGGCTCTTTCAGTCATTTCCTCAAAAATTAATATCACAGTAGATACAACTTGAATATTCCATATTGTTTACTGTTTCTTCTTAAGTGGATTTAATGTAAATGATGGGGAATATATTTTCAGTGAAAAGATACATCCCAAGGAGACTGTGGTAGGTAAAACCATTTAAAATGGTTCTCTGCAAGACCTTTTCAATAATGAGGGCAAATACCACAAGGTTAATCTAGTTTATTAGGGGAAATAGTTTATAAGGGGAAATGAAATTGATTTTGGATTTGTGTTTTATTAAGGCAACTTCTGTCACTTTAAAAAGAGAGTGAAGAACTTACCAGATACATTTGGATTTGACTAGCTGTTGGTTGTAGGGGAGTGGGAGGTGGGGTGACTAGCTGTTGTTTGTAGTGGAGTGGGAGGGGGGCGGTAGGGGTTTCTTTGTCTAGATTTTTCAGTAGTTGGACAACTTTTGTTCTGTACTTTTGATTTTACTTTTCTTTTTCTTTGAACATTTTCAGGGTCGATTCTGTCCAGTTTTGCGGAGTAGAAACAGTGAAACATCTTAATGGACCACATACAACATTAACACATTTTTCCCTGTGTATTTTGTTTGAATGTGCCTTGGAGAGTTCAATTTCTCATTGTACTGTTGATAGTATCACACCTTTGTCATTGTGGATGGTGTTTATTCTCGATTCATTTTTGCAGAAACACTAAATAGTAGTAATTCTATGAATAGCCCAACTGATAAAAATTATTTTAAATACAGTCATGTTAATTGTGTAAACAAATCCCCTTAGCAGTTTTTGATGGGACTTTGATACAAATATTGTGGTAATCTGTAAATTTATGGTGCTCAAAAGAATTTTAATGCTTAGGTGCTTTGTTCTTGCTCATTGTATCAAAGAAGGCATTGTGGTCAGTGTAAATAAGAAATTAGCATATAATTGTTGGGTATGAGGTGTTTATTTACTTTTAGGAACAATGCTTTTCATTCCCTGGAAGTTGCTCCAGTTCCCGAGCTAACAGTATGTATCTTGTACTTTTATAGCAAGCTTTTACATTTTGTAATCACGTACATCGTTCTTTGTCTTACCTCTGAAGTATTCTTAAGTTATTTTGGTTCCTTATTTTGATGTTTTGCCAGTTTTAATACTTTCATATTTATATTTTCATATTGTGTACTGTCCTCTGAAAGGTGTTGTCATTTTATTTGCATTTTATCAGTAGCTTTTACTAGTATTTTTAAAAGAGAGGTCACATGATCTTAACTGAGGTAGACATAAACATTTGTTTCCAACTGTCCAGGCTCTTCTGTGTTTCACAAGAAATTGCATGTCCTTTTATATTCCATCGATGCAAATATTACAAAATTAAGATTCAGAACTACTGTGGATTTGCAAGTTCTTCAATGTTACTTTACATGTTTGAAGATGGTAAGATTAGACTAAATAGTAAATTTAAATGTTAAAAGTAAGTACGATGTCGATTTTGCAGATGTTCTGAAAGCAGAAATAAGTAATATATCCGTTAAGCCCAGAAATGATAAATGTGCAAGGCAAATTAAGGCCTTACATATGTAACGGTGGTTGTGCCATTTGAGAAATTTGATTGGCCCGCCTATTTTCATTGGTAATATAAAATAACTTTTTTGGAGTCTTGGTCTGAAATTCTCACATCACTAAGTCACTCTTGAGTATTGATATGAAACAATCTTGCATCACTCGGTCATTCTGGAGTCTTGGTCTGAAATTCTCACATCACTTAGTCACTCTTGAGTATTGATATGAAACAATCTTGCATCACTCGGTCATTCTGGAGTCTTGGTCTGAAATTCTCACATCACCTAGTCACTCTTGAGTCTTGGTATGAAACATTCTTGCATCACTCGGTCATTCTGGAGTCTTGGTCTGAAAATTCTTGCATCACTAGGTAGTTCTGGAGTCTTGATCTGAAAATTCTTGCATTATTCAGTCACCCTTCTGAAAATTCTGGTATCACTTTAATAGTCACTCTGGTGTCTGAAACATTCTTGCATTACTCGGCCATTCAGGAGTCTTGGTCTGAAACATCTTTCCATCGCTTGGTCATTCTGCAGTCTTGGTCTTAAACATTTTTGCATCATTTGGTAGCTTGTCTCACTTGCAGGGTTCTGCAGAGGATCAGAAATGGTGGGGACACAATCATGTCCCTTTGGTATAAAAAATGTGGGGACATTTTCAAAATCTTTGGGACAACAACTTTACTGTTTGTCATTGAAATTTATAAGATGGTAACATTACTAAAATTGAAGTCTTTATTGTAGTCCAACCATTGATACACTTTAAATCAGCTCTTCTGAAATTTGGGATCACTTTCCTTTTTGGCTTCATCCAAACCGTTTTCGTGGTTTGATTTTGTGAAGCAGTTTCAGTTTTGGAAACAGTATGGAACGACTGATAAATTTTAAGCAGTCAAAGGACACACTTTCAATTTCACCTGCCGAGACAGTAGATGGAGAACAATTAACAACATCGGGTTCGTGTGGTCTATGGGGCTTTTTATGAAGCGGCATGAAGTACTAGGCCATTAATCATTAGACTGCAGATACAGAAATGTTGTTGATCAAAATGATGTTTTTGTGGGAAACTAATGTTCGGATAGTTCACACTCAGTTCTGGTCGTCCCCAAATTTTCGTTAGGCGACAACTGATGCTTCTAGAATTTTAGTGTGACATTTATAATTTTTACGCTAGATTCCTGCGATATCAAAGCCTCGGCAGAACCTGCACTTGGTCACTCTGTTGTCTTTGTCTGAAACATTCTTGCATCACTTTATCATTCTGCAGTCTTGGTCTGAAACATTCTTTCACCACTCGGTCACTGCGGAGTCTTGGTCTGAAACATTCTTGCATCATGTAGTCACTCTGCATTCTTGGTCTGAAACTCGGTCCCCCATCTCCAAATTCTTGCATCACTTAGTCACTCTGGTGTCTTGGTCCGAAATATATTCTTGCCTTACTTAGTGGTTTTGCAGTCTTGGTCTGAAACATTCTTTTATCACTCAATCTCTCTGATGTCTTGGTCTTAAACATTATTTCATCACTTGGTCTCTCTGGTGTCTTGGTCTGAAACATTTTTGCATCACATAGTCACTACACAGGAGTCTTTGGTCTGAAACATAGCATCACTCGGTCACTCTGGAATATTCTTGCATCATTTGGTCACTCTGGAGTCTTGGTATAGAACAGTCTTGCATCATTTAGTCACTTTGGACTCTTACATTGAAACAGTTTTGCATTATTTTTCACTTTGGGGCCTTGGTCTAAAATATTCTTGCATCATTGGCCATTCTGGGGTGTAAAATTTATAAACTTGCTGGGGCTAGAGAATATTTAAACATTAAACCCTTTGTTGATTTGCATTAAACTTTGATGCTTCATTACCAAATACTGTGTTTAAGCCACTCTTGTATATAGTGCACAGAGTTTTCCAGAATTTATTTCAAGTAGGTTCTTGGTATTTTAATGCACTACATACTTTTAATTTCAAAGTTTATTTGAATATTGAAGATGGTTTTGGTAGTTATTTACCTTAGCTTTTTTATCTTGAATATTTTTTTTTTAATATTTTCTGATGTTTTATATTCATTTTTAACCAAAGTCTAGTTGCATTTGGTATATAAGTAATTGTTTGCATCTGGTTCATAGATTTGATTAAGATAATATGCCTGATGTTTATCAGACAGTAGCATGCTGTAAAGTTAAGATACGATAGTAAATGTGACAAATGTTAATTAAGCCCTAAAGGGACATGCTAAATAATGGATTGATAAATACATTTTTTTTTCATACATATATATAAATATACATACTTTTTTGAAAGAAATTTTTTGAAGTAAAACATGTGGTAATGCATAATGGATAAATGCTGAATAAAACTTAGATTTAGTTATTTTGTCCTGCTTCACAAAGGTCAAGAAAAGAAGCCAAAAGTATTTATAAAAGCATGTTGATATTGTTTTCATTGTCTGCCAGTTTGTTTTTACTGTTGTTTTAGATGAGTTTGTGTGGTCACTTTCTGAACATTTTTTTGGTAGAAGTAGGAAAGAGTCTGTTAGTTTTCATCATAGTCACTTGTATCACATTGCTTTCATTTGCTCTCCCTGTGTGCTATTCTGTTAGTCTTTCTTTTTGTATTTTGGTGATCACGTGCTTCTGTTTTGAGTTGGCTTTGTAAAACCCTTAAAGCAGTTTGTTTTAGAATTTCACCCGTATCTTAGTAACATATATGCCCACCGGCTTTATTGAGGTTTAAGTTTGTTCATTTTGTGAGAAACTTCATCATATGTGACTATTCAGGCATTCAGATGTTCATGCATCTTGCTAATTAGGAAGGGAGTCAGATTGCAGATATATTAATAGTTTTAAACCATACAGCTGCCAGTGTCAACACCTTTATTCCCTTTAGGCAGGTACTTGGGGTAGTTTCTCACGGTCATGAAATATGTCTTCTTGTGAAGGTTAAGTTACAACTTACAGTGATATATATTTGTTAAGACTGTCGGTCATTTAGTAATAGTTGTGCTGCAGAAGTTCAGTGTTTAGATTGGTACATGTATTTAAAATTTTGTTATTTGAACATAAATAGTTGTTTTAAATGAAAATTGAACAACATATAAATTTTTATATTATTCTTTAGATGTTTACTTGAATTCCAAAAATGTACAGGTATTGGACAGAAAGATTGTTGGTGAAGATGTAGTTTATTTACCAACAATAGTGAGAAGTTCGTTTTTCCATTTATATCTTTTTTTACGATTGAATCATGGCAATTTCTTAATGTCATTATGTTAATTTCTTTACAGTAGTTGCTTCCTTAGATGTAATTGCAGATTGCTATCGGCCAAAAATGGTGAACTCACAGGAAAAAAAACAACAAATCAACGAAAATCTTACTTAGATTTTTCAATGTGCGAGCTCGGACATTGTTGCAAATACTCAAAACAATGTACACCTTTTGAAATTCTAAGACTACAGTATAATATTAAAAACTTGAACTATCTGAAAGGGTGACCACTTCCTGCTGTCATTTGACTGGTTCTAAGGCAATTATGTAAATAAAATTTGATAATTCTTCAGTAGCATATTAAACATGTTTTAGTGGATAAACAGTTTTCATATAAACAAAGAACTTTCTTTGAGGTTTGGTGATAAGTCTACTATTAAATGAATGGTATCCAGCTTACAGTAGGTCTTTGTACAACAATTGTACAATTGAGCCGTGCCATGAGAAAACCAACATAGTGGGTTTGCGACCAGCATGGATCCAGACCAGCCTGCGCATCCGCGCAGTCTGGTCAGGATCCATGCTGTTCGCTTTTAAAGCCTATTGGGATTGGAGAAACCTTTAGCGAACAGCATGGATCCTGACCAGACTGCGCGGATGCCTAGGCTGGTCTGGATCCATGCTGGTCGCAAACCCACTATGTTGGTTTTTTCATGGCATGGCTCAATTGTATTTGAACTGTTACAGTCTATCTCTGCCAACAATGATACTGTAGTATTCCCAGTCTTGTATGATGTTTGGGGCAGACTTTCCTTCGAAACTGATATGTATGTTGTAGCATTTTAATAGAGAAGACAGAAAAAAAAGGTTGTGTAAGATGACTGCTAGTATAATAATTGTTTGCAAATACAATGTTTCAACTAGATGCCACCTTTCATTACGTGCCTGTTTGCTCAAAATAGTCTATGATGAAATGAACCAAGTTAGTAAGGGGAAAACCCAGCATTCAGTTAATTAAAGATTTTAAGACAGATAAGGCTGCAGGATGCACAACAAATATACACCTGTTCTCCTGGAGCACATAGGGTACCTGGCAATGATTTGTACCTTTTAAAAAAAAGCAACAACTACATTTTCACCTGCAGAAATAATCTTGTTACAATAATTTACTCTTACTGCTGCCTCACTTTCTATCTAGGAATCAGTTGATTTTCCACAGAACTGAATGTAAATGTCATGATGTTTTCTAGATACTGTCTTACAGTTTAAACTTTAACCAGTCTAAACATCAGCCAGCGACCAAAATTGATACATTTTGTATTTTTAAAATTTTTCACTAATTTAGGTTTATTCTGGTTACACAGTACCTATTAAAGGAAATCCATTTTAGATCATTTTGTTGGCTAATATGGGGGTTGCTAATCATATAAATGTTTACCTACAGTTTTACTCTGGTTATAGATCACTCATTGACCTAATGAATTAAGTTATTCCTTTCTGTTACTAAAAAACTTAATGTCATAAGAGGTCATTAAATGATCTTTAACCTATACAAACTGACAGCAGAAGAATTCCTTCGCTATCATTTCTAGATGTACTTGCAAGGGAGTGCAAGTCACTTATATACATGCTGTTTAGATGCTGCAGTACAGCATTTCATACTGTAGGTCAACCTTTCTGTGTCTATTCCTGAGAGGTGTTTTGGGGTATGGTACTATGGCTGTGAAAACTAATAAAAATTACCATTTCGGTAATACAGTAATGTAGATATTTAAATAACACTGCAAAAATTGTGTACAAGGGTGAAATTAGTAGAATATTACATGGTATTGTCTGTCATAGTTTGCGCTTTTGATGTTTCCTCTGTGTAACATTTATCAGTTATTTTGTTGAAATAAGTTTTCTGACTGTGCCCATGATTTTTATATCTAAATATGTAAGTGATAAGAGCACTTTGTTAAGTTTTCCATCTTTCTTCTCCATGTAAATAAATTTGTAAATTTAATTTATGTAAACAGGAAATTGTATCACATTTCTTTTAGTGGGACAGATAATATTGTCAACATGAGGAGAAAACTGTCATCCGAGACCAAGGCTGACAGTATTGTTCCCAAATGTAGACATCATTACTGTTCCAGGAAAAAGAGTGTGATAGTTGATTATGCAGATTATACAAAAAGTAGAAAGAATTGTATTAATGCTTGCATTTGGGAAAGTAATTTTAACTGCTACAGAAGAAAGTAAACTAGTTCAATTCTACTAAAGACATGTACATTGATACCCGAGTCATCATGCAAAACTATCGGTATATCTGATGGTATTATATTTGCCAAAAATAGACCTATATTACTAGATAGTAGTTTTCATAGATATAGTATGAATAGCAAACATTTTTTTAACATGTGGGAGTTTTGCCTTGGCAGTAAAATATGAGGTATCATTATAAAAAAATGTAACATATCTAACAGACACTAAACTGTCAGCATGGTTATTTAACAGTTTTTCACATTAAAACTGTACCTACAATTAACATACAAAAGACATGCAATTTTTTAATTGCAATTGACCATATTTTCTTTAACTTGATTCTTTCTCTTTCTTTACTGCTTACCGAATCAGTAATGACCACAAGTATGGAGTCAACTAACGGGACATTGTAAAGTAAGTCAATCGTATTAACCTGACTGGGTGCAATCAGTTGTTAAAACCTCAAGGTTTACAAGTTGTTGACATTTAAAACAATTCTTAACCCTTACCCTGCTAAATTTCTATAACAAACTTGTCCATCTTTCAGTTTGGTGTTAAAAGTGGTGTTTACCAAAAAGATACTGACCGAATGGCGAACATTGCAGATCATGATCAGACTGCACATCTGTGCAGGCTAATCATGATCTACACTGGTCGCAAAGGCAGAATCCGTCATGTCCAGCAATGAGCATGATCAGGTTAAATGATCTTATACCTTAAATGTATTTGTGAATTCAAATAATAGAAAGTTGAACCTTGTCAGGTTAATAAAAACATTGTGAATTAAGTAGAAAAAAATAGAGAAAAAAAAATGCTCATAATAAGATGACTGTGATTTGGGTGCTTAGGAAATGTAATCTAGACATACAAGCAAACTACTTTGTGACAGATGACAACAAGGTTTTGTACAAAAGACTACAATGTCTTGTTGTTTTTCCTTATCCCGGCTTTAACTGCCGCTTTGACGTGTATGGCAATAAATCCCAACATTTACACCAGTATTTGCACATATATTTACACCATAACAAACTGATTTTATTACCATGCTTTGTATTTTATTGTTTTCAGAATTTTCCATTATTAATAATAGCCCCGATTTGGTTTTCAGCTTCTTGATAAACAAGAGTAAAAAGTTGTAAATATTATTATAATGATT
Source organism: Mercenaria mercenaria (assembly GCF_021730395.1). NCBI lineage: Eukaryota > Metazoa > Mollusca > Bivalvia > Venerida > Veneridae > Mercenaria > Mercenaria mercenaria. The sequence goes on along the minus strand of NC_069373.1, from coordinate 32,196,085 downwards.
TTATTATAGTATAAAAGTATGCTGATAAATTAATGTTAAATGTAACTTGAGTACACGTTCCAGTTATTTATTTTTATCTGTGTGGAAAATCCAGTTTTTGTATATACATGTATTAATCACATTTTTGAAATTGCGTTTATTTTTATGCCATGCAAAAGCAATATATATTTAATAAGGTTTAATTTTACTTTATTTTCAGTGCTGAACAGATAAATGCATTTGTTGTTTCGTCGGGGGAAGTGAGACTGTCCTGATTGTGGCTGGTTTACCAAAGAATTGAATGGCTCATGAGCACTGTCTCGTGTTTTATCCCAAAGAATTCATCCACCATATTGATATTACATTGATCACGGTCTTGTATCTGTGGTAGAAAACATTTGATAGTTGCTACTTTTTACAGTGAATTTGTGCTTCATATTTGGTACTTTGGAAAACATTTCTTATAAAGGTTTCGACTGAGGTGGCTACATGTTCTAGGTCACGAGAGATGGAAGGTCGTCATGGAAGCACAGTTCAGACTGGGGTAGCAACATACTAGTGCCAGTGCATTTATGGTCATGTGACCATGAAGTAAACAGCTGATTGGGTATTGAACTTTCAAACCCAAAAACTGTTTGATTTTATAGAAATATCATAAAAATACATTTTTTGTGTTGTGATAAGATTACTTGGAAACAAGTGTTGTTCAAATATTTGGTTTTACCATTATTCCTGATGAAGATGAAGAGTACACATGCTGAAATATTTAATTAATATTGTCTTGCAGATATCACATAAAGAGCTTTAGGTAATAACGCTTCTTAATGTCATCATGAATGGATAAAATAGAATTTAAAATAGCTGACTGTTTAAAACATCTAAAAAAATTGTAACTTTATATATATATATGATTATATTAGAGTAGTAGATGTTATGTGTACTCAGAATACAGTCAAGAATGGGAGGTTAATAGTTCATGAGATTATTATGGTATACAAGAAATGTCATTTTTATTCCCATTTTTGTACATAAACATGACGTTGTTGTTAGAACCGCAGAGCTGTGATGTTTTACTATCTATAGCAAACTTTTAAAACACCAATATGAAGTTATTTTAATTTTTAAATTTCTTAAAAAAAAGGTTTAAGAGTTCAATATCGTAGTAATTTACTATTTAGTCAGAGATGTCTTGATAAGTAATATCGAAAATAAATTTCAAGACATGTATATTACTTGGAGAATAAAACGTAACATTGATTTGTTACTGTGAAAAGCGGGTTTTAATTAATTGGTGCAATTTTAGAGTAAGTAAGGTTGGCCGTTTGGGTGTTTAAAATTATTTTGTTTAAATTTTGGTTCACAGTTCTTTTAATTCACATTATATTTCATTTACTTTCATTTCTTTTATTAAAGATGCCTTTTAGTTGATTTCTTAAAGGTGCTTTTATGTTTTTTGTTTTACCTATTTATCAAAGCTTCCTTTAATGTACTTCTCACCGTGTAAAGCAGCTTATAAAGTATTTATTCTGTGTTATAATACATTGTAAGAATATCGGATACAGAGCGTTTTAACTGTAGAAAAGATCATTAAATATTTACTACAAAGTATCTAGCCCGCCCGCTTAGCTCAGTAGGTAAGAGCGTTGGTCTACGGATCACGGGGTCGTGAGTTCGATCCTTGGTCTACGGATCACGGGGTCGTGAGTTCGATCCTCGGGCGGGGCATATGTTCTCCGTGACTATTTGATAAACGACATTGTGTCTGCAATCATTAGTCCTCCACCTCTGATTCATGTGGGGAAGTTGGCAGTTACTTGCGGAGAACAGGTTTGTACTGGTACAGAATCCAGGAACACTGGTTAGGTTAACTGCCCGCCGTTACATGACTGAAATACTGTTGAAAAACGGCGTTAAACCCAAAAAAAACAAAACAAACAAACGAAGTATCTTTTTAACAGTTCCATAGAACTGCCCAATGTGGTGTTCTGTCGGATTTCTAAGATTTAAGAAATGATAATAGATGATTAAGAAACAGGTGCTTTATATAATTGGTACAACATTTGACAACGCTTCAAGGTACATCAGAGGGGAAAAGCTTTTCCCTTAATGCTTTTCCTATGCTTACCATGGCATGATATATTTTTCCTGTGATAATATATTTAAGTTTCATCATTTAAATTATAATCTCATTGTATTAAAGTTTTCTATTTATGTGAAAGACTGTTTGACAGTTGCTTTGTTACTACTAATACATCTTACTAAACAGATACACTGATATTTACACTTTAATATAGGGGTATTCTACAAAATTTGAAGAAAAAATATATAATTTTTTAGCTCACCTGTCACAAAGTGACAAGGTGAGCTTTTGTGATCGCGTGGCGTCCGTCGTCCGTCCGTCAGTCCGTAAACTTTTGCTTGTGACCACTCTAGAGGTCACATTTTTCATGGGATCTTTATGAAAGTTGGTCAGAATGTTCATCTTGATGATATCTAGGTCAAGTTCGAAACTGGGTCACGTGGGGTCAAAAACTAGGTCAGTAGGTCTAAAAATAGAAAAACCTTGTGACCTCTCTAGAGGCCATATTTCTCAATGGATCTTCATGAAAATTGGTCAGAATGTTCATCTTGATGATATCTAGGTCAAGTTCGAAACTGGGTCACGTGGGGTCAAAAACTAGGTCAGTAGATCTAAAAATAGAAAAACCTTGTGACCTCTCTAGAGGCTATTTTTTTTCAAGAGATCTTCATGAATATTGGTCAGAATGTTCACTTGATGATATCTAGGTCAAGTTCGAAACTGGGTCACGTGGGGTCAAAAACTAGGTCAGTAGGTCTAAAAATAGAAAAACCTTGTGACCTCTCTAGAGGCCATATTTCTCAATGGATCTTCATGAAAATTAGTCAGATTGTTCATCTTGATGATATCTAGATCAAGTTCGAAACTGGGTCACGTGGGGTCAAAAACTAGGTCAGTAGATCTAAAAATAGAAAAACATTGTGACCTCTCTAGAGGCCATATTTTTCAAGAGATCTTCATGAATATTGGTCAGAATGTTTACCTTGATGATATCTAGGTCAAGTTCGAAACTGGGTCACGTGGGGTCAAAAACTAGGTCAGTAGGTCTAAAAATAGAAAAACCTTGTGACCTCTCTAGAGGCCATATTTCTCAATGGATCTTCATAGAAATTGGTCAGAATGTTCACCTTGATGATCTCTAGATCAAGTTTGAAACTGGGTCACGTGCGGTCAAAAACTAGGTCAGTAGGTCTGAAAATAGAAAAAAATTTGTGACCTCTCTAGAGGCCATATTTTTCGCGGGATCTTTATGAAAATTGGTCAGAATGTTCACCTTGATGATATCTAGGTCAGGTTCGAAACTGGGTCATGTGCGGTCAATAACTAGGTCAGTAGATCTAAAAATAGAAAAACCTTGTGACCTCGTTAGAGGCCATATTTTTCAAGAGATCTTCATGGAAATAGGTCAGAATGTTCACCTTGATGATATCTAGATCAAATTCGAAACTGGGTCACGTGCGGTCAAAAACTAGGTCAGTAGGTCTAAAAATAGAAAAACCTTGTGACCTTTCTAGAGGCCATATTTCTCAATGGATCTTCATGAAAATTAATGAGAATGTTCAGCTTGATGATATCTAGATCAAGTTCGTAACTGGGTCATGTGCGGTCAAAAACTAGGTCAGTAGGTTGAAAAATAGAAAAACCTTGTGACCTCTCTAGAGGCCATATTTTTCACGAGATCTTCATGAAAATCGGTGAGATTGTTCACCTTGATGATATCTAGGTCAAGTTTAAAAGTGGGTCACGTGCCTTCAAAAACTAGGTCATTAGGTCAAATAATAGAAAAACCTTGTGACCTCTCTAGAGGTCATATTTTTCAATGGAGTTCATGAAAACTGGTCAGAATTTTTTATCTTGATGATATCTAGGTCACATATGCTCAAAACCTAGGTCACTATGACAAATAATAGAAATAGCGACGTCATACTCAGTTCAACACTGGGTCAAGTGGGGATAGGTGAGCGATTCAGGACCATCATGGTCCTCTTGTTTTTTTATGTAACACAAAAATTTATGATATTATGCTGATAATTCTTGTGTTCAGCTGTTTGTGTTCTATGAACTTTATCTGCTGGAGTGTTTTCCACATAATCATGCTATTCTTGCATCTGATTGGTCAATTGACTATAAATGCTGAAATCTGATTGGTTTATTTGATACTGACATTCTATTGGTTTATTTTGCTATATAAGGCTACCTCAAGATGTAAATATTGAATCTGAGTAATGTCATGTTACTAGAAATCAGAATGAAAAAAAAATGTAAAATTCAAACAAGCGAGAAAGGTGTTACTTCAAAATTACTATCGAAGCTTGTTGGTTAAATTGATTTATACCCATTGATTGAATTGATGTAATGAATAAAAAGATCAATTAAAATTAACTGAAAAATTCTTAGAATCAGTTTTGACATAATTTATTATTGAGCCTTTTATCATTCTATATGTATATATATCTAGCTTTTTATGGGAAAATGTTGATGACTGTTTTCTTGTATACAAATTGTGCTGTAATATTTATATGCTTCAGTTTCTTTAGTTCTAAATTTTATTTAAGTTGCTGGTTATTTTTAAAGAGAAAGAAAGTTTTTATGTTTATGTCTTATTTTATGGTGATAATACAGTTAAATATATGCAATGTTTTTATATATTTACATACTGTTGCGTCTTAGAATATGTATAATCTCCATTTCAAAGAATTTACAGTAGTTGTACATTTTAAAGGAAAAGTTTATATTTTAGTTGGGTTGGGCTTGAGCTGAAAATTGCATCAATTATCAAAACAAAATTTAGGCAGAGTGCAAGTTTTGTTGAATATGTGTGATTATGTATGCATGAATGTTGCTATGTATTATCATATTTCTATGCTGTGTCAAAGATTACAGAAAATAGATGAAAATGAACATTTTGCTTTAACTGATTTGTTCCTTGCATACAAAGCAGATAATCTTACTGTATACTTTGTGGCATGGACAAGGTATTCAATTCAAGGCTTGTGTCTGTCCCATCTTGAAATAACCTCTGGAAAATATTGCCTGTACGATATATGTTCTGCTACAGCATACTTGTTACTCAAGTAAAACCCCAAAACTGTTGTTCAGATTTCACTAACAATCAAGAGAAAAATTAGTCAGATGGATTTTATTCCTGTGTGAACAATGGCACAGTACTGAACAAGGACAGCAATGCTCAACAATTTCAACAGCCTGGTCAGTTTAATGAATATAAAAGTTTTAAGAGAGGGATACAGTCTTGTAAAAATGCAAAACAGAGTTAAGGAACCTGTTGCATGCATGTCAGCTCGTCACAGTGTAGAAGTGAGTAAGGTTTCAATCCATTCCCAGTATTTGGAACTGGGCTACCAATTTACATACCAAAAATTGCAGTTAAAAAGGGGGCATAATTTTGTAAATATGCTAAGTAGAGTTATGGAACCTGTGCACTGCATGTCAGCCTGTCACAGTCTGCAAGTGTGTTGCGTTTCAACCCATTCCTAGCTACCAGATTGCATACAAAAACCTAACCAAAAATTGCTAAGTCAAACAAGAGGGCCATGATGGCCCTATATCGCTCACCTGAGTTTAGTAGCTTGCTTGAACAAATTTCTTTGCTAAAGCTTAAAAAAACAAGAGGACCATGATGGTCCTGAATCGCTCACCTCTTCCCACATGATCCATGATGAGTTTTGAGTATGACGTCGTTTTTTCTATTATTTGACATAGTGACCTAGTTTTTAGCCCACCATCATCAGATGGTGGGCTATTAAATCACTCTGCGTCCGTGGTCCGTCCGTCCGTCATTCCGTCCGTCCGTCCTTCCGTTAACAATTTCTCGTTATCGCATCTCCTCAGAAACTACCAGGGGGATTTTGACCAAACTTTGTCAGAATGATGTATTGATACCCTAGTTGTGTCCCCCTGAAAATCAGACTGGTTCAACAATGTTTGAATGAGTTATGGCCCTTTGTTTATTTCTATAATTTACATAGATTTATATAGGGAAAAACTTTGAAAATCTTCTTGTCCAAAACCATATAGCCTAGGGCTTTGATATTTGGTATGGAGCATCATCTAGTGGTCCTCTACCAAGATGATTCAAATTATTTCCCTTGGGTCTAATATGGCCCCACCCTGGGGGTCACATGGTTTATATAGACTTATATAGGGAAAAACTTTGAAAAACCTCTTGTTCAAAACCACAGGACCTAGGGCTTTGATATTTTGTATGTGACATCATTTAGTGGTCTTCTACTAAGATTGTTCAAATTATCCCCCTAGGGTCAAATATGGCCCCACCCCGGGGGTCACATGGTTTACATAGACTTATATAGGGAAAAACTTTGAAAATCTTCTGGTCCAAACCACAAAGACTATAGGGCTTTGGCATTTGTAATGTAGCATCATCTAGTGGTTCTCTACCAAGTTTGTTCAAATTATCCCTCTAGGGTCAAATATGGCCCCGCCCTGGGGGTCACATGGCTCATATAGACTTGTATAGGGAAAAGCTTTTAAAATCTTCTTGTCAATAACCTACAACATTCAGATTTGGACCACATGTATGGTTTTGAGTGGCAAGATGAACCTTGACACGAGTTGACCTTGATTTTGACCTAGTGACCTACTTTCACATTTCTGTAGCTACAGCCTTCAAATTTGGACCAAATGCATAGTTTTGTGAACTGAAAAAAACTTTGACCTTGACATTGACCTAGTGACCTACTTTCACATTTTTGAAGGTACAGGCTTCAAATTTGGACCACATGCATAGTTTCATGTTCTGAAATGAAATTTGACCTTGATTTTGACCTAGTGACCTACTTTCACATTTCTCAAGCTACAGCCTTCAAATTTGGACCACATGCATAGTTTTGTGTACCGAAACAAACCTTGACCTTTACATTGACCTAGTGACCTACTTTCACATTTCTCGAGCTACAGCCTTCAAATTTGGACAACTTGCATAGTTTTGTGTACCGAAATAAACTTTGACCTTAAGATTGACCTAGTGACCTACTTTCACATTTCTGTAGCTACAGGCTTCAAATTTAGACCACATGCATAGGATTGTGTACCGAAACAAACTTTGACCTTGACATTGACTTAGTGACCTACTTTCACATTTTTGAAGGTACAGGCTTTAAATTTGGACCACATGCATAGATTTGTGTTCTGAAGTGTAATTTGACCTTGATTTTGGCCTAGTGACCAACTTTCACATTTCTCAAGCTACAGCCTTCAAATTTGGACCACTTGCATAGTTTTGTGTACCGAAGTAAACTTTGACCTTAAGATTGACCTAGTGACCTACTTTCAAATTTCTCAAACTACAGCCTTCAAACTTGATGTACATGCATAGTTTTGTGTACAAAGAACTTTGTCCTTGAAATTGATCTAGTGACCTACTTTCACATTTCTCAAGCTACAGCTTTCGAATTTGGACCACATGCACAGTGATGTGTACGGAAATGAAATTTGACCTTGAGCTAGTCATTAAGTCTTGAAATTTGGAACACTCAAAAATGGCACATTGGTGGGCGCCAAGATCACTCTGTGATCTCTTGTTGAGCTCATGTGACCCAGTTTTGAACTTGACCTAGATATTATAAAGATAAAAATTCAGACCAACTTTCATACAGATCCCATGAAAAATATGGCCTCTAGAGAGGTCACAACGTTTTTTCATTATTTGACCTACTGACCTACTTTTTGACGGCACGTGACCCACTTTCGAACTTGACTTAGATATCATCAAGGTGAACATTCTGACCAATTTTTATGGAGATCCATTCACAAGTATGACCTCTAGAGAGGTCACAAGGTTTTTCTATTTTTAGACCTACTGACCTAGTTTTTGACCGCACATGACCCTGTTTCGAATTTGACCTAGATATCATCAAGATGAACATTCAGACCAACTTTCATGAAGTTCCATTGAAAAATATGGCCTTTAGAGCGGTCACAAGGTTTTTCTATTATTTGACCTACTGACCTAGTTTTTGATGGCACGTGACCCACTTTTGAACTTGACCTAGATATCATCAAGGTGAACATTCTGACAAATTTTCATGAAGATTTCATGAAATATATGGCCTCTAGAGAGGTCACAAGGTTTTTCTATTTTTAGACCTACTGACCTAGTTTTTGACCCCACCTGACCCAGTTTCAAACTTGACCTAGATATCATCAAGATGAACATTCAGACCAACTTTCACACAGATCCCACAAAAAATATGGCCTTTAGAGAGGTCACAAGGTTTTTCTATTATTTGACCTACTGACCTAGTTTTTGAAGGTACGTGACCCAGTTTCGAACTTGACCTAGATATCATCAAGATGAACGTTCTGACCAATTTTCATGAAGATCTTATGAAATATATGGCCTCTAGAAGGGTCACAAGGTTTTTCTATTTTTAGACCTACTGACCTAGTTTTTGATGGCACATGACCCAGTTTTGAACTTGACCTAGATATCATCAAGATGAACATTCAGACCAACTTTCATACAGATACCATGAAAAATGTGGCCTTTAGAGAGGTCACAAGGTTTTTCTATTATTTGACCTACTGACCTAGTTTTTGACGGCACGTGACCCAGTTTCAATCTTGACCTAGATATCATCAAGGTGAACTTTCTGACCAACTTTCATGAAGATCTTGTAAAATATATGGCCTCTAGAGAGGTCACAAGGTTTTTCTATTTTTAGACCTACTGACCTAGTTTTTGATGGAAGTGACCCACTTTTGAACTTGACCTAGATATCATCAAGGTGAACATTCTGACAAATTTTCATGAAGATTTCATGATATATATGGCCTCTAGAGAGGTCACAAGGTTTTTCTATTTTAAGACCTACTGACCTAGTTTTTGACCACACGTGACCCAGTTTCGAACTTGACCTAGATATCATCAAGGTGAACATTCAGACCAACTTTCACACAGATCCCATGAAAAATATGGCCTTTAGAGAGGTCACAAGGTTTTTCTATTATTTGACCTACTGACCTAGTTTTTGAAGGAACGTGACCCAGTTTCGAACTTGACCTAGATATCATCAAGGTGAACGTTCTGACCAATTTTCATGAAGATCTTGTGAAATATATGGCCTCTAGAAAGGTCACAAGGTTTTTCTATTTTTAGACCTACTGACCTAGTTTTTGATGGCACGTGACCCAGTTTCGAACTTGACCTAGATATCATCAAGATGAACATAAAGACCAACTTTCATACAGATCCCATGAAAAATATGGCCTTTAGAGAGGTCACAAGGTTTTTCTATTATTTGACCTACTGACCTAGTTTTTGAAGGCACGTGACCCAGTTTCGAACTTGACCTAGATATCATCAAGGTGAACATTCTGACCAACTTTCATGAAGATCTTGTAAAATATATGGCCTCTAGAGAGGTCACAAGGTTTTTCTATTTTTAGACCTACTGACCTAGTTTTTGACCGCACGTGACCCAGTTTCAAACTTGACCTAGATATCATCAAGATGAACATTCTGACCAATTTTCATGAAGATCCATTGAAAATTATGGCCTCTAGAAAGGTCACAAGGTTTTTCTATTTTTAGACCTACTGACCTAGTTTTTGATGGCACGTGACCCAGTTTCGAACTTGACCTAGATATCATCAAGATGAACATTCTGACCAACTTTCATAAAGATCCCATGAAAAATGTGACCTCTAGAGTGGTCACAAGCAAAAGTTTACGGACGCACGCACGAACGGACGGACGACGGACACCGCGCGATCACAAAAGCTCACCTTGTCACTTTGTGACAGGTGAGCTAAAAATAGGTGAGTAGGTCATGATAAAGATTATTCAAGATAACAATTGAAATCTGGTAAAAACTACTGACCTCAAAGTCGAACTTTACCTGTATTTTATGATGTTACACCTGTGTACCAAAATTTATGATCCTTGGCCTAAGTGTTTTCAAGTTAACATCCGGAAACTAACTGTTCTGGGTCATCTTGACCTTTGACCTACTGACCTCAAAGTATAACTTGACCTGTATTTTATAATGTTTCACCCATGTACCAAAAATTATTTAAATCTGTCGAGCCTTTCATGAGTTTTTGTCCGGAAACCATGAAAACCAACGGACTGACAGACTGACCGACAAGCTCTAGCTCTCTCATATCCCCCCCCCCAAAAAACTTCGTTTTGTAGGGGTATAAATATCTTATGTTGGGCCTTATGGTTCTGGACATGAAGATTGTTAAATATTTTTCCTTTATAAGTCGATGTAAAACAAGAGACTCCCATATATTGGCCCCAGTGTCATGACTTGAACAATCTTGGTAGAGAACCACTAGAGCATGACAAATACTAAATATCTAAGCTCCGGGCCTTAAGACAAGAATTTTTATAAAGGTTTTTTCCTATACAAGTCTATTTAAACCATGTGACCCCCGAGGCAGGGCCAGTTTTAACCCCAGGGGGATAATTTGAACAATCTTGGTAAAGGACTTCTATATGATGCTACATACAAAATATCAAAGCCCTAGGCCCTGTGGTTTTGGACAAGAATATTTTTCCCTATGTAAGTCTATATAAACCATGTGACCCCAGGGGTGGGCCATATTTGACTAGGGGATAATTTTAACAGTCTTGGTAGAGGACCACTAGATGATGCTACATACAAAAATATCAAAGCCCAAGGCCCTGTGGTTTTGGACAAGAAGATTTTCAAAGTTTTTCCCTATATAACTCTATACAAGATCCTTTTGAGCAATGCTAAGGTGAGTTATTGTGGTCGCTCGATGTCTGTCGTCTGTCAACATTTAGCTTGTGTATGCGATAGAGGCTGTATTCTTCAATTCATCATAATGAAATTTGGTCAGAATGATTGCTTTGATGAAATCTAGGTCAAGTTCGAATATGGGTCATCTGGGGTCAAAAACTAGGTCACTAGGTCAAATCAAAGAAAAACCTTGTGTATGCAATAGAGAATGCATTTTACACCGGATCTTCATGAAATTTGATCAGAATGTTTGTCTGGATGAAATCTAGGTCAAGTTCAAATATGGGTCATCTGGAATCAAAAACTAGGTCACTAGGTCAAATCAAAGAAAAATCTTGTGTATGCAATAGGGACTGCATTTTACACTGGATCTTCATGAACTTTGATCACAATGTTTGTCTGGATGAAATCTAGGTCAAGTTCGAATATCAAAAACTAGTTTACCCGGTCAATTCAAAGAAAAACCTTGTGTATGCAATAGTGGCTGCATTTTACACTGGATATTCATGAAATTTGATCAGAATGTTTGTCTTGATGAAATCTAGGTAGAGTTCAAATAGGGGTCATCTGGGGTCAAAAACTAGGTCACCCAGTAAAATCAAAGAAAACTGTGAATGCAATAGGGGCTACATTTTAGGCAGGATGTTCATGAAATTTGATCAAAATGTTTGCTTTGATGAAATTTAGGTCAAGTTCAGATATGGGTCATGTTGGGTCAAAAACAAGGTCACCTGGTCAAATCAAAGAATAACCTTGTGTATGCAATAGGGGCTGCATTTTTCAGTGGATCTTCATGAAATTTAATCAGAATGTTTGTCTTGATGAAAGCTAGGTCGAGTTAAGATATGGATCTTGTTGGGTCAAAAACTAAATCACCTGGTCAAATCAAAGAAATACCTTGCCTATGCAAAAGGGGTCGCATTTTAAGCTAAATATTAAATTTGATCAAGCTGTTCTCGGGTGAGCGACCTAGGACCATTTGGTCCTCTTGTTTGAAACATAAATGCCCCTGTTGGAAAAAAAGGAAACTTTGCAAAGTTTTTGACCTTGAAAAAAATCACACTGAAAGTCATGGCTACATGTTTATACATTAATGTAAAGGACATGATGTGACAATGAATGGTATGTGTGAATATGGAAGATACTCATAAAGAAATGAAAAAGTTCTGTCCAAAATTGGATAAAGATGGGATCATAAATGTGGCCTCTAGAGTGTTAAGCTTTTCATGTGATTTGAGCATGTGACCTAGTTTCTGACCCACATGAACTTGACCTAGGGATCATCAAGATAAACATTCTGAACAACTTTCATGAAGATAGGCCTCTAGAATGTTAACAAGTGTTCCTTTGATTTGAGTTTGTGACCTAGTTTTTGACCCCACATGACCCATTTTAAAACTTGGCCTAGGGATCCTCAAGATAAACATTCTGGCAATTTTTCATGAAGATATGGTCATAAATGTGGCCTCTTAAGAGTGTTAACAAGCTTTTCCTTTGATTTGAGCAGGTGACCTAGTTTTTGACCCACATGACCCAGTTTCGAACTTGGCCTAGGGATCATCAAGATAAACATTCTTACCAAGTTTCATGAAGATAGGATTATAAATCTGGCCTCTAGGGTGTCAACAAGCTTTTCCTTTGATCTGACCGGGTGACCTAGTTTTTGACCCCATATGACCCAGTTTCTTTGGCATATGAATCATCAAGATTAACATTCAGACCAAGTTTCATGAAGATAGGATCATAAATCTGGCTTCTAGGGTGTTAACAAGCTTTTCCTTTGATTTGGCTGGTGACCTAGTTTTTGACCCCACATGACCCAGTTTGTGTGTAAGTGTGATTAAAATTGAATGTAAAATGTCACTTCTATCGTGTTCACAAGGTAAAAATTAACAAATTTTGGCTCATGGATTAAATTAGATTGCAAAATGTGGTCTCTATCATGTTTACAAGAAATTGTTGACAGACGAAGGGCGATCACAAAAGCTCCACTTGTCACTGTGAGCTAAAAAGGGGCAAATTGGACAGTAAAGTCTACTGTCTCTTGTGACGGCTCTTGTATAATTTCTTTTCATGAGCTATTTGATGACAGTTGTGTTTATTTAATCACAGGATTGGTAAAAGATTATAGTTACCCAGTCTCTATGTGGCTGCATTTGGCCCTTTAAGGGGCCATAACTCTGGAACCCATGATGGGATCTGGCCAGTTTTCAAAAGGAACCGAGATGTTATGCCAGTACAAGTTGTGTGCAAGTTTGATTAAAGTTGATTGCAAAATGTGGTCTCTAACTTGTTCACAAGCCGAAAATAGCAAATTTTGGCCCTTTAAGGGGCCATAACTCTGGAACCCATGATGGGATCTGGCCAGTTTTCGAAACGAACTGAGATATTATGCCAATACAAGTTGTATGCAAGTTTGATTAAAATTGATTGCAAAATGTGGTCTCTATCATGTTCACAAGAAATTGTGGATGGACGGACGCCAACGGATGATCACAAAAGTTCACCTTGTCACTATGTGACAGGTGGGCTAATAAAACATAGATGAATTGTTCATTTTGATAAAGACAACATACATTATTTCATCACAGGCGGGCACCTGGGCAGAACCGTCGACCTTCCGTAAGCCAGCTGGATGGCTCACATGAAGAATTCAATGCCATGAGTGAGGCTTGAACCCACATAGGTGAGGGGCAAGTGAGCAACCTTAACCACTTGTCCACGAGGCCCGAAATTATTTTGAAATCGGGCCAGAGGTTTCAATCTTTATTGAATAAAGGAAATAAGCTGTCTAGCATCATAAATACAATTGTATTTGTAGCTCAGAAACGTAAAAATTAACAGTTTTACCAGCCTGCTTAAATATAATTCATACAAGAGCTCGTAGAACATGAAATGTCCCCTTTGATGCATTCAGTAATTGCACAAGGAACAGAAATTATTTGGTCACTGTGCACTGGATGTTTGACGTACTGACCTCAAATCAATAACTATTGGTCATTTACCAATCATAAGTAAACTCTGTATCAAATGTGATCTTAGACGAAAGCATTCTCCAGTAACTTGGCAAAAAAAAGTTCTACTGTTCTGGGTCAATGTGATCTTGACCTTTGACCTACTGACCTCAAAATCAATAGGGGCCATCTGCTGGTCATGAACAACCTCCCTATCAACTTTCATGATCCTAGGTTCAAGCGTTCTTGAGATATCATCTGGAAACCATTTAACTGTTCCGGGTCACTGTGACCTTGACCTTTGACCTACTGACCTCAAAATCAATAGGGGTCATCTGCTGGTCATGATCAACATCCCCATTAAGTTTTGTGATCCTAGGCCCAAGCATTCTCAAGTAATAGTCAGGAAACTGTTTAATTGTTCCTGGTCACTGTGTCCTTGAACTTTGACCTACTGACCTCAAAATCATTGGGGGTCATCTGCTGGTCATGGCCATCATCCCTATTAACTTTCATGATCCTAGGTCCAAGCGTTCTTGAGTTATCATCCGGAAATCGTTTAACTGTTCAGGGTCACTGTGACCTTGACCATTGAGCAACTGACTTCAAAATCAATAGGGGTCATCTGCTGGTCATGATCAACCTCCCTATCAACTTTCATGATCTTAGGCCCAAGCGTTTTTGAGTTATCATCCGGAAACCAATTGGTCTACGGACCGACCGACCGACAGACAGACCTGCAAAACAATATACCCCACCTTCTTCGAAGGGGGGCATAAAAATAGACGAGAATAAAATGTCTGCAGTTCAAGATGTGGTCAACTCGACGCAATAGTCACTAGTAACTGTGGAATGCTACCCGAGTGGAGTGCTCTTGACCTGGGAGGTAAAACCCAGCTCTTTGGTACAACACGCCTTTTCATCATTTGTAACATTTACATGAAGTTTCAGTGAACCCCTTGAACTTTTAATAGCTGAGATAAGAGGTTTTCTGACGATCTAATTGTCATACAGATTGACACTGATATTCCTATATGCTTCCCTTTGCAGGCATGTAAAAGAAATTTACGATGCACTGAGCACATTGCAAAATTTCAGGCTCAAGTCATTTAGAATCATCACTTGACACCAACATCTTTTTTTAGTTTATGCATAATTTATTTCTTTAAATTTGTATAAAACAGAACATATCAAACATGTACAGCAAAGATCGACAAAACATGAAAACTTTAATCCTTAACATACAGATCTTAAAATATTTCAAAATAGTGATGATAAGTACGAAATTTCACTTGTTTGAATTAAACTATAGCATTTTATGAAAAGTTAAAATGATGTGTATAAAATAAATATAGGAAACAGGTCTTCAAGCTCTTGTTAGTAGATATTTTATAACAAAACAGAGGGCAGGTGATCACTGTATGCAGCCTCCCACTGTACTCTTTTTGTCACCAAACATCCAATACTATGCAGGGGGTAGGTAATATTGTATCCATATGGAGCTATACATTTTTTTTTAATTCCAGACAAGGGCATATCAACACTTTTTGGGTTTTTTAAATGTGTAATTTGTTTTTCTAGTTAACAACACACTCTCCACTTCATCCACTGTTTAGAACATAAAATGCTCAGACTTAAAAAAACTTTTAATAAGCACTCCTAAACACACACAGATTTGTTCCATGGTGAAATTTATGCATAGAAAAAAACTGTAAAAGTTCCCTTGAATACAGTGAGGCTATGCCCTCATGCAAATATAGATTTATCCGTTCTAATAACCACACCAGGTGTTATACCAGTACCTCTGCAACTATACTTCAAACGCATCAATGTAGAAAAATAATTTGCTTTTATATGGTGCCGAAAATGTCTGTTAGAATGTAGCTATGTACCTCAAGCACTATTCACAATAAGCTTTTTCAGTTATACTTAATCTTTGCAGACTGTGAATTAAATACGCAATAACATTTTATCTGAAACATCTGTCCCATTGTTCTGTAAGTATGTAGAAAGCTAGACACAATTTTTCAATCAGGACCACACACTAAATGTTTCCTATCACAACTACATGTATCAAGATACAGTCACTTTCTCCATATTTGATGTAACAGTTGATATTTCAGCTTTCTTCGCTTGTTCCAGTGCCATAGCACAAGTCTCCTTCTCTTTTTCCTGTTGAGGAAAATTTAAAAAACTTGATTATCTAAACACATAAAAGATTTACACATGATTCAGAAAGAATTCAAGGACTTTTGAAGGACACTCACTTTTTCAAGGACCAATTGTCATCATCACGACAGTATAAAATAGCTATCTGCATACAGAGAATATGCCATTATCTGTATTACTTTATACATTCTAAACTGAAAACAGCATAAAATCTTGTTATTCTTTACCAAATTTTCTACAGTACCATTAGAATTTTAAGCAGTGAGTTAGATAGTGGTCAAATTAGGATTTTTTCACATTAAGACCCCAATACTAGTGGTCAAATTAGGATTTTTTCACATTAAGGCCCCAAGACGTTCCTGTTGTTTCATACAAGTATTAAAGTTATTTTTGACTTAACATGAAATGTATGCATGGCAAAAAATAGTCTACGAGAATAAACTTGGATAGAATATATTTTTTTTAATTTTCAACTCAATGGAGTTAGGTTAACTTGACAGAGGTCCAAATAATGGTGCTACAGACCAAGTTTGGTGAAGATCCATCCAAAGGTTCATGAAAAGAAGCTGTATAAAGTTTTTCTATGGTCAAGTGGAACCATTTTAAAAAATTTCAGAAACAGGTTCTTACAAGGATGCTACACATCATGTTTGGTGAAGATCCATCAAGCAGTTCATGAGAACTTGTTTAAAGTCTATTTTAGCTCACCTGAGCCAAAGGCTCAAGGTGAGCTTTTGTGACCGCTCGATGTCCGTCGTGTGTCAACAATTTCTAAAAAAAATTTCTTTCTCAAAACCACTGGGCAGATTTACACCAAACTTCACAGGAATGATCCTTGGGTGGCCCCTTTCAAAATTGGCCAAAGAACTGAAATCCATGCAGAACTCTGGTTGCCATGGCAACCGAAAGGAAAATCTTTAAAAATCTTCTTGTCCAAAACTGCAAGGCGTAGAGCTTTGATATTTGGCATGTGACATCATCTAATTGACCTCAATGAAGACTGTTCAAATTGTGCCCCTGGGGTGAAAAGATGCTCCGGGGGTCCCAAGTTTTACATAGACTTATACAGGAAAAAACTTTAAAAATCTTCTTGTCTGAAACCACAAGACCTAGGCCTTTGATATTTGGTATGTAGCATTGCCTTGTGGTCCTCTACAAAGATTGTTCAAATTATTACCCCGGAGTGAAAAGAGGCCCTGCCCCGGGGGGTCTCAAGTTTTACATAGACATGTAGGAAAAACTTTAAATCTTCTTGTCTGAAACTGCAAGACATAGGCTTTTGATATTAGGTATGTTGCATTGCCTAGTGCTCCTTTACCAAAATTGTTCAAATTATGCCCCTGGGGTGAAAAGAGGCCCTGCCCTGGGGGTCCCAAGTTTAACATAGACCTATATAGGAAAAATCTTTAAAAATCTTCTTGTCTGGAGTGAAAAGAGGCCCTGCCCTAGGGGTCACTTGTTATATGAGTTATATAGGAAAAAATACTTCAAAAATTATCAGATCACATTTCCTAAACTGTTTAATTATAATCACCTGATGACCCCAAGTGATCAGGGTCACCTGACTGTGACCTACTTTGTTTTTAAAGATACAGCCTTGAAATTTGGACGACATGTACAGTTTTTCACACTGATCTTAAAACTGACTTTCAGTGACCATGAGTGTGACCTACTGACCTACTGTCTTAATATTTTAGCATCAGTTTGATGTTTGAAACATGTAGCTCATATTACTCAGGTGAACGATCCAGGGTCATCATGACCCTCTTGTTCTATTTTTAGCACTGGCAGCCTCTAAATGAAGTCAAGCTGAACCATTTGAGCAAAACTGACAGTCCATAACAGGATAATACAGAAAAAGTTTGGTGTTATTCTGACTAATAGGTTCAGAGGAAAAGATGATTTAAAAGTAGAAATGTTGCAAGATGCAGATTCCTAACCATCAGTTTATACTAATAGCCCTTAAGAGCATCGTTACCACCTGAACAGTTAACCTGAAGCTGTACACCTTATATAATCCTGTAAACAATACTTACATTTACTTTAAATTCTGATAGATCTCTCCTCATAGCATAGGCATCCTCACCATCTGCATAATACTTTGGCTCTATTTCACTTATCCTGAAAAAGAGGGAGAAAACATTTACCACAAATGAAAAAAACTTAAAAAAAAACAAGGCTGTGCATACATTACTGCATGTCATACTGATGAGTTATTACTGCCAGATTTATGAAAATCTTCCCATCAGTTTTGAAAATATGGAGTGGAAAGAAAGTTATTAGGTAACTGACCTCCAAGTTTGACCTTGAACTTGGAACGAGTGACCTGCGTTGTGCGCTCTGCACATGGTAGTGATGAGGTTAATAACTGATGCAAGTTTTATAACAAGAGCACCGCCTGGCGGGTACAGACACTCATCTGAATTTTTTTGTCTCTGTATAATAGAAATATTGTCCTACCCATGATTTTCTAAGTCCAAAAGGGGCCATAATTCTTGCAAAAAGCAATGTAAAGTTACGAACTTGCTGTGCAGAATCAGCTTCTAATGGCGAATAACTGCTCCAAGTTTTAAAGCAATAGCTTTGACCGTTAAGGAGAAAAGTTGACCTAAACGCAAAACTTAACCAAGAAATCTGATATTTTCTAAGTCTAAAAGGGGCCATAATTCTTGCAAAAAGCAGGATGGAGTTATGTTTCTTGCTGTACAGAGTCAACTATTGATGGTGAACATTAGTGTTGCAAGTTTTAAAGCAATAGCTTTGATAGTTTAGGAGAAAAGCTGACCTAAACATAACACTTAACCAGGAAACGCCAACGTCGATCAAGTGATGACAGTAACTCGTCATTTTTTTCCCCATAAAATCAGATGAGCTAAAAATCTTAAGAAGATATGGAGAGGACACAACTGACCTGCGGAAATGTGTGTGATTCCAATATAGCCCCACATACGGTACTTTGTATCAGGGGGAGTAATAACTCTGGTCATATTTGGTCGATTTTCACATTTTCAGGTAAGCAGCCATGAGTAAATACAAATACATTCAAAAATAAGACTAAGCTACAAAGATATGCCTGAGGACATACAGACATTCCCATGAACAATGCCAAAAATATGTCCCTCCTCCTGTCCCTGGAGAATAACAAACGTATCAGATCTGTTTGCCAAAACACTTCCATAGCATAATTCAAACAAAACCAAATAAAAATAGTTCAATCTGCCATTCATTCCTTATATTTACACATCTTGTTTTGCTTTAAATTTATCTAATTGTAATGTACTTTCAAGTCCTTATTAATTTTTTGTTTGTTTTGGGTTTAACGCCGTTTTTCAACAGTATTTCAGTTATGTAACGGCGGGCAGTTAACCTAACCAGTGTTCCTGGATTCTGTACCAGTACAAACCTGTTCTCCGCAAGTAACTGCCAACTTCCCCACATGAATCAGAGGTGGAGGATGAATGATTTCAGACACAATGTCTAATCAATTCGTCACGGAGAACATACTACCCGCCCGGGGAACTTCCGACCCCGCCATCCATAAATCTATGCTCTTCCTATTGAGCTAAGCGGGTGGAATCTTTATTAATTAGAAGTTAATATTGGCTATTGGAACAGTCAGCATTCTTATGATTTATGTTGCATCATAGTTTGTGTTTTCCAACAGATACATCAACAAAACAGGATAAAGAATCAACTATTTACTGGATTTCAACATAATTCAAAATGTGATTTAAATCACAGAGAAGTATACATGTATAACATTATATACACTTTGTGTCATCAACAACTGTATAGGTTTGCAAAAACAAAGCATTATATTTTTTCAGCATCTTTTAACCTTTAGCCTGCTGGAGGCAAGTGATTCTGCCTTTGCAACCAGTGCAGACCAAGATCAGACTGCACAGAAGTGCAGGCTGATCATGGTCTGCACTGTACGCTATTCAGTCAGTAAATTTTCACTGAACACCCCTTCGAATAAGTGGTACTGCCCAAATTGAATGATGGACCAGTCCATTATAGAAATGTAGCAGGGTAAGGGTTAAGGCCTAGGTTACATACTGGAATCTAAGTGTTTCTGTGTATAAATGTAAAGCTGCTCTGTTACTCTTCCGCACGTGTAAAGAGACATATCTGGCATCAAAGGATTCCACCATTGCACGTGATGCTTGGTCCATCAACTTCTTGGCTAGTCCAAGCCTTCTGTAGGACCTTTTCACAGCCTGTGTATAATAAAATGAATAACAAAACGGTTACTGATACAAGAAAAATGACACTAAGCTTTAAACATTTCTGACATTTCTTGTTTTGCTGGTTTTTAAGTCACCACTATCAGGTCAAACGGTGATTTTTCGCTTTTAATGACGGAGTAAAATCCCAAGTTCCACTCTATACATTAACTGTTGCACAGTGAGGTAACTGTTGCACAGTTAGGTAGATTTATTTATTTTATTCTGTTGCGTTTAATGTCGCACCAACAATTATTGGTCCCACATGACCCATATTCCAACTTGACCTTGATTTCATGAAGGCAATCGTATTGAGCAAATTTCATGAAGATCAACTGAAAAATACTGCTTATATCGCATACACAAGGTTTTTCTTTGATTTGACCTAGTGACCTACTTTTAGAACCAAGATGACCCATATTCGAACTCAACCTAGATTTCATGAAGGCAATCATTCTGACAAAATTTCATGAAGATCAGTTAAAAAATACAGCCTCTATCGCATATACACAAGCTAAATGTTGACAGAAGACAGACAGACGACAGCCAGATGCCGGACATCGAACGATCACAAAAACTCACCTGAGCTATCAAAAGGGTCATGATGACCCTGGATCGCTCACCTGAGTAATATGAGCCACATGTTTCAAATGGCAAACTGATGCTAAAATATAAAGAAAGTAGGTCAGTAGGTCACATTCATGGTCACTGAAAGTCAGTTTTAAGATCTGTGTGCCTAACTGTACATGTCATCCAAATTTCAAGGTTGTATCTTAAAAAACAAGAAAGTAGGTCAGTAGGTCAAGTACAGTCAGGTGACGCTCATCTGATTTTTTTTTCTAATCCTTGGGGTCATCAGGTAATAATAATTAAACAGTCTAGGAACTATGATCTAATAATTTTTAAGTACTTTTTCCTATATAACTCATACAACAAGTGACCCCCCCCAGGTGGGGCCTCTTTTCACCCCAGGGGTATAATTTGAACAATCTTGTAAGAGATCCACAAGGCAATGCTATACACCAAATATCAAAGTCCTAGGCCTTGAACTTTAGGACAAGAAGATTTTTAATTTTTTTCCTATGTAATTTTATGTAAAACTTGAGACCCCCCAGGGCAGGGCCTCTTTTCACCCCAGGGTAATAATTTGAACAATTTTGGTAGAGGACTACAAGGCAATGCAACATACCAAATATCAAAAGCCTAGGCCTTGCAGTTTCAGACAAGATTTTTTTTTTAAATTTCCTATATAAGTCTATGTAAAACTTAAGACCCCCCGCGGCAGGGCCTCTTTTCACCCCTGAGTAATAATTTGAACAACTTTGGTAGGGGACCACAAGGCAATGCTACATACCAAATATCAAAGGCCTATATCTTGTGGTTTTAGACAGGAAGATTTTTAAAGTTTTTCCTATATAAGTCTATGCAAACTTGGGACCCCCGGGGTGTGGCCTCTTTTCACCCCAGGGGCATCATTTGACCAACTTTCATAGAGGACCATTAGATGACTTCACACGCCAAATATCAAGGCTCTAGGCCTTGCGGTTTTGGACAAGAAGATTTTTTAAGTTTTTCCTTTCGGTTGCCATGGGAACCAGAGTTCTGCATGGAATTCAATTCTTTGAAAAGTTTTGAAAGGGGACCACCCAATGATTATTCCTGTGAACTTTGGTATAATTCTGCCCAGTGGTTTTCAAGAAGAAGATTTTTTTAGAAATTGTTGACGGACGGACGACGGACATTGAGCGGTCACAAAAGCTCACCATGAGCCTTTGACTCAGGTGAGCTAAAAATCATCAACTTTGAGATATGCAAGTAGGAGATACTGCATTTTAAAGGCTGCATATTAGGAACTTTTTGAAGACTCTTAAACAGCTTTAAAGAAGTTCGTTTGTTGGGTCTAATGTCACACTGACACAATTATAGGTCATATGGCGACTTTCCAGACCCCAGGTGCCCCTCCGTGCATTATTTCATCATGAGCAGACACCTAGGTAGAGCCACCAACCAGCTGGATGGCTTCCTCACATGAAGAATTCAACACCTTGAGTGAGACTCAAACCCACATCAGTGAGGGGCGAACAATTTGAAGTCAGCAACCTTAACCACTCGGCCACTGAGGCCCCTAGCTTAAAAATACTTCTTATGGACACAACATTAAGCTACTTGACCTTCGAGCACCTAGTCTGTCCTTGACCATGTATCTAGTGATCTAGGTCATGCACTCTGCATGGCCTTTTGATGAAGTAAATAATTGACACAAGTTTTATGAATATCACACCAGCAGTTACAAGTGACCAGGATTGTGTATGTATTTTGTTGTATCATGATTGTGAACATCTGTGGGTAGTTATCTGAAAACTTGTTGAATGGATTTAAATATATCCTGACAGTAAAGGAATTAGCCGACAGACGTGCTTGACTCCATCACAGTTCGCATTTAATTTGTATCTAGGGCATATATTGTAAGAAAGGAATAAAAAGAAATATACCAGTGATGTTATATGTCCATGTGGTACATCTTCTGGATCTTCTTCCCTGAAATAAAATGTAAAACATTTTCTCTTATTGTAACACTGCATTACTGTATAACATTTCTAGCATGTCAAGTGCCTACAATGAAGTAGATATTTAGCTGCCTCTAATGACAAAATCAATAATGCAAGAGAAAGCAGCATTGTAAAATTTCTAATTATAAATCAATTGGAATGATGTCAACATTGTATGATACATGCCCCCTGACAATACATAAAAGAATAAAATAGAAAATCAAATACAGGGCTAACTAAAACAAGAAAATATCAGTAAAAGTGATGGATACTCCCCGAAATTTGCATATTAAAAGAACAAAAGTGGAATTGACTGACTGGGCACATATAGTTCACTAATGTTGAATGATCAAAGGGCAATTTCTCATTGACAAGTCATTCTAACAGATAATGAAGAAAATATACGCACCTCCTCTTGACAGTTATGGGGCAGAAACAAATTTTCACTTGACCGTAAACAGTAACCTTGACCTCTAACCGACAAGTCTAGATTATGTGTTGACACATTGTCTTATCATGGGGAATGTTTGTGTGTACCACTAAAAAAATCCATCAATGCATATAAAAGTTACAGAGCGGAAACAATTTTTACTTTACCTTCAATAGTGACCTAGACCTTTGACCTACAAGCACAAATCATGTACATGCATAATTTACATATTGCCCTATATTCACATACAGAGTCCTAAGAGCCTAGCTTGAATATTTTTTGAGTAATTGCAGGATCCAGTTTTGTGGACGGGCAGACGGAGGGCATTCCTATTGTCCACTCCGGTGTGCTACCAGTAGGGGACTAGTTAACTGGACAAGAATGTTCCAACTATATATGCATATCCATTCCATCTTGACGTGTAAGATGTGCATCATCTTTATTTCAAATGGACTGAATCTGTAGGAGGAGTTGGATACACAAGAAAGTGTGACATATGGCCAGACAGAACAAACACTATATGCCTCCTGGTTCAAACCAGGGACATCGACATATTATAATAAATTGTAAGTATATAATTATTGAAACATCAAGTTTGTCATAGTTTCTGTTTTTGAAAGGTCTGTTCTCCTCAATTCTAAAATGAATAATTAAAGCTTTTAACTAGTAGTAAGTTTTGCTTTTTAGTTACACATGTATTTGTTGTAATACTCACATCTTGGCTAAAACATAGCCCACAATTTTCCCAGCCTCATCTTCAGCAACATATGACAGCTATTGAAAAAAAGAAAATGACAACTTTCCAATGTTAACATTCTTTAAATAATTGGTTAAATTTCATTATAATACGTTTTTCCCAAATATTTAGCATAATGAACACAGCAATATTATCGAGACTTACAATATTGGATTGAAAGCAAGTATCCCTGATAAATATCATAAACAAGAACATTTAAATGTATTCTGTCTATTTGTCTATGTTTGCAGAGCATTTTTGTTTCTTTTTTTCACTCAGCAGTCTATTTTAGCCATCAATATTCTGTTAACACAAACTATAAACCATTATCACCTTAAAAAGAATAACTGACAACTTCTGAAGAGGGCTACTGTAACAATTCAGGCCTTCTTAAAATCATTTTGGGAGTGCTACTTTCAGCTATGAACTAGGAACATTTTTTCTGCAGACTGTCTGATTCTTGGAAACAGGAACTTGATATAACATAAAAATATTTTTTTGGATTAATACATTTGGAAAAGAGGATTGCTTTGATAACTGAACAAAAGTAAATACTGTTAGCTGCCTAAAAAGAATACAAATGAACACTGAAGTAGCAAAACTTTAAAAACAGCAAAATACCCTTAATAATATTAACAACCCTTTTTGGAATCTTAATTTTAATTCAGTTTAAATCCGGAAGAAAAATACTTTCCTGCTTTGTGGCTATGTCATTTCACTAGAGGTGACTTTAAAGGAGAAAACATGCCCTGCATTTTAAAAACAGAAAATGAGATAAACTAATGTCAAATGATGGAACCAAAGGAAAGTACCTGTGGCCAGGATAAGCCGTGATAGAAATAGTATTTCATCTGATAATTCTCTGGCAAGCACAGTAAATTACAATGCTGCATATTCATCAAGTCTTCTGGCTGAAATTAAATGCGATAGGTGAGCAGTAATAAAGATTAACAAGACGTAAGTCCCCCACTGGGAAGAGCATAGTGAACCTAAATCAATGGACCTGCTTATTGTCCAAATAACCCATCATCTTTAAGTTTAAAGCAGGTTTCCTTAAAAAAAATCTCCCTTTTATTTTTGATATTTATGCAGCATTTATCTTTCTAACAGACAGAATGATTGCAACATGTATGGATGAAGAGGAACAGATAAAATGATGCACATATTCTTGATTATTGATATTATGTTCTTTGGAAACACCAGTACGGAAATAAAATACAGTGCCGGTTAATCGTGCTTGCACATTTCAATTTCACACCTTTACTCTGGTTAAAATCCTTTAGATAATATTGGCTGTGAAGTACATTTGTAGGTCAAGGCTTACTTTAATGACAGGTAACATTGCATCCTCAAGAAAACTCAGTACTGGCTACTAAAGTCTGCATTCCTTAAATGTATTCAACTTTTTGCAATTTTACTTTGGAAATAATATACATCAGAATTCTTACATGCACCAAGCCATTACATATTCTGTAAATTATACAATAAATATCAAGTGTGCTGATGATTGGGTGTAGTTTTGCTTTTTTATTTACAACCTTTTAGCTTATATAGCAGTAATTCTGTCAAAAAATGGTGTAGTCGAAAGAAGTCCCTAATAAACAGATCCTAATTTTTCCATTTTTCGCGCATTTGCGGGTACCGTAAATCGGCGGCCAAATGGGCTTTATTTCACTTGTGGAATGAATTCTACATAAAATAGGACATTTTTCATGCTTATATTTGTATGTTTTCGAGTTGTTTACTTGAAAACGAAAGTAGGGCGTTTATTCTGCAAACCGCTTTCTGAAATGCAGCAATATGAGGGTACCTGACTTCAGTTGGCTTGCATTTCACTGCATACTATTCAACACCCCTTTTTCTTTTCGTTTTCTTGAAGCAAATGTATGGATATCTTGTGGAAAATATGTCTAAAATGAAAATCTAGAAACTCTATCAAAATTGTTCTGCAGTAGATGAATTTTATATGAAAAAACGAACAATTTCTTTTATTGGTATATAGCCTTTAACACATGTATCCGAGTAAAACAAATTATCCGAATATTATACAACTGACAATCAATAAATAATGGCAAAGTTTCACTCAAAGAATGGTAAACTACAATACGGTTAAATTAAATGAAATGTTACCTTTCCATTTCGAATATTCATTTTCTACAATAATTCACTGAGCCCCTGAATTATCAAAAAAAATAATAGTTTGCTTTCACGTTCTCGGCAACGGGAGTAGACTTCAGTAGCCTAATTATGTAGCGACTTGTTTAGGTATAGACCACTAAATTTTCATTTTCCCCTGTACAGTGCTGAAGAATTTAACTGTTCCTGTCTATTAAAGACATTAAAACTAGAACTTGACAGAATATAATGTTGGAAGACCATAACAGATTGTCCGGTTTTTTTTTGTTTTTTTTTTTTTGCCCACTCTGCAGCATCACCGTAAATGGGTGTATTTACAAAGACTGATAAAAGAGATAAAAGCTAGTCCTGTGCAAGTAGTTCTGAGGAAGTAAGAATTAGCTGTGCTGCGAGTGATAGATGAAGGAGTTGTCTTTTTCTCCAAATCACAATCTGAACTGTGCATAGCTACTCTTAATTCAAATTAATTGGTAGAAGAAAAACAAGAGCTGTCCATAAGGCAGCCAATGCTCGACTATTCCAATTGTTGTCCCAGAAGCAGAAATATTACCCTAAATATTAAAATATCTATTGAGTTTCAATCCAGTATCTGCATTAGTTTTAGAGACAGTAACTTGCATGCAAAACTTTAACCAGGATTTTCTAAGTCCAAAAGGGGGCATAATTTGTCCAAAATGCATATTAGAGTTATGGGACTTGATGCTATCAACTAGTTTTATAACCCCGAAGACATGTCTAGTTTCAATTCAATATCTGCATTACTTTTGCAGATAGTAACTTGCATGTAAAACTTTAACCAGGATTTTCTAAGTCCAAAAAGGAGCATAATTTGCCCAAAATGCATGTCAGAGTTATGGGACTTGATCCAGTGAGGTTGGTAATCGACCTAGAAAAAGAAAAAAATGTAAGTTTCAAAGCTATATGCCTTTAAGTAATAGCTATTATGTACTTGCATGCAAAATTTTAACCAAATGTAAATTTTATTTACAGTCACTTTGTGAAACAATTAACATAAGCTCTGTAGAGCTTTTGAGCAACCATATTTTAAGAACAGTTAAAACCAGTTATACCTTACCCCCAATTTGCTGGTACCCATTTACAGCTGGGTCGACCTCTCATGCACTGGAACTTTTGTTGGATTTCTATAATGGTTTTCTCATGGCGCAGCTCATTTGTCAAAAAGCTGACAACATTTATGGCAGCATTTAGCACAATGCGATGTTGTGCCTGATTTGTCCACCAAAGTTCATCCAAGTCATTCATAAAGAACAGGCAAATGAAATTATAAAATACAGAGCTAAGTCTTTCGAATCAATATATTTTGTGTATTCAGATGTTGTCAGTACAATAGCAGTTCCTTATAAAATACAAATTAATTGCACTGATGCAATGGTACATGATGCAAAATGACATGCGCCTACAAATGACATCCTCAGGATGTGAAGTCATCAATACAGAAAACATATAAATGATTTG
This sequence comes from Mercenaria mercenaria, assembly GCF_021730395.1. NCBI lineage: Eukaryota > Metazoa > Mollusca > Bivalvia > Venerida > Veneridae > Mercenaria > Mercenaria mercenaria. The sequence continues at coordinate 32,168,603 of NC_069373.1, read as the reverse complement.
GTCAGTGGTTGACTTTCTTTGAGTACTCTGAAATACTCATGTCGTGACATACCACGTGTTGCACAAAACCATACACAAGAGAAATTTGCTATTCGTGTTTTCCTTTTTGCCCTTAAATCATTACTGTGTTAACAATAATATCTGGAAAACTAAAGCACCTAGACTGCGCCAAATTTTATCAGCCTTTGCTTGTGACTTCGTGGACAGACCGTCAGGGGAGGTAATTAGTCATGAATTGAGACTAATAAAACCACTACTACATGCCTATTTTTGTAGTTTAAACAGTTCTTTATTGGTTGAACTTTAAATTCCCATGAAAATGTTCTTGTGTGCCTTTTATGGCCAATGCACGCACCAAGCTCGGCTAAAATGATAGATATATATACCTCAATAACAGTAATCTCTTTTGCTTTTACCTTATTGGATGGCTCGACAATATTCTAGGTGGTTTTCCTTGGATATACAAGGGTCGTTCAATAAATATGGAGACTGATGCCATAATTACTTTAAACTGACCAATAGACACCACTTAAATGTTACAAAAAAATATTCGTATTGTTAATGTGATTTTTTTTTGCAGAATGTTATGTAATTTTACTTGCAGTTGTCGAAGTTTTTAAAATTAAGATGTCAAAACATCACTTGGGCCACTATCGTGTTGCTATGGTTATTAAATTACCACTAGTTTTGTACTGTGTGACATCATTCTAATTTAGTAATTACAGTTGCAAACAGACATGTTCCATGGTTAAAATGATACATGTTATATACTAAATTGCCCATAAAGGGGCCAAAGTTATAAAGCCATTCTACGTATTTATTGAACAACTCGTATACATATATGAAATCATTCATATCTTTGAACGGAAGACTGGTGGTGCAACGAAATACTCAAAAGCACAAGGGGAGCTAAACCACAGAATTTTTTGTTTTTGTTTTGTAGTTGTGCTAAACTTAATCCTACTCTGATTTGCAAATCATTATTATTATTACGGTCATTGCAAAGAACTGTACTATCTATGCATGTTTTTTTCTCCTCAAATTTCAATCTGTAAAAATATCAAACATGCAGGTTTTATACAGTTACTGATATTGTTCAGATTAGCTTTTGTGGTCTGTCCTCCACGCTGAGATAACATTTATGCAGTTTTGTTTTTTCTCTCCAAAATTAGATAGGTCTAATCTGGGATTCTGCCTCCAAGCATGATATCACCCAGTAACTAACGATTCTAACTGAAGCAATACAAGTGAACTGTTCATATAAACAAGAAAAAAATCAACAAGTGCATCTTTCAGGTAAATTTTAATAGCATAGATTTATTACCATTGTTAGAAATAGAAACTTTACACAGTGTGAGTATCCTAAATATTAAAACTATTCAACTATAAGCCATCTACAAACAACAGAGTTTTCATACTACTTTCCTACTAGCTCAAAAATGCTAAACTAACTGAGGCAAGCTTATTGTTTTGTTTCGTTTTTCATAATTTATCCAATAGTACTTAAAATTTATCTATACCTAATGTACAATTTTACCAGAAAGAAACATAGACACTACTGGTACAATTTTTTATTTTATATACATCAAAGAGAATTTTTGTCACAAAAACATATCATGTACAGTGGTTTTCATAGATTTTTCATAAAACATAAACATGATCTGTCTTGTTGTCTCAATTTCACAAAGAAGATGTATGATCCACCATGATTCAGGATTTTATGAGAAAAAATACACGTCTGATGACTATTACCATTTTTTTATAGTTTTTTAACAGATACAACTAGATTTTACAAAAAAATAAACATGATCTGTGTTGTTTTCTCAATTTTACAAAGAAAGACTGTGACTATTGCATATTTTAAACAAAGTTTTTATTTACAGATACACAATCTGTGGGAATTATTGATTTTACAAAGATATATGCAAAAATTATCTAAAGATATTGTTTGCAGCAGTACATGATCTTCACTGCATTGTTCTGTACGAATGATGCAAAATTTGCAGTGATTCTCTATGGACTTGACAAAGCTGCACAACTTCCAGTGGTTCCCTATGGATGTACATCATCTTCTGTGATTTCTGCAAGTTTTACAAATAAAGTTATTGTGACAAAGCACAAAAGTGTCAATAATCATTGGTTTTCATAGAGAATTAATGTTGTTGAATGTATACCAAAATGCTTCAAACTTTATTATTACGCTCGTAGTTAACTGTGAAAAATCATCCAGTTGTACTAATCCCATAAGAACATTTCAGCTTCATATATAAGTTGTAATATCTGTAGAAAAATACCAGAACTGTATTATTTTGCTGCATCCATAGAGCATTATGTTGCTTTATCTAAAGACAAATCTGCAAAATCAGGTCAATCTGTCATATCCACAGGGAAACGGTCAGAAATGAATGTCCTTTTTTCGACAAAAAAAACTCTCCATGAAAGATCACTACATCAAATAGTTACACATTGGGGGACAGTCAAGATGCACCTGGCAGTCCATGAAAAGTTCTATGTTTTTGTAGCTAAAATAATCATAACAGAAAGAGTGCAATGCAAGATGAATATATAAGTTCAGAATACATATCGCAAACATATGAAACAAAGATAGTCAGATTGCATATAAAATTAGAACGTTATAAATAAAAAAGTAAAAATTCAAAAGTAAGATTTTTCTGATTACAGATTATTACAAAATAGACATATAATTACTGTAAGTAACTGCTGACCACAGAATACTTGCTAAATACAAAAATGGGTCATTACAAAGAATAACTAAGTGTTGTGAAAATATGCTGCGCTATATATAGTAAAACATTTGTATAAATTGTGACAAAGCTAATTTTGAATGTCAACAGTGTTACATTACTCTTCTTGGCCAAAATATTAAATCCGATATAGATCTATAATCAAAACATATGGCATTTTATAGCAAATATCTATGTACAACAAACATATATTATCATCCAGTTCTAATATGTAACAATTTTCACTATGGTCAAGAAATATGGCAAGGCTAAAAAATTGGACCACAGAAATAAACATAAAAAATGCTTAAAAGAGTCAATTTACCTGGCTAGCAGTTTACCTGACCTGGTATCTATTGAGGTGTTTTCTAAAACATACATAGCTGATAGTTTTCTGTTAACAGCAGTAACAGAATTTCACAGTCACAGAATTTCATTAAAACATTTTTTAGAAAACTTATCATATACCCATTAAACAGTAAATGAAGACAAGCACAGTTGTACATGTAGATGCACTAGCTAGTCTAGGTATCTTGCGAACAATTTTTTTCCCCTGCACATCAGATCACTGGTGTTAACTAACCTCGTAAGACATCAGAATGTTGAAATTATATCCACATATACCAAGAGTAGCCAGGCAGAAATGTATGTGCATGCACTCTGATTTTTTTCCAACTTAAAAATGTCTCTGGTGCATTTTGATGTATATTTGAAGACAAATTTGAAGATTTCCATTTTGAAATTATCAATAGAATGAACGATGGTGAAATTATCAATAGACTGAACTATGGTTTTGAAAAACCTTGTGCTGGTCCCTGTCTTTGGGCATAATGGGTAGCTACAATATTGTTTGCATATTTGTATCACTATGAAGGATCGTAATATATAATACAAGAATATGTTTATACTTTTTTCAACATGTGAAGGCATACTTAAGAATGATAAAAAAGACAACGTTTGAACTCAATGGGCCAATATAAATATATTTGCAAGAAAAGATTATAAAATATAAATGAATTTCAACACTGATAGGAGAATAATGTAATATCTATGGCATATTGCAAATTTTCACATGTATTACACGGTGCTGCCAAATTTTGAGCATACAACTGACTCTTCCATACATAATTTTCTGGTAATGATTTATCTTCACATTAATGGAATATTCCAATTTATGATAATGAATACTACAGAGGACAGGTGGAATAAGTAAACAGCAAGACTGGCAGCAACAATAGAAAAAGTCTCATTTACATTTTGTAGATCATATTCATATATAAGAATAATCTTCACAAAAACCTCACACTGTTTTACTTACCATGGCTTAATGCACTTTTAAAATCTGGTATTGATAGATAGAATGAGTGTAAGTGGGAAAGGATGACAGTATATCACTCGCCAAAGTTTCACAGCTAAAACAAGTAAAACATTTCTGCCAAACAATTTGAAAATTTGCTTGCAGACTTTGAGAAAATTTCCGAAGTTTAGGGAAAACTGGCCAAGTCTTTTTATCAATCCACATGACCATGACAAATTTAGGAGAGGGTCATTTCTGTACGATTATTTTGAATTAGACCTGTGGTTCAGGAGATGGTGTTCCAATATTTTTCTATTTTTGGTTCTGGCAACCAGAATTTTCAGCAAATATAACAATATGAAAAGTCCTTGTAGACAGCCACTCTGTGACATTATTTCACATGGGAAAAATAGTAGAGGAAATACTGTGAAGAGATTGTTCTACATTTTGCTCAGCTGAACACATTTTTTTGGACAAATCATGACAATTTTAACAATCTTGGTAAAGGGTCACTTGTAAATTATTACAGAATTGGGTAGGCAGTTTCTGACAGTTTCTACACATATATGGAAAAGTGGCCATACCGTCTGCTTGATTTGAATATTACAGAAGTTTCTGATGTTAAGATTTTTAAAGTTACCACATACCATAGCAGACATGTTTTTAACAATTCTGAATACTATAATGTCCTAAGAGGATCACATATCGAACATGTCTGTCAAATTATTGATATTTTGGCAATGGTTTTTGAGAAGAATTTTTAAAAACATTTCCTTCCCGTTGCCTTTGGAATCTGTTCTGAAGAAGGGATTTTGCTAACCAGTTTTAGAAAAGGACCATCTACCGAGCATCCATGCCAAGTTTCATCAACTTTCAACAGAGAGATGCCTAATGGTGAGTGTTCATAATAGCTCATATTGAGCACTAGGTGGTCTGGTGACCTACAAAATTTTACAAACCAAGTCTGTTTACAAGAAGCTATTCAACACACTGTGTATTATATTTATCAAGATGTTACTATGTTTTCTACATTACAATAGATTAACATATACAGCAGTTTAGCCTGCATAGAGGTATTACCACACAACAATATCACAGCATTTCAAGGAAATGTATGTTACAACATTTTACAGTATAGATGTAAACTTTAAATTTCATACATACAGGGTATAATGGTTTTGTTAGTTTTTTTCCCCCTTGAAATGTAATTAACCTGATCGCAATTCCTTCCATTCACTGCAAAGAATAATGACTGAAAACACTTCCCTAGCAAATATGAGAAGAAGTTACTCATTCAAGTAGTGCTTTGTCAATATTCTTAGCAATTCATTAAAATTTTGTTCTTTGGCCCCTCCCCTGTTATCCCAACAACATAATAAATATCAGACTATTGAATGTCTTTTTCTTGTGAAATCATTCTTATCAAATATACCAAGCAAGTAACCGCTTATCAACTAAACTGTAAAACTAAAGCATCTTCACTGATAAAGTGATAATGAGATTTTAGTTAGTTGTACCGAGATTTCACTCTCTGTTCCTGTGAGGCTGTCAGATCTGTTATATTACATAGATCTTTGATCATCTATTTAATCATTACCTTTTTTTTGTATTTGCACTGATTATGCCAATAACGTTTGAATGTGAAATAGTCATGTACATCTACTTTCCAATTACCCGGTATCATTGTAATAGGTATATATAGAGGGAGAAATTGTAAATAGAAGTAGGCAATAAAATTGTCATAAAATAATGTGTTCTGTCTTATGCAGACAAGATCCATTATTTCATAAATTAAGGAAGAACTAATATTTCCATTACTTAATAAAGTTATAATGTTACACTACAACAAGATTTAAGTCATAACATTTACACATGCTTGGATTCGTACAGTGACATAAACAACATATATACCATTAATTCGTGCTCTGATTCATACCATTTACAGGTAAATGTAGCAACATAAACAATATATATACCACTTATGGTTCATATAACGACATAAACAATATATACCATTAACACATGCTCTGATTCATACTATTTATGGTTAATATAGCATCATAACCAATATATACAATTAACACATGCTCTGATTCATACCCATTTATGGTTAATATAGCGACATAAACAATATATACCATTAACACATGCTCTGATTCATACCATTTATGGTTAATATAGCGACATAAACAATAAATACCATTAACACATGCTCTGATTCATACCATTTATGGTTAATATAGCGACATAAACAATATACATAACTTTACACTCATACTGCAACATCAACATTATAATATATACCATTTACATCTGCTTTGATTAGTACAGTGACAAAAACAACATGCATACCATTAACACATACTCTGGTTCACATCATTTATACCATGTAGGTAATATAGCGACATAGACAATATATATACCATTTATGGTTCATATAGAGACATAAACAATATATATAACTTTACATTTATTCTGCAACATCAACATTATAATATCTGCTTTGATTCATACAGTGGCATAAACAATATATTGTACCATTTACAATTTAAAGCAAAATTTTCAATTTTTCATTTGTGTTTGCGGAGTAATTAATAAAGTAATCATCCTTCCAATTAAGAATAATATAATTTATTTGTCACACTTTTGCTATTAGTATTAATAACTTTACTTGACTATTTCATCCCAATGAAAGTAATTTTAAAGATGTTCACGTACCATACTCCTCTCTTGTATTTTTGTTATACATTTGTATCTTACTTTCTAATGGGGTACTTATATCATTTTCTGTTTTAATCTTAACCATATCTGTAAATATTTGTACTATATGAGGGCCTCATAGAAGATTAGCGTCACCATCTATAAATAAAGAATTTACTTACTTACTCTTGAATTTATAATGTACACAAGATGTGAGGAGTATTTCTATTTCTTTTACTATTGTCTAGTACAAGTCAAATGTAAGTGGCAATGTACCATTTGATTACACAATTATTTGTATAAAATGTCATGATTGTACATAGATGGGAGGAAAATAAACTGTATAAACATATCATAAAACTAGAGACGCTTTTGAGAAAAGCGCACCTCTCCCACAACTGCCCCTATGAAAAATGTCTAGTTTCTCTAGATGGAATAGATGAGTGGACCCAATTAGTTGGCTTGGACGAGTGGACTCAATCAGTAATTCAAGGACCATAATTCAGACGTGCGTGGGTGGATTTGGTTAGTTATCGAATTTGCCCAAGGTCTTATTGTCAAACACATTTTGTTCAAGTTTGGTGAAGATCGGATGAAAAATGTTCGACTTAGAGTGCGGACAAGCTTTGCGACAGGCAGACACACACACACACACAGACTGGAGTAAATCAATATGTCTCCCACACCATTGTGTGGTGGGAGACATAACTACCAAAAGACACATTTTACACTGTAGATAAAGCCATGACTTCAAAGATTTCAATAGTTTAACAACCAATAAGTGGACATAATTAAGGGACTATCATTAAACAGACAAACATGCAGATTAACACCAGAATATCATGATTTCTCAAACATATATAATAACCACTTTAGAGGGTATTTCCTATTAAATGTAATGATCGATAATTTATCTTGCTTATTTGTATACCCAATACTGGCACAAGCTTATGGTATGGAACACAAAAATTATGCCACTGCTTGCTTTATGCTTGCTGCTGGTATATTTTGATCAACAACAGAAGCAGTCCTACACTTTAAACCTTCCAAATATTTAGTAAGTTTGTGCACAAATATGACAATGGGAGAAATATATTATACATGAACTCTTTGCATCCATCTGATATGTTTAAATATAGTGTTTCTACATGGAGCCTATACACATGGTGACCAGTTTCATCAGTCATTCGTTATAACAGGACTATAGCAACATGTCTTCTGGCCTCCATAAGAAATTGCAGTTTAAATGTGACACATTATTTCTTCTGTTGTGCCATGTCATCTTCCTACTCTTTCTTCCTTTGAATGACAAGTTCAAGTTCTGCGTTTTTTCTAACCTCGTCGAAGGAGAAGTCTTTTAACAATTTACCATTCTCGAACACTGTTTCTAGAATATCCTGAAAAGAAAATTCACATTCAAAACTTGGTTAATACATATAGTATATGCTTTCCCTTAACATTAGTAAGGTAATTTATTAATTTTGTTGGGTTTAACGTCGCACCGACTAAATTATGGGTCATATGGCGACTTTCCAGCTTTGATGGTGGAGGAAGACCCCAAAATACATGTCAGAGTTATGAGACTTGACCCAGTGAGGTTGGTTAATGACCTAGAAAAAGAAAAACAAGAGGGCCATGATGGCCCTATATCGCTCACCTGTTATCATTGCACTTGAGGACAAGAAGGTCCTCAGAAAAAATATCCAAGTCCAAAGGACAGGAACAACAACAAAGGAAAGAAATTTAACCAAAAAGAAAAAGAATTCTTACAAGGTACAGATATGTCAAAATACACCTAAAAATTGGAGGTACCATCCTTGTTGTACCATAGAAAAGTGGTCTCGGTTTTTCCCTATGGCCAATAATAAAAAAGTTACTAAAAATAAGCTATTTACAGTAACGTAAAAGGGAAGTAATTAAAAAGAAAATTATTGTGAGTGAACAAAAGAAGGATCTGCCAAATAAATCTGTTGACATAAATGAAATTTCAGATCAGTATCTTCATTAGTAACGGAGATATAGCAATTTTAATTTGAAATAAAGGGAAGTAATTTGACATAAAATCAGTCCATAGTTATCTACCCTGATTGGCTCAGTGCAACTAATGACAATAATGAAATTTCAAATAAGTACTATAAGTACTTACTGATATAAATCCATTTTGATTACAATCAGGGGAGGTAATCAGATATAAAATAACTCTGGAACCTATGATTGGATCTGATTTGCCAGGAAATCCAAGATTTATTGTTGTTGAAGATACATTGTATTTTGGAAGTTTGTATCAAATAAAACCATAAATGAAGTCTCTATATGGCTGCGAAAGCCAAAATAGCCAACTTTGGACCTTTAAGGGGCCATAACTCTAGAATCCATGATGGAATCTGGCCAGTTCAAGAAAAGAACCAAGATACTGTGGTGATACAAGTTGTGTGCAAGTTTGGTTATAAACAAATCATAAATGAAGCTACTATTGTGCAGACAAGGTCAAAATAACTAATTTTGGCCCTTTCAGGGGCCATAACTCTAGAACCCATTAAGGGATCTGGCCGGTTCAATAAAGGAACCGAGATCTTATGGCAACACAAGTTTTGTGCAAGTTTGATTAAATTCAAATCATAAATGAAGCTGCTATTGTGCAGACAAGGTCAAAATAGCTAATTCTGGCCCTTTCAGTGGCCGTAACTCCGGAACCCATAATGGAATCTAGCCAGTTCAAAAAAGGGACCAAGACCTTATAGTGATACAAGTTGTGTGCAAGTTTGGTTAAAATAAAATCATAAATGAAGCTGCTATTGTGCAGACAAGAACAAAATAGCTAATTCTGGCCCTTTCAGGGGCCATAACTCTTGAACCCATATCGGAATCTGGCCAGTTCAATAAAGGAACCAAGATCTTATGGTGATACAAGTTGTGTGCCAGTTTAGTAAAAATCAAATTATAAATAAAGCTGCTATTGTGCAGACAAGGTCAAAATAGCTGATTTTGGCCCTTTCAGGGGCCATAACTCTGGAACTTATAATGGGATCTGGCCAGTTCAAGAAAAGAACCGAGATCTTATGGTGATACAAGTTGTGTGCCAGTTTGGTAAAAATCAAATTATAAATAAAGCTGCTATTGTGCAGACAAGGTCAAAATAGCTGATTTTGGCCCTTTCAGGGGCCATAACTCTGGAACTCATAATGGGATCTGGCCAGTTCAAGAAAAGAACCGAGATCTTATGGTGATACAAGTTGTGTGCAAGTTTGGTTAAAATAAAATCATAAATGAAACCACTATCGTGCAGACAAGAAATTGTTGACGGACGGACGGACGGACGACGGACGAAGGGTGATCACAAAACCTCACCTTGTCACTATGTGACAGGTGAGCTAATAAGTTTCAAAGCTATATGCCCTTAAATGATAGCCATAATTATGTATATGCATGCAAAACTTTAAACAAGGTGTGATGCAGTTGCTGACACCAGGGTGAGCTAAAAATTACCTTTTTAACATCTCCGGCTCCTTGCTGTACGGTAACAAATTTTCCGTCTGCTTGTTTTTCTAAGGTCAGACGTCCTTTCTTACTCTCTTTACCAGGATCTGTAATTGGGGCCTTGAAGACATTTACCTATTGAAAGAATACAGATAAAAATAACTATGAACTCAATCATGAAATAAAATTTCATTTTCTACATTCCAACCTACCCTTTTTGGTTTGGTTCGACAGTCTTTTTGTATCTGATTTTGCTGTCTGTCTGTTACAAACAAACCTAGCTTCTCCTTCTCTTGGTTACATTTTTGCAGTAAAACTTGGTAGGAAACTTCTGCACTTATGAACTGTTTGAAGTTTGTAGCCTTTTAAATACATGGTCATGCCGACACAGTGCCATCTTGCATTGCACAGTTAAATTGCATTCTGTCTAATTTTCTGTGATCAGTACCCATTATTCAATGCTATGTAAAGTCTGTTAGTTTCTAGCATTTTGAATATTTTAATAATTTACATATTTGTTTTGAAATGAATTCATCTGCCTTTTCTTGTGCCACACCATGTTCAATCCAAACATTGGTTAATTGTGTTATTTCCCTTTATTGGCAGAAATTGACTGCAAAGTCACGGTGATGCAAATATTAAAGTTTTTCATGCATCTATTTTGCCTTTCACTTTCTTCTTTCAAAATATCTGGAGATTTTTTTTATGTAACATCCGCTAAATCAACATAACTGTATATATTCTCAACAACTCAATGAAAATTCAACAATTGTATTCTCATTGTATTATTATTTCCTTCACCTAGAAATATGTGTTCCATAAACCAATAAGTACTTTAGTTACAGTATTTTTTTTTAAGTTCAGGTAATGGACATGTAATGGCAATCGTCAAATTTCGTATTTTCCACATGCGATTTCGGCATTCTCTATTTTTTTACGAAAAACTATGTACGTATTAAACTATATTTATGTCCGAAGAATGCCGAATTGCCGAACGAGAGTATGTAATCACATGGAAATTGCCAAGCACATTATGGGTAGACTACCTTAAAGAAGTAATACAGACAAATTATGGGTCTACTACCTTAAAGAAGTAGTACAGACAAATTATGGGTCGACTACCTTAAAGAAGTAGTACAGACAAAATATATGGGTCGACTACCTTAATGAAGTAATACAGACAAATTATGGGTCTACTACCTTAAAGAAGTAGTACAGACAAATTATGGGTCGACTACCTTAATGAAGTAATACAGACAAATTATGGGTCTACTACCTTAAAGAAGTAGTACAGACAAATTATGGGTCGACTACCTTAAAGAAGTAGTACAGACAAATTATGGGTCGACTACCTTAAAGAAGTAGTACAGACAAGTTATGGGTCGACTACCTTAAAGAAGTAGTACAGACAAGTTATGGGTCTACTACCTTCAAGAAGTAGTACAGACAAATTATGGGTCGACTACCTTAAAGAAGTAATACAGACAAATTATGGGTCGACTACCTTAAAGAGTGTGTGTTCGGGTTTAACGTCTTTTTCAAAAATTTTTCAGTCATATAAACGACGGTGTCTACTTGTAGCAGTGAGCACACTGCCTAACTTTATAGTGCTGCCTCACTGGAATATCACGCCGTAGACACGTGACATGACACACCACTCAGTCACATTATACTGACACCGGGCTGACCAGTCCTAGCACTACCCTCTTAATGCTGAGCACCAAGCGAGGAAGCTACTAGTACCATTTTTTATGTCTTTGGTATGACGCGGCCGTGGATCGAACCCACGACCTCCCGCACTCGAAGCGGACGCTCTACCACTAGGCTACCGAGGCGGTACTACCTTAAAGAAGTAATACAGACAAATTATGGGTCTACTACCTTAAAGAAGTAATACAGACAAGTTATGGGTCTACTACCTTAAAGAAGTAATACAGGCAAATTATGGGTCTACTACCTTAAAGAAGTAATACAGACAAACATGTCAGAAAACAATACCTCTTTCCCATTGCACTTTGCATAGCTGCATTTGAAGGCACATTTCTGTGTATCCCTGTCTAACCTCTGCAGTAAAGCACCACCACTTCCAAAGGCAAGATTTTCTGCACTCCAACCATGCTTCTTCATGTTCTCTAAGATAGCTCCTAAAGTCTCGTAGCTAATGCCGTCACCTTGTATCACACGTATGTAGGATGGTAATAAATAATATCCCTTTTTATTCTTCTCCTTCCCAAAACATTTAGCTAATATATCTAAAACCTGTAAAGTATACAATGTAGATTTTAAGATAAGATTTACAAATTTTAACAAAATATGACTGATGGGGAAAAGGTTTATATAAAAGTAATGCTTTGTAAAAATAGCAAAATTTTATTTATAGGTAAGAAATATCATTTACTTGTAGCTATGTAACTTGTAAGTTCATCTAATGCTGTTGAAGACATGTAAGAAGTTTGAAAACATGTGTCAAGTAGTTTTTAAGAAACATGCTTACATGCAAAACTTCTGTGATGTGACTACGAAAGCTCTACTGTATAAACATTTGTAATAGTTGAACAACAGAAGATCAATAAACTCCTTCGTAAACATGCAAAACTACCTTACGATAATTCATAACCTAAAATACTGAGGATGACACAAAACTATAAACCCCTGAAATTGAAACAGATATGCGAAAATCGTTACCTTAACAACCACTGTAGGAGGATCACCAGAGTCTGGGCGTACCACCAGCGTCCCTTTATCCTTCCTACTCTCGACCAGTCCTTTTAGTTCTCCACCCCAAACTTTCTCGCAAGCTTCCCAGATATTGTAGCTGTCACTCACACAGGCTACTAGACCCTCCGGGAATCTCGTCAACATATTGCGGAATGCTTCTACTTCACCATCTTTCCCCCACGTAGTTATAGTACTGAAGTAACAAGCATATTATTTTATTATATCCACTTTCACAAAAGATGGGTATGTTTGTAAGATTTAGGTCAGAAAAATTAAATTTAAAGAAAAGGAATTTTCTAATATTTTTTCCAATCTGAGAACTTTTGTTACTTTTACCTGGGAAAGTGTTGCGCATGACATGTTGTTTCATTCAGGAAACATTTGTGCCATTCATATTAAAATCCCTTGACTGATGAGAGTTATGGACCAAATAGGAAACAAGAGCTGTTACAGGAGACTGTACTTTGACTATTTTGATGCTGGATAGTGAAACTGGGCACATCTGAGGAAGCTGGAGCTTACACTGGAGTGTTTAATGACTCCAATGTGGAAGACAATATTGGACAATAGTTTAAGTCTGAGTCATATGTATTTCGTAATAACAGTCTGAGAGATAAAGTGAAAATGTATCAAAACATTAACTAAGTATCAAAGGGACATAATCCATGGAATATTTCTGCAAGGGTAATACACTATCTGTCTTATCATGTGACTAACAATGTTTAACAACTAATTTTAGTTTAAATCAAATCCATTTAGTAATAACGGAGATAGAGTAAAAGTGCATCACTTAAACTTTAAGTAAAAAGGGGGCATAACTCTTAAAATATTGTGCCAGAGTTATGGACCTTATGCCAAATAATGTGGGTGATGATGTGGGACAAATTCCCCGGACAATCACTTTAAGTTGGAAACATATCCATTTAGTATCAATGTGGTGAAAAATAATCAAAATAAAACGAGCATAAAAGCGCAATCTATAGTTTCTAAGACTGGTTTTAAACCAGTAGGGGACTAATAATATGCATCTGAACTAAAAACAATGATTTTATTCCAGAGAAGATCACTGTTCGAGATATATTATTTCAATTCTAACACAATATCAAGGATTATGATCTACAAACTTAATGACATCCACCAAATATTTGCCTGTTCTTTGTGAGTTTCTTTTCAAGCATGCCACTATGATTTTGATGCTATAACGTAGTAATTTTGATGTACTTACAGTGATTGTATTGAATAATAACACACAGTTTCAGTCAGAAAATAAATCGGGTCGTGTTGGAATAAATGTTAATTCTGTTTCTCTATGGTTAATATTTCTAACCTTGCTTTTTTTTATTACGTAGGGAGGAATTTAGTGTGTAACAAGAGCTGTCACTATTGGTGACAAATGCCCCCGCAGCACCTTGACCTTTGATCTGATGACCTTGACCTTTGACCTGGTGACCCCAAAGTCAATAGGGGTGGTGTACTCAATAAGTACTATCAGCATGTGAAGTTTGAAGGTCCTGCGTGCAGTGGTTCGTGAGTAAAGTGCCTTCATGCAAAAAGTTAACATTGGCCCCCTGTGACCTTGACCTTTGACCTGATGACCCCAAAGTCAATAGGGGTCATGTACTCATTAAGTACTATCAGCATGTGAAGTTTGAAGGTCCTGGGTGCAGTGGTTCGCGAGTAAAGTGCCTTCATGCAAAAAGTTAATGTTGGCCCCTGTGACCTTGACCTTTGACCTGGTGACCCCAAAGTCAGTAGGGGTCATGTACTCAATAAGTACTATCAGCATGTGAAGTTTGAAGGTCCTGGGTGCAGTGGTTCCCGAGTAAAGTGCCTTCATGCAAAAAGTTAACATTGGCCACTGTGACCTTGAACTTTGACCCAGTGACCCCGATGTCAGTAGGGGTCGTGAACTCAATAAGTACTATCAGCATGTGAAGTTTGAAGGTCCTGGGTGCAGTGGATCGCGAGTAAAGTGCCTTCATGCAAAAGTTAACGTTGGCCTTCATGCAAAAAGTTAACATTGGCCCCTGTGACCTTGACCTTTGACCTGGTGACCCCAAAGTCAGTAGGGGACTTGTACTCAATAACATGGTTCATACAGACCTTCCCAAAAAAAAAATTCAAGTAGTTTTCAAGGAGTTTTCAAGTAGTTTTCCTCCATTTTCAAGGACTAAAATGGGCGCAATGTCACTGTTGCTGAGACATGAAATAACCAATTTAAATCCAATTTAGGACAAAATTAAACAATGTAACACAAGATTTACCTTCAACGCATCGCGGATAAATTACACATTGTGAAAATTACTTGAAAGAGCATAAAACCCGTAAAGTACAGTACCATACTGTACTATCGCCGACTCCGTGGCTGGCCCTAATGGCGGTAACGGTTTTTTTTTTTTTTTGTCGTTTTTTAGTTTATTTTGGGTCCGTTTATAATGTTTGTCCATTTTCACTTCGCACCTGACGAATTTAAGGACTATTTGCCATCTTTTGTAAGTTTTTTCCTAAATTCAAGTAGTTTTCAAGTAGTTTCTGACTGTTACAAAATTCAAGTAGTTTTCAAGGAGTAGGCATCAAATTCAAGGACTTTTCATGGCCTGTGCGAACCATGAATAAGTACTATCAGCATGTGAAGTTTGAAGGTCCTGGGTGCAGTGGTTCGCGAGTAAAGTGCCTTCATGCAAAAAGTTAACATTGGCCACTGTGACCTTTGACCTGGTGACCCCAAAGTCAGTAGGGGTCGTAAACTCAATAAGTACTATCAGCATGTGAAGATTGAAGGTCCTGGGTGCAGTCGTTCGCGAGTAAAGTGCCTTCATGCAAAAGTTAACGTTGGCCTTCATGCAAAAAGTTAACGTTGTGACGAACGAACGGACGGACAGTTGAAAACTAATATGCCTCCCTTCGGGGGCATAAAAAGATAGAAACAAAAACACTGAAGAGAATGTTCAAAAATAAACCACAAGAAACCTGTGTTCTGCAGCTGGTATTGAGAACCCTGCTAATGGGCAGCCATAGTACTGTCTTGCTGTAGCTATTCCAGCTATTGTGTCTGTACCCATAAAGTTGACTAAATGTGCACACCCTCCAATACCTGCTGACTGAAATATATATGCTACGTTGTACAACATGTTTAAAAACGATTCAAATATTTATTTTATGGTTTCTTGAAGAACAATTCATATATGTAACTATAACAGCCTTCATTAACAATAATCTATATATCTTGGGATGTGTAAACTAAATGACAAAATTCACTGATTATCAATCATACACTGTTTCTTCGTGTTTTATTTGAAACTAGAAGTATATAGAAGAAAAATAACCCCCACTCTATCAATTTTGCCAATTATTGCAGACAGACTAAAACGCAGACACATATACAAAGTCAGACCCTACCATATAGACTTAATCAAGACAGAAGACACCTACTGAAATCTTACTAAAACAATTTACACTAAAATGAAAATATAGATACCTCTACTGATGTAGATCCTCTGAAACCAAAGTCATGTAACATAAATGGAAGTTTCTCTAGAGTGTCAGCTGTTTCATCAAGGTATTTAGCAATGATCTCTTTCTGGTATCTAGAGTTGGTCGCTACAGTCATCGGGTACCAGACTTGCACCAGCAGTGTCTGAAATGTACACAAAAAAAGGGAGAAAAGTCAGAGTTTATGGCCAGTGTTATTAGTAGTAGGTGCTGGTGTTACACAATGAAGGTCATGACTATAACAGGGAGTTACCTACAAGACAGGATCATCATTGTTATTACTAGATACTTTAGCTGTCTTGGTGAGTGTTCAATATCGACTCCTGTCTAAACTGGTTTTTACAAAAAATAATATTTCAAAACGATCCTACTGTCACTACTGGTGCGTAATAAATTAGTTGGCATACATGTAAGGTAAAAGCTGACAGCTAAAAAGTGTACAATTATTTAGTTCCCTTTGCATGCTCCCATAATTGAGGAAATAGTGAATATATTCAAACTGAATATTAACTTCACATAAAATTTATGTCCTTGTTCATAGCCTTTTTTTTTGTATTCTATGTCAACGGCAGCTTTCGTTCAAAGTTTGAGACAGGGAAGTATTTCAACTTTATCTTCCAATTTTGAGTATGTGTGATTTATGACCGTCAGTATTTGAAACTTAAAGGCACTGGCCTCCACATCATACAACAACAAAAAGGATATCAGGAAATTGTTACTTTGATTTTTAAGAGGCTTTGAAACTTGAGCTACTGACAAATTATATGTTATGGAAACACATCAGAATTAGTTGTTTTTACTAATTTTTCCATTCAAAATTGAGAAGTGTTAAAGAGGTACCAGAGGTAAAGTGCCTTAATTATAAACTTTATATTTAATGACCATTTAGTACATATTCCTCCGTGGTGTACTGATCAAGAACGCAGGAAATTTTTTATTGCCATGGTGGACTAGGTTTGATCAAGCCTGGGTATATTTTTTCTCTTGATTTGACATAGTTTAAAAACAAAAACTCATGTTCTAATGTTCATAATATAAACAAACTTCAATTTTAAAAAAGATCATTTTTAGACAAAATCTGGAGGTCAGTGCCTTTAATGAAATGTAAATCAACAACATGTTTCCAGCTCAAACTTTCAGCTCCTTTTTCAAGAAATACAAACTGACTTCAATTACACAGGTACATAAATAAATTGGAATTCAAATGCTGAATGTCAATGAATATCTGAAAACCTTTAACCCTCACCCTGCTAAATTTCTATAATGAACTTGTCCATCTTCCAATTTGGACAGTACCATTAACTGTTAAAAGGGGTGCTTACCAAAAAGAGACTAGCTGAAAAGCGAATAGTGCAGATCATGATCAGACTGCATGGATGTGCAGACTGATCATGATCTACACTGGTCGGAAAGGCAGAATCAATTGTGTGCAGCATGGTAAGGGCTAACCATAGAATTTGGGCAAGTGCAAGATACTAAGAAGAGTTTACAAAGTTATCTCAAGATCCGCATTTTGTAACAGATCTGAAGTGTGGTAAACTGTAAGTCTGCAATGGTGACACACCAGTACAGGATGAATAAAGTTTAAATTTCTCCATTATTTGAAACTTAGCAAAACTTGCAAAAATAATGAAGGTATGAAGGGACTATGTCTGGATAACAATTCGTTCTCTGGAACTTAGAATTCAGGAAAATACTGTAATTATTCCTACATTCAACTATACTGCTGCTTCTTCCTTAGAAATTTCCGATCGATTTACAATATATTTTATATATCTATATTTTCAATCAATGCCTGCATTTCTCATTGTATCCCTAGGTCAGATAACAGCAGTGACAACATTTAGTCATGTACATACAGGCTTCTCCAAAAGAATGGAGACCACTGTTGTAATATTCCTGGGAGATCATTATGATCATGTGACAACACACTCAAACATCTTGCACAAAATGTAAAATTAATTTGGCACATTATGTATGAACGTCAAGCAATACAATACAGCTCGGCACTTTCAGCTACTTAGGAAATGTTGCAAAAGTTGCACAGGATAAACAATTTAGTTTTTTACTTTCTGTTAATTAATATCTCTCTCATACTGTTTTACACAGAATGAAGACCTGCATGATATCTGTGAAGAAAAATTAGAATGTGTCTGTAGGATACAGGGTGTGCCTCCACTGGTACATTTGTCACAAATAATGGGAAATGATTCATATGTTTGCAGTCTTATAGGGGTATAGCCTCAACAAACATTTTATATAAAGGATCCATTATACTTTTTGATATATGAGCATCGCAAACAAAAAATCCACTATCTTGGCTATTTCAAGAGCCGTAACTCTGTAATGAGTGCTAAATATACTCATGCAATGTTTCACGAATTCATATCAAATACTTTTTGAGCTAGGCACGTCATTAGGTGAAAATATGCATTTTTGATAATTTCAGAGGCCATAACTTTTGAAAAAGGGGATGGAGCCAGACGAAAAATAGGAGGTGCGCAAGTTCATATCATGATAAAAACTCATGCAAGGTTTCATCAATTTATTTCAAATACTTTTTGAGCTAGGCGCTTCGCAAACTTTTTTTCTGACGGATGGACACACGGACAAACCAGATCTATGAGTGGTGGGGGCACAAAAACACATTTAGTCCAAATGTTAATTTCCAAGTTGAAAGTTACACTTCATAAGCTGGGGCAAAATTTTTAAACATGTTAACCCTAGTTTCCACCAAGTTTGGCACAGAATACATAAAACACTAAAAAATGATAAGGTAAACAAAAAAAGATGTTGATATTGGTAAAACGGCAAAAAGAATTTTGATTTTCTCCCTTATTTCAAAACTATTACAAGGTTTACTACCTTCAGCACAATTGTTTTAACAATTCATTAAAATATCTTGCAAAATTCATATGTCAATAAGTTTGTGCTACTAGTCACTTTCACAGCACCCACACATTTTCCATTTCTGAGAGAAAATGCACCTAAAAAGTGAGACTGAGTCATCTTATACTGACTATACATTTAACAGTAATAGCGTGTGAACATAGTTTTGAAGGACACTGTACATCAAGATAGGCCATAGAATAAACTGTAATTGGAAACATGCAAGCATCAAAGACATCTATGTGCAGTTCAATAATTACTTCTTGCAATCAAGTGAAATCAATAATTCTTCCTCAAGGTCATCAAATCCACAGTCTGAAATGCTGTTTCATCATTCTGTAAACTTACAGTGCATGTGTACTGTACAGGTAAATCATTTCCAGAAACCATTCACCTGATTTACAATTTACTGTTAATAATAACATAAACTATCATCAGAACAAATGCTAGAAATCTTCGGAAATCTAATTAAACAAAAACAAAAATACTAACTATACTGACTTGAACCACACAAATCCCTTAAGATTTAAGAAACCTACAACACTAAAACAAAATGGAGTGGATTTAATGCCTTCCACTATTAAATTTAGCACTGCAATTAAGGGAAAGTCAGAAATATGAACATGTAATTATTTCAAGGAAAACTTATTTCTAACTTTTAAACCAGCTAACATGAGGACTATCTCACTACCTGCAAAATTTTATATGTAAAAAGTTAAATATAGGAGAACCTAAAAATAGGAGGAGCTCTTCTTGATTTCCAGTCTTTGAACATTAATACTAGAAATAAAGTTTATTATACCAAATGCTCTTAACACCAACTTCTAAATGTATATAACTATAACTGGGAACAGGCTGTGTTACCTCAAAGTAGTTTGTCAACCAGTGACATTTTGGATCTGTATTTTCTACTGTAAAAAGAACATTTTTGTATGGAATGACCATCCCTTCTGGTACAGACCGGATCCTCAATGGCAGATGACCATCATGTACCTGAAATGAAAATAGCATCATTTACTGACTGGGAGACAGATGAAACGCAGATAAATGATACAAATAAACTTTGGAAACTTCAAAGAAAACAAGAAGCTGCGTTCAATAAACGCTTGATGCCCCCCAGTGGCATCCTTGTCGATAGATTTTGCAAAATGAGGTCAAGGTCAAACTGAGGTCAGGTGATGTCTGAAGATGAGGAATGGTCACAGTTTACATCTGTATTAGTATCAATTCATTCTTGTAAGGGGTATTGATGCTAGACGAAATGGTCCCATTTGGTTAACCAAGAGATGGCCCATATAATGCAACCTAAGTCCAAAATGTAGTCAAGGTCAAGGTCAAACTGAGGTCAGGTGATGTCTGAAGATGAGGAATGGTCACAGGTAACATCTGCATTAGTATCAAGTCATTCTAGTAAGGGGTATTGATGCTAGACGAAACTGTCCCATTTGGTAAACCACATACGAACAGACGAACGAACGAACGAACGGACAGACAGACAGGTCAATCACTATATGCCTCCCGCATCAGTAGATGCTGGGGGCATAAAAATCACATTGTGCCTTCAATTCTTTTTTTTAAATAACATTATATTTATACTGCCAAACATGTTATATCGCTTGTAACCCCATCTATATCCCTAATCAAAGTACCCTTGCCTGTGATCTTGAGGTTGGGACACAACTTTTATATGCAACATACCTTTTCATCATGCTTTACATATATGTAAAGCTTCATTGGAATCCCTTTAATTATGTAAAAGTTACAGGTTTTGGACAAACACACTGTTACAGCTGACAAACACCGTGTTTTGTACAGACTCTGGCAGTAGATGCAGATAGGAATATCTGGTTCCAGGGTGTCTCCTAAGGATGTTTCAAGGTTTGCTGCACTTTCAAACAACACAGACAGTGTTTTCTATAGAAGTTTCAAGGTTTGCTGCACTTTCAAACAGCACAGACAGTGTTTTCTATAGAAGTTTCAAGGTTTGTTGCACTTTCAAACAGCAGACTGTATTTCCTACTGATGTTTAAAAGGTTTCCTGCATTTTCAAACAGCACAGACCATGTTTCTTATGGATGTTTCAATGTTTGCTGCACTTTCTAACAGCACAGACTGTATTACCTATGCATGTTTCAAGGTTTGCTACACTTTCTAACATCACAGACAATGTTACCTATGCATGTTTCAAGGTTTGCTACACTTTCTAACATCACAGACAATGTTACCTATGCATGTTTCAAGGTTTGCTACACTTTCTAACATCACAGACAATGTTACCTATGCATGTTTCAAGGTTTGCTACACTTTCTAACATCACAGACAATGTTACCTATGCATGTTTCAAGGTTTGCTGCACTTTCTAACATTACAGACAATGTTACCTATGCATGTTTATAGGTTTGCTACACTTTCTAACAGCACAGACTGTGTTATCTATGCATGTTTCAAGGTTTGCTGCACTTCCAATCACAGTATGTACCACAGGCTGGAGAAATGATCAGGTTTACCAATGAAGTGTATGGCAATCATTGTAACAAAACAATCAATATGAATCAATACATACTGTATCAGTCACACTTATCAAATCACGGTAATCAAGGACTTGCAAAGACATTTTACAGTCTCAATTTGTCTATACAATAAAACAGCAGCCATCATGTACATAAAGTATCATGTGCTATGTCAACTACCGACAAAAATCTTAAATTTTCTCACCCAATATCTGGTATAACAGATATATAAATCTTGAATATAAATCTTGAAGTAAAAGAAATTATTAGGCTTTAATTTGAATACATCACTTTCACATCAAGTAATCAATACGTCTACTGTACTTTACCAACTTTCCAATATCAGGTATTACATGGAAAATATTGAATGGTTTGCTCTAATAGCAAAAGAGTGTTTATATTGAACAATTAAAGTCATCTCAATTTATACTCAGGATTTTTCTCCTATCACCCTTCGTGTTAAGACGATTCTTTTTACAACTTCAGTTACAATTAAAATCGTCAAATACCAGTAACTTAACAGAGGTGCTGGCGAACAATGACTTCTACATACAGTACTATCATTGAACTATAGCTTTATGACTCCTTCTCAATTAGTTAATCATAAAGTTTGTTATTTCACAGCTGATCAACAGTGCCATTTATAAATCCATTGAAAATATCCATTGACCGACTTACTTCATTTCCGCTTGAGGCATAAATTTTAGTTTACTGCCGATACATCTCTGACACTCTAGTAGGTTTATACTAATCAAGTAACATGACAGCTCAAATATTTGAGATATAAATAGCTGCTATGTAGTTCCCTTCCTGATATAAAATACATCAATTTAATAAGTGTATGCATATTTTAACCCTTACCCTACTAAATTTCTAAAATGGACTGGTCCGTCATTCAATTTGGGCAGCATCACTTATTATTCAAAGGGGTGTTCACTGAAAATTTACTGACTGAACAGCGAACAGTGCAGACCATGACGTGCAGGCTGATCTTGGTCTGCACTAGTCGCAAAGGCAGAATCACTTGCCGCCAGCAGGCTATAGGTTCAACAGCTAGCTCAACACAATTTATATCTGGGCAGATGGTGACTACAGAACCACGATTAATTTCTTATATTTACAGTACTGTTATTCCCTTTCTTTCTCATTGATTTAATTGATCTCTCAAACAACAGAACTGTCAACTAAGGCGGCTGCTGTTGGACTAGCAAACATTCTAATGTTGCATCAAAATGCAAGCTTTCCGTGGTGAACTTCCGGTAAAATGCAAGGTTTTCATATGACGGTAAGGCATATGTACTCAATCATAGCTGAATGAGTCTTTAGGATCAAAAGAGCAAATGAAAGTTTGAATGAATCAGCTGTGTATACAGCTTCACCCAAAGGACAAGCAACTGCACCATAAATATTCTAAATTAAAAGAGTCTGAGTCTTTTTTCTCTATCACATATCCTAAAGGCCTACATAGCTCAATAAAAGAGAAAAATAAACACAATTTACTCAGCTTGGCTTGCTACGCTCCTTCCTACCAAGTTACATTTCAATTCCGACAAAACAGTACAAGAAAATTTTGTCCTGACAAAATTTATTTAAGTCAAAACAGCTTAAAATTCTGCACAAAAATATTAAACTAGAAAATAATGACGACAGACATAAATACAGATCATTTTAACAGTCCTTGTAATAAAATTAGTTTTGGCAGAAATGAAGTGCAATCGAGACAGCTATCCTTGTATAAGACAACATGATTTGGAAAACAATCCTGTCACTGGATAAAAGGAATGTTTGATCTATAAAGCAGGGTGATGATTTCTTACAAGGGATTTCTAGTTCAGTTTAATATCTTCATAGTTGAAATTCATTACAATTGAACCGCGCCATGAGAAAACCAACATAAAGCATTTGCGACCAGCATGGAACCAGAGATGCGCAGTCTGGTCAGGATCCATGCTGTTCGCTTTCAAAGCCTGTTGTAAAATTTTAGAGAAACCGTTAGTAAACAGCATGGATCCTGACCAGACTGCGCAGGCTGGTCTGGATCCATGCTGGTCGCAAATGCACTATGTTGGTTTTCTCATGGCGCTGCTCAGTCATTTTTTATACTGCGTGTTTTAACAACTTCTATTTTCATATGTCATACATTTCATAAAGAATATTATACGATAATATTTATCACATGTCCGCTTTTCCTGCCGAAACATCAATTTGACAAACATCTCCTATACTTTAAATGACATTGACG
Organism: Mercenaria mercenaria; assembly: GCF_021730395.1. Lineage (NCBI taxonomy): Eukaryota > Metazoa > Mollusca > Bivalvia > Venerida > Veneridae > Mercenaria > Mercenaria mercenaria. The sequence goes on along the minus strand of NC_069373.1, from coordinate 32,144,534 downwards.
TCAAAGCTTTATTACACTAGTGTATTATCAATTTTATGTAATGGCGACGTCAAACATGTCATAAACTTTTTTTAAAACAAAGCTATAAAAGTAGTACAAATATTAGGAATAAAACATAAAATTTTTAACTACCTCTAAAATATAGTTCCATCCTTCTTCATTGAAGAGATCTTTGCCAAAGTGAAGTTTATACAATTCTTTTGCTTCCTTGATTTTCTCCTTTGAGACAACTTTCCCGCATAACCAGCGCTTGATAATGTACTGCAGACCAAAGAACACTGTTGACGGGAATTTACCACCCCGACTTTCAAAGTAGGAGTACACATCTGTTGTGTTTGGAGGATATTGCATATGATGAGTAACCTGCAAAATATTTTATAATAGACTGTAAGCATTTCTTTTTTTCTCAATTCGCAAACAGAATGATGCTCTATCTTTATTTTCATCAATGACAAAACAACAAGTAGCTTATAACGAAACTACTAGTAGAATATTTATATAGACATAAGCTGAACTATAATTATGCTCTATTCTTATTATTACAATCCCCTTGACAGTTACTTCAGTGCTTGCCAAGAATAGATGCTATTTCCAAAAGACCTTTTGCTTCCTTATAATACTCCCAACAAAGAAACAAGAAACGTGGAAATTCCATGAAAATCAGGTTTTCAAACTTTGCATCGCGCCATTGAACAGGTTCTGTTTAAAGGCACCCGCTACAGTTTTTCCGGACGGGTCGATATTTATCCCAACACCGTGGCTATTTGGTTTCGATGTAGCTCACTGCAGACTTGGTGCGGTCTTCTGCGCATGCCCGGAAGTGATTATCTAATGTCACGTATGGCAAAAATTTGCAAATTATTGTATGTTCGCATGCATTTAATGTACAAAATGTATAATATACTGACTAAAGGTAAGGGTAAGTATCACCATGGTTACAAAATATATACATTTAAAGTACTTTTAGTTCAAATTGCTTCAATCCGACATATACTGGAGTCTGTTATTTATACCAGGGCTCAAACTCTGCATTGAGTCACAGCTGTTTCTAATCCCGTACCTTACCTGTACTGTACATTCGTAAACTATAGGTTTTGTTAAAAAAAAGGGCGGAAACTTTCATTGTTCTATGCCATCAAAATGCTTCAGAAACAACTTAAAATCCGCTTATTAAGAAATCTGCCGTTTGATAATTTTATATATATATTTCTAAATCATTTGCTCAAACACTGAATGAGTATTTCTTACCAACCTGCGTTGTATAAATGCCCGCCACACCCCACCTCGTTGTAATTTGATTTAAGGGAAATCTAATATGGTGACCTATCAATTTTCTTTTTGTTTTAGACAAAAATATGCAAAAATAGCCCTTGGGTCTGCTGAACAAGTATTCCTTTCTTTACAAAATCATGTTCTTTTGATTTCTCTGAGCATGTTTCAAATAGATATAATTATTGTTTTCCGTTATAAAAATGCTTAGATAATCAAATTTATGCTGATTATTTATTGTACTTTACTGAAATATATTTTAGGATTACAGAAATTTTGAAAAATGTTTAAAATAGCACATCTAGGGGAAAATTAAATTGAAACAAAGCTGGTGACCTAGTATTTTTATTTCATTTTTCAATACATCATAACATGATCTTTTAATACAAAACATTTCATCAAAATCTATTATTGAGAAAAAAATTAAGAAACTGTAGCGAGCGTCCTTAAAAAAGGGGTCATGTTCTAAAGACTATTCTACATATCTGACTGCATCAAATAATGCCATTCAGTAGTACAGATATAACAAACGTAGATGTTTCATTGCCATATGTAATTCATAACTTGCGTCATTAGTTTGACCTTTACCCTATGGCAGGGTAAGGCACAGACCAGAATTTGAACGGTGACCTGTTTATAAGGTACACTAGACCGACGCTTTAGCCCACTGCACCACAACGGAACTTTCAAAGTACACAAATTAATCAAGTTATTCAGCTGAAGCAATTTCCTAGTTTTATTAACAGTGAGTTTAACCTTAGTGACCCCTAAATATATTCCCAACTTCTGTCTTCGATAAAAGCTACCAAAACAAAGTTATTGAGATGAAAGCATTTTTCTATTTTAGTTACTGTGACATTAACCCTGACCTGAGTGACCCCAAAATACATTCCAAACATTTGTGTTTGATAAAAGCTATCTACATACCAAGTTTGCTGACAAAAGGTGTATGCAAACTTAAGAGTATTGAGCATAAACCATGTTTCTATTTTTAATAACAGCGACTCAAAATATAATCCAATGCCAGTTCTTCATGTGAGCTTGCTATACATCAAGTTTGGTGACAGTAAGTCATCCCTAACAAACTGGAAACCACGTTTTTATTGATCACAGTGAAAAAACAAGTGAATGAAGTATTGCCATGCAATACTAAGTCCCCTACTGGCATGAAGAAGAAATGCTCCGAACAAGGTCATTCTTGAATTTGACCTTTGACCTCTTAAGTATGACCATGACCTTAGACCTAGGGACTTTGTTCTTCAGCATGACATTCCGTCTCATGGTGGTGAACATTTCTGCCAAGTAATATTAAAATCCCTTTAAGGACTGTTAAGTTAAAGACAGGACAGGAAAAAAGCCCTTTTGCCCTCTGACTTCCAAGTGTGACCTTGACCTTTCAGCTATGGGCCTGGGTTTTGCGCAAGACATGTTGTCTCGTCCAGGGGAATATTTGTGTCAGCTGATATTTAAATCCTGTTTTGCATGACAAAGTTATAGACCGGACAAGAAAAAAATGACACTTATTTTCCAAGTGTGTGACCTTGACCTTTAAGCTTGGGTTCTGGGTGTTGCACTTGACATGTCATCTCATCATGCGGAACATTTAAGTAATATCGTAATCCCTTGATGGATGACAGAGTTATTGACCGGACAGGGAAAAAACCCTATTGACATTTGACCTCCAATTGTGACCTTGACCTTTGAGCTAGAGGTTCGGGTTTTTCGCACGACAATTCGTCTTATCATGTGGAATATTTGTGCCAAGTAACTTGGCACAAATATTTGAAGTAATATTAAAATCCCTTAATGAATGACAGAGTTATGGACCGGACACAAAACAGACCCTGTTCATGCCATGTTAACATTTGACTGCCAAGTGTGACCTTGACCTTTGAGCTAGGGGTCTGGGGTCTGAAAGTTGTGCATGACACATTGTCTTATTATGAGGTATATTTGTGCCAAGTAATATTAATACCCTTCATGGATGGCAGAGTTATGGACCAGCCGGGAAAAAAGCCCTGTTGACCTTTGACCTCCAATTGTGACCTTGACCTTTGAGCTAGGGGTCCGGGTCTTGTGCAAGACACATCATCTCATCATGGGGAACATTTGTGCCAAGTTACTTGAAGTAATATTAAAATCCCTTCATGAATGACAGAGTTATGGACCGGACACGAAATTGCAGACGGACTGAATGACGGACGGAAAAGTGCATTCCTATAGTCCCCGAAACTGGTTTTCAACCAGTAGGGGACTAAAAAAATATTTTTAGTAACTGTTACCTCGACTAAATGACATTAAAATGTTAGGTCCTGACTGGGAATTGTACTGCGATCCATCTGTTCCAAAGCATAAAAGATCACTTCAGCCCAACGCTCTATACCATTGAGACACTGAGGAACTTTCAAACTCAGCATAAGAATTAAGTTGCCTCATTCCAAACTAAAGTTATTGAGTGGAAACCATTTTTCTATATTTAGTTACAGTGATCTTGACCTTGACCCAAGTGACCCCAAAATACACTGCCTACCTTTGTGTTTGATAAAAGCAATCTACACAATGACACAACAAGTTTGATGACAATAGGTGTACCAAATCTAAAGCTACTGAGAGGAAGCTATTTTTCTATTTTTTCACCGTCAAAGAAAAGTCTGACAGTTTGGCGTAATGATGTAGATGGTGACAGTAAATAAATTCCAATTATAATTTTAAACCAGAAACCACCTTTCTGATGATCACAGTGAGATAGTTACTGTGACCTTGACCTTAACCCAATGGCATTAATTAAAAAGACATTTTTATCACAAAAGAAGTGGGATTTGAACTGTAAACCTTCTGTCCCACAGCATAAATTTTTAAAGGTAGCTTTGGCCCAACACTCTAGACCGCCGCGCCACAGTGTAATTTTCTAAGTATGCAAATTAAATCAGTTAAACTGACCTTGAACCTGACATGTGTGGGGCATAAAAAGGAGAAAAATCTTCACACCCAACATGAGGCAAACTACAACCATGATTAAAAACAGTCAACTTTACAAGCCTTGACCACTCAGCCATTGCAGAACATGACTGATGATGACTGATGTTACGGTATTAAGTCAAAACGTCCCCTGGTCAAAACTGTTAATTAAACACCCCCATTTTGGTCAAAACATCCCCCATTTGGTTTAGAATTTGGTCAAAACACACCCCTATTGTGTTTTTATATTTATCTCTTCTTTTAATTATATGGATTTTTTTAAAAAATCTTTTGTAATAAATACTTTTAGATCCTGTATTACTCAAGATCAACTTTATCAACACCTTTAAACTATAAACATAGATGTGCATTAATAGTTAACAGTCATTAAGTCTGTTTAACACAATTATTAGTAGAACAAAAACTGCAGATTAACTATTGGCATTATAGTTCAGTATTCAGTAAACAGTTATTTTAATATCTCATTTAATCTTATCAAAAAATAATAAGTCTTAAAGGCCTAGATTTTGGCAGTGGGCCAAGGGATTTCTGTCTTCACCAATACGGTTGGGGACTAATGACCATCACAGTATGGCTCCAATAAACAAGGGTCATTGTTTATTGGAGAGTCAGTCTACCTTACAAGTGTATCTATTAGTGAGAAGGGGAAACGATGTAAATTTATTTTAAATTAATGAATAACTGATAACTTTTAAAGTTATATACTAGTTTTTTTGCATTTCTATATGTAAAAAAAAATATTTGTTGATTAAACACAATAATAAAATAATCAGAACTTATTTTCACAATTATAATGAAATAATGAGAAACTTACTTAAAGAAACATGCAAATTTTTATTTTTTCAAATTCTGTCTTGAGAATTGTGATATTTCTGAAAAATGTGACTTTCACTCATCTAAAGCTTGCAGAATACTGTAAATAACATTTGTCTAAATTGAAAACAGAATGTGAATTTCAAAGTTACAAAGCAAAGAATGAAAAAAGTTTGACAACATACTGAAAATGAAAACTGAGTATAGATGGAACACAATAATTTTATATTCAAATAATGTTGATTACATGAATACATGAAAATCAATTTCCAAATAAAAAAATATTGTTTGTCAGCACAAAGAACTCAAGAAGTTTTCACTATACTTGTGTTTTATTATCATTATTATTTTCAATATTATTACTGTATCTTTTATCATCCTGTATGTAATAAAATAAAAATAATAATAATATAAATATGATAATAATAATAATAATAATAATGACAATAATAATAATAATAATGAAAATAATAATTATGATTATGATTATTTCTAGTATTATCATTATTATAACATTAAAATAATAGTTATTATCATCTACATAATATCAAAATAATAATTATTATTATTATCATTCCACATTTACTGAAGAAAAATTAATTTCTTTCAACTCCACTGCACACATCTTCATGGTCTAGTTGGGGTCGCTGTGGTAATTGCCCTCTAGTCAGTTGCTATTACATAATCGCTGATAAGCAGCAGATAAGATGGGAGTTGTATATTGGATTGGGGGGGGGGGGGGGGGGACACTTATATAATAGTGAATCTAGGCCTTTAAACATAAATTGACCAACAATTGGCTGGGGCTGAACGGGTTGACTCCAAAGTGTCTGTGACCAAAAAAATGTGAAATTTTCAAATAATTAAAAAGTTGAAAATATAACGAAGTGTTTCACGATCAATAAAATCTGACCAGCTAAGAAAATTCAGCGTCAGAAATGTTTATTTACTGGTACAGATCTCTAAAAACAACAATCAGGAAATAAAAACAGTGTTCTAATAAAATCAAGGTGGCCAAATTAGGTGAAAGTAGGGCCACTGGTGTGCTTACATCAGTACATAACCAAATCAAAAATAGACTCCTGTTCATAAATGAAATACTATAACATTTTTCTGTGTTTTGATCCATGTTTACGGTAAGGTTCTTTATATAATATAGAACAAGTAAGTAAACACAGTTAACAATTTTCTACTTTCACTTTGACAGCATTTGCCCAACTAATCGGAATTACAGTAAAATACTATCCAAAATGTAAGTTATTTGCTTCCGCAATCAATATCCAGCCAATACCTTTTTTTAAAGCGTTCAATGCCCATTCAAATTTTCAGAAAATTTAACATTATTTTGTTCCTGAATTTTCGCCGATGCAGCGAAAAAAAACATGTCAAATCGAAAGTTTTATAAAAACGGTGTGATAAATATGAATTATTAACCAGAATGAATGCGCATGTGGTCTTGACAGCTGTTGTATTCATCAAAAATTATTTATCACATTTTTTCACACCATATGATTTCAAGAAACAAATCAAATACCTTATATGAATCGGTTACGAGTAGGAGATTTTCCGTTCCTGCTGCTTGGTACGCCATTTTGTACGCTTCGGTGAAGTGCCCGTGACGTCATAGCAACGAAAATAATAACCAGGGAGCGTCTCAAAATCAGTGCATTCTATATGAGCGTGACGTCACTACTGTGTATGTATTAGAGGTTACAACACACTAAATAGCTGTTCTTCTTTATTCTATATAAAATAGAGAAAAGTGGAAACTTCACAGGTCGCCCAACACGACAAGTACGAAAATGTTGCAGGCTCGGTTTGATTGAGCCTGTTCATGGACGGTAGTGGAAATGCATGCTACCGTCCACGCCCTCTAGCCCCGGGTTGAGCAGAACTCAACATTTACACATGCTAAACGTACAAAAAGCAATTTAGAGACATCCGCAGAATTGACATATTTCCAATGGCCGCAGCACACATCAGGACCCATTTTAAACGTCTGTAACTTACATTAATAAAAGTGGAACTGTTTCATTTGATAAGCGATTTCTTGCTGTTCAAGGCACATGGTTTTGGGGTGGTCTGGAGTAGACTGTCTGGGGTATAGTGACCCCTATTTGTAGTCTATAAATAGGGGTTACTATACCCCAGACCACCCCAAAACCTTTATGTGATGTACCCCTGTGGTTCAAAGTGAATTTACCAGGCAGACTTAGACATCTTTAAAAATACTGAGTTACATGCGGTAAAAGTTCTCTATTTCGCCTTTACTCTTTAGATTACATATTGTGGAAGAAAAGAAGGTAGGTTTTACTTCTACCCCAATGTTATTTTTGAATGAAGTGTGCAAAATTTAAAACAGTCCCACAGGACTCAGCCTAAATTTTTCAATGTTGGAGTGAAAATTCTGTCTCATTAAATCCGTTTACTTGAGGCACCATAGAAAAATGATATCCACAGTTTTATTTTGTGTTTTATAATGGTTTACTTTTATCAAAATTAATGGTATAATGAATTATCTGCAAACGTTTTGGACAGTGGCCATCACTTTGAAATTTGTCTCTACTTGAGCTTGAGGAAATACCATAAATATTTATTATACAAAATTTATAAAAAAAAAAAAACGGCACGGTAAGGCCAGTATTTTTTTATTATTAGTTTTACCGATTTTTTTGGAAAAAAGATAGGGTCGGCGGCGGGAAAAAAAATTAAAAATAAAATCCTCGATTGTAAAGTATTTTTGCAAAATCTCGACCTAAACTGAAACTACTAATAAGACAACACTCTTACCAATTTATTTGACGATTATTGAATCAAACTTGTGAAACAAGTTGGCGGATAAAAATTAAAGACAGTCGTTATAGTTTTATTTTTCTCACTTTTAATTTTCTTTGGTTTACAGTACGTCCAAAATGAAAAGTCCCAATGGACACCCAGCGTGTCCACACACGGTGCTCGCCAACCACGCTGTTTCGCCGTGAAATCGCGGTGAATCGCAGTTTTCAAGATTGTTTTAAAATATGCTATTTTCCATTTTATTTTTATCCAAAAATGAAAGGAAATATATATATGTATGATAACATTAAATAACATCGTAATTTTTCAGTTTCAATGTTCGTCTGCTAGTTGATTTTGGAGACTTTCGTATTTTGCAGGTAGAGCACTTGACAAGAAGCGTATGCGATGAGACTGTGCATAATAAACAATAAAACCTGTGAATTCAGTTGTTTTATTTAGAGTTCACTTTTCAGTTTTGTATGTTCGTTGCAAACTTCTGTTGTTATACTAACAAAATTTTAATACGATAACGTTATTTAACACCCTAACAATTAATCTTCGTTCACAGTTTGCATGGAATTTGATAATTATTTAAGAGGTAAGTTACCAGTTAAAATCAATAATTTTTAAATAACTTGTTAATTTGTTACCAATTTATTTGCTAATGTAACTATCAAAAAGAATTTTGAAATATAATTTTAGTACAATATAGAATATCAGAATTAAAAGTTTTTGCTCAGGAAACAGTGGTATTCACTTTTATATAAACAAAGCAATCATCCATTTAAACATTTCGATGCACGTCTACATGTCTGAAATAACATTAATCGAATTCTATCACATGACATGTCGAATTTCAAGAAACTATTAATGTGTAACATACATCTGTATTAAAAATATAAATTTTATCTGCTTTTTTTCAGGGCAAGAAGAAAGCTGTACACGAGCCTTGGAAGCAAGAACTTACAATTTAATGTTTTTTTTGTTAATAACATAATTTTATTAGCATTAAATGTCATAATATATCTATAGCATCATATAATACAAAGACCTGTGTATTGGTAGTGCTAACAGATTATTTTGTGTTCATCATATAATTCATATATGACAAAAATTGTTTATTCTCCATTCTGTATTATTTTCGGCAAAATTAAGATATTTGCATATTTGTAAAAAACATGTCAAGGGTTCAACGCAACAAGGGCGTATCTACATATAATTATTATATGTAGATACGCCCTTATTGCGTTGAACCCTCGATATGTGATCTTTTCATAAAGTTTGGTCTGTGTAATAGGCTAAGGGAACAGCAGCAAAAAATAAATACAATACACTGTTTTGTTTTAACAACTGAAGGTATATTTGTCACATAATATCTGTAATTATCACATGACGGTTTATAGAATATGTATGCCTGTCTGTCTGTATTTTATATAAATAAACTTCAATTGTTGGTATCGTTTAAATCTATGTACATCTTATGAATAAGAAATAAAGAAATGAAATTAAATGGAAGCATTATAATTTTTATGAGAACGCAACATAACAAATGTTTTTCTGTCTATTGCAAAGCATTCTTGGCTTTTTTTTGTTTAAATTGTTTGTGCTTCCTAATAAATGTTATATTCCGTTAAATTTTGTATAGAATAAAAGGGAAATAAAAAAGATATAGAAGGCCGATTTTTGTTTTCTGCTCCTTCCCTCCTCTGGTTGTTGTGCTGTAATTTTCACTCTTGTTGAAAGTTCTTTCCCGTAAGCATAGATAACAACTATTTTACGCTTTCATTATTTATTATACACCATGTGGAAATACATATTTATAAGTGGCTTTAAAACATCCTTTAGTGAACGGTCCCGCACGACGGCCAAAAATCTAGTAGTATGTGATTATCACTGTTTGAAAATAAACTTCCTTTTTATACAGTTATTTGAAATCAAAGCATTATCAAACTACTCATATAGTCCAAACACGACGGTCTAGCTGAACGTGCCTCACGTATGACTAGCTTTAGTACCGTGCGGGACCGTATTACTAGCCACTAACGCGTCATGCTCCGAAACTTTACTTCTTGTTTTTCTAATTTTATGTACTAGTAGTTTGTGACTGTACCTGAAATAGAATACAATAATTGCTTCGTTACATTTCATTATATCCCTTAATTCATTGTAAACATTACGATAATAATAATACGGTACCGTAATCGTAGCCACTGCCTTACGATAATAAATCAGTGCAAAATAAAAATAAACGGGGCTACAAGTAAAAATGAAATTGATTTAAATATCGAACACTTTTACGAGTCGAAGTTAATATTAACTGTTTTGAAACTGCAAATAAGTTTTTACTCGAAAACAGTCAAAAATTTAATTACTCTTTATTGATAACAAACGTATGGGCCGTATTGAACGGGCACCGACAAATTATTATCTAATTAGCACTTATTAACCAACATGAACTTATTAATTATAAGTAACTTACCAAATAGTTTTGCAACATGTGAAAATGGGCAAACATGCTAAACGAAAGAAAGAATTATGCAGTTTAATTGCAACGGAGGTGAGTAAAACATTTATTCCAACATGTAATGTTAGTAGTAATTGTTAGTGGACGTTTTAACAATTTTACATAGAATTATAAACATAAACAAAGGAACTAAAAGGTTTATAATTACACATCTTATAAGCTTGGTATTTACCTGAAAACATAAAACAAAATATGGAACAAAAATTATCTTTCTACAATGAAAACGGGGTTAATTTAATTAGACGTTATATACACAGAGAATCACCGCGATTGCACACCACGACACAACGTGTCCGCCGATCGCTGGGCGCGGATAAACGGACACGGTGTTCGTATCGATGTGCTTTTGTTGCACGAAAAATTGACATCTCTTTTTGGACGTACTGTTGGTATAAAAGCCGCACGTTTAACGTTCAGTTACCGTTTTAATTATGGTCAGTTGGCGGATCACTCGTGTGTGCATCAGTTTTTGACACTTCGATTTTTTTCTGAATTTTTTTTTTTTTTTTTCATTTTCCCAAATTTTAGGGTCGGCGGGTCGGTAAAACTAAAGATAAAAAAATACTGGCCTAAAAGTTGTTTAAAATTGCAACACAGTGCGAATTAAACACGGTCAGCTTTTAGAATATACCAAGCAAATGCCATTTTTTAAATATTACTATTAGGGGTTCAGTACCTTAAAAGGATGCATTGCCGATGTATTCAGCTCTATATTTGAATAATCACTGTTAGCATTCTGCATTCATTGTTTCACTTTTTTTCAGTTAACAATTAATTAGTTTCATTTGAGAATAACCATTTTCAGACAATATTTGACATAAAACAAATACCTGATTGGCATTTGATATTTGGAAATTTAAGTGGCCTTCCATTAATTACCTTTAATCTGAAAGTAAAGTTCATGTCAAATGGCCATGGGTCAGAATTTTACACAGGAAAATACATTTTTAGTCCAATTTTTTAAATGTGTCATTCAAATTCAAGATTTCTGTACCTTCAATGTAGAATGATGTATAAATATGAGGAGGATATTTAGCAGCATTATAAGAACACATCCCCGCTAACCAAATCCTATAGACGTATACATGACTGACATGCACACAAAAATACATAGATAAAGAAAAACATATAGACAACGTAGACGAAACAGACATTATATAGAAACACAGTGAGACACAGCCTTCGGGAAACAGTCAGACTAGCACAAACACGACTCGGGAGTTTCAACAGTTTCGACCAAACCTCACTCGATCCTACTCTATATCATGTTCCGAAGTCACTGAAGTTCACAGTCCACGCCAGACTGTAGTTTACACAGGATTATCATGAATACTGCAAACGACAAACGAAAGCAGAATTTAAAAAAAATACTTTTTATGGATTTGGAAAATCAAATAATAGTAACTTTTCGTATTTCTTTCGCCATTTTTGATTCCTGACATGTCACAATTAGCTCCGGGTGGACAATTTTAAGTTAAATCAACCAAGACAATTAAATGAAATATAATTAATTGCAATTCAGCAACGCACAAACACAACACATCGAGACCCAACGCAAGCCAGGACACTTAGACGACACGATACGAAACAAAACAATACAATCCAATTCATCATATATTCGCTTTCATATCTCACCCAAAGCTAAAATATATGAAACCGTTCTTTACAAAATTATAATGCGGGTAGATGTGTTTTGCTGTTTGAGAGACTTAAGTTGTCAACAAAACACTCACAAGTGCTGTACAATATTTTTCACAAAGATTAAACAAAGAAGTAAGCATTCCTAGTCTCTCTTTGGAAAAGTTACACATTACTTAAAGCAATTCCTGCATTATGTTATGTTTATTACTTCACGGAACTTTCATGAAAAGAATTAATTTAGTTTCACACAATTTTTTTCTTTCACAATGTACATGATTTTTCTTTGGATCGATGCCCTTCTTAGTCGGTTAGAATACGACTTTTTTAGGAGAATATATATACTTATCATTTTAAGTTCATGTTTGGATGCGCCCAAATTTTAAACTTAGGAAAACTTACATTTACTTCTCGTTTTCTTCCTTATACAGACTTTTTTTTTCATAATGACTAGATCTTGTTACTAATACAAGAAACCTGATGTGGCTGTAAAATTTATAAAAGACTTGAAGTAGACTGTGAGATTCCTTGGCCTACTGCAGATGGTGCACTGAAATTTTAACACGATATGAACATTTTTAGCTCGACTATTCGAAGAATAGGGGAGCTATCCTACTCGCCCTGGCGTTGGCGTGAGCGTTAGCGTGAGCGTCACACAAATGTTAAAGTTTGCGTACCACCCCAAATATTTTCGAAGTCCATTGAGATATTGCTTTCATATTTTGCATACTTGTTTACAATCATGACCCCAGTCTGTAAAAAGGAGGAGGCAACTCTATCAAGCATTTTGACTGAATTATGGCCCCTTTTCGACTTAGAATAAATGTTAAAGTTTGCGTACCACCCCAAATATTTTCAAAGTCCATTGAGATATTGCTTTCATATTTTGCATACTTGTTTACCATCGTGATCCCAGTCTGTAAAAAGGAGGAGGCAACTCTATCAAGCATTTTGACTGAATTATGGCCCCTTTTCGACTTAGAATATGCTTATTGTAATGTTAACGTTTTACTCATTGCTTATATTATACTATCAAGCACTGAGAATAGTCGAGCGCGCTGTCCACTGACAGCTCTTGTTTACCCTTACAGAAGAAAAAGGCCTGCTGCGTACTCTTGCTGTGTACATACAGCGTATATGATGCGTACATGATGTGTACTGAAATCAAGGGCTTTAAATAGTACGCAGGATATACACCGCACATACACCGATAGTACGTTTGTAGTACACTTTTGACATGCAAATGAGCTCTGCCGCGTACTACTTGCTGCGTACATGCTGTGGACTACATAGTACACAGGATGTACGCTGGAGGAATTTAGTATGCGGGAAATAGTATGCAGCATGTACGCGGCACATACACTTTTCACATGCAAATGAGCCTGCGGTGTACTACCCCTGCGACGTACATGCTGACTGTACTCCTGCGGCGTACATGCTGTGTACTCCTGCGGCGTACATTCTGTGTACTCCTGGCCCGAGTCCTGCGGCGTACATGCTGTGTACTCCTGCTGCAAACATGCTGTGTACTCTTGTGGCGAAACTGCTGTGATAATGTAAATTCCTTACCCCACCAACTTTCTTATGCAAATGCTGATCATTTGGACAGAAAAAAACAGAAAAAAGATAAGTGACATGCATCAATAAGTATTTACCCTTACCAAAATAATGTAGACTGATGTTATCAAATAAATTAGTATGCTTTTCTTCATCCACTTTTCAATGAAAAAATCAATTTTTGTAGCATGTAATTTGGTAAACATCTGAAGAAAATGGCGTAACTGCATCAAGGGGAAACAACTTTAATGCAACTAAATATAAGTGTTATAAATTTTGAAGTATCTGCGGTGTACATGCAGTGTACTATTTTCTTGTACAAGTCCCTCCTGCGTACATGCAGTGTATTCCTTAAATTTTCAGAGTCTGTGCTGCGTACTTGAAGTGTACTAGTGACCTCCTGCGTACATGCTGTGTACTCGTCGAAATAGTACGCGGCATGTACGCCGCATGCGGTGTATGTAAAATGTACTCCTCTGGCGTACTACTGTGTTCGCGTCATATACACAGCAAATATGCAGCATGTACGCCACAGAGGCTTGCTTCTGTAAGGGTACATATAGAATCAACATGAAAAGGTCAAATGCAAATCAGCTATATTTGCCACAATAACACGTGCCTTCATTCTAGAGAAACTGGTAGTGTCATAAACATACCCCATATATTGAAAATTGTTCGCATTCGGTATAGGAAAGTCAGTATAACGGGTTTTGATATGTTCATATCGTGTTAAAATTGTTTGACTTGTTGATTTTGATAGGAATTCCACACTGATGACGTGTATACAAAGACACGGGGTATCCCTGTACCATGGTGTCCTGTTGGAAGCTCTTTAAGTTACGTCCAAATCATATGGTATTGTGGTCATGCAGATAGTAGTTGGTCTCAGCAGAGTATCTCTTTTGTTGAGAATTTGAGACAGTCAATCATTTGTCAATCTTTCAGGATGTCGAAAGATCTTGTCGAAGGTAGACTGCATCATTTAATGTGTTGATGGTTTCGTAAATAAAACAGTCGTCAATAAAGAATGTCAGAAACACTGTATGGCGTCATTAATGAACGCCAAGAAGAGAAGTATGCTCATGTCGTCCCTTTCTAAGGTGGTATCGGTTTGATGATGTGGAATCCTCAAGAGTACTTGCTTCTGGTCACTTAGAAACCTCATAATCCAGCTTAATTAGACTTTTGTTTGTTTGTTTGTTTGTTTGTTTTGTATTTACACTGTTACCAGTACAAAACTGTTCTGCGCAAGTAACTATACTATATAACTTCTCCGCATGAATAATAGGTGGAGGACAAATGATTTCAGACACAATGTCTTAAATTTATCCAGTTGTCAAAGAGAACATACGCCTTGCCTGAAGATTGAACTCACGATCACATGATCTGTAGATCTACGCTCTCCCTATTGAGCTTAGTGGGTGGGCTTCCAGCTGAAGATGGAGCCATTAATTCAATAGTAATGGTGTTTGTAAAGGAGCCGTTAATATGGGGCTTTGTTGGAAGGTTTTGGCAAAGTCTAAGAATACGGCATGTGTTTGCTTGCCTTCAGAAAATTTAGTCTTGCCAACTTTAAATACTAAGCTGTCACTTGACCTTCTACTATGGAACCGATGTTGAGTATCAGCTAGGATATTCTGTTTCTAGAAGTGTCACAATATGTTAGAGTGAATGATGCATTGTGTATGGGTTCAGGAGACAGGTCTATAGTTTGCTGCTGTAATCTAGTCACGCTTCTTAAATATTGGAACAAAGTCGGCCATATCTAAACCCTTAGGTACTTTATTTAAGCTTAAGATGTTTGTAGTTCAATTAACAAGTAAAACTAAGCAACCATTAGTGCACACCCATATTTGTCAACTAAATAAGATACTTAATTAATTGTGGGTATTTCATAACGTGGCATAATAAACCAGTATGCGAGTCAAAAATTTGAAAATCTCTGGTTGCTTATTGGATGTTTAGACTACTAGTAGTTAAACTACAAGGTCAATACATTATCTATATCCTGTTTATACTTTAACATGCCAGTGAGATCTTCAAACTCCCTCCAGAGTTATGGTTCTTAAATTACTCAAAACTGTGAAAATTGACAGTGTTCGCCTTCTAACTTGAGCAGTTCTTATCCAATTTTCTCCAAACTTGGTCAAAGCTTTAACATTATATTTTGGCTAAATTTATTAAGAGCTCGATCATTGATTCAAGTCTTCCTCGAGTTAAGACCTTTAAATTTCTAAAAATTGTGGACATTTTCATGCAGTGTCCACTCTCTTGAGTATAGTTCTTATACAATGCTCACCAAACTTGACCACAATGTTTATGGGCATAATATCTCATCTTGGACAAAGTTCAAAAACTAGGAGACAGTCTTCGTACTCAAAATTGCAAAAATTGTTGGTGTCAAATCTCTAACTCGAGTAGTTCACATCCAATGTTCACCAATCTTAGTCAGAATGTTTATGGGCATATTATCTTGGTCAAGGTTAATAACCAGCAAGTCTATGTTGCTCTAGATTATCGCCCTTGAATTAGGGTGAAACTGAGAAAATTAAAACTTTTCACCTCAGTAAGAACAGTTTTTTAACCCTTAGCCTGCTAAATTTCTAAAATGGACTGGTCCATCTTTCAATTTGGACAATACCATTAACAGTAAAAAGGGGTGTTTACCAAAAAGATACTGACTGAATGGCGAACAGTGTAGACCAGGATCAGACTGCACGGATGTGCAGGCTGATCTTGGTCTACACTGGTCGCAAAGGCAGAATCACTTGCTGCCAGCAGGCTGAGGGTTAATTGTATGACCCTTTTGATCCATCCTGACCTTGACCTTGAAGATAGGACAACAAATTATGTACACTGCACTTGTAATGCTGTGAGTAGTAATCTTTTCCAGTTTAAATAAAATCTGAATTCGGGGTTAAAAAGTTATGACCCTGACACTCAGGACAAAGTAATTTCTTCATGACCAGTTATGCCAAAAGTGTGAGGCCCACTTATTAACCATTCAAAAACTTGAACCATCAGTATTTAAGTGATGGACAATGTAGTCATTTCCAGT
Organism: Mercenaria mercenaria; assembly: GCF_021730395.1. Taxonomy (NCBI): domain Eukaryota; kingdom Metazoa; phylum Mollusca; class Bivalvia; order Venerida; family Veneridae; genus Mercenaria; species Mercenaria mercenaria. The sequence continues at coordinate 32,127,918 of NC_069373.1, read as the reverse complement.
CGTCCATCAGAATGCTACAATACTGAAAACACATTGGTTTTTGATTGCATAGCAACTGCTTTTCCTCAGATAAAATCCATAATTTAGAACAAAACAACTTTAAAAGAAAGTTAACAAACTTTATTATATACCTTTTTGTAAGCATCATTGGTTACATATATATAAAATATTATACTGTAAATAATAAAAAATCTGCAAAATATTCCAAATTAATATATAGAAACCATTGTATCAAATCAAAACACTATGAAATAACAATGTTTGCAAATTCACTCTAAAATAACACAATAACAGAATCTGACAACAGTTTCAGCACAGTGTGCTTTACATCTACAGGTATAAACTAATTAACATAAACTTATCACCATTTTTTTAATATTACATCTGTTTGTATGAATTCTGGATAAAGTTAATGGGAAAAAAACACACAGAAATAACAAGATATCAAATTTGATTAATAAATGCTTCCATTATCTGAGTAACGGCTTTGGAAAAAAAACAGCAACCCAACTGAGATAGGCATTTTATCATGGTAGTGACATAATCCTTTTGCAAACTGTTATTTTATGAAAGGGCCCTACTGGTATCAAACCTTCATCAACATTTTTTTAAAAAGTACCCGGTATGTAAATGTATTAAATGTTTTAAAAAAATTGGCACTAGATATTTGAGTAAAAGGATGGTGTCATAAAAATTGTTAAAGTATTAACCCTTAGCCTGCTGGCGGCAAGTGACTACCTATGCGACCAGTGCAGACCAAGATCAGCCTGCACATCCTGCACTATTCGCTATTCAGTCAGTAAATTTTCAGTGAAACCCCCTTTGAATAAGAAGTGGTACTGCCCAAACTGAATGATAGACCAGTCCATTTTAGAAATTTAGCAGGGTAAAGGTTAATAATAATAATTAATTTTTCATTTCAGCAACACAATATAAAACTGGGTCTAAAAACCTTTGTTCCTCAGAACAAGTCATTGCTATGACAGAGAAAATGTATTTTTATTGTATCCTGAAAAGTTGCCATTTTGCAGTTGTGGGCTTTTGGATCAACACTGTTGAGATATGTCTTCAGACATTCAAAACTTTTTAAAAGCACAGTCTGTTTAAAAGGCCATCCTTTTAGCTTATTCTAATTACCAATTGAATTGTTTAAAATGAGGCTCACAGTTTTGAATCATCATATCTGGATTAATTGAAAATGTCTACAAGAGGGCCAAGATGGCCCTAGGTTGCTCACCTGAGAAACACACCATAATACACCATAACAGTGTAATTGACCTAGTGGTTTCATGGAAAAAAATATTCTGACCAATTATCATTAAAATTGGAGCAAAAACAAGTATTTTCTTTGATTTGACCTAGTGACCTAGTTTTTGACCCCAGATGACCCATATTTGAACTTGACCTAGATTTCATCAAGGCTATCATTCTGACCAAATTTCATGAAAATCAATTGAAAAATACAGCCTCTATCGCATACACAAGGTTTTTCTTTGATTTGACCTAGTTTTTGACCCCAGATGACCCATTTTCAAACTCGACCTAGATTTCATCAAGGTAATCATTCTGACCAAATTTTATGAAGATCAGTTGAAAAATACGCCTCTATTGCACACACAAGGTTTTTCTTTGATTTGACCTAGTGACCTAGTTTTTTACCCCAGATGACCCATTTTCGAACTCAGCCTAGATTTCATCAATGCAATCATTCTGACCAAAATTCATGAAGATCAGTTGAAAAATACAGCCTCTATCGCATACACAATCTAAATGTTGACAGACAGACGACACACGACAGACAACAAACAGACAGACGATGGACATTGAGCGATCAGAAAAAATCACCTTAGCATTGCCCAGGTGAGCTAAAAAAGTCTATATATAACTTGTAGTTATTTTAGGTCTCAAAATGTTGGTTAGCTGCACATTTTTTCATATTAAACGAAGCATGCTAGTAAATGCAAATAAAATGCAACACACACAAAAGCACTTTAGGAAGAACTTACAGCTCATTGCAACACATTTAAAACTTTATCATAAAATAATTGCATAGCATATGGAAACATAAATCAGCACGAGTTCCTAACCCTCATCATGCTGGACAGGATTGATTCTGCCTTTGCGACCAGCGCAGATCATGATCAGCCTGTGCATCCATGCAGTCTGATCAAGATCTGCACTGTTTGCTATTCAGTCAGTATCTTTTTGGTAAGCACCCCTTTTAACAGTTAATGGTACTGTCCAAACTGAAAGGTGGACAAGTTTATTACAGAAATTTAACAGGGTAAGGCAGATTCAGATTCAATTTTCAATGGATTTTTGTTTTAATTTGTGGAACGTTACACTGTAAGCAAAAAGAATCTGCCTGCTTTTGAAAATGTACAGGTTCAGTTATATATTTGTTTTAAATCTTTGAATATATAGTAATAATATACTATCAAGCCTGTGACAAAATTGTGTACTGGTGTATGAAAAACAAAAAATAAAGATATGAAAAGTATGCTCTCAGTACTACTATAAAGTTTCACATTTTAAGTGACACTCTTTCAATGACAAGTAATAATATATCAATATAGCATCAGATCATATGGAAAAATATCTACTAAGCATAAATAAATACAAAATAACCTTTCGAGAAAAATTTTGTATAACATAATGCATAAAATACTGACATACGAATAACAATCATTTTACGGTGTTTAACAAATATCACAGACTTCTCAATACTGACTAAAACAATTTTCCCAATACGTGTACAATTTAATTGATATATAGTCAAAAAGTGGTATTCTATCTAACCTTTAGCCTGCTGGCGATAAGTGATTCTGTCTTTGCGACAAGTGCAGACCAAGATCACTGTTCGCTATTCAGTCAGTAAATTTTCTGTGAACACCCCTTTGAATAATAAGTGGTGTTGCCCAAATTGAATGATGGACCAGTCCATTTTAGAAATTTAGCAGGCTAAAGGTTAACAAGAAAAATTAAGTGTATACTGTAAACTGTATATTTGGATGATCACTATCCATGCTACTGGCCTCGTGGAGATAGGACTGATGGTTCCACAAAGGTGACATAATATAGAAACTGTGAGAAAATTAATGTCCTTCAAAAGTTTTCATTCACCAAACTTGCAATGTGTTGTAAAACTCTGCAGTCTTACACCCTGTAATACTGATACAAATGTACTTGCAGTCACTTAAACCTGGTACTGGCAGTTTATCTAGGTATGAAATGCGTCTTAAAAACCAAATTGTTTTTGCCTATGATTCTCTGTGTGCAGAGGCGGCAAAAATCTGATTTTTGACTTACTTATCCATTTTTGCCAAAAGCTGTTTTCTACTTGTCCATAAAATGGTTATATAGTAAAGAATGGTGAAATTCCACATGTATGTACATATGGGCTTTTTGACAAGCTGTAAAAGTCGATTTTGCCATTCCTGTGTGTGATCGGACAAAAATAGAAATGGAAGTTCAATAATACTTAAAAGAGAATGTGCTCATTAATGTGTTGTATCTATTCGAAATCACAACAAATTTCAGAACGAAAGAAAATAGTACAAAATCCGTATGAAATTACATCAAATCTCATAGAACATTTGGCACAATACTGTTAATGATTTATATAGTGTAACATATTACAAAAATTTGAAAGAAATTTGTTAATTTGACATACTTCTGAAACAATTCTATTCAGCAACAACAACAACATTATATAAGGATTTACATTAGTTTTTGTGCATTATTTTACATTGAGAACTGACTTAATAGCACATAGCTCGTATTCATCAAAGTTTCCTGTCTGCATTTCATAATTAATTTAATTATCCATTTGGGCATAAAGAAATTTTATCTTTTTGAATTAATTCATATAATATTATGTACCCTTCTCAAATGGGCTCATTTGATTGGTCGAAATGAGTGCACGCACGGGTCCGCAAAAAGCGATATTGACCTGCCGGAGCAATAATGACTCTTGTGATATCACTTTTTCTTATATGTATGAAATATTGGCTGGTCAGATAAATACATTTGAGAAGGGCATATAATATATTAATTATAGACTAATGCTGAGGTCAATATGTGTTTTTACGGACCTATAAATATGATACTGACCTCGGACTGCGTCCTCAGTCAATATCATTTTTACAGGTCCGTAAAAACACATATTGACCTCAACATAAGTCAATAACTGTATAATATATGATGTGATAACTATGAGGCCCTGCCTGCTCACAGTATGAAAGGTAACTTGTCACCTCCGGGCAAAATACTGTATCTGCTCCCTTATCAATATGGAGTTACCACACTTCCACACCGAGGTGACAAAACATAATATAGTAACCTTTCTAACTGCTTGTGTGGTTGAATGTATAGCTGCAACAGCTCTATATATATTAGTAATGTATAAGAATACTTCATATTTTAAATCTCTACTGAGATCATTCTAATACTGAAGTGAAAATTTGACTCTTGATATTTACATTGTCTTTCCCTAAGTACCCATGTTCTTTTGTCTAAAATAGTAAACATAATGTTCCGTTTTCAAAACAGTGACTTTACTTGACAGACATGAAATAACACAGAGGCAGAACCTAGACATGGGTCCAGGAGAGGAGACAGCTTCTCCTTGTGTCACACAGTAGCTATGCCACAGAAGTTTCTTGAAAAACTGTGTAAAATGACATTATTTTTCTTTATCAAAAACCATATTTTCTTTCAAGAATCAAATTATCTCTCCAAAAATACTGCTAAAGTGACCATTCTATGTTTAACCCTTAGCCTGCTGCGGGCGAATTTAACAGCCTTTGCAAACAGCTTGGAACCAGATCAGACGCCGATTAAATCGGCGTCTGATCAGGTTCCAAGCTGTTTGCTACTCTGACAATATTTCTTCCAATTTTGGAGCAAATTGAATGAACTTAACAATTTTAGCAGACGACATTTGCAGCAGACGACAATTTACCTAGCATGCTAAAGGTTAAACACTGAAAATACTTCTACTAACAGAATATTTATATACACTGCTGTTATATTCTTTGTACAGCTGTGTGTAAAAATAAAACAATAATCAATAACTCCTCCCTTAAAGGAATCTGGTATAAACATTTTACATGTAAAACAAGTATCTCAATTATAGCATAAAATTTCTTTTTAATAGGCCAGTCAAAAATACTGATGAAAAATCATGGTCACAGACCACAAGTATTCTCTCATTCCTAATTTTTGTCTTTCTTATGAAAAAACATGATAGATACAATGTGTTTACTGCAATATTTTACTGCAATATTCAATGTGACATACCTCATTTTTTTTCTAATAAAAGCTGCATGAAACTAATACACCTGAAATGCGAAAAGATCTGATTTCCAATTTCATTTGAACATGGAGTGACTCCCTGAGTTTTATCACAAGAATTTTGCAGCTTTTGGAGACTATAAATGAATATTTAGATTTCTCTATGTTAAAACTACCGCTATAAAAAAGCATACAGTGAACACTCATGAGTTTTATTCTAACATATCACAGCTTTATTATCATTTTGAACAAAATCCATGAGAAACTATTGACAAAGCCCCATTTAACTGAGATGTATCTATAAATATAGTTGGGTTCTGGGCCACTGATAATTCATGATACTGTCCAACACGTCTCCCAATATATCTTCGAACAAGTCTCGGCAATGCATTAGGTCCTGCGTAAAATTGAGGAGTTATAGGCCTTTGTATCCAACCGTCAGTGTATCGCAGCAACACCTTGCCACCAGTGTCAGAGGACGTGTTATTCACTCTCTTGGCAAGCGTCCCCGAGGCACTTGGCGGACGAGGACTTGTGCGGCTTTGAGGACGAGAAATGTTTCGTGCACTTCTACATCTGGGAGATCGCGGTTCCTGTGGATCTGGGGACATTCGGATCCCGTCTTTACGGCATTTACAGAAAGGATTAATGTTATCTAAATGTAAGTTCATGCCATTGCCACAGTCGTTACAGGTCCGGGCCCACGTGCTCTCTGTTAGTGGGTAGACACCTGTTAAAAGATGTTAGAAAAGTGTGTTAGACATGCCTTGGTTAATTAATACAGCAAGTCAATTAAATAAATTTTGCAAGCTACATGTTTTTGTGATTTTGAGAACAATTTTACCTTTTTTGTATACTAAACTGTTATCTCCGTTCATGTAGCTTACAAAATATTTATTAGCTGGCATAAAAAAAGCATTTTTATATTTCTAAGGTCACATGAGGCAACAGTTCTTTTCACACACTTAAATTACTCATTTTAACATATGCATATTTTTCTATTCTTGTTCGACTGCTGAACTAGTCTGTAAAGTCAGCTGTAATAAAAATGACAATTTTCACTCTATCCCATAGTACTATCTATCGATACAAACCTTTAAAAAATTCTCGTTCAAAATAATACTGTGAAATCATTAATATTCGTGGGGGACTAATTTTCGTGGATTTCGTTGTTGAATCAATCCACGAAATTTAATCCCAACGAACAAGTAAAATTCCCATTAATTTTATGTTAAAAAGTTGAAATCCACGATTTCATATCCCTACGAAATTGCTGTTTTGACCAAAACCACCGAATTTCATGCCCACGAAATCCAATGATTTTACAGAATATAATTGAGCAGATCCTACTTGGAATTTCAGTAAAAATTCAATAAAATATGTAAGTACATCTAAACATTACATGTGACCTTCGATATATTGGTTATATAATGTGCAACAGGAATAGAAGTGCATGTGTGCAACTGTAAGTTGTGGTTAGGAAAAATAATTATAATGAAATCTTGCATAGTGTTGTCTGGCTCATTTCACATGAATGGTAGAGGTAACTGTACTGAAGTATAAGCTTTCTCTGAAAGAAGTTACTATTTTCAGATTCATTTGTACTCAATTGTTTCCCTAACAGACAGTTATAAAATATTTGCTACTGATCAAAACTAAAACAAGAGCACCGCCTTGCGGGTGCTGACGCTCATCTGATTTTTTTTGTATAATAGAAATATTGTCCTACCCATGATTTTCTAAGTCTAAAAAGGGCCATCATTCTTGCAAAAAGCAGGATAGAGTTATGTTTCTTGATGTACAGTGTCCACTTATGATGGTGAAAAACTGTTGCAAGTTTTAAAGTAATAGCTTTGATAGTTTATGAGAAAAGTTGACTTAAATATAATACTCAACCAAGAAAATGATTTTCTAAGTCCAAAAGGGGCAATAATTATTGCAAAAAGCAGGATGGAGTAATGCTGCTTGCTGTACAGGGTCAGCTTATGATGGTGAACAAGTGTTGCAAGTTTCAAAGCAATAGCTTTGATAGTTTAAGAGAAAAAGTTGACCTAAACATAAAACTTAACCAAGAAATCTGATATTTTCTAAGTCCAAAAGGGGCCATAAATCTTGCAAAAAGCAGGACAGAGTTATGTTTCTTGCTATACAGGGTCAACTTATGATGGTGAACAAGTGTTGCAAGTTTTAAAGCAATAGCTTTGATAGTTTAGGATAAAAGCTGACCTAAACATAAAACTTAACCAAGAAAACTGATTTTCTAAGTCCAAAAGGGGCAATAAATCTTGCAAAAAGCAAGATGGAGTTATGTTTCTTGATGTACAGGGTCTGCTTATGATGGTGAACAAGTATTCCAAGTTTCAAAGCAATAGCTTTGATAGTTTAGGAGAAAAGTTGACCTAAACATAAAACTTAACCAAGAAATCTGATATTTTCTAAGTACAAAAGGGGCCATAAATCTTGCAAAAAGCAAGATGGAGTTATGTTTCTTGCTATACAGGGTCAGCTTATGATGGTGAACAAGTATTCCAAGTTTCAAAGCAATAGCTTTGATAGTTTAGGAGAAAAGCTGACCTAAACATAAAACTTAACCAGGCAACGTCGACGCAGACGCCGACGCCGACAACCGCTCAAGTGATGACAATAACTCATCATTTTTTTTTCAAAAAATCAGATGAGCTAAAAAGACTCTTTTTTTTTTGAGAAAAGTGAAATCTGAATGACTAACATAAACATTATCCTTTACCCTGCTGGCTGCACATGTTTCTGCCTTTGTGACCAGTGCAGACCAAGATCAGCCTGCAAATCTGAGCAGTCTGATAATGGTCTGCACTGTTTGCTATTCAATCAGTAAATTTTCAGTGAAAACCCCTTTGAATAATAAATGGTACTGCCCAAATTGAATGATAGACCAGTCCATTTTAGAAATTTAGCATGTTACGGTTAAAGAGCATTGGGCATAACAAAGAGCTAAAGTTGTTAGTATTCCTGTCTAAGCTAATCTTGTAACATTTGATTTAAAGCCAATTTAACACTTTAGCTGAAACGTTACTCTCACCATTCAGGTCAAATAACTAGACAGCAGGTAAGTTCTAATAGTCCAAGAACTACATTTAATAAAATATCAAAACTTTATAGTTATATCAATTTCATGACACAAGCTATTTCTGCTTAATTCGCCTCACTACATAAATAGTGAAGAACTTCACTTGCATTTTTTGCAGTCTTGTAAAGGATTCAAATCCAAAGAAAAATAGTATAATAGAAAAGCTAAAATTAAGTGAAACTCTGTTTTAACAAAAAGCACAATAACTGTCTGTAAGACAAAATAAAACAGCTGAAATTTGGCACACAGATTTACATGGGTACAAAAAGCAAAGGTTAAACAATGAAGCTCTTTCAGGGAACATAAGCCTGTAACAGTAAGGCAACACAAAGCATGTAGAGGAACAGAAACAAAAATAACAGTCAAAAGCAAGTATCAATTTTAGATAGGTATAGCCATAAAATAAATGAGCCATGCCATGAGAAAACCAACATAGTGGCTTTGTGACCAGCATGGATCCAGACCAGCCTGCGCATCCACGTAGTCTGGTCAGGATCCATGCTGTTCGTTTTCAAACCCTATTGCAATTAGAGAAACTGTAAGGGAACAGCATGGATCCTGACCAGACTGTGCGGATGCGCAGGCTGGTCTGGATCCATGCTGGTCGCAAAGCCACTATGTTGGTTTTCTCATGGCATGGCTCAATTAAGGTTGCACATCCATCATCTTACAATTATTTAGATAACAATAAAACCTTTTTAATTAATGTCTGTAGTAGCTTCCAGGTCATAAATTGTACAATTTTAATTCTTAATCAGTTCCAAAAATCGTAACATTTCTGTTGATTTAACAAAATGAAATTTTAATTTTGAAAATCTGGGTACTAGGCATGACTTTTGTTTAATTTTCTATATTATAATCAAATAAAGAGAACAGAAACTTGAAACATGAAAGATTTTGTATAAAAAATGAACAGAAAAAAGCTCTAATGAGCTTAAGATTTTAGCACAAAAACTTCTAAAAAACAAAAGCCTTCCGAACAAAAAAATATCTATGAAGAACATCTATAAAGGAAGGATTGAATAAAACATCTACATCTAAACAAAATCTCTCTGAACCTACAAAATATAGGATCTACTGATAAGCATGGTGAAACTTTAGGCTCAGTGTGGCCATTTTAAGCCTCTGACGTAGTTCTTTCATGTATGTCTGATTGTTCATGCTTTTAGTTAAGGAGTAGTTCTGTATTAACGAAAGGGGTGCCGGCAGCTTTGTCTTATTACCTTGAGGATATGACTTGCCTGAAACGTAAAACATGGTTTAGGTAGTATTATATATATAAATATATATATATAGATGTATAAAATAAGTCATGCAAAATATCTACCTAACAGCTGTAACCTAGAGATCTTAATAAAGTAGATTTACTTCTTGGGGTGTTTCATATATTCAAGACTGTAACTTTTAACTTTCCTTCATAAATCTAAGATTTCACCTGCTGATAGAATGAAATATTCCTGTATTATTTCATCTGCTGATAGAATGAAATACTTCTGTATTTGACACACTATGTCAACTTTTGTCATATGGCTACGAAATCTGGGGGTTTAGCACAAAGTCAGATTTCAACATTACTGATTTACTTGATACCGAAGACAGCACACATTTGAAATTTTATCAAAAAGTGTAAGATATGGCATAATTATAAGTTCTTGTTAGATTTATTAACAGAATACTGATACATGCTTTTGAGATTAAAATAAGAACACAAACTGAGGAACTTGAAAGTGAAAAGAGAAATTAGATAGTAAACATTTTGCACATGTATGCAGACATATAACATACTTTATGAAGAAAACAATACAAACAAAAAGTATACATATACAAACATGGTTTCAACTGCAGCTAGAATTAACAATTTTATCTGCGGGTCAAAAATAGATTTTACAGCGAAACGACAGAATTCCAAAAAATGTTTGAAGAATATCATTACAGCATTTTGCAGTAGCTTGTCAAACTCGAATCCACAGATAACTGATGCATCAAACCTGCAGCATTAAACGCCATGAGAAATCCAACATAGTGCATTTGCCAACAGCATGGATCCAGACCAGCCTGCGCATTCGAGCAGTCTGGTCAGGATCGAAACTGTTTGCTAACGGCTTCTCTAATTGCAACAGGCTTTGAAAGCGAACAGCATGGATCCTGACCAGACAGCGCAAATGCAATATGTTGGTTTTCTCATGGTGCGGCTCATTTATCATTACTGTTTGTTTTAAGATGAAATTTTCTACATGTGACAACACTTTCTGAAAAAAAAAAAAACTATCTAAAATGGACTCAAAAGAATCAGCCAAAATATTTCTATGCAAGTAAAACAGGCTATCTCACATATCTAGTAACTTGTCTGAATGAAATATATTATTATTCTTCAATGTATAAAAGTTACAATACATGTATCTTAACTAACATGCAAGACACACTAATACACATAAAATATAAAAAACCTTTAATAACCCCCTTCTTGAGCTTCATTAAAAACTGGGGTTGCAAAGGATTTTTTTATGGTTAAACATGAAAGTTATAGTAAAGCATTTCTACAATTGTGATATATTCTGTGAATAAAGATTAAGTTAAGTTAAGCAACTACGTTATGGTTTAACACAAGTAAATATTACAGTAATTGTTGGGGCTGTAACTATGTTAATTTTAGCCATAATTTCATTTTTGCAACAAAAATGTTACAGCTAATGTTTCTGCAACAAGAAGTAGTTCCTTTAACAGATCTACTTTCTTTTTTTGTGAAATTCCTAGTTACAGCCCTTTATTCCATGCAAAATGATAGGAAAAATAAATACACTGTTTAAACTTTGACGACCTGAAGCTTCAGTCTTAGGAAGAAATCTGTAATGACTGCTGCAACCAGGCATGTTTCTTCCCTTATGACAAAATTACCTTTTAAACAAGCTTTAGTATATTTGAAAAAGAATTAATACCAATCAAAATCATTCTCCAATGTTTAATGGAAACTGAAGTACATAATAAAAGGAAACTCTACTACGGTTTCAAGTCAATGTAACAATTCCTATCAGTTTGCTTCTAAGGTGTACAGCAGAAGGTTAATTTGGGATCATTGATTATAAAGCCAAGTACCTATATAAAAGAGCTTGTGAGCCAACCCGGGCGGACCTGAAATGTTAAATACAACAGCTACTGTATTTACACAGGGTATTTAATTCAGCAACTGTGTCTAAATCTCCTATTTATGTCAGTTTCTATTAATATAATGCTACTACTATCTTTTTTTGGGGGCCTCTGTTAACTATAAAGCACCTTTAGTTTTGTATAATACAGTGCTATTTTAAAAATAAAATATGACCATAACAATGCTTCAGGTGATTTGTTTAAATAAAATTATCTGAAAACCTTACTTATATAAACAGTTAATTGTCAAAATATACGAATATCTTAATACTCGGCAGTAGGATTTTAAAACAGAAATGAGGCTAACACTACTTACTACCCACTAATTATGTTGGTATCACAATACAGAAAGCAGCATGTCTATATACATGTATAAGCAATTACATTTGTACAGACTGATTCCAAGGTTTTAATACATCCTTATGCATGATACAAGGTTAATTAAATAAAAGAATAAACATATACTTATATTCTATGGGAGCTGCGCCATGAGAAAACCAACATAGTGGGTTTGCCACCAGCATGGATCCAGACCAGCCTGCGCATCCGCGCAGTCTGGTCAGGATCCATGCTGTTCGCTAACAATTTCTCCAATTCCAATAGGCTTTAAAAGCGAACAGCATGGATCCTGACCAGACTGCGGGGATGCGCAGGCTGGTCTGGATCCATGCTGGTCGCAAACCCACTATGTTGGTTTTCTCATGGCACGGCTCATGGATGTGATAAGAACTTGGGAGCAGTCTGAAACATTCACCTCACAACAATGTACACAGTACATTTCATGTTTTATGGTTATTGTCCTACACATTTTGTTAAACAAGAGCTGTTTGTTAAACACATATGCGCCCATGATGGGTTGTCCCATTTTCAGTTCCATATTCACTATGACAATGACCTACTAACCAACACAACATTAGGGTTCATGTAGTCCATTAAGCCCAATAATGCTATCAAGTTTGCAGATATTAGGTCAAGTGGTTCCGGTTCAGATCCATGTGACCTTGACCTTTCACTCACTGACCCCAAAAACAATATGGGTCATCTAATTCATAAGCTTATAATCATGCTATAATGTTTGAATGTTCTTGGTCAAGTGATTCTCAAGGTATTGTCAGAGCGGCAACTGTTTTTGAGGTTCAGACCCCTGTGATCTTAACCTTTTAACAATTGAACCCAAAAACAAAAGAGGTCATCCACTTCATAGGCCCAATCATGCTATCAAGTCTAAAGGTTCTGGATTAAGTGGTTCTCAAGTTACTGGGTGGAAACCGTTTTCAAGGTTCAGGCCCCTGTGATCTTGACCCTTGACTTATTGACCCCTAAAACTACAGCGGTCATCTACTTCATAAGCCTATTCATGCTACCAAGTTTGAAGGTTCTGGTACAAGTGGTTCTCAAGCTATTGCGCGGAAACCATTCACTCTATCAACAGACAGACGCGCCCGATGGGTGCAAAGCCATATACCCCCCTCTTCATCGAAGGGAGGCATAAAAATAAAGTTAGAAAAATCTAATCTAATAAAATCTAGAAATTCCCAAAACCTTTTCAAAACTAACTAACTGATATTATCAGAAACCAGTCTGAGTGTAAGTCAAAACCAGATCCATAAAAAGGGCCCACAATCATGTGTGACACAATATCTTATCCCCTCTCACCAGCATTATCACTCATAACACAGGAAAATAGCCCGAGTTATGTCAAACAACTATAACATAACAGTCCATAGTACAACAAGATGATAAAAGCATAAATAAATATATTGAAAAATTCATTCTTCTCATAACCCAAAAAGAAAAGATTTTCATCGAGAGATAAAAACTAGATGTTCTTCGATACCAGTCTACAAAGTGTATGTATGAATATTATGTTAATAATTTGTTTAATGCTATAACATTATAAAAAAAAAAGCCTGGTATCTTAAAACAACAAAAACAGGCTCAACATGTTTCAGTGTGAAAGTTTCTATGATTTTCAAAGTAAAAATCATATAGGTCTTATTTTAAACACATTTTGATTAAGAACTGTTGGGCAGGGAAATTCAATATAATAAGATAAAATGTAGCCTTTGAAGGTAAAAGTTCAAGACATGTTTTCTATTTCTCAAGACTGAGCAAAGGATATTCAGAAAAAATAAAATTAGGATAAACGCACAAAAGACGCAATTAACAGATCAGTCTCTCTACTGAAAACTGTCTTCTCCAAAGATGTAATGCTTTAATATCCAATAATGCATCTAATAATGAAAGTTTACATGAAGTATCTATCCTGTTTACTAGGCCGCGGCTAGGATGATCATAAAACATCCATTTAAGTAACAGATTTAGATGTGAAACAAGAGCTCGTAGAACATGAAATGCCCCTCTTGATGCATTCAGTAACTGCACAAGGAACAGAATGTCAAGTTGGAAGATCCTAGGCCAAAGCATTCTTGAGATATTATCTGGAATCTATTTTATTTTTCAAGTTATCATCTGGAAACTGTTCCGGGTCACTATGAACTTAACCTTTGAGCTACTGACCTCAAAATCAATAGGAGGTCATCTACTGGTCATGATCAACCTCCCTATTAAGTTTCGTGAATCTAGGCCCAAGCGTTCTCAAGTTAGCGTCCGGAAATGGTTGAACTGTTCTGGGTCACTTTGACCTTGACCTTTGACCTACTGATCTCAAAATCCATAGCGGTCATCTGCTGGTCATGACTAGCCTCCCTATCAACTTTCATGATCCTAGGCCCAAGTATTTTTGAGTTCTCATCCCGAAACCGACTGGTCTATGGACCGACTGACAGACCGTCAAACATACCAACTGACATCAGCGAAACAATATACCCCTCCTTTTTGAACGGGGGGCATAATGATGAACAAGAGCACCGCCTTGCGGGTGCTGACGCTCATCTGATTTTTTTTGTGTAATAGAAATATTGTCCTACCCATGATTTTCTAAGTCTAAAAAGGGCCATCATTCTTGCAAAAAGCAGGATAGAGTTATGTTTCTTGATGTACAGTGTCCACTTATGATGGTGAAAAACTGTTGCAAGTTTTAAAGCAATAGCTTTGATAGTTTATGAGAAAAGTTGACTTAAACATAATACTTAACCAAGAAATGATTTTCTAAGTCCAAAAGGGGCAATAATTATTGCAAAAATCAGGATGGAGTTACGCTGCTTGCTGTCAGGTCAGCTTATGATGGTGAACAAGTGTTGCAAGTTTCAAAGCAATAGCTTTGATAGTTTATGAAAAAAAGTTGACCTAAACATAAAACTTAACCAAGAAATCTGATATTTTCTAAGTCCAAAAGGGGCCATAAATCTTGCAAAAAGCAGGATGGAGTTATGTTTCTTGCTGTACAGGGTCAACTTATGATGGTGAACAAGTGTTGCAAGTTTTAAAGCAATACCTTTGATAGTTTAGGATAAAAGCTGACCTAAACATAAAACTTAACCAAGAAAACTGATTTTCTAAGTCCAAAAGGGGCAATAAATCTTGCAAAAAGCAAGATGGAGTTATGTTTCTTGCTGTACAGGGTCAGCTTATGATGGTGAACAAGTATTCCAAGTTTCAAAGCAATAGCTTTGACAGTTTGGGAGAAAAGTTGACCTAAACATAAAACTTAACCAAGAAATCTGATATTTTCTAAGTACAAAAGGGGCCATAAATCTTGCAAAAAGCAAGATGGAGTTATGTTTCTTGCTATACAGGGTCAGCTTATGATGGTGAACAAGTATTCCAAGTTTCAAAGCAATAGCTTTGATAGTTTAGGAGAAAAGCTGACCTAAACATAAAACTTAACCAGGCAACGCCGACGCAGACGCCGACGCCGACGCCGACGCCGACAACCGCTCAAGTGATGACAATAACTCATCATTTTTTTTCAAAAAATCAGATGAGCTAAAAAAGAAGATAGCTACAATCTGACAATAAGTTATGAGTATGAACCCATTGGCAAGCTCTTACTATTTGTCTACAGAATGTGTATGGTAATACTGGAAACAGTGTCTATAGTAACAACATAAACGTGTGTTTTGAAGCCAGCACCTGCAAATTCATATGCCATATATACGAAGCATTGATGCCAAACACAATCTGTGCAGCAGTCTTTAATGTAAATGTACAAAAACTGGTCATAATCTAAATTTATATAAAGTGAAAAATGAAGCTGTAAACTGAATCAATGTGTCACAGTTATGGGTTTTTTTTTTCAGCTACAGTTGCAACTGTTGGCAGTGTGTTAAAATCTCCAGCAAACACAGGACAAAACCAGTTCCCTGGCGATGATCCATATACTTCAAAGAAGTACTGAACTACATAAAATTTGCTAAGTTTGGATTTTCATAAAAAGGGAGCCATATTTGCAATTTGGAAAATAAACATAAAAATAATCAAAGTGAACAAAAGGCATTAAAGAAAGTGCGAAATCGATCTCTTCTACCAAAATAGAATATCTTAACATTGTTTCACCATAGACCTGCATGCACAGTATGTATTCTTATTATGTCTATATTCTTCCCAACACCAATAAAAGTATGTGAGCCGCACCATGAGAAAACCAACATAGTGCGTTTGCGACCAGCATTGATCCAGACCAGCCTGCACATCCGCGCAGTCTGGTCAGGATCCATGCTGTTCACTAATGGTTTCTCCGATTGCAATAGGCTTTGAAAGTGAACAGCATGGATCCTGACCAGACTGCGTGGATGTGCAGGCTGGTCTGGATCCATGCTAGTCGCAAACGCACTATGTTGGTTTTCTCATGGTGCGGCTCATGTTACAGTTTAACAAAGCATGCACCTTAACAATGCCATTACATGTTTACAAAACCAGCAACAAAGCAGGCGCCCTAACAAAGCTGTTAGCTGTTCACACATACAACATATTTTACACAAAGCATGTCAATTTTACACATTTAAAGTACTATTATGCCTGTGTTAATTTGGATTAAAGTATTAACATTAACCTTAGGAACGACAAAATATGTGTTCGTTGTTTGACAAAAGCTCTATTTTGAAAGTGCAGGTTACCTTTTAGGACGGTTTCATTATTTTCTGGGAATCAATATGAAAGGAAATCTAAATCTATATATAGTACATGAAGTTATTTCTGGTAAGGATGTACATATTTTTGATAATCCGACGATCCAAAAAAATCACCACTAAATATTCAACAATGAATTATTATGTATGTAGGCCTAAAATGATTTTTTTTTTGCCTTCTAAAAATGTATGTACAAGACCTGGTACTAAAGCAAATCAATCCAGTGTTCAACAGTCAATATAAATATCTACGCACAGAAAGTCTGCCTCTTTCCCTCAGCGGCTCTCCTGTTAGCTATTTCTTGCCATATATAGGGAATGGTTATTTACTATATAATCATTAGGTATTCAATACTCTTAAAATGTACTTTCGTAAGATGTTGATACAGGAACTAAAGAGCATACTAAGTTAGTAGGATAAACAGTTATCACATACTTTCAGTATAATTTTGTAAAGATCTAGCTGTTATCTTCTTTTCCAAATCATGCAAAACTAAAGGTGAGGATGGGTGGGGTAGTTTTAGACATGCTTTGTATAAATTGTTCAGTACCTTTCTACCTAAATTTGTTATATAAAAGCCCATCATTGCCCCTCGTTTATAATATGGACCTTTATAACAGGTAGTTTTTGAACCATCATGTACGGAGAAGGGGCCGCAGTAGTTCCTTTTGAGAAATGCAGTTTTACAGGCTCAGTTGGCCCTGATGGGTAAACAGGTAAGCTTCGACCTAGCCGGTACCTCTTGCGTCGCCGTCGGCCTTTAAAATATAAATAGTTACTATGGAAACAACGTTGATTTGATAACTGACATAAAAGCTAATTATTAACAACATGTGACACTATTTTTATATGCAACAAATCCTATTTTTTGACATAAAAAACTGAAAAACTAATAATACATAAAATCAATATGAAATTAGTGCCTTAATGTCTTAGTTGCTCTCTACGCATTTTTTTCTCTGTACATTTATGCAACAGATGGCTTTAAATCAAAACATATAATTTAGAATCAATGTAAGAAAAATGTACTCAAGTTTGAATATTTCTGTTTATCTATAGTTACCTCCCCTATATGTGTGAACAGACAGTGGCAGCAGTAGAGCAACACACACTGCTAATCAAATGGCCAAACCACAGCAAACAAACACACAATATAGGATGACATCAATGAAAATGCCAATTAAAGAAGTGATGATTAAAATGAAAATGTTATTCTCTTTTCTCTAGTATGCTACTAGGATGGGATTTTTAACTATAACTTTGGCAATGACAAATTGAAAATAAAATACACTCGGTACTTCGAGCTATTTTAAAATCTTATGAATTTTTGCAACAATGATATGTTGTTTAATATACACATCACTGCAGCACTGCCCTTGGCTGTCTAAAACCTGTTTTACACATGTGTTCGTCAATCATGCAATTGAACTTTTCAAGTTCTAAATTCAAACAGTAAAATCCATCGGTCCTAATTTCTTCATCCTACTATTTAAAACAAGTGTTTGAAATGCTATTTAAAGATAGTGTGGCAAGAATTTTCAAAAATGTTACATGCGAAGCATTGATTCTGCATTCAACAACACCATTGTTAAGAGAGAGCAGTAGCTGAGCTGTCACACTAAAAATCCTCTTTCACATTGAGTACTGGACAGTAACACAAGCCTTGCACATATAGCATTGTAATATCCCATAAAATGAAATGCCAAACCAAATTCAGTGCCTACCCGTGAAATGCCCCCATGATGTTGTGCGGTCACTCTGCTCCCAGCTGATAAACTACCCTGTACCTGATAATGATCTCATGCAATGTGTGACAAAATGAGTTCCGATTGAAATATGACTTGTTAACAAATAAATACAAAACTTAACAACTGAGGTAAATCGTCACAATCTTCACACAAGCTTTAACATTTGAGCCGTGCCAAGAGAAAACCAACATAGTGGCTTTGCAACCAGCATGGATCCAGACCAGCCTGCGCATCCGAGCAGTCTGGTCAGGATCCATGCTGTTCGCTTTCAAAGCCTATTGCAATTAAAGAAACAGTTACGTTAGCGAACAGCATGTTGGTTTTCTCATGGTGCGGTTCATTTAACAAAAACTTTTAAAAAGGCAAAACATTAACTAGCAATCCAAGAGATTTCTATAAAGCACCTGTGAAACTGATCAATTATCGTAAAATTTCAAAAACCCAACAGAAGTTGATAAATCCTTTACACTCTAAATATCACTTTGATTTAAAAATCCAAATTCTCCTTAGCAAAGAACAAAATTTTGTTTTGATCTTTGCATTAGTTGTTGCTGCCATTACGTATTGATGATTGTAAAATATCAGTAAATGCCTGAAAATATTCCATAATCCATGTCTGTCTTATGTGCAAATGATAATATTGCCATACATTGTATACATAAAGGTCTGATAACATGGTGGTAATATAAACTACTCTATATATAGGAAATAATCATGCTGTCAAACAGTGCAAATGTTTCTATTTATAATATTTACCGTCAAATGCCAGAAACATATCTGTCATAAACACAACCGGTTATTTATAAATCTTAAATGTCCAATCCTGGCAGAAAATATAAAACTATAAAACTATAAATATATAAACTCTGGTGTATAAATAAAATCTGGTAAAACGAAATATGATAAAAAATAAATTTGCTATTTACACTATCTATCATATAAAAATATAAATCAAGGTAAAAATAAAAATATATATCAACCAGCAAAATAATAAATATGTACAATTAAATGCACAATCTACAACTATATCAGTACAAATTTCAGTTTCGACAAACAGAAGAGGAGAAAAAGCCTGGAGAAAAAAGGTCTTCTGTCTAACAAAACTTTTATCTATAGATGTATAACTTTTTTTTATCAACCACAGCACATATTGTTATAGATCAGCAATTTCCCTATCAAAATTGTGTTGTAAAGCCAGCAAAAAATATGACAAATTATAATTTTCTTTAATTTAAGGAATTTAAAAATGCTTCAGTATCAATACACACATTTTAAAAATAAATATTTGAGATTGCCTAACAGCCCTGTTTATTTCCAATTACCCATCTTGCATATAAAATATATTCATTCACTCTAACCTCAACAGCACCATCCCGACCTTGTTAACATTCTGACCTAATCAACATTACAAGTCCAGTTTCTCTCAGTTTCCATCAAGTGGTTCTAATAATTCTCGATAGGAAACGTGGCAGAACCTGGACCAGGACGATACAGGTCTTCTGTTGATCGGGTCAGATTGAAATATCTAAATTTTGGGCTTTTCTCCTCATCTGGGTTGAAAGTGACATTTATACTGGCATAAGGGACTTTTGGAAATTTAATCGTAACTTCAGGCCTTCTAGCTCTACTACTGCTCCGTGGTTGACCATTCTGCTGTCTCGGAACGCCCAACTGTCGCCTTTTTGGTCTGCGGGGCTGTGTAGGAAAAGCATCTATATTGTAATATTCACTAAGAAGTTCTTGTGTTTGTGTGCTGCTGTTAACAAGAGAGAGTGGATTATTAACATTACCTTTGGCTTGAGCTTTAAGTGTCTTCAGATCAGTTGTTTCCACATTGTTTACACTTAAAGCAGGACGATCTCTGTTATCTGAGGGAGGAATAGTATAGTTTGTTGATACAGAAGTTCTTGACACAATTTTCTTTGATGGTAAATTGGAAAAATAGCTTGTTGTGGGAACAGCACCAGATCCAAACATTGACGTTTTTGGGGCGAGCACCGGGGAAGGTGGGGAAGAAATATTTGCTCCTCGCTCTGAACTTTTTTCATCTAACACTGTATCAGGATCTGCACGAGCAAGCACAGAGTGGCGTCCCTGTTCCGAGTTACGTCCCTGCTGCGAGTGGCGACCATGCTCTGAGTGACGACTATGCTCCGACTGGCGACTATGCTCTAAATGATGATGACTATGTACACTAGCACTATCACTTGCTGATTTATCAGCAGATACACTTGTGTTACTATTACTTTGATTTGCACTTAAATTGTTCACAATCTTCGGAGACTTCTGCACGTGCGATTTCTTTTTCACGTGTGTATGTGACTCATTATTATCTCTGCTAACAGATTTTTTCACAGGAGCTGAATTGCTTGGTTTAGAATTACTATGCTCCTCCTGATTACTTTCACTGTGAGGTCGCCGCAAATTTCCTGCCGTCTTACTGACAGGATCAACACTGTTGCCAGTGAGTTTGTCACTAAATATCACCTGCTTTTCTTTTCTGGGAGAAAACGCAGCATCAGAATCAATGTTTTTCTTTACATTCATCCAACTTGGCTTTTTTATTGTCCCGCCCTCAGCACAAAGATTTATTCCAATGTAAGGTGGTACAGTCACTAAAGGCTGCTTGTAAGCCAACTCAAATCGTCCTATATCACAGTTTCTATCCCATTTTCTGTCCAGCACCACTGAAATATGAAAGCGAAAACGTAACTCTGCTGTGTTATCAAATGCAAGTGTTTATTTCAAAGGCAATTTCAAACCACTGTAAGCCAAGTCTATATAAGATCAAAGTTCATAACCTCTAAACCACAGATACGGTACTACAAAGAATAATGTTTTCTGTAATTTAACTCTGTTAAAAAAGGTTTGCTTTATAAATTTGAACCTGACTATAAAATGATAACGTCAAATAAATGCATAGAATAAAACAAGGAAAGGCAAGAATAATTCCAAAGGCAGAATTTAGTGTTTATTAATAGACATAATTATATGAAATATTTCTAAATAGTCTCTTAGGAAAGTGATTTACAATCTGTAAAAATCATAGTTAACAAACAAGGGCTGGAAGAAGCACAATATAGTTAATTCTATGTGATACAATCCCCTTGATATCCTCTTCTTTAACTTAAAACATTTTTTAGATACAGCAGACACTTGGTATCTCAAATTTAAAGCTCCTGTTTTTCTTTGAGATAACCAAGACAATAATTGGTGCAGACTTTTTTGCTAAATGTGTTGCCATAGTTTTGTATACATGTAAACTTGACATACATTTCATATGCATTTTGAGATTACTGAGAAATTTGAAACATACTTCTCAGTTTTTGTTTGATATTTCTAAAGGCATGACCATACCTTTGTGTCTGTAATGAGTTTTTTAACTTTAGTTTTTTAGTTTAAACATATTTATTCCCAAAATAGAGTGCATATATTGGTACATATGTCATACTGTGATGAAAGCAAAACAGAAAAGGATAAGAATGAAAGACAAGTCTTATAGAATTCTTCTCCTTTAAAGTTTTTAACTTAAGCAGTTCAAAATGTTAATACATAGGTATTTGACTGACCAGGCTTCAAATTCAGTTTGAAAAACCAATGTCACAGCGTGTCGTATTTGACTTAAAAAGACTGAAAAAACATACCTAAAGAATGCATTTTGATAGACAGTCGGAATTTTATGACTTATAAGCAAGTTTGAGACACCAAGTTTTACTGCATTTATATTTACAGTCCCACAGTGTTGATTAAATTTTCCTGTACAGAAGCATACATATATAATTATATATTAAACCAGATTTATATATACCCTGCCTATAATAAAATGGCAATAAGATGCTAAATCAAACCTTTGAGTGTATCCTCTAGGACATTATTACAGAGACGGGAAGTGATGTCTGTACTACTTTCCATGCTTGGGCTCGAGTTGATCTCTATCAACCATGGTCTATAATCCTCTGTCAGCATAAAGTCAGCACCATATAACTCAAATGAAGACTGAAAAAATAGTCCTCAGTGTAAATTTGGCACACTTCTATACACATGATATGATAAAAGGTTGTCTAAAGCACATTTAGTTAAAAAAAAAAAAAAAGAGAGATCTGACAAAATCAGTAGGATCAATTCCCTATTATATACCTAAACATAATAAAAATTACTCAAGTTTTTTTTAATCAGTTAATCATATAATATATTGATGTTAAAATTTTTATTGCAACAACATGGGGTAAGATGACAGCAAAAGTGATCTCACTCATCCCCGGCGGGCCAATAATCTGTTATAATGCCTGCTTCCACTTATAATGCCCCTTTAATATTTCGCATGGATTACAGGATTCTGTGCTATGCAGTTTTGTTACTATTTATAGTAATGTATGTAAATGTATTTCCTAAAAGCATTTATGTTACTGTTCTTAGTGATGTATCATGCTACATCTTTGGAGAATTATCAATGTAAATGAAATGACAAACCTTTCTGTACTCTACAAGATCTTGTGTAGAGAGTAGAGAACAGATGATTGCTTTTTTCATTCCAGGATAGATCAGCTCATCCCAATGATTTGGCATCTTCTGACCTCTGCAGATAAATATAAGCCTCGCCATGAGAAAACCAACATAGTGCATTTGCGACCAGCATGGATCCAGACCAGCCTGCGCATCTGCGCAGTCTGGTCAGAATCCATGCTATTCGCTTACAAACCCTACTGCAATTAGAGAAACCGGATGCGCAGGCTGGTCTGGATCCATGCTGGTCGCTAATGCACTATGTTGGTTTTCTCATGGTGCGGCTCATTAATATAACAACTAGCCTAATGCCAGCCTCTACTGTTTAAGTTGTTCAACACTAACACATGACAGAATTGTACTCTGTTGCGATGAATATCAAAGAAAGGCGTATGTTATACTTGCCATAAAATACGAAGATTATTTACAACAAAATCTGTGAAAAGATCCTTTGGAAGCATAGAACGCAACCAAGTAACATGATAGCAGACTCAGCTTGATTCTGCTTACGAGAGGTAATGAAATGTGCAACACCTCTCACACACCCTAGCACTGGCTTGCTTGGAATTTTATCATAGAACATGTACTCAATGATCCAAAAGACCAGAAAATATAACAACACCGAGTCCAAGTATGTAAAGATTCTTTACAGCCGCCACACGGCACAAGACTGCCACTGTGACAGTTAATAAAATCTGTGAAAAGATCCTTCGGAAGCATAGAACGCAACCAAGCAAAATAATAGCATCAGCATTTTTAATCAACTTTTTGCTTGATAACTGGACTTAAATAAGTACTGAATAATTTTCAAGTACTACTTACTTGATATAATCTTTGAACTGTTCATGTGTCCACATATTCTCTTCTGGCAGTTCTTTAGATCGTGGACCATTTTTATAATGTTTCTGTATAGCATTGTTTGACAGGTGAATTGCTTCATCATAATCCTCCAGTGTAAATTGCTGGGAACAAAACCTGAAATCACAACATCTCTCAATATCAAAATTGGCTTTTACATTACATTTTGCCTTTAACCCTTACCCTGCTGTATTCGTATCATGAACTTGTCCATCTTTCAATTTGGACAGAACCATTAGCTGTTAAAAGGGGTGCATACCAAAATGAGACAGACTGAATGGCAAACAGTGCAGGTCATGATTAGACTGCACAGATGTGCAGGCTGATCATGATCTGCACTGGTCGCAGAGGCAGAAACAATCTGTCCAGCATGTTAGGGGTTAACTTATATTTTCTGATTTCTATCCAGTGCTGAATATTACCTCTGATTAGAGGCTGGAGATTTGTGGTATCATGGAAGAAAAACATGTATTCCTGGAATTGAGCTTATTACCCTAGGGTCAAAGGTCAAATAACTAAGTTTTGAGACCAGTCTCAGTATTGCAGCATGTGCTTGGTTGTTTCTGGGCACAAATTTGAAATTGACCAATGAGAATTTATCTATTTATTTTGTTGGGTTTAATGTCACACCGACACAATTATAGGTCATATGGCAACTTTCCAGCTTTGATGATGGAGGAAGGTGCCCAACCATGCATTATTTCATTACAAGCGGGCATCTGGATAGAACCACTGAGCTTCCGTAAGCAAGCTGGATGGCATCCTCACATGAAGAATTCAGCATCCCAAGCGAGGCTCGAACCCACATTAATGAGGGGCAAGTGACTTGATGTCATCAACCTTAACCACTCAACCATGGAGTGCCCCTCACCAATGAGAGTGCTGCTATCTGAGCCAGGTCTCCAAACTTAATTTTATGACCTTGGACCCTGTACTTTGGTTGGGCAGTCTGGCTCACAAGATAAAAGTTTGAACAGAATAAAAGATAAACTCATATGAGCCACGCCACAAGAAAACCAACATAGTGGCTTTGCGACCAGCATGGATCCAGACCAGCCTGCGCATCTGCGCAGTCTGGTCAGGATCCATGCTGTTCGCTAACGATTTCTCTAATTGCAATAGGCTTTAAAAGCGAACAGCATGGATCCTGACCAGACTGCGCGGATGCGCAGGCTGGTCTGGATCCATGCTGGTCGCAAAGCCACTTTGTTGGTTTTCTCATGGCACGGCTCATATAGTATTACAGGGTCTTACTATGATTTTGAGGAATTGTTGACAAAGTGATAAAATAACAAGACAAAAGAAACAGTACTTCCTATATTACTTAAAAACTAGTATAGGCATGTAGTAGAAATGTAAATAATACAACAATACAGACCTGAGGTAACTATCCATGTAGAAGTAGATTGTGAGAGGATTCCAATCTGTGACCAGAAACCACTGCCGGATATCAAACTTACAGTTGTGTATCAGTAAAGGACGCTCTAAAACACATTAAACACTGACCATAGAGATATATGTGGCATTGAGTCAATTTTCACAGCTCATTTAACATAGTTCACTTTATACTATTGCATAATACTGATTTGGAAATTTAAATTAAAAGCATTCTTTCATATTCAGAATCAACATAATAGTTTAAAATTTAAATAAATCTCCAAATTACTTTAAATTTGTAAGAAAAGTCAAGTGTAACACATAGTGTATACCCATATATTTTTGGACGACATATTTATTGTCCTTTCTGACCACCTGACTAGAGACCAGTTTCAGCATGTCTTCAAGACGATCATAGCATGTTATACCTGTAATAAAAGAAACAAGTTCTTTTTTAACATTTTCATAGAAAATGTTTCTAGAGAAACATTACTTATATTTCTTTATTTGAATGGGTTTTAATGGTAGTGTCTATCAACACCTTTAGCTTAAGTAGATATAACAGTTGTGAAACTTAAATTCAAGTAACCACCATTCACCCATCCAATCATTATTTATTCCATGCCTCTGGGCATAGTATTTATCATCTTAGTTTTTACCCTCCATGGCACTGTTCTCCATGATTACCCACATGCTTTGATGGGCTATCAAAACTTACTAAGGCTATTCCTCTATACTTGTAAATCATTCAGCTGGTTTGTAAAAAGTTGGTAGTTTTAGAAGCTCTCCTAGGCCTGTAATAACGGTGGCCTTTCACCACAATTTAGGAACTTGTTGAATGTATAACTTTAGTTGCCCCTGACCTTTCACCACAATCTGGGAACTTGTTGTATGTACAACTGTAGTTGCCTCTGACCTTTCACCACAATCTGGGAGCTTGTTATATGTACAACCTTAGTTGTCTCTGACCTTTCACAACAATCTGTGAACTTGCTGAATGTACAACCTTAGTTGCCTCTGACCTTTCACCATAATCTAGGAACTAAATTGTTGAATGTACAACTTTGTTTGCTTCTGTTACCTAACAAAGACAACTAAGCAAATAAAGAAGCCATATCTTAAATTACTATATTACCTCTTCCCCTTGATTTAGCACCTGGCTTGACAATCCACACATTCTTCACCCCATCAAGGTCAAACTGGGGCCAAAGTGCTTTGATTCTGTTCAACATATTTTCAATCTGCCCTAAAATACTTGCTGGAACATTAGGTATTATACCTCCATCACTGAAAAAACATCATCGGTAAGTTACATTTTGTGTTCATTCATTATGTGTACTTAACTTTCTGTGATAATTTCAAACACACATCAACTGGCTACAACTATGAAATCATAAAACTTCATGGCATACATTTTCCTTGTTTTGAGCATAACCACTATTTATGGAAGACATTAAAAGATAAAATAAATTGGACTTTGGTAATTTTTCACATTCGAGTTTATGAAAAACGAATAAGAAAATCTATGAAAAAATGTTACCTGTGAAGCAATAATTTCACATCACCTGAACTAGTCGGTAAGAAAAATTAAACTGTTTTGTTTCTGCAATATAATCATAGAAACAAATTAATCTATTTACGATTTTGTTACCATTTATTTTGAATATTTAGTGGGAGAGTTTTTGTCTATCTCCCTTTTCTAAATGCTTCTTTGCCAAAGAATACTCACTGTACAAGTTGGTAGTACCAGCTTATCATTTCATCCCACTGTGCTGGAGTTAACGCATCTCTCTGAAAGTAAATGTAATGTTGTGAGGTCTGGAGACATAAAAGTCCAATTCTTGGTCTGGTAAGTGTTGATAAATAGAATCTATCTTTCAAACTTTGTTAATATCTGAGTACAGATGGTGATTCTGTGTATATTAAACACTTACCATGCTAAATTTCTATAATGAACTTGTCCATCTTTAAATTTGGATGGTACCATTAACTGTTAAAAGGGGTGTTTACTAAAAGGATACTGACTGAATATCGAACAGTGCAGATCTTGATCAGACTGCATGGATGTGCAAGCTGTTCATGATCTGCACTAGTCGCTAAGTCAGAATAAGTCCTGTCCAACATGATAAGGGTTAAGTGTCAACATAAGTCAAAATGTGTTTCTTTTAAAAAAAATGTGAACATAATCTATTCATTTCGTTAGCATGTTTCAAGGGGCTTTGGTAACTACTATTATCAAAGTTTAAACTGCATATTATGGGCAAAATCATATTGATTAAAAGTATATCTTCACTGTAGAACCACAAAGCATTCTTTGTACCCACCTCAACAGGTTGATCTATATCGTCATGGTTACGAAAGGTAAGATATTTCTCACACTGTATCATGGCCCTGTCAAGACATTTCTGGGGAACTACAACACGCTTTTTCTTCTTTTTCCTACTAGAATCTGGAGGTTTGGCAACTGTGAAATAAAGTATACATTCATACGAAACTTGCCTTTAGATATTAAATCTCTGTCTGCCTGATACGGACTACTATGTAGAGGTGAAATGAACATTTAATCTAGCTTTAAGCTGAAAGTACAAACTAAACAGAATATTTAACTTCTATTCTAAAATTGAAATTATTACGGGTATAAATATTGAAACTGAAAACCATCTTGGGACATGATTATAGTAATGCAATTTAATGAATCAAACATAAAGACTAATATACAGGTATGCATATGTATGTACATAGCAAGCAAAATAAACTGCCATAACTTTTTTAAATCAAGATTTGACCTACAATTTGTACATATGTACATAATATTAACAAACTGAAAATACAACCAATAAACATGAATTATACAAGATGTGAAAGAAAAATAATAACAACAAAAATAACCTCTTGCCACTAATATGTTTGGTAAATGTAACAATATAAGCTAAAAAGAGAAGTGACATAACATAATAGCTGGTATGTTTTGAAAGAATACAAAAATGACAGCATGCTTCAGAAATAGTTATAATTGAGCCGCACCATGAGAAAACCAACATACTAGTAGTACATTTGCTATCAGCATAGATCCAGACCAGCCTGTGTATCCGCGCAGTCTGGTCAGGATCCATGCTGTTCGCTAACAGTTTAATTTTGCAATAGGCTTTGAAAGCGAACAGCATAGATTGTGACCAGACTGCGCAGATGCGCAGGCTGATCTGGATCCATGCTGGTCGCAAACACACTTTGTTGGTTTTCTCCTGGCAAGGCTCAATTACATTTAAAATAAATGTCAGAAATTATGAAGGGTAGCAGTTTGAGACAAACACACACAGTGAAACAACATAGTGGATGTGCCTAGTGAATTGTTATAGACCATCACTTGTTTTCCCATAGACTTCCATCATAACATTATGGCATGTATGCCCTTCCATAAACATTTATATCTAATATATCACATTTTATTTCCAAGAACTTTCTTAGTTCCACCTAAAACAACAGACAAAAAAAGCATGAACCGTGATACTTTATTTGAGTCAATTGGAAAAGTTGCCAAAAGAAAAACTCCTGGTTAGAAAAGTTCCATTTACGTAACTTTAAGCAGTTCAGAAAAAGGAGTACTGTTCCACTTCAGTCAAAGCCAGATTATCCCACACTGCTGAATGGAACACACCAATTGTTAGATATCTACTCATTCCTTTTACTACTCGGTTAAATTCATTCTCTAAAATTTAAAAGTATGTAATTGGAGAAAAAATGGATCAACATTAAAAAGAAATCTATAGAGCAATTAAAAACAGTATCTCGTCCAATTTTCAAATAAGTAGCAAGTCAAATTGGAAAAGGGATCCTGTTATTTCAAATTAGAGTCAATATGATTGTATCATTAAAAAATAAATAAATATATATATATAATATAATATAAATGGAAATGAAAATTCTAAATTTGTACTTTCAAATTTTTTTCCAAATTGACAATGAACTTTTACGAAACTATTCTTTAAACCTGCGTGATAAATTTACTATATCCTTGCTGGACAATTACATATATAAATGCCTGCAGGAGCTATAATGCTTGTCTGTAAGTGTTAGACATTTAATAGGCAATATACTAGAAAAGAGCTATGGTTATTGGTCTTCTTAAAGCAACAATTTATAGTTGCGCTCAAATTTCATTATACCAAAAAACTAGTCAAGTTATATATTATCTGTGTTTGATCAGTCCTATACTGATACACAAACCAATAGTATCAATACACTTTCACGCAAGTTTCAATAATTCTATCTTCAAGGGGACCCTGTGTTATTTAATCTTGGATTGATGGTAGTTGAATAACGTAATGGTAGTACATAACCTAATCATGTGCCTGATTGTTTATATTAAGTATGCCCACAGGCAGAATGTCGAGCCTGCCAGCTGTCAAGTGTGACCTTGACCTTGGACCTAGGGTCCTGGTTCTTGCGCATGACACTCCGTCTCATAATGGTGAACATTCATGCCAAGTTACATCAAAATCCCACCATGCATGAAGAAGAAATGCTCCGGACAAACTTCAATTTGACCTTTGACCTCCAACTGTGACCCTGACCTTTGAGATAGGAATATGAGGTTTGCGCATCACACGCCTTCTCATTGAGGTAAACATTCATGCCAAATATAAACAAGATTGGTCCATGCATGTCAAAGTTATGGTCCGGACAAAATCGGATGGACGCACCCACGGACGCACGCATATACACCGAACCGCCAAAAGTGGCAACTATATCGAGCTCACCGCAAGGGAGCTCGACAAAAAGTACAAATTTAGTTCTATGTTAAGCATGAACGTAAGATCTTGGTATCAAACAAAACAACATGGATTACACTGTCTAACTAACACACTTCAAGATGGACAATTTCTAATAACATGGTAAAGGTGTTTCACAAACTTATGTCAGAGAGAAGAAATTAAATGCTGAAAATTTGCAAAGCAAAACTTTTGAGGCATATATCATTGAAACACACTGTGCTCACATCATAACTGGTAAAATTGGGCAACATAGATGGATTATACTCAGCTATGTTTGGGGGGGATGAAATACAAACAGGTTGAACTGCTATATAAGCAATGATATACTTTAGTTTTTAACAAAAAATTTAAATTGTGAGTTATGGTGAAGTGAAAACATGCACCAATAGAAATTTTAATCAAATTTCTGAAAAATATATTTCAAATCTCCCTCATTCATTTTTTTTTAAAAATATTTTCAGATCTTAATCATTTTAAAATTAGTTTTTATTTTTCGGTACTTTCCGATCACCATATTTTTGAATGCATGCGGCAGCCAGAGGTGTAGAAAACTTACCACCATTTTCATCATACTCTATTTCCATTTCTCCCTTGTCATCCTCATCTTATATAAACAAGGTCATGTGACAATCATGTGAAAATTGTGCGACTTATGTCCACAAGTTTTACAATATATACAAAGAAGAGCATGAAAATTGCGTAAGTTTATCTGTTTTGTTCAAAATTATTGAAAACCTTTCATAAGCACGCATGGACTTTGTTTTTGATAGGCATTTAACAGGGAAAATATTACTTAATCTTTCTCTAAATTTTTAAAACAATATTTTCATAAACAAAATTGCAATTTGCGGCAAAGCTGGTAAAAAAAATGAGAGCTGTCGCAAAATATTACAGTTTATAACCTTTTGCTTATATATTAAAAATATTTCACAAAAAAAGTAAAAATAGTAAAAGTTTTCAAATTATACTCTCTAATGTAAAATTTAATGCTTTTACTATACATAAAATCATTTATCAATCTGGCATTTAAAAATGTTTATTCATGTGCTTAAAATTTTATAGTACACTGTTGTATCCACATTATATATAACACAAGGATCATTTTTTGAGGACTTGAAATGTCTAGTATCAAGTCTTGTCCACACAGATAATTTTGAAACAGAATTTTCATGCTCTGAATGAAAACATCTTTTGAAATATGAAATACGACACCATCGGAAGGGATGTGATGTATATCGTCAAAACAGTTTTGCAAAGGTGATATATTAATTAAGAAAACTTCAAAGAAAACACGAATAGAAGTCAAGAAATGAACTTCTCCAATGACACAAAGAGAACAATTACTTCATGTTTGGGATACTAACTTAAGAGATTCAATTACTTACATAAAAGTTTAATTTTCAAAATATACCTGAAGCTAAAAGTTCTCTTTCTTTCCTTTTTTGCTCCTCCTCCGCCTTCTTTTGTAGCGCATGTACGCACAAATTTTCTGTTGTTTGATTGGGTCTTGAGCGTGTGCATTCCGGATTTGTACATTCAAATGTATTTTCTGTGGTTTCTTTAGGTATATTTTCCTTATCTCTACTCTCTTCATTACATTCTCCACCCTCCATGTACATGTTGGTAACAATCTTAAGTATGTTAACACAACTCGTTATTCTGAAATCATCTGCAAGGAAAGCGAGATTTTTCCTAAATATTACTGTATTTTAGTGACTAGCAATTTACCATTTTTGGTTTAAATGCTTCAGATCAAAATGACTTTTAGTCAATAGGATCAAACTTTTAGTTATTCGACTCAGAGCTTGATGACCCCTTATTCAGGTAAGATGCCCAATATTCGACTATAATTCAATCCCCTATATATATCAAAAGTTCACTCAGATGCATGACTCCAGCAACACATGAAGATCAAGAATGCTTTTCTATCTATCCTATCCCTGAATTTAAAATTTAAGGTTTGTAAAACACATATTCCCCTTATGATGTCCTGTCAGAGGTGACTGGGTATATAATTTTCAGTCCCAAATAAGTTATGACCTTGAAATTCTACCAAATATTAACCCCAAAAAACAATCGTGGGTGGACAGTCATCTACCTATCACAGGATATCATCCAATTAAGTAGCTCCAAATGTTCTCCAGTTAATGACAGGAAATCATTTTCAGGCTCCAGGCCACTGCAAGCATACCTTTGACCTAACATGTCCAAGAACAGTAGGAGTTATCTATTAAAAACATATGCAACCATCCTATATGCAAGCAGTCTACATTGATCTCCAGGCTGCTACAACCTTGAACTTTGACATACAAACTCTCAAAACAATAGGGATAATCTACTGACACAGACAAACATCCTATAATGTTTGATATCTAATCATTCTCCAATTATTGATCAAAAACCAAATGTCTATCAGCCAAAACCAACATGAGCTAAAAAATATACCCCCTCTTTTTGAAAATGGCACATAAATTTCACTAGGTGCTCAAAAACATTAAAGCAGTAACAATATCATAATAGGCATGGAAAGGTTTCTCCTGTTTCAAAATCAAGTCAACTTATGCAGTAAAAATCCTGCATTTCAATGAGATGTACCTATAAATGCTGCTTTTTCTTCTTCATGACTAAGTCTGTAACATCTAGGGTAGAATTCATCAGGATCAGATTCATCAAACCATGGTACCTGACGCATATTTACACACAAGCCAACCTACATGAAAAACATACATTTTGTTAGAACTATGTGACAATATTCATTATCTGAATTTCTAAACTTGAAACTGATCAGTCATTCAAAACATACATCTTACAAGAGTGTCATATATTTTCAAATATAAATTTATTAGAATTGAATAAAATAGCAAGAGCAGTGCAATGCGGAGCAATATATGCCCGAAGGTATAACCTTTGACCCCTGTGACCTTGACCTTGAAGCGAGCCATCCGAAACATGCACTCTGCATCATCTCAATGTGGTGAACATTTGTGCCAAGTTTCTTAACAAGAGCACCGCCTTGCGGGTGCTGACGCTCATCTGATTTTTTTTTGTATAATAGAAATATTGTCCTACCCATGATTTTCTAAGTCTAAAAAGGGCCATCACTCTTGCAAAAAGCAGGATAGAGTTATGTTTCTTGATGTACAGTGTCCACTTATGATGGTGAAAAACTGTTGCAAGTTTTAAAGCAATAGCTTTGATAGTTTATGAGAAAAGTTGACTTAAACATAATATTCAACCAAGAAAATGATTTTTCTAAGTCCAAAAGGGGCAATAATTATTGCAAAAAGCAGGATGGAGTTATGTTGCTTGATGTACAGGGTCAGCTTATGATGGTGAACAAGAGTCGCAAGTTTTAAAGCAATAGTTTTGAAAGTTTAAGAGAAAAAGTTGACCTAAACATAAAACTTAACCAAGAAATCTGATATTTTCTAAGTCCAAAAGGGGCCATAAATCTTGCAAAAAGCAGGATGGAGTTATGTTTCTTGCTGTACAGGGTCAGCTTATGATGGTGAACAAGTGTTGCAAGTTTTAAAGGAATAGCTTTGATAGTTTAGGATAAAAGCTGACCTAAACATAAAACTTAACCAAGAAAACAAATTTTCTAAGTCCAAAAGGGGCAATAATTCTTGCAAAAAGCAAGATGGAGTTATGTTTCTTGATGTACAGGGTCTGCTTATGATGGTGAACAAGTATTCCAAGTTTCAAAGCAAAAGCTTTGATAGTTTAGGAGAAAAGTTGACCTAAACATAAAACTTAACCAAGAAATCTGATATTTTCTAAGTACAAAAGGGGCCATAAATCTTGAAAAAAGCAAGATGGAGTTATGTTTCTTGCTATACAGGGTCAGCTTATGATGGTGAACAAGTATTCCAAGTTTCAAAGCAATAGCTTTGATAGTTTAGGAGAAAAGCTGACCTAAACATAAAACTTAACCAGGCAACGCCGACGCCGACGCCGACAACCGCTCAAGTGATGACAATAACTCATCATTTTTTTTCAAAAAATCAGATGAGCTAAAAATCGTTCAAGCAGTTCAAGAGTTACAGCGGGGACATGAAACAAAGTCATATGACATTTGAAATCCTAAGTGTGACCTTGACCTTGAAGCGAGTCATCAAAAAAATGCGCTCTTCATATCGTCTCGATGTGGTGAACATTTGTGTCAAGTTTCTACAAAATCCTTCAAAGATTTCGAGAGTTATAGAGCAGACATGAAATTGCTAACAGACAGACTGACACCGGCATCATAACATAATAATTTATTTTTATTATGTCCCTTTGGGCATATAATAAAATGTGAGATCCATTTTTATAAAACTAGCTAAATAAATTAAGCAGAAAGATACGAGTGTAAAATTCATTTTCATTAGACATTTTTGTGTACAAACATCAAAGTTTCTTCTTTCAGTAGGTAAGATGGCCAAAGTTATTTCAACAAATGTCTTCTATACTTAAAATGACACCAACATCAAAGTCAGAAAAATGCAATATCTGAAATATGACACAGCAGCCGCTATTTCACTCCCATGATGTCAAATATGAAACAATACCTAAATAATTTTTTATACTTTCAAAAATACAGAAATAGGCTCCAATGTTTTGAGTCTCTCTATCAAACAAGGACACTATACAAGCATTACACTACTACAATACAAACCTTAGTAGTGAAGGAACCAGCCTTGCAGTAATGGTTGACCATCTGATCTTTTGTCAGGAACCGGTAATCAATTACATCTCGTTTTAACACCCAGATAAAGGTGGGGTTTACATTACGGACTATACGCGACTGAAAGCAAAGCAAAAAAATCCAAATAATGCAAAACATACAAGACAAGGTTACAGAAGGAAGACCAATACAAATCACAGTCTTTGAGGACTGGTGGTGGCGGGATGGGGGTGGGGTGCAGGTTTGGGTAGAATCTTTCCTGTTATGCATCAATGACTTGGACCTAAATGCTACTTGTTGGGTAGTCTGGCTACCAACTAGATAATCTTTTCTCTTTTTTTTCAAAAAATAATTCTGTTATATATTCTGACTTCATCAGTCTTGGCTCTAATTATCAAGTGTTTTGAGAAGAAAAGGGACATAATTATACAAAATTTGAAAAGCCTCAGGAGTTAACTCTTGTGAACAAAACACAGGGTCTGAACACAAACTACTTGTTGGGGATATAGTGGCATTAATATTCCCAGTCTATTTCAATGATTAAGCTATTTGTATTATGTGCAAAAAATGATCAAAAGTAGGGAAACAAAATGGCACTGATTCTCCACCTCAACTGCTGCCAGAATAAATGCCAGTATGGTTGACATGTTTTGTTATCATCTTTTATAAAATATAACTACAGAGTCTGGATCAACAACTCCCAGACCTATGAACAGGCTGACTGTAGTCAAAAATATGCTGTATTAAATTACCATAATTCCATATATACCATCATCCTCTTCCCAGGGTGCCACTTTTGGCTGATCATCTGAAATAATTTTATGTTTGATTTAATTTATAAACAGTAAAGTCTGACATAATCAGTTTACCTTGATTCAGCTAAATATTTGACCAAGACTGCTAGATTATACTGAGCTTTAACCTAAAATGTAATATAAAGAGTTCAATAAAACACACAGATGTAAATGTAAATAAAACCATGTGTCTTGACTTACTGTTGAACTAATAATATCTGTGAAACACTGTTTGCTCAGGCATCAATGGCTCAAGCAGTAGGACTGACTCAAATAATTTTTATGGTCCACAGCCATTTTCTTTATATTCCTTATTTTCTCTCAGTTTTGATCGCTCAAAATCTAGGATAACTCATTCTGCTCACTCACTCCTAATTTTAAGTATTCAGAGTTTTACTGTATGTATTTTCATGATAATGAAACTTTTATATTTCCTCAAAATGAAAACAAACAATTCATGTTCACAATTATATACTATGACTATAGGCTATAGAAATAGACACAAACACACACAAAGTAGTGAATAGTTTATGCAAACTGATTTTATTACCAGTACTAATCTAACTGTTCTCTTAATTTAGAGTGAACATTTTTTGATACTTTCATTCTGTAAGACAAAACAGAACATCAAAGATCAAGAGAAAATAGAATTAATTGCAAGTATTGTGCTACTGTAATGTCTACATGCTATTTTCTTTCTTTCAGACTAAGTTACGAGATACCACTACATGCCACAGTTTTATTCTTAAACAGCTTCTTTCCCATTCTGTCAGAACTCAAAATACTACATAACTACATAGTTTTCAGTAAGATCTTCTTACACAAAGAATTTTGAACTAAAGTAGTTCTACCATCTAGCTTTGAACACTCAATAGAATGAGCTTCTATAGAGCTTCATTCAGTCAAAATTAAATGCACATAGTTTTATTCTATGTCATACTAAACTGAGAGCATATCAGCAAAACTGCGATTTTGTAATATCTACAAAATATTGTATTTCAGTTAACTTGAGTCTCAGACCTAGACATAATGAATGTATTAATAACAAATATGGAAAACCTTAAGTTCTTTCACCACCTTCTCTACTGCTGAACTCCATGTTTTACAATGTACGTTTAAACAGATGATTTAGAACTGTATTTCAAAGTGAAAATCGGAAAAAAAATGTAGCTGACACTCAGAAATTTACATGATTCACATAGTTACAAAAATATTTTTGAAACCATTGCTCAAATACAAAGGAAAAACAAGTGGCATTAAACAATTAAGACAGCCAATGTTCGACTATTCGAATTGTTGTCACAGAGACAGAAGCAGGAATATTACCCTAAATGTTAAAATATCTAGAGTTTCAATCCAGTATCTGCATTAGTTTTGAAGATAGAAACTTGCATGCAAAACTTTAACCAGGATTTACTAAGTCCAAAAAGGGGCATAATTTGGCCAAAATGCATGTCAGAGTTATTGGATTTGATGCTATCACCTAGTTTTATAACCCTGAAGACACATGTGAAGTTTCAGTTCAATATCTGCATTAGTTTTGGAGACAGTAACTTGCATGTAAAACTTTAACCAGGACTTTTAGTCCAAAAGGGGGCATAATTTGGCCAGAGTTAAGTGAGCTTGGTAAATGACCTAAAATTAACAGAAAAAATAAGTTTCAAAGCTATATACCTTTAAATGATAGCCATATGTACTTGCATGCAAAACTTTAACCAAAGTGTGACGCCGACGCCAATGCCAAGATGAGTAGAATAGCTAGACTATTCTTTGAATAGTTGAGCTAAAAATAAAAAAGACATAAGCAACTGCAATCTCTATAAAGTTTCAGTCAGACAGAAAAAAGTTCATGCTTTCAGCGAAGAATAAATGTCAGTCAAACAATTCATTTTACATGAAGAATATTGTATGCTGATACCATTTTACAGTACTTACATTACTCTAGAAAATATTAAACATATTCTGGAAGTCTTATTTCTTTGATGTGTTCCTCGTCTAAGGTTCAAACAGTAGTATACAAAATTAGACTTTAATTCTTTCTACTAAAGGCTTGTGTACACAAATGTCTACAAAGGCATACAGGAGATGGTTCCTTCCTTGTATGTAGTGTAGAAATCTAGTATTTTTAAAAATGTTACCATTTCTACAATATCTTCCTGACAAAAGGCAAAAGTCATACAACCTAATGATGAACCTGACTTTTTAGCTGGTCCTGACTTGTTCTCAGTTGTTAACAACTTACTGCAGGACAGTCTGCTTACTGAACTTTCAGCACTTTACTTCAGTGTTTTAATTAAACGCTTGGTAATACAGAGTTAACTAAAGAAAAGAGTATTTTATACTTTAGTTTATTTTACCTAGATTGTACATTATTATAAAAATTTGTTTGGTATATACTTGTACACTATGAAGACTATGTTGAGAGAAGTAAGGCAAAGTCTAGTGGTTTTGTCTAACTGATATATTGGTGCACATTACAGTCAGTCTTACCTGGTAGTAAATTCACAGCACATTTCACTATAATAAAATATCTGCAGTCCAAATAAACGTAAATTTAAATGAACAAATTACTTTTATTAACCTACCAAAAACATTAAAAAATACTTGCATTTTATTACCTTTGGAAGGCCTGCCTGTCCTAAATATTTTCTAGACATTTTTCAGTCAGGAGACGATACCAGTCTATAAATGTTTCATACTTTGTCATAAATACAAAAGTTTTGATATGAAAGTAACATCACTGAAAAAAGTATACTGGTAGCTCTATCTCTATACTAAAATGCAAATTGTCTTCTGAATCAAAATAACATTGTACAATATCTTACTGTCACTATCTGTATCATCATCATCATCGTCGTCATCATCATCATCGTCATCATCATCATCGTCATCATCACCACCTCTTCTTCTTCTTTTCCTTGTCTGTTTTTGTGGTCCGGGTATTCTGTAAAACTTCTCTACCCAACCACGTTTTCTCAAACATTGCCGAATTGCTGAATAACCACCCTGTATCGTGAAGACTTTTTTCATCTGTAATAGAAAACAACAACATGACTTGCTAAGCTTTCCTCAGGATGACTGACGCCTGTACCCCTGTAAGGATGTGATAATTTCACCGCAGGAATCAGCAATGAGGAACAAAATCGCTGGGAGTGTTTCATCTGTAGTCAGACGGACCAATTCACAGACAGCAACTGCTCCATTTTGGAAAGCAACTTATAACCACTGGTTACGTTTTCCATTACAGTAACACAATGATCACTTTTGGTCACAAGGTGATGACAAGTTTGCTTTTTTTTAAACATAGATTTTTAACAGAATATAATTATAGGGAAAAACAGAAGTGAACCATTATGAAGCTTATGGGGCAACCTTTGGTTCTCAGGTCACTGATGCTCAAATAAACCGTCCTTTATTGCATTTGAAATGATGTCACATTTTTCTTGTGTTTCTTTCTTTAAAACAGGATAATGTGTATGTTGTATATTTTTAGTATATAATCAACATCCCATGAATATTGTCATTCAAAAGTTATCAACAAAAATTTTTGAAACTCAGCACATATTTTAGCATAGGAAAAAATATTACTTCATTTTTTACAATACATTAGATGTAAAGAAAGGAATATCATATTTAAGACAATACACAACATTGACCCCTCTTGTCCTACCTTAATAGCTTTTTCTGCCTGATCTTTGGCTTTGGCAAGGCGATCAGAATTGCTGCCTGAGGTAATTTTCCGCGTGAGTTTTGGACGTCCGAGTGACGGCATTGTCTTACTGCGGGAGAGAGCTGAGCCATTCTCAATGTCATCTGAAATATACAAACATTCGATCTCCCTTTTAAATGTAATATGTAGTTATATTGATACAATAAAAATCTTTGGATTCAATTCAATTTCATGCACTGCTTCTTTGCAATTTGAAGAAAGTAAAACTTCCCATGGAGAAAAGGGGAATAATTCTTTTCTATTGTGTGTGTGTACCATAATGGGTTTTTTTTTTTTAAAATGTCAACAGAATTTTTAGACACATTCAATTTTCTTATCAAAAACAGCTCACAAGTGTTAGCCAAAACAAAATTCTGTAACACATTTTTTATAAAAACTTCATTGTTAAAAAATTAATGTGTGTCAATAATTAGGATTTAAAGGACATTTTGATTTAATAACATTAACAAACTAATTCATTACTGATATATAGCCTATATAGTCTGATAAAATAGTGTCTACATATCTGTACTTCTAAAAACTTCATAACTTGCTTTGCTGGTCTATGTTAAAAACAAGAGTACGGCCTTGCGGGTGCAGATGCTCATCTGATTTTTTTGTCTCTGTATAATAGAAATACTGTCATACCCATGATTTTTTAAGTCCAAAAGGGGCCATAATTCTTGCAAAAAAAGCAATGTAGAGTTACGATACTTGCTGTGCAGAGTCAGCTTTTAATGGCAAATAATTTCTCCAAGTTTTAAAGCAATAGCTTTGACCAGGAGAAAAGTTGACCTAAATGCAAAACTTAACCAAGAAATCTGATATTTTCTTAGTCCAAAAGGGGCCATAATTCTTGCAAAAAGCAGGATGGAGTTATGTTTCTTGCTGTACAGAGTCAGCTTTTGATGATGAACAAGTGTTGCAAGTTTTAAGTAATAGCTTTGATAGTTTAGGATAAAAGTTGACCTAAACATAAAACTTAACCAAGAAATCTGATATATTCTAAGTCCAAATGGGGCAATAATTCTTGCAAAAAGCAGGATACAGTTATGTTTCTTGCTGTACAGAGTCAGCTATTGATGCTGAACAAGTGTTGCAAGTTTTAAAGCAATAGCTTTGATAATGATAGTTTAGGAGAAAAGCTGACTTAAACATAAAATTTAACCAGGCAACGCGGACACCGATCAAGTGATGACAACAACTCATTTTTTTTTCCAAAAAATCAGATGAGCTAAAAATCAAAGAAAGAATGTTCACCTAGACGCAAAGAGGAACAATTCCCCATGTCAAACTGAAGAGTTTTTGTTGGAATATACCGCCTTTACTCGGATACATTAGCGGAAGTCCGCAAGATTTTCTGTATGCTTCGACTGTACTCATAAATCGTACTTCCATGGGAGGTAACTCCATTTTTATATCATTATGACATGGCATGTATCACAATTTAGACTGAATTTTGTCACATAATCCTAATAGATGTACTCAAACATTTTGTCTATGAAATGTAATGACATTATATAACTTCCAAAATTTATATTCATTAAAATGTAGTGACTAGATTTTTATTACTGTGCAGTTCAACAATTTCAATAAATCAAATTTAACCTGTCACTAAATCTCCTTATTTGAACAATAATTAAATCCTTGACTGTTTTAATTTTTTGGCAACTTTTTTTTTTATCATTTAAGAAGAACTATCAAAGTATGAATGCATCTTGATTAAACTGTTAAATGTCCTTCATTAAATTAATTATTTTATTTCCTTATTCATTTATCCCTCATACTCCTGATTTTGCTTTTACTTATATAAACATCTTGTATTTAAATTTAATTTAGACTTTTTAAGCAAATTTTGAATAAAAAACAAAAATGTACTCCAAAAATTGAATCAAATTAAATTCCTGTGCAATTTAATTTTTAAAAATATCAGAATCAAAATATGTCCGTCGTCTCTCTTAACAATATTTTTGTTGTTAGAAACTGAACAATATGATATCAATCGCGCATTCAATCACGATGAAATAAAATATTCCTTATAACATGAATAATTAAATAGCTGCAGATCTCCCGGGACATTCCAAATATCCAAAATTGAGCACACAATACAGAAATGATTAAATAATTCTGGTATATGGGAGGGTTTTATAGGCTTATTGTGATTTATTATGTTTGTATACAAGAAAAATTGACAATCAATACTTGTACAAATTTGGGTTGTAAAGTTTTGCAATTTGAATTTTACTGTTCAAGTATGAAAAGGTGTAGTCTGATGAAAGCAGACAGATAATGTCATGTGGGTATTAGGCTGGTGACTGACAAAGGATTATGAAGGTAGTGACTGACAAAGAGTTATGAAGGTAGTGACTGACAAAGGGTTATGAAGGCAGTGACTGACAAAGGGTTATGAAGGTAGTGGTTATGAAGGTAGTGACTGACAAAGAGTTATGAAGGTAGTGACTGACAAAGGGTTATGAAGGTAGTGACTGACAAAGGGTTATGAAGGTAGTGACTGACAAAGAGTTATGAAGGTGTGACAAAGAGTTATGAAGGTAGTGACTGACAAAGGGTTATGAAGGTAGTGACTGATAAAGGGTTATGAAGGTAGTGACTTACAAAGGGTTATGAAGGTAGTGACTGACAAAGGGTTATGAAGGTAGTGACTGACAAAGGGTTATGAAGGTAGTGACTTACAAAGGGTTATGAAGGTAGTGACAGACAAAAAGTTATGAAGGTAGTGACTGACAAAGGGTTATGAAGGTAGTGGCTGACAAAGGGTTATGGAGGTAGTGACTGACAAAGGTCAATGTTATGGCTGACAGGGTGGTCTTAACTGACAACAGGTCATTAAGGTTATGCAAGACAAAGGGTAATTATGGTCCGACTGACAAAGGGTTGCAATGATAGTGACTGACAAAGGTTAATGTTGTGGCTTACAGGGTTATGAAGGTTGTGACTGACAGGATTATGAAGGTTGTGACTGACAAAAGGGTTATTCAGACTGTGAATGACAAATGGTGGTTAAGGCAGTGACTGGTTCATTAATGTTGTGGCTGACATGGTAAAGAAGATGTCCTTTAGAAAAAAGAAGCAAATTCAGCAAATTTACATCCCCAGCTGAATAGGTTATTCAGTATCTGCATTCTGTATCAAAGAAAGATCAATCTGCACTTTAATTCTGTATCAAAATTGACCAAAAATTCTTTTTTCCCAGGATTTTGGGCCAAAATCGGGGGTGCGTATTATACATGGGTATCTACGGTAATAGTCATCTGAGGTTTGGTGATTCTAGCTCAAATACTTTTCTATTTTGGAGGGACGGAAGGATGCACGGATGCACAGACGGACGGACAGCCTGACGGACAATGCCAAATCTATATCCCTCCACCTTTAGCAGGGGAAACAAAATAAATACAAATACTGACTTACTATATCTTGTATTACATTTATAATCATGCAACCTTAAGGTGACCTTAAAATACCTTTTTTAACCATAAAACAGGTTTAATATATGATAAGAACAAATCTATACTATTTATCGGTACTACAATAAGAAATCTAATTGATTAATGTGACTGTGAAAGAAACAGATTACTGTCTTATCAAACGATTATTGAAATCAACAGATCTTAAATTGACTCCAATATTTGATTTAAAAATGTGATCACCTCAAAAATGAGTAAGCAAAACTGTGTTACAGTTAAGTTAATGTTCTCCAAACTGGATGAAGGGATGAATTAAATCAGCATGTTATAGGGAATAGTGTTGTAAATGAACACAAGACATTTTATTTCATAACTGAAAATTATAAACAAGATTCAGGATCATTTAAGCACGGAAGACACTTAATTAAGTAAACTTGAGTCCAATCATACCTTAACAACCAAAGTAAATATTTAACATACTATTGATATTCAAGGCGCGTTTTTTAATTCATATTCAAGGACATAAAACTTCCCTCTTCTGCCATAAGCAATTTAATCACCTCTATGTCAAACAATATATTCTACTATATTTCTTTTTTTAACTTTATACCAAACTTCAAAAATCTTTGTACCAGGGCCCAGCTTTCAAATGCCCTTAAGAAAATGTTTTACGATACTAAAAAACTTCAAATTTCATGAACACTTGAAACTTATCTCTATTGTAATACTAAAATGGATCACACTGAGCTGAAAAACAAAATGATACATGATACTTTAGTAATATTCATGCTTGTGAACTAATTTATGTTAAATGCATTATAACTATAAAATTGTTGTTTCCTTTTTGAACATGTTGACATGTTTATAAATTAAGGATGCAAAAAAGCATTGCACAAAAGCTGTCTCCATAGGATGACACATGCCCCCGATGGCACTTTGAATGAATAGTTATGGCCTATGTTAGAGTTTAGGACCTTTGACCTACGAACCTGGGTCTTGCGCGGACACGTCGTCTTACTGTGTCACACATTCATGCGTAGTTATTTTAAAATCCATGCATGAATGACAAAGATATGGACCGGACACGCCCATCAATGCACTATCATGAAAAATGACCTTTAATGTCTAAGTGTGACCTTGACCTTTGAGCTACGGACCTGGGTCTTGCGTGCGACACGTCGTCTTACTGTGGTACACATTCATGCCAAGTTATTTGAAAATCCATCCATCGATGACAAAGATATGGACCGGACACGCCCATCAATGCACTATCCTTTAATGTCTAAGTGTGACCTTGACCTTTGAGCTACGGACCTGGGTCTTGCACGCGACACGTCGTCTTACTGTGGTACACATTCATGCCAAGTTATTTGAAAATCCATCCATCGATGACAAAGATATGGACCGGACACGCCCATCTATGCACTATCCTTTAATGTCTAAGTGTGACCTTGACCTTTGAGCTAGGGACATGGGTCTTGCGCGTGACACGTCGTCTTACTGTGGTACACATTCATGCCAAGTTATTTGAAAATCCATCCATCGATGACAAAGATATGGACCGGACACGAAAATTGCGGACAGACCGACAGACCGACAGTTCAAAAACTATATGCCTCCCTTTGGGGGCATAAAAACAAATTTATGAAACTCAAGAAATATGTCCATAGGCCACAGATGCCCCTGTTATGTAATGTCTGGACACAGAAGCACATTTGCTGTAAATAATTGCATTTTGATAATAGAATAATTATTACAACTGAACTTTTAAGTATGAGCTTGACATATGAGCTAGGGCTCTTTAAGTTTGTAAGGGCATGCCACCTTGTTACAGTGAATGTCAACTCCAAGTTCATCCTATAAAAAAGTTATAGACAAGACAAGAAAAACGACTTCAAATATTTAACCTCTGT
Organism: Mercenaria mercenaria; assembly: GCF_021730395.1. NCBI lineage: Eukaryota > Metazoa > Mollusca > Bivalvia > Venerida > Veneridae > Mercenaria > Mercenaria mercenaria. Next base: position 32,083,577 of record NC_069373.1, on the reverse strand, counting down.
GACCATGACCTTTGAGCCAAGGGTCTGAATCTTACACAGAACACTGGGTCATATTATGATGAATGTTTCAGCAAGGTTATTTGAATCATCCAACCATGTAAAAGACATGAACTGGACAAGAAATGTGACATAAAATATTTGACCTCTTAAGTGTGACCCTGACCTTTGAGCTTGTAGTATGGATCTTTTAAATATTCATCATAAAGAGTGAAACAAAACACAGTATCTAATTATAGTGAATGTCTTAGCTAAGTTTTTGAATATCCATCCAGGTACACAAAAGCAGAAGATCAGATAAAAGGAAGTAAAATCTTTGACCTTTACGTTTGGAATAGGGGTCTAAGTTTTACATAAAACAACTCCTGTTATGACAAATGCTCATGCCAAGTTTTTTAAATATCCATTAATTTTGTGCATACAAAAGTTATTGACCTGAGAATAACCATTGCCCTATAAGTATGAACTTGACCTTTAAATTAACTGTCTGGGTATTTTATGCAACATATCCATCTAATTATGATGAATGCTTGTGCATATGTATTTGTATTTCTAAATCCATCTAAAAAGTGATTGATTGGACAAAAAATGACCTTAAATCTTTGACCTGTAAATGTGACCTCGACCTCGGAGTCTTTTATACAAATATGTTGTCTTGTTATATGGTGGTCCTTTGTGCAAACTACATTTAAAATCCTAACATGAATGACTAAGTTCCGAAATGAACAAGACTTTTCAAAACACATCAACATGAAATGGAGGAAAACATATGAATAAGACAGATTTAACACCATATGCCCCCTCATTTTTAATGGCCGAGGCAAAACAATCTTACATTATAAAACTAAAACCTGGAACTGAAATATTTAAAAGTGACATCAAACAGGGAAGGATTGCAAGCAAAACTTATATGGACGGCATAAAACCAACACCAATGCAGGTTATAAATGTCTGATCGTCGGTTTACCTTCTTCTTCCACAGCAGGTGCTTTACCTGAAATTCCAGCATGTGATATTTACTGACAAAGCAATAACAACATCATCATCATTTTACTGCTCCATGCTGACAAAAGCAACCAATGTTAGAGGAATGAAATGATATCCATTTTGGGGGTTTCAGAAAACCCAAGGTCGCAGCCTACAAGCTACCAGAAAATCGTATCAAGTTGGAGTCAGCCTGCCAAGCAATCAGGAAAGAAGCTAAAGAAGTTTAGTGGGCATTCTGTTAAACTGCTACACCAACTGTATTCCTGAAAACCAGACACAATTCATTCCACTTACACTCAAATTTCAAATTTTGAGAATTTCATAAAGGGTCATAAATTCTCTCCCTTGCTAATAACAATATTGAACTTTACTTCTGTAGCAAAGATTTGCATAAGATTAATCAATCTGCATTTTCATGTGTGTACCAAAAATAGATCAATCTGTAGATATATTTCTTTTCAGTAGAATGATCAACTTGCACTAAATCTTTCATTTCCGTACAAAGAAAAATTAATCAGTACTTTTATTTCTGTACCAAAGAAAGATCATACTACAGTTTTCTTTCTGTTCCACAGTAAGATCAATCATTTTTGTATGAAAGAAAATGTGATCCATACTTTTATTTCTGTAAAAAAGATCAATTTGCATTTTCATTCATGTTCCAAAATGAGATCAATATGCAGTTTTATTTCTGTACAAAGCAAAAACTGATCTGCATTTTATTTTTATACCATAGAAAGATCAACCATCAGTTTTATTTCTGTTCTGCAGAAAGATCAACCTGCACTTTTATTTCTGTACCAATGAAAGACTAATTTGTAATTTTATTTCTGTTTCACAGAAAGATCAATCTGCACCAAGTCATTTCTGTACAGAAGCAAAATTGATCTGCATTTTTATTTCTGTATCAAAAATAGAGCAACCTGCAGTTTTTTTTCTGTACCAAAAACGCAGCAACCTGCACTGTTATTTCTGTACCAAAAATAGAGCAACCTGCAGTTTTTTTTCTGTACCAAAAATAAAGCAACCTGCACTTTTATTTCTGTACCAAAAAATAGAGCAACCTTCTTTTTTCTGTACCAAAAACAAAGCTGCCTGCACTGTTATTTCTGTACCAAAAATAGAGCAACCTGCACTTTTATTTCTGTACCAAAAATAGAGCAACCTGCAGTTTTATTTCTTTAGCAAAAATATCTATAGCAACCTGCAGTTTTCTTTCTGTACCCAAAAAGATCAATCTACAGTTTTATTTCTGTACCAAAGACAGATGAATCTGCACTTTTCATTCTACACCAAAAACAGAGGAATCTGCTCCTTAAATTCTATACCAAATACAGATGAATCTGCATTTTATATTCTATACCAAAGACAGATGGCTCCACACTTTGAATTCTATACCAAAGACAGGTGATCTGCACTTTATGAATCTGCACTTTGAATTCTATACCAAGGACAGGTGATCTGCACTTTGAATTCTATACCAAAGACAGATGATATGCACTTTGAATTCTATACCAAAGACAGATGATATGCACTTTGAATTCTATACCAAAGACAGGTGAATCTGCACTTTGAATTCTATATCAAAGACAGATGAATCCGCACTTTGAATTCTATACCAAAGACAGATGAATATTCACTTTAAATTCTGTATCAAAAATAGATCAATCTGCACTTTAAATTCTATACCAAAGAAAGATGACCAATGTGCATTTTCATGTGTGTACCAAACACAGATCAATCTGCAGTTTTATTCCTGTACCATTAAATTATCAATAACCACTTAGTCTTTCATTTCTGTACAAAAGAAAAATTGATCTGCACTTTTAATTCTGTATCAAAGAAAGATCAATCTGCACCTTTAATTCTGTATCAAAGAAAGATCAAATTCTGTATCAAAGAAAGATCAATCTGAACTTTTAATGCTGTATCAAAGAAAGATCAATCTGCACTTTTAATTCTGTATCAATGAAAGATCAATCTGCACTTTTAATTCTGTATAAAAGAAAGATCAATCTGCACCTTTTATTCTGTATCAAAGAAAGATCAATCTGCACCTTTATTCTGTATCAAAGAAAGATCATTTGTTTGTTTGTTTGTTTGTTTGTTTTGGGTTTAACGCCGTTTTTCAACAGTATTTCAGTCATGTAACGGCAGGCAGTTAACCTAACCAGTATTCCTGGATTCTGTACCAGTACAAACCTGTTCTATCAAATAAGTCACGGAGCACATACGCCCCGCCCGAGGATCGAACTCGCGACCCCGAGATCCGTAGACCAATGCTCTTACCAATCTGCACTTTACATTCCATATCAAGAAAGATCAATCTGTACTTTAATTCTGTATCAAAGAAAGATCAATCTGCACTTTACATTCTATACCAAGAAAGATCAATCTGCACTCTAATTCTTTATCAAAGAAAGATCAATCTGCACTTTAATTCTGTGTCAAAGAAAGATCAATCTGCACTTTACATTCTATACCAAGAAAGATCAATCTGTACAAAGCAAACAAATACAGCACAACCTCTCAAGAGCAGCCCTCTCTTAAGCAAAACCTCTCTATAACAACATCATCAAAATTTGCTTCAACTGAAATATACTATAAAATTTACCTCTCCAGAACAACAACCTTTACATAACAGTCAATATTTGTATCTCCCAAAGGGTGTTGCTCTACAGAGGTTGCACTGTAAATCAGAATCCCAGTTTGATCAAATTTCAAGTGTAGAAATATTATATAATGAAACAGGTAAGATTACCTCTTAAATCATCCACATCACAACTGTCTCCAACTGACTTATTTCCTTTCATATGCGCTCGAATTCTTGTTTTGTGGCGTCTCAGCACCATATCTGGATTGCCGTTGGAATATGGGCCTGGAAAACATTCTAAATAATCAGAAACCTCAAAGCTTAATAAAGTTTCCTTAAATAATTTTTGGAAACTGAAAACAAAGTTACCTTATACAAATGTCTAAAATATCAGTTTGCTAAATGTGTTTATACAATGAGTGCAATTTTGCTATTAATTTCTTTCTATACACCATAAAAGTTTTGTAAAAATAAATTTTGACATATTTTTGCTTAATTAAGAAACCATATGGATGGAATTAACTTCACAAAAAAAACAAACATTGTTAGGAGGTTTAATCTACTTAAATTGTTTCAGATCACAAAAAACAAAAGAAATGTTTACACAACCAAAAATCAGATGTTATCCTTAAAAGTCCATGAGAATCAATTTGACTTCATTTCATTTACAAGTTGATAATTAACACTGATCAGCTTCATCAGTCTAGAGCACAATGATCTGACTGTTACCTGAACCAATGTTGCTATAACATTATATTGTAACAAATAGAAATCATTCTGTGACAGCAATTTAAAAGCATACCTACCGTAATATCAATAATCCTTTATAACAAACTTCAACAGAAGAACTTTCCAATTTCAATTATAATAGAAAAACTTAAATTGACAAAGTTTGAAAATGTAATTTATGAACACACAACAAACAAATAAAATTATACTTTTAAATATCAGATTTACTAACTATTTAACGCTTTAATAGATATTGCATACTATTTAAAAGCTCTTAATGCCTTTATTTATAATGTGGCTGCAACATCTTTTGTTTTGAAGAAAAAATTAATTTCGTGTTAAATCCTAATTTCGATAATTATTTTGTCTATTATTTTAAAATCAAAACTATCCATGATGTCAAACTTCGGTCAAAGAAAATGTATCATTTTTTTTGTCTGTTAAGTTTTTTCTACAGAAATTCAAGAATCTGATATACGTACTGGCCTTGAAACATTATCACTTTCAGGTTATATCTTTACAAATAGTCCACAAATATTAATGAACATACTTCTACACAATGACACTGGCTTTGATATTAGATACACTTACCAAGAACAAAGCTACCATCTCATGGAAAGAAAATCGATGACAAAAATCACAGACAATTGGTAAAGATCAAAGCAAATGAGAAAATAATTATCAAACCATTTTCTATATAACTCATGGTATGTCATCAAAAATGTTATTTATGTGTATATGGAAATACCCCTGTCCCACTATTAATAAAAAAAGAGCTGTTTGTAAAACTTTTGTCTCCCAGGGCGGCCTTCCCATTTTCAGTCTTGGGATCAATATGACCTTCACCTTTGACCTACCGCACTTGCCCCCGCCCCCTCCTTCTCCCCACAATATAGATGTGGTCTCTTGTCAGGTTTGTGAATTCTTATTAAGCAGAAACCATTTTCAGTCTCAAGGTCACATTTGACCTACTGACCCCCAAAACGAAAGTGATCAGTGATTATAAGTGATAGGTTAAACCCAACAGAACTGACCACAGACAATCATCCTACGACATTTGATTGCTGTGAGACCAAGCATTCTGTAGTTACTTTGGGAAGCCAAATGATCTTCCAACTGGCTGACAGACCGACAATGAGTAAAACAACATATACCCATTCTTCTTCGACGTAGGGGATAATTACATCAAACAACCAGGTGCTGCTTTCCTATGAGAAACACCTGCACCATTAATAAAATATTGAGTAGGACTAGGTGCTGAGTTCTTATGAGAAATACGTAAATCATTAATAAAATACTGTGTAGGACCTGGGACTGATTTCCTATGAAAAACATCTTCACAATTAATAGAATAGTGTGTACGACTAGGCACTGATTTCCTATGAAAAACACGTATATCATTTAAGAAATAATGTATATAACTATGGATGCAACATCACCACTAGTATAAAATAGTTCATAAAAAATATGAAAATTTGAGATCATAATGGTTTCTCACCAGTCAGTATGTCAAACCTATTAGTTATCGCAGAATAATTGGCAAACAAATTGAGCTGTATTAGAATAAAAGATTATGTTTCCCTGTTTTTGGAAATTTTAAATACAAACATGATTCTGTTCAATATTTACTTTCTTTCATTTTCCATTTCAAAATATACTGACCATGCCAGCTTAGTTGGTGAAGTACAAGAACATGAACTGAGAGGCAACAGAGTATGTTGTCTGAAATCATTTGTAGAAGGTGGAAATTACTTGTGTTGATTAAGTCAGTCCTGGTAAAGAATCAAAGAATGCTAATATTTTAATAGAACTCTGTTACATATTAACTGATATACTGCTGACCCCTCCCACCAATCACCCATCCCCCACCTTCCCCCAAAGAAAAACAAGAGCACCGCCTTGCGGGTGCAGATGCTCAACTCATTTTAAATTTTTTGTCTCTGTATATTGTCCTACCATGATTTTCCAAGTCCAAAAAGAGCCATAATTTTTGCAAAAAGCAATGTAGAGTTACGGTACTTGTTGTGCAGAGTTAGCTTTTAATGGCGAATAACTGCGTCAAGTTTTAAAGCAACAACAGAGAAGTTGACCTAAACATAAAACTTAACCAAGAAATCTGATATTTTCTAAGTCCAAAAGGGGCCATAATTCTTGCAAAAAGCAGGATGGAGTTATGTTTCTTGCTGTACAGAGTCCACTTTGGATGGTGAACAAGTGTTGCACGTTTTAAAGCAATAGCTTTGAAAGTTTAGGAGAAAAGCTGACCTAAACATAAAACATAACCAAGAAAACTGATTTTCTAAGTCCAAAAGGGGCCATAATTCTGGCAAAAAGCAAGATGGAGTTATGTTTCTTGTTGTACAGAGTCAGCTTCTGATGGTGAACAAGTGTTGCAAGTTTCAATAGCTTTGATAGTTAAGGAGAAAAGATGACCTAAACATAAAACTTAACCAAGAAATCTGATATTTTCTAAGTCCAAAAGGGGCCATAATTCTTGCAAAAAGCAGGATGGAGTTATGTTTCTTGCTGTACAGAGTCAGCTATTGATGGTGAACAAGTGTTGCAAGTTTTAAAGCAATAGCATTGATAGTTTAGGAGAAAAGTTGACCTAAACATAAAACTTAACCAGGCAACGGCGACGCTGACGCCGATCAAGTGATGACAATAACTCATCATTTTTTTTTTAAAAATCAGAATACTGATGAGCTAAAAATGGTAACAAACAGCGTTAAACAAATGAACAATATAATATCATTACTAATGTTAATTTGCATTTTTCTTACCATCAAGAATTCTTTGAAGTCCTGCAGACATACCAGAACCATTGTGTTGAAGGGCTGGCATGGTGTCAGACTGTTCGTCAGCTTCTGATTTTGGTGTACCAGGTATATCAACGTCTACAGCATTTGTGTTTGCGTTGGTGTTGTCAGTTTCATCAATCTGAAATTTATCATTTGTTTAACTTAAATAATGCTGAAAAATATATTTTAACAAAATCAAATGTAATAGTATATTTACACACTAGAATACTGTGAAATCATTAATATTATGAAGGACTGATTTAACCCTAACACTGCTAAATTTCTATAATGAACTTGTCCATCTTTCAATTTGGACAGTACCATTAACTGTAAAAAGGGGTGCATACCAAAAAATAATGACTGAATGGCAAACAGTACAGGACATGATCAGACTGCATGGATGTGCAGGCTGATCATGATCTGCACTGGTTGCAAAGGCAGAATCAATAGTGTCCTGCATGATAAGGGTTAATTCCAGTGAACAACTAAAATTCCATTTTGTTTAGATAATCCATAAAATTATACATTTCCCAGTAAATAGTCATTTCAGCATAAGGCGTAAAAAAAATGTTTGTTTCCGGTATCCCGACCTACCCTAAATTTTTGGCCTGACCCTAAATGTTTGGAGAATTATTTTTTTTCAACTTTTTAACAAAAAGTTGCAAAACTGCACTTTTAATGCTTTAAACATGACCAGTGATGTTAGAAATCAACTTACTGATGCTCTAAAGCCATAACCCCCTTATTTGTATTCATTTTTTGACACAAAAATAATTTCCGAAAATGTTCCCTTAATAAACAAGAGGACCATGATGGTCCTGAATCGCTCACCTCTTCCCACATGACCCTGTTTTGAGTATGACGTCATTTTTTCTTTTATTTGACATAGTGACCTAGTTTCTGAGCTCATGTGACCCAGTTTTGAACTTGACCTAGATATTATCAAGATAAAAATTCTGACCAACTTTCATGAAGATCCATTGAAAAATATGGTCTCTAGAGAGGTCACAAGGTTTTTCTATTATTGACCTATTGACCTAGTTTTTGAAGGTACATGACCATGTTTTGAATTTTACCTTGATATCATCAAGGTGAACATTCTCACTAATTTTCATGAAGATCTCATGAAAAATATGGACTCTAGAGAGGTCACAAGATTTTTCTATTTTTATACCTACTGGCCTAGTTTTTGACCGCACGTGACCCAGTTTAGAAACTTGACCTAGATATCATCAAGGTGAACATTCAGATCAATTTTCATGAAGATCAATTGAAAAATATGGCCTCTAGAGAGGTCAAAAGATTTTTCTAATTTTAGACCTACTGACCTAGTTTTTGACTGCAGTTGACCCAGTTTCAAACTTGACCTAGATATCATCAAGAGAACATTCAGACCAACTTTCATACAGATCCCATGAAAAGAATTGCCTCTAGAGAGGTCACAAGGTTTTTTTATTATTTGACCTACTGACCTAGCTTTTTAAGGCACATGACCCAGTTTCAAACTTGACCTAGATATCATCAAGGTGAACACTCTGACCAATTTTCATGAAGATCCATTCAAGGGTATGGCCTCTAGAGAGGTCACAAGGTTTTTCTATTTCAAGACCTACTGACCTAGTTTTTGAACGCAGTTGACCCAGTTTCAAACTTGACCTACATATCATCAAGATAAACATTCAGACCAACTTTCATACAGATCCCATGAAAAATATGGCCTCTAGAGAGGTCACAACATTAGCCTTTACAGAGGTCAATTCATTATTTGACCTACTGACCTACTTTTTGACGGCATGTGACCCACTTTCGAATTTGACCTAGATATCATCAAGATGAACATTCTGACCAATTTTTATGGAGATCCATTCACAAGTATAGCCTCTAGAGGTTTTTCTATTTTTAGAACTACTGACCTAGTTTTTGACCACACATAACCCTGTTTCGAACTTGACCTAGATATCACCAACATGAACATTCAGACCAACTTTCATACAGATCCCATGAAAAATATGGCCTCTAGAGAGGTCACAAGGTTTTTCTATTATCTGACCTACTGACCTAGTTTTTGAGGCACGTGACCCACTTTCGAGCTTCAACTAGATACCATCAACATGAACATTCAGACCAACTTTCATACAGATCCCATGAAAAATATGGCCTCTAGAGAGGTCACAAGGTTTTTCTATTATTTGACCTACTGACCTAGTTTTTGAAGGCACTTGACCCACTTTCGAACTTGACCTAGATATTATCAAGGTGAACATTCTGATTAATTTTCATGAAGATCTCATGAAATATATGGCCTCTAGAGAGGTCACAAGGTTTTTCTATTTTTAGACCTACTGACCTAGTTTTTGACCGCACGTGACCCAGTTTCAAACCTGACCTAGATATCATCAAGATGAACATTCAGACCAACCTTCATACAGATCCCATGAAAAATATGGCCTTTAGAGAGGTCACAAGGTTTTTCTATTATTTGACCTACTGACCTAGTTTTTGATGGCACGTGACCCAGTTTCAAACTTGACCTAGATATCATCAAGGTGAATGTTCTGACCAATTTTCATGAAGATCTTGTGTAATATATGGCCTCTAGAGAGGTCACAAGGTTTTCTATTTTTAGACCTACTGACCTAGTTTTTGACGGCATGTGACCCAGTTTCAAACCTGACCTAGATATCATCAAGGTGAATGTTCTGACCAATTTTCATGAAGATCTTGTGTAATATATGGCCTCTAGAGAGGTCACAAGGTTTTCTATTTTTAGACCTACTGACCTAGTTTTAGACGGCACGTAACCCAGTTTCGAATTTGACCTAGATATCATCAAGGTGAACATTCTGACCAATTTTCATGAAGATCTTGTGAAATATATGGCCTCTAGAGAGGTCACAAGGTTTTTCTATTTTTAGACCTACTGACCTAGTTTTTGAAGACACGTGACCCAGATTCAAACTTGACCTAGATATCATCAAGATGAACATTCTGACCAACTTTCATAAAGATCCCACAAAAAATGTGACCTCTAGAGTGGTCACAAGCAAAAGGATGATCACAAAAGCTCACCTTGTCACAGGTGAGCTAAAAAAAATTAAGAAAAAAAAAAAATTCTGACCTACCTACCCTAATTTTTTTGAGCATGTTACTGGAAACAAAGAATTTTTTTAAAGCCTAAGCCACAAAGTTTTGTGCCCGCAAAATTCATGATTTCGCAATAAATGAAAAATGTAAAAGCACTTAAAGATTACAGCCAGTTCAACTCGCATTATTAAAGATAAGAATTTTTTAAATGATTGAATAAACAACACATTTATATTATGATTGTCATCACACTGGACTGAAATCCCTTCTTCGTAGAATTTGAAAAAAAAAACATATTACAACATTAATATTTTATGCAGACTAGATTACTAAATTACTTACTCCTCAAGTTCATTAAATCATCCCAGTATATAGATAAGTAAAATAACTTTATCCTAATATGTCAGAAAATTCCTTTTCAATAAGTCAAGCTCACTTTTTAAGCTATAACACCTATGCCTACATCGAAGAACAGAACAACATTAACTTTCAGTAGTCAAAACAGTGCTACATTATTTGTTCACTACGATAACAGACGCCACTAAATCATTATCAATAAAAAAAAAAGATATTTAATATTCAAAGGAACGTGCAACAATGACAGCTCTATATCTGTTTTTTCTACCTGTTAATGAAATATTGATCATATACTGTTGAAAGACCGGCACCAAGATGCATGGGGCTACTTGTCGGCCAATCACCATAAAACACCTATAAGTAATTAGTTTGCGCTCGTATGAAATTCAATAACATTGAATTACTTTTAAACAGAAATTTATGCATAAAAGGATTAACTTCGAGAATGTTCAAAGTTTTAGGTATTGAACATACATTTATCATTTAAGATCGATTCATCAGTTTAATAAATAAATCAATTTTTTGCATTGAGTGAAACTTGTTGACTTGAGAAACATCCCAGAGCTGGTCAATAGAACTCAATGGACTATAAACGGCCTACCATATCTCCTCATCTACATCCACAAATTAATTGAAGAGTATTTACTACTGTATCTCCAACTATTCTTGTTCTAATTTAAGATCAATTGGAGAAAATTTATTTTTATTTATTTTTAAAAGAACAAAAATCATCGCCCATAAATTTCTCCCAAGTTTGGCTCAGTTCAAGCCATCTGTATGTATATGAGAAGAGCCTGACAAAGGGCAATAACGCTGCCAAACAGTCAGGTGTACCTGGAAATTTCAAGGGACTTGTCTCCAAGTCAACATTAAGATTCGAAAATGTTACAAAAAGATAGGAACATATATATTAAACACTAATCAGTATAATTAAAGCTCAGATATAAGTATCTATTTTTATCTTAATTTTTATCCTGCTAAATTTCTAAAATGGATTGGTCCATCATTCAATTTGGGCAATACCATTTATTATTAGAAGGTGTTCACATAAAATTTACTGACTGAATAGCGAACAGTGCAGATTATGATCAGCCTGCATGGTTGTGTAGGCTGATCTTGGCCTGCACTGGTCACAAAGGCAGAATTACTTGCTGTCAACTGGCTAAAGGTTGATTTTATCAATGCTTTCGAGCTTTACAATGTAATTTACCAAGGCAAAAGGCGATAGAAAACCATCTGTTAGATTCTCATCCTCACCAGCCCATGTCTGAAACCTAATCTCAATTTTATTATTTGTCAAATATGGGAGAACATATTCCAGGTATCAAAAATGTCATAACCAATACTGTTATACTTTCATTAACATTCCCTGAATCTCCATTCTGAACAATCATTTGACAAAATTGGATGGTGCAAAGATAGTTTAACAGCATTATATTTTGACAGCTGAAATGATTTCCTGTAACTAAAATAAAATTCCATGACATTTCACTTAAAAGTTTCAAGTCAGATTATTAAAGACTTCACCACAGGTCTTTTGTATTAAAAAAAAAAAAAACAACAAAAAAAACAAACAAAAAAAACAAGAGCACCGCAATGCAGAGCAATATACACCCCGAAGGTATGACGTTTGACTCCTAAGTGTGACCTTGACCTTGAAGCAAGCCACCCAGAACATGTGTTCTGCACTTCGTCTTGATGTGGTGAATATTTGTGCCAAGTTTTTTTTTCTTAAAATCCTTCAAGCAGTTCAAGAATTACATAGGGGACATGAAACATGGTCATATGACCTTTGAACATTGACCTTGAAGCGAGCCATCCAGAACATGCGCTCTGCATGTTGCCTCGATGTGGTGAACATAAATTCAATTTTGTGTCAAGTTTCTTCAAAACTCTTCAAGGGGTTCAGGTATGACCTTTGACCCCCAAGTGTGCTTGACCTTGAAGCGAGCCATCCGAAACATGCGCTCTGCACGTTGTCTTGATGTGGTGAACATTTGTGCCAAGTTCCTATAAAACTATAAAATCCTTAAAGCTGTTCAAGAGTTACAGAGCAGACATGAAACAAAGTCATATGACCTTTGACCCCTAAGTGTGGCCTTGACCTTTAAGCGAGCAATCCAGAACATGTGCTATGCATGGTGTCTTGATGTGATGAACATTTGTGTCAAGTTTCTTCGAAATCCTGCAACGGGTTCAAGAGTTACATAGCAGACACGAAATTGCTAATGGATGGATTGACAGACAGACAGACGGACATCAGGAGTATAACATAATATGTCCCTTTGGGCATATAAAAAATGTGCCCACCTGCTCCATTTTATCAAAAATCCAGACAAGAAAGTACAGATTTATTTTCTCTGGCCTAAATGAATAGTGCCTAGAACTCAGAGCACAAAAAAGTGTCCGCCATATCTGAGGTATGAGAACATAATTCGTCTCAGGAATAGAAAAAAGGTCTCAGAGCCATTGTTGATGTGTTTAATTACTGTATATCAAACCACAGTTGTATTTACATATTTATATCATTGATTTGTCATAATTGAATTTTTAAACAGTTTTTTTTCAGTACTGGTAGTAACCAAAAAATCTTAATACAAGGGAACTAACTGCTTTGATAAAGTTGTAAATTTATAGTCAGGATTATCTCTTGTCATAAAACTCATGACCAGTTACAACAATGTACATTCATGCTACAGTAGTTTTATCCGCACTTAATTGAATGTTGAAAGCTAAAATATTATGCCGATTAGGTACTCTATCCCACAATGACAATGAGAGGTGACAATGTATAAAGAACTGGCACTTAAATAGAAGATTGTAATTTAATATTCAAAATATACATGAATTGAACATAAAATAAATATAAGTTATGTAAGTGCATAGTAATACAAGTTTTACAATACAAACACTAATCCCTGGGTAGTGTGGCATGAGTGCGCTCAATTACAGAACTAAAGCATTTTTCCTAAGTTCGACTCCCAAGCCAGTATTGTTTTATTTTAATTAAAGCCTTATTTCATTTCTTTACTCAACAAAGGTAAATTACATTAGTTAATTAAGATCTAACTTACTTACAAATATGAAATACATCATATGGAAATAAGTACAAATCAAAGGAAAACAAAATATACATATATGCTACTGATTGTTTATTTAAATACTACTACTAAAAATAACAAGAGCACCGCCTTGCGGGTGCTGACGCTCATCTGATTTTTTTTGTGTAATAGAAATATTGTCCTACCCATGATTTTCTAAGTCTAAAAAGGGCCATCATTCTTGCAAACAGCAGGATAGAGTTATGTTTCTTGATGTTCAGTGTCCACTTATGATGGTGAAAAACTGTTGCAAGTTTTAAAGCAATAGCTTTGATAGTTTATGAGAAAAGTTGACTTAAACATAATACTCAACCAAGAAAATGATTTTCTAAGTCCAAAAGGGGCAATAATTATTGCAAAAAGCAGGATGGAGTTATGTTGCTTGCTGTACAGGGTCAGCTTATGATGGCCAACAAGTGTTGCAAGTTTCAAAGCAATAGCTTTGATAGTTTAAGAGAGAAAGTTGACCTAAACATAAAACTTAACCAAGAAATCTGATATTTTCTAAGTCCAAAAGGGGCCATAAATCTTGCAAAAAGCAGGATGGAGTTATGTTTCTTGCTGTACAGGGTCAACTTATGGTGGTGAACAAGTGTTGCAAGTTTTAAAGCAATAGCTTTGATAGTTTAGGATAAAAGCTGACCTAAACATAAAACTTAACCAAGAAAACTGATTTTCTAAGTCCAAAAGGGGCAATAAATCTTGCAAAAAGCAAGATGGAGTTATGTTTCTTAATGTACAGGGTCTGCTTATGATGGTGAATAAGTATTCCAAGTTTCAAAGCAATAGCTTTGATAGTTTAGGAGAAAAGTTGACCTAAACATAAAACTTAACCAAGAAATCTGATATTTTCTAAGTACAAAAGGGGCCATAAATCTTGCAAAAAGCAAGATGGAGTTATGTTTCTTGCTATACAGGGTCAGCTTATGATGGTGAACAAGTATTCCAAGTTTCAAAGCAATAGCTTTGATAGTTTAGGAGAAAAGCTGACCTAAACATAAAACTTAACCAGGCAACGCCGACGCAGACGCCGACACCGACAACCGCTCAAGTGATGACAATAACTCATCATTTTTTTTCAAAAAATCAGATGAGCTAAAAATGCCATTATACTGTACAGTACTTACACACCTTTCAGTTCAAAATGTAAGATCCGACTAACAATGACACAGTTAATTATGCCAATCAATTATAACAATCAATTAACACTTCTGCTTTAAATAATGTCTATTCAGCTGATCCAGGTGTTTAAATGTACACTGACACAGATTTAGGCAAACTTCCAAACAGAAGTTACTTGCTGAAAATTGCACTACTTAAAGTTGTATATTGTCACATTTACATTGTATATCTGTAAACTTTGCTTATATTACTTTTAAACTGTTCTATAATACGATATCAAAAGCAAAGTGCAAACAGTTTCAGCTATGTATATCTTTAACCTTTTAATTATTTTCAGGGTGGTTGGTTGGAGGGCGAGGTGGGGGAGAATGAAATGTGGCAGTTGGAGGGTTCTGTGTGGCAGCGGTGATGGAATACTAATTAAGCTTTAAGAAACTGAAAGTGATTTTTTTGTGGGAGGAGAGAGTTGGGGGGGGGGGGGGGGGGGGGGGGGGGGGGGAGGTTAATATTTGTGTGACAGACAGACAAAAGGAAAGACACATGCATTATCACATAAAATGTTTGTTTTTTTTCAAAACTGCCATAAAAAAAGGTTAAATGAATGAACAGAATGACACTACAAAACAAGTACAAAAGAGTGAACCAATTTGCTTAAATGTAAATTACTGTAACATTCTGGCCAAGTTTTATGTACATTAGGTACAAAATGTGACCTGTTGAGTGCTGACAATGTTTTCTATGATATGAAGTAATGACCTAACTTTCAACCCTAGATGACCTATTTTATTCTTTACCAAGATTTCATAAAAAAGGCATTCAGACCTGGTTTCTTACAGATCAAACAAAAAATATGGCCCACAGAGTGTTAAAAACGTTTTTCTTAGACTGGATCTAATGACCTAGTTTTGACACAATATGACCTAGTTTCACTGCATTAACGACATCATAACATGAAAACCATTTCATCATCCCTACAAATCATTTAGTTCAGGTGAGCTAAAAGTGAAAAACTGCCTATTTATTCATTAAAACAACTATTGCAATAAAACTTTAACCCTTAGCCTGCTGGCGGCAAGTGATTCTGCCTTTGCGACCAGTGCAGACCAAGATCAGCCTGCACATCCGTGCAGTCTGATCATGGTCTGCACTGTTTGCTATTCAGTCAGTAAATTTTTAGTAAACACCCCTTCAAATGATAAATGATACTGCCCAAATTGGAAGATGGACCAGTCCATTATAGAAATATAGCAGGGTAAGGGTTAAATAATTTCTGATCTTTTTAATTTACAAAATGAAACCAAAATAAAAGTCATGCAACAGCATCACTCTGCAATACTGTACTGAATACATTTTCCCGATCACTCTATTTAATCTAGTTAATCTGGATAAATTTGAACTGTGGATGGACAGATGGATAGAAAGACAAAAAGCATTTGTGCAGGTGAGCAAATTAAAACTGATCAACAATTCCTTCAATATGTGGAAATTTTGTTAATTTTTAATAAAAAAAGATGTTCTAACAATAATACAAATCTTAAAATCTGCTAAATAAATAATCATTTTATAGAATGATGTATTGTAAGCAAGCTTTAACCCACAGAAACAACAAGCAACTTAATAAAAAAAAACCCAAAAGAAACTTAGAGTAACTTAATACACAACCAACAGAAAATTAAAGCAACCTAATAAACAATCAATAGAAACTTAAAGTAACTTAATAAACAACATAATAAACAACTAATAGAAACTTAAAGTAACTTAATAAACAAACAAGAGGGTCATGATGACCCTGGATTGCTCACCTGAGTAATATGAGCTACATGTTTCAAATGTCAAACTGATGATAAAATATTAAGAAAGTCAGTAGGTCACATTCATGGTCAATGAAATTCAGTTTTATGATTTGTGTGCAGAACTGTGTATGTCATCAAAATATCAAGGCTGTACCTTAAAAAAAACAAGAAAGTAGGTCAGTAGGTCAAGGTAACAGTCAAGTGACATCATATTTCTTGGGGTCATCAGGTAATTATAATTAAACAGTCTTGGAAATAGGATCAGATGATTTTTTAAGTATTTTTCCTATATAACTCACATAATAATTAAGTGACCCCAGGGCGGGGCCTCTTTTAACCCCAGGGGCCTAATTTGAACAATTTTGCTAGAGGACTACTAGACAATGCAACATACCAAATATCAAAAGCCTAGGTCGTATGGTTTCAGACAAGAAGATTTTTAAAGCTTTTTCCTATATAAGTCTATATAAAACTTGGGACCCCCAGGGCGGGGCCATATTTCACGCATCTTTTCACCCAAGGGGTACAATTTGAACAATTTTGGTTGAGGACCATAAGACAATGCTACAAACCAAATATCAAAAGTCTAAGTGTTGTTGTTTCAGACAAGAAGATTTTTAAACTTTTTTTCCTATATAAGTCTATGTAAAACTTGGGATCCCCAGGGCGGGGCCATATTTCACCCTTGGGGGATAATTTGAATAATCTTGGTAGAGGACCACTAGATGATGCTACATACCAAATATCAAAGCCCTAGGCCATGTGGTTTTGTACAAGAAGATTTTCAAAGTTTTCCCTATATAAGTCTATATAAACCATGTGACCCCCAGGGCGGGGCCATATTTGACCCAAGGGGGATAATTTGAACAATCTTGGTAGAGGACCACTAGATGATGCTACATACCAAATATCAAAGCCCTAGGCCATGTGGTTTTGTACAAGAAGATTTTCAAAGTTTTCCCTATATAAGTCTATATAAACCATGTGACCCCCAGGGCGGGGCCATATTTGACCCAAGGGGGATAATTTGAACAATCTTGGTAGAGGACCACTAGATGATGCTACATACCAAATATCAAAGCCCTAGGCCATGTGGTTTTGTACTTGTAAGAAGATTTTCAAAGTTTTCCCTATATAAGTCTATATAAACCAGGTGACCCCCGGGGCGGGGCCACATTTTACCCTAGGGGGATAATTTGAACATATTTGGTAGAGGACCACTAGATGTTGCTACACACCAGATATCAAAGCCCTAGGCCCTGTTGTTTTGGACAAGAAGATTTTTAAAGTTTTTCCTTTCGGTTGCCATGGCAACCAGAGTTCTGCATGGAATTCAATTCTTTGAATACAATTGAAAGGGGGCCACCCAAGGATCATTCCTGTGAAGTTTGGTGTAATTCTGCCCAGTGGTTTTCAAGAAGAAGATTTTTTTAGATATTGTTGACGGATGATGCACGACGGACGACGCTGGGCAGACATCAAGCCGTCATAATAGCTTACCTTGTCACTTCGTGACAGGTGAGCTAAAAACAGAAACTAAAAGTAACTTAATAAACAACCAATAGAAACTGAAAGTAATTTAATAAACAGCCAAAAGAAACTTAAAGCAACTTTATAAACAACCAATAGAAACTAAAGCAACTTAATAAACAACCAACAGAAACTGAAAGCAACTTGATAGCTAATAGAAACTTAAAGCAACTTGATAAACAACAAACAGGAAATAAAAGTTACTTAATAAACAACCAATAGAAATTTAAAGCAACTTAATAAACAACCAATAGAAACTAAAAGTAACTTAATTAATAAACAACCATTAGAAACTAAAAGTAACTTAATAAACAACCAAAGGAAACTAAAAGAAACTTTATAAACAATCAATAGAAACTAAAAACCAACCAAAAGAAACTAAAAGTAACTTAATAAACAACCAATAGAAACTTTTGAAACTTCTGAAAGCAACTTAATAAACAACCAATAGAAACTAAAAGTAACTTAAGGTATTAGGCCCATAATAGAGTACCTCCTTTTTAAAGAGTATTCAATTCCTACTATAAACCTACTTTGACTGCAATTTTCAGGGGGGCATAAGTTCAAGCCCTACTGGGACCAAAATTTGTTTTTCCTTATTTTCCTTTTTTTCTAGTAAGTTTTTACTTCTTTCAAGACTTGTTATTGATATATTGTACAAAAGTGGAAAAAAATTCATTTGATAAGCGATTTATTGCTGTTCAAAGTGAATTCACCTCTGAAATAGAA
This sequence comes from Mercenaria mercenaria, assembly GCF_021730395.1. Lineage (NCBI taxonomy): Eukaryota > Metazoa > Mollusca > Bivalvia > Venerida > Veneridae > Mercenaria > Mercenaria mercenaria. The sequence continues at coordinate 32,064,754 of NC_069373.1, read as the reverse complement.
GGGGTAGAGTTAGACATCTTTAAAAATACTGAGTTACATGCGGTAAAAGTTCTTTATTTTGCCTTCATTCTTTAGATTACATATTGTGGAAGAAATGTAGGTAGGTTTTACTTCTGCCCCAAGGTTATTTTTGAATGAAGTGAGCAAAATTTAAAACAGACCCGCAGGATTCAACCTTAATTTTTCAATGTTGGAGTTAGAATTCTGTCTCATTAAATCTGTTTACTTAGAAAAAATTATATTAACAGTTTTATTTTAAGTTTTATAACTGTTTACCAATAGTTTGATGTTTCTTTCATACAAAATAATGGTAAAATAAATTATCCGCAAACGTTTTGGATAATGGCCGTCACTTTGAAATTTGTCACTATTTGAGCTTGAGGAAACACCATAAATTACACAAAATTTATAAAAAAACGGCATGGTACAAGTTTTAAAAAAATTGCAACAAAGTGCACAGCACGGTCAACTGTAAGAATATACCAAGCAAATGCCATTTTTTAAACATTACTATTAGGGGCCTAATACTTAATTAATAAACAACCAACAGAAACTAAAAACCAACCAATAGAAACTAAAAGTAACTTAACAAGTGAATGAAGGATTGCCATGCAATACAAAGTCCCCTACTGGAAGGCACCTAATTTTCTCTACTGCAGTATAACATAATGAACTGATATCTGTCAATGATTTATAAACAATATTGTACTATATATATAATATGTTATAACAAAACACTTGGATTAAAATTTATATATATAAAAACCTACAGTTGTTTTCATATGGCATTTCTTTTTGCCCGATTATCAAACAAGAGGACCATGATGGTCCTGAATCGCTCACCTCTTCCCACATGATCCAGTTTTGAGTATGACGTCGTTTTTTTCTATTATTTGACATAGTGACCTAGTTTTTGAGCTCATGTGACCCAGTTTTGAACGTGACCTAGATATTATAAAGATAAAAATTCTGACCAATTTTCATGAAGATCCATTGAAAAATATGGTCTCTAGAGAGGTCACAAGGTTTTTCTATTATTTGACCTATTAACCTAGTTTTTTAAGGCACGTGACCCAGTTTCAAACTTGACCTAGATATCATCAAGGTGAACATTCTGACCAATTTTCATGAAGATCCATTCAAGGGTATGGCCTCTAGAGAGGTCACAAGGTTTTTCTATTTCAAGACCTACTGACCTAGTTTTTGATCGCAGTTGACCCAGTTTCAAACTTGACCTAGATATCATCAAGATAAACATTCAGACCAACTTTCATACAGATCCCATGAAAAATATGGCCTCTAGAGAGGTCACAGCGTTTTTTCATTATTTGACCTACTGACCTACTTTTTGATGGCACGTGACCCACTTTCGAATTTGACTTAGATATAATCAAGGTGAACATTCTGACCAATTTTTATGGAGATCCATTCACAAGTATGGCCTCTAGAGAGGTCACAAGGTTTTTCTATTTTTAGACCTACTGACCTAGTTTTTGACCGCACATGATCCTGTTTCGAATTTGATCTAGATATCATCAAGATGAACATTCAGACCAACTTTCATGAAGATCCATTGAAAAATATGGCCTTTAGAGAGGTCACAAGGTTTTTCTATTATTTGACCTACTGACCTAGTTTTTGATGGCACGTGACCCAGTTTCAAACTTGACCTAGATATTATCAAGATGAACATTCAGACCAACTTTCATACAGATCCCATGGAAAATATGGCCTCTAGAGAGGTCACAAGGTTTTTCTATTATTTGACCTACTGACCTAGTTTTTGATGGCATGTGACCCACTTTCGAACTTGACTTAGATATCATCAAGGTGAACATTCTGACAAATTTTCATGAAGATTTCATGAAATATATGGCCTCTAGAGAGGTCACAAGGTTTTTCTATTTTTAGACCTACTGTCCTAGTTTTTGACCGCACGTGACCCAGTTTCAAACTTGACCTAGATATCATCAAGATGAACATTCAGACCAACTTTCACACAGATCCCATGAAAAATATGGCCTTTAGAGAGGTCACAAGGTTTTTCTATTATTTGACCTACTGACCTAGTTTTTGAAGGCACGTGACCCAGTTTCGAACTTGACCTAGATATCATCAAGGTGAACGTTCTGACCAACTTTCATGAAGATCTTGTGAAATATATGGCCTCTAGAGAGGTCACAAGGTTTTTCTATTTTTAGACCTACTGACCTAGATTTTGACCGCACGTGACCGAGTTTCGAACTTGACCTAGATATCATCAAGATAAACATTCTGACCAATTTTCATGAAGATCCATTGAAAATTATGGCCTCTAGAGAGGTCACAAGGTTTTTCTATTTTTAGACCTACTGACCTAGTTTTTTAAGGCACGTGACCCAGTTTCAAACTTGACCTAGATATCATCAAGGTGAACATTCTGACCAACTTTCATAAAGATCCCATGAAAAATGTGACCTCTAGAGTGGTCACAAGCAAAAGTTTACGGACGCACGCACGCACGGACGGACGACGGACGACGGACACCGCGCGATCACAAAAGCTCACCTTGTCACTTTGTGACAGGTGAGCTAAAAAGGTGTCATAAGTTATATATAGTAACAACAAACATGACAAAGGGGGGAAAAAAAGTCCACAAGAAACTCTTTACCAGGTAGAGATAGGTCAAAATGCTCCTAAAAATTGGATGTAACATGCATGTTGTACCACAGAAAACTGGTCTCAATTTTTCCCTACGAACAGTAATAAATAAGTCACAATATAATCTATTTATAGTAATAACAAAGGGACGTAATTCTAAATACATGGGTGCCTCACGGTGGTGAACATTTGTGCCAAGTTACATCAAAATCCCTCCATGCATAAAGAAGAAATGCTCGAACAAAGTCTTTCTTGTATTTGACCTTTTGCCCCTATGTGTGACCTTGACCTTAGACCTAAGGACCAGGTTCTTGTGCATGACACTCCGTCTTATGGTGATGAACATTTGTGCCAAGTAATATCAAAATCCCTTTAAGGATTGTTGAGTTACAGACTGGACAGGAAAACAACCCTTTTGGCCTTTGACTTCCAAGTGTGATCTTGTCCTTGCAGCTAAGGGCTCGGGTGTTGCGCACAACACATTGTCTCATCAAAGGGAATATTTGTGCAAATTGATATTCAAATCCTGGTTTGCATGACAAAGTTATTGACCGGACAGGAAAAAGTCCCATTGTCCTTTGATCTCAATGTGTGACCTTGACCTTTAAGCTAGGGTTCTGGGTTTGCGCATGACATGCCGTCTCATCATGGGAAACCTTTATGCCAAGTAATATTAAAATCCCTTAATGGATGGCAGAGTTCTGGACCGGACAGGAAGAAACCCTATTAACCTTTGACCTCCAATTGTGACCTTGACCTTTGAGCTAGGGGTCCGGGTTTTGCACACGACACGTCATACCATCATGGATAACATTTATGCCAAGTAATATTAAAATCCCTTCACAGATGGCATAGTTATTGACCGGACAGGAAAAAAGCCCTGTTGACCTTTGACCTCCAGTTGTGACCTTGACCTTTGAGACAGGTGTCCCGGATTTGCGCATGACACGTTTGAATCATCATGGGAAACATTTTTGCTAAGTTATATTAAAATCCCTTCATGAATGACGGAGTTATGGATCAGACACAAAACAGACCCTTTTCATGCTATGTAAACATTTGACTGCCAAGTGTGACCTTGTCCTTTCAGCTAGGGGTCTGAAAGTTGGCATGACACATCGTCTTATTATGAGGTACAATTGTGCCAAGTAATATTAAAATCCCTTCATGGATGGCATAGTTATGGACCAGACAGGAAAAAAGCCCTGTTGACCTTTGACCTTCAACTGTGACCTTGACCTTTAAGCTAGAGGTCCAGGTGACAGAGTTATGGACCAGACACGAAATTGCAGACGGACGGACGGACAGAATGACGGATGGAAAAGTGCATTCCTATAGTCAACGAAACTTGTTTTCAACCAGTAGGGGACTAATAAACAACCAATAGAAACTTAGAGCAACTAAATAAACAACAAACAGGAACTAAAAGTTACTTAATAAACAACCAATAGAAACCTAAAACAACTTAATAAACAACCAATAGAATCATAAAGTAAAATAATAAACAACTAATAGAATCTAAAAGTAACTTAATAAACAACCAACAGAAACTAAAAGTAACCCAATAAACAACAAAAGGAAACTAAAAATTACTCAATAAACAACCCACAGAAAGTAAATGGAACTTAAGAAAAAAAAACACACAGAAACTTCCACTTACAAGTACCTTAATAAACAACCAATAGAAACTAAAAGTAACTTAATAAACAACCTAAATAAACTAAAAGTAACTCAATAAACAACTCAAAGAACCTAAAAGTAACTCAATAAACAACCGAAAGAAAGTGAAAGTAACTCAATAAACAACCAAAAGAAACTAAAAGTAATTCAATGAACAAAAAAAGCAAAAACAATTTGAACTTCTGTTTTTCTCTCTCCTCTAACTGCAATATATAAGATACCTTTTTGAGACAAAAAAAAAGAACACCTGTATACAGACCAGAATATAAAATGAAAATATTTAAAGTCCAACAAAAAACAATAAAAATACAATAAAATACAATAAAAAAATCAACTAAAACATCTCAAATACCTTATACAGTGCTAAACACAACTGAAAAATATAGAAATATACTATATAGTGCTGTATCAACAAAATGCAAACCAGCTGCTGATTTAGTTCATTTCATAAAATTATAAAATTCAGTTCATTTTATGCCGATTCGCAAAACATAAAATTTTGTGATCAATTTCAACCCGGGACATGAACTTGTTGCAAAGTCTACAACATAAAGTTATATAATATACAGTTTTAGTATTGCATAACATTATCTAATGGTTTAATATTTGATCATTACTATATTTGTATTTTCATATTGGATTGTATTAGGTCAAGACTTTAGCCAGTCAATTAGGAACTTTTGGTTAGTCTACTTAAGCTTTCAGCTAGTCTATCAAGGATTTTAGCTTGTCTCTTAAGGCTTTTTAGCTTAGTCTGTAAAGGACTTTCAGCTAGTCTTAAAAAGACTTCAAGCATTTCTATCAAGGGCTTTTAGCTAGTCTATAAAGGACTTTTAGCTAGTCTATAAAGGACTTTTAGCTAGTCTATTAAGGACTTCTGGCAATTCTTTAATGGGCTTTCAGCTAGTCTAATAAAGACTTTTAACAATTTATCAAAGGCAATTTAGCAATTCTTTAAGGGCTTTTAACTCGTCTATAAAGGACTTTAAGCCAGTCTATTAAAAAAAAGACTTCTAGCAATTCTATCAAAGGATTTTAGCTAGTCTATTAAAGACGTCTGGCAATTCTTTAATGGGATTTCAGCTAGTCTAATAAAGACTTTGAGCGATCCTATCAGAGGCTTTTAGCTAGACAATTCTTTTAAGGGCTTTTAACTAATCTATTAAGGACTTTAAACCAGTCTTTCAAGGACTTTGAGCCACTCTATTAAGGACTTTGAGCTAGTCTATTAAGGACTTTTAGCCAAGGGTTTAGAGCTAGTCTATCAAGTGCTTTAAGCTAGTCTATAAAGGGTCTTGAGCTAGTCTATCAAGGGTTCTGAGCTAGTCTACTAATACCTTTGAGCTAATATATCAAGAACTTTGAGCTAGTCTATTAAGTGATTTAAGCTAGTCTACTAATACCTTTGAGCTAGTCTATCCAGGACTTTTAAGGGCTTTGGGTCAATCTATTAAGGACTTTGAGCTAGTCTATTAAAAGACTTTAGCTAGTCTACTTATACCTTTGAGTTAGTCTATCAAGGACTTTGAGCTAGTCTTTTAATGGCTTTGAGCTGGTCTGTTAAGGGATTTGAGCTAGTCTATCTGTTTTGAGTGGGTAAGGGTTACGTTATTGTGATTTCCTGAATTTATGCAACCATGCAATCCAAGAATTTGTTCCCCTAAAATGGTAACATTCCAGTATCATCCATAATCTGTTTAAAAGCTAGATCATGTAGTTTTTATTTGTACTGTATACCTTAAATCCTTTTTCTTTCAGTTTTCTGTACTGGCTCAGAGGTGACAAACGACCAGAGTTGTTGTTGAAAGAATATCCTGCTTTCTCAATCTGGAAAAACACAAAAACGGATTATAACCAAGGCTGTAGTACACTGATATTTCTGTCATAACTAAAACATTTTTACTACAGTCTTTACAAAGATCAGTCTTGGATGTTTGGTTACATACTTACATACACGGTAATACACATTCATAGTAATATCTGCTGTGAAGAGTCATCAAAATCAGACCAGAAGTTAGAAAGGGAAGAATTTATATGTTTTCATAATTAAAATTATCAAAGTACAATAACTCCTGAAGGCCACTATAGAATAACTGCAAGATAATCATCCATAATTTTCTGAAAAGAAGAAGGGGGATGATTTTGATTTCTAATAATAGATGACTCAAAATAATGAGCCAAAATTTAAAGATAAAATATACCAGGTAATCAAAAACAAACTACACCTAAGACAAAGTTATAGCACCACTGACAAAACCTGACATGACCTTTGACCCCTAATGTGATCTTGACCTTTACGATTTTTAACAATATCGCTCCATCTGTTTTAAATGATTTAATTCATATTCATGATTCTGGTTACAATTTTAGGTATTCCAACCTACTAGAAGTTCCCCGGGTAACAACAACAACTAGGTATGGTAAACAAAGCTTCAGATATGCCGCTCCAGTTCTGTGGAACTCGCTCCCAGAAAATTTTAATTACAGTCGACATTGTATTAAGAGACCACCCAAGGGACTGCTAAGAAGTGGTCTCTTAATGGAATGGTCGCTTAATGAATTTCAGTCAAATGAAAAGAAAAGTTATTTTTAACTGTTAATGTAACTGTATTTATTATGAACATACATGTATGGTTTCAAAATCTGTTTTAACATCGTGAACACTTTTCCAAGTCCACAAACCGTGAAAATCATGGCTAGATTGTTTGTCAGTTTGACTGATACAAAGGTTAATTGCATTCAGTCACGTGCAAAACGTACTCTCTAATTACATAGATGAAGAAATGCCCGGTAGAATTTTGGTACCCAGTCGCTTAATAGATATTTTGTCGATTATTTTACCTGTCGGGACTACATTTATGTGGTCGCTAGTCGCTTAATAAAAAAGTCGTTTAATGGAATGAATTTATGTACTGAAAACGTTCGGGAGGAATTTTGACCGGTCGTTTAATACGAAAATCGCTTAATAGAGGTGGTCGCAAGTACGATGTCGACTGTAGTTTTAATCAATTTAAAAGCTTAATTGCACACTGGAATGGTCAAGACTGCAAATGTTCAATGTGCAAACATACTAAGCAGCTTGTTCCGCAGGACTGGATGGCATCTCTTTTCATTACACCCAACCAGTTAGTTTTTGCTTTGTTTAGCTGTTTTTGTTGCATGCCTTGTCCCTCATAGTTTGCTACAATTAGTATGTGTACTAAAATGCTTCTTTTGTGTAGTTGACATAGTTTTATGCTTTTTTCTCCATGCTTAGTTGCTTTAGTTACTTGCTGTGCTTTTTGCATTGTGTTGTCAATACTTGTCTTGCTTTGCATGCTTTAGCTACTTTTTGTATACCTTGTTTCCTTGTGTAGTCGACTTATATCCATGTTTAGCTGCTTTAGCTGGTTTCTTTGTTTTGTTGCTTTAGTTGCACACTTTTCTTTCTATTATTTTTATGTAATAATTTGCATGCTTTTTATGTTCTCTATGTGCTATTGTCATTATTACATCTTATTTTCATGCTATGTTTTATGTGCTACTGTGAAGGAGCTGCTGCTCAGTTCATTTCAGATCTGATCTGAGGTGATATTCTCGTTTAGCATATTTTTCATTCAGCTTTTTGCGCCAGTTTAGTCTTTCAGTATTTTATTTCATGTTTATCTTAAGCAGTTCTTAGGCTTTTGGTCAAGAGCAGCAGGTCTTTCACAGGTTTAACTTCATGTTGTACTGCTACATGTAATTTTGTATAACCCTATCTCTTATTTTACAGTTTGCTTACTATATATTTTAACTGGTTATCTTTGTTATATATAGTCGGTTAAAAAGCGCCTGTCGCTTATGTTGTATTGTTTCTCTGTCTTGCCGACTTAAAATAAAATTTATCTTATCTTAGCTTTGCCGTGTGGCAAAAACAGAAATATTTTTGCCAAATAAAACAAGTCTTGCCTATATCACTCATCAGAGTTTCAAACCTGTTTAACAAGAAGCATTTCTTGACTTACATTAGTAAACAAGTACTAACTAGAAAACTGATTTTGTCTGAAATGTTTGCAACAAAGTTTTACTAAGTTAATAGGTAACAAGTTAAAGCATAGCAAAAGTTCCTTCCTTCTAGGGCACATAGAAATATATAATGACCATCTTGTAAAATTTTGATTGCAGTGTCACGTTTAAGCGCCCCGGGGCGTTACATTTTGCACCAAGGGTGCATTTACTTCTGTACCAAAATACAAAAAACTAAGATTTTGAAAAAGAACTATGCTGTTTTCTGCTGCCTAAAAAATGGCAAGTCCGCTATTTCCAAAGTATTTACCCTTACGTAAATTGTAAAATCAGAAAATCAACAAAGTAAATCAGATACCACTTTCAGTTGAGTAAATACGGTAATTAAGGAACACTGGCTATACACATTGACCAGTCCATGTCCATATGCCAGATTTAGTAATATATAATCTGTGGAGCGTGTTCAGCCAGAAAGTCGCCTCAATTAGGAAAGAATAATTTAAACGTCAGAGGTTATTTCTAAGGTCACAGAGTTTCGAGAGAAGGAACAATAATGGCAACACAATTTTGTATTCTTTTCCTTCATCATTTATTTTCTTAGTACTGCGGAAAGAGCATCAAAGTGGCTATCTTGGGTAGAATGCACTTTAGTGGTCACAGGAAGTTTACTATGAGCATGCGCAGTAAGTTGGGGTGTGGGGCAAAGCTGAAAGCGAGCTAGGGTGTGGGGGCAGCAGCCACAAAACGTATTCATTTAAAAATAAAGATATTCCTTATAACTTATTAATTTTTAAGACATTTTTAAACTACTATTTTTATAGGGACCGCTAAAGTGCAAGTGCTCCAGCTATCTCTTTAACTCACTGAAATTTAGATTTAACTTACAAGTTTCTTTTGCTTTTCCAAATGTTGCTGTTGTCTTGCCATAAAATCTGTTCCCATATTCTCAACAATTTTGGCACTGGTAGAACTAACTTTTGGCCGGAAGGTAAAGACATTGTCATCCAACATCACTGAAGGCTGCTTGCTCATTGCGATAGGTTTAAGCACTTCTCTACCAGAATGTTTCAACAACTTTTTTGTTTCATCAGATTCTTTGGAATCTGCAAAAAAACCTTTATTCACTTTCGTAAATAGTGTGTTTTCATCTGTTGAAATTGGTGCTAACTGCACTTTTGACCTGGTAGTGGTATCATTCATATAATGTGGAGTGCCGCTTGAAGCTGCTTGCTCAAATCGACGGGCTGCAATTTTTCGACTTGCAGAGCTAATGCGGGGAACGAATTTCGTATCTCCTACCGCATTATGCTTGTGTTTCCCCATCTAAAAGCACAGCAAGAGCCATATTCAAACGGAAATCTCTCTTTTTATTACATTTTGTCAAATTTAACCTGAATGACATTTGGCGTACTTCGTAACTATGGAGCGGCCATGTTGTTTTTCCGAATGGGTTTCGGTAATGTCCGGTTGAGTGACGACACTTCGTCTCGTACATGACGGAAAAATATGTACCTTAATCGTTGATTTCCGGGTATTTCCGTAAAGTTTCAACGGTGGGCATAAGAAAGAAAAACTGTTACAAATATGCAATACCGTGGGTAACAGAAATCTAAATTTAAGAATTTAAGAGTAGGTTAAAGGTCAGTAATTCAAATCCTTCTTTGTTTCATATAAAAAACGACAACTTCAGATCGTCTTTACGTATCTTCAGAGAACATCACTTTTTCCTACACCTATTTTTTATGGAAGTTCTATCAAAAATTAACGAAAAAATGAAAAGAAAAAATGTAGTTGCTAGTGAAATGCCAGTCAGTTGTGGTCTGCTACCCTAAAAATGGCGCATATTTGCTCTTGTCCGCGCAATAAACACCTACTTCCAGGACACTCATGAGATATCCTCTATTTATGTATCAGTACCATGTTTTCATGAGGTTTTTCTTATCACTAAAAACCTGCATGTTTCCTTGGCTACTACCTATTTTTACTTAAACCAATATCAGTATTTATATATCCTTTGCACTAAATGCCTGACAATAAGTTGATTTTATATGAAAGCAATCTTCAAGCCTTTCATAACGCTAAAAGAATTTTTAAAATCGAGCAATTATTGAAAAAGTTATGGCAGTTTGAAATTTAAGAAAATGGCTGATCATGGAGGCAGCCATTTTAGTGTGTATATGGCGTCATTTACACACTGCTGAATTTTTTATTAAGCAAATACCCAGCCAGCATTCTATATCGGCCCGATATCAAACCGACGTCGTTGTCTATAAACCCGATATCAGCTTCAGTATCAGCTGCAAATAAGAATGATGTCAGCCAAATGCCGGCAGACGATATCGGGCCAACATCATAATGACATCGGTCCGACATTGGTAAACGATATTTGGCCAACATCAAAATGATATCAGCCCGATATTGGCAGATCATATCGTTGTCGCAAAATAGTGTGACACGCAGTGCTTCATCAAAGTTTTCTTCAAATATACATTTTACAAATTCTCAGAGTAATTTACTTGAGAACAGATGTGTTTCGCATCATGTGTATGACGGTTATTTGATTTTATTGCTATAAGATTTTTCACAACTATATAGTACATGTTTTATACAGTCACATAAGTTTTCTGTATATTCTTAACACTACAAAAATTGTTCAATTAGAATTTTAAACATATTTATAGTTTCATTTTTTGTAAATATAAATATTTCTACGGCGGCATTCTACAAAAAAATAAAAATGAATCTTAATTATAACCTCCCTTTATCACATATAAAATTTTGATGAATATGTCTACAAATTTTGTTTGGAACCTAGTTTGATTAATTCTGGCATACATCATATTTGCTTAATAAAGAAGAATCCAAAAGAATACAATTAGAGAATCCAAAATCGGCCCGATGTCAATCCGACTTATGAAATAGTTACACCAATTGATGTCGATCTACCGATTTCAATATTTTTGCGGCAGTTCAACGGTCCAATCTCGAAGATATATGATCATTTTGTGTCGATTCGGTGTAAAACCTAATTCGCTCACTCACAACAGCCCGACAACGGCCCTACATCGGCACATTTTGCCGACATTCCGACATTATACCTATATCGGGCCGATATAGTCATGCTGGCTGGGTAACCTTTTATCTTCATTAATTTCATATGTTTCTTGATTGTAAGCTGTAAAACATGGTAATTTCTTTTAGTATGGTAGGAAAAAGTAGTGAAATTTTTTTACAGAAATAAGTGAATATATCTAGAAATCTGATAAATCCGCCATTTTGTTTTTTGTGCATTGTGCGGGGTGTGGGGTGGGGGGAAGGGGGGTGCAGTTGGGATCCATCAAAGCTGGAAAGTCGCCATATGACCTATAATTGTGTCGGTGTGACATTAAACCCAACACAATACATAAATAAATAAACAATGTATTTGTGTATATTTACTTATTCGTATGATATATATCATAATAAACAGCCTCTCATAGCGCTGGTGCATCGCTACAAGGGGAATCGTATATTTTTGTTTGGTTTATTTGAAGTATAAAGAAGACCAAAACGTCCTGTCTGGGTTACTTATCTCAGTAGCCCGACCTATACTAACACTGTGATGTCCAGTTCACTTTATCTCTGCAATTAAGGTTCAGTGTTAGGCTGAGTTCCACTTATAATGCCTGGGTCGTGAGGGATATTTCACATTAAATTAAACCTCATGAACAGACTTAGTCAAACAGACTCTGCTATTATTTTACTTTATTCTTTATTAGATATAAGCACTTACCATAATTTTTTGAAATGTATGTGCAGCATTTTATCTAAATCGGCATTTTCCTTTCACATGCTACCAAAATGATGGCACAAGAATTTTATGTCTCGAAAAAGGACATTAAAAAAAAGTGAAAAGAATTAAAATCAGAGGGTTGTATTTAATTAATTGTACTTTTCTTATATAAAAGTTAACACCCATTTTCTTTTACTATATTAGAGATATAGTTTTTTATGAGAATATATAAGTCTCTGAAAATCTGATATGCTAAAAAATGTCGAGAAAACATTATCTTATTTTATGCTAACTAATGAAATACTGTATTCTATCAGTTAAATATTTTCATATCTCATCGCTCACACTGTGAAAATATGAAATCTATATTTTCACACTGTGAGAGATATGAGCTCCGCCCCCCTCATACATTGTGTATGAATTTTAAATTATTTGCTTAAAGCAGGATGAAAATTATAGTCGCGTTTTGTTCTTTATAGTATATTTCTCGATTCAAATTATTTTACTTAAAGAGAATTTCATACCGTTATGCAGCAAAATATAAAACAAAATGGAACTTTGTTGCATGCGTCTTTATAACGTCACATCACGTCTGACGTCATGTCTGTTTACGTGCGTCTGTTTCCCGCGGTGAGATTAAAACAGTTGCAAAATGCATTTCTCAACGTAATTGAGCATAAAATAAAAAGAAAATTTGTTTTTCGTGAATATGGAATATATCTCACCTCGAAGTGAGAAAATTTTCACATTTTCACTCGCGCTACGCGCTCGTGAAAATATTTGAAATTTTCTCACTTCTCAGTGAGATATATTCCATATTCACTCAAAACAAACAAATATCCTCTATATATCAGGAAAGTCGATTTTATATGAAATATACAACAGCCAGATTTAGCGGTGTTTAGCCTTTATTACCGTAGGTCAATAGCAGTTTTAAACCGTAGTTTATTTTTAACACTACACAAAAATTATGTGCGCTAGACCTAACCAATCAAATTCAAGTATTTTTCGACTTCAAACGGAGAGGGAAATACAAACATAATATTTCAAAATCATATACAGGGGACCCATATACAGATCCTGGTAAATCAAGAAAGTTTATAGATCTACATTCACTCAATTTGCTTATTTTCTCAGAAACCTTATTACAAAATTCAGTTGTCATTTGCTTCAAATGCAAATATCACCTGTTTTCGCGGTCGTACCGGTCGGCCTGAAAATCCAGTTTTTCACGGAAAGTGTCCAGAGTCCAAATAGTTTATTGTTGGGCGTAGTATTAGAGGTATAAGTTAACCTAACCCTAACCTTAAGTCAGTATATTTAGGGTCACCTTAAAAATCCAAAGAGTATTTTTTTCAGGTCTTTCAATAATTTGAAAATCTTTACTGCATTAATCAAAAACGGCTTTGGATTTTTATGCTAACAGGTTGTATCAGCCGCTTGAGCGCTGTGCTTATCTGTCACCATTATAAACCTTACCTGTTTCAATTGGCTTAGTTTCATTATTCATTAATCAAATTACACTTGTTTAGTATTTTTCACTATGCAGTGGCTACGATTACGGCACCGTAATCCTAGCCTCTGGTTCTAGGATTACAGAAGTTCCATATTCCTAGACAACCCTACGAGGATAGGCTAGGATAATTTATGGAAATAAGTTAGGACATGCATAAACGATGTTGTAAACCAAAGAGCTATAAAAATAAATAGATTGGCAACTTGAAAGGCATATAGAGCAAATCTCGCCAACCTCCCGTGACAAAAAAACGAGATCTCGTTACCGGAGGTGGCGCTTTCTCCAAGCGCCATTTTGTATGCGAAAGCAATTATTCATCGGTAGAATAATTATCACCGTATGACCACGCTTCTTTCGATGGCAAAAAAAACCCTGTACTTCGTGTCTTAAGACCATTTCTCATTAAACTAATTTTGTTTTAGAAGCTAACATGTATTTTAAATGTAGTTTTAAAGGTACAAATTGTAACTCCATGCTCGCCGATGTTTGTTTTTAGTAAGATAACGCCGAATCACGCTCTGACACGAGCTCACGCGAGATTACAGCCAGTTGCCATTCTGTGTATTTTATACTTCTTTGTGTAAACCTACTTATTTCACTGAACTAGTAATTTTTTCATGCTTACCGTATTACATGTATTAAGCAGGGTTGTCAATAAGAACCGGCCGCCGGCCGAAATGGACGGTTCAAATGGCATTTGGGCCGGTTCAAATTCGCAAAAAAAAAAAAAATCGGGCCTAAAAACATTAACCCGTCGATTATAGTTTTTTTCTCTCACGATTCTGTCACGAAAATATAATTGGTATAAAGAACTCTCCATTCAGTCTAAAAATCGATATTACTCACGGTCGTTTCCGTTCATAATACACAGCGTGTCATCACGGGCGATGGTTTCATACACTGCCACGTGCCTGTCGATCTTTGACTTGAGTTAAAACACGCAATAAACCAATGACAGCTGTGGATGTAGAACGCGTGACGTTTTTTATCGGCAAAACTATTTAAGCTCCGCCTTTATAAATGATGATATACGTACGTCATAATTGACGAAATCAAAGCTAACGTCAAAGAGAAGAAAATCATGTTTCACGGACTGAATTATTATATTTTAACAGGCCTCGACCTTAACTTTTTTCAGCAGTTGCCAGCAGGTCCACCAACTGCTAAAATCTAGTAGACCTGCTCAGACTTTAGTGGACCTCCAATTCCATCACATAAATTGAGATGTTGTAGACGTCGTATCTTCATATGACTCAAAGAAACAGGACTTATTTCTAAAATAATTAAAAATGGAAGACAGTAGCAATCTGTTATCCCGAAAAATAATTATTTTGAAAAGTGTCCCAAAATATGGACACAATAATCATCATCCTCCCGACCCGTGTTGAAAGTGAAAAAAAAATCAACACTTATCGGTAATTATTCTGATGATAAACTAAGTAATTGGCCGTTTTCATCATCAGTTAACACCCCCTCAAAGAGCTTAAAGAAGTGTGTCGGTTATTGTGGCATCTGCAGTGGAGATCAAAGCGGTATAGTTTCCCCGAGATTGTCATGGCATTACGTCATGTTTTCGCGCCATGTGACACATCACTTTCTCGATTCCTTTAATTGTTGAGAAGAAATCAGTAAAATAGTTTTTTCTTTAATTTTTTAAAAGCGACTGTGCAATATCCCGAATAAACCGACATGTAAATGTGTCAGACCGTGAACGATGATAGTGGATGTCCTACCTCTGTGACCTATTTGCCCTCAAGAAATTTACATTATTGTTTGAGAAGAATATCTAACAACAACAAAGTGTTGTGTCAAAAAAAATATGTACAAAGAATCATTTAAAACTTATTAAAAACCGCAACGACATCATACTGCTTCATTTTAAAAGCACATTTCTATTTACGTTCATGAGGTCACGTAACTTATTCTGCCGCGCTAACAGAAATCTGTTTGCCAAAAATCGTTTTACTCCATGTACTTAAATTGCTGCCGCTTTTTCATTATTTAAGATTTTTTAATTGTGTTTTTTGTACTTTCTGGTCAAAAGTCTGAATTTTATTACCATAGTATGTACCGTTTATTTACTTTAAGAAGGAAATAAATGATCAAGATCGCGCTGTTTGAAATTTTACAAAACATAATATGAAAATTTGATCGTTTTTAAAGAATTTTGCCTACATTCCTGTAGATATCTCATTAAAATTGTTATAGAATTCAAACTGTATTAGTTCTCAAGCGGTGTTGAAAATTTGAAGCGATTATATTAAAAAATGAATGCACTACGCGCGTTTTTTGTGTCAAAAGTAACCGCGATGTAAATTAGATATTACGATAGGGCGCACGTGCTTGTGGAATGGAAAATTACCAGCATGACGTTTTGATATTTTTACGATTCGCGGGTAAATTCCAGTCAATCCAGGTAATTTTGCCGGATGTAATTTCTCAATTTGGTAAAGTTACCACGTAAAAACCACTCGCCCGATCGGTTGAGTAGTCCATTCGTGCTATCCTGACTTTAACTCGCCAATGCTTAAAACTGTAGAATGCCGTACTTAAGGCAAAATCAACTTTCGTTTTGTGAATTCGCCGATATGGGTACGATTTCCCCCCTATTTTTCACTTTTAAGGGTTTTATTTTATTTGCAGACCGTGACTGAAAATTGGTTGACCGTCGGTCTACCAAACTTTTGATAGTTAGTGGACCTGTCGATATTTTGGTTGCGTCGGTCCAACGGTCCACCGCTAAGGTCGAGGCCCGAAATTTAATATTAGTGATATACGTGAAAATATATTCATCAGTTATCGTAGTGTCAAAGTTATATTTTGTAGCAAAAATTTCGGAAGAAAGAGTGATGGGACATCCGCGATAATTTCCAAGAATTTTGAAATCATGAGTGTCGATGGTCCCGATTTAAAAGAAAAGACAACAAAAAACAAAACAAAGAAATTATCCACAAGCTCCTTTACATTTAATAATCCAAAATCGCTCATAACTAATCTGTAAACAACAATTTTCGGATATTTTCACACCTATTTACCCCTGTCGAGTGCTGTTTATTGCATTGTATAACAAAGCCAGGTGTTGATTATAATGTGTGACAACTGAGACAGATATTTAATTTCTATAAAAAAATTATTAATCACAATCAAATTTAGATCAGAAAATATATATTGGCTTTTACCTTTTTTCTATAAATTTTTGAAATCGAAAGTACAGTAGTTGTCGCGGTATCAGCCGGCCGATTTTTGATAAATATTTCTCTTAAATCATTTTAATAAGAGGAAATGTCATGGTAAATTTTTATATCAGATACTGTCAAATGCTGTTAAACTGTCTTTGCACCATCATAATTTGTCAAACACATCCTTTAAACTGGAGATTTGGTCCCGGACATATAATTTTGGATATCTGGATTTTGATCAATAAAAAATCGAGGCTAGGGGTTTTGGATAAGGACAGGTGGGATGAGAATCAAACAGTTAATTTTCTATGCCTAAACTTGTATTACTTCTAACTCTGTACATTTTGTTTTGATGGTTCTAACAGTGACATTTTTTGTCACGCCAAATTGTAAAAATTCATCTGGGGAATCTTCTTCCCCACAAAAGAAATATGAGTAGGCCTACAGGTTTAATTCTCAGCAGAGTTTTGAATTTAGATATACAGTAGTTCAATAACTATTTGATTTTGCAAAGAAGTACAACAAAGAGTTGGAGTGTGGTGACAAGTTAGATATTAGCATTTCAGGACTTGAAAATGCATTAATGAACGTGTAAACTCATTTTTATTATTATCTCCAAATTTACCAGGTGAGCTCATAAAAATGTGAAAATAAGGGTATATTGTATTTAAAAATGCAGTGGAAAAGATGTTCTTAAATGCTTCCAAAATGCCCCAAAATGCAGGAAATGAAGCGCTGAATTTCAAAATTTTTCGGGGGGGGGGGCATGCCCCCGGACCCCCCTAGCTGGCCGCCTACATTTCTATTTCAGCCTGTTCAACAAAAACTTATTGACAACCCTGATTAAGTGTTATCGATCCGCCATTTGAGGTTAGTATAATCTTAAATGATTTATTAATAGCGACGCGTGGAAATATGATAGAAATATGAGGGTTAAAGTTAGATTTTAAAAAATAGTCTATTCTTTAAATTCTATATGTTTAGTTTGCTTGTCACTCGAGTTTTCTGTGAAGAAATAGGCGAAATCAACACCCGTATACATACGTTTTTCTTTCCAAAACCATACTAAATATAATATTTTATACTCTAAATTTTATGATTTGATTTTGCCTGTCACTTTATAGATATTCACGCATATAGAATCGGGCGAAATCAACACCCTTATGTACAACAGGTATGAAAAATCGCTATTTGCAAGTAAAATAAGCATGTTTACAACATCATTCAGGGGTTCCATTTGACCCGGGACCCCGGGTCCGGACCCGGGAGTTTTTGAAAAGACGCCCAAAGGACCCGGCAGAATACTTGCCTGTGCGTCCTTCGGGACCCGGGGGCATTTTCCTTTGATAATCCTTTCCTTCGGTAAAACTATTTTCACGATAGACACGTGTATTCAAAATAAACACTCGCGGTCATGCTCTCCTGCCTTTCTGCCTTTGATCTCTGCTAAATCCCGCCCTTTCTCCTGTTGACATGCCTCGCTGATTTTTTTATCAGCAAGTTACGTCACGGCGAGTGCACATAGGTAACAAGAATCAATGAAGTGTTGAAATTAATTGATAAAGCGAATCCTGTGTACTGTCAAAAAAGGCGCCAATTATTAAATTATCGTAAGCAGCTGATTACCGAGCATGTGAAAAGTGCCCTGCAAGATTTTTTCATGCTAACTTTAAATTAGACCATTGTTTAGTGATCATATCGTAATTTCAACAGGAAACTTCACTAATTTTGATGAATTTCGAAAGCAAAAATAAGTTTAGAATGTCCGTTCATGGGTCTAATTACACCCGATGTCATATGCATATTTCCAAAATTCCTTAAAAAAAAACTGACTTTCAATGCAGTTTTTAATGATAAGTAGCATCATTAATTGGGGAACTATCGCTGATTTAGCTTAGTTTGCCAAGTAAACTGAGCAAAAGTACTTGCCGATGACATTTTGTAAGTGTATCAGTATCCGGATAGTACATTTTGGATACATTTTTAGCTCATCTGATTTTTTGAAAAAAAATGATGAGTTATTGTCATCACTTGAGCGGTTGTCGGCGTCGGCGTCGGCGTCGGTGTCGGCGTCGGCGTCTGCGTCGGCGTTGCCTGGTTAAGTTTTATGTTTAGGTCAGCTTTTCTCCTAAACTATCAAAGCTATTGCTTTGAAACTTGGAAGACTTGTTCACCATCATAAGCTGACCCTGTATAGCAAGAAACATAACTCCATCTTGCTTTTTGCAAGATTTATGGCCCCTTTTGTACTTAGAAAATATCAGATTTCTTGGTTAAGTTTTATGTTTAGGTCAACTTTTCTCCTAAACTATCAAAGCTATTGCTTTGATACTTGGAATACTTGTTCACCATCATAAGCAGACCCTGTACATCAAGAAACATAACTCCATCTTGCTTTTTGCAAGAATTATTGCCCCTTTTGGACTTAGAAAATCAGTTTTCTTGGTTAAGTTTTATGTTTAGGTCAGCTTTTATCCTAAACTATCAAAGCTATTGCTTTAAAACTTGCAACACTTGTTCACCATCATAAGCTGACCCTGTACAGCAAGAAACATAACTCCATCCTGCTTTTTGCAAGATTTATGGCCCCTTTTGGACTTAGAAAATATCAGATTTCTTGGTTAAGTTTTATGTTTAGGTCAACTTTTTCTCTTTAACTATCAAAGCTATTGCTTTGAAACTTGCAACACTTGTTCACCATCATAAGCTGACCCTGTACAGCAAGCAACATAACTCCATCCTGCTTTTTGCAATAATTATTGCCCCATTTGGACTTAGAAAATCATTTTCTTGGTTGAGTATTATGTTTAAGGCAACTTTTCTCATAAACTATCAAAGCTATTGCTTTAAAACTTGCAACAGTTTTTCACAATCATAAGTGGACACTGTACATCAAGAAACATAACTCTATCCTGCTTTTTGCAAGAATGATGGCCCTTTTAGACTTAGAAAATCATGGGTAGGACAATATTTCTATTATACAAAAAAAATCAGATGAGCGTCAGCACCCGCAAGGCGGTGCTCTTGTTATAGAGTGTTATAGCACTGTTCTGTTATTAAAAATGAAATGAAATATTGAAGAAAAACCTAATCAAAATAACATGAATTTTGATAAATATTAGTTTACAATATGAGACTATATGACCTGAAACTGACATTTTATTATGCTGTAACATGATCTTGGGTTTATTGTTTTCTTAGGTAAAGATCTACGTATTACTGAATAAAAAATATAGTCAATTATATGGACGTGTTGGTACAGGACTCCTGTATTTTGGAAAAGGACCCTTCAAAATTTGGGCCCAAGAGTCCTGGGACTCTTGGGTTTTCGGGTCTAGTGGAACCCCTGTCATTTATGCATGTTCTAACTTATACTTGATGCCTCTTACATACTTCCGTAATCCTAGCCTATCCTCATAGGATTGTCTAGGAATACGGAACTTCCGTAATCCTAGAATCGGAGGCTAGGATTATGGTACCGTAATCGTAGCCACTGCCTTTTCACTATGTCTTATACATGAGTGCGATCTATACTCATACGATGATGGTAAATATTATTCCCCTTCCATTTTCCCCTATTTTTGACACATTCTCTTTCCAAACAATTTTTGTTTATTTTGTACATGTCTAACTAATACTTAAAGTAAATCCATATAATGATGTAAATCATACCATTTTCTTTGTTCATGAAAAGAACTGTTTTATTGTATTGGGATTAAAATTCTCAATCTTAGTCATTATGACATGATTTTCTCTTCCCAACAAGCCACTGGTTTTCCAAAACTGAAAATGCTCTCCAAATTTTTCTTTTTCTGTTTTCAGTGTTTGCTAACATTAGTCCATTATTTGTTATCTAAATGAAGGAAGATGTCAGGTAAGTTTGTTTATTAGCATTGTCAGAATATGCTTTCAGTGACTAATAAATATTTCAGGGAGTTACCTGTATATATTGTTAGCAATTATAGAAGTTGCAATGATTTTAGCTTTGCTTGACCAGTTATAAATTATACAAAAACAAAAGCTGAAATAGTATTTCAGGACACTAGACAACTTTTGGGGACAGGTACCCATACCCTCAGGAAGGGGAATTTTTCGATGTTTTAAGACAGAAGTTTTTAGCCATATAAATGATATATATGCTACTACTTGTAACACTTTTTAATACTGTTTTCAATCATTTCTAACTAATATACTATATTCCAGCAGTAACCTTCCTTAGAGGCACTATAATGTAACTTGAAAGAGAGTTCATATCTAGTTGTGTCAAACAACCTATTATCGGGGGAATTTTCTTCTGAGAAAGGGGGAAAAAACATTATTTTATGAGGGGAATGGGGCCCATATTCGGCCCCAAAAATGGCCAAAAGAGTGCCCTGTATTTAATCTTATTGTTATAGAAGGATTTGCAGTGAACTTACTGGTAAGATGTTTTACATGAGATACAATATATGAGATACAGATATATGCATAGAAGGGAAAATATCATACCAGAAGGAAATTGGTGCATTGTAAAGAAGGATTTGAAGTGACTACTGTTACATTATCCATTTAGTACCCCTAACGTTTTGTGTAGCTGTGATCACCATATTATCAGGTGCTCTTTCATTATCATTAAGATTACTTTGAATCCTACTATATGGTTCAAACTGGTTTAAAATATTGCATACTTTAAAGTTGGACATGCAACAGGTAGCTCAAGTTAGTCATTTTTCTAGTACTTGCAGTATTTGGTATTTGCAGTGTTCATAAAAGTACATGACATAAAAATTAAAATTTTGCTACAGTACTTATAAAAAAAAAGAAACTTGTCTTTTCTTTTCTTCAATGTGTTTTTTTGAGTTTTTTTTTTATTGTTATTAAGAAAATAGTGGCAGTGTAAACTGTTTTGTATTTTTTCAGGCTGCCAGGAGGGTATACTTGTTGATTTAAGTGAACCAGCTGAAGATTTTCCAGTGACAGTAACTGGTGAGAACATCGTGCAAAATTATCAACTGGATGAATGTTTTTTGTGACTATGCATTGGTGATTTTGTTCAGCTAGATGGCTTTCGTTTCATTTAACATAAGTTTTTTGTGTGTGTTTTTTTCAAGGGTAAAACAGAGTTTTGAAAGGCTGTTCCAAAGTATTCATACACCCTCTTCAGCATTAATATGATTTTATATTATTAAGTGATATTAAGTTTACTTTCTTATTTCTTAAAGTACTGAAATTAAAAACAAACACATGTTCTTCAGACTTGTTCAGATGTATTGATATATATATCTTATTACAGATTCTATAGAGTATTTGCGAGATGACCCATTTGATAGACTTGATGATGTTCCAAAGTTCAGCAGCCCATTGAAAAGTTCGGAGAATTTACTAGATATTTCGACCAAATCAAACACACCGAATCAACCATCACCTCTCAGTATGTTATATTTAAAAAAAATCTGTTTGTTTGGTGCAGTAACACCTCCCTCTAGGTTGTTTCTACTTCACTGGTTGGGTTAATTGCTAGAGCCATAAATATATCTACGGAGAAAGTTGAATATTTCCATGAACCTGGTTGTTTCATCATCTTGATTTGTACAGTTAGTTCTATTCAGTGCAGCAACAATTGATATGCAAATAAACACCTTGGAGAGATCAAGGAGGTAGGATTGGGGGGTGGGGGGAGTGGATAATTAGAAATAATATCAAGAAACTTGATTAGGGAGAGAACATGAACTTGCCTTAACAATAAGAACATCAAGAACATTATGATAATTTAAGTTACGATTAATTTCATAAGAACTGGTTTAAATAAAATAAAGCCAGGTAAAAGATGACCCAAGTCTATAACATTCTTGCACGCCTGTGTAGGAGACAATATTTGAATAAGATATTACACTTGTCGTTCATTTGGTGAGATAGTTTTCAATCTCTCACTGCTAAAACATAATTATTCTCAACATTTTTCATTACAGGGCTTATCGATGCTGAAACCTTTGATTTTGATCTTCCGCTGACCCCGGGAACAAGTTCAGACAAGTATTATATATTTCAAACATGTTTCAAAAACTTCTTACATAAATGTCTCTACTGAATAACTGGCCTCGTCGTATATTTTATAGAAACTAATCTGAAAATATTAGATTTCTGTTATTCTTTTAAAAAATTATTCTGTAGGAAATGGAATAAATATATGAGCCGTGCCATGAGAAAACCAACATAGTGGCTTTGCGACCAGCATGGATCCAGACCAGCCTGCGCATCCGCGCAGTCTGGTCAGGATCCATGCTGTTTGCTAACAGTTTCTCTAATTGCTATAGGCTTTGAAAGCAAACAGCATGGATCCTGACTAGACTGCGCAGAAGCGCAGGCTGGTCTGGATCCATGCTGGTCGCAAAGCCACTATGTTGGTTTTCTCATGGCGCGGTTCATATATCATAACAAGATTTAAGACTGTTTTTCAGCTCGACTTTTCGAAGAAAAAGTAGAGCCATTGCACTAGCCGAAGCGTCAGCGTTGCCATTGGTTAAAATTTTTGATAAAGTCAAATATCTCTGTTACTATCAAAGCTATTGACTTGAAACTTAAAATAGCAATTTACTGTCAAAGTCTGCACCAGAAGAAACAATCATCATAACTCTGATTTGAAAGTTGATATCAATGTGTTTATTTATTTGCATATATTCCAATAATAATCCTAGGACATAATTGACTGTCACAACCTTTAATAGAAATTAAATCCTCGTACTGTCTTTGAAGCCAAGTATGTTTAGAAACTTGAAAACTATTTCTATAATGGGCAAAAATAAAATTTATAAGTAAAGTTTTCGAATCTGAACCATTTTATGTTTTCACTTCTTCAAAGCTATCCGTACCTTAATAAAAGTAACTTTGTCACAACTGAAAAAGTGTTTCGGGTGAACTATTGGGAGTAATATATATCCAACTTCCGTCCATCAACTAGTGAACAGTACAATCCTGCACCAGTCTTCATTTTACTTGGTCAAAATACTAGAAAAACGTCCTGAAAACAAGATGCGAAATATTCATCCCGCTTTTGACGGATCTCCTGAAAATGTAGTTCACCACATGAAATTTAACTAAAATTTTGTTTACACTCCATCTCACAGTTTTTATATAAAATTTGTCCACATGTATGTCTATGAAGTTAGAATCAAGTACAAACTTGCTTGTGTGGATTGAGAACTGTCACAAAGTTAAATCTTAAACCTTTTGAACACTGGAACAGTCGCCATATTATTCATGAAATTTAGTTAGAATTGTTGTTAACGAAATCTCTTGTTTACAAAGTTATGCCTATTTTTATGCCCCCAGCATCTACTGATGCGGGAGGCATATAGCGATTATCCTGTCCGACCGTCCATTCGTCCGTCCGTACAAGGTTAACCGAATGGGACCGTTTCATCTAGCATCAATACCCCTTACTATAATGACTTGATACTAATGCAGATGTAACCTGTGACCATTCCTTATCTTCAGACATCACCTGACCTCAGTTTGACCTTGACCTCATTTTGGACTTAGGTTGCTTTATATGGGCCATCTCTTGGTTAACCAAATGGGACCGTTTCGTCTAGCATCAATACCCCTTACAAGAATGAATTGATACTAATACAGATGTAAACTGTGACCATTCCTCATCTTCAAACATTACCTGACCTCAGTTTGACCTTAACCTTGTTTTGGACTTAGGTGCAAAATCTATCGACAAGGATGCCACTGGGGGCATCAAGCGTTTATTCAATGCAGCTTCTTAATTTACTTACATTCATTCAGTTGACAAGGCTGTTGAATGATCGAGCGTTGCTATCTTCTGACAGCTCTTGTTCATTCTGATTGTTGAACAGAGTAAGTTGGAGTATGACAGGCTTCAGCTGACAGGCTTGAAGATGTTTTGATAATTTGCTGTTTCCTTACATTATAGAAGTATACCAGAAGATGAAGAAGAGGAAGTTTTTTTCGGGCCGATGGGCTATAGGGAACGTTGTGTGTCAACTGTTGTTAATTCTGTTACTAAGGAAAGTAAGCCTCTAAGCCCATTAAATCCACGTCAGATTGCAGAAATATGTAAAGAAGCAAATGCAGTCGCATGTAGAATTTCTTCCGCAGCAAGTGGGAAGAAAGGTAAAAAAATGCCAAAAGAGAACTTGTTTTGTGTGAAGCAGTTGCGCCTAGATCAAACATTGTTTAATAAAGAGGCTGTAGGGTCACTTTTGAATTCTGTTAGAAAAATAAAAACAGACGATGCTGATGAGGACAAAGAAAACTGTGATAACCATCAAAACATGGATGTTGATAGTAACAATGAAAGTATACAAACTCTTGAGGCATTTTTAAGAAATGATGTTGCTGAATTAAAGTCTGGTTCAAAAAGCAGTAGTTCTGAAAGTGAATTGTGCGAATCACCAATGAAGAGACATAATCGTTCCGGGACTTATACGTTAGATAAAACACCACATGATCTTCTTCCTGCTGATAAAAGGAAGTCGTTACCAGTTGTGGGGAATGCTGGTGGGAAATCTTTGTCTGTTAAACCTGATGAAGTTCAAGGTGACACAGGGAGGAGAAGTATGTCGAAGTTGCAGCAACCTGCTAGCAAACTGGTGAAATCTTCAGTATCCGGCATAAAGGGCCCAAAACCAGTAAGATTAAATTTGGAAATTTATGTAAAACTGTTAATTTTAAAAGGCAAAGCTGTACAATAGGAACAAGTTTTAGCTTGACTTTCTTTAGACAAGGAGAGTTATTGCACTCGCCCTGGAGTTGGCGTCTGCATTGGCTAAAGTTTTCTATGAAGTCCAATAGTTTCTTCATTACTAAGATATTCAATTGAAACTTGCTCATAGTGACAGTGTTCATTAGTTTGACAAATTGTGTAACTCTAAATGCAATATTTCCAGAATTATGTCCCTTTTTATCTTACTAATTTTTGTTAAAATTTTTATAAAGTCCAATATCTTCTGAAACTGGGCTACAAGGTTAAATCATAGGGAAACTGTTAACACTTCATATGCCACATTTTCTTTTTGATCTATACTGGTCAGTGGGTTTGTCTGTATGAAATAAATGTGAAGTTTGAAACTGGACCATCTCATTTCTAGATATTAAATCATTGAACATTCATCACAATTCCACAGGCATTTTCTGCCAGATCTTCATGAAACTTTGAATGTTTATCTTTAACTGTCAAGTTTGACATTGAGTCAGATGATTTTTAGCTCATCTGATTTTTTGAAAAAAAAATGATGAGTTATTGTCATCACTTGAGCGGTTGTCGGCGTCGGCGTTGCCTGGTTAAGTTTTATGTTTAGGTCAGCTTTTCTCCTAAACTATCAAAGCTATTGCTTTGAAACTTGGAATACTTGTTCACCATCATAAGCTGACCCTGTATAGCAAGAAACATAACTCCATTTTGCTTTTTGCAAGATTTATGGCCCCTTTTGTACTTAGAAAATATCAGATTTCTTGGTTAAGTTTTATGTTTAGTCAACTTTTCTCCTAAACTATCAAAGCTATTGCTTTGAAACTTGGAATACTTGTTTACCATCATAAGCAGACCCTGTACATCAAGAAACATAACTCCATCTTGCTTTTTGCAAGATTGATTGCCCCTTTTGGAAAATCATTTTCTTGGTTGACTATTATGTTTAAGTCAACTTTTCTCATAAACTATCAAAGCTATTGCTTTAAAACTTGCAACAGTTTTTCACCATCATAAGTGGACACTGTACATCAAGAAACATAACTCTACCCTGCTTTTTGCAAGAATGATGGCCCTTTTTAGACTTAGAAAATCATGGGTAGGACAATATTTCTATTACACAAAAAAAATCAGATGAGCGTCAGCACCCGCAAGGCGGTGCTCTTGTTTAAAAAAAAGCTGATGAGACATTTATTTCTAAAGTATTACATCTAACTTTTGTATTAAAAGAGCATAATATTATCAAAAACAGTATTTTCAGGTTTCGAAACCAGAGAGTAAAGAAACTGGAAGTTCGACATCTAAAATTCAGATGAAGTCCAGACTTTCGGCTCCTAAAGCTGGCAGTCTGTTGCCATCTAAACTCAAACCTGTAGGAACTAATTCATCTAGCACTGCAACAACCAGCATTCCAACCAAACCTGCCTTGCAGAAATCAGGATTACCTGGTAACTGGCATACTTCATCATAATTTCTTACCTTTTCTCTATCTTTTAAAGGAAAGGACTTTGGCCATAAAAAATGAAGCCATTAGGAGATGGTTGCTATTGTTTTATGCTTTCTTTGTTCTGTCAGAGTGCACAACTTTAGGTTGAGACTTTCATCTATATGATGTTTACAGATAGAGAAGACCTTTGAATTGTAAGTGTAAATTGTCTGATATCAAAATGGAGGACACACATCTTTATGGCATGTGTGTTGTTTTAAAATGTTATCATTGTACCCCCCGACAACAAAGTTGTAAGGGGGGGTATACTGGTTTCAGGTTGTCTGTCTGTCTGTCTGTCCGTCTGTCCGTAGACACAGTCTTGTGCGCACCATCTCTCCTCATCCCCTTGACACAATTTAATGAAACTTCACACAAGTGATCAGTAACAACAGTAGTTGTGCATGGGGCATGTTAGGTTCTTTCAGAAAAAAAAAAATTGCAGAGTTACGGGACTTTGTTTTTTGTTACTATACTATATACATAGACACAATCTTGTGCGCACCATCTCTCCTCATCCCCTTGACACAATTTAATGAAACTTCACACAAGTGATCAGTAACAACAGTAGTTGTGCATGGGGCATGTTAGGTTCTTTCAACAACAAAAATTGCAGAGTTATGGGACTTTGTTTCTTGTTAACATACTATGTACATACAGTCTGCATATGCAATCTTGTGCGCGCCTAACTTTCCGATCCCTTGCACAAAATTTAATGAAACTTCACACAAGTGATCAGTACCAACCCTAGTTTGTGCATGGTGCATGTTACGTTCTTTTAGATAAATATTCTGCCTAGTTATGGGACTTTGTTTTTTGTTACTATACTGTATACATACAGTCTATATACATACAGTCCACATAATTATGCACATACAGTCCACATAATTATGCAATCTTGTGTGTGTCAAATTGCAATGTACTGTGTCAGTGCATGTGGGGGGGGGGGTGTACATTCATCACCTTTAGTGATAACTCTAGTTTGCCTTGTTGTTTTGTTCAAAATATTCAATACGTAGCAAATATTCTATAATTTTTCTTAAAATTGATAGGACCCAAAGGCCGAGGGGCCCCAGTGAGTAAATTGCAACTGATGAGGCCAAGTGCACTGCAGAGACCAGGTTGCATGCAGGCTAAAAACCCAGACAGCTTAAAGAAAAATGGACCAATAAAAGCTTTTGTTCCTGCACAAAAACAGGAAGTTGAAAAACGTAATTATTTATATATGATATTCCAGTCCACTAATGGTTTTAAAGCCGTCAACAATGTACCATCAAAGCTTGTGTAGTAAATGATTAATGATTAGTAAATGTAAAAATAATAAAATTAATAAGAATAGAAACATAAAAGTAATTCAGAATTCATCTGTTCATTTTTCTGATTCTGCATGAACCTGAAGTTTAAATATATATAAGATTCAAGAACATTTGCCTGTATTACCCAATTAAACTCAGTTTTCAGGTGTACTATTTCCAGAGCATGCTTGTTTTATGTAACATATTTCTTGTTTTATCAGATCATTTTATGTAGCCAATTTACTTTGATTAACTCTTACGCTTGTTTTTCATGTGTGTTGCAGCTTCGACAGTTATCACACCCTCCAAAATGGAGAAAAAAGTTCAGCCAAAAAACTTGTCATCAAGTTTCTCCACACCCAGTAGAACTGGGTAAGTAGTTTTATTTCAAGTAGGCATTGTGGTCTTTAATGCATAGTTCTGAAAAGATTTGGTTTTGTAATAACTCTCTCTGTGACATTGAATATATGCAAGGATTTTGATACAAAAATCATGCTTTCATGTTTTAGAGTCACACTGCAACATTTTCATATGCCTGAAGGGACGTAGTATGTTATGACGCCGATGTCTGTCTGTCCGTTAGCAATTTTGTGTCCGCTCTGTAACTCGTGAACCCCTTGAAGGATTTCAAAGAAACTTGACACAAAAGTTCACCACAATCGAGACAACATGCAGTGTGCATGTTTTGGATGGCTTGCTTCAAGGCCAAGGTCACAGGATGCAAAGGTCATATGATTTTTTTTCGTGTCTGTTCTATAACACTTGAACTGCTTGTAGGATACTAAAGAAACTTGGCACAAATGTTCACCACATTGAGACAACATGCAGAGCGCATGTTTCAGATGGTTTGCTCCAAGGTCAAGGTCACACTTAGGGGTCAAAAGTCGACGTATATTGCTACACATTGCCATGCTCTTGTTTTATATAGGGGATTTCACATTTACTAAACTTGTATAAATAATTAGCTTGTAAATGTCTCAGTCAGTTCTCTATTTTGAATATTTGGCAGGAGTTCCAGCAGTATGGACTCCCCAATGTCCTCAGTGAAGAAGCGAAGGTCATTCCTGCCCACACCTACCAAGTCACGTCTAGGATCCAATGGGTCTAATGCTTCACCTTGGTTAGTAGTCAGACAGTTTGCTACATTGTTGTTGCTGAAAATGCTGTTATTTGACATTATCATGAACCGTTGGACATTAGGAATATCTCTGTTACTATCAAAGCTATTGACTTGAAACTTGAAATAGTTATTTACTATCAAAGTCTACACCAGACCAGGAGAAACAATCCCCATAACTCTGATTTGAATTTTGAAAGAGTTATGCCGCTTTTTAACTTAAAATTGTTTGGTTAAAATTTTGTAAAGTTTTTACTGGCACAGCTCTAATTGAGAGTCAAGCACTGAGAAAAGTCGAGCGCGCTGTCATCAGACAGCTCTTATATAGAGAAAAAGTCAGTACTGGTATAGAAACCAGCATCATTGGTTTCGTAAACTGACTGCTGTTCCATAAATGAAATTTCATACTAAATAGCATTAAGTCAAGTCAAATAAACATCTGCTGTTCCTGTCTCTGAGATAAAACACTTACAGAAAAGAAATAAAGCTCATACTCTCAGATACAAAGTATTTGGTGGTTACCAGTATTTTGGAGTTGTGCATATATATAGGTCCGTCCATATCTCTAACTGCTTGGAAGATTTTCATAAAACTAGCATCAGATATTAACCTCGTCAAGCTGACGTGCACAGCACACAAAGCAGGTAACTAGGTCAGAGGTCAAGGTCAGTCCTAAAGCTTTAGTTTTTTGTCAGCTCACGATTGTTTAAACTGCTTGGAAGATTTTCATGAAAGTAACATTAATTGTTAACCACACCAAGACGACCTACAGAGCACACAAACAAGGTCACTAAGTTAAGGGACAAGATCACACTTGGTGGTTAAAGTTCAAATATTTTAACTTCATTTCCACTTCATATTTTATAGATTACTGGGAAGAATTTCATAGAACTAGCATTATCTCATTAAGACAATGTGCAGAGCTACAATGTCCATGGTCAAGGTCACACATTGAGGTCAGAAGTCGGATTAAATTCTGTTTGCTTAATATTTTTGTAACTTTTCTTTGGTATTTCTCTGAGAATTAAAAGTTCAAGTAGGTTTCTTTCTTTTTTGCCTGTGAATGCATCATCTTATTTTTTTTTTGTAAGCTCATGCATTTTTCTTAGTACATGTATACATCTAATAACCTGTAAACAGTTAATCTCTTCAAGAGGACATGCAAAGTGCACAACACTGTTCTTAAGTCCAAGGTCAAGGCCACAGAGGTCAAAGGTCAAGTAGCTTAAATTTTTGTCTGCTCCATTTCTTTTTAACCACTGGAAGGGATTTTCATAAAACTAGCATCATTTGTCAACCTCATCAAAGTGTACAACCCAGGTCACAAGGTCCAAGGTCAAGGTCACACTTGGAAGGTCAATGGTCATGATCACAACGTTTTACTCTCCCTGTATGAAAGCGGCTTCTGGCGGTAATTGCCTAGTAGTAGCTATAGTTTGAAGTCTGAGAGAGTCTCATTTTCTGTACAATAAAAATAATAGTAAAATGCTCCAATACTTTCAGTCCATCAAGAACTAGCAGTACATCATCACAGAAATCACTAGACTCACCACTAGTCAGGGGACCATCATCAGCAACACGTAGTGCTACAAAGGTTAGTGTAAGACGTCTGCTTATTTTCTTACCTGTTAAAACTAGACTATCTATACAAAGGGGCTGGTGTTTTAACAGTTAAAACTGTTTTAGGAAAAATGGCTGAATTATTTGTCATTTTGTGTATATTTGCCTTTTTTCTGAAACATGCATTTGAAACCAGCTCCTTTGTATTTGTACATGAAAATTCTTTAATTTGAAAATCATTAAAAATGTATAATAACAGAAGTCTTTAGTAAGTTTTCAAAAATATAAAAGGAAAGTAGAGGTCACTTGTTTGGACATTTCACTTGTCATGGCTGTCGCGTGCTAACACACCAGCCCAACCTTTTGAAGAATAAAGCAGGCTATTGTATTTGTCCTGGTATTGACATATCTGTTGCATTCTGGTTCTTCCAACAACTCTTGCTTTTTTGTTAGCTCACCTGTCACAAAGTGTCAAGGTAAGCTTTTGTGATCGCACGGGGTCCGTCGTCCATGCATGAGTCCGCCCGTAAACTTTTGCTTGTGACCACTCTAGAGGTCACATTTTTTAGCTCACCTGTCACATAGTGACAAGGTGAGCTTTTGTGATCACCCTTCGTCCGTCGTCCGTCGTGTGTCCGTGCGTCTCGTGCGTCCGTGCGTCCGTCAACAATTTCTTGTCTGCACGATAGTGGTTTCATTTATGATTTTATTTTAACCAAACTTGCACACAACTTGTATCACCATAAGATCACGGTTCCTTTCTTGAACTGGCCAGATCCCATTATGGGTTCCAGAGTTATGGCCCCTGAAAGGGCCAAAATTAGCTATTTTGACCTTGTCTGCACAATAGCAGCTTTATTTATGATTTGATTTTTACCAAACTGGCACACAACTTGTATCACCATAAGATCTTAGTTCCTTTCTTGAACTGGCCAGATTCCATTATGGGTTCCAGAGTTATGGCCCCTGAAAGGGCCAAAATTAGCTATTTTGACCTTGTCTGCACAATAGCAGCTTCATTTATGATTTTATTTTAACCAAACTTGCACACAACTTGTATCACCATATGATCTTGGTTCCTTTCTTGAACTGGCCAGATTCCATTATGGGTTCCAGAGTGATGGCCCCTGAAAGGGCCAGAATTAGCTATTTTGACCTTGTCTGCACAATAGCAGCTTCATTTATAATTTGAATTTAATCAAACTTGCACAAAACTTGTGTCACCATAAGATCTCGGTTCCTTTCTTGAACCGGCCAGATCCCATAATGGGTTCCAGAGTTATGGCCCCTGAAAGGGCCAAAATTAGCTATTTTGACCTTGTCTGCACAATAGCAGCTTCATTTATGATTTGATTTTAACCAAACTTGCACACAACTTGTATCACCACAAGATCTTGCTTCCTTTCTTCAACTGGCCAGATTCCTTCATAGGTTCCAGAGTTATGGCCCCTTGAAGGTCCAAAATCGGCTATTTTGGCTTTTGCAGCCATATAGAGACTTCATTTATGGTTTTATTTGATACAAACTTCCAAAATACCTTCAACAACAAGAAATCTTGGATTCCATGACAAATCAGATCCAATCATAGGTTCCAGAGTTATTTTATATCTGATTACCTCCCCTGATTGTAATCAAAATGGATTTATATCAGTAAGTACTTACAGGACTTATTTGAAATTTCATTATTGTTATTAGTTGGACTGAGACAATGAGGGTAGATAACTATGGACTGATTTTATGTCAAATTACCTCCCTTTATTTCAAATTAAAATTGTTATATCTCCATAACTAATGAAGATACTGATCTGAAATTTCATTTATGTCAACAGATTTATTTGGCAGATCCTTCTTTTGTCCACTTACAATATTTTATTTTTTTATAGCTTATTTTTAGTAACTTTTTTTATTATTGGCCGTAGGGAAAACACGAGACCAGTTTTCTGTGGTACAACATGGATGGTACCTCCAATTTTTAGGTTTATTTTAACATATCTATACCTTGTAAGATTTTTTTTTCTTTTTGGTTAAATTTCTTCCCTTTGTTGTTCCTGTCCTTTGGACTTAGATATTTTTTCTGAGGACCTTCTTGTCCTCAAGTGCAATGATAACAGGTGAGCGATATAGGGCCATCATGGCCCTCTTGTTATCAGTTTGACATTTAAAACATGTAGCTCATATTACTCAGGTGAGCGATCCAGGGTCATCATGACCCTCTTGTCATGGGATCTTTATGAAAGTTGGTCAGAATGTTCATCTTGATATCTAGGTCAAGTTCGAAACTGGGTCATATGCGGTCCAAAACTAGGTCAGTAGGTCTAAAAATAGAAAATCCTTGTGACCTCCCTAGAGGCCATACTTTTCAATGGATCTTCATGAAAATTGGTCAGAATGTTCACCTTGATGATATCTAGGTCAAGTGCGAAAGTGGGGCACGTGTGGTCAAAAACTAGGTCAGTAGGTCTAAAAATAGAAAAACCTTGTGAACCCTCTAGAGTCCATACTTTTCAATGGATCTTCATGAAAATTGGTCAGAATGTTCACTTTGATGATATCTAGTTCATAGGTCTAAAAACTAGGTCAGTAGGTCAAATGATAGAAAAACCTTGTGAACTCTCTATAGGCGATATTTTTCATGGGATCTGTATGAAAGTTGGTCTGAATATTCATCTTGATGATATCTAGGTCAAGTTCGAAACTGGGTCAACTGCGGTCAAAATTTAGGTCAGTAGGTCTACGTCGTCCGTGTGTCCATGGTAAACTTTTGCTTGTGACCACTCTAGTTTAAGATCCAGCCATGAAATTTGGATGACATGTCGGTTTTGCACACCAATCTTTAAACTGTCTTTCAGTGACCATAAATGTGACCTACTGATCTACTTTCTAATATTTTAGCATCAATTTGCCATTTGAAACATGTGGTTCAGTATACTCAGGTGAGCGATTCAGGGTCATCATGACCCTCTTGTTTGGTTTTTTTTCCGCAGGCAGACTGTAATCTAAATATAATCCATGAAAAACATTTCTTGACTAATTTAAATTGTTCCTGTTTTCCAAAGTTTAGATTAATACATCACTACCCTGAGTGCCATTGAAAAGCTTAAATTGTATTGCAGTACACTTGTCTTGTAAAAAAACCACTTGATACTTCAAAATAATGAGTGTTTGCAGACTTGAAAGTTTAAAAGAGCAATGATAACTTACTTCAAATTGGTATTAGACTGTAATAGTCAGAATAGATACATGCTTGTTTAAATTTGACAGTCAAAACCACCAATTCCAACGAAAGGCAGACGTTCGTTATCAGCATCAAACTCTATTAGAAAATAATTGAGATTTGTGAGTTACGTATATAGTAAATAAATATAATATAATATATCCCTGTAGCATATACATACAATATTATTACTGTATTCTGTGGTTATATATAAAATGGTGGTAGGGAAACTTTTTAACAACAAAACTAACAATGTTGAATGGGCATTGCAGTGTCTAGGTTTAAACAGTGTCAATGACAAAATTTTGATATGCAGTTTAGTCATTTCTGTGTTTTCATTTTGACTTGCCCATGACATACATTACGGTTATCAAATATAGACCCAGGAGTTGCTTTAAGACTAGGCTTTGCCGTCAGATTATTTTTTGTTCTGTCTGTGGTTATTGAAAAATAGTACCCACTTAATTTATACTTTTTCACTAATTATGTTTTTAGCTCGACTATTCGAAGAATAGTCGAGTTATTCTACTCACCCTGGCGTCGGCGTCGGCGTCACACCTTGGTTAAGTTTTTGCATGCAAGTACATACAGCCATCAATTAAAGGCATGTAGCTTTGAAACTTATTTTTTCTTTTTCTAGGTCAATTACCAACCTCTCTGGGTCAAGTCCCATAACTCTGACATGTATTTTGAGCAAATTATGCCCCCTTTTGGACTTAGAAAATTTTGGTTAAAGTTTTACATGCAAGTTACTATCTCCAAAACTAATGCAGATATTGATTTGAAACTTCACATGTGTCTTCAGCGTTATAAAACTAGTTGATAGCACCAAGTCCCATAACTCTGACTTTCATTTTGGCCAAATTATGCCCCCTTTTGGACTTAGAAAATTCTGGTTAAAGTTTTGCGTGCAAGTACATACAGCTATTTCTAAAAGGCATATAGATTTGAAACTTGTTTTTTCTTTTCTAGATCAATTACCAACCTCACTGGGTCAAGACCCATAACTCTGACTCGTATTTTGAGCAAATTATGCCCCCTTTTAGACTTAGAAAATTTTGGTTAAAGTTTTACATGCAAGTTATTATCTCCAAAACTAATGCAGATATTGATTTGAAACTTCACATGTGTCTTCGGGGTTATAAAACTATTTGATAGCAGCAAGTCTCGTAACTCTGACCTTCATTTTGGCCAAATTATGCCCTCTTTTGGACTTAGAAAATTCTGGTTAAAGTTTTGCGTGCAAGTGCATACAGCTATTTCTAAAAGGCATATAGATTTGAAACTTATTTTTTCTTTTTCTAGATCAATTACTAACCTCAATGGGTCAAGTTCCATAACTCTGACATGTTTTTTGAGCAAATCATATGCCCCCTTTTAGACTTAGAAAAGTTTGGTTAAAGTTTTACATGCAAGTTACTATCTCCAAAACTATTGCAGATGTTGATTTGAAACTTCACATGTGTCTTCAGGGTTATAAAACTAGTTGATAGCAGCAAGTCCCATAACTCTGACCTTCATTTTGGCCAAATTATGCCCCCTTTTGGACTTAGCAAATTCTGGTTAAAGTTTTGCGTGTAAGTACATACAGCTATTACTAAAAGGCATATAGATTTGAAACTTATTTTTTCTTTTTCTAGATCAATTACTAACCTCACTGGATCAAGTTCCATAACTCTGACTGGTATTTTGGGCAAATCATATGCCCCCTTTTGGACTTTGAAAATTCTGGTTGAAGTTTTACATGCGAGTTTCTATCTCCAAAACTAATGCAGATATTGAATTGAAACTTCACATGTGCCTTAGGGGTTATAAAACTAGTTGATAGCAGCAAGTCCCATAACTGATATGCATTTTGGTCAAATTATTCCCCCTTTTGAACTTAAAACTCTTTTGATATTTAACCTTTTTAGGTAATATTTTCCTGCCTCTGGGACAATATTTCGAATAGTTGAGCTTGGCTGTCTTACGGACAGCTCTTGTTGTCATTTGTTATGTTAATTTGTTGTCAGTATACAGGCAATTATTGCTATAATTAAAAAAGAAATTTTTAGGTTTCTTTAAAAATTATTGAGATAAATGCATAATTTTTTGGGGGCAACCCTCCGCAGGGTAGAAAAACATCTCAACTGTAGCCATCTTAAACACATAAATATTTAACTTCTCTGTTTGCATGCTTTAGGTAATAACAAGGAGATTTTAATCAGGTATATCATTCTCAACACTTCCTTTTGCTTATATTTACTCAAGAAGGAGAGTGAGTTCATAGGAACCAGCTTTATGTTCATGAAAATATATATCCACTGTAGCTAGCATGACAAGAGTCGGTACTAATGAATGAACACAGAAAATTGTATTTTATAGAATATCTTTGAAAAGACAGGATAAATAGAACAAAACTGATTGAGCAAATATTTTATTGGTACTGCTCTTAACAGCCAGTTTGGTTGTAGCTTCATTTACTAACTGCTTCATAGACTGTTACAATGTGAAAAACATATTGGATTGGAAACATTCCTTTTAAGTTTTTAATCCAGATAGTTAATATTTGACATGCTTTTATAGATGTCATCATAGTATTTTGAACTCAATGACTTTCCTGTAAATGGTATATTTTATGTTTGAATGAATTTCATTGACATGTACAAAATACTTTTTGATTTTTTGCTATTTTACAGCTATTGGACTTGCATATAGGCTGGAATATTTTAAGAAAGAATTTTGTTTAATTTTTTTAAAAAAAAAATGCTAAGGGCTGGTGAAGTTTTATTATTGAGTTGGTTTCAGTATTGTTGTAGTGGTGTGACATGATATTCTTATTCCCAGCTTAACATGTTTGAACTCCCTTTAGAGTATATAGTTGTCTATTTACTTGGCAGCTTCTT
This sequence comes from Mercenaria mercenaria, assembly GCF_021730395.1. Taxonomy (NCBI): domain Eukaryota; kingdom Metazoa; phylum Mollusca; class Bivalvia; order Venerida; family Veneridae; genus Mercenaria; species Mercenaria mercenaria. The sequence goes on along the minus strand of NC_069373.1, from coordinate 32,027,728 downwards.
TCCTTTGTATACATTCTTATATCTTGCTTTAACTTGAAAGGGATAGGGATTACAAGAGCTTATTACCTTCGCCCTAATAAGTGTGTTTTTTAAATGCAGCTTCATTGATATATTATATTAAACTTAAAGAATAATTTCTTCCATAGCTTCAGAAGCTGAGACAAGCAATTTGATTATATTACGGTCAGTTTAGGAGCAGCATAAATTTGTTGAAAAAAAAAAAGCATCCTTAACCCTTAGCTTGCTGCAGGCGAATTTAACAGCCTTTGCAAACAGCTTGGAACCAGATCAGACGCCGATTAAATCGGCGTCTGATCAGGTTCCAAGCTGTTTGCTACTCTGACAATATTTCTTCCAATTTTGGAGCAAATTGAATGAACTTTACAATTTTAGCAGACGACATTTCCAGCAGACGACAATTTATCTAGCATGCTAAAGGTTAATTATGTTTGTAATTTAATCTTCTAATACTTATATATAGATAATTAGATATAATGAGCATTCTATGAATTATGATGAACATGGTGTATACAAAACCAGTGTTTTAGATTGTTTGGTATAATGGCTTACTGGGTTTAGTAGTTTTGTTACTCGAGGATTTTGATATTTGTGAAGGTCTGAAAGGTCTTATTGTCTCTAGATTTTATTCAGCAAATGTATTGTTTTTGTACATGGCATCTTAAAGCAAGGTTATTAAGGTCAGAGAGTTGAGTTTCTGTTAGGAGGAGTATATAAATGTTTTACATAAAATGCAAGCAAATATCTCTGTGTGTGCATTTCCTTTTTTTGTTCATTCAGCAAATGGGCAGAAGTGTTTTTTACTGAATATTTCCCTCTATCTGTCAACTTGTAATTGTTGACTGGCATTTTAAAAGTTATATTTTAAAGAAACAAGTTTGTTTGTTAATATTGGATAAGGTCATATCAGGAAAGACAGAAAATTGATAAAATTAGTCCTGCTGAAATACGATATTTTATGTTAAATTAAAGTATGATTTTAACTGGTATTGAATTAGTTTCTTTGTAAGTTTGTTCTGTTACACTCTTTAAATATTGATCATTTGAACACTACTTATTAACCTTTAGCATGCTAGATAAATTGTCGTCTGCTGGAAATGTCGTCTGCTAAAATTGTAAAGTTCATTCAATTTGCCCCGAAATTGGAAGAAATATTGTCAGAGTAGCAAACAGCTTGGAACCTGATCAGACGCCGATTTAATCGGCGTCTGATCTGGTTCCAAGCTGTTTGCAAAGGCTGTTAAATTCGCCTGCAGCAGGCTAAGGGTTAAAGCAAGATTTGTTTTACAGGTAGCAAGTTTTGACCTGTTGGATGATTCTTCACCCAGTGCTATGAGGGTAAGTATTTTAAAAAATAACATTTAGAGTGGACACTGTCATCCAGTTGTAAAAACCAAAGTAAGAAACCAGGGGTCGATTAATTCGGGCCACTGCACCTCCTACTAAAATTTCTAAATCACTTCTGGAGGGATTTGCCTATATTGGTTGCTAGTGATGATGGTAAAAAAAACCTTCTACTCCATCAGATCAGATTTTCTTGCCTACCTAGCGGGGAAAGTATACATTTATCCGAGCACGCGCCGGGGATAGATATTCCTGTCTTTCCCTAGGGAAAAACCTTGTCAAAGATAGCATGCACTAAGGTGACGTCACATAGTACTGGTACCATTGTGACGTCATAAACTTTATAAATAATGTCGGGAAATACCCAAACCTATTTGTCTCCACGATCTATTTTGAACATGATAGGCAAGAAAAATGATCTAACATGTCTGCCTGTGTAAGACAGCTGTTTTCCCTACCCTCGGGACAGCATGGATAAAAAACCTCGCTAACGCTCGGTTTTCCATTCCACACTGTCCCTCGGGTAGGGAAAACCCCATCTTACACATGCAGGCATGTAAGGTTCTTATAGTGGGCAGTATTGTCAAAATCATTCATAAACAGTTATATCCAATACATGATAAATGGCATTGAAAATCTTTACCTGAATGGTTTGGGTAAGCACTGTATTTTGTTTATTCTTATTTATGAGCTAATCTGAGTTATTAATAATTTGTCACATTACTTTTCAGCCGAAGAGACAGCTGGTTACGAACACTCCAAACATGCCAAAGAAGAAGTTATCACAGTGGTCACCAGTACAGAAGAAGAAACCACATGATTTGATAGACCAGGCGATCATGTGTACAAAGAAAGTTCGAAGATAAAGATCAGCCAATATCTTACTGTTTCTTAAAAATTTAAATGTATAGGTCTCACAACACAAAAAGTAAAAAAGGCTTCTTCAGTTTTGGCAGTTGACATATGTTTGAATCTGTCCTGAAATGATGTATCATCATAAATGGAGTCTTACCTTTGTAAATAAGCTCTGTGATAGGCTTGTGACAGCACTTAAATTGTATAGTTAATATAGTCATTATAGTTGTTTCTTTTATATAGAGATAAAATGTACATCAAGTATGAAAGAAAATACACTGGCAATATATTAACTCTTACCCTGCTAAATTTCTAAAATGAACTGATCTATCCTTCAAATTGGGCACTACAATTTATTATTCAAAGGGGGGTTCACTGAAAATTTACTGACTGAATAGCGAACAGTGCAGACCATGATTATCTTGGTCTGGACTGGTCGCAAAGGCAGAATAACTCGCCGCCAGCAGGCTAAAGGTAAAATATTTCTCTATATTGTATGCAGTATGCCAGTTTGTATTATAACTGATACAAATTTTATGTTATTTATTAGATTATATTATTTTATCTATATGGAATATCTCCTTTTGTTCCTTTGATTAATACCGGAGTCGAAGAGATATGGATCAAACATGGTGTTTCTGTATCAAAATTGTTTTACAAAGTAAGTGCTTCTAATGAATTTGAAAAAGAAAAAAGCTGACTATATATCTGGAGACATGAGACTGTTTAGTGCTATAGGCTATCTTTAAAATCCACATGTTTGTGTTTTAATTTGTATCATTTTTAGCTCGACTATTCGAAGAATAAGTAGAGCTATCCTACTCACCACGGCGTCGGCGTCACACCTTGGGTTAAGTTTTTCGTACCAGTCCACATTTTGACAAAGTCTTTTGAGATAAAGCTTTGAAACTTTCAACACTTGTTTACCATCATCATGGCCAGTTATAGGCAAGAGCACATAACTCAGTCAAGGATTTTGGCTGAATTATGGCCCCTTTTGACTTAGAAATCATGGTTAAGTTTTTCGTGCCAGTTCATATTTTGACAAAGTCTTTTGAGATAAAGCTTTGAAACTTTCAATATTTGTTTACCATCACCATGTCCAGTTATAGGCAAGAGCACATAACTCCATCAAGGATTTTGGCTGAATTATGGCCCTTTTTGACTTAAAAATCTGGGTTAATATTTCGTACCAGTTCATATTTTGACAGTCTTTTGAGATAAAGCTTTGAAACTTTCAACACCTGTTTACCATCACCATGTCCAGTTATAGGCAAGAGTACATAACTCCATCAAGGATTTTGGCTGAATTATGGCCCCTTTTGACTTAGAAATCATGGTTAAGTTTTTCGTACCAGTTCATATTTTGACAAAGTCTTTTGAGGTAAAGCTTTGAAACTTTCAATACTTGTTTACCATCACCATGTCCAGTTATAGGCAAGAGTACATAACTCCATCAAGGATTTTGGCTGAATTATGGCCCTTTTTGACTTAGAAATCTGGGTTAATATTTCGTACCAGTTCATATTTTGACAAAGTCTTTTGAGATAAAGCTTTGAAACTTTCAACACCTGTTTACCATCACCATGTCCAGTTATAGGCAAGAGGACATAACTCCATCAAGGATTTTGGCTGAATTATGGCCCATTTTGACTTAGAAATCTTTGTTAAGTTTTTCGTACCAGTTCATATTTTTTGTAAAATGTTTGACATATGGCTTTGAAACTTTTATCACTTGTTTAGTATAATAGTCTCTATCTGTAGGAAAGAGAACATAACTCTGTCATCTATTTTGGCTGAATTATGGTCCTTTTTGGATTTTGAAATTGGTTCTGTTTTCATACATGTCCATGTTTTGTCAAAACTATTTGACATATGGCTTTTAAACTTTGAACACTTGTATATCATAATGATTTCCATCTGTAGGCAAGAGTACATAACTATTTTGACTGAATTATGGCCCTTTTTGGACTTTGAAATTGGCTCATATATTGCCATTTAGTGCAAGACTTATCGAAATCAAAGTAATACAGGAACATTGTTTGTCTAATCTATTTATTCCTCTTGTCTGAATATCCGTGGAAATATTTTGACCCCATTCTTCAATCAATTCTTCGAATAGTCGAGCGCGCTGTCATCAGACAGCTCTTGTTTGTTAAATTTCTGTTCATAAGAATCTGTTACACCTTGTACATGCAAATAAAAATATCTGACTTGAGGGTAACTGTTTAGGTTACTGCCAGAGTACCCAGGAGCCAGATATTCCCATAAAATCCATTTCTTCTCTTTAAGTAGAATACAGTACACAAGAAAAATAATCTGTCACTTGCTGTAAGTGTTGATGGGAATATCTGGCTCCTTAATATAATTGAGCCGTGCCATGAGAAAACCAACATAGTGGGTGTGCGACCAGCATGGATCCAGACCAGCCTGCGCGTCCGCGCAGTCTGGTCAGGATCCATGCTGTTCACTTTTAAAGCCTATTGGGATTGGAGAAACTGTTAGCGAACAGCATGGATCCTGACCAGACTGCATGGATGCGCAGGCTGGTCTGGATCCATGCTGGTCGCAAAGCCACTGTGTTGGTTTTCCCATGGCACGGCTCATATGTTTGTGTAAGGAAATGAGTAGTACATTTAATGACTGGAGTACTACTCATTTCCTTACACAAACATATTAAGTTTACCAATTCATTCATAAATGAAATTTGTTATAATATGATATCTTCCATTGTCCCAAGAGTTACACGAAGTTTTTATTTTGCTTAATTCTTCCAAACTACCAGACCATTTTATCATGAAACTTGGATTGTTTGGAGAAAGAATATTAAATAATAACATGTACCTTGTTGTGCAAGTACTTTGAGTCATTATTACTTTGTTCAATACATCATTTTGGGTTTGGTCCTTGTTTTGGACTTTTAAGATATATTGTCAAACTGAATACAGAAATCGCTTTATTTCTTTGTTAGTCATCTGAGTTTGAATGGTTTGGACATTTATTCATGTATTTTATGTATCCTTAACATATATCCATTGAACTTCTGTACATTTTGATTCATAGAAGCATGATTTATTTTGATCATACAAAAATGTAATTAAAAATATGTGATGTGAAGAATAATTAAAATAGTAATATATGTATAGATTTGTATTCTGTAAGCAATTTTTTAGGTCTGTGCAAAATCTGTTTATCCTACATTTCCTGCCTCCATGCAAATGAATAGCAAAATCTGCCTGTTATGTAGTTTTAAACTTTTAGCTCACTATGAGCACAAAGTGCATATGGTGAGCTTTCAGGATTGTTGAATAAAGAAATAATGTATAGAAAAACCATGTTTTAACATTATTAATACACAGAAAGAGGTTATACATCCGCGAAATAATTCCATGAGGGTGTGGCCCGAGTGAATTATTCTGGCGATGTATACCGATTTTGAGTGTATTAATTTAGGTAAAACACGATATTTTGCTATACATTATTTCGATTCTAATATTCCCCTAATCCAAAACAGTAGATGAAATGTAGTAGCACTCTTTCTTGGTCGCAACAAAAACATTGACATCATCGCACGTTTACGTGACATCATTTTAGCGTAAGCGTGTTTTAACAGAAACAAGCATATTAGAATGTCTGTTGTTTGGTCAGCCACAATTTCTGTAACAAATATCTCCTAAACCACAAGAATCTTCCTTGTATGGTTTACTAAGTCATTCAAATTTAGGTAATCATTGCAAAATTCTGGATACCTTGACAATTAAATGGAAAAAAAAACTTGAAAAATCTCTGAAGCTGTTGGTCTGATTTCACATTGTTCTGAAGGTGACCAGCTACTAAATTACTTTCAAGTTTATTGGTTTGTTAGAAATACATGGCTGCCAGGGGGCAGCGTTAATTTCCTGTATGTGGCTATATGGTAATCTTTAAATGTATTCATCAGAAACTGCTACCTGATAACAGCCTTTTTCCTTGCAAAGCCCTCTACCAACTTCATAAAAAAAATTGAACTGTTTAAAGGTATGGCCACCTGCTAGTTTCAGCTCGTCTGATTTTTGAAAAAAGTCTATTAGGTATTGTCGTCAGTGTTGTGTTTTGAAGATTATATTTAGGTCCACTCTTTCTCAAAACTATATAAGCTGTAGCCTTGAAACCTTGCACACTAGTTTTTCTGTCCGTTTTGTACTTTGAATTTCTTGGTTAAAATATTTGTTTAGATCCACATTACTTGAATACTTTATGAGCAGTAGCTTTGAAACTTTGTAAATTTTTTATTATTTGATGAATAAGTAGGCCAAGAACCATAACTTTGATATGTATTTCTTCTTCATGCATGGTGGGATTTTGATGTAACTTGGCATGAATGTTCACCATTATGAGACGGAGTGTCATGTGCAAGAACCAGGTCCAAGGTCAAGGTCACACATGACAGCTGGCTGGCCCGACATTCTGCCTGTGGGCATACTTGTTATTTTCTTGCATATTGTCAGTCACTTAAAATGAGTGTTAACACCCACAGGTGGTGCTCTTGTATGAATAGCAATATGGAAAACTTTGAAAATCTGCCCTGATTTTAGAATAATTTACACAAATGATCCTTAATTGACCCACTGCCAAAATGTTCAAGCCAGCTTTGAATCTCAGGTAAGGGATCTAGGGCTATATATATACCAGTGATTGGTACTATGTGATAGAGATCATGTGTGTATATGTACTGGCTGTAAAGTGCCTGTTTCCGCCAGAAACACAAAGAAACAGAAACACAAAATAGCAATGCATTTAACAATGTCAGCTTGTCACAATGAATTTGAGAAACAAGAATGCTTCAAATTTATGACTTTTTATGCTGAATTTGACTTTGAAGAAGTTTAAATTAATTTTGTGTAAAAAAGCCTAAAGTCTGTTTGTCTGCATGTTCTGTAACTATACACATGATGTATTGACTATATCCTCCATATGGTAACCACTTGCATACTGATTAGTCATTGATTTTATGTAAAACATCTTTTTTTGGGGTGAAATTTTTGGTCATTTTAAGTTCATTTATGGAGATGAAACTTGTTTTACTGGATTCCATTTAAAATTTAGGACTTTCAAGGCATCCTCTGAAATAAGAATTTAATGTACTCAATTGGTTTCATGCAAGCAGGTATTCATTTCTTGTTGATGAATTTAATTGGAACAAAAATCAGAAGGTAGGATAAATAAAGTATTGGGTCACAGTCTTTTAAATGTTTAGATTTATTAGACTTATCTACATAAAAAGTACAAGGCTCAACAGCTGCACCTTAATAATAATTTGAAAGTTTTCAATAAATTCTGGCCCCATGTGGTTCTGGGACGATCTGTGTATGAAAAGAATAGGAACCACTGCCTTACCCTTGCATGATCGAAAGAGGCGACTAATAGGGTCTTAACACTTGGTTTTGCTGTAACTGTGTGATTCCAGCAGGTATACAGATTTTGATTCCATACCTGATGTTTTTATTTCGATGTTAATGAGATGTGAAACCATAATTTGTAGTCCTGTTTGGTGCCATATAACTTGTACTGTGTTGGTGTGCCGTAAAACCCAAATAAATAAATCAGTAAATTCTGTAATTTATTTACAGTGCATATACTTGTAATATGAGTGAATTGTGTAAATGTACATGATATAGTAATTATGTTGCCCACCACACAGTGATGTGGGAGACATACTGATTTACTCCTCTGTGTGTGTGTCTGTCTGTCTGTCTGTCACAAATCTTGTCTGCACTCTAAGTTGAACATTTCTCATCCGATCTTCACCAAACTTGAACAAAATGTATTTCACCATAAGTCCTCGGCCAAGTTTGATAACTTGCCAACTTTAAATATGGTACGGACATAGTCAGGCTCTTTGGACATAATTACCGACACTACCGCTACAGTGTTGTAGACCGGTTACTCCAACATGTGAATACCAATAGGCCGCAAACAGTATACAAAGACAGACTTACTATTCAGATGATTAGGCAGTTATGGGAGACATGTGCTTTTCTCAAAAGCACCTCTAGTTAATAGATATTGTGGTGTGTTTTGTGATATGTTTCCTGTACACAAATGTAACCAGATTGTATTTCCTTTACATATAACTTTATAACACCTAGAGTTGAGAATTAAACACAACTTTGTAAAAAAAGTCATAGGTCAGCAGGTATTGTTTTAATAATAAGTTATGTTAACAATACTTAATTCTGTACTGATATTAGCTTGTCTATAAGTAGAGCCATTGCACTCACCCATTGGTTGGTATCTGCACCAGTGTCGGTGTCCCAATTTAGTTAAGCTTGCATCTCGGTAGCTTTTGGTGGGAATGGATTGAAACATCATTAACTGGCCTAATATGCACTGCACATGTTTCATTATTCATAACTATTTTGCTTCTTTTTCAATGTTATATCTGTTTTTGGACTTGGCAAGTTTTTAGCTCGACTATTCATAGAATAGTAGAGCTATTGGACTCACCCATGCGTCGGTGTCCGTGTCCCGATTTGGTTAAGTTTTTGTATGTAAGCTGGTATTTCAGTAACCACTTGTGGGAATGGAATAAAAATTCACACACTTATTCACTGTGATAAACTGACTTACATTGCACAGGTTCCATAACTCTGTTTTGCTTTTTTATGCCCCCTTTTTCGACGTTTGTATTCATTCAATTGACAAGGCTGTTGAATAGTCAAGCATTGCTGTCCTCCGACAGCTCTTGTTTTGTTAAGTTTTTGTTTGTAACGGTATCTCAGTAAATACTGCTGGGAATGAATTGAAACTTCACACACTTGCTGACATGAAGTTCTGGGATCCCATAACTATTTTGCTGTTTCACAATGTAGTGCTTATTTTCCGACTTAGCTATTTTCGGTGTGATTTGTTATCTTACTAGACATTGAAAGAGGTGATGTTTTCTGATTCAAAATGGATACATTGTGTATATTTCTTTGTCTATTTTCATTATTTTATTTGTTTTAAGGCTGTTGAATAGTCGAGTGATGCTGTCCTTCATCCCTTGTTAGCTCACCTGTCACAAAGTGACAAGGTGAGCTTTTGTGATCGCGTGGCGTCGGTCGTCCGTCCGTGCGTTCGTGCGTGCGTAAACTTTTGCTTGTGACCACTCTAGAGGTCACATTTTTCATGGGATCTTTATGAAAGTTGGTCAGAATGTTCACCTTGATGATATCTAGGTCAAGTTCGAAACTGGGTCACGTGCGGTCAAAAACTAGGTCAGTAGGTCTAAAAATAGAAAAACCTTGTGACCTCTCTAGAGGCCATATTTCTCAATGGATCTTCATGAAAATTAGTCAGAATGTTCACCTTGATGATATCTAAGTCAAGTTCGAAACTGGGTCACGTGGGGTCAAAAACTAGGTCAGTAGGTCTAACAATAGAAAAACCTTGTGACCTCTCTAAAGGCCATATTTCTCAATGGATCTTCATGAAAATGGGTCAGAATGTTGTTCTTGAGGATATCTAGGTCAAGTTCGAAACTGGGTCACGTGTGGTCAAAAACTAGGTCAGTAGGTCGAAAAACAGAAAAACCTTGTGACCTCTCTAGAGGCCATATTTTTCATGAGATCTTCATGAAAATTGGTGAGAATGTTCACCTTGATGATATCTAGGTCAGATTCAGAAGTGGGTCACGTGCCTTCAAAAACTAGGTCATTAGGTCAAATAATAGAAAAACCTTGTGACCTCTCTAGAGGTCATATTTTTCAATGGATCTTCATGAAAATTGGTCAGAATTTTTTATCTTGATGATATCTAGGTAACATGTGCTCAAAAACTAGGTCACTATGTCAAATAATAGAAATAACGACTTCGTACTCAGTTCAACACTGGGTCATGTGGGGATAGGTGAGCGATTCAGGACCATCATGGTCCTCTTGTTTTAAATATGGTACGGACATAGTCAGTGACTGGTCTGACTTGCCACCCATATGAAAAATTTGAACATGCGAACATTCTTGTAACCTCACACCAATTATGAAATGTGACCACCATACAAATATCAGATATGTACGTATATATATTTTGATAGTTTTCATTATTATCCTCTGCTGAAGGCAGAGGAATATTGTTTTGGCATTGTATGTCTGTCTGTCCTTCCGAAATTCCCACATAATAGAGGAATCCATTTATGGAAAAATTTAACGCAAGTATAGATCACTATAGGGTAGTGCTGCATTTATATCTTTTGTCAGGACCTCTTCAGTCTGCAGTTATTGCCCTCTAATCGTCTAAAAATTCATTAATTGTCACATAACAAAGCAGTCAATTGATGGATCTTCATGAAATTTAATACAGATGTAGATCACTAAAGGGTGGCAGTGCATTCACATCTTTCATCAGGATCTCTTCAGTAACTACAGAGTAATTTGCCTCTTGTTTTAAAATTCATAGCCATAAAACAAATATGGATCTTCATGAAACTTAATACAAGACTAGTATTGATCTATAGGACAATAGGTTTAGTTTTTTAAACGTAATATGTTACGACACCGGTGTTCGTCTGTCTGTTAGCAATTTCTTGTCTGCACTGTAACTCTTGAACCCCTTTAAGGATTTCGAAGAAACTTTACGCAAATGTTCACCGCATTGAGACAACATGCAGAGCACATGTTTTGGATGGCTTGCTTCAAGGTCAAGGTCACACTTAGGGGTCAAAGGTTATACCATAGGGTGTATATTGGTCCACATTGAAGTGCTCTTTCTTTTTTTTAGCTTGATTTGGTGAAAAATAGGAACCAACAATCCATTACATGGTCCTTTTGTACATACTGGAAATTGAATATCATTCAAAATATAAACCCTTCATTCAAAAAACAACCTGTTCGGCAAATGATATAAATTCACTGAATTTAATTGTTTGTACTGTTATGCAGATATTTTGTTCTGGTACCAGATATCTATAACAAGTGTGTTAACACTGGTGTGCTGTACAATAAAATTATAACAAGGAATACTGTGTTAATTCTTTTATTGTATAATTATTTTAGCAATAAACAAACACCATGGTGCGCAAACAAGAACTAGGTGGTAAATTGGAATGGTATGCTTTTCAACAACAAAGAAAAATAGTTATTTTTGCTGAAACATTTACATTACTCATTGGTAGACACTGCATTCTGTATTTTACACAAATATAAATTCATTTCTACAGAAAAATTGTGTTAAACACATCAAAATCATGTAATATCTATTATATTAAAACTGCCCCATTTTCGAAAAACTGCTATAATTTCTATGACTTTAATTAACACGGGAAAGAAGGTTCAAGATGGAAGGTGAAGGTGTTGAATAGAAACTAGTGGTTTGTTGAATGTCAGCTGTCCTAGTTCAAATCACACATACTTAAGTCTTTTTTTAACTCTATCATACTAGTAAATGGTGTTCCCGAATTCCATACCAGTTATAACTTGCTCTCTGCCAGTATTAATTGACAACATGATTTAGAGGTGCTAGTTTCCATACCAGTTATAACTTGCTCTCTGCCAGTATTAAATTGACAACATGATTTAGAGGTGCTAGTTTCCATACCAGTTGTAACTTGCTCTCTGCCAGTATTAAATTGACAACATGATTTAGAGGTGCTAGTTTCCATACCAGTTGTAACTTGCTCTCTGCCAGTATTAAATTGACAACATGATTTAGAGGTGCTAGTTTCCATACCAGTTGTAACTTGCTCTCTGCCAGTATTAAATTGACAACATGATTTAGAGGTGCTAGTTTCCATACCAGTTGTAACTTGCTCTCTGCCAGTATTAAATTGACAACTTGATTTAGAGGTCCTAGTTTCCATACCAGTTATAACTTGCTCTCTGCCAGTATTAAATTTAAATTGACAACATGATTTAGAGCTGCTAGTTTCCATACCAATTACAACTTCTGTCAAATAATAAATTGACAACATGACTCCGTGGTTGAGCTTGCATAATTTAATCCTTTTTACAGGCACAGAGAAGATTGGCTGATACGGAGATTATAAATCCTAATAAATGATCTGAGCTAAAAAAAACATGAAAACTGAGTAATATATACACTGATACACTGGTTAATGATAACGTGAGCATTACTGTATAACAACAAAAACACAAAATAATGCATTTAACAATATAAACAAATGCGCATAAAACTGTACAAAACTTAATAAAATATATTTAAAACTTGCATAATCAGCTGCCTATATCTTAATCTACAAAATTAATGTTTAAACTTATAAGACAATGAACAAAATTTTTGTTCCAACCACAACAATCTAGTTTTTAATGAAACAAGAGGGCAATAATGTCCCATTGAACCATGGTTTACCTGAAGTGTCATTGTAACTGTTAACTTCTATCTGTAATATTCTTCAACTGAGGAAGAGGCGTTGCTATATGCTGTACCCTAACTAAGTTAGAGAACAAGTCTCAGGTCCCGCCTACATAGAAAATACTGTAGGGAAATGTTGAACTCTTTCTGAAACCGTTCTTTACTTCAGTTAGAGTATACTTGTCACATGATAGTACCAATGCTTAAAATGGAATGTTGACTTGTCGATAAAAATTAGTAACCGAATGCGTTGTTCATACTGGCGGACCATGATACGAAACAGAAAGCGTAGGGGCCATTCGAATAATGAGGTTATTTCTTGTGAACCCCTACTCTTTCTATTACGTATCACTTGTCGTTGTCTGAATACTTGTACAAGGTCGTTACTTAAGATTGTGATAGTGTTGAATATAGCAATTTTCACAACGCTGGTGTTATTGAAGCAACTGCTCAAATTAACTTGTATGAGGTATTTCGATCAAGAATGTTATGTGTAAATTTCAAGAAGATTGCACCAAAAACATAGCTACTGATATGTTTAGGAAATTTGGACAGATTCATTGGGTCATTGAAGCAATCTTGTGGCTATAAACTTTCTGTGTAAGTTTCATAAAAACTGCTCAAGAAATAAGGTTATTGACAGGTGGACAAAGTGTGTGCAAAAATACATTCAAACAAACTACTTCTACCACACAAAAATAAAATTACAATTTAAAAAGTAATTGGAAACTTGTATTATATGAAAATATTGAAGCACATTACTAAGATGACCATAACCCCACATGGGCAGTGCATTATACATGCCACTTGTAACAATATCCATCTTTAAGTGTATGACACATATTTTAATGCTGTAACATCTATCAGTTGGTGGCTGAGCCATCGTGTCACAAGATCTCTGGTTATCTTCAGTGTAATGCTATATAAAGACGAATGCATGAGCATGTACAAATGATTTAGGTAAATGTAGTTGAGCCGCGCCATGGGAAAACCGACATAGTGCATTTGCGACCAGCATGGATCCAGACCAGCCTGCTCATCCGCGAAGTCTGGTCAGGATCCATGCTGTTCGCTAACAGTTTCTCTAATTGCAATAGGCTTTGAAAGTGATCAGCATGGATCCTGACCAGACTGCTAGTCTGGATCCATGCTGGTCACAAATGCACTTCGTTGGTTTTCTCATGGTGCGGCTCAGTTAAAGTATCTTCACACAAATGCTAATGAAGCATACTATTTAGCAGTTGATATGAAATGTAAGAGTTGATATGAAATGTAAGAGTGCAGTCTTATGAATCAGTACTTTAAAAAACGACAGCATTTTGTAATTAAAAATTACACACTCTATTTTGGGTAAATATATATTTCCCAATGAACATATAAACTGGCAGAAAAAAGCTACTTATAATTGAGCACATTATAGCATTCAGAACTTTTCATTACAATCTTACAGGATAGCAAAGTTACATAAATGTAATATTTTCAAGTACCGGTAGTTACTAGAAATAATTACCTATTACTATATATAAGAAATAATTACCTATTACTATATATAAAAAGTATTTTTCCATTTCTGATGGTTTCAGCAAATATCAATACTACGCAATGAGGGAACACAGTTTTAACTGTTGCTATTAATGATGAACTGTTTCATACAAAGAAAATTATGTATTTAAGTGTGACTACTAATGCATTTGGGTGCAACTTGTGTAGTTGATAGAGTTGGCTGGGTGTGAGCCATTAATGACATGCTTTTTAATATGTAAAAGTATGCAAAACAGATTGTTATGCAAGTAATTTATTCTGATATTACAAGATGCATGTGGAGGGTTATCTAGTAAATGAGTAGCATGAAAACAGCTGTCCATTAGTTATTTCAAGGGTGTATGAAAAACAGTAAAAAACAAAGAAATCTATCGGTGGTACACCTGCATTGAACTAGCAGAATGAAGATGTCCTATATAAACTTTACTACCTAGTTAAACAGTCAATTACTACAGAAATACTAATGTAATTATATAAATACTTGTAAATTTCAATTTGTTATTAGAAATGTTAACATTTTTGTACTTAATATAACCTTGCAATGTCACATGGGTTTATCTTTGAATATTCAAAATTCACAAAAGTAAATTTCAAACAGGGCAGAAATCCAGGCAGTCATTGACAGTAGTTAAAAAAGTTGTGAGAATTTTCTCTATAATTGATGTTGGTTTAGATTAAACTACTTCAGATCTCTTCAGAAATAATTCATATAAAGCAAAATGCAAGTAAAATCTCTTGTTCAAGAATGAACAGTCCGGCTGTCCAATTCAAAGAAATACAACAAACACATATTTCTTTTCTTTCTCGGTGTGAAAACACGTGACTTCACATTTACACATTACAAACATAGTTACGTAAGTTTAAACATATGAACACTTTCAAGTCTACTTAAAATAGTGCACACCTGAAGTACATATGTATTACAGATTTGTATAAATTGTGCTTTAATTCTAAACATACGGGTTGAAAATTGACCAGCTATGGAGAAAAATGAGACTCGATATCCATTATTATTTTACCTACTATGTCAACACTTTTCACTTCACAAATAAACTTCAGTAAGAGCCTGTTTTTCTCCGACTTTATTACATACCTTTTCTACCAGGGTTATGAGTAGTAACTACAATGTGAACACTATAGGGGCTGGCTAATTTTCAACAAAAGTCACTAATGCTAATTATTTTCACTTGCAGACAAATCATAATTATTTAATATAAAATGTATTATATAAGGATGTGGTAACAAGTAATAGCAGAGCTATTGGCGCTGCTTTGCGGCGCCGACAGCGTCGCATTACAGTTAAACGTATGAAAAATAAAATGAATAGAGAGATCTAACTGTGTATACTATCGAGTTGAAAATTCGTGGTACTTTTTGGAATCGGTGTTGTTCGGATTTTTTCAAGTACGCTATGCACATAGTAATTAATCAGTAAAGACGTCAGTAGACGCTTACTGTTTACGGTTGACAAAAGCGTCTCGCTTACTGCTTTGAATATTGAATAAAAATGCAAATGGGCGTTTGATAATAAGAAATTAATGCTAAATACATTTTCTACGAGGAAAAAAAGAAATAAAACAATATTTTCAGTTTGAAACGACTTTTGTCACGCTGCCATTACTGAACTTTATTATATATACTTATGTTTGTCTCCTGACGTCATAACTCCACAATGGTGTAGTGGTTAGCGAGTTCGCATTGTAATTCAGAGGTCGTGAGTTCGAACCTCACCTGGACCAGATTTTATTTTTAATTTTTATTTTTTATTTCATTTTTTTTTTTTTTGTATTATTATGAGTTTTGAAAACATTGTATAACTAAAGTCTATTGTAATTAAATTTGGAATTGGAACATTAACTTTTTACATTAAGTCCTCAATGCCCAATATTCACACGCAAAGACACAGAATTCCTTTGGCTATTGGCCTAATGAGATTCTGTTAGGTTTGAAATTTTCAAAGTTCAAGCTTTTCAATTTGAAGCAGTTATCATTTTGTGACTGGTTTCCAGTATGATAATAAGTTTTGTAAAATTGTTGATGCAGTGCGTTTTAATAAGAATAACAGAAATTATTCAAATACGTTTTTTTTTTCTTTATCTTGATGCAGATGTTAATCTATACCAAACTTTCTTTTGATTATATACAGAATATTTGTAGAGTTTTCACATGTCGAGAATTAATCTTGATTCAGTCTAAAACATGTATTCAGAAATCATGAATTATCATTAATAATTTTAATAGATCTAAAGAACATAAACTTCCTTAACGAATCCATAATTCCAGATAATTCCAGCACCACTCCTTTAATTTTTAACGGGCACTGGTGATTTTTCATGGGAGGTTTGCCTTTTAGGTAGCACCTACTTTCATATTAAACTAAAGTGCTGAGAAGAACTATTATTTAAAAGTTAAATACATTGTATAATAATCTCAATAAAAATCTTCATCATTGTAACTTCAGTTTAATCACAATACACACTAACATAAGTGAAAACTACTGCCCGGGTCAAATAGAACTGTAAACTGGGTCTGTATTTCAGGTAAGTCTGTAGCCTGGGTCTGTATTTCAAGCAGGTGCTGCAAACTGGTTCTATACTTAGGCAAGTACTGTAGCCTGGGTCTGTATTTTTACGCAGGTTCTGTTTTAAACTGAGATTAATTTCCTATATAGTGATCTGCTGAAAATTGTTATTCTCACAGACAATTTATTGAGCAGTTCACTAAACCAACTGGTCCCCTTCAAATCCCCATCTTTCATTCCAGAAATCTTTACCCTCGTGCCAGCGGGAATTCACCAACCCACGAATAATATTTTGCGTCCTACGAGGATAAAGAGGGTGAACTTCTCGGCTAAGTTCCTCGCCAAGAATGTATGCCGCTTTCTCTGGATGAATTTTCAGCTTCGCTGCCATTTTGAGTATTCTTAAGGTAGTCTGATAAATCTGAAAAAAAAATAACAGTGCCAAGTAAATAGTAAATCTCAGACATGAAATGCAATGTGAAACAGTACTGCAGTGTATTAGTTTATAATTTATACATAATTTATTATCCCCCGCGGATGAAATCAGGAGTGGGGTATTGAAATGGTGTTGTACGTGCGTCTGTCTGCAGCCATTTCTCAGTAACTAGCAGGTAGAATTTCATAAAACTTGAAATAAACATGGACCAACATACTGTGATGATGCCCGTCAAGTTTTTTTTGGATTGGTCAATTTCCCTTAGAGTTATTGCCCTTGATTTAATGAAAAATCCACGTCTGCAGCCATTTCTCAGTAACAAGCTGGTAGAATTTCATGAAACTTAAAATAAATATGAACCAACATACTTCGATGATGCCTGTCATTTTTTTTAATTGGTCAATTTTCCTTACAGTTATAATTGCTCTTTGTTTAAAAATTCACAGATTTGTACATAACAAACCAACCAATTCATAGAATTTCATTAAACTTCTTTCATTCTTTTCCATGAACATTTATTATAAACATGTGAAATTGTGTACCCACACCTGGTCACCACCTTGCCTTGGTCACCCCCCCCCCCCCCCCAAAAAAATTTTTTTTTCATTCCTTTTTTAGCTCACCTGTCACATAGTGACAAGGTGAGCTTTTGTGATCACGCAGCGTCCGTGCGTCCGTGCGTCCGTGCGTAAACTTTTGCTTGTGACCACTCTAGAGATCACATTTTTTGTGGGATCTTTATGAAAATTAGTTAGAATGTTCACCTTGATGATATCTAGGTAAAGTTCGAAACTGGGTCACGTGCGGTCAAAAACTAGGTCAGTAGGTCTAAAAAAAAAAAAACCTTGTGACCTCTCTAGAGGCAATGTATTTCACAAGATCTTCATGAAAATTGGTCAGAATGTTCACTTTGATGATATCTAGGTCAAGTTCGAAACTGGGTCACGTGCAGTCAAAAACTAGGTCAGTAGGTCTAAAAATAGAAAAACATTGTGACCTCTCTAGAGGCCATATATTTCAAGAGATCTTCATGAAAATTAATCAGAATGTTCACCTTGATGATATCTAGGTCAAGTTCAAAACTGGGTCCCGTGCCTTCAAAAACTAGGTCAGTAGGTCAAATAATAGAAAAACCTTGTGACCTCTCTAAAGGCCATATTTTTCATGGGATCTGTATGAAAGTTGGTCTGAATGTTCATCTTGATGATATCTAGGTCAAGTTCGAAAGTGAGTCACATGCCATCAAAAACTAAGTCAGTAGGTCAAATAATAGATAAACCTTGTGACCTCTCTAAAGGTCATATTTTTCATGGGAACTGTATGAAAATTGGTCTGAATGTTCATCTTGATGATATCTAGGTCAAGTTCGAAACAGGGTCATGTGCAGTCAAAAACTAGGTCAGTAGGTCTAAAAATAGATAAACCTTGTGACCTCTCTAGAGGCCATACTTGTGAATGGATCTCCATAAAAATTGGTCAGAATGTTCATCTTGATGATATCTAGGTCAAGTTCAAAAGTGGGTCACGTGCCATCAAAAAGTAGGTCAGTAGGTCAAATAATGAAAAAACGTTGTGACCTCTCTAGAGGCCATACCCTTGAATGGATCTTCATGAAAATTGGCCAGAATGTTCACCTTGATGATATCTAGGTCAAGTTTGAAACTGGGTCTCGTGCCTTAAAAAACTAGGTCAGTAGGTCAAATAAAAAAAAAACCTTGCGACCTCCCTAGAGGCCATATTTTTCATGGGATCTGTATGAAAGTTGGTTTGAATGTTCATCTTGATGATATCTAGGTCAAGTTTGAAACGGTCATCTGCGGTCAAAAACTAGGTCAGTAGGTCTAAAATTATTAAAATATTTTGACCTCTCTAAAGGCCATATTTTTCAATGGATCTTCATGAAAATTGATCTGAATGTTCACCTTGATGATATCTAGGTCAGTTTCGAAACTGGGTCACATGCGGTCAAAAACTAGGCCAGTAGGTATAACAAGAGGACCATGATGGTCCTGAATCGCTCACCTCTTCCCACATGACCCAGTTTTGAGTATGACGTCGTTTTTTCTATTATTTGACATAGTGACCTAGTTTTTGAGCTCATGTGACCCAGTTTTGAACTTGACCTAGATATTATCAAGATAAAAATTCTGACCAATTTTCATGAAGATCCATTGAAAAATATGGTCTCTAGAGAGGTCACAAGGTTTTTCTATTTTTTGACCTATTGACCTAGTTTTCGAAGGTACGTGACCCTGTTTTAAACTTTACATAGATATCATCAAGGTGAACATTCTCACTAATTTTCATGAAGATCTCATGAAAAATATGGCCTCTAGAGAGGTCACAAGGTTTTTCTATTTTTATACCTACTGGCCTAGTTTTTGACCGCATGTGACCCAGTTTCGAAACTGACCTAGATATCATCAGGTGAATATTCAGATCAATTTTCATGAAGATCCATTGAAAAATATGGCCTCTAGAGAGGTGAAAAGATTTTAATAATTTTAGATCTACTGACCTAGTTTATGATAGCAGCTGACCCAGTTTCAAACTTGACCTAGATATCAACAAGATGAACATTCAGACCAACTTTCATACAGATCCCATGAAAAGTATGGCCTCAAGAGAGGTCACAAGGTTTTTTTATTATTTGACCTAC
The DNA here is from genome assembly GCF_021730395.1 of Mercenaria mercenaria. Lineage (NCBI taxonomy): Eukaryota > Metazoa > Mollusca > Bivalvia > Venerida > Veneridae > Mercenaria > Mercenaria mercenaria. The sequence goes on along the minus strand of NC_069373.1, from coordinate 32,008,027 downwards.
TGACCTAGTTTTTTAAGGCACATGACCCAGTTTCAAACTTGACCTAGATATCATCAAGGTGAACATTCTGACCAATTTTTATGGAGATCCATTCACAAGTATGGCCTCTAGAGAGGTCACAAGGTTTTTCTATTTTTAGACCTACTGACCTAGTTTTTGACCGCACATGACCCTGTTTCGAACTTGACCTAGATATCATCAAGATGAACATTCAGACCAATTTTCATACAGATCCCATGAAAAATATGGCCTTTAGAGAGGTCACAAGGTTTTTCTATTATTTGACCTACTGACCTAGTTTTTGATGGCACGTGACCCACTTTCAAACTTGACCTAGATATCATCAAGATGAACATTCTGACCAACTTTCATACAGATCCCATGAAAAATATGGCCTCTAGAGAGGTCACAAGGTTTTTCTATTATTTGACCTACTGACCTAGTTTTTGATGGCACGTGACCCACTTTCAAACTTGACCTAGATATCATCAAGATGAACATTCTGACCAATTTTCATGAAGATCTCATGAAATATATGGCCTCTAGAGAGGTCACAAGGTTTTTCTATTTTTAGCCCTACTGACCTAGTTTTTGATGGAACGTGACCCAGTTTCGAACTTGACCTAGATATCATCAAGATGAACATTCAGACCAACTTTCATACAGATCCCATGAAAAATATGGCCTTTAGAGAGGTCACAAGGTTTTTCTATTATTTGACCTACTGACCTAGTTTTTGATGGCACGTGACCCAGTTTCGAACTTGACCTAGATATTATCAAGGTGAACATTCTGACCAATTTTCATGAAGATCTTGTGAAATATATGGCCTCTAGAGAGGTCACAAGGTTTTTCTATTTTTAGACCTACTGACCTAGTTTTTGATGGAACGTGACCCAGTTTCGAACTTGACCTAGATATCATCAAGGTGAACATTCTGACCAATTTTCATAAAGATCTTGTGAAATATATGGCCTCTAGAGAGGTCACAAGGTTTTTCTATTTTTAGACCTACTGACCTAGTTTTTGACCGCACGTGACCCAGTTTCGAACTTGACCTAGATATCATCAAGATGAACATTCTGACCAACTTTCATAAAGATCCCATGAAAAATGTGACCTCTAGAGTGGTCACAAGCAAAAGTTTACGGACGGACGCACAGACGGACGGACGACGGACACCGCACGATCACAAAAGCTCACCTTGTCACTTTGTGACAGGTGAGCTAAAAACAGAAAAACCTTGTGACCTCTCTAGAGGCCATATTTTTCAGGAGATCTTCATGAAAATTAGTGAGACTGTTTACCTTGATAATATCTAGGTAAAGTTTAAAACAGGGTCACGTACCTTCGAAAACTAGGTCAATATGTCAAATAATAGAAAAACCTTGTTACCTCTCTAGGGGCCATATTTTTCAATGGATCTTCATGAAAATTGGTCAGAATTTTTATCTTGATAATATCTAGGTCAAGTTCAAAACTGGATCACATGAGCTCAAAAACTATGTCACTATGTCAAATAATAGAAAAAACAACGTCATACTCAAAACTGGGTCATGTGGGAAGAGGTGAGGGATTCAGGACCTCTTGTTTAGTTTTGTTTTCAAATCTTCCATGAATATTTATCAACATGCAAAGTTGTACTGTTCCCCTACTTCTCCACCCAGTCATGCCCACCACCCCGATCATGCATCCCCCCACCACATTTTTTTTTTTAATTTTCAATCAAAACGTAAAGTTTTGTAACCTCACCCGGCCACCCCCACTGCCCCCCACAAAAAAAAAAACATTCATTTTCTGTTAAATTGATTTTGACTAATGAAATTATTTGCTTCTTAATAACATCCTTAACTTTTTGCCGCATATATTTTTAGCTCATCAGCCACAAAGTGACAAGGTCAGCTTTTGTGATCGGGCGGCGTCCGTAAACTTTTGCTTGAAAAACATTGTGACCTCTCTAGAGGCCATATTTTTCAATGGATCTTCATGAAAATTGGTCAGAATGTTCATCTTGATGATATCTAGATCAAGATTGAAACTGGGTCACATGCGGTCAAAAAATAGGTCATTAGGTCAAATAACAGAAAAACCTTTTGACGTCAACTGTGGTTAAAAACTACGTCAGTAGGTCTAAAAATAGAAAAACATTTTGACCTCTCTAGAGGCCATATTTGTCAATGGATCTTCATGAAAATTGGCCAGAATGTTCACCTTGATGATATCTAGGTCAAGTTTGAAACTGGGTCATATGCTGTCAGAAACTAGGTCAGTAGGTCTAAAAATAGAAAAACCTTGTGACCTCTCTAGAGGCCATACTTTTCAAGAGATTTTCATGAAAATTGGTGAGAATGTTCACCTTGATGATATCTAGGTCAAGTTTGAAACTGGGTCATGTGTGGTTAAAAACTAGGTCAGTAGGTCTAAAAACAGAAAAACCTTGTGACCTCTCTAGAGGCCATATTTTTCATGGGATCTTCATGAAAATTGGTGAGAATGTTCATCTTGATGATATCTAGGTCAAGTTCAAACCTGGGTCAAGTGCCTTAAAAAACTAGGTCATTAGGTCAAATAACAGAAAAACCTTGTGACCTCTCTAGAGGCCATATTTTCAATGGATCTTCATGAAAATTGGTCAGAATTTTTATCTTGATGATATTTAGGTCAAGTTCAAAACTGGGTCAAATGAGCTCAAAAACTAGGTCACTATGTCAAATAATAGAAACAAGAGGACCATGATGGTCCTGAATCGCTCACCTGTCCCAACATGACCCAGTTTTGAACTGAGTATGACGTCATTTTTTTTCTATTATTTGACATAGTGACCTAGTTTTTGAGCTCATGTGACCCAGTTTTGAACCTGACCTAGAAATCATCAAGATGAACATTCAGACCAACTTTCATACAGATCCCATGAAAAATATGGCCTCTAGAGAGGTCACAAGGCTTATTCATTATTTGACCTACTGACCTAGTTATTGATGGCACGTGACCCAGTTTCAAACTTGACCTAGATATCATCAAGATGAACATTCTGACCAATTTTCATGAAGATCCATTCAAAAGTATGGCCTCTAGAGAGTTCACAAGCTTTTTCTATTTTTAGACCTAATGACCTAGTTTTTGATCGCAGCTGACCCAGTTTCAAAATTATTCTAAATATCATCAAGATGAACATTCAGACTAAATTTCATACAGATCCCATGAAAAATATGGCCTCTAGAGAGGTCACAAGGTTTTTCTATTATTTGACCTACTGACCTAGTTTTTGATGGCACATGACCCAGTTTCAAACTTGAACTAGATATCATCAACGTGAACATTCTGACCAATTTTCATGAAGACCTTGTGAAAAATATGGCCTCTAGAGAGGTCACAAGGTTTTTATATTTTTAGACCTACTGACATAGTTTTTAACCACAGTTGACCCAGTTTCGAACTTGGCCTAGATATCATCAAGATGAACATTCAGACCAACCTTCATATAGTTCCAATGAAAAATATGGCTTCTAGAGAGGTCACAAGGTTTTTTTATTATTTGACCTACTGACCTAGTTATTGATGGCATGTGACCCAGTTTCAAACTTGACCTAGATATCATCAAGGTGAATATTCTGACCAATTTTCATGAAGATCCATTCAAAAGTATGACCTCTAGAGAGGTCACAAGGTTTTTCTATTTTTAGACCTAATGACCTAGTTTTTGATCTCAGCTGACCCAGTTTCGAACTTGACCTAGATATCATCAAGATGAACATTCAGACCAACTTTCATACAGATCCCATGAAAAATATGGCCTCTAGAGAGGTCACAAGGTTTTTCTATTATTTGACCTACTGACCTAGTTTTTGAAGGCACGTGACCCAGTTTCGAACTTAACCTAGATATCATCAAGATGAACATTCTTACCAATTTTGATGAAGATCTTTTAAAAAATATGGCCTCTAGAGATGTCACAAGGTTTTTCTATTTTTAGACCTACTGACCTAGTTTTTGACCGCACGTGACCCAGTTTCGAACTTGACCTAGATATCACCAAGATGAACATTCTGACCAACTTTCATAAAGATCCCATGAAAAATGTGACAGCTAGAGAGGTCACAAGCAAAAGTTTACGCATGGACGCACGGACGGAGGACAGACGACGGACGCTGCGCGATCACAAAAGCTCACACTGTCACTGTGACATGTGAGCTAAAAACAACGTCATACTCAAAACTGGGTCATGTGGGGACAGGTGAGCGATTCAGGACCATGATGGTCCTCTTGTTTTGGCCATTCTTCACCACAAACCCTTTCAGCGTGGGATACCAATTCATAGAATTTGCTTGTTTTAGGTTGATTGTGAAGAAAGTTCTACAATTAATATTAATCACTTTCAACACCTCATTCTGATAGAATCCATCGCCACGACGGTATGAGAGAAGAGGCAAGTTTCGCTTTTAATGCTGAGCGTCAAGCAAGGGAGCTACTGGTACCATTTTTTACGTCTTTGGTATGACACGGGGATCAAACCAATGACCTCCTGCACTCGAAGCAGACGTTCTACCACTAGGCTATTGAGGTGGTTACTGCAGTGTATTACAATGTATATACAGACGCTACCAACAAGCAGAGTTTACTGCCAGTGTATTACAATGTATTTAATGAATGTTGATATTCCATGGAAAGATGTTACGTACAAAGTAAGGAAGTAAGTAAGTAACGTCTTTATTTAACGAGGCTAACGCATTCGGTTTCCTGATCTTCCATGCGGGCCTCAACATATACACAACATAGATACAGTCAACATAATACACAATATATATTATACAGTGAAACAGTACAAAACTTGATAATAATGAATAATATTCAGATGTTCATAAAATCAACATGAAAAATACATGACTATCGTGTAAAAAGACAAAAATGAAATACTTGAAGTAATGATTTTTATCAATTCATCATGAACAGTTTAGATATATTATATAATGCAAAAATTTAGAGAATTGCCACTGGACATAAGATGTTAAACAGGGTTTACTGTCAGTGTAGTACTAGGTATTTGATATATATGGATTATAAAGTTTTTGTGTATAAACGTTCGCAGAAGCCAGAGGCAGAGAACAAGTGTGAACAGCCATGCAATAATAAATATTCTGCCCTGTTACAGCATGTTAAAACACAATTTTTCTCCTGTTAATACATGGTCAAATCCAGTAAAAAAAGTAGTTTTTAAGCAAGAATGAATGCAGATATTCTATGAAAAGATGTTATATACAAGCAGAGTCTATCATTATATAACCAAGTACTTACTGAATGCTGCCATTCTGTGGAAAGATGTTTTGCAAGGTCTGGGTCATCACTCATTCTTCCGTATGGTTCCAACAACTTACTTACAATACCCTAAGAAAAACATACAGTTATAACTAGAGCTAACACTAAATGTGAGCTATATACGTTAAAAGACTTGTTTGCAAAGTTTACAATAGTCCTGAATAATAATGAATGTATACTTTAAAAGACACCTCACTGTACCTTATATGTGCAATGTGATAGATATACTTACAAAGTAAACCTGGAATTTCATTCAGTGGATTGAGAAATGTCTTAAATTATAAACTATTAAACAAGAGTTGTTCGTTAATAATGTATGACCCAAAAGATGGCCTGTCCAAATTTCAGTCTGAGATCAGTACAATCTTGACCAGTCCCCTAACCCAACTTAAAAAGGACCATCTTCTAACTACTGGCAATCATTCTATAAAGTTTGCGGACTGTTGGCCAAAGAATTCTTTAGTTACTGAGCAAAAACTGTTTTCAATCGTTAGGGCACAGTGACCTTGACCTTTGACCCACTGACCCAAAAAACTTTAAGAGTCTTACACTGACCAAAGACAACCATTCTATGAAGTCCGAGGGCAGAGGTGCCAAAAGGTTCTCAAGTTACCATTTATCATTTTCAGTCTCGAGGTCACTGTGACCTTGACCTTGTGACCTCTAAACAATAACAGGTAACTACTGACCACAGGAAATCATCTCTTTAACTTTTGACGACTGTCACATATTACTGTATTATATTGTAAGTGTTTATATATGTAACATACTAACATTCTTGGTTAAAAATAAGCTTTTAACAATATACTAATAGTTTTTTAGTTAATCTATAGTTTTTGTGGTAAATCTAGTCCTTACAGAAAATCAACAGGTTCTTGTATTTTATCTATTACCTTTTTATAGCAGATTCATAGGTTCTTCTGATAAAACATTTAATAAATTGAAATATTCTTAAAGTCCATACCATTCTATTTGGCACAACATCAGTTACATAGGTAATTTTTCTCTCCATCAGTGCAATATGGTCCTCTTCTGTATGCACTGGTAAATTACTAGCCCCACAGATAATCTTTGTATTCAACATTGGTATGGTAGTGTCATTTAATACCTGGTAAAATAGGGAGAATAACTGAGCCACACCATGAGAAAACCAACATAGTGCGTTTGTGACCAGCATGAATCCAGACCAGCCTGCGCATCTGCGCAGTCTGGTCAGGATCCATGCTGTATTTCAAAGCCCATTGGAATTAGAGAAACTGTTAGCGAACAGCATAGATCCTGACCAGACTGCATGGATACGCAGGCCGGTCTAGATCCATACTGGTTGCAAACACACTATGTTGGATTCCTCATGGTGTGGCTCATTTCATTGTAATTAACAATTACGCACACCATATAATGCAAGTTTTTCTTTGTTTGTTTTGGTTTTCAGCATAAATTTTTCAACAATATTTCAATATGTTACAACAGATAACCTAACCAGTGTTCCTGGTTTCTGTACCAGGACTAACCTGTTCTCACTAAGGAAATGCCAACTGTCTCCAATGATTATAGGCAGAGGACAAAATTACTTCAGACACCATGTCTTTTAATATCAAATTGTCATAGAGAACATACATCTTGCTTGGTAAATAAAACTCTGAACCCCGTAACCTGCAGATGTTCACTTACTCTAACAAGCTTAGAGTGCGGGCATAATGAAAGTCCTTCTGGAACAGGAGTGACTTTTGTATCGTATACTACACCTTCAACTGCAATTACTAACAGTCTAACAGAGGAGTTGCCCTTGCAGACTACTGATGACGATTATAAGTAAACGTAAATTCATACATAACATATATCTCAGTTTTTCCTTTTTTATGTAATGATAGTAGCTTGTAAAAAATTGCCTAACAGCATCTATCATGAACTTATAATTTGAGCTACACCATGAGAAAACCAAGGTAGTGCGTTTGCGACCAGCATGAATCCAGACCAGCCTGCGCATCCCCGCAGTCTGGTCAGGATCTATGCTGTTTGTTTTCAAAGCCTATTACAATTGAAGAAACAGTGAGCGAACAGCATGGATCCTAACCAGACTGCATGGATGCGCACTGGATCCATGCTGGGCGCAAACGCACTATGCTGGTTTTCTCACGGCGCGGCTCATTTATAGAGATGTTGATCAAATCAAACATCTCAACATGCTGTTTCGTCAAAACAAGACATCATTACTGTTGGTAGTTAAGAACTGATTACTAATTCCAAATGATAACATGATTCCAGTGTAAACTAGAGGACACTTCCATTTCATAACTGATAAAATAACAATTCATATTGCTAACCATACTTGACAAGTAAATATCAGCTTTTGTTTCATTTTAATTGTCCAAAATGTATACAGTAAAATAGCTCAGTGAGGTAAAATGCAGGATATCAGTAAAACATTTTTTACCAGTTCGAATTCTCATGAGAATTTTTTCCTTTCTTTTTCCCTAATCTCTTTTTTTATTTTTCCCCCGCATGTGTCTTTTTATAGCTCACCTGTCACATAGTGACAAGGTGAGCTTTTGTGATCACGCAGCGTCTGTCGTCTGTCCGTCCGTGCGTCAGTCCGTCCGTCCGTCCGTAAACTTTTGCTTGTGACCACTCTAGAGGTCACATTTTTTGTGGGATCTTTATGAAAGTTGGTCAGAATGTTCATCTTGATGATATCTAGGTCAAGTTCGAAAGTGGGTCACGTGCCATCAAAAACTAAGTCAGTAGGTCTAAAAATAGAAAAAACCTTGTGACCTCTCTAGAGGCCATATATTTCACAAAATCTTCATGAAAATTGGTCAGAATGTTCATCTTGATGATATCTAGGTCAAGTTCCAAACTGGGTTACATGCCATCAAAAACTAGGTCAATAGGTCTAAAAATAGAAAAACCTTGTGACCTCTCTAGAGGCCATATATTACGCAAGATCTTCATGAAAATTGGTCAGAACGTTCACCTTGATGATATCTAGATCAAGTTCGAAACTGGGTCACGTGCCTTCAAAAACTAGGTCAGTAGATCTAAAAATAGAAAAACCTTGTGACCTCTCTAGAGGCCATATATTTCATGAGATCTTCATGAAAATTGGTCAGAATGTTCACCTTGTTGATATTAAGGTCAAGTTTGAAAGTGGGTCACGTGCCATCAAAAACTAGGTCAGTAGGTCAAATAATAGAAAAACCTTGTGACCTCTCTAGAGGCCATATTTTTCATGGGACCTGTATGAAAATTGGTCAGAATGTTCATCTTGATGATATCTAGGTCAAGTTCGAAAGTGGGTCACGTGCCATCAAAAACTAGGTCAGTAGGTCAAATAATAGAAAAACTTTGTGACCTCTCTAAAGGCCATATTTTTCAAGGGATCTGTATGAAAGTTGGTCTGACTGTTCATCTTGATGATATCTAGGTCAAGTTCGAAACTGGGTCATGTGCGGTCAAAAACTAGGTCAGTAGGTCTAAAAATAGAAAAACCTTGTGACCTCTCTAGAGGCCATACTTATGAATGGATCTCCATAAAAATTGGTCAGAATGTTCATCTTGATGATATGTAGGTCAGGTTCGAAAGTGGGTCACGTGCCTTCAAAAAGTAGGTCAGTAGGTCAAATAATGAAAAAACGTTGTGACCTCTCTAGAGGCCATATTTTTCATGGGATCTGTATGAAAGTTGGTCTGAATGTTAAACTTGATGATGTATAGGTCAAGTTTGAAACTGGGTCAACTGCGATCAAAAACTAGGTCAGTAGGTCTTGAAACAGAAAAACCTTGTGACCTCTCTAGAGGCCATACCCTTGAATGGATCTTCATGAAAATTGGTCAGAGTGTTCACCTTGATGATATCTAGGTCAAGTTTGAAATTGGGTCACGTGCCTTAAAAAACTAGGTCAGTAGGTCAAATAATAAAAAAACCTTGTGACCTCTCTAGAGGCCATACTTTTCATGGGATCTGTATGAAAGTTGATCTGAATGTTCATCTTGATGATATCTTGGTCAAGTTTGAAACTGGGTCAACTGCAGTCAAAAACTAGGTCAGTAGGTCTAAAACTATTAAAATCTTTTGACCTCTCTAGAGGCCATATTTTTCAATGGATCTTCATGAAAATTGATCTGAATGTTCACCTTGATGATATCTAGGTCAGTTTCAAAACTGGGTCACGTGCGATCAAAAACTAGGCCAGTAGATATAAAAATAGAAAAACCTTGTGACCTCTCTAAAGGCCATATTTTTCAGGAGATCTTCATGAAAATTTGTGAGAATGTTCACCTTGATGATATCTAGATAAAGTTCAAAACAGGGTCACGTATCTTCGAAAACTAGGTCAATAGGTCCAATAATAGAAAAACCTTGTGACCTCTCTAGAGACCATATTTTTCAATGGATCTTCATGAAAATTGGTCAGAATTTTTATCTTGATAATATCTAGGTCAAGTTCAAAACTGGGTCACATGAGCTCAAAAACTAGGTCACTATGTCAAATAATAGAAAAAACGACGTCATACTCAAAACTGGGTCATGTGGGAAGAGGTGAGCGATTCAGGACCATCGTGGTCCTCTTGTTTCTTTGAATTTTTTGTGTTTGTCTATATATCTTTATTAATATCATATTATGTTCATTATTTGATGCTTTCAAATAATATCATCTTTGATATGATACTAAAACTTCCTCAACTTCAGATATATGAACTTTTGAAACAAAAAAGAAAAGAATATCTGAGCCGTGCCATGAGAAAACCAACATAGTGGGTTTGCGACCAGCATGGATCCAGTCCAGCCTGCGCATCCACGCAGTCTGGTCAGGATCCATGCTGTTCGCTGATGGTTTCTCTCATTGCAATAGGCTTTGAAAGCGAACAGCATGGATCCTGACCAGACTGTGTGGATGCACATCTGGATCCATGCTGGTCGCAAACCCACTATGTTGGTTTTCTCATGGCACAGCTCAATTCTGAGTATCGAAAAGATCTGCTGAAAATAAATAGCATCCTTTACTGAGCTAATTTGTAATTGGTATGAAAACTATTATTATTTAGATTTTGAGAAGTTACAAAAATGTTAAATTCCCTATGCTTCATTTAAATCTGTTTATAGTCATATTTGTAAACATCATGTTATCATCGGGGCATAGTGCAATAGGTTAGGTTACAATTAACAGTTTCAATGAGCCATAAACACACACAATGAATATTTTATTTACACAGTAAAACACAAATCACTCAAGGTTCTCAAGCGGATGAGAAAATGGGTTTCTAGCGCTTCAAATACATGTATCTAGAAAATTATGAGGAAAAAGGCTGGGGATAAAAAATCATTTCAGCAAGCCTAGGTGCCTGATCCATTGATGCTGAAGCATTCGATATTCTACTGTAATACTGAAAATGTAGTATAAAAAATTATCCGGATTGTCTTATATTGCTGCATATATCTGAAGTGTTTATATAAGTAACAAACTGACTTTCTTGGTCTATCAAATGCTTTTTAAATATAAGACTGAAATAATTCTGACTGCCATATCAAAAATTTGCCAGATTTGTGAAAAAAAAAAAAAAATGAAATCATAATAAAATCTACAATTAGCAAGCGCTGTTAAGGATGCAGGAAATGAAAAAATGATGCTAAGTTTAGACTGAACCTTTCTAGCAGCAATATACACCAGTGCTAGCGATACTATGCCAACGCCTAATGGAAAAGCCAACACTGCTTCCTTGTGTTTTGCACTTTTAAACCGAATGAAAAATAAATGTGGTGGTGTACGTTTCAGCATGCTAGGACAGTAATTAACAGTGTTATGGTGACTTATGCATTGCCTGCACATTTAAAGCCAACCTCTGACGATTGCTTCAGGCAGTTGACTCTTTGGCTCTGTGGTTAGAGCATTGGACTAGCACCCAAGCGATCCAGGTTCGAATCCCACCACAGTCAGACAGAAGGGATTTTTCATCATAAAATGCTATGCTCTATAATTTCTGTTATGTCCAAAAAGTTGTAAGATGGGATTCGTCCGGGATACGGACAATATCTCGTGGTGAAAATGGCACTTTTTATGCCAAAATGGTTTACACATCATTATAAATGATGACTTCTTTGAAGAGGGGAAGTGTTACGGTCGCTTACACATAGCCTGTACCTTTAAAGCCAATCTCTGACAACTGCGTCTGGGAGTCTACTCTTTGGTTCAGTAGTTTAATAGCGCACTGAAGTAGCACCTAAGTGACCCAGGTTTGAATCCCACCACAGGCAGTTGGGATTTTTATATGTCATAAAATGCTATGCTCTTGTGCTTTGTTATGGCTAAAAGTCATAAGAACAGGAATCCAAATATATGATTACATAATATGCAACATAGAACATTCTGCTTTCATACTGTATGTGGAGTGCAAAAACTCTTTTTATGAAATTGACTTATGCATGATAAAATGCTGCAGTGCAGTTCAATCTTACTGTCAGGTGCATAATTGTAGGTGGTAATGAAAGACTTGCAGGTGAAGAAAGCACTGTCCATAAGACAGCCTGCTTGACTATCTGAATGCTAAGTTGAACAAGGGCCATATAAGCCACCCCATGAGAAAACCAACATAATGCATTTGTGACCAGCATGGATCCAGCATCTGCGCAGTCTGGTCAAGATCCACGCTGTTCGCTTTCAAAGCCTATTGCAATTAGAGAATCCATTAGTGAACAGCATGGATTCTGACTAGACTGCGCAGATGCGCAGGCTGGTCTGGATCCATGCTGGTCGCAAAAGCACTATGTTGATTTTCTCATGGCGTGGTTCATATTAAACTTTTACGGAAAACCATAATGATACACTACACTTTGATGTTGTGCATCACTGAAACCTTATGAAGTCATTTTTATTTACGGAGATTACTGTACTTTACTGTAATTCTGCACAGTGGGTCAGGACTTATATTAGACGAAATGTATTTAATGAGGCAGTGAGTTGTGAAGTGTTTAAACACAGGCACATGTCAAGCATTCATACACCGCATATAACAAAGTTAACCTCTTTAAGACTGCTCCCATCAGGCCCCCATGCAAATGCCTTAAATATAAATTTTACAATAATCTTATTACAGAGTAACTGATTTTCATGAAATAAGGATGTTAAAACAAGAGCTGTCTGATGACAGCGCGCTTGACTATTCGAAGAATTGACTGAAGAATGACGTCAAAATATTTCCACGGATATTCAGACAAAAGAAATAAATAGATTAGACAAACAATGTTCCTGTATTACTTTGATTTCGATAAGTCTTGCACTAAATGGCAGTATATGAGCCAATTTCAAAGTCCAAAAAGGGCCATAATTCAGTCAAAATAGTTATGTACTCTTGCCTACAGATGGAAATCATAATGATAAACAAGTGTTCAAAGTTTAAAAGCCATATGTCAAATAGTTCTGACAAAACATGGACTTGTATGAAAACAGAACCAATTTCAAAATCCAAAAAGGACCATAACTCAGCCAAAATAGGTGACAGAGTTATGTTCTCTTTCCTACAGATAGAGACTATTATACTAAACAAGTGATAAAAGTTTCAAAGCCATATGTCAAACACTTTACAAAAAATATGAACTGGTACAAAAAACTTAACCAAGATTTCTAAGTCAAAAGGGGCCATAATTCAGCCAAAATCCTTGATGGAGTTATGTACTCTTGCCTATAACTGGACATGGTGATGGTAAACAGGTGTTGAAAGTTTCAAAGCTTTATCTCAAAAGACTTTGTCAAAATATGAACTGGTACGAAATATTAACCCAGATTTCTAAGTCAAAAAGGGCCATAATTCAGCCTAAATCCTTGATGGAGTTATGTGCTCTTGCCTATAACTGGACATGGTGATGGTAAACAAGTATTGAAAGTTTCAAAGCTTTATCTCAAAAGACTTTGCCAAAATATGAACTGGTACGAAAAACTTAACCATGATTTCTAAGTCAAAAGGGGCCATAATTCAGCCAAAATCCTAGATGGAGTTATGTACTCTTGCCTATAACTGGACATGGTGATGGTAAACAGGTGTTGAAAGTTTCAAAGCTTTATCTCAAAAGACTGTCAAAATATGAACTGGTACGAAATATTAACCCAGATTTCTAAGTCAAAAAGGGCCATAATTCAGCCAAAATCCTTGATGGAGTTATGTGCTCTTGCCTATAACTGGAAATGGTGATGGTAAACAAATATTGAAAGTTTCAAAGCTTTATCTCAAAAGACTTTGTCAAAATATGAACTGGTACGAAAAACTTAACCATGATTTCTAAGTCAAAAGGGGCCAAAATTCAGCCAAAATCCTTGATTGAGTTATGTGCTCTTGCCTATAACTGGCCATGATGATGGTAAACAAATGTTGAAAGTTTCAAAGCTTTATCTCAAAAGACTTTGTCAAAATGTGGACTGGTACGAAAAACTTAACCCAAGGTGTGACGCCGACGCCAACGCCGACACCGACGCCGACGCCGTGGTGAGTAGGATAGCTCTACTTATTCTTCGAATAGTCGAGCTAATGACTTCAAAAACAATATACTCAAAGATGTACTTGAAGAAAACCATGTTATAATAATATCTACAGTGTACTAACAGAAGTGACAAAATTAGTCTGGTATTTACAACGTACCACAGTCAATTTAAAGTAAATAAGACACTTCCATTTGTAAGGTGAAGCTATTCTACATTCTAAACAGAAGCTGAATATTTTGAACAGGTAAAATGCAGCATATAAAAATGGGTTATTACAATAGCTCATGATCATATTCATGCAATGACAAAATTTTTAAACTTTAGTATTTCTGAGTAGATGCTGTTTTTTATACTTTATTGTGTCTTAGAAATCACTGTAAACTGAAAAGCTCCTTCGTCAAATTCCACACTTCTAGGTAATTCTGTCTGAATCAGGGAATATTGACAAAAGTACATTATTTTACTAAAGGGAGACCCATACAATTTATTAATGCCAAATAACTTTTTACAAAACACAAATGATATAGAATGCTTTGACTTTACCTAAATTGGCTCTTCAAACTTGAGCTTGATTAATAACAGTCAACATTAATGAGAAAACCAACATAGTGCATTTGTGACCAGCATGAATTCAGACCAGCCTGCGCATCTGCGCAGTCTGGTCAGGATCCATACTGTTCGCTAACGGGTTCTCTAATTGCAACAGGGTTTGAAAGCGAACAGTATGGACCCTGACCAGACTGCGCGCATGCGCATGCTGGTCTGGATCTATGCTGGTCTAACTTTATGTTGGTTTCTCATGGTGCGACTCATTTTAAACTTTGTATGGTAAATCAACTGGCAACTTTGAAAGATTTAGCCACTTTCCATTTGGCTTTTCAGCTCAGGAGTTTTCATTTAATTAAAAACACAAGACTTTAGTATCATTTTACCTTCCTTTCATGCTTTCACTGAAAACATCTCTCCAAAGCTGTATGCCTGTACATGAATGGAAAATGCAGACCAGACATTTGTGTAACTGATACTTTCTGCATATCATTGTTCATAAATTTGAATTTCATTAACCCTTATCATGCTGGACACGACTGATTCTGCCTTTGCGACCAGTGTAGATCTTGGTCAGCCTGCACATATGTGCAGTCTGATCAAGATCTACACTGTTCGCTATTCAGTCAGTATCTTTTTGGTAAGCACCCGTTTTAACAATTAATGGTACTGTCCAAATTGAAAGATGGTCAAGTTCATTTTAGAAATTTAGCAGGGTAAGGGTAAAATCCTCAATATGAAAGGAGGTACTGAACAAAGAACAATCTAGGAATGTATGGTCCCTTTATTATTACATGTAAGGATGCAACTAGCACATACCTTTCCTCGAGCACACGGTGAGAAGATATCACATTTTGTACGGAATATACTTGTATCTTCAAATGATACCTTGGATAAAGTCAGTCTCCCCTCAGCCTAAAATGTTAACACAACTTCACATCAATACCATGGAACAGTGCTTGTTGTGTTTATATCAAATTATTTCAGCTCTATCGTAATGTAAGTTTTCAACTCGTCTGAACCATTCTTGACACCTATTCCTGGAATAACAAGCACTGATGGCCAAACTGCCTCATAGTTATTTCTATTTGTTATTTTGTTTTTAGCTCATCTGATTTTTAGAAAAACAAGAGCTGTCGGATGACAGCGCGCTTGATTATTCGAAGAATGGGGTCAAAATATTACCACAGATTTTCAAACAAAAGAAAAAAAATAGATAAGACAAACCATGTTCCTGTATTTATGGATTTCGATAAGTCATGCACTTATTGGCAATGTGTGACCATGATGGTTATGAAGTGTTCAAAGTTTCAAAGTCAAACAGTTTAAACAAAATATGGAATGGTATGAAAACTTTAACTGATTTCCAAGTCCAAAAAGGGCCATAATTCAGCCAAAACAGTTGTTAGAATTTTGTACTCTTGCCTACAGATGGAAATCATGATGATAAACAAGTGTTTGAAGTTTAAAAGCCATATGTCAAATAATTTTGACAAAACGTGGACTTGTACGAAAACAGAACCAATTTCCAAGTCCAAAAAGGGCCATAATTCAGCCAAAATAGATGACAGAGTTATGTACTCTTGCCTACAGATAGAGACTATAATACTGAACAAGTGATAAAAGTTTCAAAGCCATATGTCAAACATTTTACACAAAATATGAACTGGTACGAAAAACTTAACCAAGATTTCTAAGTCAAAAGGGGCCATAATTCAGCCAAAATCCTTGATGGAGTTATGTACTCTTGCCTATAACTGGACATGGAGATGGAAAACAAGTGTTGAAAGTTTCAAAGCTTTATCTCAAAAGACTTTGTCAAAATGTGGGATGGTACGAAAAACTAAACCAAGATTTCTAAGTCAACAGGGGCCATAATTCAGCTAAAATCCTTGATGGAGTTATGTACTCTTGCCTATAACTGGACATAGTGATGGATAACAATTGTTGAAAGTTTCAAATCTTTATCTCAAAATACTTTGTCAAAATATGAACTGGTACGAAAAACTTAACCAAGATTTCTAAGTCGAAAGGGGCCATAGTTCAGCCAAAATCCTTGATGGAGTTATGTACTCTTGCCTATAACTGGATATAGTGATGATAAACAAGTGCTGAAAGTTTCAAAGCTTTATCTCAAAAGACTTTGTCAAAATATGAACTGGTACAAAAAACTTAACCATGATTTCTAAGTCAAAAGGGGCCATAATTCAGCTAAAATCCTTGATGGAGTTATGTGTTCTTGCCTATAACTGGACATGGTGATGGTAAACAAGTGCTGAAAGTTTCAAAGCTTTATCTCAAAAGACTTTGTCAAAATGTTGACTGGTACGAAAAACTTAACCAAGGTGCGAGTAGGATAGCTCTACTTATTCTTCGAATAGTCAAGCTAAAAATGATAAGTTATTGTCATCACTTGATCAGCATTGGCATCGGCGTTGCCTGGTTAAATTTTATGTTCAGGTCAGCTTTTCGCCTAAACTATCAAAGCTATTTCTTTAAAACTTGCAACACTTGTTCATTATCATTAGTTGACTCTGTAAAACAAGAAACATAACTCCATTCTGCTTTTTGCAAGAATTATGGCCCCTGGGGGTTGTGTGTGTGTGTGGACTTGGAAAATATTAGATTTCTTGGTTAAGTTTTGCGTTTAGGTCAACTTTTCTCCTTAACGGTCAAAGCTATTGCTGTAAAACTTGGAGCAGTTATTCAACATTAAGAGCTGACTCCGCACAGCAAGTACCATAACTCTACATTGCTTTTTGCAAGAATTATGGCCCCTTTTGGACTTAGAAAATCAGATTTCTTGGTTAAGTTTTGTGTTTAGGTCAGCTTTTCTACTAAACTATCAAAGCTATTGCTTTAAAACTTGCAACACTTGTTCATCATCAAAAGCTGACTCTGTACAACAAGAAACATAACTCTATCCTGCTATTTGCAAGAATCATGGCCCCTTTTGGACTTAGAAAATATCATAAAAACACACGGGTAGGACAATTTTTCTATTATACAGAGACAAAAAAATCAGACGAGCGTCTGGACCCACAAGGCGGTGATCTTGTTCCTTTTATATTTCCTAAATACTGCTTTTCTCACACTTTGATCACATATTTTACACTCAATTTATTTTTCCATGAATGAGGTTCTTCCCCACTAGACTTAATGCAGTTTCCTGAAATTCTCAAGCCCTTGTTTGACCCTATCTTAAGCCAAAATTAAGCATTTTTCAAGAACTAAGATCCATGAGTTATTTTACTATTTTACCTAGACAATTAAAAGAATGAGAAAGAGTCTGTTATTTTTCCAAATTAAATGTTATTATAATCTCTATATGACTATATGTATATAGTTGTGAAAACGTGACTAATCATCCAGTAATGAGTTACTCCATCAAACTGTACCTATTTTACTTTGCCAATGGTAAAATTGAGCTTTACAAGTTTTACAACAAGTGCAATATGACATTTTATACCAATTTTTAGCTGTTATCCTAATATGGTATACATAGGTTATGTTAGCAATATCATGAAAACCCTGTGCATGTACATGAAACTCATCAAATTTAAAAATTGTCAAAAAAATATGCATGCAATTAAAATGTGAAAAATATTGTAACGATCATGATTAAAAGAGTTTTAGTATTTAGTCCACTATTTTTAGAACAAGGTCAAGTACAGGGAGGCGTTCCGTGTGTTGCATTTTTAATATTTTGGTCAGTTTTGGGGCTTACATTCAATCTGACATAACCTTGAAAACAGACTCAATACCTATTCAGATATCTGTATAGAATATAAACCAAAGAAATAATAATTTCCACAAAATCAATTTGTTGGTTTTTAGTAAAAAAAAAAATCCTTGCAATTGCAGTCTTTTACCTTGTGAGCAAAGAAATCTTTAACATCAGCTATTGTTAAGCTGTTACATTCTGTGACGTAGATATGTTTAACATTCTTCTTCAACAACTTGTCTATGATCACCTGACCTGCAAATAAAGATATTGCAGTTTTGAATATTCACTAATCAGACAAAAACTTAAAATTTGAACCGCCATTTATTTGTGTTTCCTTTTTTTTTTTTTTTTTGCAACACTTCAGTATCTATTAAATGATCAAAGGTAAGAAATCTTCCAGTAAATTAACCTCTCAATATTCCTCCTTTGTTTCAGTCAGTGTTCTGGTTCAAAGTGTGTGAACTGAACACTGGAAATTGCAAATTTATTGACACTGAGGCTGTAGTTTCAATTATAGACAGGTGTGATTATAAGGGGCAAACCATTTGAACTTCTGGAGGTTGTGTGTGTGTGTAGGTTGTGTGTGTGTGTGCGTGTGCGTGTGTGCGTGCGTGCGTGTTGGGGGCGGGGTGTTACTTGGAACCAATTTTTTTTTTTCAAAACTTGAAAGCCAAAATATTTTTTTCAGAGTAAACCAAAGATAATTTTTTTTTCTCAAAATATCTTTTTGTTATACTTATGTTATTCAAAACTAACAAGTGCAATAAAGACAATTACATTCTGTATTGAGTAATTTGCCTATGTGCACATGAAATAGCTAAATGCCAGTCTCTTTTTTTAAATTTTTAGTTTACAAGTAATTTGACTCAAATTACAGTTCCTTATTTTGAGCACAGTAATATACTGGATGTTGATCCGGACAAATTAGGGGCGTTTGGGGGGCATGCTCCCACAGAAAAAATCTGAACTGCAGAACATGCTTTCTCCTGGTGCATGCATCACTGCCCCTAAAGTGATCAACTACTAAAATTTCATGAAGCTCCATCAATAGGTTACTTAGATACAGTCAAAACTCCTATTTTTTACCAAATCAAGGGGAAAGACTCTGCTATTATGGGGATAATACTGTATGTTAGCAAAGATTTTGTGCTAATTAATCATTATGTGAGGTTTGGTGATTCTAAATAAAATACTTCTTGAATTATAAGCATTTTCAGTTTTTTATCAAATCAAGGGGAAAGACTCTGCTTTGACTGGGTCAAGGGGGATAATACATGTGAACAAAGGTCATGAGCTAATCAATAATCATGTGAGGTTTAGTGATAATACGGTAGCTAAAATACTTTTTTAATTATAGGCATTTTCATTTCTTTTTCAAACAAATCAAGGGGGGAAACTCTGCTTTGACTGGGTCATGGGAGATAATACTAAATGTGAGCAAAGGTTATGTGCTAATTAATAATTATGTGAGGTTTGGTGATTCTGGCTTTAATATTTTTTTTTTAATTATTACTATTTTCAAGTTCAGACAGATACACTGACTCACAGACAAACAGCTGGATGGACAATGCAATACAATAACCCTCAGCCTTCGGGTAAAAAACATTTACCAACATTTCCTGCACCCTGTATTGCCACAGTTTTCCCTTCTAAAGACCCCATCTCCAAGAACTCTAAAGCTGCTTCCATTGCTGTCACAATACCTGAAATGGAGTCACAAATATCTCTTGAAGACAACATAGCTAGGGTTGTTTTATGGTAAGTCTGGACAACAGCTGGAAAAAGGGGTGTAGGGGTCAGAATCAGGACCTCTAAGATTTCACTCTTATGTGAATATTTTATTGTTTCATTTATTTATGTACGGTATATGTACCAAAGTGGTGAATTACATCTCATTTCACAGGAAACGTAATGTCTACATATGGCATTCTTGTATTTCTCATACCCCTTTAGAGGGTCACAAAAAGGATACTGCTGTCAAATTATTTTGAAATTGGGAAACAATAATATATCAGGATAACTAGTTTCGCCCCGTAGCACACACGTTTTTTAACAAACAGAATAATCTTAAGCAATTTGGTTTTTAAAAAGGTCACCAAAGAAACACTGCTGTCAAATTATTTTAAAATCCGGCCAGCAGTTTCATTAGAGATTTTCAAAGTTTTCTGAACAGCCATATAGGGAAAATTAGTCCTGCCCCATGGCAGCCGTGTTTTTTAACAAAAGAGAATTATTTGAAGAATTTGGTAGAGGGTCACTTGAGGTACATTGCTGTGCAAATCTGTTTTGTAATCAGGCCAACAGTTTCAGGCAGGAAGATTTTCCAAGTTTTCCATATGGCCATATAGGGAAAACTAGCACCATCGTAAAAAAAATTTCATGAAACAAAATGAATTTAAGAAATTTAATCAAAAAAGGGTCAACAAAGGACCATTTTTATGAAATTATTTTCAAACTGAGACAACAGTTTTTGATTAGAAGCTTCTAAAAATTTTCCATATAGCCATATAGGGACAACTAGCCTCACCACCTGTTGCCCATGTTTTTAAAAGAAAAAGAATTATTTGAAGGAATTTGGAAGATGGTCACTTAAGGTACATGGCTGTGAAGTTATTTTGAAATAAAGCCTGCAGTTTCAAAGAGCTGCATTTTCAAAACAGAAAATCATGACCCTGAGTGTATGACCAAAGATGTTGTTTTTGAGGTTTTAGGTTTAAAGTTCAAGATCATATGAAGGTCAAGGTCCCTTATATATAGATCAGTTTGTAGGTCTTGCCACAAGGCTTGCTGAGTGTGAGTATAAACTAAATTGGGTCATTTATGTGGGCTGTAGGACCAAAAATGTTGTTTATTATAGTTTTATGATTGAAGGTCAAGGTCATTTATACAAATGTCATTTTTAAGAACTTTCCACAAGGATTATTGACTCTGTGTGTATGAACAAAATTGGGTTATTAATGTGGGCTGTAGTGTAGGCAATCTGGTTTGTAAGGATGGACAATTGGACAGTTTTTAAATCGCTATATGCCCGGGGTATAAAAAGATGATTTTCAAAGTTTTCCATAAAGCCATATCGGGAAAGCTGCGGTAGCCCCTCCCCCTGGCAATTATTTCTTTTAATGAAACAGAATGATCTGCTGGAATTTTGTAGAGAGTCACCAAACAAACTTTTCAAAATCTGGCCAGTAGTTTCTGAGAAGATCTAAAAATATTTTCTTTTGGTTGCCATGGACGACAGACATATAACAATCCTTAAAGCTAATCATGAGCACTTTGCTCCCAGGTGAGCTAAAAGAAGGAGACAGTGCGCTCGACTATTTTGATGCTGGGTAGTGAAATTGGGCACAAATTGGGCATAAAATTACTGAGTTACTGACTTTGTGTCATATCATGAGGATGATGATCTGGAACAAGAGCTGTCTCCATAGGATGACACATGCCCCCGATGGCACTTTGAATGAATAGTTATGGCCGATGTTAGAGTTTAGGACTTTTGACCTACGGACCTGGGTCTTGCGGGCGACACATCGTCTTACTGTGGTACACATTCATGCCCAATAATTTTAAAATCCATGCATGAATGACAAAGATATGGACCGGACACGCCCATCAATGCACTATCATGAAATATGACCTTTAACGTCTAAGTGTGACCTTGACCTTTGAGCTATGGACCTGGGTCTTGCGTGCGACACGTTGTCTTACTGTGGTACACATTCATGCCAAGTTATTTAAAAAACCATCCATGGATGACAAAGATATGGACCGGACACGAATGCACATCATGAAAAATGACCTTTAACGTCTAAGTGTGACCTTGACCTTTGAGCTACAGACCTAGGTCTTGCGCGCGACACGTCGTCTTACTGTGGTACACATTCATGCCAAGTTATTTGAAAATCCATCCATCGATGACAAAGATATGGACCGGACACGAAAATTGCGGACAGACCGACAGACGGTTCAAAAACTATATGCCGCCCTTCGGGGGCATAAAAACTGATTTAAGTTTAATCAAATTCATCAAGTAATGACAAAGATAAAGTGAAAGTGCACCACAATTTACCTGAAATTCTAAGTAAAAAGGGGACATAATTCATGAAACATTGGTGCAAGAGTTATGGCCCTTGTATCATATGATGTGGGTGATGATGTTGTACAACTATTCAAAGTTTGAATCAAATCCATTTGGTAATAACAGAGATAAAGTGAAAGTGCATCAAAACTTTTGCCTGAAATTTTAAGCAAAAAGGTGGATAATTAAAAAAATATCAGTGTAAGAGTTATTGTCCTTGTGTCATATGATGTGGATGATGATGTGGTGCAACTTTTTAAAGTTTGAATCAAATGTGTTCAGTAATAACAGAGAGAGTGAAAGTGCATAGAAACTTTGACCTGAAATTTTAAGTAAAAAGGTGTATATTACTCATAAAATACCGATGTCACAGTTATCACCCTTGTGTCAAATGATGTAGGTGATGATGATGAACAATTATTTTAAGTATAAATCAAATCCCTTCTGAATTAACAGAGATACAGTGAAAATGCATCAAAATTAACATAAAATTCTAAGTAAAAAGGCGCATAGTTCATGAACAATTGGTGCCAAAGTTATGGGTCTTGTGTCATATGATGTGGGTGATGATGTGGAACAACCATTTTAAGTTTGAATCAAATCCATTTAGTAATAAGTGGGATAAAGTGAAAGTGCACCAAAACTTTAACCTGATATTCTAAGTAAAAAAGGGGGATAATTCATGTAATATTGGTGCCAGAGTTATGACCGATGTGCCATATGATGTGGGTGATGATGAGGAATAACTATTTTAAGTTTGAAGCAAATCCATGAAGTAATAACAAAGATAAAGAGAAAGTTCATCAAAACTTTAACCAAGGTGCAGACGTGGAAGGACACTGACGCCGACGCCGGGTCGAGTATGATAGCTCTCTGTACTTTGTATAGTCGAGCCAAAAACACAGCTGAATTCTGCAAAATACACTGTAACAGTCTGTAATTATTTATCAATTCCACTAGAGTTTGTCCCACATTTCGTCCACCAACCAGTTATCTTTACTTGTACCATTTTTTCCATGCATGTTTTGACTGGCAGACGTTTATGTACGACATCATCACCATGGAGTTGAGTAAATCTTAATGATCCATCAAATGTTAATGGCAAGAAGAGTTAAGTGGAATATCTTGACAAAACTTGACAGAGGTCCATGCCAGGATGCTGCAGACCAAGTTTTGTGTTATTCTGACCAGCAGTTTCAGAGAACAATATTTTTAAGTAAAAATGTCAATGCAGTATGCCAGACAATCAAGCTGTACTAACAGCTCACCCTGATCAAAGTTCGGATGTGCTAAAACCACAGGGGAGAATAACTCACCTAATGCAGTGTATACTGATGAATTTACTGACCCTCCATAATCTGGTGCAATATTCGATACATATCTAGTCTCTGTGAACATTGTGGCCATATCAGGTACTGAGCTGCCAACCCCAACACCAGCAACTAAAATCAAGGTAGCATTTTATTTTAATTTACACTGAATTTTAATTAAGATGCACTATGTTCATCTTTCATCAAAAATATTTTATCATTGGATATTAATTATCCTCATAAAATATATCTAACTTGACTAAATATATATAAACTATCTGTGTATATAAAGCTTAAATCACCAATATATGTCATTATTTTTTATAATTTAACGATAACAACTTGTCTGCAAAACTTATACCAAATTTTTCCAACACCAAATATACTGGATATTGGCAAATGACGTTGTCTATTCCCATGAAGTACAATGTACTTATTTCACTTTTTCAAGACAAAGAATTATTTACCCATGCATCCATTAAGTGAAGTGAGAAAATCTGCAAAGTCCAAGAAAACCTTTCTTCTAAACTCTGGGTCGAACTGTCTGCTTACTGGAGCCAACACGAATCCTTTACCTCCACCTGCCCTGAAACACACGCAATATCTATAACAGTAAAATAACACAACTTTTTGAGTTCAAGTTCTTAACAGTTTCATGTAATAATAAAGTTCACAGAATAGTTTCCCCCTTACTTTCATGCATTTCTAACTTTCATTAAACAGATACAGTATCAGTATTGTGACATTTACTTCTAAAAATTATAATTTGTTTTGTTTAAAAGAACCTGTGCATTAGTTTTTTAACAGCACACAATTTATTTGGCAGTTCTATACTGACTGGGGTTACAGTTTTTCTTATGGTACCACTAAAGTGTATGAATGCTACCAATGCTTTTTTATAGAGGACAACAATATTATAATTTACTTTATTGCCATGTATTTAAATTTTATTTAAAACATTAACATGATCATGTATTAAAATTGTCAATAGACACATTATTTTCATACTGACCTCATACTGACCTGGTCATAGATCCTCAGGCCAGTACAACAGACCTTAATTGTATCTGTTATAGAGGCATCATGTAAACACAAGTTTATGAAAACTATATTTTAACACTAACAGCATTATGTTTATAATGTTGCAACAAAACATCTGTATGTATGCTAACATTCTATGTATTTTCTTTTTCATGCAAGTGAGATTATTCTAAATTATGTGTAATTAATTTTAAAAGTTATCATGAAATGAAATAATCAGTTAACATGTGTTATTACTATGAACTAGTAACAGATCCTTGGTTACAAAGCTGGTACGTTGAATTTTTCCTTAAGGACGTATGCTAGAATTTGGTGCGAAAATTTTCCCAATAACAGAATTTCTTCAAACTTTGGATATTGAAGGACAATCATCTAAGAACAAAAAAATGCAATAAAAATAGGTCACCGATCGAAAAAGATTACCGCCTTGAACGCATTCCCAAAAATGACGTTTCCAAGGGCAGATAACTCTTTTTCGAAGCCCATCTCATATACAGGGAATTCTAG
The DNA here is from genome assembly GCF_021730395.1 of Mercenaria mercenaria. Lineage (NCBI taxonomy): Eukaryota > Metazoa > Mollusca > Bivalvia > Venerida > Veneridae > Mercenaria > Mercenaria mercenaria. The sequence continues at coordinate 31,983,037 of NC_069373.1, read as the reverse complement.
CGTACGCCTTTAATGTGTTCTTTAGGTTGGTATGAAAGACCCTGGATCTTTTTCTGGGCTATTGTGCAAATATGATACTTATTAACATAAAAATAATTACCACATTCCGGCAAGAGCAGACTTAATACCAAGTCCTTTAGAATATCTGTTCCCATCAAGAATCAACTCTGCCATTGAAGTGATGGGTCTATAATCAACACCTCCTACCTAAAAGAAATTGAGTTGTCTAATTACAGCATGCTTAATTGAGCCGCGCTGGCGCGCCATGAGAAAACCAATATAGTACATTTGCGACCAGCGTGGATCCAGACTAGCCTGCACATCCGCGCAGTCTGGTCAGGATCCATGATGTTCACTTTCAAAGCCTATTGCAATTAGAGAAACCGTTAGCAAACAGCATGGATCCTGACCAGACTGCGCGGATGCATGCTGGTCGCAAACGCACTATCTTTGTTTTCTCATAGTGCGGCTCAATTATTGAAACCCTTCCACATAATACTAGCTTACATAAAACAAGAAGGCCATAATGGCCCCAGTTCAAACGCCTGAATATGATAGCTAGCTCAAACAATTTTAGTAGAGGGTCATTTACGGAAAGTTTCTTTTAGAATCAGTTTGAAACTGGGCCTACAGTTTGGGACTGGAGAGAGGAAATGGTAACTACCTCTTCTGGTGGCTATCACACTGACCATAGCTTTATTAGATAAGGTGGTTCAAATGTTGTTTAGGCAGAGAATTTTATGCAGAATGAGTGGACCAACATTGACCAAATGACACATTTCTGGTCTTGTATGATTTTAAGGAATTTCTACCCATTATATACCAAATCAAATAAAAATAATGGGTGCATCTGGAGCACAAACGAGTTAGAACATGTGTCCCTTTAGTAGAGATCTGTGCAGTTTATTCACACACTTCTGTACAGTCTGACCAGTGGAAGGAGATTTTGGAGAATATTGCACCATAATATGCGGTGCTACTGAGATGTAATTATAACTATACTTAAGGGTATCTATACAGAGCTGCAATTTAAAAATATTCAGATGTGTCGAAAATCTAAATTAATATATGAAAATAGAAGACATGTCATTATAGCAATACCTAAATTCATTTCAATTGGAAATAGCAATGTTATTTTTGGATTTTGACAAGTGCATGAATTGTAATGTCACTATTTGTATAATAATTGTAAATTCACTGCACATTAATAGTTAAGACGGCATTATGGTGACATCAGCTGAGGATGAAAAATATCACTGACAATCATTTCTAAGTGGACCATTTATTCATGATTCGTTGACACTGTGCTTTACCAAATGCACTAGTCGAACCAAATGCACCAACATACCTGCATGCAATTAATTAACTTTCACAGAACTAACAATACATTATGTGACATATGCCAGTAATGGACAGCATTTCAATAGTTTTAGTAGAAAGACAGTGACAGATCATGGTCATTGTGTATGATAATTTTGTATCCGGTATTTAACAGAAAAATATTTAACATATACAAAAGGTAATAGTTCCAAGATTCAACACAATAAAACTTTAAATATTTAACAAATGTCTGACCTTTTGTAATAATCTAAGCTCCCTAAATTTATGTATCTTTGGAAGCAATTGGTGCCACTTTCAGCCAATTTATTCTATAGTAAAATTTTGACACATACCCCTTGACCCCTGTCTGTCCTCCAAATGAACACTGCCATCAAGCAATTAGCTCTGGTTCCAGTGTAGAAAAATATAGCCTCATGATCAAAGTCAAGAGACCTTAACTCAGATTCTGGAATCAGTTCTTTTAATTCTGTGTGCGAGTATTTTAATTCCCCATCCTCATTTACAATATAGCAGCGTGCTATTTTGGCATCCAATAATTTTTTATGAAATTCACTTGGCAACATATTTTGCAGTTTACAAGAAGAGGCTACTGACACATCTGAACTGAGAAATCTGACTTTACTAAGTGTTGCATTCAACCTGTGTCTAGAAGCGTTTTGAAGCATTTGGGAATTAAGTGCCTTGAAGGTGGAATGTTTTGCTCTGGTATCATGACATTCATGTTTACAAACAAATTGCGATTGATTATCTATCGAAGAAATAAATGACAGTCGTCTAGTAGAGCTGATAAAAAATGGTTTAATAGACTTAAATACAAAGCGCATTGTTCTGATCGAAGATTCTGATGCAGTCAGGTAAAGATGATGATAAATAAAATCAGTCTGTAATTTTGTTTGTTGACATTTTTCTTTCAGTTGTAAAATACGAATTCATTTTAAACAATTTTTTTTAAATATTTTTTAAAATAAATTTGACAAAACAGAAGTATGCTGAAAGTCAAAAATTAATCATTATAAAAAATAATCAAATAATGTTTTTTTTTTTCATAAATATGACAAAAGTTTTTTGTGTATAAGGTAATAATTGAATAATCACAAAAAGTGCTAAATAACTTTTCGTCTGAAAAATAATTAATATTAGACTCTACCCAATTCCCGCAAAAAAAGTAATAACCATTTTCTCCTCATTACCAGATCCTGTTATGACCATTTATTTACAAAATGTTATAATACTTTTTAAAGGATGCCTATCATTTTATATGAAACTTATTTTCAGTCTCAGAATTAGATTATGTCATGTTGTTGAAATTATCTAAATTCGGATAGTATTTTTTGGATGTGATTTATACTGGATTTACTGAAAAACTTAAGGCAATTGCCGTAAACATGGAACAGCAATGTACCGAAAAGAGAAAATTGTACATACGTTTAAACTTGAACTAAAATAGAACTTTCATAATGGATTTTTTAAAGAAAGATTCTTGATGCAGATGAGTGTTTCCAAGTTGAAAGTGAAAGTTGAACAGGAAGATCACCAATATTGAACGATATTGTCTTAAATGAGATATTATCACTTGTTTGAAATACGAAATTTATTATGAAAAAATGTACCAGTCTAGTCTCTTTAAGGAGGTAGGTTACCTTCATATTCGTATGTGCGCATGTCCAACCGGAAGCTAACGTGACGATTTACGACGACGTTTACGACAAATTAAATGTGTTTGTATATTCATTCTTCTGAAAACAAATCATGAACCTGCCTCCGATCTGATACTTTATGGTTTAATAATGCAGAAATAATGAATCAATTGCCGCAGAAACGCTTCAAAACAATGCTGCCTTAAAATGACGTCATTGACGTCATGACGTTACTTGTCAGTTACCGCGCAAAATTAATAGATTTTATCTTGAAAGTACGTACTTCTGTGCATTTTCTTTATTTTAACTATCTTCAAATAACAAATATTTGCTGAAATATTTGTTATGAATCTTTTGCTCTGAATAATCATCAATATTTTGCTTCTTTTATGTAGTTAAATTGAAACGTTATGCGGATTATAAGAAAATGGATGATGGTAACCAATGTTATTTGGAATATAGTTGGATGAAAGGTTACTTGTAACGGCCATTTTCAAATAAAAAATCTAGCAGTTTGATTTGTAATACCTATTTTTCAGGTTCCGTTGATAATTTGTTACTTATATACTAAAACTAAGATCTAAAATTGTTCAAATTTCAGTAGAAAAATGTGGTTCCTTGAATTTAATTGATGTTACCATGGAAACGAAGCTCGTGACCTATGTATCAAAATGTAAAATTCAAAAGCGTTGACACTGGTCTATTTAAGAAACACAGCTTCGGCTTTTTATTTTCATTTCAACAATATCCATGAGAATAATAGCAGCATGCTGAACGATTTTTCCATGAAAAATGCCAGACGAGGGGTACTGCCATATGTATTCTAAGCTGTGAAATTTGGTTGAATCAATGCAAATAACAAGAAAATATAACTTACGTTAGAAATAATATGTTTTAAAGCTACATTAACTAGAATGATAATCTTATTCAATATTTTTTATAAGAAATTTCGACAAAAAGCAAGATATAAGCTATTTTAAACATCTCTGTTGCCATGGTTACTGTAAACTTTAAGAAAAATAGGGTACCATGTAAAGTGCTTGGTATTTTGCTTATAATATTTCCCAAATATTCCATGTTGGTCATTAACAGAATGCCACTTAAGCCGTCGAAAACCCCTATTTTTATACATAGTTGTTTTAAAATGAGAGAAAATGCGTTACCATGGAAACACAAGCCCCGCGACATATACATTTAAAGCTTATATTAGAAGGCTAACGTGCATATTAGTAAACTTATCAATTATGCAGACTTCTACGGATATCAATGAAACTAAAATACACTGAAAAGTGTTAAATATCCGTATTTTCCTTCTTCTTTCAATATGAAATACCTTTAGATGGTCATGTTCTTCAAACCTGGATAAAAAATGAATTTGAAGGGACAGAGACAAACGAAATTGAGATTGTAGCAGGTAAAACTTCATATTACACGAAATACAAACAAATGCTGTGGTTAAACTAACTTGAATTTACCCTTGTAACAAGGTAACCTACCTCCTTAAGTGACAATAAGTAGCCTTACTTGTTTGGCAGTACTTTAATAGCTAGTGAACAGGTGAACCAACACTAGTGCAACAGATCTGAGGTCTAGTGCACCGTCATTTTTGTTATATATAAATAGAGCCTTTATGTGAATTTGCGAAGTATAAGTTATTGTCACCAGTAATATGTATGAACATTATTAAAAGAATGAAGTAAGATAAACCTACATGTATAGATCGTACAGATAAGTTTCTGTTCTGTTTGTTTTTGTTGTGTTTAAGCAAAGAGCTATAAAAATAAATAGATCGGCAACTTGAAATGCGCGCTATGTAGAGTAAATCTCGCCAACATACAGTGATAACTGAATGAGATCTCTATTACCGGAAGTGGCACTTTCTCCATGCGCCATTTGTATGCGAAAGCAGTTATTCTTTGGTAAATTATTTATCGCTGTATGACCACGCTTCTTTTGATGGCAAGAAACGTGTACTTTGTTTCTTAAGACTATTTCACATTAACCTAATGTTGTTAGCTCACCTGTCACAAAGTGACATATGAATAGTGATACTTTATTTAAGTAATTTTCGTGTGAATGAGATGACCCCCTGTTTACATCGTTGGCATGGCGGGAGAAATTTGTTTGATAAAACTTTTTTTCAATACACATAAAATGTAGCAAATTTTGTCAAAATGTATAATAAAATACTGTAAATTCAGTGAAAAAATATCAGTTTTGAAAAAATAATCACTTCCTGGGTTTGTTTACATGACTGACCAATCAGAACGCACAGACGTTACCTTATTCCCAGGTATACACTTACCTCATTCCCAGTAAGTTCCCTGTACTTTTTAGCTCATCTGATTTTTTGAAAAAAAATGATGAGTTATTGTCATCACTTGAGCGGTTGTCGGCGTCTGCGTCGGCGTTGCCTGGTTAAGTTTTATGTTTAGGTCAGCTTTTCTCCTAAACTATCAAAGCTATTGCTTTGAAACTTGGAATACTTGTTCACCATCATAAGCTGACCCTGTATAGCAAGAAACATAACTCCGTCTTGCTTTTTGCAAGATTTATGGCCCCTTTTGTACTTAGAAAATATCAGATTTCTTGGTTAAGTTTTATGTTTAGGTCAACTTTTCTCCTAAACTATCAAAGCTTTTGCTTTGAAACTTGGAATACTTGTTCACCATCATAAGCAGACCCTGTACATCAAGAAACATAACTCCATCTTGCTTTTTGCAAGAATTATTGCCCCTTTTGGACTTAGAAAATCAGTTTTCTTGGTTAAGTTTTATGTTTAGGTCAGCTTTTATCCTAAACTATCAAAGCTATTCCTTTAAAACTTGCAACACTTGTTCACCATCATAAGCTGACCCTGTACAGCAAGAAACATAACTCCATCCTGCTTTTTGCAAGATTTATGGCCCCTTTTGGACTTAGAAAATATCAGATTTCTTGGTTAAGTTTTATGTTTAGGTCAACTTTTTCTCTTAAACTATCAAAGCTATTGCTTTAAAACTTGCAACTCTTGTTCACCATCATAAGCTGACCCTGTACTGCAAGCAACATAACTGCATCCTGCTTTTTGCAATAATTATTGCCCCTTTTGGACTTAGAAAAATCATTTTCTTGGTTGAATATTATGTTTAAGTCAACTTTTCTCATAAACTATCAAAGCTATTGCTTTAAAACTTGCAACAGTTTTTCACCATCATAAGTGGACACTGTACATCAAGAAACATAACTCTATCCTGCTTTTTGCAAGAGTGATGGCCCTTTTTAGACTTAGAAAATCATGGGTAGGACAATATTTCTATTATACAAAAAAAATCAGATGAGCGTCAGCATCTGCAAGGCGGTGCTCTTGTTTGAATTGGTGGTCTCTGACCTGATGGGGCAAGTAATTTGAAGTCATTGACCTTAACCACTAGGCCATGGAGGCTCCTTACGTCCGGGACAAGAGTTCCATGTTTGAGTGCTTTACATATTCTAATACCCAACAACCAGGAAAGCTTCTGGAATTGAGTATCTTCTGTATCTTGCACTGTCCTACTACTTAAATTACTACAAGTGTTTTGGAGGAGTTGCCCATGACTTAAAAATGTAAAATAAATATTTATTTTAGAAATGATATTTGCTGTTCTTTAGTTGTAGGTAGTCAATGAAAAAGTGGATAAACTTTCCTGACTCTACAGATAGTTGACAAGTGGATAGACATTAAGAAAAAATGCCAAAGAAGCCACAAAGAAATGGTTTTTACTTCTTTATGAAGGAATTAGAGCCATCTCTCAGAAGGGAGGGACGCGTCTTTCCAAATGGTATAGCTGATGTCGTCCCAATTGCTCATCCAAGATGGAAGGTAATACATAATTAGGTCCTTTTTGTCATAGATAAATGCTTTAATTATGTAATATGTATGAACTATTTCACTTTGATTTAAAAGCATTTCTGTATCTGCTGGTCTGGTCAGGATCCATGCTGTTTGCTTTCAAAACCTATTGCAATTAGAGAAACCGTTAGCGAACAGCATGGATCCTGACCAGACTGCACGGATGCACTGGCTGGTCTGGATCCATGCTGGTCGCAAACGCACTACGTTGATTCTCTTGTGGTGCAGCTCAAAAGTTAGATCTTCTTTTCTTATGGTTGCTTGAGGTTGTCGCAAGGCAGTATTTACATCGAAGAGCATCGTCCCTAGAAAGCTTCTTAATGAAGTTGATTTGCAGAGCGCCAGCCCAAGTCACTAGGTACATGAAATTAGCATCAGCTGTTAACTTTATCCAGATGATATGCATAGTGCACAAACCAGGTCACTAGGTTCAATGTCAAGGTCACACTTAAAAGTCAACAGTCAAATAATACTAATTTATGGCCACTCCATATATTTGTAACTTACAAGAACTTAAAGGATTTTCATACAACTAGATCAATTGGTTTAATCTCATGAAGATGACATGCAGTGCATAAATCAGGTTGCTAGGCTCAAAGTCTGGGTCACACTTGAAGGTCAAATCCTTTTCATCAAAGTAGCGTCAGGGGACATTACCCTTTTAGTGATTGGTGTATTTGCAATATAATTGGCGTTATTTTAACATAAAAACAATAGAAATGATCTATTAAAACAAGGTTTTCTGCAGTAAGATTGTGAGCAAAGAACTTTTCCAGTCACAGCCTATCTTGTATTTGTATAAGTGTTCTTCAATGTGGATTTCAGCAACTCCCAGAGAAAGACAAGCAGCGTTTTGAGAATATGGCAAAACAGGAGAAAGCCAGATTACGTGGACGTGCTGGAGATGAGTATAGAGTTGACAATGTTGGCAATGTTCTTGCAGTAAGTCACATCACAGTTTCAGTATTTTGCCCTCATTACCACTGCCCACTGTCTAACATATGAAGAGGAGTCTCGCAGACCATTGCTTTATTTGATAGAATTGTCCAGACTTGTTTAAGGTGCACCAGATAGGCTGTGTATTTGGGTATTTTATGCACAAGAAATACTAGAATATGTAGAGATGGTACCTAAGGCTACGTATTCAATGACAACAACAACAAATCCAGTGCAGAACTGAAGCTTATTTCATGCTAGCAATATTTTAACATAGCACCGTACAGTAAATACGGGAACTTTTGACAGCGAAACCATCTTAGTTATTTCGATGGATTAGCTAAAGAAAGGTGATTGTCATTTCTTTTTAACTAACACAACCGTTTTATTTATACTAAAGAATATCTGCATTATATTAACAGAAGTTTCTGTAACGGCAGATTCCGCAAGGTAAATGCGATTCCGCACGCCCGGTCAATATGCAAATTAGGTACATTTGTAAACACAAGGTGCGTGTCATAAAAAGTGATATAACTTCTTTCGGCACAGTTTTTGGTATGGTTTTGGTGTGACCATCAGATAGAATATACATTTTTATATTGCTCTGTTTTCAACTCATACATTTCGAAACTTTGATTATTCTTGGCAAAGAATTTTGTAAAATGTTGAGGGATTCAGTGATGTAAAATTCTTATACTATTTATATTTTTTCTCAGGAATAATGTTTTCTTTCCTATGATCATACAGTACCTGTAAATTATCGACAGTAATGAATAAAAATAATTGTCTTTGAATTATTTCGTTCGAAAATGAAAGATAATGCTCAACTTTTTTGTTTGAATGAATATTATAGATCTTGAAGTAAATTGTATTTTTGGGAACACATCCGAATCTATGCATATCCCAGTAGTGGGAAATATTTTTTCTACCTGAACGCTGAGTGATTCGAAAGGTCGCTATAATTTTCTTGTTTCTAGATAGAAAGCACTGATGTGACCATTCATTTTCTTAGTTATACCAAAGAAGTATAAAATACATTATTTTATAGCTCTTTGGTTATATCATTTCACATACAGTGGTTATTGTTTCATTACAAAATTCTGTAAAAAGTCGTTTTTAAAAATTCAAGCCGATGCTGTAACTATTTTGTATGATTGCAGGATGAAAATGTTTTTATTAACACCGAGTCATATCATCCGATTCGGTGAATAATATCTCACTCGAATAAAACTGAAAGTAAACTGTCTAAACTAAAATTAGAAGCTACATACATTGTATATTCAAATCAATTCATCGATGGGTCAGTTAGATTTAACATAATGGGCCAACATAATGATACATTAAATGTCGTTCTTTTTACCAGATGACAAAAAATGTGTACAATATTCCAATTAATCGCACGGTTACAGCAATTCCTTTATAAAACATTGTTTTTTGCTCTCGAACATGCTGACAATTTAAACAAAGTGTCAAATACGTAACAGCAGCGCTAATTGGCTGAACACAATCGACTGTAGTATATCAGATATTTTGATTCACTTTCACACTTTTCGGGAAAATCTCGCAAGTACCTAAGAAGGCGGAGCTTAAATTATTCTATCAGCTTGTGTTTCATGTATTCCACACTCATTTTGGCACCGTGCAAATTGTCAACAGTCTGGATAGCGTTGATTAGCGCAACTTGGCGCAGACATGCAATTTGGCTCAATCTTCATTTGAAATTCGTGATACTGTTTGCATGTCGTACTGATATGACCACATTTTAAAATAAATTCGTACTGATATGGCCACATTTTAAAATAAATTCATATCCGACCCCTAACAAATTCATAATTACGAAAATACGGCCTTTATCTGGAGCTCTGTCAAAGTAGAACTCAGGTGCACAAATTCACATGATGAATAATATTCCTACCTCTAGGTGAAATATTTTGAAGATATATGCAATGCAAACTTTTAAGCACTTTGTGTTGTTTTTTTTGTTTGTTTTTTTGCTAAGTCAAGGACCATAACTCTGGTCAGGCTGAGTGAAATCACAAACAGAACACCAGGTGCACAACTTCACATGCTGTGAAATATTCTCCAATGCTTTATGACTCTCAGTCAAATACTTTTTGAGATACATGCAATACAAACTTGTATGCCCTTTATGCCTTTTATTTACTAAATTAAGGGCCATAACTCTGGTCTGACTAAGTAAACTCTCAAACAAAACTGAAGGGAAAAAAATCCCTGCACTAGGGTTTGTTCATTTCAAATATCAATGTGGCTTTAAGTCCTTCATCCTCTGCTTTAGTATTATACAACAGGTTGCAGCAATACCTGTACTTATATTTATAGGTTATTAGCTTTGTATTGGGAAATATGCACGAGTTCTTCAGCGGAAATATTGCGCGACTTAGGAGCGCAATATTCTTCCGTTGAAGAACGAATGCATATTTCCTGATGCAAAGATAATAACCTTTTTATTACATACGCATCTACACGTATAAATATTATGTAAATATCATAAATATGTTCAATTGCCTGAATAGGATTGACAATACTGAACTAAATAGAAAAAAATAGTGCATCAACACACATTGAATTACGTCACGCACCCGATATGAAATTCAGGCGTCGGTGTATGGAAAAATATTGACGTTTCCGGTACCAGTGTAACTTAACGGGGAATAGAAACGAGTATGTAATAAACTGACAGTATGGTATAAACAACAAAAGTACACTATGCCATAGTATATGCCATAATAACACTAATTTCTGTGTTTACAGCATCGCAAGGACAGGTACACTGAACTTGACAAAAGAAGAATGGCAGAGAAAAAAGACATTGTGAAAAACTGGCCTCTTGGAAAAGGTATGTTTTCATGATTTTCAATAATCATGTTGCTCACAAATTTTTGGAGAACAAACTATTTTTGGTCAGGTCATCCTTCTATTCAATTATTTATTACAGTAACATGTCTGCTGCATATCTTTCTACCCCCTGGTATGGTTTTCAAGTAACTGTGCAAATATACTTTCAATTATGTGACAACAATTTTCATCTATGTTAGTTCCAAGATATATTGGAAAGAATAAAGATTAAAGAGGCAAAATACAAGTTGGTATAGTTAAAAAATACCTGTTTGAAAATAACTGTTATGCAATATTAGTATGATACATGATCATAAGATTTTTATGCTCCCCTTCGAAGGAGGGGTAATATAATATTATTTTGCAGATGTCTGTTGGTCGGTATGTAGACCAATCTGTTTCCGGATGATAACTCAAGAACGCTTGGGCCTAGGATCATGAAAATTGGTAGGGATGTTGATCCTCACCAGCAGATGACCCCTATAGATTTTGAGATCAGAATGTCAAAGGTCAAGGTCACAGTGACTCAGAACAGTTAAACGGTTACCGGATGATAACTCAAGAATGCTTGGGCCTAGGATGGTGAAAGTTGATAGGGGAGGTTGGTCATGACCAGCAGAAGACCCCTATTGATTTTGAGATCAGTAGGTCAAAGGTCAAGGTCACAGTGACCAGAAACAGTAAACAGTTTCTGGACAATAACTCAAGAACACTTGGGCCTAGGATCATGAAAATTGGTAGGGATGTTGAGCATCACCAGCAGATGACCCCTATAGATTTTGAGATAAATATGTCAAAGGTCAAGGTCATAGTGACCTTGAACAGTTAAACGGTTTCTTGATGACAACTCAAGAATGCTTGGGCCTAGGATGGTGAAAGTTGATAGGGAGGTAGGTCATGACCAGCAGATGACCCCTATAGATTTTGAGGTCATTATGTCAAAGTTCAAGGTCACGTTGGCCAGGAACAGTTAAACGGTTTCCAGACGATTACTTAAGAACGCTTGGGCCAAGGATCATGAAAGTTGATAGAGAGGTTAATCATGACCAGCAGATGACTCCTATTGATTTTGAGGTCAGTAGGTCAAAGGTCAAGGTTACAGTAGCCCGGAACAGTTAAACAGTTTCCAGACGATTGCTTGAGAATGCTTGGGCCTAGGATCAAGAAACTTGATAGGGAGATTGGTCATGACCAGTAGATGACCCCTGTAGATTTTGAGATCAGTAGGCCAAAGGTCAAGGTCACATTGACCCGGAACAGTTAAACCCTTTCCGGATGATAACTTGAGAACGCTTGGGCATAGGATCACGAATCTTGATAGGGAGGTTGATCATGACCAGCAGATGACACCTGTTGATTTTGAGGTCAATAGGTCAAAGATCAAGGTCACATTGAACCAGAACAGTAGAACTTTTGTTTACAGTGAGCAAATAATTTCTGTTTCTTGTGAAATTACTGAATGCATCAAGGGGGGCATTTCATGTTCTACAAGCTCTTGTTTCACCTCATTGAGGAACTACTGTGTATAGGTCTGTATTTACATGCAATTAGTGCCAGTTTAATTAGCTTTTTCAGACAGCAAATCTGTAGCTAAATGCTTCTTGGTATCAATGTGTTTGTTTATTACAGCATTGAAGAGTGAGGTATTTTACTTCATCAACTTCCAGGTCCTGTGTAAGACAGAGGAGGGGGATTATCTACCAGCAGAGATAGCTGTTATAGAATACAGTATAGAGAAAGGCATTATGAGAGATTTACACAGATTTATTGAACCAGGTAATACCTATCTAAACCATCTGCATGGAACTCAATAAATCATTTGTAGTGCTGAGTCCCATGCAATTGGTTTTGCATATGTAAAGATGGAAGGCAAAACAACCTGCTTCAGGTAAGGTCCCTGTTGCTTTATGGTGACAATCCTTTCAGATGTTGGTAGCTATTCATCTCACTTGCAGTAGGTCATTAAATTTTGTTCTACCCTGGTGTTTAGCCATGCCAGATATAATGTCTGCAAAGGCACATCAGGTCTTGCTGAACCGGTATTGATTGAAGTTTGCCATAGGACCTAAAATTATGTCATAGTGCCTTCAGACCTAAACAACAAATTGAAGTAGGTTTTAGCTCACCTGAGCACATTGCCTGTCAACATTTGCCTTGTGAACATTCTTGGTCATGTGGGGGTCAAAAACTAGGTCACCTGGTCAGATCAAAGGAAAAGCTTGTAAACACTCTTGAGGCCACAGTTGTGACCCAGTCTTTATGAAACTTGGTCAGAATGTTTGTCTTAATTATCTCTAGGTCAAGTTGGAAACTGGGTCATGTGGGGTCAAAAACTAGGTTAGTAGGCCAGATCAAAGGAAAATCTTGTTAACACTCTATCCACAGTTTAAGTTTGAAACTCATGGGAATTGGTCAGAATGCTTGTCTTGACTTCTAGGTCAAGTTTGAATCTGGGTCATGTGGGGTCAAAAACTAGGTCATCCGGTCAGATCAAAGGAAATTTGTAAACACTTTAGATGCCACATTTATGACCCTATCTTCATGAAACTTGGCCAAAATGTTTATCTTGAAGATCTTTAGCCCAATTTCGAATCTGGGTCATCTCGGGTCAAAAACTAGGTCACCTGTTAAAATCAAAGTGCATTTTTAGCTCACCTGTCACTAAGTGACAAGGTGAGCTTTTGTGATCGCGCGGTGTCCGTCGTCCGTCCGTGCGTCCGTCCGTAAACTTTTGCTTGTGACCACTCTAGAGGTCACATTTTTCATGGGATCTTTATGAAAGTTGGTCAGAATGTTCATCTTGATGATATCTAGAACAAGTTCGAAACTGGGTCACGTGCCTTCAAAAACTAGGTCAGTAGGTCTAAAAATAGAAAAACCTTGTGACCTCTCTAGAGGCCATATATTTCACAAGATCTTCATGAAAATTGGTCAGAATGTTCACCTTGATGATATCTAGGTCGAGTTCGAAACTGGGTCACGTGCCTTCAAAAACTAGGTCAGTAGGTCTAAAAATAGAAAAATCTTGTGACCTCTCTAGAGGCCATATATTTCACAAGATCTTTATGAAAATTGGTCAGAACGTTCATTTTGATGATATCTAGGTCAAGTTCGAAACTGGGTCACGTGCCTTCAAAAACTAGGTCAGTAGGTCAAATAATAGAAAATCTTGTGACCTCTTTAAAGGCCACATTTTTCATGGGATCTGTATGAAAGTTGGTCTGAATGTTCATCTTGATGATATCTAGGTCAAGTTTGAAACTGGGTTACGTGCGGTCAAAAACTAGGTCAGGAGGTCTAAAAATAGAAAAACCTTATGACCTCTCTAGAGGCCATATATTTCATGAGATCTTCATGAAAATTGGTCATAATGTTCACCTTGATGATATCTAGGTCAAGTTTGAAAGTGGGTCACGTGCCATCAAAAACTAGGTCAGTAGGTCAAATAATAGAAAAACCTTGTGACCTCTCTAGAGGCCATATTTTTCATGGGATCTGTATGAAAGTTGGTCTGAATGTTCATCTTGATGATAGCTAGGTCAAGTTCGAAACAGGGTCATGCGCGGTCAAAAACTAGGTCAGTAGGTCTAAAAATAGAAAAACCTTGTGACCTCTCTAGAGGCCATACTTGTGAATGGATCTCCATAAAAATTGGTCAGAATGTTCACCTTGATGATATCTAGGTCAAATTTGAAACTGGGTCACGTGCCTTAAAAAACTAGGTCAGTAGATCAAATAATAAAAAAACCTTGTGACCTCTCTAGAGGCCATACTTTTCATGGGATCTGTATGAAAATTGGTCTGAATGTTCATCTTGATGTTATCTAGGTCAAGTTCGAAACAGGGTCATGTGCGGTCAAAAACTAGGTCAGTAGGTCTAAAAATAGAAAAACCTTGTGACCTCTCTAGAGGCCATACTTGTGAATGGATCTCCATAAAAATTGGTGAGAATGTTCACCTTGATAATATCTAGGTCAAGTTTGAAACTTGGTCACGTGCCTTAAAAAACTAGGCCAGTAGGTATAAAAATAGAAAAACCTTGTGACCTCTCTAGAGGCCATATTTTTCATGAGATCTTCATGAAAATTAGTGAGAATGTTCACATTGATGATATCTAGGTAAAATTCAAAACAGGGTCACCTACCTTCGAAAACTAGGTCAATAGGTCAGATAATAGAAAAACCTTGTGACCTCTCTAGAGACCATATTTTTCAATGGATCTTCTTGAAAATTGGTCAGAATTTTTATCTTGATAATATCTAGGTCAAGTTCAAAACTGGGTCATATGAGCTCAAAAACTAGGTCACTATGTCAAATAATAGAAAAAACGACATCATACTCAAAACTGGGTCATGTGGGAAGAGGTGAGCGATTCAGGACCATCATGGTCTTCTTGTTCATTTGATGTGCATGAAACTTTGTCAGAATGTTTGTCTGCATGAAATCTCGATGAACTTTTATCTTGGTCATGTGGGGTCAAAAACTAGGTCACCAGGTCAAAGGGGCCACATTTTTATGCCCCCGGCATCTACTGATGCGGGAGGCATATAGTGGTTGTCCTGTCCGTCCATCCGTACGAGGATAACCAAATGGGACCGTTTCGTCTAGCATCAATACCCCTTACTAGAATGACTTGAGACTAATGCAGATGTAACCTGTGACCATTCCTCATCTTCAAACATCACCTGCCCTCAGTTTGACCAGGGTTTTCCCGGACGCAGGTTTTCTGCGTCCCTGACGCGCTTTTACTGCTTTGAACTCGCATTTTTTAGTGCCTCTGCGTCCCACTGGACCCGCAAAATCGGTCACGAAACTCCTTTACACTGAAGCCTCCTTTGCGCAGATACCCATATAAAATGCGCAGTTTTTAACCACCGGGACCTTCCCCGAATCATTGGTGCTCATTATACACAGGTGTAGACGATTTTCCAACTTCAAAACAAGTTTTGTTATCGATGTTCGCCATTTTGGTAAAGGGAAACTACTTCTCTACGCTAACTGTCACTGCTAAAATCTAAGATTGCCGTTACGTTCCGTAAAAGATCGAATGGTTTATTTTTTTATTAAACAAAATTAATTTCATATAAATTTAAAGTATTTTGATGAAAAAATATTAATAAATCACAGAAATTATGATACTAATTAAGGATCGAGTATTATCTTTAACCGAGATAAAACTGTGAACAACATAATTGACACGAGGTGACACGTTAATTGCCGGTAATTACTGGCTATTTGATCATAACAAAAACACTATCACACCTTTTGTAATCAGTCTGAATTGAGAAGCTCATACCATTTTGAAAGATACCATTCCGAAATATTGAATCAGCTGCTATCTAAATTAAAAAGATACAATTAAGTTCATTCGGTTTTAGGGTAAATTTTTATAGTAATAATGTCCATTTTCAAGATCAATACCGGTAATTTGTGGACCCCCAAAAATTATTAGGGACCCTTAAATTAGCAGCCATGGGAGTCCATGGACTCCCAAATAAAAAACCTGAGGGAAAACCCTGGTTTGACCTTGATCTCATTTTGGACTTAGGTTGATTTATATGGGCCATCTCTTGGTTAACCAAATCGGACCGCTTCACACATCACCTGACCTCAGTTTGACCTTGACTTTGACCTCGTTTTGGACTTGGGTTGCTTTATATGGGCCATCTCTTGGTTAACCAAATGGGACCCTTTCGTCTAGCATCAATACCCCTCACTAGAAGGACTTGATACTAATGCAGATGTAACCTGTGACCATTCCTCATCTTCAGACATCACCTGACCTCAGTTTGTCCTTGACCTCGTTTTGGACTTAGGTTGCTTTGTATGGGCCATCTCTTGGTTAACCAAATGGGACCATTTCGTCTAGCATTAATACCGCTTACAAGAATGAATTGATACTAATACAGATGTAACCTGTGACCATTCCTCATCTTCAAACATCACCTGACCTCAGTTTGACCTTGACCTCGTTTTGGAAAATCTTATCGACAAGGATGCCACCAGGGGCATCAAGCGTTTATTGAACGCAGCTCCTAGTTTATTTTATCTTCATAAAACTTGGTCAGAATGTTTGTTACCATAAAGTCTTGGATGATTTAGAATCTGGGTCATGTGGGGTTAACTAGGTCAACTAGGTCAGTAGGTCAAATCAAAGAATAAGCTTATTTACACTCTAGGGGCCACATCATTATTCTATCTTCATAAAACTTGATCAGAATATTTGTTCTCATAAAGTCTTGGATGATTTAGAATCTGGGTCACGTGGGGTCAGAAACTAGGTCACTACATCAAATCAAAGGAAAAGCTTGTATACACTCTAGAGGCCACTTTTTTGCTCCAATCTTCCTGAAACTTTGTCAGAATGATTATTTTTATGAAATCTTGGACAAATGTGAATCTGGGTCTTGTTGGGTTCAAAAACTAGGTCAGTAGGCCAAATAAAAAAATGCTTGTTTACACTTAAGAGGCCACCTTTTTGGTCCAATCTTAATGAAAACTGGTCAGAATATTTGTCTCCATGAAATCACTAGGTCAAACATGTTTATAATATTATGGTGTGTTACTCAGGTGAGCGACCTAGGGCCATTTTGGCCCTCTTGTTTTGTTGAATTCGTGGTGAATTTTTAGTTGTCGTAATATCTACATTAGAATTTTGATGACTGTTGACGAAAAAGATGTGCTGTTTTTAACCATAATGTGATTACTATATTGTCAAAAATTCTTAAGATTTTCAAAATAAGTAATGAGATTAACATACACATATTTATTTTTACAGGAAAAATACCTACAGGCTACAGATTTACATGTATTCAGAACAGTAAGTGTTGATATCTTCGTCTCAAAATACATACACATTTTTACAGGTTACATACATACAAATTGTTACAAATTACATACACAGGGTTTGGAAATAACCAACAGCAGCACAAGTCCACTTGTTTAAGTCTGTCAGCTTACATTGTGGTTGATAATTAAAGTGCATCAAACATTTAGATTAAATGCTAGACTAGTAGACTCTGCTACAAGAAGTCCTGTAGACCTTCATATGAAAGAATGAATGTAAAATCTACAGCACAACTGGTAATTGCATTCAGTCAGACAGCAGGAGATTGCATTCAGAAAGTTCATTAATGAGCCACACCATGAGAAAACCTACATAGTGCATTTGCGACCAGCATGGATCCAGACCAGCCTGAGCATCCACAAAGTCTGGTCAAGGTCCATACTGATCGCATACAGTTTCTCTAATTGCAGTAGGCTTTGAAAGCGAACATGGATCCTGACTGGACTGCACATCTGACACCTCACTGCAATGCTGATTCATTTCTGTTGAAGTAATAACTAGCTCTGTCAATACTAGTTTCATGAAGCTGTAATAACTAGTTCAAGTAGT